>NC_133506.1:43540625-44885000 GCF_049354715.1 Callithrix jacchus | reverse complement strand
CTTAACTGGGCTCCCCTGACTTTTGTAATAAAAAAAAAAGTCAAATATTACAAAAAGGAAAATTCCCTTTGAGCACATTCCCTCTAAATTTATTCCCAGGTAACTACTGCTATCAGTTTGGTGTTATCCTTCTAGAACAGTGCTGTACAGAGACATATCATGAGAATCACATTTGTAATTAAAAATTTTCTATTAGACACATTAAAAAAGAAAAATAAAGAGGTGAAATCGATTTTAATAACACATTTTATTTAGCTAATATATCTAAAATATTATTAGCATTTCAGCAGGCAACCAATGTTGAAAATTATTAATGAGATATCTTACATTTTGTTTCTCATGCTGACTCTGGAATCCAGTGTCTACCTTACCCTGTATTAAACATGGCTGCATTCAAGCCAGCCCCTTACCCTGTATTAAACATGGCTACATTCAAGCCAGCCCCTTACCCTGTATTAAACATGGCTACATTCAAGCCAGCCCCATTTCAAATGCTCTGTAATCTCCTGGGGCTTGTGGCCACTCTGTTGCTTAGAGCAACACTTGGCCTTTATGCACGCATTAAAATACAGCACGAGGCTGCACACAGTGGCTCACACCCATAATCCAGCACTTTGCCAGTTTGGGAGACCAAGGCAGGAGGATCATTTTTGTTCAAGAGTTTGAGGCTAGCCTAAGCATTATAAAGAGACCTTGTCTCTACAAAAAAAAAAAAAAAAGTTAAAAAAATTAAAACATTAGCCAGGTGTGGTGGCTTACACCTGTAGTTTCAACTACTCAGGAAGCTGAGGTGGCAGGATCACTTGAGCCCAGGGGGTTGAGGCTGCAGTAAGCCAGGACTACGCCATTGCACTCCAGCCTGGCTGACAGAGCGAGACCTTGTCTCAAAAGGAAAAAACCAACAAAACAGCAAATTGTACTGGAATCCAAAGTAGACGGCAAGCTTCTGTTTTCCCAGTGGGAAGGATTTTAAAATTTTGTCTTTTTTTGTTTTTTTTGGTCAACTTCAATATTGAAATAATTAGAAATGGAAATAAACCTTGGAAAGTGAGACTCTGGCTAAGACAGGACTGCTGTGTATGTAAATACATGATAGAATGTTATTCAGCCATAAAAAGGATAATCCTGCCCTTTGTAACAATATGAATGAATTTGGAGGACATTATTGTAAGTGAAATAAGCCAGACATAGAAAATCAAATACTGCATGATGTCATCGATATGTGGGAGCTAAAAAAAGTCAAATTCAGAAAAACAGAGTAGAATAGTGGTTACCAGGGCCCAGGAGGTGGGGAAATGGGGACATGCTGGTTGAGGGTATAAACTCTGAGTTACAAGATGAATATGTTCTGAAGACCTAATATACAAAATGGTGAGCACAGTTAATAACAATGTATCGATACTTGAAATTTACTACCAGAGTGGATCTTAAGTTACACACACTCACCAGTGTGCATGTAACTATGTGACGTGATGGATATACTGATTAGTTTGATTGTGACAATCATTTCACACCATGTGTATATCAAAACATCATGGTGTACAACTTAGGATTTTCATTTGTCAATTATACCTCAGTTAGGCTGGAAAAAATTAACAGCAGTAAGTCTCCTTCCTTTTCTTGTCACACCCCTTCCACCAATTCCCACTGCTCATAATTGACTAGTTTTATTAGCTTCAAGTGGATCCTTCTAGAGTTCATTCATGCAAGTGCAAGTGAATGTGACTATATTCTTATTTTCCTCTTTTTACACAAATGTACTAAACACGTGGTTGCTGGCACTTGCTTTGTCCTAACAATATATCATAGCAGTAGATAAATCTTGGGTAAGTAACTTAGTGTGTCCCCTGCACTGCTCTAAGGGACATACAAATGTAAACTGATTTGATCCACAATCTAATCGCTGCTATATATCTTTTGTCTTTGAGAGAGTCTTGCTCTGTTGTCTAGGCTGGAATGCAGTGGAGTAATCTCAGCTCACTACAACCTCCACCTCCTGGGTTCAAATGATTCTCTTGCCTCAGCCTCCTGAGTAGCTGGGACTACAGGTGCCTGCCACCATGCCCAGCTAATTTTTGTATTTTTGGTAGAGATGGGTTTCACCCTGTTGGCCAGGCTGGTCTCAAAGCCCTGACCTCAGGTAATCTGTCCATCTTGGCCTCCCAAAGTGCTGGGATTACAGGAGTGAGCCACGGCACCCTGCCCACTGCTACATTTTTATCCTGTGTTTTTTGCCAGGCAGGACAGAGCAGGATGACACAAGATTTCAACACACTACTCAGAAGAGCATGTAATTTAAAACTTATGACTGTTTATGTCCGGACTTTTTCATTTAATATTTTTGGACCATGGTTGACCATGGGTAACTGAAACCTTGGAATTCAAATTATTTTTGTTTTGTTTTGATGGAGTCTCGCTCTGTCACCCCGGCTCCATCTCAGCTCACTGCAACCTCCACCTCCTGGGTTCAAGCGATTCTCCTGCCTCAGCCTCCCGAGTAACTGGGATTACAGGTGCCCACCATCACGCCAGGCTAATATTTTGTATTTTAATAGAGACAGGGTTTCACCATGTTGGCCAGGCTGCTTTCGAACTCCTGACATCAGGTGATCTGCCCACCTTGGCCTCCCAAAATGCTGAGATTACAGGTGTGAGCCACCACGCCCAGCCAGAATTCTAATTCTTTATTATACAACACTATCTTTGACTCATTTGCCAAATGACGTTCATTTGATCTTTTTAAAAAATTGTGGTAAAATAATATATAACATAAAATATGCTATTTAACCACTTTAATTGTACAGTTCAGTGGCAGTAAACACATTCACAAAGTTGCATAACATGCCATTATCTATTTCCAGAAACGTTTCATGATCCTAAACGAAAGCTTGGTGCCCATTAACCCATAATTCCCCACCTGCCTCTCCTCCCAGCCCATCGTATCTTCTCTCTGTCTCTGAATTTCTTGCTCTAGGAATCTCATATAAGGGACATCATACAATATTTGTCCTTTTGTGTCTGCTTATTTCACATAGCGTAATATTTTCAAGGTTCGTTCATGTTGTAGTATTTGTCAGAATTTCTTTTATTGTTTTCCTTTCTTTTCTTTTTTTTTGGGCTGGGGGAGACAGAGTCTTGCTCTGTCACCCAGGCTGCGCAGTGGTGTGCTCTTGGCTCACTGCAACCTCCACATCCTGGGTTCAAGCAATTCTCCTGCCTCACCCTCCTGAGTAGCTGGGATTACAGGTATGCGCCACCATGTCCAGCTTTTTCTTTTCTTTTTTTTTTTTTGTATTTTAGTAGAGACAGGGTTTCGCCATGTTGCCCAGGCTGGTCTCTAACGCCTGAGCTCAGGAAATCTGCCCACCTTGGTCTCCCAAAGTGCTAGGATTACAGGCGTGAGCCACCAAGCCTGGCATATGTGTCAGAATTTCATTCCTTTTTAAGGCTGAATAATAATATGTTGCATGCATGTATTGCATTCTGTTTATCCATTCACCTATCGATGAACACGTGGGTTGTTTCCACCTTTTGGCAACTGTGAATAATGCTTTTGTGAACACTGGTGCTCGAGTGTCTGTCTGAGTCTCTGGTTTCAGTTCTTTGGGGTACGTACCTAGAATCGGAATTCCTGGATCATATGACAATTCTTTCTTTCACTTTCTGAGGGACTGCTAAACTCTTTTTCACAGCAACTGCAGTATTTGACATTCCCACCAGCAATGCATGAGGGGTCCAGTTTCTCCAGGTGCTCAGCGTCACTTATTTTCTGTTTTTTAACTAGCAGCCATCCTCATGGTTGTGAGTGGTGTCGCACTCTGGCTTTGATATGCATTTTTCTAATGACTAACGGTGTTGAGCATCTTTTCATGTGTTGATCAGCCGTTTGTATCTCTTCTTTGGAGAAGTGTCTGTTCAAGTCCTTTGCCCATTTTTGAATCAGGTTGTTTTTTTTAATTTAATTGTTGTTGAGTTGTACGCGTTCTTTTATATATTTTGGGTGCTAGACACTTATCAGATATATTATTTGCAAATATTTTCTCACATTCTGTCAGCTGTATTTTCGTACTGCAATACCTTTTTTTGCTTCATTGTTCATTTATTCTGCAAATACTGAGTACCTCCTATGCACTCAGAACTGCTCTAGGCACAGGGGAAAAGCGGAGAATGGTCCTGCCTTGCTTTTTAAAGTCGTCCTTAAACACTGTGTTTACAGTGATACTCAAGATTGCAGCTGTGTGGTCAAACCTCAAAGAACGCCGTTTATTTCTAAAGCTGTGTTAAATTTCTTTGCGTCTTTTTTTTTTAGCCATCTCTCAGATCATGCTTAGAAGTATCCAGAGTTTGCATCAACTGAGGTGGTTTCAACACTGCCTGTGCCCTGCAGGCACCTGTTTAAATCTCTGGATGCTCAGTTTCCACCCACATGATTCTGACATGATCAGTCTGCCCAGGGGTTGGCACCTGGGCATCCAGAGATTTAAGAGCTCCCAGGTAATTCTTCAGAGAGCCTGAAAAGTTGGGAAACATAGGAAGATAATGTATTTCAGTTGAACACTTAAGCTCATTGCCTTACATTGAAATGTCACCCGAAATGGTGACGTTCATTTTAGTGTAAAACAATGAGCTTAAGTTGAAGTCTAAAAGTTAAACATATTCAGCATATTGTTTGAAAATGAAGCCAAGAGACTTTAAAAAAACCCATAGCCTACATTTCCCACCCTTTCAAACGCCCTGTGATGTGCAGCCAGGTTTAGAATCACTGGTGGGGGGAGTCTTCCTGAAGCATGGCTTGTGGTTCAAAAGAGTCAGTGAGGGAGTTTCCAGTACTTTGAAACTTTGGAGCAATCCAAGGTGACTCACTTTTCCAAGGGGTGACTTTGGAGAAAACCAAATTCTGTATTTTATATTTTTATTTTAAACTTTATATTTATGCATATAAACAGCATTACCTTGGAGTTTTAAAAACAATATATACTGTCTCATGTATCGTTCATGAAAATATTTTTTAAAAAAGGAAATGAAAAGAAAACAATATGTAAATAGTATCATTCTTCAGTGCCCGGCTTTACCCCCTTGCCAGTCTGCCCGTGGGAAGTCTGTGTCTGTATGTAAAATGAGCTCATTCACTTTCACTGCTGTATGGTTTTTCCAGAACATACGCACACAATGTCTGTTTCGTGGTGATTGCACGCTAGTGATCTGTGGGCCAAAGTTGACCTTCAGAGACGCTTTTGTGGTCTGCACAGTGATTAAAAACTTTTTACTTGGATGTTAGCCTTAAAAAACATCAGAAGGTTATACATAATCATCTGGATTGTTAGCTTTCTTTGAAAGCACAGGTCTTCTGGCCATGCTGGGGTGAGTTTCTCTCTCCTGCCGGGGGCTGGTCGCTGGGCTAAGTACCATGGCCCCTTTCTGGCCCCCTCTCTCTTTTACTTGATTTGTTTTCACTGGAGTGAGTGAGTTGAGACTCCAGACTCATCTGCCCTCTCTGGAGGATCAGTTAGGTTGTTGCTGCTGTCTTTCTGTGATTGCTGCTGTGCTGAGCCTGCTCACAGTGGCCTCGTCCTCAGGCACATGGGCTGGCATTGCTCTGGAGTTGGACCCTGGGGAGAGAGAATGCTGCTCACGGTTTAGTGTTCCTTCCCCTGCCCAGGAAAGAAATGTCATTTACTTAATGTATGATATGGTTTGGTTGTGTCCCCAGCTAGATCTCATGTTGAATTGTAGCTCCCATAATTCTCATATATAATGAGAATGACCCTGCAGGAGATAATTTAATCATAGAGGTGGTTCCCCCATACTGTTCTCCTGGTGGTGAATAAGTCTCATGCGATCTGATGATTTTGTAAGTGGTGTCCCCTCTGCTTGGCTCTCATTTTCTCTTGTCTGCCGCCATGTAAGATGTGCCTTTCACCTTCCACCATGATTACGAGACCTCCCCAGCCACCTGGAACTCTGAGTCCATTAAACCACTTTTTAAAATAAATAAATGAATTACCCAGTCTCAGGTATGTCTTTATTAGCAGCATGAAAACAGACTAATACAATGCATATTTATTTATTGAACACCTGCTACAGGCCGGGTGCTGGGGACATAGAGGTGATTGAAATAGGGCTTCCACCAGCAGGAGACAAGACCCCTTGCTGCCTTCTACTGTGGGTAAGACAGATAATAAGCAAGTTGGTATTGAAAGGGCTTCCCACTGCAGGCCTGTCCCTGCAGCTTCTTTCCCACAGGAATTCCCCACCCTCAAGGAGTGACATTCAGAAGACCCTTGGCCTCATAGGAGGTCATGCCTGGCCAGCCCTGGGTGTGATGTTAAATCTGTAATCCCTACTCTGTTCTCTGCCCCTGCAGGAGACAAGGACCACATGTCCAATGTCAAAAGTCACCTGTGGAAGCTGCTGTCCCCAGCCAGGCTGGCCACGAGGGCCCACCGGAGCAAATGGCTGGAGAGTTACCTACTGCACCTGGAGGAGATGGATGTGTCAGAGGAGATGCAGGCACGGGCCCTGGTGCTGCAGCTGTGGGCCACACAGGTGGGCGTGAGTGTGCGAGTGGGTGTGTGCAAGTGTGCCTGTGTGGTTGTGATATGGGGGCCTCGTGGGTCCTCATAGGTGAGGACTTGGGATTTTTCTCTGGATGAGATGGGGGCCTAGGAGAGTTCCGAGCAGAGGAGGGACAGGATCTCGGGGGCAAAAGCAAAAACAGGTCACCAAGGAGGAAACGGTGGTGACAGGATCAGGTAGCAGCCACGGAGGTGATGAGGACGGGGATAGATTTTGGAAATTTCAGGAAGACAGAGTCAGTGGGTTTGGTCATGGGCCAGATATTGGAGTGAAAGAAAGGGGGCAGCCTTGGATGGTGCAGGGCTCCAGGCTCGGTTCCTGCCTCACTCCTGATCTCCAAGCCCCCCATCTTCCTCTTGGCCCCACTTCGACAGTGACAGTTGCACAGGCTGACATTTCTGGGTAATTCCTCTCCCATCGACTTGCAGCTTATTTTTAGTTTCTTCTCAGAGCCATTAACTGTCCTTGCAGGCAGAGACTGGCAAGGGGTGGGGGCTGGGATTAACTGGCAGTTGTCTCCCACATCAGTGCCTAATAACATATTTATGTGCAGAGATGACTCGGAGCTCCAGACTGTCCCCAGAACTCCTTGTGGAAATGACCTGTGTCAGCAAAACTGGATGCTGGCTGAGGGGCTTGAGTGGCATTAAGGCCAGGGAACAGCCTTTGGCAGGGTCAGGAAAGCTGGGCAGGAGCTGGGGACAAGATGTCCTCTGAGGTTGAGTCGTTGACAGTGTCCAGAATTCAGGCAGGTGGGAAAACTTTTCAAGAGCCTTTTGGGAGCAGAGCCAAGAGGGTACTTGGCCCCGGAGTTTCTGGCTCAGGCTCCGTGACCTCCCTGCCTGGATTTGAGTCCTGACTTTGACACTTCCTGGCAAGTCAGTCACTTAGCCTCTGAGCACCTCAGTTTACTCATCTGTAAAATGGGGATGGCAGCACCCACTTCAAGACATGCTTGTGAAGATGAAAGGAGGGAGCCATGATACATGTGCAGTTTTGTAACTATACCTTGCAGGTAATAAGTGCTCAATAAACATCTTCAACCAACATTTAGAGCGCCCACTGCATGCCAAGCCTCATTCTAGAAGCTGGGGATAGAGCAGTGAGCAAAACAGACAAAAATCTCTGCCCTTAGGGAGCTAGCATTTTGGTGGGAGAAGATAGACAATTAATAAACGCATAGCTGTAATCCCAATGCTTTCGGAGGCTAGGCAGGAACATCATTTGAGGCCAGGAGTTCAAGACCAGCCTGGGCAACATAGCAGCACTCTACCTCTACAAAAAATATGTTGTGTAGACAAGCTGGACGTGGTGGTATGCACCTATAATCCCAGCTACTTGGGAGGCTGAGGTAGGAGCACTGCCTGAGCCTAGGAAGTCAAGGCTGCAGTGAGTCATGATGGTGCCACTGCACTCCAGCTTGGGTGACATAGCGAGACCCTGTCTTAAAAATAAATAAGTAAATAAACAAGTAAGCATCTAAAATGTATTAGAGGCCAGGCATAGTGGCTCACAGCTGTATTCCTAGTACTTTGAGAGGCTGAGGCGGCCTGATCACTTGAGATCAGGAGTTTGAGACCAGCCTAGCCAAATGGTGAAATCCTGACCCTACTAAAAATACAAAAATTAGCTGGGCATGGTGGCACACACTAGTAATCCCAGCTACCCAGGAGGCTCAGGCATGAGAATCACTTGGACTAGGAAGGTGGAGGTTGCAATGAGCCAAGATGGCACCACTGAACTCCAGCCTGGGTGACAGAGTGAGACTCTTGTCTCAAAAAAAAAAAAAAAAAAATTATTAGGTCGGGCACAATGGCTCATGCCTGTAATCACTGCACTTCAGGAGGCTTAGGCGGGCGGATCACAAGGTCAGGAGTTCGAGACCAGCCTGGCCAACATGGTGAAACCCCATCTCTACTAAATATACAAAAATTAGCTGGGCATGATGGCAGACGCCTGTGTTTGCAGCTATTCAGGAGGCTGAGGCAGGAGAATCACTTGAACCCGGGAGGCAGAGATTGCAGTGAGCCGAGACCGCACCACTACACTCCAGCCTGGGCAACAGAGCAAGACTCTGTCTCAGAAAAACAAAACGAGGATTAGAGAGAATGTGTTCTATGGAGAAGAGGTGCAGCAGGAGAAAGGAACAGCAGAGAGGAGTGAGGAGGGGCTATTTTAAATAGGATGGTCCAGGAAGGCCTCACTGAAAGGTGACATCTGAGCAGAGACTGAAGGAAGTGAGGGGTGGGCCATGTAAATACATAGAGTGAAGGCTCGCAGGCAGGGGGCAGCAAGTGCAAAGGCCCTGAGGCAGGACTGAGGGTGACATGGTGGGGAGGTAGAGCTGCTGGACTACACAGGGCCCTGTAGTCCTTGGGGCGGGCTTTGGCTTTTACTTTGAGTGAGAGAGGTACCTGCTGAGGGCTCTGAGCAGAGGGAAAACCTGGTCTGTCTTATGCTTTAGAGGGATCATTCTGGCTGCAGCAGTGACAAGAGACTGTAGTGGGGGAAGCAGAGGCGGAGAGAGCAGGGAGGAGGCCACTGCAGGATCGCGGCAAGAGAGTGTGGTGCTGGGCCAGGGTCGGGGGGTGGTTTGATTCTGAGCATATTCCAAAGTAGAGCCAACAGGATCTGGTGTTGGATGGGACTGTGGGGGAGGCCATCAAGGATGACTCCAGTTTTGGGCCTGAGTGACAGGAGGGATGGCAAGGCCATGGGCAGATGAGGAAGATGGTGGGAGGAGCAAGTTTCAGGGAGAAGATTGGGGCTTTGGCTTTGGGTGTGTTGAATTTGAGATGGAGAAGGAGGAGTGGACACTTGGAGAAGTGTCTGGAGTTGGAGTCTGAGGTTGAGGCTGAGCTGTACCTTTGGAAGTTGTCAGCAGAGAGAAGTTTAAAGCCTCAGGACTGAAGGAGATACTGGGGGTGAGGGTGGGTGGAGAAGGGGGCATCCCCGGGGCTCTCCAATGTTGAGAGAGGTGAGGAGGAAGGGGCCAGGGAGGGCAGGGGAGAGCCAGGAGTGGGAAGCTGAGTCAGATGCTGCTGAGAGGCTGAGAAATGGTAGCTGTGATTGCTGCTGTAAGGTCAGAGATGATGAGTCAGGAATAATAATCTCAAAAGATACTGAGCAGTTCCCCTCGGCCAAGCATCCTGTCGAGCCCTTTGCAAACGTTATCTCTAGGATCTTCACAACAGCTCCATGAATCCAGAACCCCCGAGCCTGGGAGCTAGAGTGATGGAAGGGGCAGAGGGAGGCTTGGGCATCCAGGTAGGACCCTGTGGGTGGAGACCTAAGGCCCAGGCAGGGAGAAGAGGAGGCTCTAAGGGAAGGTGGGATGGGGTGGTGGGGGGCAGTTGGAGGAGAGTTTCCAAACACAGGACAGGTTTCCCTCCCAGCTCTGAGCTCACTAATGCTGGTAATACCAGGACTGAGAGTCATGATGCTTGACTCCCTCAGCACCATCAGTCACATCCTGTCCTTCTCTTCCTTCCCCATATCTGGCTTGGCCTTCACTCCATCATATCCTCAGCAGCCACAGCCACACAGCCCTGGAAACTCCTGGGTGGTCCTGAGAGGTAGGGGAGGTGAGCAGGGGAGCTGCTGGGCCTGCAGAGAGCGGCGCTGAGATAGTGATCATGAGGAAGAACCCTTGAGGCGTTTGATAACAGAGTGGAAAGCAAAACCACAGTATTTAGAGTCAGATAGACTTGGCTGGAAACTCACACCTGCCGCTAAACTAGTTGTGTGACCTCAAACAAGTCACCCTTCTGGGCTTCAGTTTCACCATCTGTAAAGAGGGTTGGGGGTTTTGTTTTGTTTTCTTCCTCAGTAGTTTTATCTTGAAATAATTTTAGATTATAAAAGAGTTGCAAGGATAGTACAGGGAGTTCCCAGATACGCTTCACCCAGCTTTCCCTGATGTCACATAACCGCAATACATTGACCAAGACTGAGAATCAGCGCTGGGACATTGTTAGTAACCAGAGTCCGTACTTTATTCACATGTCCCCCGTTTTCCCACTAACATCCTATTTCCCTTCCAGGAGCCCATCCAGGATCCCACACTGCGCGTAGGGCTTTTGTTCGTTTTAAATAGACTCTATCTTTAAAGCAGGGTTAGGTTCACAGCACAGTTGAAGGAAAGGTGCAGGGATCTCCCCTACCCTGCTTCTCCCAATGCCTCCCTCTCTATTGCCAGTGCCCCTCAGCAGAGTGGCACATTTGTTACAATTTATGACCTAAACTAACACGTCGTCATCACATATTCTTTTTTTCCCTTGGAATTTTTCAAATCACAAAAATTAAAAGAAACACCATCCGGGCCCCATCCCTCAGCTCTCCCTTCTGCTGGGCTGCATCTTCAGAGGGTTTGCCCTGGGGGGTGGCTATGATGCCCTCCAGCAGCTCCAGGCAATTTAGCAATCCCTGTGAAGGAGGGCTCCCCTTCCGCTAAATTCTAGTACAGCTCCCACGCCTGATACTGGCCCAGCCCCCTCACACGTCCCCTCTGCGTGGATCACTCAGTGTCTCTGCCTGGGTCCCATGGCCACAGTTGAAGTCTGGAAGGATGGGTCAGCCCTGGATGACCCACACAGACTTGGATTTAAGAGGAGGTGGTTCTGTGAAGGAAAGCGGGGTGCTGTTACAGGTGCAGGGCAGACTCAGACAGTGGGTGTCCCCCACTCCCACCGATGGGCTGTGTGGTCAGGAGGTAATAAGATGGAGCATGCGAGTCGACAAGGGCGTGTTCTGGCCCGCAGTCAGTGACTCCCAGAGGTCAGCCACCGACATTCACAGGAAAGCTAGAACAGGAGGTATCACTGCTGGGTCATGGCCTTTGGCTGCAGTAGGAGGGAATGAGGACAAACGAGAAACTTCCTGATAAACAGAGGCAAGGCTCCATGGGCGAGAGCTCGAATTCCAGGGTGGTGAATTCAGTATCTCTTATGGCTGCATGCACGCACACGCACGCTCACACTCACATCTGTGCAGTTGGATGGAAGGTGGTCTTGGTCACCTCCTTAACTTGCCACAGCTTTTTCCTGCAAGCAGAGATAGCCAAGCACCCATGTGTTCCACTCCTGCTTGGTAATTAGTGAGTGGTGGCCCCCATCTGACCACCTGGGCCAGATAAAATGGCCTTGGCGCTGAGCTAACCCAGTGCTGAATTATTTATCACTCGCATTCGCCTGGCTATTTAAGTGATGGACAGCAAGTGACCTTGCTGTCTCAGCTGGACCTGAGGTGCTGGCAGAACTCTCAGAAAGGGCCCGAGGCCCCCCCGACTTGTTCTCAAATTCAGGGTAGGTGCCGGTGAGAAAGGGGTAACCACTTCTGAGCACCTACTCTGGGCACAGCACATATGGGATTGCTTCAGCCTCACTGGACCCTTGCGGTCACCCAGGAGGTGGCAGTGTTACCCCCAGTGTTGAGACCCAAAGGGGGATGTGAACTGCCCACAGTCACAGAAAGTGGGGAGCTGGGATTTGGACCCAACTCTGTGTGGTCTCAGTCCAGGGATTTTCCACCCACCTCCCAGGCTGTCTTGGGGCTCCACCCCTGGTCTAAAGGGACACAGACGTTTATTTGACAGATACCAGTGAGCCTCCATTATATGGTGGGCAGTGGGTAGCAACCAGGGAGTGCTTCCTTTTCCTTTTCAGTAAAAGGACTAATAACGGCGCCTGCGTGATGGAAGTATTGAGCGGAGGAGTGTGGGGCCTCATGGCCTCATGGGCACTAAAGAAGACAAAATCTGTCTCACCATCATTGATGCTTTGGCGCATTTCTTTCCAGCGTTTACCCATATGCTTTTCTTCTGTGGTTAAGATCATGCAGCTGTTTCAATCTAACCTTCTATCTGGTTTAATATTGTAACATGAACATTTCTCATGACATCGTACATCACTATAGAAATCATTTGGATACAGCCTGGGAAACACAGTGAGTCCTTATCTTTACAAAAAAATAGAAAGACTAGCCAGGCATGGTGGTGCATGTTTGTGGTCTCAGCTACTTGGGAGGTTGAGGTAGGAAGATCACTTGAGCCCAGGAGGTGGAGGCTTCAGTGAGCCATGATCACGCCACTGCACTCCAGCCTAGGGGTCTTCTGTTTCATTTAAAATTAATGTGTCCATTGAAAAATTCTGAACAGTGTGAAAGAGTATTTGCAAGGAAAGTCAGTCTCCTTCTGCCCTATGCTCTTGTCTTCCCAGCTTCTGTTCCAAGGCAACCTCAGTTACCAGTTTCTGGTGTCTCTTAGAGATAGTCTGTGCTTTGGGAGGCTGTGGCAGGAGGATCGTTCGAGGCCAGGAGGAGTTTGAGATCAGCCTGGGCTACATGGGGAGACCCTCATCTCTACCCAAAAGAACCAAACTTAGTTGGGTATCACTTGCCTGTGGCCCCAGCTCCTTGGGAGGCTAAGGCAGGAGGATCACTTGAGCCCAGGAGGTCAAGGTTGCAGTGAGCTATGATTGTGCCACTGAGTTCCAGCCTGGGTGACAGAGTGAGACCCTGTCTCAAAAAAAAGCAATGGTCTGTGCTTCTTCATGTATATTTCTCTTTAAACAAACACACAAATGGCAGCACGCTGAGCCGCCACCCTGCACCTTGCTGTTTGCATGCTTCCGTGTGTCTTGGCTACAGTCCCGCATCAGTACACGCAGAGCCAGCTTCTTCTTAGTGACTTCCTGCATCATCAGCCCATGGTTGGATCTTCATTTATCTCGTTGATCCCCTCTTGATAGACATGGAGGTGTTTCCAGCTTTCTGCTATTATGTTAGCACTGCAATAATTATCTTTGTGCATACGTCCTTTCGCCCATGTGCAATTATGTCTGTAATGAAATTACTGGGTAAACATGATATTTAATGATGACTTAATATTCCATTATTATGACTGAATAGGATAGTCATGGCAGACAAAAACCTTACCCCAAATGGAGATTAGTTGGCATTCCACCCATCTCTGGATCACTAAAGGGTGCCATGTACACATTTTAGCCACATACCAAAGAGCTGAGGCTAAAATGTGTATGAAAATGTTCAGCTAAGACTGAGCCTTGAAGCAAGAAATTCCATTCATTTTCCTAAGTGTTTACCTATTAGGAAGTTTAAATATTTTTTATTCACAGCTTTCACAGTCATCAGTGATGACTGCAGCTTTGTTTTATGTGTACACAACGCATTTATTCAAGTGACCATAGAATTTTAACATACAAAGCATATAAGGAACTTTTGAATCCCAAACTACATCGCGAATCATTGTATTTGGAAGCAAATCTTTAGATATTGCACCAGTTAGCTATTGTTGCATAATAAACATCCACAACTCAGTGGCATATACCCATCAGCATTTATTTAACTCATGGGCCTGTGGGTCTGGCTCAGTGGGGCAGCTCAGCTCTGTCCATGAGTCTCTCATTCTCTTGGAATCACTGGGCTTGCCAGGCCAGTGGAAACACACCAAGTCTCTCATGGCTTAGGTGCAGAGTGGGTGTTCTGTCAATTCTGCCTCTTCTATTGGACAGAGTAAGTCCACAGCTGAGCCTAAATTCAAAGGGCAGGGGAAATACATTCTTGCTCTTCACTGGGAGGAACAGTGAAGTCACATGGTAAGGAGTGTGGATTCTGGGATTGGTGAAGAATTGGGGCCAACAACGTGATCATTCTCAGATGTTAACGGTCTTAACTGAGACAGCCTGTTCCTATTACTGACACCGTCTTGCTGGTTAGCTATGGAGATTACCTGTGTGACCTAGGATTCATGACTTTGCTCAGTCAGGGATGCCACGAGTGGGCGTGAAGTCGGTATTTTGGGCCACAGAGCAGTTTTGGACACGTCCTGAGGCTGGAGATAGACACTGGCCATGCCCAGGTATTTGGCAGCAGTGGGAGCTCAGGCCTACTGGCCCCTCTGTCTTGGCCTGGGCTGTGTCCCTGGCAGAGACGAGTCAGCTCTGCCCTCATAATGGCATAACAGGGGCCCTTCTCCTTGCAGGGGAATATGGGTCCTGCTGCCTTCTGGCTCCTGCTTTTCCTTCTCAAGAATCCTGAAGCCCTGGCTGCTGTCCGTGGAGAGCTCGAGAGTATCCTTTGGCCAGCAGAGAAGCCTTTCTTGCAGATGACCACCCTCCCGCAGAAGGTTCTAGACAGCACACCTGTGCTTGGTGAGATGGTCAGACCCTCCAAGATAGCCCCTAAGACTGTGTCATTGTGGACTCCAAAACTCTCCCCAACATGGGCTTCTGTCTTCCAGGGTCCATCAGTGTCCTCCAACCTAGGGTCTCCCTGAGTCTCCTATCTTCACACACCTGGCATCTCCATACTTCAGTGTCAGCTAGGAGGCAAGGGACAGAAAACCTAACTTCAATTGGCTGAGGTGAAAAGGTACTTTGAGACATGCCACTAAAAAATCCAGAGGACTGGCCTGAGGCACAGATAGACCCAGGCACTTTAACTATGTCACCAGGACCACTCAGTTCCTCTCCACCTCTCAGCCCTGTTTCCCACTGTTTCCTCAGTCTCAGGCTGGCGGTAGCTATTGGCAGCTCAAGGCTGACTTCCTCCCGGCTCTGTGAGATTCTGCATCTCTTACAATGGTCCCACCAAGAATCCTAGGACTGTGTTTCATTGGCTTTCTTTGGGTGATGTATCCATCCTGAACCAATCACAGGGCTCAGAGGGATGCTCTGATTGGCCAGGCACAGCCCCATCCCAGTAGTTGAGCTCAGAATCAGCAGTCTAACTCCTGAGAGTGAGAGAGGGGTGGACCCTAGAGGAAAATCAGGGGCCCATTTCCAGAAGAGAAATATATGCCAGGCAGGCAGAAACAGAGACCGATGACCCTACTCTCTCCTCAGCCTTCTGATATCTTCCTAGTTCCCACCTGCCCTCACAACTTCTCCTGGGGTCAGACCTGGATACCCTCATGTTCAAGGGTCTCTGAGGGACCAGAGACCATATCTCATCAATTTGGCCTTTTCCACTTTGCTGTGTGACTGTGGGCAAGGCAGGCACCCTCTCTGAGCCTTTTCATCTTCCTCTGTAAAATAAGAGCTGGGGGTGGCATATGAGCAGGTGAAGGGACAGCCTGCTGACCCTTCCTTGCACCTGCCCCGTGCAGACAGCGTGCTGAGTGAGAGCCTCAGGCTTACGGCTGCTCCCTTCATCACCCGTGAGGTCGTGGTGGACCTGGCCATGCCCATGGCAGACGGGCGAGAATTCAACCTGCGACGTGGTGACCGCCTCCTCCTCTTCCCCTTCCTGAGCCCTCAGAGAGACCCGGAAATCTACACAGACCCAGAGGTAAATGCCAGGGGTGCCTGGTCATATGGGGTCTGTGGGAGAAAAATCAATGACTTTGGGATGAGCCAGATCTGAGTGGCAGCCTGCCTCTGCCCCTCGTTTGCTATGTGACATTGCCCAGATTGCTTCACCTCTCTGTGTTTGCTTCCTCACCTGTGAAATGGACCTCATAATAGCACCTGCCTCATGAGGTTGAAAGGAAGAAGAAATGGGATCATACAGAAGCAGATACTGATGGCCCCCGTCTCTCCCCAGCCTTCTGATACCTCTCTGGCTCCTACCTTTTTTCGCAGCTTCTCTTCGAGTCAGACCCAGATCCCCTCATGTTCAAGGGTATCTGAGGAACCTTGAACATGAGGGGATGTTCATTCACAGAGTGCTTCGTGATAGCTGAGCCACTTTCCTTATTTCAGAACATGATAAGGTTAGTTTCCCAACACTTCTCTCTCCCCAGACTTTGAGATGATGCAGACTTTCACAATTGCTAACAGACTGTGTGCTTACCGTGCGTCAGACTCTAAACTACATGCTCATCCATCCATTCATTCATCTGTCTACCCATCTACTCATGCATCCATCTATCCACTTATTCATCTGTCTACGCACTCACCTATTTACCTATCCAATCATCTATCCATCCATCCATCCATTCATCCATCGACCCACCAATTTACCCTTTCATTCACCCATCTACCCATTCATTTATCCATCCAGCACCCATCTACTCATCTATCCATCCATCCACCCATCTACCCATCTACCCATATATCCATCTATCCATTCATCCATCCACAAACTCACCCATCCATCCATTAATCTATCCATCCACCCATCTATCCACCCAACCACCCATCTATCCATCCATCCACCCATCCACCCATCCATCCATCCATTCACCCACCAAGCTACCCTTTCATCCCCCCACCTACCCATGAATTCATCCATCTATCCATCCGTCCATTCATCTATCTACTCATTTATCCATCCACCCACCCATTTATCTACCCACTCACTCATATATTCATCCACCCATTCTTCTACTTATCCACCCATCTATCTGTCTATCCACCTATCTACTCATCCTTCCATCCATTTGTCCATTCATCCATTCATTCATTCTTCCACCCATCCATCAGTCTACCCATTCATTCATCCCATCCATCCACCCCATCTACCCATCCATTCATCCATCCCTCCATTCATCCATTGTTCCATCCACATTTCCATCTCTTAGTCTATCCACTGGTCCATTCACCTATCCTTCCACCCATTTTTCAGTCAAGCCCTGTGCTCAGGTACAATCCTTGCCTTACCACTGTGCAATGTAACCAAAGGAAACTGGCATTTTCTTTTAAAAAGTTATTTAAATTTCTTTTATTTTACATGACAAAAGTAATATATACTTATCATGAAGTATAAAGAAATATGGAGAAATACATACTTAAAAGTAAAAAATATATATTTCCCTTCTCCAGTTCTACAGAGTTCTCTACCCGTGGTTTGGAGTGTGCCTTGTGAATTGTTTTCACGGCTTTTCAGGCATACATATAGCACATTCACACGCCATGAAAAGACTGGTGTGTGCATAGGATCATATGGAAAAAGAACTTGCTTTTTTTCTCTCAACAACCAATTGTAGAAATTCTTTCCATGTCAGTATACACAAACCTTTCTCTATAATTTTTTTAACCCATCTCCTATCAATTGACCTATATATGGTTTCCAGTTTTTCCCTCTTGCAAACATGACTGTTATGAACATCCTCATACATTTTTCTTGGTGCAGTCTTGTTCTGGGAGTAGGGTCAGAAATGGACCTTCTTCCTATTTCAGGTATTTAAATACAACCGATTCCTGAACCCTGACGGATCAGAGAAGAAAGACTTTTACAAGGATGGGAAACGGCTGAAGAATTACAACATGCCCTGGGGGGCGGGGCACAATCATTGCCTGGGGAGGAGTTACGCAGTCAACAGCATCAAACAGTGAGTGGGGGGCCAGGGTGGGGCCAGGGGGGCTCCTGTCCGTCTGGTTGGCATGCGCCCTTCTCTCCTGGGACTGAGGGGTCAGCCAGGAGAATGGTTTGGCAGAAGCTCCACACAGACAGCCTGTGAGCCATCATTTATTTGTGGTTTTTCAACGATGCGCTTTTAAAAATCAGAAGAGCTTACTTTAAAAAGCCAGATTTCAGGCCCCGGGTGCAGTGGCTCATGCCTGAAATCCCAGCACTTTGGGAAGCTGAGGTGGGCAGGTCAGGAGTTCAAGACCAGCCTGGCCAATATGGTGAAATCCCGTCCCTACTAAATAATGCAAAAATTGGCTGGGTGTGGTAGTGGGCATATGTAGTCCCAGCTACTTGGGAGACTGAGGCAGGAGAATCGCTTGAACCCTGGAAGCAGAGGTTGCAGTGAGCCGAGATCATGACACTGCACTCCAACCTGGGCGACAGAGTGAGATTCCATCTCAAAAAAAAAAAAAGCCAGATTTTGGATTTCTTTTGAAATAATCAGATCTGGCAGCAGGTTCTTCCCGCCAAGACTGGTGTACAAATTCCAAAAACTGGACCTTCCTTTCAGCTGACCGTAGTTGTCCGTCTGCAGCTGCTGCTGCGTGTTCAGAACCTCATGTTAGGAACTGGCCAAACTTCACTGTTCCCACTTGGTTATTTTAATGGCTGTGGGGGCCAAGAGCCTCATAAATGATCTCCCCTGAACCCCAGGAGCCTTGGCCACCAAGTTCACAGACAGATTGGACCGGGGTTATGACATCTGCCCTGTCCTCCTGTCCAGCCCTGTGCAATCATAAGCTGGGCAACCTTCTGAGCCTCTGTTTCCCCAACTGTAAAACAGAGGTTCTGATTATAACTGCACCCCAGGGGTATCAGGATAAATGAGTTGGATCTTTCTAAGTTCTTAGCCCACTGCCTGACTCATTGTAGGCATTTGATAAATGTTAATTATGATCATAATTATTACTATTATTAATGTGCATGCATTATGCTACGTGAATAGGCACATTACATTAACCTTTGGCCTCAGTTTCCTTGAGAAAATGGAGTTGATTATGAGCATAATACAGTTCATATGCATTCCTAAAAATCACTTTGCTGTATGAAATCATGCATCAAAAACTGCAGGATTTATGCCTGTAATCCCAGCACTTTAGGAGGCCAAGGTGGGTGGATCATTTGAGGTCAGGAGTTTGAGACCAGCCTGGCCAACATGGTGAAACCCTGTCTCTACTAAAAATATAAAAATTAGCCAGGTGTGGTGGAGCATGCCTGTAATCCCAGCTACTCGGAAGACGGAGGCAGGAGAATCTCTTGAACCCCAGGGGATGGAGGTTGCAGTGAGCTGAGATCACACCATTGCACTCCAGCCTGGGTGACAGAGTGAGACTCTGTCTCAAAAAATAAAAAAAGCAAACCAACCAATCAATCAAACAAACAAAACTGCAGGGATTAGAGGAAAAGAGGGACTGGGCCCAACACTCAAAAACCTCATCGGTGACACATTAAAAAAAAAAAGAAAGAAGAACCCAGTCGAAAATGGTAGTAAAATTTTATGCATGTTACTTGGCTAAGAACTATGTAAGGGCTGTAGTAACTGGCTAGACTGATGCTTAGCTGTATGTGTATGTTTTCTGGATTTCTGCACAGCCAGGGTTCAGCTGGGTACAGTTTTTTGTATTCATCTCATGTTTCTCACAAGTGAAATTGCATATGAGCAAATGTGAAACTTGCATTATACTCAAATTGTGCCCTAATATATCAATCCTATTGGAACAAATTCACCTGTTCAAAACAAGTGTTAGAGCAGAACCGACTGGCGTTCCTATTTCATCAAGTTTTTGGACAGATAAAAAGAGACGATAGATACTAAATGCTTAGCTGGTGCATAGCCCACAGTGTTCCAATAAATTGGCTAATTTGTTGTTATTTTTATCTCACTGAATCGTCACGATGACCATGCTGGTCCGTCTAAAACGGAGTCTCGACAGGTAGCCCATTTGCTGTGGTCATGTTCCTGGGAAGTGGAGGCACCAGGTTCCAATCCAGGGGTTAGCACAAAACTGCCATCCCATAGAAACTCACCCTCTAGTATTCTACAGCCTCAGAGCTGGAGGAGACCATCCTGTCTTTCCCTTCTTTGACCAGATGGGAGAACCGAGACCCAGAGTGAGAAGGAACTTGGCGAGGGCCACATCCCCATAAGCGGCACAGCCCAGATCTTCTTTCCAGAGTGTTAACTTCCCTCTCTCCTCATCTTCCCCCTTCTTCACTCCTTCAGTAAGATAAAAGAATCCCTGCCATGTGCTGAGTCCTGCATCGGGCACCTGGGTCTGGGTAGGGAATCATGGTGGGAAAAGAGTCATAAGATATTCTCTGACCCTTATGAACACAGGCAGTGGTAAGATGAGGCAGACAGGCAGCAACCGCTGACATCTGTAGGGCTGGCTCCACATTTGTGGGGGCACTGATTACATCATAGGCATGGCAGCTTTGAATATTTATTATGACAGTTTTCCCAGAAGATGGCAGTAGAGAGCAGTTGTTAGGACAGTGTTCTCAGAGATGGCAGTAAAATGTCTTGAGAGAGCACTGCCTGTTTCTAACCTCACAAAGACACCTAAGAGCAGCAGCCCTGGCCAGGATAGACAGTGAGGGTTCCAGGAGTTTGGAGAAGGGTGGAGAAGGGTGTGGGCTGAAGGATCCAGAGGAGTCTATATTAATCAGCATAGGCTCAGCTCTGCACCTGCTGAGCTTCAGTGGCTTTTACCAACAGGGGTTTAGTTCCACTCATGGTATCAGCTGTGGGTTTGGGGGCTTCCCCACTCTGTGCAGAGACTCGGGCCAGGCTCTTTTCCTCTTCTGGCTCCGCTATCTCAAGGTGAAGCCTGCATGGCTGCTAGGCAGGAGGGACAGCTGGAGAGCCACAAACTGGCTTTGACACACAAATGACACAGGCCACTTCTGCACACAGTCCACTCACCAGAACTCATCCACGGACCCGCCTAACCTTACAGGGGGCTGGCAAATGTGGTGAGCAGCAAATGCCTTTGTTCTGCTTCCTCGCTCCTCTGTTCTTCTCACTTTTCCCAAAGTTGAAGTCAGACTCAGGAGGCAGCCACAGGAATAATCCCTGCCTTATTCCTGATAGCACCCCACCCTACCCCTCTTCCTCACACCTTCCATGCCATCTCTCTGCAGATTTGTGTTCCTCGTGCTGGTGCACTTGGACCTGGAGCTGATCAACGCAGATGTGGAAATCCCTGAGTTTGACCTCAGCAGGTATGGCTTCGGTCTGATGCAGCCGGAACATGACGTGCCCATCCGCTACCGCATCCGGCCGTGACACAGGGAGCAGACGGATCCATGCACTTGCCTCTGCCCAGCCTGCCCCAGCCTCCTAGCTTTCTGCGTGCACAGTTGGCCTGGGTGCAGGGGCCAGCATTACCACTTCCCTGCTTTTCTCCCAGAAGGCTGGGTCCAGGGAGGGGAAAAGCCAAGAGACGGTGAACAAAGCTCTATGGATTATCGGCTGCAAAGTTTTCTTTCCAAAATCAGGCCTTATCTGCTCCCAACTCACCTCATTCATCATTCAGATTTCTTCAGGGCCAGGAGGCGCTGTGAAGACAGACAAGGAGGAACTAGGAGTCCTCACTGCTCTGCCCCCAACTCCCGGAAGGCCACCTTCCCTGCTCCTATCAGCTATCATGGTCCAGGCCTTATCCAGTCAAAGCAGATACTTGCCACAGAAAGGCCACTCAGGACCTAGCAGTGTGTCCATTGATGTCATTCAGCAGTCAGTCCCCCAATGATCCTTAAACCAGCTAAAGCCAAAGGAGTCCCTTAGAATATCTGCTTCCCTGGATGCCCCATTTACCAGACACTTCCCTCACTGCTCACACTACGTGAGAAAATGCAGGAGAGCTTTCCTCAAGGCTGATGCGTTCTGGGTACGGAACAGGGGCACCCTCCAAACACGGGGCTCTGAGGAGTGGAGTTTCCTGCTCTAGAGTGACAGGCACCAGATGGGATGGGTTTTCTCAGTGTCAGCACACAGGCAGGGAGCTAAGGAAGACACAGGCCAGAGGAGATGGCTGGAAGAAGCCACCCAGGACTCCTTAGACTGTTCAAACCAAAAAAGAAGGTGCTGATCTCATGCATTCTAGTGCAGAAGCCCAAACTGTGGTCACGATCCAGTCTGCAGACCTGCTTTGTTTGGACTGCACTCAAAGAAAATTACCTTAGTTGTTATCATCTTTGGGAGAGTTCATTCAAAATGTCCAGCTTCTCTTGGAAACATGGTATATCTGACCACACTGGGCTCACATTCCCAAGGGTAACTCTTGGCCAGAGCTGAATGGCAGGCGCCTCCCTTATGCAGGCTAGGAGCTCTCTGCTTCACTGCCGGGTCTGCTTCTGCATTCACAGTGCCTCCTGGCCCTGAAGGCATCTGAGTGTGAGACCCTGCTCTAACTCTTAGAAGTGACATTACAAGAGGTGGTGGGGACCAGCTAATTGGTCCGACCGAGCCTGAGTGCACCACCCTTTGAACAAATGTATCGGTGATGAAAACTTGCCTTTGCCCCAGCTTTAGAACAAAAAGCCTATGCCAGGCACCGCGGCTCATGCCTGTAATTCCAGCACTTTGGGAGGCTGAGGTGGGTGGATCACCTGGGGCCCGCAGTTCAAGACCAGCCTGGTCAACATGGTGAAATCCCATCTCTACTAAAAATACAAAAAATAGCCAGGCGTGGTGGTACACTCCTGTAATTCCAGCTACTCAGAAGGCTGAGGCACAAGTGTCGCTTGAACCCAGGAGGTGGATGTTGCAGTGAGCTGAGATTGCACCATGGCACTCCAGCCTGTGTGACAGAATGAGACTCTGTGTCAGGAAATAAAATAAAATACAGCTTAAAGAGGAAAATGGCCTACAAACCTTTTTTAGATGCTAAATACTTATATTAATATTAGGTCCTGTTTATTGAGACCCTTTACATGCCTGCAATAGGCCCTTTTGACAGTATTTCTAGAAACACAGCATTTCTGTGAAGAGAAGGAGGGCTGTGCCTGCTTTGTAGATGAGAAAACCGAGCCGCGGCCACATAGCTCATAAGCGGTAGAACTCCGTGGGCAGATTGACTGTCCTGGGAGCAAATCTGGATGGGCAACTCCTGTTCCTTGGGCTCAAGGGGGATGGTGATGGGGCAATTGTTTTCTACAGAGAGCTGACAGAGTGAGAGGCACCTAAACATGGGGACATCTCGTAAGTCACATGATGAGCTCCCTGTAGCTTTAGCTGGAGGGAGAGAAAAGAACCCCAGACCTCTGAATGTCCCAGAGCCTAGTCTCTTCTCAGAGCAGCACTGGGGTTTGGGGGCTTCCCTGGGCCTCCGCCTCCAGGCACCCCCAGGATTCCCAGAGAGACACTGTGATTGGCAGGAGGCGGGATATCCCCAGGGAAACCCATCTTCACGCCTGGGTGACCCCCGCTGCCGCCTCCTTCTTAACTCTGCGGGAAATCAGAGCTGGCAGCCTCCAGTGGGAGGACAGAGCCGGTTTCCGTGGCAACCCTCAGCTGCCTCATGGTGGCTGGGAAGGGAAGGAAGCAAGCCGGCAGAAATAGCTGTGGAAGGTCTCGCGCAGGCTGCAACCCTGGTGTGCTGGGGGAAAACCCTTATGACTTCCCCCTTCCAAATCAGGCTGGGTTGTCACCGAGACTAGATTCTCACCTGCCTTCAAAGAAGGGCCAATTCCCTTTAAAGGTCGCACCTCCTTGAAGCCGTGATCATTAGTGAATTACGCTCAAGGAAAAGACCTGCTCCCACAAGGCAGCTCCAGCTGTTGCCTGAGATACTGAAGTGCAGCTCAGGAGTTGATGATTTAAAGCTGCCCTTGTTTTATTTGTTATTTTTTCTTTCTCTCTTTTTCTCTTTTAAATAAATAGGAGCCAGAAAGAAACGAGGGAGAGATGAGTGGGTTAGCTACCTGCTACCTGCTATAGGAAGGTACGTGGATGCCATGGTATTTCTTCATCCTTAGCTTAAGAATAAAAACTGCTGGCTGGGCGCAGTGGCTCACGCCTATAATCCCAGCACTTTGGGAGACCAAGACGGGAGAATGACAAGGTCAGGAGTTTGAGACCAGCCTGGCCAACACAGTGAAACCTCGTCTCTACTAAAAATACAAAAATTAGCCGGGCATGGTGGCATGTGCCTGTAGTCCCAGCTACTCGGGAGGCTGAGGCGGAAGAATCACTGGAACCCAGGAGTCGGAGGTTGTGGTGAGCCGTGATTGCACCACTGCACTCCAGCCTGGTGACAGAGCGAGACTATGCCCCCTCGACCCCCTGCCAAAAAAGAATCAAAATTGCTGGACATATGTAAGGAATATTCTTTTTTTTTTTTTAAAGCTCAGTGGCAAGAATTAAATACTCTTAAGTTAACCTAATGAAGTGTTTCCTTACCATTATGATTATTACTATTATTTGCTATCTTTTAATATTGTTGTTTACCAAATATTCTCCTTTAAACAGAGTCGCTTTTTACATTTAAATTTATTTTAAAAAGGAACTTTTTTTTCTATTGCTGCCGATAGTGGATAACATGTATCACTCACTGCCAAAAATAGAAAGTGATCGGGCTGGGCACGGTGGCCCACGCCTGCAATCCCAGCACTTTGGGAGGCCAAGGCGGGTGGATCACGAGGTCAGGAGATCGAGACCATACTGGTCAACATGGTGAAACCCCATCTCTACTAAAAATACAAAAAATTAGCTGGGCACGGTGGCACGTGCCTGTAATCCCAGCTACTCAGGAGGCTGAGGCAGGAGAATTGCCTGAACGCAGGAGGCAGAGGTTGCGGTGAGCCGAGATCGCTCAGTGGCACTGGGGAGGGGGCTCCATGCTGGTTGGCCAAGGCTCAGAGCTGTCTCTTCTCTGTTACAAAACCAGATAAGCAAGTGTTAGCATTGCCTTAAGGCCACCTGGCATCTCCCTGATCTTCTCCAGGGACAGAAGGAGGAGTGAGTTGCTCATCACACGGGCCACCAGGGCCATCTCCTCCCACCAGTGGCTCCCACCCACAAGGAGCTGGCAATGTCCTACCTGCCTGTCCTCCAGAAGGAGAAACAGGCTCTGAGAGTTCACAGGTCTTGCCCAAAGTCATTGATTTTGATCATTAAGAACAATAAATAAAGACTGTGTTTCCTGAGTAGCAGTGATTGTTGTGCTTTGCTATTTTAATAAAGATTCTATTTTCATATAACATTGTCAAGTGAAAACATGCTGAAATCTATTAAACCATCTTGTTTGTGGAACCGTCTCCAAGTGTGATTCTGACGGAGGCCCCTGGCTGTGCCTGGAATGGTGAGGTCAGCTCCTGAGACAGGAACACGGAGCATCTACTCTGTGCCTTGTTCTGGGCCCGGGCCGCTCACAGACAGAATCGAGTCACACCTTTACCTACCCTCCAAGGCATACATAGTATCCCCATTTTTACAGAGGAAGAAACTGAGGGTCAGAGAGGTGAAGTGGTTTGCCCAAGAACACGTGGCCAAGAAGCAGTAGACCTGGGATTCAAATGCAGGCTCCTCTGCTGCCTGAGACAGTGTTCAGGATCTTTCTTTCAGTGGTCCTCCTGCTGGCAGCAGAGGGACCGAGTACCCATTAGAGCAGGTGTCCACAACCACAACCCCTGGGCCACGGTTCAGTACAGGTCCTTGGCCTGTTGGGAACTGGGCTGCACAGCAGGAGGTGAATGGCAAGTGAGCAAAGCTTCACCTGTATTTACAGCCACTCCCCATCGCTCGCATGACCGCCTGAGCTCCACCTCACAGTGGTGGCACTAGATTCTCATAGGAGCGCGAACCCTGTTGTGAACTGCGCATGCGTGGGATCTGGGCTGCACACTTCTTATGAGAATCTAATGCCCAATGATCTGTCACTGTCTCCCATCACCCCCAGATGGGATCATCTAGTTGCAGGAAAACAAGCTCAGGGCTCCCACTGATTCTACATATGGTGCGTTGTATAATTTCACTATTTTAAACAATGTAATAAAAATATAATTAAAGTGCACGATCAATGTAATGCACTTGAACCATCCTGAAACCATCCCCTCCTCCACCCCTGGGTCCGTGAAAAAATTATCTTCTATGAAATCAGTCCCTGGTGCCAAAAAGGTAGGGGACCGCTGCATTAGAGGACCTTGGGGCAGACCTTGGTAACAAGTGGACAACACAAATCCTTTCTTTAAAATTCACTGGACGTTCTCCATCCTTCCCCAGAATGCATGCATGTGTTTGAATAGAAAACAGAAGGGGTGAAATGGATTAAACAAGCCTTGGGAAAAGTTAAAAGGGAAATTTGTTTTTTATCTCAAATCTTTGTATAGAAATAATGTCCCAGGGCAGATGTCTCTCACGTCAGTTTCCTCATCTGTGAGGAGGAGGTCATGGAGGCACATCGGGTGGGACTGGATTTGGCAGTGAGTGGCAGACTTCTCACAGTAACATAGCAACGTGTTATACATCAGCATGCTTTCATTCAAGACTGCAGGCATTCAAGACCTCAGGCTTTTTTCTTTCTTTCCTTCTTTTTTTTTTTTCTTTTGAGATGGAGTCTTGCTCTGTCTCCCAGGCTGGAGTGCAGTGGTGCAGTGGTGTGACCTTGGCTCACTGCAACCTCCACCTCCCAGGTTCAAGCGATTCTCCTACCTCAGCCTCCTGTGTAGCTGGGATTACAGGCGTGCGCCACCACACCCAGCTAATTTTTGTATTTTTAGTAGAGACAGGGTTTCATCATATTGGCCAGGCCGGTCTCGAATTCTTGACCTCAAGTGATCCACCCACCTTGGCCTCCCAAAGTGCTGGGGTTGCAGGCATGAGCCACTGTCCCTGGCCACATTTTTTTTCTCTCTCTCTCAAGCAGATACAGGAAGCTAGAGGTGGTGTGGCATCTCCACAATCACAGGTCTCTCCTTCTGGACCCTCTAGCATCTGTAACCAGTGGTTTTCACCTCAGAGGTGGATATGGCTGCTTGAGCTCCAGCCACTTTTTCCACGTTCCACCAAGCAGGAAGGAGGGTGAAGCAAAGAAGAGAAAAATCTCCTGCATTCATCCCATTGGTCAGAAGTCAATCACATGATCATGTCTTGCTGGACAGACAGAGGTCTGGGAAATGTAGTCTTTCTCTTCAGGACATCAGCGTGTGCCCTCAGAGGGGTACCATACCTGAGTTTGAGAAGTGTTACATTATGCTCTCCTGTTTACCAGTCATGGTCTGAACCACATGGCAAGGCCAGAGGTACAGGGCTTGGCTGCCCTGAGCCACTGACCCAGCCTTTGCTACAGCCTGGGCCCTAGTCATCTGCAGCTCCAAGACTTTTTGGCCTTTCATACCCTTGTACCATTAAAGTCAACAGAAAGACCCAGTGTTTTATCTTTCCAGGTAA
This sequence comes from Callithrix jacchus, assembly GCF_049354715.1. NCBI lineage: Eukaryota > Metazoa > Chordata > Mammalia > Primates > Cebidae > Callithrix > Callithrix jacchus. Next base: position 44,857,660 of record NC_133506.1, on the reverse strand, counting down.
GGACATTAAGAAATACATTTACTCCTACTGTCAGTTTATGAAAGGATATTGTAATACCCCTAAAGCAGAAAGGTAGGTTTCGTATTAGAATTAACACAACCACTCACTCGAAAGTCTATACTGAATAGCCCAAGAGGTGGAAACAACCCAATTGTTCACCAGCTGATAAATGGATAAGCAAAATATGGTATATCCCCCGTTCCAATGGAATCTTATTTGTCAATAAAAAGGAATCAAGTACTGATATACACTACAGTACAAATGAGCCTTGAAAACGTTATGCTAAGTGAAAGAAGCCAGTCACAAAAGGCCACTTATTATAGGACTGAATGTATGTGAAACGTCGAGAATCGGCAAATCTATAGAGTCATGAAATGGACTAGTGTTTGCCAGGGATGGGGAAATAGGGAGGAATGCGGAGTGACCATGACCGTGAGGGTTGCAAAACTCTGAATATACTTCTAAGTGGGCAAATTTTTTTTGAGACAGGGGTCACACTCTGTCACCCAGGCTGGAGTGCAGTGGTGCGATCTCAGCTCCCTGCAACCTCTGCCTCCTGGGCTCAAGTGATCCTCCCACCTCAGCCTCCTGAGTAGCTGGGATTATACACATGAGCCACCATTCCTGCCTGGCTAACTTTTGTTTTTGTATATTTGTGTAGAGTCAGTGTTTCATCATATTGCCCAGGCTTGTCTCAAACTCCTGGTCTCAAGTGATCCTTCCACCTTGGCCTCGCAAAATGCTGGGATTATAGGTGTGAGCCACTGTGCTTGGCCACGTGGGCAGATTTGATGACATATGAATTACACCTCAAGAAAGCTGTTGTGCATTTTTTAAGTAAATATTTTGAGCACCTCTCATTGTACCAGGCATTGTTCTAGACAACAGGACCTGGCAGTGAGTAACACACACGTGCGTGCGCGCGCGCGCGCACACACACACACACACACACACACACACACACACACACACACACAAGCTGTATCCCTGTCTTCACAGCACGGACACTCTCATGGGAGAGACCAAAACAAATGAGGTAAATAGTAAAATATAAAGCAGGTAAAATGGAGATAAGCACTTTGGAGAAGAATAAAGATGTCAGGGGATGAGAAGTGTGATTTTAGAGTGGGCAGGAATGGCCTCCCTGGGGGAGCTTTGAACAGAAGCTTGATGGAAATGAGAGGAGCAATCCATGGGGCATCTGAGGAGAGAATGTTCTGGAGAGATGTAATGGCAAATGTGAAGATGGGAAGCTCTGGAGCAGGTTCCAGGAGAAGAGTGAGGCAGTGTGGCGTGGCCAGCAGCCCCGGAAGGCTCCGGGTAGAGAAGAGCCACGGTTCAACTTATGTTGTAGCAGGATCCATCTCACCATGCATGCCGAGGGGTGGGAAGCTGGAGACCAGGGAGGAAGAGACTGCACCGGTCTGGGCAAGGTCTCCGCCCTCATAGGTTTCACATTTGGGCAGCAGAGACCACCCAGTGAAGAGACAAATTAGCATAAATACAGTGTCAAGTGCTGAGGAGGGCTCTGAAGACAAGCAAACAGCAGGAGGTGATGGATGCTGAATGGAGGTGGATGTGCCCGTGGCCTTGGAGGCAGTTAGAAAAAGTCTCCAGGCAGGTGGCAATATGAGGTGAGGTGAAGATGAGAGAGCAGCTTTGTAAAGAACTAGGGAGAAACATTCCAGGAGAAAGAGACTACAAGTCCAAAGAAGCCTAAAGAGGCAAAGGGTTTGGTGTGCTGGAGAAGGAGCATCTCAGGGAGGCTGAGGCTGAGTGAGGGGATGGCAGGAGCCACTCTGGGTGCAGACCTCATCAGGAAGAGGAGGCTGGGCATTATGCTAAGTGCCCTGGGAAGCCATTAGAGACTTTAAGTAGGAAAGTAAACCACCATCCTTTAAATGGAATCAATTTAGCTTTATACAAATCTCATTCCACTGTCCCTATTTTTCTCATTCATTCCATGATGGGCCAGTGAAAATGAAAACACATTATTGGTCTGGCATTTGGGAGTCATGGCCATTTGGGACGTGGTTGAGAGCTGTGTCTGCAAGGCCGGGAGTCTAATGAGTTGGGGAAGAGCTGGCAGCGTGCGATCTTATGGCCCCAGGACCTTCCATGGAGCTTCCCAGTGGCCTGGAAGAGACAAGGCAGGTGCACCCATGCGATAGTTAGGATGTTTGACCTTTGCAAAGCTGATGTTGAAATTCGATTCCCGGTGTTGGAGGTGTGAACTAATGGGAAGGGTATGGGTCATGGCAGTGGATCCCTCATGAAAGGCTTGGTGCCCTCCCCGTTGGTAATAAGTGTGTTCTTCCTCTATTCCTGCAAGTTCCTGCAGGAGCTGGTTGTTGAAAAGAGCCTGGTGGCTCCCTCGTCTCTTTCTTGCTTCCCCTTCTTGCCATGAGATCTCTGCACACACAGGCTGCCCTTCCCCTTTCACCATGAGTGAAAGTAGCGTAAGGCCCTCACCAGAAGCAGATGCTGGTGTCACATCTTGTACAGCCTGCAGAACATTGAGCCAAATAAGCCTCTATTCTTTAGAGATTACTCAGCCTTAGGTATTCCTTTATAGCAACACAAATGGACTGAGACTACCCACGTTATGCAAACCTGGGAGAGTAACCTTTGGGGCTTCTGGATCCTTGACAAGAGCAGGGTCTGTATGTGACTTTACCTCAGGTGTTCTGAGAGCTGACCACTGCGGAAGAGACACTAATTAATTGGCCAACTCCCTCACTAGAAGAAACCCTGGCTTTCTTCAGATATTAGACAGTCTTGTGCTCAAAGGAAATGGGCCCAACCTCTAAATCAAGACAGGGCCAAGCCAAACATGGTATCAGGCTTCTCTTGCCGGTAACTGGGCTAGTTGTGGTCATGTGATCCAGTACTGGCCAATGAAATGGCTGGGAAAATCAGTGGGGAACTTCAAAAATATGGGAGATGTTCTTTCTTCCTCCTGCTCTGGGAGTTGTCATGTGAGAGGCTGAGCATGGCAGCCATTTTGTGATTATGTGGACAAGAGACTCTCCGAGAAATCGAACGAGAACCTTGAGACAGATCGGCTGCTGCTGGGACAGATCCTGGCACCACCTACTTTGGGATTTTGTGTTAAAATGAGACCAATAAATGTCATAACTTTTTTATGCTTTACTTAGAAGCCATAATGTACGAGAGCTTGGGCTCTGTATGGGCTTAAATCTCTGCCGAGCCACTTAATACCCCGATTGGGGGCATTTCTCTGTGCCCCAGCTTCTTCACCTGGAAAATGGTATGATGGATAATAATACCATCTCCCGCATAGGGTTCTGTGAGCATTGCCTGAGTAAATTGTCATTCATAGTCAGTGGAGGAGACGGAAAAATGAGTATTGTAGGTTAGTCTCACAGTTTCCCAGAGGAAAGAGACATTCTAAGCCATGGAAATAGCAGGAGCAAGGCTGCTGGATCAGATGTCGGGGGCTATATAACAAACAACCCCCAGATGTAGTGACTTGACATGAAACTGTTTTGTTATTTATCATGGCTTTGTGGCTTGGTGTTTTTGTTTGTTTGTTTTTTGAGATGGAGTCTCACTCTGTTGCCCAGACTGGAGTGCAGTGGCACGATCTCAGCTCACTGTAACCTCCACCTTCCGGGTTCAAGCAATTCCTGCTTCAGCCTCCTGAGTAGCTGAGGTTACAGATGCCTGTCACCACACCTGGCTAATTTTTGTATTTTAATTTTTTTAGTAAAGGAGAGGTGGGGTTTCACCATGTTGGTCAAGCTGGTCTCAAATTCCTGACCTCAAGTGATCCACCCATCTTAGCCTCCCAAAGTGCTGGGATTACAGGCATGAGCCCCTGTGTCCAGTCAGGTTGGCACTTTTTAAAAAGCTCATGAGAACGAATAGCTCTCCTAAGAACTAGTAGAATAAGAATGGGACTTCTAACTAGTTGGTTCTGCTGCGGCTCTCACTTGGGGGTCTCTCATGCAGCTGCAGTCAAGATGTCAGATGGGACTGGGACTTCACTCACATGTCTGGTGCCTTGGTAGAGATGGCTGGAAGGCTGCATTCAGCTGTAACATTGGGAGGGCTAAGCGTCTGTCTCTTTCCATGTAATTGTAGGGTTTCTCATTTTTCACAGTTTTTCCTCATGGTCCCTTCCAGCGGGGTAGCCTGGCTGCCTACCCAGTGGCTCAGAGCTCCCAAGAGCCCAAAAGCAGAAGCTGCCTGACCCCTTCAAGGCTTAGGCCTGGAACTGGCATCACTGCTGCCACATTCCACTGGTAAATGCAAGTCACAAACCAAGCCCAGAGCCAACATGGAAGTGAACTGAGTAAAGCATGGATACTGAGGGCTCATTCCCTGGGGACTGGCTACCCTTGGGCCAGAGGTTGGAAAATCTTTGCTGAAATGCAGGAATGTGGAAAGGAGTGTGGGTGAGGAATCTGGAGAAACAGGGCAAGGGCCAGAAACTTGTCTCTGTGCCCTGCCGTCCCCAAGCTTGTGAGGGAGCTCTCTGAGGAAATCTGTGTTAAATGAATGAACGGCCTTTGCCTCAACTTGAGAGCTTGCCCTTTGTTTTGGGCAATGAGTCATGAAGGCTTATAAATAGGGAGTAACATGGTCAGAATTGTGCCTCTAGAAGTCTACCTTAGTAGCTATGGGGAGGTTGGATTGGGATAAGACTGGGAAAGATCAGAGCAGAGGCAGATGAGATCAGGAACGGGTGGAAAAAGGGCAATGGAGAGGCGGTAGGAAAGATATCAGTCCCCAAAGGGCAGAAGAACTGGATTTTAATGAAATATTATCTGAGGAGGATCAGTTAATTAGCTCTTGATCTCCGTGGCTTTGATTTCCTCCTTTTGCTGACTCATCTCTTTTCTATCGCGTCTTGGAGTTTCCAAGGCTCCTCTGTGGGAAAGAGATATTAGTTTACCTCTAATTGCTCTGCTGGAAGCGTGTGCCTCCATCCATCTCCACCCCGCATTTCATCATTGTTTGGCCACAGATCCTGGAAGTCAGTGGCTTTGAAGGTCCTGGCTGGAAAGAGCCTCACTGGACTCCACGCAGGCTTGTCTGTCTTCCTCTGTGGGGACCCCCTGATGGCACCCACCTTTCCTTCCAGGGAGGGAGCGCAAAACAACAAACTAGGGATTAGCACAGAGCATTACTGTAAATATTAAGTGGTAGATGGGTGAAGATGGCTGGGTGGGCGGGTAGATACCTGGATGGATCAGAAGGATGGATGGATGGATGAGTGGGGAGTGAGTGGTGGATAGATGCATAAATATTTGGGGTCGATGAGGGACTGGATGTGTGGGTGGGTGAGTGGGCAGATAGTGGGATGAGTGGAAAGACAGATGGTATATGGATGGGTGAATAGATGGATAAATGGATAGTAGGTGGATGAGTAGGTAGAAAGATGGACAGTGGATAGAATATGTGGATGAATAAAAAGAAAGATGATGGGTAAGTGGGTGAGAGAAAGAATAGATGAGTAAGTGAGTAGATGGATGGGTGAGTATGTAGTTGAATAATTTGGTTGCTGAGTATATGGATGGATGAGGGGATGATTAGGTTGGCGGACAGGTGATAGGCAAAAGAAAGGAAGGAGAGATGGACAAATGTTTAGGTTGGGCAGAAAACTAGGCTTAGCCAGGCACACTGGGTATGTGCCTGTAATTCCAGGTATTTGAGAGGCTGAGGTGGGAGGATCATTTGAACCTCCAGTTCAAGGCCAGCCTGGGCAACATAGAGAGACTCCATCTCTAAAACAAATTTTATTTAATTTAGAAAATGAAAACGAAGAAAGGAAAGAAAACCAAGTTCATCCTTTTACCAGGAACTTGGGCCAGGAAACCCAGGGCTTAATAAAGACAATCAAGCTAGCAGAAAATAGAACAGACACTAGAATCAGACATCTGTTCACTCAAGTATCATCTAACAGCTAATAGGTCTTGTTTATATCAGAATATTCAGCCAGAGAGTGAAAGAGCTAGAAAGACTCTTAAATGAGATCAGACACATGCAAAGCATTTAGAACAGGGCCTGGTATGCAGTAAGCATTCAATAAATGTTAGCTGATATTATGGTTTCTAGCATTGCTATTACTCTTCTTTTGATGAGTACTTACTACTTAGACAAGGTGCGAAATACTTTCTATGCATTATCTTTTTACTTCCTTCAGCAACCCTGAGAGGAAGATTCCATCATCATCCCGTTTTTACTTGTGATTATGATTATTATTTTGGGGTGTGACAAAAGAGAGATGGGTAAGAAGACTGGAGTCCAAGCTGATGGAAAATTCCCTCAGGCTGCTGGAGTTTTGTCTGGGCAAGGCCACAGCAAAGAGCAGTTGTCCTGAGTGACATCCACTCAGAGATGTAATGATTTTCCTTGAGGCTTTGGGTACCCCCATAACCACCCTCATAAAGCGATTATTCTTATCCAGGAATTCATGGGGGAAGGGGGATTAATTGGCCTTTCTCAGTGCCCAGATGTGCCAAAAAACCTGAGTAGGAGACTCAGTGGGATTATGAATAAATGATGACAGGTATAACGGAGTCCAAGAGAAAGAAAAAACCCTGACTTCAAGTGAACACGTCCCTTGCCAGCACCTTTTAAAGGGGATATCACTTGTATTTACATGGACGAATTGGGTTGACTTGACCTCACTCAGCCTCTAAGGAAAAAATCTCAACACTTCTCAGCAGAGGACGTCTGCAGAGAGGATTGAGCCGCAAGCATTTTGAGAGGGCATTACCCTGGGAGTCGGGTGCTTGGGTATTGGTACTTGCCTGCCCACTCAGTGGCTGCCCACTGGGATCCTGTCCCCTCAATCAGCTTTTTATTTCCCCATCTTTAAATGAATGGCTGTACTTGAGATCTTTTATTTTATTTTATTTTTGTTTTTTGAGACAGAGTCTTGTTCTGTCGTCCAGGCTAGAGTGCAGTGGTGCAGTCTCTGCTCACTGCAACCTCAGCCTCCTGGGTTCAAGTGATCCTCCCACCTCAGCCTTCCAAGTAGCTGGGACTACAGGCATACACCACCACACCTGACTAATTCCTGATTTTTTTGTAGCGACGTGTTTCACCATATTGCCCGGGCTGGTCTCGAACTCCTCAGCTCAGCCATCTGCCCACCTCAGCCTCCCAAAGTATTGGTATTATAGATGTGTGCCACCACAACCAGCCTGTACTTGAGATCTCATTGGGGTGGGGTGTCCCTTCTCTATAGAATATTCTGCTTTTTATTACTCTTTTTGCCCTGTTTCTTATAAGTATATCTAGGGCTCAAGTAGATTACAACTGGCCAAGTGCAGTGGCTCATGCCTGCAATCCCAGCACTTTGGGAGGCAGAGGTGGGCAGATTTCTTGAACCCGTGAATTCAAGATCAGCCTGACCAATACGGTGAAACTGCATCTCAGTTATTCTAAAAATACAAAAATTTGCTAAGCATGGTGGTTTATGCCTGTGATTCCAGCTACTCAGGAGGCTGAGGCGGGAGGATTGCTTGAGCCCAGGAGGTCAAGGCTGTGGTGATGATGTCACTGCACTCCAGCCTGGGTGACAGAGTGAGACCTTGTCTCAGAAAAAGTAGATTATAACCTTCTGGTCACTGGAAAGAGGATTATATCAGCTGAGCTCTTTTGGATATAGATGACACAATCCCGACTCAACTTGGCTTAGGTAAAAAGGAGAATTTACAAGCTCACATAACTGGAAAATCCAGTGGCACCGAACTTTCCCCTGTAACGGTTTTATTTCTAGGTAGTCTCTCCTCTTATGATGGCAGAAAATTGTTAGAGATGAAGTAACTTATAGTCTTTTCATTCAGAAAATGAAAATTCTAAATGAGGCGCCGTGCAGTCTGGGGAAACACAGAGAGGCAAGACAGCCTCTTGAGAGTCCCTTGGCTTTTGCATGCAAGAAGCGCAGACTCAAATTTATACCAGGATCAGGCAGGTAACATAAATAAGAAAAGTGAGGCCGGGCACAGTGACTCACGCCTGTAATCCCAGCACTTTGGGAAACCGAAACAGATGGACCACTTGAGGTCAGGAGTTCGAGAACAGCCTGGCCAACATGGTGAAACTCTGTCTCTACTAAAAGTACTAAATTAACCAGGCTTGGTGTCACGCGCCTGTAATCCCAGCTACTTGGGAGGATAAGGCAGGAGAATCTCTTGAGCCCAGGAGGTGGAGGTTGCAGTGAGCTGAGATCACACCATTGCACTCCAGCCTGGGTGACAGAGTAAGACTCTGTCAAGGAAAGAAGAAAGAAAGAGAGAGAGAGAGGGAGGGAGGGAGGGAAGGAAGGAGACTTGAGTGAGGGGCTTTAGGGAGAGGTGGAGACTGTAGCAAACAAGAGATCATGTCCTGCTTTAAAGGAGCAGCTGTGACTCAAGGGCGGCCAGTACTCTGTGCCAGCCATAATTGCCATACCACGCAAGAATGTAGTTCCAGTGTTAATCAGATCCTTTAATTTTTCAAGTGATGTTATAAATCCATATTTTATGTAAACTCCTCTGACGTTTCAATATTGATTCAATTTTTTAAAACTACTATGATGGCCAAACAACACAATTCCACAGTCCACCAGCTCATGCCCTCTGCTAATTGGAAGAGGGATTGCCTAGAGGACTGCAACACTGCTTATGTACCAGTCATTTCTGGGTTTATTTTCCCCCAGTAACTTTTGCAGAATAGCCATTCTTTTTTTTTTTTTTTTTAAGATATATACAAATGTCAGTTTCGATATTGAGATTTTTTTTTCTTCTGAGAGGGAGTTTCGCTCTTGTTACCCAGGCTGGAGTGCAATGGCCTGATCTCAGCTCACTGCAACCTCCGCCTCCTGGGTTCAGGCGATTCTCCTGCCTCGGCTTCCTGAGTAGCTGGGATTACAGGCACGCACCACCATGCCCAGCTCATTTTTTGTATTTTTAGTATAGACGGGTTTCACCATGTTGACCAGGATAGTCTCGATCTCTTGTCTTCGTGATCCACCTGCCTCAGCCTCCCAAAGTGCTGGGATTACAGGCTTAAGCCACCGCGCCCAGCCAACAGGAAATGTTTTTTAAAAAATCATCACACTGGCTCATAAACAGACATGTGGGAGGATGTTCATGGATGTATTCATTGCGTCGGCGGGAGTTGGAGGTCATCTGGGTGACCACATAGGGGGTAGACAGTGGAGGGGGGACACTGTGTCATCGTGAACAACTGTGCAGCTATTAAGACAGCAGGCTGGGTGTGTACCCACAGCAACATGGATGGATCTTAGAGAAAAACAAATAGAATGTGATGTATAACACAAACCATGTATGTAAGTTTTAAAATGCACAAAAACACCAAACACAGTTTTCAACAACTCATACATACAAACAAAGCAATATACAGGCCAGGCACAGTGGCTCACACCTGTAATCCCAACACTGGGAGGCCAGGGCAGGAGGTTTACTGGAGCCCAGGAGTTTTAGGTTGCAGTGAGTCATGATCGTGCCACTGCACTCCAACCTGGAGACAGAGTGAGTCCCCATCTCTATGAGCAAAAACAAAAACAAGCCCAAACGAAACAATATGTGATTGACACATGACAATCATTTCCTATGGGCTAGAAAGGGTAGCAGGAGGGGAATGCGGATAAAAGGGAATTTAAACATGAATACAACAATACAGAAGAAAAACAAGCATCAGGTTTTCTGTCTGTTCCTTCCTGGCTTTGGCAAGAGAGATGTGTAGCTCCATGAGGTCAGGGACCTTGTCAGTTATTCATCCTCAATTCCCAGCACCAACACCCATGCTGAGGCACATAGTAGATGCTCAGTAAACATCTAGAATGATTCCATTAATCAGTAAATGAATTGATGGAGGAAGGACTTTGCAGAGAGCCTGCTCTGGCATTTGGATAGCCTGTTGATTTTGGAGTCAAACAAGAGATTGCCACATCTAGCTGTGCCAGCACTCGCCAGCAAGATACTGGGCAAGGCACCTTCTCCCGGAGCTTCAGCTTCCACATCTGTAAATAACCTCCTCTGTTATTTACAGATGTGGATGCTGACTAAATGTTATACCTTCAGAGGACTCTCTGTAGCAGGTGCCCAACATTCATCCCCACTCCTTGGCTGTATGGATTGGAGAAGAACTGCACTTCTAGGTGTTATTTTAGCTGTACCTGGAAGGCACGGTAATGCCTGCAGTGATGCCTGCAATTTCACCACTGGAAACTGGAATAGAAATTTCACCATTGTAGAGTGATTTTTTTCTTGTCATCAGGAAGGATTTACTGTTTTCTGCAGCCTCCTGTGGGAATTCCAAGATCTCTGGGGAAAGGTTCCCTTCAGCAGCTTAGGCTTACTGAGGGACAAGCTGAGAACCCTTTCTGACCCTAGGAGCGCCAACCTGAAGCAGGAGGGAATGTGATTGTTCTCTCTCACAGCCCGCATCCAAACTATCAGAAAATCCTTACAGCACTACCCTTGATATAGACCCTGCGTGACCACTTTTTTCCACTACCACCCTCCTGGATCAAGCTGCCATCAACTCTCACCTGGGCAACTACAACAGCTTCCTTGCTGGTCTCCCCACTCCTACCCCTGCTTCCCACTGTCTGTTCTCCAGAGTGTCCTGAGTCTAACCTAAGTCACTCTGCTCAAAACTTCCAGTGACTTCCCTGGAATAAAAGCCAAAGCTCCTGCCACGGCCCATATGAGCCTGCATAGTTCCTGCCCCACCATCATGGTCCCTCCTGCTTCCTCTGTTCCAGCCTGTCTGGTTGCCTTGCTGTTCCTTAAACATAGCTCATTCCCCTTTCCAGCCCAGGGCATCTGCTCTTGCTGTTTCCTCCACCTGGAATGCCCTTTCCTCATTTTTTTCTGTGGCTGGTCCCTTCTTATCTTTCAAGTCTCTATTCATCTCCTCCAAGACACCCTCACTAACCACCCAGTGTAAAGCTAGCAGCTTGGTCCGTTTCCACGCCATCATGACGTTCCATTTCCTTTATAACACTCAGCATAGCCTGAAACTCTCTCGTTTTAAAATTCACCTTTTTAGTTGCTTGTCTTCCTCCACTGGTCTACAAGCTCAGAGAAGGGGGCAGGGCTGAATTAGGGCAATAGGTTAGAAGTTTAGGTTTTAGTATAAAGCAAGGGAAAGTCCTGGGAGGGTTTTAAGCAGATGAGAAACATGGTCCAATTCATGAAATGTAGCAGTTGTTCCAGTGGCCATGGGGAGAATGAACTGTAGGAGACCAAGGCAAGAGCAAGGGAGGCCAGGTTGCAGGGAGACAAGACCATGGTACATTGGATCGTGATGATGGAGATGATAAGTGGACGGATTAAAAATATGTAATAATATTATGTGCAGCTCTATGAAAACAAACTCCTTAATTTTGGAAATGAAGGAAAGGGCCAAAGAGGAACCCTGTTGGGACCTGTATCTTGTTCAGTTTTCACCCTCCAAGGCAGGGAGCTCACTGCTCTACCCATCTCCGGCACCTACCCATCTCCGGCACCTTTTTTTTTTTGAGGCAGGGTCTCACTCTGTTATCCAGAGGTGCACTCACAGCTTACTGCAGCTTCGACCTCCTGGGCTCAAGTGATCCTCCTGTCTCAGCCTCCTGAGTAGCTGAGACCACAGGTACGCACCACCATGCCCAGCTAACTTTTTAGTTTTTTGGCAGAGATGGGGTCTCACTATGTTGCCCAGGCTGGTCTCCAACTCCTGGGCTCAAGCCATCCTCCTCCTGCCTCAGCCCCCCAAAGCATTGAGATTACAAGGCCCAACTGTGACATCCTTAGGAAACCCTTGCCAGTCTCTCCAGGTACCTCCTCCAGTTCTATATTCATTTCTGGGATTATCTGATGGGTTTTGCCTCCCCCACTGAATAGGGAGCTCCAGGGGAAAGACTTTTCCTTCTCAGAGCCTGGCATTCTGCCTGCACATAGGAAGCTGTCAATAATCAGATGTCCAACTTAACATGAATAAATGAATAAATGAATGAATGAATGAATGAATGAATCACCAGACTATATAAGCCAGCTCACTCCTCACTCTTCCTCCCACCTCGCTTTATTTTTCTTCTTAGCGATTATCACCACCTGCCACATTGCATATGTACTGATGTGCTCATTGTCCCTCCCCGCCTCCTCCCCGCGTTAAAATCTAGAATGGAAGCTCATGAAAGCAAAGGCTATTTACAGTTCGGATCTGCCCCCTCCCACCCTCTGACCCTCCCTACTGCTTCATTATTTCCCCCGGCGCTTGTCAGCACCTCATAGATCCTTTTGCTTTTTTGTTTATGATCTGTTTCCAACCGGCTCCACGAGGGCCGGATGTTTGTGTTTGATTCACAGCTGTATCTCAGACGCCTGTCACCGTGCCCCGCACCGTGCCTCACGACCGGGAGGCGTTCAACCCACGTTGTTGACGGAACGAAGGAAGGCAAGATCGCGAGACCGGCTGTGCAGGTGGCCCGGGTGGAGAGGGATGCACGGCCACGCTTGTCTCCTTTGCCGGAGCCCGGAGCCCGCCCCCGGCCTCCCGGGCAGGCGGGGCCGGGCAGGCAGGAGTTAAGCCGCGCGCGCGCTTCCGACCCGCAGGTGGCGCCGTCCCGCCTCGGTGCCCGGCTCCGGGCGCTCCGAAGTGCGGGACAGAATCGCAGGGAGCGCGGAGCCGAAGCTCAGCCCGACTTGTTGATCTCGCCCAGGCAGCTGCCGCCGCCACCGAGCAAGCAGGAGGAGGAGGAGGTGGAGGAAGCGCCGCGCGGCCGCGGTCCTGCCCCCGCGCCCCCGGCGCCCGCCCGCGCCCCCTGCCTCGGAGAGCGCGTCCCGGCCCCGCGGCGCCTGCAGCCCGGTCGCGTCGCCTGCCCGGCCGGGGTAGGCCCGGCCCAGCCCGGCCCCGGGACCGCCGCTGCCCACGGGCGGGGGCGCCCGGGCGGCCGGGACGATGCGCGGTCCCTGGCCCCGGGAGGCGGCCGCCCTGGGGGTGAGTGTTGGGGCGTGCGGCCTTCCGTGGGGGTGCTTGGGGACACGGGCGGGGGGCTTGCCTGGCGCAGCTCGGCCTGTTGGTCTGCCCAGCCTCCGTGGATCCAGGCTGGAGGGGAGCAGGGTGGTGGCAGACAAGGGCTGAGGCTGGAGAGGGGGGCGCGATCCCCATTCTGGGGCGAAGGCGTGAGCCCTACAAGCAGGCGGTGCTCAGGGAAACCCCCCCCGAAATCACCAGTGCGCGGTAGGAGGGCACGTTTTGAAAAGGCCAGAAAATTTAGCTCATTTCCCCGCCTCCCACCTCCCCCATCCCTTCCCTTCCAAGCCCGGGGAAAGGCGCAGAACCCGGAGTTATAAAAAGCCTTCGCAGGAGAGGAGCGAGGAGGAGAGGAGGAGTAGGAGGAGGAGGAGGAGGGAGAGGAGAAGGGAAGGAGGAGGAGGAGGAGGAGGGGGGAAGGGGGCGGGGAAGGAACAAGAGGAGGACAGAGCAGGCGGATCCCGAGGACTCTGCCCGCCCCTCCTGAGGTAGGGTTGGGGGCACAGAGGGAGGGGCGAGTTTTCCTCCTCGCAGCTCACCTCGGAGCTGGAGCGACCTCAGGAGATGCTCCGGTGTTTGGGGAAAGGGGTCGCTCCAGGGCAGAGGGGCTGTTGTGCACACCCCGTCTGTTGTGACCTCGGACAGGTGGGCACCTGGAACCCCAGAATTCTCCCAAATCTTTTAAGATTTAGAAAGAAGCTCACTGCCATTTCCCCACCTCCCAAATCGTGATTATATTGAGCAGGAGAAGGAAACGATGAGAACTCCTTTTAAAAAAAGAAGAAAGAAAGAAAGAAAAAGATAAAGTTTTCATGCAGCTCCCCCTCCGTCCCCTTTGGCGGGGCCAGGTTCGGGATTCGATCAGGAGCCCTATAGAGAAGCAAGTTTCAGCACTTTAAAGGGCGGACAGCGCCCCAGGCGGCTGGGTTGCGCCTAGGCCGCGGAAGCCCGGGGTGGGGCCTGCCGAGCTCCAGGGGCATCTCTTGGGGCCCTCTCCCCGCCCTGAGGGGCGGCCCCTCCCTGCATCCATCGGGTGGGGCGGACTTCAGCACCGGCGGGAGGGACAGCGCCCATCCGTCTTACCCCACTGAGCCGCTTAAACGCCGGGAAGGTCAAGGCCGGCTGCGAGCCTCGTGGACAGGTTTTGGGGGGGCGGCATGCCCAGCTCCCCGTTTGCTGACCCGCGTCCCCTTTCGCTTTCTGCCTCGCAGCCGTCGGGATGGAGGTGAGAAGACGGCCGTGACGCGCGCGCGCGCGGCCCCTGCACCCCCAGCAGCCCACAGCGCTCCCTGCCCCCCTCCCCTGCAGCAGCGGGCCTTGCCGTCGAGTGACAGCGGCCTGGGGGGGCAGGGGGGGCGGGGGCGGCCGGAACAGCGATGCCGGCGGGCATGACGAAGCATGGCTCCCGCTCCACCAGCTCGCTGCCGCCCGAGCCCATGGAGATCGTGCGCAGCAAGGCGTGCTCTCGGCGGGTCCGCCTCAACGTCGGGGGGCTGGCACACGAGGTGCTCTGGCGTACCCTGGACCGCCTGCCCCGCACGCGGCTGGGCAAGCTCCGTGACTGCAACACGCATGACTCGCTGCTCGAGGTGTGCGACGACTACAGCCTCGACGACAACGAGTACTTCTTTGATCGCCACCCGGGCGCCTTCACCTCCATCCTCAACTTCTACCGCACGGGACGACTGCACATGATGGAGGAGATGTGCGCTCTCAGCTTCAGCCAAGAGCTCGACTACTGGGGCATCGACGAGATCTACTTGGAGTCCTGCTGCCAGGCCCGCTACCACCAGAAGAAGGAGCAGATGAACGAAGAGCTCAAGCGTGAGGCCGAGACCCTACGGGAGCGGGAAGGCGAGGAGTTCGATAACACGTGCTGCGCAGAGAAGAGGAAAAAACTCTGGGACCTACTGGAGAAGCCCAATTCCTCTGTGGCTGCCAAGGTGAGTCTGGGATCTGGGGGCTTCTGGACTGGGGGGATCTGCCTGCATCCCCATATTGAGGACTACGGCTGGAGGACTCTGGCTTAGTTCCCAAAGATGAAGATTAGTAATGGGAAGGGGCCAGGACTGAGTCCCCAGAGGTGAGGACCAACCCACTCAGACCTTTCCCATGTGGCACTGGTCACTCCATCTTTTGATTATCCAATACTGTTATACTTCTACTTTGTTGAGAGAGGGTTTTACAGGGACCCATAAAAAGCCACAGCAAGAAGATGGACACTGATGAATAAGAGAGAGAGCACAGAGAGACAACAGAGGCTTGCTGGGTGGAGTAGAGTTTGGTTCCCTGTGAAGTCCTAGACCTAGGCTGGATTGGGTCACCCTGTGATTTTAATATCTCCATATTTATAACCTCACTTTGCCCCAGGAAGGGAATAAAAGCAGCTTAAAGACACGCTTACAGGACATTGAGATACTGTCAGGTAGTTTAAACATAAGTAAGAAGGGCCCCTGAGGGTGGGTGTGGACCCACATGACACACACAATTTTGGCTGTGGATGCTTGTGGGCAAGGGGTCACCCCCTGGTTACTTATTTATTTGGTGAATTTATTTCAAGAATGGTTTGGTGCAGCTTGTAAAGATGCTTTGGTTCTTGGAACAAGATGTAAATTTCAAAATAGGAGAGAAAAATGAGGCAATGTGAAAAATAAAGGAGGAGGAGGAGGAGGAGGAGGAGGCAGGAATGAGTTTGAACACACAGAGTGGGCCAGAGAGTCCTTGGTGCTGCTGGGTAATGGCAGAGGCTGTAGGGGACTGAGGAAGGCTTGGGGTGTGGGCCAAGGCAGGGCGGGAGGGCATTGGTTGATCAGCAGCTTCTCCGTGTCAGACTGGGATTCTGGGTTGCCTGGGAGAGATGGGGCCTGTCTTCATGTGCCCAAAGTGCTGGGTGCTGGGAGCAAATGACAAAACAGTGTGTGCAAGGGTATAAAAGAGGTTGTGTGAGTTTCACAGGGAACCCAGAAAAGAGAGGTGTTGATGTTGAAACCAACAAAACCAAATTGGGAAACATGGGGAGAATGTAACTGAGTGTGGGGTCTAAAAAAGGGGTCAGGTACATAGATTTGTGGCAAAAGAAACAGGAAAGTACATATCCAGCCATATTTTACTAGGTAAGCTGGCTCCTCTCCAGCCTGGACTCTCAGTGTGGGGTCTCTGGCTCACTGAAGGCCCATCTGCAGGTCCATTCTGAAGGGGGACTCCATGCGGTCCCTCCTCCAGATCTGGCCCCCAAGGAGAGGTCTCTGAAAGTGGATGGAGAAGGGGTGGCTGGTAAGTGGAGGGGGGAGGAAGACCCAGGTCTGTTTTTCATTTCCTTGTTGGCCCTAACAAGGATGTAGAGGTTCCAGGGCCTGGCTTCCTCCTCTGAGGCTGTGGGCCGTCTCTCTCCATAATCCCGCCCCTGATTTTGTGTCCAAAAAGCCTCCTCTTAAGACAGAGTCACTCACCCTTAATCAGCTTAGGATCAACAGACTTATTTTGCTATTTCCAGGCATGACACAGGTTCTCCCACTCCACACCCCATTTAGGCCCAAATATGACTCTCCCTCCCTGTCTTGTCCCTAAGACATGAGAACAAGGTACAGGGAACTGGATGATTTGCCCTCCTGGAGAAGAAGCAGGCACAGGGCCATGTTTGGGTCTGGCAGCAAGACCCAGGAGCTGGGACTTGCAAGAGGCGCTGTTTGGGAATAAAGAACCTCTCCTTTCCCTTGGGTTAATCCACTAGCAGGGACAGCCTCGTGACCTCTCCATGATCCCAGTCTGGGGCTGCCGGCTCACATTCCTGGCAGATGGACCATCTAGGATTTTCTGCAGCCAGAGCTGAAATGGGGAGGCAGACAGGCTCACTGGCCCTCAGAATAGAAATCCTGGCTGCCATTGATCAAACATCTACTGTGTATGGAGTCTAACAACACAACTCTGTTATTATCCCACCTTTCGCAAACAGCGAGGCTCAAAGAGGTTAAGTAACTTGCCTAAAGTCACACCACAGGCAGACAGGAGTAGCCAGAAATCCAAACCCGGGTGTTTTTTCCATAATGATTAAGTGCCGCAGTCTTCTCCCCAGTCTCTCTGCTTCCACTTTTGCCCCTGCAATCCATTCCCCACATAGCAGCCAAAGTGAGCTTTTCAAAATGTAAATTGGCTCACATTATTCATCTGCTTAAGATCCTCCAGAAGTTTCCCATCACACTCAAAATAAAATCCAGACTTTTCATTCTGGCATACAAGGCCCCAGCAGAATCTGGCCCCCACGACCTCTCTCAGCTCATCTCTTTTGATCTCTGTTTCACTCGGCTCCAGCCCCACTGGCCTTGCTGTTCCATAAACAGGCCGGGGTTTATCTGGCCTCAGGACCATTGCACTTGCTGTTCCTGCTGCCTGGAATGCTCTTCCCCAGATCCCCCCTTGGTCCACCCCTTCTTCCCCTTCCTCATTTGATCAGGTCCCTGCTCACATGTCCCCTCCTCAGACAGACCTTCCTTGACCGCTGTTCAAAACAGTTTCCCTCCTCTCACTCTCTGTTGCATCAGGCGTTGTCTTTCCTGCAGAGGCCTTAAGCACCATCTGAAATTATATCTGCTTCTTCGTGTTTCTCTGTTTCACACCCACAAGAATTTGAGTGCCATGAATTGATTCACTGCTTGATTCCCAGCACCCATCATGGTGCCTGGCACTGAGGAGCTCCAAATAACTGTAGGTGGAATGAATGAATGAACTAATTAATGAAGCAAGCAATCAGTCAGTCATTCAGGGTTTGGGGACCTGTCACCCCTTCTCACTGCCCACCTGCAACCCAGGTCCCTGTGCCTCTCACCTCCTTTCTGTCATCTGCACTTTGCCCACCCCATCCCCACCCATCCCCCCAGCTTGGATGTCTTGCTTGTCAAAATAAGCAAGGCCTGTGGAAATTTCTTAGCACTCACAGACTGACAGGACTAAATGGAGGCTCATTTCCGGGTGGTTGTAAGGTACAAAAGTGGCCGTATCTCATCTGCTGAAGAGCAAGGACGGATCTGGTTCTGCGCCGCTCCCCACTTCCCTAGTTTTTGGCTTTAGGCAGTTTCTCCAACTTTCCAAGTCCCAACCTTCCACCTGTAAAATGGAGATAAAAGGCTCACCTTGCAGAGTCTTCATGAAATCACATTTGTCGAAATTTTGCTCAGAGCCCAGCACGTAGCAGGTGGGGACTGTTTTTATAAATGCAAAGGAAAAGAGTCCTTTTTCTAGGGCTGGGTGGGCCGAGTTGCTGCAAACCCTTTCCTTCTGACAGCAGCAGTGCCAGGGAGACTGAGCTGACGCCGTTAATAATTGATGGGGTGTTCTGGCAACTTGGAGGCAAACCAAAGCACAGGCCCCAGGTTTTGCCATCAGGGGAGCGAAATTCAAAACCCATTAGGCAAAACACAGTGTGATTGAGTCTTGTTTAGAAGAAGGGGTCAGCCCCATCAGGGTGATAGGGTTGCGATGCTGGGGATACCAAGGGGTTTTGGCTTTCTTGGAAAACTGGACAGGATTTCTCAGTAAGAGACAGGGAACTGATTTGCCAGCTCAGGCATGTCTGTGATCCCTGGGATAGTCGCAGGGTTAAAGCCCTGAGATAACTTCCTAATTTCCAGAGTAGCTGATATTTGTTGTGCTCAGCACTGATTAATGGTACTTTATTTCTGCTACCTCATTGAAATTCCTCCAACAATACAAGCAGTTAGTATACCGGTTAGGCATGCTTTGGGCTGCAAGTAGCAGAATAGAAAACTCAAAGCAGCTTCAGTAAGGAGGAAGATGCATCATTTAACATAATATGAATTTCTAAGATAGCTGGTTTTTGATTGAGTTAATGGCTCAATGATGCCACCAGGATTCTAGATTCTTTTCATCTCTCTGCTCCTCTGTTCCCTAACCCCTGCAAGTGGCTTGATCCTCATGCTTGATGCTTCATATCACAAGATGGCTGCCCAGTTCCAGCCCTCAGATGTAAATTCAGTGATGTTTAACCCATGAAGGGAGGCATTTTCTCCTATGCTCCACTTTCTTTTCTTTTCTTTTTTTTTTAGATGGAGTCTCACTTTGTCACCCAGGCTGGAGTGCAGTGGCATGATCTCAGCTCACTGCAACCTTTGCCTCCTGGGTTCAAGCAATTCTCCTGCCTCAGCCTCTTACTGAGTAGCTGGGGATTGCAGGCATACACCTTCATGCTCGGCTAATTTTCTGATTTTTATTAGAGACGGAGTTCCACCCATGTTGGCCAGGCTGGTCTCAAATTCCTGACCTCAAGTGATCTGTCCACCTTGGCCTCCCATAGTGCTGGGATTACAGCTGTGAGCCACAGTGCCTGGGCCACTTTCTCTTTTTTTCTGAGAGGAAACCCTTTCCCAGGAGCACTGTAGCAGAATTCTTTTAAAATCCCATTGGCCAGGACAGGTCACATGCTCATGCTCTAGCTGTGGGGGAACCCGAGAAAGCAAGTGTCTGGCATTTTCAGATGAGGGAAGGAATGAATTTGATGAGTGGTACAAAGCCTCTTTCATAGAAGAGGAAATGGAGGCTCTGAGAGGTGAAGTCACTTGCCTGAGCCCACACAGCTATGTTCTCAGTAAATAGTTGTTGAAGGAATGAAAATGGCAGAGCCAAGGTTTGAACTCAAGTTTGTCTGGTCCCTAAGCCTGTGTTTCTAAATCCTGGGACCTTGGGTGGATCATTTTAGCTCTCTGGGCTTGAGTGAATTCATGTGCCCGATGGTAATAATAGTCATGGCTCCGTTTCAGGGCTGTTTTGATGATTCAATCAGATTTCTGATGTGAATGTAATTTGTAAATGGAAAGTAATTTATAAGCATGAATTATTATTGTATTCAAAAGGTGGAGTGGCCTTTATTTATTTACTTTTGATTTTTTGACTTTTTTCTTTTTTTTTTAGAGACAGGGTCTCACTCTGTCACCCAGGCTGGAGTGCAGTGGTGCAGTCATAGCTCACTGTAACCTCAAACTCCTGGGCTCAAGTGATCCTCTTGCCTCAGCCTCCTGCGTAACTGGGACTACAGGTGCACACCATCATTCCCAGCTACATTAACATTTTTTTTGGTAGAGAGAGGGTTTTGCTACATTGCCCTGGCTGGTCTCAAACTGCTGGGCTCAAGTGATCCTCCCATCTAATCCTCCCAAAGCACTGGGATTAATGGTGGGAGCCATCATGCCCAGCTTAGAGTGGCCTTTGTTTAGGAACAGTGGTCAATATTTTTCCCATCACAGACTTGATTAAGAATCAGCTCTGGAGTCCAACAGATGCATTTGATTTCTTGTCTCCATTGCTTACCACGAATATGACCTTGGACAAGCCCCTTTCCTTCTCTGCGTGTCAGTTTCCTTGTCTAGGAAATGAGAATTATAATGGAGGCAACCATGATGGGCCGTTAGGAGATGTCCCTAATGCAAAGAGCCCAGCCCAGCACCCAACTCATGGGGAGCATTCAGTAAGTGGCAGCAACGATTATTAGTGTTGTCACTGAATTCCTCTGCTCCAGCTACACGTCTCTAGTGTAATGAGGTTCCAGATTCCTTGACCTGAGCCACAAAGATCTGTGTATTATCATCAGAAGAAATGAGGGAACCAACTCAGAATCCATGGGGCCTCTTCAGTGTGATGAGTCATCTGCTTAGGCTCTTGCTGGCCCCAGCTTTGTCAACCCAGATGCGTGTTTTTATCCTGGCAGATAATATGCCGGCTATTCTGCATCCCAGCTGTGGGGTCACACAGACCTGGCTTTGAGTCCCAGCCCAGTCTTGTCCTAGCTGTGGACTTTGGCCAATTTGCTTCACCTCTCATCACTTCCATTTCCTAATCTGTAAGTGAGGGTGACAATAAAACCCATTCCACAGGGTTGTCTGAAGGATGAAGGATGATAGTGATGATGAGTGTTGAAGCTGTGCCTGATAAACCCTGCCTCCCCTCTCGATAAAGACACCCAGAGGCCCAGGATGCTCCAGTGACCTGCCTGGGACCACACAGACCATCATTGCCTTTCAGACCCCCTGAGAGACCAGATGCCAAGAGATGATCCTGGTCAACACCTGAAGTAACAGCAAGATCCCTGAGCATCAGCTGGTACTGGTGATGGGGCTAAAAAGGCCTGAGAATGGCCCCTGATCCTTCACCAACTTGCTGTGTGAATGTGAAATGCTTAGGAAGAAAAAGAGCTGGTCAAATGAGCAGGTTGGCCAAAGCTTAATTAACTGGAAGAGAACAAGCATGCATTAGGCACCAACTCCACACCCAGCCCTTTGTGTACTTCCCATACTTGATAACATCGTCAGGATGGGAAGCGCTTGACCTTAGTGCTGGATTGCCCAAGTTCAGTGTTTGGCCCCTCTTCTCACTAACCATGTGATTTGGGTCAACTATTGCAGCTTTCTGTGTCCTGCTTCCTTCAGCCAACAGCAATTTTGGGCCAATCACTGTGTTTGCCTCGCTGGATTGAGTTAAACGAGTTAATGTATACAAAGCTCTTAGACTAGGGCCTGGCACATAGAAAGCCCTCAATAATGGTTGGGATTTTTTGTTTTGTTTCTTTATTGTCCTCTCATGTAATCCTCCTGACAACCCTGCAAGATAAATAAGAGAAAAAAAATTGCTTTTAAAAAAAATTGCTCTTATAAAATGATACCTGCTCATTGTAAGGCTAGAGGCTTTCTCTGGCCACTGGAGTCCGGTAAAGGCAGGGCACTAACACCCCAGCAGGAACTAATGGGATATCAACTCCTGGCTGATGGGGAAGGTGTATATGTGCTTCTGCCCTGGCTGGGGTATAACTCAGAGGTGTCTGTTCTACACTGGTCCCCAGAGCAGCTCCAGTTGCTCACAGCAATTACTTGCTTGACAACAGACCCTGTTTGACCTCTTTCCCATCCCTGTCTCATGTTCCCTCTCCCCTTCAGAGTTTTCTGGGATCACTTATCATATAAGCCACTTGTACTCAGAATCTTGTCTTAGGATCTGGGTGTGGGGGAACCAACCAAAGCTCTGTGGGACGCCTCATTTATTCAGAATGGCCTGCTGCTGTATTATAGACAGCCCCCGATAGAGACAACTTCTCTTGGGAGTTGTCATAAAAGAAGAAATTCCAGGTCTGGCAGGGCACAGTCAGCCTCATCTCCGTCTCTTGGATAAAATGAAAAGCACAGCAGTGGCAGCAACAGCTAACACTGAGTGCTTACAATGTGCTTGCCTGGCACAGTGCAAAGGGCATTAAATGCCCTTCACACCTGATTTTCGCAGCCCCCTCATAAGGGAGGGATAACTATCCTCATCTGACAGACATGGAAACTGAGGCTCAGAGAGGGGAAGCGTCTGGCCCAGAGTTACACAGTGAATAGAAGGCTGGGACAGATCCCACCCAGGACTCCCTGACTGCCCAGCCCACGACTTTGACCTCTGTGTTGTATGAGTGACCTTCAGAAAGTGAGAAGCAAGATCCCAGTGTTCCCTTCTCATGCTGGGGCAATGCTGAGAGGTAAGAGATTTTTCCAGAATCGGATAACTTGAGAGTGTTCCTAGCTCTGGGTCTAGGATGACTTTACCCCAAAAAGCTCCTGGATGGGACTATCGGAGACACAGATTTAGCATTAAGCATTATTTTCATAGATGCATACAGTCCCACCTTTTCCCTGAGGTGACATCATCTTGATTTTGGTGTCTCCGGCAGGAGTGGGCATGACTAGGTGGGGCCGGGGACTGGGAGGAATCTCTCAGGCCTCTGTATTGGTAGTGGGTGGGGTGGGAACTAGAATTCTCATGTTAATATCCAGGGTGCCAATTCTCTTTAAATGTTTTCTCTGATGACAGAAATAACAAACAAGACATGACGTTGCCATGTGAGACACACTTCTGTGGGCCTGGGTTCAAATCCCACCTCCTCTGCTTCCTGGCTATATGAGCCTCCAATCCTCTCTGAGACTGGGAGGTGGGGATAATACCTGGGGCACCTCACACAGTAGCACTTCTCCGTGCTGGCTGCACATCAGGATCACCTGGACTTTGCAAAATACTCATGCCTAGGCCCCACAATTGAAACACACCCTCTAAGTGGTTTCTTTTTAGTTCTGGTAAAATACACATAACCTGAAATTTGCCGTCTTAACCAGTTTTAAATGTATAGTTCAGTAAAATATATTCACATTGTTGTGCAACCAATCTCCAGAACCTTTTCATTTTGCAAAACTGAAACTCTGTGGCCATTAAATGCTATCTCCTAGGCCTGCATCCTAGGCCCTGGCAACCCCCCTTCTACTTTCTGCCCCTTTGAACTGAACTGCTCTAGGTACCTGATATAAGTGGAATCATACAGCATTTCGTGACTGGCTTATTTCACTTATCATAATGTCCTCCAGCTTTGTCCATGTTGTAGTGTGTCAAAATTTCCTTCCTTTTAAAGACTGAACACTTTCCCATTGTATATATACACTACATTTCGTTTACCCATTCATCCATCGACAGACACTTGGTTGCTTCAGCCTCTTGGCTGTTGTGAATAATGCTGCTGTTCACAGGGGGTTCAGATATCTCTTAGAGTTCGTGATTTCAATTCTTCTGGGTTTGGATAAGCAGAGACCGACTAGAATTTTTAAAACTTCTTTTGGGTATATACCCAGAAGTAGAATTGCTGAATCATATGGTAATTCTGTTTTGAATGTTTTGAAGAGCTGCTGTGCTGTTTTCATAGTGGCTGTACCATTCTACATTCCCATCAGTGGTGTCCATGGGTTCCAATTTCTCCATATCTGTATCAGTCCATCGCTATAAAGAAAAACTGGAGGCTGGTAATTTATAAAGAAGAGAGTTCTTTATACATTCACAGTTCTGCAGACTGTACCAGAAGCATAGTGTGGCATCTGCTTCTGATGGGCCTCAAGAAGCTTGCAGTCATGCAGAGGCAAAGGGGGAGCACGTGTGTCACATAAAGGGAGAGGGAGGAAGAGAGAAGCCAGGTTCTTAAACAAGCTGATCTCACATGAACTCATTACCGTAGGGAGGGCATCAAGCCATCCATGAGGGATACACCCCCATGACCCAAAGCCCTCCCGCTAGGCAGGCCCCTCTTTCAACACTGGGGATCACATTTCAACATGAAATTTGGTGGGGACCAATAGTCACTATATCAACACCTTGTCAATGCTTGCTATTTGTTTGTGTACATTTTAATTTTTTAATAGCTTTCCAAATGGGCATGAGGTGGTATCTCATTGCATCTTGGTTTGCATTTCCCCAATGATTAGTGATGCTGAGCATCTTTTCATGTGTTTTTTGGCCATTTCTATACACTAGCACCCCTTTTCAGGATGCCCAAATCTCAGATAGCACCAAACACTATATATCCTACACATAATACCTACGATAAAGTTTAATTTGTAAATTAGTCAAGGTAAGAGATTAACAACAATAACTAATAATAAAATAGATTACAACAAAATACTATAATAAAAGTTATGTGAAAGTGATCTCTCTTTCTCAAAATACCTTATCATCTGTAATATTTTTGGACCACAGCTGGGTGCAGGCAACTGAAACCTTGGAAAGTGATATTGCTGATAAGGGGGGATTACTGTATTTTCTTTGGAGAAATGTCTACCCAAGTACTTTACCTATTTTAAAATTGGGTTTTTTTTTGCTGTTGTTATTGAATTGTAAGAATTCTTTATATGTTCTGGATACTAATCCCTAATAAGCTACACGATTTGCAAATATTTTCTCCCATTCCGTTGGTTGTCTTTGCTCTCTATTGATTTTGTCCTTCAATACACAGAAGTCTTTCATTTCGTTGTCTGTTTTTACTTTTGTTGCCTGTGTTTTGGTATTATAGTCAAGGAATCTTTGGCAATAGGGGAAAATCATAAAGCTTTTCCTCTATTTTCTTCTGAGAGTTTGATAGTCGTAGGTCTTACTTTTAGGTCTCTGCATGTGGTATGTAAGATGAGGAACCAAGTTCATCCGTTGCATGGGGCTATCCCCATGTTCCCCACATCATTTGTGGGAAGGGCCAGGAAGGGCCAGGAAGCCTAGCCACAGAAGACAACATGGGATGGCGGGAATCAGAGGTGCTAAGATGCGGAGTACTGTGTACAGTGCTGGGAACAGAGGGAGTCACTGTCTGGAGCAGCGGCTGTTATTGTTGCTGGGATAAGGGGCGATCTGTGCCACACTCAGCATGGCTCACCCCTTCCTCTTCCGCTCAGTACAGCATCGCAGAATGCGAGTGAGAGACAGTGAGATGCAAGTGTGAGTGACACGTGTCCAGGCTGTAGCCACTTCTTGCCACCCCACCGCTGTCTTCCTGACCCCATCCTCTCCCTTGCGGACCATCGCAGGAGCCTCCAGTCCCATCTGCTGCCTCCAGCTTCCCATCCCCAGTCTTGTCTACACATACAGCAACTCATGCCCCTGCTCAAAACCCGCCTATGGCTCCTGCCTCACTCAGAGAAAAAGCCTAAGTCCTCAGTCCCTCTCATAGGGCCCATGATCTGGCATCTTCTCCATTTTCCCAGGACCCTACAGCCTCCTTCACTATCACTCTCCCTCTCTATCACTCTGTTTCACCCACAGTGCCCTTCTTGCTGTTCTAGGGACCCTCTCACCTCAGGGCCCTGGCACTTACTGTCCCTCCCTTCTGCCTGGTCTGGTCTTCCTGCAGATGCCACAAGACTCACCCTTCAACATTGTTCAAGTCACAGTTGAAATGTCATCTCAGCAAGGCCATCCTTGACCATGATATATAAAATAGCACTATTCATTCCCTGTGGCTGCTTTATTTATCTCGACCTGATGTATAATTATTTAATTGCATGATTCCTTTCTCTCTCCCCTACTTCGATATAAGCTTCAAAGGGCAAGGGTTTTGTGTGTTTTGTTCACTGTTGTATCTTCAGTGCCTACCACAGAGCAGGCATGAAATATGTCCATTGAATGAATGAATGATGTTATCCTAGAGATAACTGAGAATACTAATTGATGAAAAAGGAATTTGTTTACAAACTTTGGGCCTTTCGCTCTTATTACTAACACATTGCTAGAAGTCTGATTCTCAGCTGCTTCTGCCAGGTTCCGGATGAAGAATGTGTCTGATTTTTCAATCAGAGTCCAGTTTCTCAACCTTAGTGCTACTGATTTTGGGGGATGGAGAATTCTCTGCTGTGGGGCTGTTCTGTGCATTGGAGGGTGTTTAGCAGTGTCCCTGGTCTCTACCCTCTGGATGTCTTTTGGAGAACGGGCATTCGAGAAAGAAGGGATGAGCCGATACTAGGAGAATATTGCATTATTCCAGGCAAGAGAAGAAAGATGATAGCCCAGAAGAAGGTGGTGGCAGGGAAGTCGGTGAAAAGTGGCTGGACTCTGGATATAAAGTGTGGAGGCAGCTTCTGGGAAGCCACAACCTCCCTGCCTCCACCAGTGGTCACAGACTCCCAGGCTGTGCAATGGATCTTAAACCTTGGCCTTTTTTTCCCCAGCTGTGAGTCCTTAGGTCACATTGCTGTTTCCTCATCTGTAAAGTGGACCTAATCACAGCACCTGCCTCCTAAGGAAATTGTAACGATTCAATGAGATAATTACGGCAAATAACGGTAACAGACACATAATGCCCAATGGGTCAATTATAAGCTTTTATTATCATAATTCGTTGTGTATGTTCATTCAGTGGAATTTATTGAGCACCTACTATGTGCTGAGCACTGTGCTGGGGACACAGCAGAGATCAAAACAAAGATCCCAGCTCTCATGGCACCGATATTCCAGTAGGCAAAAAAGCAAGACCATTAAAAAATAAACAGATACAGATTAGACCAAAACAACCATGAGAAAGAAATCATGAGACTGTAAGACAATCAGGGAAAGAAAGATGAATGCTAACTGACTATGTGATGCTATTGAGGAATGAATGCTGTTGTTTAGGTGTCACAATGCTATTTTGACTATGTTTTAAAATCTTTATCTTTTAGAAACACATACTGAAGTGCTTATGGATGAAATGACAAGATCAAATTATGATGTAATTTTTTTTTTTTTTGAGACGAGTCTTGCTCTGTCACCCAGGCTGGAGGGTAGTGGTGCGATCTTGGCTCACTGTAACCTCCGGCTCCCGGGTTCAAGCAATTCTCCTTCGTCAGCCTCCTGGGTAGCTGGGATTACAGGCGCTTGCCACCACGCCCAACTAATTTTTTGTATTTTTAGTAGAGATGGGGTTTTATCATATTGGACAGGCTGGTCTCGAACTCCTGACCTCAAGTGATCCACCCACCTCAGCCTCCCAAAGTGCTGGGATTACAGGTATGAGCCACTGTGCCCAGCCTGATATAGTATTTTGGATGACACTGTAAAGAAAGTTCTGCAGGGAAGGAGGGGAGTGCTGGGGCTTAACCAGGCTGGTCAAGAAAGGTGAAAAGCAAAGGAGTAAGCAAAGACCTTCAGAAAGGGAGGGAGACAGGCATGCCGGATGTGGGGGAAGAGTGCTCTGGGTGGGGAGGAAAGCAGTGCTAAAGCCCTGGGACAGGAGCGTGCCTGATTCCAGGTGTCAATGTGGTTGGAGCAGAGTGTGCCGGAGGTAGAAGAGTAGGAGGCGAGATCAGAGCTGTGACCTTGTGGATCATTGCTGAACTCTGACCTTTTCTGGGAGCCTCTGAGTTCCCAACATGGGCTCCCTGCTTCCAGCCTTTTCCATCCAGTCCAACCTCTGCAGAGCAGCTGGAGACATCTTTCTCAAATGCAGCCTGCTTACCTTAATCATCTCCTACCCAAAACTTCCATAGGTCCCAGTGCCCCCGCGATACTCCACGCTCTTAGCCTGGCTTTCAGGCTCCCTGCTCACCTCTCCACCTTCATCTCCTCCCTGTCCCTTCTCCAGAAACCTTCTGCAATCACCCCACTGACGTTTCTGCATTCCCCAAATACTCCAGCCGTCCTCAGTGCTAGTCACCCTCTTGCCCAAGCTGTTCCTGTGCCTTTCATCCCTTTCTTTCTCTTCTCTGCCTGCAGCCTCTCTCTCTACACCTTCAAGGCCCAGCTTCCCCACCACCTCCTCTGTGAAGCCTTCTTTAACCACCTCCCGCCCCTCTACCACCACCTACACTTCCTTCAGGCGGCACTGACTGCTCCCTCCTCTGTGCACCGGAAAAGTTCATACCTTCCTCGCACAAAACGTTGTGAAGATTCGCTTGTGGGTTGTTCTGTGGATGCCAGGCCTGGTCCACAGAGAGGTAGGGAGGCTTAAGCATGCAGGCTGTGCAGCCTGACTGCCTGGGTTCAAATCCCAGCTCAGCCACTTTTGAACTGTGTGCCCTTTGGGGAATGATGTAACTTCTCTGGGTTTCGACGTCCTGATCTGTAATTTGGAAAGCCTCGTACCAACCAGGGTTGTTGGGCAAATTCTGTATGAAACACTCTAGCTGTGCCTGTGGCACTCAGCAAGTGTTCAGTATACATCGCTATTACTATTGTTATTGCAGGTAGGTGTTAGTAAATGTTTGTTGAGTGAATAAATGAGCAAATATGCATGATATTGTGACAACTGATCAGGGGTCTTCCTTATAATATAAGGGTCTCGCAGGTACACCCTGGCTCCTTCTACCTTTCTTGTCTCTATACCTGCCTGCAGAAAGAAATGGCCTTTTGCCTTCCATTTACAGAGAGGAGGTGCACAATTAAGTTAGACGCTTGAAGCGTTCCCTTACACCCTGGCTGTTCCACTTTGGGTTTTGTTTGTTTTTGAGACAAGGCCTTGCTCTACTGCCCAGGCTGGAGTGCAGTGGCGCAATCATGGCTCACTGTAGCCTTGACTTCTTGGGTTAAAGTGATCCTCCCAGCTCAGCCCCTTGACTGCTGGGACTACAGGTATGCACCACCAGCACACCCAGCTAATTTTTGTACTTTTTTTTGGTAGAGACAGGGTCTCCCTATCTTACCCAGGCCAGTCTCAAACTCTTGGGCTCAAGCAATCCTCCCACCTTGGCCTCCCAAAGTGTTGGGACAAGCATGAGCCACTACGCCTGGCAGCTTCTCCACTTTTGCTCTGAAATGAGACTGGTTTCTACCACAACTGCCCACCATGGCCTGGCAGACAGACTCTGTCTTTTAGAGAATAATGTTGCATTTGCCAATTCCACACCATCACTTAAATCCACCAGGTAATGGGTCTAGAACCAAACAGTTTCTAAAAACAGACCATCGATTGTTACTGATCGCTCCCAACAGGCCATCCCTGAGTCTTTCTAAGGCTTTGTGTGATCCTTGGAACCCTTGAGCTTAGCCAGCCCCACCTCTCAGAGTCTTTGTAGACTCAGTTGTACCGAAGCGGCAGCTGATGATTGCCCTGTCAGGGACATATGAGAGGCAAAAGGAAAGATGGAGACAAGATGAGGTTGAACCAGCCTTTCATTTGCTTATCACTTGTCTGGAAGTCCCACTGTCTCTGTGAATGGATCGAGTTTCTTTTCTCTCTTTTCAGTGGGTACATTTGCACGTCCTTTATTGTTCCTTGAAATAGTGACTATAATTTGACTCAGTCATTCCTCCTGTTTCTGAGATAGTTCTTTCGGTTTCAAGTTGGCTTCCTTTCTAGGCCTCTCTGGTCCTTCTAACTTTAGGTGGAAGTACGTGCATGCTTTGAGGACCTGTTTCAATCCCACCTGTTGTTTGTGTGAAACATTTAGTGCATGTTACTGTGTGCCAGGCAACCTGCTAGGTGCCTGAGACAAGCACATCTGTATCTATTTTTTAGGATTCTTCTAGTTGCAGGTGACAGAAAGGCAGCTCCAATGAACTCAAGCAAAATGTAAAAAAAAAAAAAAAAAAGAAAAGGCTTGGGTTGGGTAAGGTTTCCAGCAAGGCTGGATTAAATATATTATCAGGACTTAGTCTCCTACATCTCTAAGGTCTATTCTGCTTTGTCTTGGCTTCTCAGCAGAGTATACCAACATGGCTGGAAAGATGGCTCCGTCACATCCAGGCTTCCTTCATGGGGAAAAGCAAATCTCTTTTCCAATAGGCCCAGCAAAAATCCCAGGTCTGATTTTCACTGGCCCAGCCCTGAGCCAACCACATACCTGCATCTGGATCACATGTCAAGGGCTGGAGCTGGGATGGGATTGAGAGTGGGAAAGAAGTGGTTTCTCAAAGCAAAACTGAAGTCCTCTTACCAATAGTGGAGAGACTAAATGTAAACCAGCAGAAATAACCCATGGCCATTATAAAATTTATAACCCACCTGAGGGAGATTGGCATTCAACAAATTAAAAATTAAATGGAAGAAGAATTACACTACGTGTAATATGTCTGTTGGAAGGAGAGAAACAAGGAATTCTGATAGAGACTCATGGGGTAAAGTCAAAGAGGGCTTCTCAGTGTATGTGACCTTTTCTGGGAACCTGAACTTGATGTCGGTCCTGCTGAGCTGCAAGAGTGATCCTTCTTCTATGAGGTCCCCATTCCACCTCTCCTGCACTGTTCGGTGTGCTCTCTCTCGTATTCCATTTTCTTAACTTGTTTCATCTCCAAATAAAACAGAATGCTCTCAAAGTCTAGGACTGTGCCTTACTCACTTCTGCGTTCTAAAACAGGGTGGGTGGGCTGCCTGTTTTGTAAATAAAGTTTTAATGGAACACACCAAGCCTATTAATTCACCTGTCATGTAAAGCTGCTTTTGGATGTATGGCCACCATAAAGCCTAAAATGCATTTATTACATAACCCTTTATAGACAAAGTTTGCGGATCTGTGTTCTGAAGTTGCATCAGGGCCTGGGGCAGAGGAGGGGCCTATAAGGTGTTTGTGGGTGGGAGGGAAGATGCAAGCTAGCTGTGTGACCTTGAGTGAATCACTTAATTTCTCTGGGCCTCTGGCTTCATCTTGCAGTGCCAGCCAGCCCCTTCTCATTCCTCAGATCTCAGCTCATAGGTCCCCTCTTCAGAGAGGCCCTCCCTGACCTTGAATGGACAGTTTGGACTTGGTAATGTTTACAGTCTTCCCATGATAACGTGTTTCTCTGCTTTATTTTAAGATTAGGCCCACTTGGCGGCGGGGGTGGGGTGGGTGGTGGCATCTTTCCCTTTCTCTGCACCAGTGTTTTTTCTCCTCTTATGCGCCATCTCCCTGGTAGGTTAGGCAGAAAGAGCTCTGGTTTGGAACTCTGGACGTCTTAGTTCATAGTCCCCAACATAGGAGCAATGAGACCCTGGGCAGACCCTTCATCTCTCTTAAGTTTCCGTTTCCTTGGCTGGAAAATGGGTGTGGTGACTTTACCAAGCAAGGCTACTGGAAAGGCAAAGTACTCACCTGTGCCAGAGAGTCCAGCACTGTGCTGGGCTGAGCACAGGTGCTTCATTCAGGTTAAGTTGTTTTTCCTTCCCTCCTTCCTCTCCTTAAGAGCGTCTACCTCTCACCTTGCTTTAGTCCACCCCCTGATGATCCCCTTGCCTGCTCGAACCCTTCCTGCAATGACTGCGTCAAGGAATGGCTGGAGATGAAGTGTTAGATACTCCTCCACCTCCCTACCCCAAAGCCCCATCACACTCCCCCATTCTTTGATGGAGCATCTATGTTGCATAAAAGTCTATGCAAATGCAACCCAAGGAAAGTCCCCTTGCTCCCCTCCTCAACCCAGGTTACTGTCCCCCAGGCCTCTCTTGCATAAAAATTTGGGACCGTGCTGGCCTCATGCCTGGGAGAATTGGCCAATCCAAAGAGGTGGTTTTTCCAGATGGATGAGAGCAATCCTTGGGGTCAGGGTGTATGGGGGACTAGGTGTCCCTAATTACCAAGTGACCTACTGGCAGGGCCAGCACAGAATTTGTGGGGTTCAATACAATATAAAAAGGCAGTCCCCTTGTTCAAAAGTAAGTAATAATTTTAGATGGTGATAGCAGAGTAGCGAACCAAGCATGGAAGGAACCTTTGTGAGCGTAGGGCCCTGTGCAACTGTGCATGCTGGACACCCATGAAGCCAGCCCTGCCCAGGGGCAGAATGATTCAGAGGCCCTTATGGGTTGGGAGGAGAAGGCCTTAACCTCCCTGCCTAGGCAAGAGCTGGGGCCTCAGACTCTGATGGCTACCGGAGCTAGGTAGGCCTTGGCAAGAATGTAGCAAGTAGTATTTTACAAACCTCTACCAATGCCAACATGTTCTGTGTGTGATCTTTCTGAATCCTCCTAACAACCCTATGAGCCAGGTGGCCCTCATTTTACACATGGGGGAAATTGAGGCTCAGAGATGCAAAGTGACTTGGCCAAGTTCTTCTTGCTAGGAAGGGAAGAGCTGGGATTTCAACCTGGGGTTCTCTCTGTCTTCAAACTTTGTGCTCTGTATTTCACAATTTATTATTATTTCTTAATTATAGAAGCAATTCCTGAGCATGTTCTCCTTGGGCTAATACTTGGCTAACATTCAGCAAGATTTGTTATTTAATAATACAGCTGTTTATTAGGTCTGTGTCAGGCATCTCTGTGCTTTAGATGTTAACGCATTCGATCTGTATATCACCCTGTGTGTTGGGTACTTTTATTATCCTCGTTTACAGGCAAGAAAACTGAGGTGCTGAGAGGTGAGGTGACTTGTTCAAGGTCAGGCCCTCTGCTACAGTGCTTGGCCTCTTAACTGGGCTCCCCTGACTTTTGTAATAAAAAAAAAAGTCAAATATTACAAAAAGGAAAATTCCCTTTGAGCACATTCCCTCTAAATTTATTCCCAGGTAACTACTGCTATCAGTTTGGTGTTATCCTTCTAGAACAGTGCTGTACAGAGACATATCATGAGAATCACATTTGTAATTAAAAATTTTCTATTAGACACATTAAAAAAGAAAAATAAAGAGGTGAAATCGATTTTAATAACACATTTTATTTAGCTAATATATCTAAAATATTATTAGCATTTCAGCAGGCAACCAATGTTGAAAATTATTAATGAGATATCTTACATTTTGTTTCTCATGCTGACTCTGGAATCCAGTGTCTACCTTACCCTGTATTAAACATGGCTGCATTCAAGCCAGCCCCTTACCCTGTATTAAACATGGCTACATTCAAGCCAGCCCCTTACCCTGTATTAAACATGGCTACATTCAAGCCAGCCCCATTTCAAATGCTCTGTAATCTCCTGGGGCTTGTGGCCACTCTGTTGCTTAGAGCAACACTTGGCCTTTATGCACGCATTAAAATACAGCACGAGGCTGCACACAGTGGCTCACACCCATAATCCAGCACTTTGCCAGTTTGGGAGACCAAGGCAGGAGGATCATTTTTGTTCAAGAGTTTGAGGCTAGCCTAAGCATTATAAAGAGACCTTGTCTCTACAAAAAAAAAAAAAAAGTTAAAAAAATTAAAACATTAGCCAGGTGTGGTGGCTTACACCTGTAGTTTCAACTACTCAGGAAGCTGAGGTGGCAGGATCACTTGAGCCCAGGGGGTTGAGGCTGCAGTAAGCCAGGACTACGCCATTGCACTCCAGCCTGGCTGACAGAGCGAGACCTTGTCTCAAAAGGAAAAAACCAACAAAACAGCAAATTGTACTGGAATCCAAAGTAGACGACAAGCCTCTGTTTTCCCAGTGGGAAGGATTTTAAAATTTTGTCTTTTTTTGATATTTTTGGTCAACTTCAATATTGAAATAATTAGGAATGGAAATAAACCTTGGAAAGTGAAACTCTGGCTAAGACAGGACTGCTGTGTATGTAAATACATGATAGAATGTTATTCAGCCATAAAAAGGATAATCCTGCATTTGTAACAATATGAATGAATTTGGAGGACATTATTGTAAGTGAAATAAGCCAGACATAGAAAATCAAATACTGCATGATGTCATCAATATGTGGGAGCTAAAAAAGTCAAATTCAGAAAAACAGAGTAGAATAGTGGTTACCAGGGCTCAGGAGGTGGGGAAATGGGGACATGCTGGTTGAGGGTATAAACTCTGAGTTACAAGATGAATATGTTCTGAAGACCTAATATACAAAATGGTGAGCACAGTTAATAACAATGTATCGATACTCGAAATTTACTACCAGAGTGGATCTTAAGTTACACACACTCACCAGTGTGCATGTAACTATGTGAAGTGATGGATATACTAGTTTGTGACAATCATTTCACATCATGTGTATATCAAAACATCATGTTGTACATGATGTGGCTCCTCCAGAGAATATCTAGGTTTTCTTTGTTGTTAAAACCAATTACGGCTGGGCTGGGAGGCTCACGCCTATAATCCCAGCACTTTGGAAAGCCGAGGCTGATGGATCACGAGGTCAAGAAATCGAGACCATCCTGGTGAACATGGTGAAACCCAGTCTCTACTAAAAATGCAAAAAATTAGCTGAGCATGCTGGCACGCGCCTGTAGTCCCAGCTACTCGGGAGGCTGAGACAGGAGAATTGCTTGAACCCAGGAGGCGGAGGTTGCAGTTAGCCGAGATCGCGCCATCGCCATTGCACTCCACCTTGGGTAACAAGAGTGAAACTCCGTCTCAAAAAAAAAAAAAAAAAAAAAATTAGCTGGGTGCGGTGTCGCATGCCTGTAATCTCAGCTACTCGGGAGGCTGAGGCAAAAGAATCGCGTGAACCCGGGACGCGGAGGTTGCCGTGAGCTGAGATCGCACCATTACATTCCAGCCTGGGCAACTCCGTCCCAAAAACAAAAAAGTTAGCTGGACGTGGTGGTGCACACCTGTAATCCCATCTACTCTGGAGGCTGAGGCACTGAGAATTACTTGAACCAGTGAGGCCAGGTTTCAGTGAGCCGAGATTGCGCCACTGCACTCCAGCCTGGGCAACACGGTGAGACTGTCACACACACGACATTAAATACACAAATCAAAGTGAATAATTTCTCAACACTTGTGAACTTGTTAACTACGGCGATACACTTTTATATCCCGATATTGAAATTATCCCTCTAGTTGGCCTGTGAACGTCCCATGCCTGCTAAGTGTGTCATCTGAGATGAGCACTTCAATTTGTTTAAGCAGGCACATAGCAAATCTTTTTTTTTTTTTAGACGGAGTTTCGCTCTTGTTACCCAGGCTGGAGTGCAGTGGCACGATCTCCGCTCACTGCAACCTCTACCTCCTGGGTTCAGGCAATTCTCCTGCCTCAGCCACCTGAGTAGCTGGGATTACAGGCACGCGCCACCATGCCCAGCTAATTTTTTGTATTTTTAGTAGAGACGGGGTTTCACCATGTTGACCAGGATGGTCTCGATCTCCTGACCTCGTGATCCACCCGCCTCAGCCTCCCAAAGTGCTGGGATTACAGGGGTGAGCCACCGCGCCGGGCCCTGTCCTTTCTTGAAACTCCTACTGCGCGAAAACGAAGCCAGCCCTTCCCTGGCAGCCTGCCCTCCGGGAGAAGCCGCGCCCCCTCAGGCTACAGGGCTCCGGGCGCCTACAGACGCCCATTCCCGGCGCGCACCCGGAAATCCCGAGCTCCGGCCCCGCCTTAGCGGCCCCCACCTTCGCCCCGCCCCGCCCGCTCCACCGCGCCTGCGTAGTGGGCCGTCGGCGCCCGGCGCCTGGGCGGCTGTCACAGTTTGGTGTAGTTCGCGGCTACCCTGGCTGCTGGGGAGCCGGCGGCGTCCGCGGCGAGGGAGCGGGGACGGGGAGGCGCCTTCTGGCACGGGCTGGGGCCGGCGAGAGCGCGAACGAGCGACGGCGGAAACCTCGGGCCTGTGGACGGCGCCATCAGTGGCTAGCAGGTAAGGTCCGCGCGGGGCGAGCGTGGGTCGTGCAGAACCGTGAGGGAGTGCGGGTTGCGGGCGGGCCAGGAGTGCGGCGGCCTGGCCAGGGGCGCAGGTGAGCGGGGCCGGGCGGAGCATTGTCCTTCGGGCGGCGCCCACGCCGCGCCCCGTGCCGGCCAGGCCGCGGCGGGGACCCGGGCGGGCGGGCCTGGGCCTCGGGGCGGGCACGCGCTCCTTGTTCGCCGGCCGTTACTCCTCCGTCACCTCATCGCCGCCGCCCGCGCCAACATGGCCGCCACCCTCCTGTCCCCACTTCCTGGCCGCCGGCGGCCCCTAGGCGCGCGCTTTGTTTGAAGCAGAGCTGGGAGGCCCGCGGGCGGGGCGGTGGCGCGGCGCCGTTGGGCGCGGGGAGGGGGCGCTGCGCCAGAATGCGCGCGGTGAGGGGGAGAGCTGCATAATCCCAGGGCCGCGGGAGCGGCGGGTTGAGTCACCCCGGGGTGACCTAGGCCCGGGGGATGGCCGTGGTCCTTGCAAGCTGTGGGTTGCCGGAACGCCCACCGGCGGGTCCTAGCGCCGGCGCAGCCCCTTTCCTGATGCGCGCGGCGAAATTTGCGTGCTCTAGAGAGCGCCACGCACTTTTCTTCTCCTTAGTGAGTGACCTTGGATGTATTCGTCTAGGAAGGTATGTGTTGAATTTTTTTTTGAGACGGAGTTTCGCTCGTTACCCAGGCTGGAGTGCAATGGCGCGATCTCGGCTCACCGCAACCTCGGCCTCCTGGGTTCAGGCAATTCTCCTGCTTCAGCCTCCCGAGTAGCTGGGATTACAGGTGTGCGCCACCATGCCCAGCTAATTTTTTGTGTTTTTAGTAGAGACGGGGGTTTCACCTTGTTGACCAGGATGGTCTCGATCTCTTGACCTCTTGATCCACCCACCTAGGCCTCCCAAAGTGCTTGGATTGCAGGCGTGAGCCACCGCGCCGGGCCGAATGTGTTGAAAATTGCAGTGTGGGACTGACTGCGCATCCCCTCCGGTTTGGCTTTCTCCAGGATCCTACTGCATTGATTGTGCGTTCTCGATTTTACAAAGGTTCCTTTTGAGTAATGGTTTCAGTAATGTCAACCCATTCACATTTCAAAGTTTGTTTATGCAATTTACATTTCTCTTTTTATTTGTAATTTTTGAGTTAGATTTTGTGTTTTTGGAGAGATTTTCCGAACATGGTGGAAGTGTTTTTGATCTTGGTAAATATGGATTATCGCCTTCATTGGAAAGCAACACCAGGAACATTTAAATGTTTTCAAAGGCTTTCACTCTCCAGTGACTTGTGCGAAACACGAGGTTCATACTAAAACGGGAATACCTTTTTTTAATTGGAATTTT
Source organism: Callithrix jacchus (assembly GCF_049354715.1). Lineage (NCBI taxonomy): Eukaryota > Metazoa > Chordata > Mammalia > Primates > Cebidae > Callithrix > Callithrix jacchus. Next base: position 44,820,566 of record NC_133506.1, on the reverse strand, counting down.
CTGGAAGGAATTCTGGGCAATTTGAAAAGATTGTTGGAGGATACAGTAATTGCTTTCTACATCGCTTTTGGTAAGCAGTGAAAACTAGGCGCACTTGGAGATTTCTACCTGGGCATACTGAGTTTTTGAACACTCTTGAAGTGTAATTTTGGAAAGGGCAGGTGAAATGAGGCTTCTTCCAACCTCCCCCTCCCCACCTCAGCTTGGTTAACAGGCAAACCAAGCTGGTATTGTACAGAATTATATTGTAATAGCTGGTAATTTACAGAACGTTGGTATCAGATTTGATAATTATATATTCCGGTTGTACGATATGTGCATGTTAGAGTTATAGGTAGTAGGTCGTAGAGTCTTATGAAAAATACAATTCTTTTATAATCTTTTGAGTAGCGAAATGGTATCTGTTACAATGGTTATGAATTGTCAAGGCAATCGGGCAGACATATGTCTTCAGTCATGTTTTTATGCCTGAAATCCAGGAAACAGTGTAAATGGATGTTTCCTGAAACAGCCATTGCAATGCCATATGTTTGTTGCTCATTGGTGTCCTTACAGTATATCTCAGATAATGGTGTGTCTCCCTTACTTGTGAACTGAGGGGTCATGATACTGCTGCGGCTTGTCTGTGCCCCTCTGCATTTTGTGGGTAGTGTCTCACATTTGGCTATCATATTTATAAGATGAGAGTTATTAATTTGGTTTTAACTGGAAGAAATGTAGGTGGTTTTCACTTCCCAGTGACTTATCTCATTGCACGTAGTTACAGCGTGAATGGTTGCACTCCTTAATTGCTCGCGTCTTTTTTCTGGTGTGTTAGATACACATTCTTTTGGTTTATCATTTAAAATAATATTTGCTGAGAAAGCATTTAAATGTTGACACTGTATTTGTTTATATTTATAGGATGCTTAATTAAATGTGTTTTCTTTCCCTTTTACTGAATGAAAAGAAATTGGAAGAAGAGAATCAACTATTTTGTGCAAGTATTTTGTTCAGTTTAGAAGACATGGTATTGTGAAAACTGTAGTCTCTGGAGTTAGACCTGGAGTCATAATGTATATCTACCATACTAGAAAAAGGATGCTTGGAAGAATGGCCTTTCAAGTCAGAAGCATCTGGGTTGAAATTGAGCTCCACTCCCTACTGGGCCAAAGCCACTAAACTGATTCATCGTGCAGCCTCTTTTTTTTTTTTTTTTTTTTTTTTTAATGTTACCTGAATAAGTCAGTTTTATTGTTTCTGTATACACACATTTGTTACTGAAAATTGCAAAAATAGCACATTGAAAGTCCTTTTATTGGAGTTCAAACTTTTGAAAACAACAAAGTTTAATTATACTGTTGCCAAACTACCCAGTGTTTTCTTTACATTCTTGCCCCACAAGTTGATTCAGCAAGAAGCCCACTCTGATTCTTGATGTTGGGCTTCATCTCACAGACTTCAGGCTTCTGACACACATGGGAATCTTAGGACCTACTGGCTCTTTGGGTCAGGTCAGAGAAGAGAGCTAAAGTATGTTGAAGTTACTCAACCACATTCAAGCTACGTAGGTCTCTTATAAATTACTGATATCACGGTAGAAAGGAAAAGGTAACAAAAAAGACATCACAGAACTCTTTATCAAGATTATTGGTACACAGGCTGTCCTAGCATAGAGTAGCTTTCTCAGCCTGGTGCGTAAAATTACCAGCAAGAAAAGTACAAGAATGATAGTTAGTGGTTGAATTGGCTTGGTGTCATGATTCCCTGTTGTAGCGGTCTCAGGCTATGATCCACACAGAAACTGCAGCCACCTTTGAATGGTTCTCTTCTTGATGTGTTTTTAACTCCTATTAGGCCGGTGTCTACTAGTTTTTTTTCAAGCCAAGGAAATCTGTTGAGTAACAGGTATCTCAGTTTTACCCTATTTTCTTTGTGCATAGATAGCAGTGTTCTTACTTGGCCTACTCCTAAGGCAAGCCATCTCTGATGTCCTGGAAGATTCTCTTCTATCCAGTGGTTGGAATGAATCTTCTGGTAGAAGGCAAGGCGGGAATTTGGTACTCGGGTTGAAAGTCGTGTTCCTAAGGTTCTCTATTGACATCTGTGAGCAGGAGAGAGGCCCATTTATGAAGACTCTGAGGTCAAGGTTGGGTTAAACTTTTGTGGTAGGTCCATCACATTTAAAAAATGTGAGGTTAGTTGAATCCACAGAAGTGGAGTCAAGGGATAAGAGGGCCCAGGGCTTACTGTATTACAGGGAAAATGTAACATTTCGTAAGAGAGTGGTGTATGTTCTCACTTATGTTGAGATGTTATATATCTGCTTTAAGCGTTTGCATAGAAATACATTGCTAAATTCCTAGCAGTCTTTTCCTTTTATAAATGCATACTATTTTACATCTTTGTGGGATATGTATGATGAATACTTGTTTTTGTTTTTGTTTTTTGTTTTGAGACGGACTTTTGCTCTTGTTTCCCAGGCTGGAGTGTAATGACACGATCTCAGCTCACTGCAACCTCCACCTCCCGGATTGAAGCCCTCTCCTGCTTCAGCCTCCCGAGTAGCTGGGATTACAGGCATGTGCCACCACACCCAGCTAATATTTTTTATTTTTAGTAGAGATTCTGTTTCACCATGATGGCAAGACTGGTCCTTACCTCCTGACCTCAGGTGATCCCCCCCTTCTTGGGCCTCCCAAAGAGTTGGGATTATAGGCGTGAGTCACCATGCCTGGCCTCATATGAATTACTTGTTACATGCTTAGAATGTGTGATGATCAAGTCAGGGTACCTGGAGCATTCATCACCTTGAGTATTTATTTATTTATTTATTTTTAAGACAGAGTATTGCCCTGTTTTCCAGGCCGGAGTGCAATGGTGCAATCTCGGCTTGCTGTAACCTCTGCCTCCCTAGTTCAAGCAGTTCTCCCGCCTCAGCCTTTGGAGTAAGCTGGGATTGAGGCAGGCACCACTACACTGGGCTAATTTTTGTATTTTTAGTAGAGACAGGGTTTCACCATGTTGGCCACGCTGGTCTGGAACCCTTACCTCAGGTGATCCGTCTGCCTCAGCCTCCCAAAGTTCTGGGATTACAGGTGTGAACTACCATGCCTGGCCGAGATTTATCATCTGTGTGCGCTGGTAACATTTCTAGCCTTCTCTTTTAGCTACTTTGAAATATACAATATGCATTTGCTAACGTATTGCAAATACGTCACGCCATAGCACCCCAGCCTAACTATGGTGACCGTACTCTGCTATAGAACATTAGGATTTACTGTTTCTAACTGTAGGTTTGTACCCATTAACCAACCTCTCCTCCTCACCCCCATCCCATCCCAGCCTCTGATACCTGTCATCGTATTCTCTATTTCCATGAGGTCAACTTTTTTTTGTTGTCGTTGTTGTTTTTAACTCCCACATGTCTGTGAGAATGTGTGATGTTTTTCTTTCTATGGCTGGCCTGGCTTATTTCACTTAACATAATGACCTCCAGCTTCATCCGTGTTGCTGCAAACAACACGCTTTGGTGTTTTTTTCTGGCTGAAGAGCATTCCATTTGTATATATGCCACGTTTTCCTTGTCTGCTCATTGGTGGGTACTTGGGTTGGTTCCATATCTTTGCTGTTGTCAGTAGTGCTGTGATAAACATGTGAGTGTATGCTGATTTGATACACTGATTTCTTCTATGTTGGTTAAATAGCCAGTGGTGGGATTGCTGGATCCTGTAATAGTTTTGTTTTTAGTGTTTTGAGAAATCTCCATACTGGTTTTCAAAACGACTTTACTCATTTCCAGTCCGACCTCAATGTGTAAGAGTTCCCTTTTCTCCGCATCATGTCAGCATCTGCTGTTTGTATTTTTGAGAATAGATACCCTAACTGTGGTAAGGTGGTAGGTACCTCATAGTCTTGATTTGCACTTACCTGGTGATTACTGATGTGAGCATTGTTTTATATATCAGTTGGCTATTTGTATGTTTTTGATGTCCTTTGCCCATTTTTTAGTGGGATTATTTGTCGTTTTTATTGTTGGTTATTTGAGCTAGTTATGTGTTCTAGATTTTAGTCCTTTGTCATGAATAGTTTGCACACATCATTTCCCATTCAGCATATTGTCTCTTGGCTCTGTCGTTTGTTTCCTTTGCTGTACAGAAGCTGATTGAAAGAGATGTATTGAGCACGGTGGCTCAGGCCTGTAATCCCAGCGCTTTGGGAGGCTGAGGCAGGTGGATTGCCCGAGATGGGGAGTTGTGAGACCAGCCTGGCCAATGTAGTGAAACCCCACGTTTACAAATAATAGAGAAAAATTAGCTGGGTGGGATGGTGGCCATCTCCTGGGTTCAAGCAGTTATCCTGCCTCAGCCTCCCAAGTAGCTGCGACTACAGGAGCATGCTACTATGCCTGGATAATTATTTTTTTCATTTTTTTTGGTAGGAGTTTTGCTCTTGCCGCCCACTCAGGCTGGAGGGCAATGGCGCCATCTTGGCTCACCACAACCTCTCCCTCCCGGGTTCAAGTGATTATCCTGCCTCAGCCTCTGGAGCAGCTGGGATTAGCCCAGCTAATTTATTTTCATTTTTATTTTTGAGGTGGAGTTTTGCCGTTGTCGCCCAGGCTGGAGTACAGTGGTGCTATCCCGGCTCACTGTAACATCCACCTCTTGGGTTCAAATCTGTGTCTGCATCGATTCCACACAAGAGTTCAGTCATCATATGGGAAGGGGATCATAGCTGTGGGGGCCTCCATGTAGGACCCCAAGTGCCCCTGAAGCCAGTCCCTGTGGCCACAGCAAGGAGCATCTGCTTCCGCCAGTTGGGCAAGAGTCTTTCCTGTCTAGAAATGGGCAGAAGGACTTCCCCTGCTCCCCACCCACCGTCATATCCCAAACACACCGTGTGGATGGACGCCTCGACATCTCCCCTCAGCCCAGGGCCTGAGCTCTTCCTGATGAGGGTTAACCAGGTGTGACCGCCTCTCCCCGGGTCCATGCTGCGGGCAGCTGCCTTCTCCTTAGCTCCCACGGGGCAGAACAAGAGCCAGCCAGCTCTCAACATCCCAGGATTTTCCAGGGATCCTGATAACTAAAGCAGTCGGGGCCTTGTGAGTGAGCGGTGGGAGGGATCAGGGTTTCCTCGGTATCTGTCAGTTCCTGGAGCATCTGTAGGGGCAGCCTACACCTGGAGGGACGAGTGGGGCTGGCCCCCGTGTGTACCCAGTGCCTGGCATTTCCCGGTCCCTCTGCACTCTTTTGCAGACCTCCTCCACTGAGCAGCACAGCCCTGAGGACAGAGGCAGCAGCCCGGAGAGCATTTCCAACACAACTGTACTTATTGAGATTTACACAGGAGACTCCCAAGGTATTGCTCCCCTTCCTCCGCCCTTCCCTTTCCCACCCTCATCCATCAAGCTAAGGCTCAGCAAGGTCAGCCCTGGCGAAGTCTTTGCTTTGAGGCACCTGATGCCCTGAGGGTCTGAGAGTTGAGAGCCCCACCCTTGGGGATTGGCACCAGAGAGCCTGTCTTGTCCCTCTACTGGCTACGATGCTGCTTTTTATTCCTCTTAGAGAGCAAGGGGTCACCCTTTCTCTTTCGAGACTGTGAGGGGTTACCCAGCCGCCAAGCCAGGGATTGTGCCCCAGAGACTCTGAGCCCAGGCCTTAGGTGGGGCGTCTGAACAGCAGGGGATGGGCCTCTGCAGAGAGCTCGCTTCTTGGACTTGGTGGCTGGAGCAGGTGCTGGGCTGAGGCCTCTTCTCTTTGCCGATTGGGACTGAAGAGCTCCCTGGGGTCCCCGCCCTTCTGGACTGAGAAGGCCCGAGGCAGGGACAGGGCTCTGGGACAGCTTCCAGGGCCACAGCCTGTAGTTGGTACCCACGACAGAAACTATACCAGGGATTTCCCTCTCCTCCTCACTTGACCCCTTAGACAGCCTGCGTGACTTCTTGACAGGAGAGGCTCCAGGGAGACCCCAGGTGTCCTGGGTCCCCACGCCTGGGCAGGTGGGTCTCTGGTCCTGGGGAGGAGAGTCTGACCAGGCAGCCCTCAGCCAGCGGGCATCCATTCTCTCCAGATGCACAACAGGGTTTATGGACCTGGCCATCCCCGTGTACACCCTGCCTGGTCCCTGATGGTCCCCGGAAGCCGTCGGGGGGGTGGGTCTGTGATCCTGTGGAGGAGAGTTTGGCCGGGCAGCCCTCAGCCTGTGAGAATCCAGCCTCTCCAGAAGGACAACAGGGTTTTTGGACCTGGCCACCCCAGTGCGCACACTGCCTTGTCCCTGACGGTCCCGGGCAGCCATCTGGGGTAGGCAGGTTTCCATGCTGACCCCTTGTTGGGGGCCAGGGACATTTCTCTCTGCTCCTTGGCCTGCTGCAGACTTAGAAGAGATTGAGTCCAGCTGGGTGGCGCCATGACTAGGTGCTGCCCTCTCACGCCGTTCCTCCTCCAAGGATTGGAGGCGCTTCTCTGCTACCTGCAGGAGGAAACGGGGCATTTTCTGGCACTTCCCCAAGTGTGAACAGGGCCCAGGGTTGTGAAGACCAAGGCACTTGGGCTGCAGGCAGGGAAGTCTGAGGCAGCTGGGCTTCCCGACAAAGGCAGAGGGTTTGGCTCTGCCGGGCATCCCGCTGGGCCTCAGTGCAGTTAGCATCCTGACTCCCCTCCCTGGCTCCTCTCCATCCTGCTCCATCTGAACCTGCACCTCCCCACCTCCACCTCCACCTCGGAGTGGTCCCCCAAAAAGCTGAGCATGCCCCACAGGGTGGGGTAGGCAATTGGGTGGGGCTTGTGTGTCCGGTCCCTCCTGCCCCCAGGGGACTGGGGTTCCCCTCCCTCCTTGCTCTACCTGGGCAAGGGTGAGTCCTTCCTCCTGCTCCAGCTCCTGGCTTAGGGCCAAGAAATCCATCTGTGGATCTGGGGAAAGCAGTTCTTCCAGGAATTGGGGGTGAATGACGGCCTCCACCTGGAAACAGAAGGAAGACGGCGTGAGGTTCCCGGGCAGGGAGTAAGGTGGTGCCAAGGACACCTGGAGGAGATGCAGAAAGCAGTGAGCACCCCATCCCCACCCTTCTGGAGCTGTGTCATATCATGGCGACCACCAGCTCCACACACAGACCACAAACCTGGTAGCCTACACATATGCAGACAGAGACACACAAACCACACAGACACACATATGACACATGAAAATAGACACAAATAACATACACACTCCACACTCACACCCACAGTGACACAGAGTAATAAGTCACAGATACAAAGACACAGACACAATCACATACACAGACCCTCAACTCGATGGCAACACACAGTCATCTACTGCGGAGTAGCTAAGGAACAGAGCTTAATTCTAAGGACCTGCGAGTGCCACCCCCTGGAATCCCGCAGACCCCAGCACTTCAGGCCAGCCCACCTTGGTGACGAAGTCTTTCTGGGAACACAGATTGTCGACGTAGCTCAGGACGCCTGGGTCTAGAAGCATCTCATCCCCTTCCTGCTCCACTTGGCCCTCTTCCCGTTGTCCCTCGAGCTCCCCCGTCTCCCCAACGGGAGTCCCCAGCAGCTCCTCCATGATGTCCACATACTCCTGCACCACTTGAGGGGGTATCTCCTTGGGGGCCTTGGTCTCCAGTGGCTGTTGGGGCCTGGGTGGTGGCAGGTGGGCCTTGGTCTCCGCTGGCTGCTGGGGTTTGGGTGGTGGCAGGCAGGCAGGCGGGGCCTTGGGGCCAGCCTTGCTGGGAAGGTCCACTGAGGCAGGGAGGGAGGAGGATGGGCATGGTGAGGGCTGCTCCTCCTGCCTGCATCACACAGGGGAGGGCCGGGCTCAGGGACCTGAAGTGGGTCCCAGCTGGGTAAGGACCACCTGAACCACAGCGCCACTGGAAGAGACGCCATAGGAGGGGCACTTGTGAGACAGCATATCATTTCGGAGGAAGCTTGGAGTCACTGATATGCTGAGTACTCTACCCGCTCACCCCTGCTTGTTGAGTTTTGGAATGGCGTGGGGAGAGAGTAGCTAGGAAACGTGACCAGGTGAATACCCACTTCATGACCACGGGCAGCCCAGCCTCCCGGCTCCCCTGAGCTGTCTTGTTGGAAGGAACAAATTCCTCTCTTGAAGGGAAGCATGGGCTGTGGGGACAGTGGCCTCCCTTGGCCCGTCTGGCCTTTGCCGTGGCTCCTGTGGGAATGTGGGAAGCCGTTACCTGGCTCCTTGACCACCTCAGGGGCTGACGGTCCCCGAGGTTCAAGCCTCGGTAGGGCTGGTGGAGGCAGACCCTGGGGCCCGTTCATCCTCTGTGACTTCTGAATCTGCATCTCCTCCTCAGCCTCAAACTCCAGGAACCTGGGGTGAAGAAGGTACAGGCCGTGCTGAGAGGGTCCCGGCCCCCTTTCTCCAGGACCAAGCGGCAGCTGGTGGCAGGGATGGGAAGGCGTGCCTCGGGCATGCTGTCCAGGCCCTCCCTGGGGCTCATCCCCAAGTCCCAGAGAGAACTGCTCCCAGAGTTCTGGGCTATCTCTTTCTCACCGGCCCCTATAGAGCCCATGGCATCCCCAGGGCTTTCTGACTTAAGTCAGGGCTACGAGACCCAGGAGGGCACCACGGATTCCCCTCTTCCAGCCTTCAGCCCGCAAGGGGTGGGGTTTCTGGCAGAAGGCGTCCATGATGTTGCCCAGATGCAGCAGTCCTGAGGTTGGGACTGTGGGTCCCTGAAGGCTAACCCAGGAAGATGAGGCCTGGGAGACCCCTGGTCGGGAGGAAGCAAAAGCTGGGCCCAAAAGACAGGACCCCTTTCCCCTGAGGCTGCTGTGTTTCTGTCTTAAAGGCGGGAACTATGAGGAGCAAAAGCAGGCAGGCCAGAGATGGGTCTCATGGTGTCCTGGACACAGGTCTCCCCTGACCCAGTGCAGGTTTCTCCACTACTGGCCAGGCTGGGATGGGTGAAAACCAACTTCTGGCCACTGCTGTCAGGAGAGTGCACCCCGCTCTGTCTGTAGTGGCCAGCGCCCCTTCTCCCCATCCTCACAGCTGGCGGTGATCTCCTTTGGGCTGTGATGCTGGCTGCTCCCTCCCTGACCCTTAGTGTCAGGCAGGGGTTGGCCCCAGGCCAGGCAGGCAGGGCTTGGCTTCCCACCAGGGCAGGCTAGAGACCCCAGAGCAATGTAGGAGGGAGGAGCAGCTTCCTGAAGGCGCCAGGGGCCCAGGAGGGCCTGAGTTTGTCCACACCCTTCTCGTGCTGCACGCTGAGAAGTTACCATGGCCACCGGGCCTCTGTCACCCTCTCTCACCCTGCCGTGTGGGCTCTGCCCCTGCACCCCAGACTCACTTTGCTGCTATCTCGTAGTAGAGCATCCGGTCAAAGTTGCTCGTGTGCTGCCATTCCCGCATGGCCCGCCACAGTGCCTCCTCCAGGGTCATGCTGGGCTTCCGCCGGGACAGGGATCTGAGAACTGGGCTATAAGAGGGTGCAGTCAGTCCCAGTCCGTAAGCCCACTCTCCATCCCAAGCCCACCTGGTGCCAACGCCCGGTCCCTGTCCTGTTCTCCCCCACGTGGGTGGGATATGCCCCCCAAGATCGATCATCAACACAAGCCACCGGCTGGCCTCTCCAACTGACCCTTGAGTCCTCAGTGTTACAGTGTTGACAATTGAACTCAGTACTGTGGGTGGAACGTGAGTGTCCGCAGCATTCCCGTGTTGAAACCTTAAGCCCTGGCGTTTCAGTTCTTGGAGTTCATCAGGGTTAGAGGAGGTCATGAGAATGGGTTCCCATCATGGCATTTGAGCTCCGATAAGGGCAGGAGGAGACACCAGGGCTCTTCCCTCTTGGCCGCAAGAGGACATAGCCAGAGGCAGCCCTCTCCATCCCGGACACCAATCTGCTGTCGCCTTGATCTGGGACTTCCGGCCTCTGGAACTGGGAGACGTGAGTGTGTCCTGGTAAAGCACCCAGTCTATAGGACTTGTTTTGGTAGAGCCCGAACTGTCTGAGACAGCACACACACAGAATGACCGGGGAGCGAGGGTTAATGTGCAGGTTCCAGGCCCCAGGACTGAGCATTTAAGCAGCTTCCTGGGGACTCTGGAGCAAGGCAGCCCCTGGGGACTCAGCCTCAGGGTCCTGGAGAGGAGCAGAAACCAGAACCAAAGTAGAGCTGCATGGAAGCCCACTCCACGCCAAGCCTGTGAGCCTGGAGCAACTCTACTCCGAGAATCAGGGTCCCCAGTGCACCTGGACTCAGCTCCAAGGGAGAATGCAAGCAGTTCCAGGATGCAGGGGGGCAAGATTTTTTGGGACACAGATGGGGCCTCCTTACACCTACACCCTGGGCAGGGGACTTGCCTAGGGGAGTGGCCAATGTGTTGTCTGGTGGGTGTGCTCAAGCTCCCGTGGAGTATGGGTTTGCTCATCGTGGGGGACACAGGGTCACAGAGGCACTGCAGGATGGAGAGAGGGAGGACTGGGACTGAATCAACAAACTCTGAGATGCTGGCATTGCTGCCTCAGTCACCACAGTCCACGGCCCTGGGCTGCTGGGCTCGTGGTGCGCTCAGAGCCATCACTGGAGCCGGTGGCTTTGGAGAGCGCTGTCCTAGATGGCCTAGGCCTGATAATGATAGTAATGGGGGGGTCGGTAATCATAACAAATGTCATGTAATGTGTCACAGCATGTGCTGGGCACTGTGCCAAATGCATCCGTCATATGTGAGCTCAAGTCACTTCTTCACCATCCTCAATGAAGCATCATTGTCCCTTTTTCTAGAAGGGATCAAGGGCAAAGCTGCAGATACCTGCCCAGTAAGAAAGGATTGGCTGGACTCATGGGACAGTGAGGGGCAGGTGAGGTGAGGCCCCTGAGAGTGTGTCCTGAGTGGCAGCCAGATGAATGTTGCTGAAAATGTGCCCTTCCGTAGCTCAGCCCGTCGCTTTCCAGACCGCGCCACAAGATCCCCTGAAGAGCGTGACCTCCCGTCCATCCGGCAGCCTCTTGTATGGGTGAGCTGCAGGATGAGTCCAGGGCCCCGAAGACACTCACATGAAGAAACAGGAAAGCGCTTCCGTGTCCGGACTCTGGGGAAGGTGCCTCCGGGCCAGGGGCCTGTAGTGCTGCCAGAGTTGGAAGTTGTCATACACGCTCTTGGGGTTGCAGGAGTCGTCCGGATGGGCCTTGGCCTGGGAGGGAACCTGGCTGCCCTCTCCGTGAGCCCCTTGTGGCCCTGGACAAGCATTTCCTGGGGCCATGATGGGGGCCAGCTGGGGAGCCGGTGGTGGTGCTGGAGGAGGAAGGCCCTGGGACCAGCCTCCCTCGCAGGCCTGGGTGCCCCCAACGATGTGGGCAGCCATAGCAGGCACCACAGGGGCAGCTGCCAGGGGTCGGGGAGGTGGACATGCGACGCCCTCACAGATGGCACCTGGAGCCTGCCAGACCAGGGGGGCCGGAGGGGCCTTCACAGGCCCCATTGCTGTCATCATCTGGCCAAAGATGTTGGAAGCCCCAGTCCAGTTTGGGCCGCGGCCATCCTGTCCTGCCACCAGGGGGGTCCTGGGGAGGGCAGACAGCACTGGAGGGCCACTTGGAGGAACCACTGCAGTCACGAGGGGCAGCTCATGTGCTGGGCCGGGAGCAGGTGTGGCGAAGGACAGAGCCGTGAACACTGGCATGGAGGCTCCAGGGTTCTCGGTCACAGCTGGTTCCAGCACTGGGCATGCTGTGAAGACAAAGGAAAGAGGTGAATGAACTGGGGTCTCCAGGTCTGCCCTAGTCACTGGGGAATCAGAGGGGTGTCCTACAGCTGAGGGCGTGTGACAGGGAAACTCTGCAGCTTGCAAGTGTCCCCAAGTGTGCCTCGCATGCTCTGTTCCTTCTCCACTGGAGAGGAGGGTCGCTTCGCTAGAGAGCCTGGCAGTTAGCCAAGATTGCACTACTGCATTCTAGCCGGGCGAGAGAAGAAGACTCCATCTTGAAAAAGAAACAGTGAAACACAACCACTGGATAGAAATCTCTCCCAAGCCAGCACCCCGTGGACCCTGAAGATAGCCCATACGTATCACACCCAGTGTTCAAGTGCTAAACATGGGTCAGAGTCAGGCTACACTTTGCTCAGTGCTCAGTGGTCCTGGCTGCCACTGGGGAAGCTCTGTTCCCAGGCAGCAGGTCTGAGAAGCAGTGGTGGAGTTCCCTGAGATGCTGTCATTGCGTAGCCAGCAACAGCGGCAGCGGCAGCGGCACACGATGAGAGCACAGCCAGCAAGCGGTGAGCAGTGGGGCTGTCAGGGGAGGTGTCCGGGGATTTTCACAGCTGCGGGTCATGTTACAGTAGGTCGTGGGACAAGGAGCCCATCTCTGGTCCTTTTCCTTTGAGCTGCAAGTGACTGAATAAAGTAAGCAACCAAGAACCAGAGGTTCTTGGGCCAGAGGCCCGGTGTGGCAAAGTTGTCTGGAGCTCATCCCTGTTCACTAGGACCTCATGCAGTCTCCAGTCAAGGGGGATAGGGATACAGCACATGCACCTCCTCAGTCAGGACACACATCCTAATTAAATAGTAATAATAAGAGGACCCTCTTCCTATTTGTGCGGTACTCTCCTTCCTCATCTGAAAAGGAAACACAAAGTGCAGAGGACAGGCCATGAGCTAGCAGACAAGAGGAAGTGGGTCTGAAGACCTGAGTTTCCCCAAAGGACGCACAATTCAGAACAACCTGGGAAGCCCAGGCCGTGTTGCCTGAACTTCCCCAACTTCCGCCACCCCGTTAAAGCCAACAGCCACCTGAACTGACAGAGAAGCCGCCTCTAGGGAGGGAGCTGAGAGGCTGCGGCAGTTACAGTGGCCCCAGCCTCACCCACCCAGAGGCTGTCACTGCACGCTCTGTCACAGCCAACACACCCAGCGGTTTTCTGGCCGAGACCACTTCTCCCCACTCCTCCCTGAGATCCAGAAAACTCCAGTCCAAATCCCTCTGAACACTATGGAAGGGCACCTTCTGGGTGCCTGAAGACACAGTACAGGGCTCACAGGCTTGCTTGTCATCCTCGCTTGGCCACCAGTACAACACAATCCCAGATCCCACCACTCCCTACAAACACACGGTGACATGACCTGTCCCCCTCTAGAAAGAATCAGTACATCCACTCCATCCTTTCCCCTATATGGTGTATTCCCCCAGGCATCTTGGTCCACCTCCAAGGAGCCGTCCTCCCTCCCTCCCTCCTGGACACTAGCCCTACCAACTGTCCCCTGGGGCTGTGTGAAATTTGAATTCCCAAGGATTTGAAACATGACAGAGACTTGGATGATGCCCCTCTCCCTACAGACTCACCTCCATTTGAAGCCATCCCCTCAGGCTGTCTGACAATTTTCACAGTGAGAAAAAGTCAAGGGCAGGACCCAGAGAGTGGCCTGCCTCAACAGATTCTCCTCAGTTCAGGTAGAACTGAGGAAAATGAGTAGGTTTAGAACATAGGACCCCAGACATTCTGCAGAGGGGGAGGGGGACATTGTGTGAAGGACTCCAGCCAATAGGCAAGAACTGAGGTTCTCTTCCAGCCGGAGGGCAGCAGCCAGACTGTGTATACCTCTTTAGGCAACTTTTAAGTCGTCCCTCTGGCTCACAGCACAAAACTTCAACCTGCTGTCCCCTTTACTTCCATTCTTTGTCAACAGACCTACTTTTGTGTCCCTCAACCCATGCTCCTTCCCACTTGGGCTCTTTCCCACTCTCGATGAATCTCAACAGGGGCTACAGGTCCTGAACGCAATTTAGCACACTTCCTAAGAACCCTTGTGTTTGTCAGATGATCCACATCTGGATCCTCTGCCTGGTTCAGGCAGAAACCCTTTACTAGAAAGCCTGAGTCTGGCAAAGAGTGGCTGTGCGGCCAGAAAGCCTTTCATTTTGTTTCCCAGCATATTGTGCTGGTATTAAATGTTTAGTTTTTATCTTTTAAATGATTTTAATTTAACCAAGCAATATTTTGTATGGTTCCAAATTCAAATTGTGCACAGTGGAATCGGCAGTGACTGGTCTTCCTCCCACTCTTTACCTGTCCACAACATTTTCTTTCCTGTAACAAACGAGTGTTCCGATTCCTCTTTCCAGAGATATATTATACAAACAAAAGGATAAGGAAGCTATTTTTGCTGTCTGCAAATGCTTTCAGGTTTTTTTCGGTGAAAGATACACATATACATGTATCTATTTGTTTTTGAGACGGAGTTTCGCTGTTGTTACCCAGGCTGGAGTGCAATTGCACGATCTCGGCTCACCACAACCTCCGCCTCCTGGGTTCACGCAATTCTCCTGCCTCAGCCTCCCAAGTAGCTGGGACTACAGGCGCGTGCCAGCATGCCCACCTAAGTTTTGTATTTTTAGTAGAGACGGGGTTTCACCTTGTTGACCAGGAGGATGGTCTCGATCTCTTGACCTCGTGATCCACCCGCCTTGGCCTCACAGAGTGCTGGGACTACAGGGTTGAGCCACCGCGCCTGGCCCAATCTAATCTCTTTCATATTCCTACCTCTACCATTCAGAGAAGAATTGATTGATAAGGAAACAGAGTGCAGTACCTCGGATGCAGTCTGTGATTGAACGTGAATGAGTGATCAGAGACTGCAAAACTATTCCCATAAATGTTTGAAATTTTACTTGTATTTGACATGGCACCGACCTAAATATTTAAGTCTTTGGGGTGTTTTCTTAATATAGAGAGCTTCCAGCAATGGCCTTTTTTCTTTTCTGCAGTGAGGGTGTGAATGACTTAGTACTAGTCCAGCCTGACTAGTCTAGAGCTTGAGATTCAAATAAACATTTAATATTCATTTTTCTGCAGTTTAGAGGACTGGCTGCTGAGTGACCTTTCCCCTCCCTTTTCCTCCTAGTATCGTTTGAAAGAAATTGTGGTTATCCATCAAGACCCAGAAGCTCTTAAAGATGTCAAGTCTTTGGAGAATTATGTCATTGAGGTAAGATGGATGACTTGTCTGTTTTGGGTACAGAGACTTCCCTTGAGAACATTATTTTGGTGAATAATCTTCAATAAAGTTCACGTTGACTGTATAATTTATTTTTATTAGTATATTCATAACAAATTTAACAATATGTGATATTTTACACTGTTCTTGGACTCAACACAAATTTGATGTAATTCTTTTAAAAATATTTCAGGATCAGTGAATTTTTTTGCCCTATCACCTGTCATCTTCATTCACATCTTTTCCCTGAAGAACTTATCTTTTCTTGTTGGAGGCAGAGTCTCTCACTCTGTCTCATCACCATCGAGGAGAAGTCCAGTTTC
Organism: Callithrix jacchus; assembly: GCF_049354715.1. NCBI lineage: Eukaryota > Metazoa > Chordata > Mammalia > Primates > Cebidae > Callithrix > Callithrix jacchus. Next base: position 44,805,287 of record NC_133506.1, on the reverse strand, counting down.
TTGGAAGGTCGTTGCAATTTATTTATGTCTCTTGAAAATAGCCCCTATACTTTCATGTCCAGATGTCTTAGAGCATATTACAATCCCTCCTCCTCTTCCCCTCTCCAGGGCCCTGTTCTGACAGCTGTTTGACAGTGCTTGCATGTATTTTAACTCTGAGTCAGACCAGTAGGGGGATCAGACCATTGGTGAAAATGTCAACAGTAAGATTATTTTAAGGAAATCACTCATTCTATGTCTTCAGCATTGTGGTCTCCTCAGTAGCCTTTGGAGAGTTTGAGAAGAAACAACTAGGATAAAAGTCCCTGAGGTGACAGAGCAGCCGACCCCTTTCTTTAGGCTCCCATTCTGAACGGGTGTTCTGAGCTTCTGTCTGTGTGGTTGCAGTTGCTGCGTTACCTTTTTGGTTTTGGTCTTTTTTAAATTGTGGGAAAGACTGTGCTCCAGACAACCAATTCTAATTGCTGAAATTCTGTTTTCATGGGAGTAAAATGGCACTGAATACAGAGTATGAACTTTCTCATCTGTTGTATTTTTAATGTTGTCCCTTCCACTTCCCTACTTTCTGACCTTGGCCAAGTTACCTAACATGACTAAGCGTTTTCTCATTTGCTAGCAGGGGCTGGGTGGCATTAAATGAAGTAAGTAAAGCACCTGGCATGAAACACAGGAGGTGATTCTAATAACTGCACTCAGCCTGGCATAGCAGAGTGGCCATGTGCCTGCCTCGTGACACGGAAGGGCTGCCGTTGGCTGCATCGTCTGACTGCAGAGGTGTGGATCCTCACTCAGAGCCATCTCTTCTCTGTTCTGGCCCTAAACAGGTACGCTCTGCTAAGGAAGTCAAAAGAATGGCAAGGGCGTGATGGCCTCAACAACCTGAACTACTTTACAAACATCACATATGACGCCTTGTATAAAAACATAACTGTCAACCTGACACCCGAGCTGGCTCAGGTGAACGAGTACTGAGAGGAGAGAATGTATGTTTGCTTTACCCACCGCCAGCAAGAAAGCAGTCTGATGAGATTTTTTTTTGGCGGGGGTGGGGGTCCTACACAGGAAGAGAACAGAAATACAGTGTCTCATGAAGGATCACAGGGTTTGGGGGAAAATGTGACCGCACACGCACAAACGTCTTCACTGGATCAGCTGCTGGGACCGAGGGAGTGAGCTTGGGGACTTCCTTCGTCAGCACTGGCTTTGTATTTTCACAAGACAGAGGGCTGTCCCGCTGCTCTCTCCCTGTCTCCAACCCCACATCCTGTCTTAGCCACAGTCTCCAGAACCCATGATGAACTGTGATCTGCTGTGGTCCTGCCGTGGAGCCTGTCCCTATGTGTGTGACCTTGCAGCCTCTTGGCCTTCAGAGCAGAGGCAAACCCAGCACAGGGCAGCTGTGTTTTAGGAAGAGCAAATGACACTCCACACCATTCTTCTATATTTCTGGTGCTGTCTTTGGTTTCATTTTTTTAAAAAAATTACCTTTGGGTGGGGATTGAGGGTGGAGGGGAGGGTGTTTGGGAAAGATAAATAGACATAAATATATAACAATCAGTTCTTGAAGTATAATTGTAAATAAGCCATGTAAAATGCCTTTTTAAAATTTAATTTCTAGGTGGCTCCAGTTCAAACCTAGGGTTTATATATTAGACCATTTATTTGGTTGGCAAGTGCAGGAACTCAGTTAAAATGCAGTTGGAGGATGTCATCTCCCGAATGGCTGTCACCTGGGGAAGGGAGTGGATATAGGGCACGTCACAAAAGATCAAAATAACCCGACCTTTATTGCCGGGAGCTGGCTTCTGCCCCTTTCTTTCTCCCCATGAGTCTTGTCCTTGACTTCTGCTCTGGATTCACTCTTCCCTGTTGGCCACGTTCCCGCTCATCCCACTCTCCGCTAAGCGGGAGGCTGCTATTAGAGCAGGCTGCTTCCTGCCCGAAGCAGGCCCTCCGGGGCTCGCTGCACACACATCCCTGGCTCTCCAGGCTTCATGTTTCGTCCTTTGATCAGCATGTGGTTTGGGAGGGGGGTTGTATGGGAATCCCTCCCCCCCTTTTTTCTCTGTGGAAACTTGGCCACAGTTTCTGAACAATGTGCCTACATTACCAGCTGGCTTCAGTGATTCCTCTGTTTCCCTTTTTGGTTTCTGGAAAGATTCTTTGTCAACATTAGTAACTGATACAGAGAACAAGGAGCACTGGAGTAGGAAAGAATTCAGCCAGGGAGCCGGTGACACTTGTGTGCTGTGGGGCAGCTGGGATCCAGGAAAGACCGGATGGAAGCTTTGAAATTAGACCAACAAAGCTCCAGATGGCAAGAGCCCAGGTGCGCTGGTTACACCCCCACCTGCATTTTGAAGTCATATATATATATTTTTTTTTTTGAAGACAGGGTCTGGCTCTGTCACCTGGGCTGGAGTACATCAGCACCATCACAGTTCACTGAAGCCTCCATCTCCCGGGCTCAAGCCATTTTCCCACCTCAGCCTTCCATGTAGCTGGGACTACAGGTGCACACCCCCATACCTGGCTAATGTTTTGTATTTTTAGTGGAGATGGGGTTTCGCCGTGTTGCCCCGGCTTCTCTCAAACTACTAGACTCAAGCAATCCACCCACCTTGACTTCCAAAGTACTGGGATTACGGGAGGTGTGAGCCATCATGCCCAGCCTGAAGTCATATTTTAAATTGTATTTGAATTTGTGCCTCTTTGTTTTTCCCCCGAACCAAAGCCCTCAATTTGTAGTCCCTGTCCGCTTCTGCAGAAATCTGGAAAATGCCAGTTTCCCTCCCCCCCTTTCTTTTCCATACAACATATTTATATATTGTGGTGAAGAGTACTTTCTGAAGAGTACTTTGTATTAATTTTAATTGCCTTGTTTGCCTTCAACTTCCTTGATTTTCATGGTTTACATGGGTGTGTGTAGGGGTGTGTGTGTGTGTGTGTGTATACGTGTGGGTTAGGGCTTTTGTGTTGTATGTGATGGTTCTGTGGACATATGATCCCCGCAAACTGGGAGTGATTGGACAGGACTTGTTTTCATGTTTGTATTTTCTTTTGAAGAATACAGTGGTATTTAGAAAATAAATTGCATTGCAAAGCTCTTATCGGCTCATATGAGAGAGCAGGCTCCTGCCCTTGAAAATGCTGGTAAGCTATAGCCTATGTTTTTTTAAACTTTTAAGCATTTCATGCTTTAAATTACCTTCAGAAGGGAACATTACACCCAGAGGTTCATTTGGTTTTCCTTTGTTTTAGGGTGCATATAGCAATAAAGAACCCCTAACCCAATTTTGCCCTCTACTGTGCAACCCCACCCCCACCAGGCCTTTGTCCCTGCCTCAGCTTTTCTCCCCTTCTCATTCTCCTCTCTCTTTTCCTCACTGAAGGCTGTGAGTTGCTTTCATTGTGACGACACTGTGATGTCATTTGGAAGGATTTGCCAGTACAGACTGATTCTGAGTTACAGGCGGCAGTGTTGTTTGAAGCTCTACATTACCATAATTACCATCAAGTACACACTGTTGGCAAAAGACTAACACCTGACTTTTAAATACTGATTTGAGAACAAAAGGGAAAGGGTCTCTTTTCACTGCTTAAAGTAGGGTCACATCGATACCCTTGCGGTCACAAGTCCGTCTGATGAGTGTGGAATCTCTGAATATAATTGTCATGCGTCCACCGGGTCTTGAATATTATATGGGAAATGTCATAGTTAAAAACGTAATAGCATGGAATTGTCATTTAAAAAAAAAACAGGAACCAAATGTGACCTTGTGCATATGTTGACAGCTGAAAATCTTTATGGCTACTGATGGGTGGCCCCTTAAATTAATCTTGTCTTTGATTGCTGTGTGCCGGGAAAGGTGTCCCTGTTGATGCTGTTTCTGGGGGAAAGGGGGTACTTGCAAGAATACTCAGTTTGACATAATAGGTCCTGTTGTCAGAGATCCTCTACCACAGACATGAATAGCTGAGCAGCAGCCACAAGGATTGATTGTATCCACCACCATTGACAATAGCTTTGAGCATAGCTAGCTTATTTCCATCACTACGTGTTTTTGAGCTCGCTCTTATGTTTTAAGAGGTGCCAGGGGTACATTTTTGCACTGAAATCTTAAGATGTTTTAAAAAAACTTTTCACAAAAAATAGTCCTTTGTCATTACATTATTTACTCATGTGTTTGTACATTTTTGTAAGTTAATTTATGACTGATTTTTTCAGTAAAAAATACATATTCAAGAACCAAACCTTGGTGGTGGTTTCTTTTTGTCTAGGACAGGTGGGCTCCTTGGGTGGGGTCTTTCCTTTTTCCTTTCCTTTCCTACAGGAGTTCAACTTCAGGCAGGTCAGCTGAGCTCTGGGTCTTGCTGGGGTAAATACTGCCTGACCCATGTTGCACTTGGGTGGGCTGAGTGAACAACTGCGTAGTGTGACAGAAGCACTGCTCCCAGGGTGCTGCCAGGGAACGCCCACACAGGTTTTCTTTCACTAATCACCCAGGGGTACCAATAAAGTTGAATAAGACACTTGAGGAAGGGAACTTGGGGGTGAAGGGGATGGTGAGGGTTGATGGAGTTTGATTCCAGAAGGTTCTCTGGGATCAGTCAGGGTTTACCTGCCTGATTCTGCTCAGAGATTGTTATCATGACTTCTATGTGTTGAATGTTTGCCACTCACAGTATTAATAGTGTCAGATGCTGGGGACACAATAATAGAGAAAATAAGGATGGGTGGCCTCGTTAAGCTCATGGTTCACTGGCAGTTATGACTAAAATTGTATCCTCAGTACATGCTCCAGAAGAGGAAGCTGTGGGTGATGAGTGCATGGAAGGGCAGGCATCCAGTGGGAATGTAGGGAAGGTGGGAGCGGGTGAGCTAGGGGAGACAAGGAACATGGCTGCACAGCTGCAGGACAGGGAGGAAGCCAGTGTGGCTGGAGTGGAGGGCAGGGGGTGCACAGGGACCGCCAGGCTTGGGAGATGGGCCTGGGCCTTGCAGTGTAGGGCTTTGCAGGCCAGGGTGAGGAGTTTGCATTTCATCCTTTGAGCAATGGATTGGAGAGTTTTCAGCAGGTAGGGCTGTGTGATGCGATTCGGATTCCATAGCAACTGTGTAAGAGACATCTCTGGCTGCAGGGAGAACGGGTGGTGATACAGAAGCAGGAGGGAGCCAGGTGGGTGCAGGGACGATGGAGGAGGGGAGACTGGGAGATGCTGAGGTCATGCCCCCAGGACCTGCCAGCGGTGATTGGCATGGAAGACGCCACCTAAGCTGCTGGCTTCCCACTTGCACTGATGACAGGGCCATTCCCTGAGACGGGGGCACTGGAGTCAGACCAGATTAGTGGGGCAGATATGAGATCAGTTGTGACTGTTGAGTTCAGGGAGTTTTGAGACAACTTGGCAGAGATGGCAGGATGGGGGCCATGGGTGGACTGGGGAGTCTCTGGGTGGAGGAGGTTAGTGAGGACCCAGCAGTGGATGAGACTGATGGGGGATTGAGAACAAAAAGCACAGAGTGGGAGAAGGCGGCGACCTTGGCCCAGCTTCTGCAGATTGAGAAAAGGAGGATGAGTGAGCAGGCAGGAGGGGGGTGGGAGGCCGAGCAGGCCAGGAGGGAGAGTGGTCAACAGTGTTGAATGCAGCAGACAAGCGACACAAGGACACAAAAGAGAGGCAGGGAGAAACAGTGACATGGCAATGGGCAGGTGTTGGAAATGTGGCACGACTGATTTTGCTGACCCGATGTGGTGGAAGGAGGAGATAGCAGAGTGTGGACGTCTCTTGGATTTCCTGGAAAGGGGTAGAAAGAGAAGGTCAGGACTGCAGGAAGCATTTGAGGCTGGGGGCTGGGGACTGGGGGCTGAGATGGAGTCCGGGTTTTGGTTTTCGCACCAGAGAAGTTTGAGTGTGTTTTTTCTGAAGACGGGGAATGTCTGAGAGAGGAAGACAGCTGAATATGTATAAGACACCAGGTGATTTGGTGGGAATGTCCCTGAACTACTGGCAGGAGATGAGATTCAAACCAGAAAAACGCAACAGGAGGAATTGGGAGCTTGGTATAGCCATCCCTTTGGCAGACACACACCCGGTGAAGTCCATTGTTGCTATGGAGAAGGTCAGAGATCCTTCCAGCCAGCTGCTGGAATTGGGATTCAGCAGAATTGCTTCCTGGCACAACTACTTCCTCCATAGTCTCAACATCTTTTTTTAATTTTGAGGAGGTCCAGTAATAAACATAGTTTCTATTTATTAAGCACTTGATATGTGCCAGGGCCCGTGCTAAGTGCATTACACAATGTGAGTTCTCAGCTCTTCCAGGTGGGCCCCTTGTTCTAGAACAGGGCTTCTCCACATTGCTCTTGACAAGTGGGGGAGCTGTCCTGCTCATTGCAGGGGGTTCAGCAGCACCCCTATCCTCCTCCCTCTAGGTACAAATCCAAATGGAACAGCTACTCTGGACAAACAAGCCACAGCTTGCCTGAGGTCACAAAGCCATCAACTGAGCCAGCTGGGGACACTTTTACCCCAGGGAAGACGCTCTTAACCCCTAAGCTGCTTTTGCTGACCCAACTTTTTTGCATATGTGCTCTAAATAGCTTTTGTTCACAGACACAGCTGAAAAGTCTTATAAAAGTAGTGTGAATATGTGCTTGCTGGAAAATAAAGTGTAAACCTCTCCTTTCATGTCAGCAGTTTGGCTGATGTCTAAATTTTTTTTTTTTTTTTTTTTTTGAGATGGAGTCTCACTCTATTTCCAAGGCTGGAGTGCAGTGGTGCAATTGTAGCTCACCTCAGCCTCAACCTCCTGGGCTCATGCGATCCTCCTGCCTCAGCCTCCTAAGTAGCTGGGACTACAAGCCCACGCCACCATGCTCAGGTAATTTTTATAATTTTTGTAGAGATGAGGTCTTGCCATGTTGCCTAGATTGGTCTTAAACTCCTGGGCTCCAGCTGTCTTCTTGCCTTGGCCTCCCAAAGTGCTGGTATTCCAGGTGTTAGCCACCATGTCCAGCCATTGGCTGATGTCCAGATCTATACCTGTATACCTACATGCATGCTTAGGAAAACAAAGGCATAATTTAAAAACCATGAGTTGTTGTACAATTACTTTCTTTTTTTTGAGACAGAGTTTCGCTCTTGTTACCCAGGTTGGAGTGCATGGCGCGATCGAGGCTCACCGCAACCTCCGCCACCTGGGTTCAGGCAATTCTCCTGCCTCAGTCTCCTGAGTAGCTGGGATTACAGGCACGAGCCACCATGCCCAGCTAATTTTTTGTATTTTTAGTAGAGACAGGGTTTCACCATGTTGACCAGGATGTTCTCGATCTCTTGACCTCATGATCCACCCGCCTCGGCCTCCCAAAGTGTTGGGATTACAGGTGTGAGCCACTGTGCCCTCGCTTTTGTTTTTTTTCTTAATATTTCTGGAGACCTCTTTTCCGTGATTGAATAATTTTTTTCAAATAAAGCTCAGATGTACGTTTTTGGAGAAGCTTTGATGAGCACCCCTGCTTTTCTGATTGTGGGTCTTGAGAATTCTCATTTCAGAAAGGTCCCGCCCAATACCCTGAAGGAAGGAATGCAGCACAGAGAGGTGGAGAAGACTGAACAGACAGCCTCACTGGGGTTCTCCACTCAGCCTATTAGTGTCAGACCATCCCCTTTTCATTCAATCACGTTTCTACACTCAGTCATGCCTACCCAACGAAGTCCCCATCAAAGGCTCAAGAGGGCCAGGCCCGGTGGTTCATGCCCCTAATCCCAACATTTTGGGAGGCTGAGGTGGGTGGATCACTTGAGGTTAGGAGTTCGAGACCAGCCTGACCAACATAGGGAAACCCTTTCTCGACTAAAATTCAAAAATTAGCTGCATGTGGTGGCACAGGCCAGTAATCTCAGCTCACTTAGGAGGCTGAGGCAGGAACCGCCTGAACACTTGAGGCGGAGGTTGCAGTGAGCCAAGTATAGTGTACTCCAGCCTTGGTGACAGAGTGAGATCCTGTCTAAAAAAAAAAGAAAAAAAAGCTCAGAGAGCTTCCAGATAGCTGAACACATGGAGGTTTATAGGAAGGTGAACAAGAACTGATCCACGTTCTGGGAGGGTGGCATGCCCCAACCCTATGGGGACAGGCTCAAGGACCCTTCCAGACCTCACCACGTGCGTCTCATCTGGCCGTTTACCTGTATCCTTTAAAGGAGCCTTTGTCTTAAACTGGTAGACGTCAGCAAGTTTCCCTGAGTTCTGTGAGCCACTCTAGCAAATTAATTAAACCCAAAGAGCAGGTCGTGGGGACCCCAGTTTGAAGCTGGTCTATCAGAAGTTCTGGAGGCCTGGACTTGTGACTGGTGAGAAGGAAGGGACAGTCCTGGGGACTGAGCCCTCAATTCATGTGACCTGAGGCTATCTTCAGGTAGATGGCATCACAGTGGAATTGGGGGATGCCCTGCTGGTGTCCACTGCTTGGTGCTTGGGAAAAAATCCACACACATTTGGCCATAGAAGTCTTCTGTGGCCAGCCGAGTTGGCTCACCCTTATAATCTCAGCACTTTGGGAGGCTGAGGTGGGCAAATTACCTGAGATCAGGAGTTTGAGACCAGCCTGGCCAACATGGTGAAACTCTGTCTTGACTGAAAATACAAAAATTAGCTGGACATGATGGCAGCTGCCTATAATTCCAACTACTCTGGCAGCTGAAGAGGGAGAATCTCTTGAACCTGGGAGGCGGAGGTTGCAGTGAGCTAACATTGCACCACAGCACTCTAACCCGAGTGACAGAGTGAGACTCTGTCTCAAAAAAAAAAAAAAAAAAAAAAAAAGTCTTCTCTGTTGATTGTTGTAGTGTGAGAACAGAGGAAAAACAGTTGCTTTTTCTGCTCTCACAGGGGCCATCTGTAGTCTCTGTCACTCGGCTATTCAGCTTCTCAGTTCTGCCCCCATAGCTGAAGCAGTCCCAGATAACATGTAAACAAACAGGTATTCCAATAAAACTTTATTTAGAAAAACAGGTGGGTGGCCATAGTTTGTGAACCTCAGAGTTTGGCTAAAAATCAATAGAAATGTCAACAGTGAAGGAGGATTACAGAAGCAGGAAGCGACCCAGGGGACTAAGTAACAATGTGTCCTGGCTAGTTCATCACTATGTAACACATAATAGCAATAACATGGAAGGAAATCAAACCCCCAGAGGACAAAAAGTGGCTGAACAAGCCAGGCTCGGTCCGCACAGAGGAAAAGGAAGTGCCGCAAAGTGACAGATTACACAGGAACAAGAAACAGCAGGCTTGCAAGTGAAGAAAGGACACACCACAAGAAGGATGTGCTTCTTAGAACAGAACCCTGGGCCAGGTATGGTGGTTCACGCCTGTAATCCTGGCATTTTGGGAGGCTGAGGTGGGAGGATCACTTGAAGCCAGGAGTTCAAGACCAACCTGGGCAACATGGCGAGGCCCCATCTCTACAAAAAAATGTATAAAAATTAGCTGTGTGATAGTGTTACGTTTGTATTTCCAACTACTCAGGAGGCTGAGATGGGAGAATCCTTTGAGCCTGGGAGGATGAGGCTGCAGTGAGCTATGATTGTATCACTGTACTCTAGCCTAGGCAACAGAGCGAGCCCCTGTGTCAAAAAACAAAAACAAAATTGTACATTCCTCGATCCTGGGACATGGCTAAAGTAGTCACTGGAGCCTTAGGGCAATAGAGACACTACATGTTTGTGTCTGTCAATCCACCTGAACAGATGATCAGAAATGAAATAGAGGCCAGGTGTAGAGGCGTATGCCTGTAGTCCCAGCACTTTGGGAGGCTGAGGCAGGTGGGTCACCTGAGGTCAAGAGTTTGAGATCAGCCCGGCCAATATGGGGAAACCCATCTCTACTAAAAATACAAAAATTAGCCGGGCACGGTGGCTCACGCCTGTAATCCCAGCACTTTGGGAGGCCGAGGCGGGTGGATCACGAGGTCAAGAGATCGAGAACATCCTGGTCAACATGGTGAAACCCCGTCTCTACTAAAGATACAAAAAATTAGCTGGGCATGGTGGCGCGTGCCTGTAATCCCAGCTACTCAGGAGGCTGAGGCAGGAGAATAGCCTGAATCCATGAGGCGGAGGTTGCGGTGAGCCGAGATCGCTCCATTGCACTCCAGCCTGGGTAACAAGAGCGAAACTCCATCTCAAAAAAAAAAAAGAAGAAGAAAAAGACAAGAAACATAATAGAAGCAAAACAGTTTAGTACTGAAAGGAACTGTTGAGAGTCTTAGCCGCCTCTGTCACTCCATGGCGTCACATATGCTCTGAAGTGCTGTTTTTACCTCGCTTTGCTTTGTCTTTTCTTTGGTCTTTCTTCCCAACTGGGACAGGGGACAAAGGACGCTGTTTTGCTCCCTGTTCTATCTCCAGCACCTAGTCCAGACCTTGGCATACTGTGGGACAGAAGGCATGGGGCAGGTGCTCAAATATTTGCTGAGTGAATGACAATGAACCTTCTCGATTTGATAGGTAAAGAACCAAATGAGATGAGATTCCAGATGTAGGAAGATCAGACACCCTCAGGCTGAACACACTCAGGAGCTGGGTGCTTTTGGCAATGTCACATTTCTCTGATCCTGTTTTCTCATTTGGAGAAGGGCGACGATAAGACCTTCCGCACAAGGTTATCGTGAAGAGGAAATGCCCCAACAAACGTGAGTTAGGAGCGCAGTGCTTCACACACAATAGGTGGTCAGTCAGCGGAACCGTGCATCACGGCAGCTTCACTACAAAGCACTGTATATAAATATAAGGTACTCTTGCTATTAAAGCCTTGTTTTCTGTTTTTTTTTTTTTTTTTTTTTTAATGAGACAAGGTCTCTCTTTGTCATCAACCAGGCTGGAAGTGCAGTGTCATGAGCTCAGCTCACTGCAGGCTTGACCTCCTGGTCTCAAGTGATCCTCCTACTTCAGTCTCCTGAGTAGCTGGGACTACAGGCACGTGCCACCACACCAGGCTGATTTTTAAGTTATTTGTAGAGATGAGGTCTCCCTATGTTGCCCAGGCTGGTCTTGAACTCCTGGCCTCAAGCATCCCCCTGCCTTGGTCTCCCAAAGTTCTGGGATTACAGGCATGAATCACCACATCCAACTTTAAAGCCTTATTTCTTTTCTTTTTTTTTTTTTTTTTTTGAGACAGAATCTCACTCTGTCACCCAGGCTAGAGTGCAGTGGCGTGATCTCAGTTCACTGCAACCTCTGACTCCCAGGTTCAAGCTATTTTCCTGCCTCGGCCTCTCAAATAGCTGGGATTATAGGTGCACGCCACCACACCCAGCTGATTTTTGTGCTTTTAGTAGAGATGAGGTTTCACCATGTTGGCCAGGCTGGTCTAGAACTCCTGACCTCGTGATCTGCCTGCCTCAGCCTCCAAAAGTGCTGGGATTACAGGCATGAGCCACCGCGGAACTAGCATTTGAGTTGGCGTCAGGATCTGCATGTTAGGCCTGGGCCGTTCTAGTGGTTTGTGACAGCATCAAGGCCACTCAGATATAAATACAACATAAGTAAAGACAATGGGTTTATTAGGATAAGGTGGCTTCAAGACAAGCCTCTTAGCCCAGGAGGCCATAGCAACTCTTTTTTTCTTTTCTTTTTCTTTTTTTTTTGAGATGGTGTCTCACTCTGTTGCCCAGGCTGGAGTCCAGTGGCTTGATCAGCTCACTGCAACATCTGCCTCCCAGGTTCAAGCCGTTTTCCTGCCTCAGCCTCCCCAGTAGCTGGGATTATAGGCGTGTGCCACCATGCCTGGCTAATTTTTGTATTTTTAGTAGGGATGGGGTTTCACCATGTTGGCCACGCTGGTCTCGAAATCCTGACCTCAAGTGATCCGCCCACCTTGGCCTCCCAAAGTGCTGGAATTACAGGCATGAGCCACCACACCCGGCATAAATCTTTAGCCACTATTTATTGTGCTTGCTTTACAGATGAGGAAACAGCCTGAGCAAGGAAACTCTGGTCTAGTGAGAATTTGAAAACGGCAAAGTGAAGTTTCAGGTTAGAGCTGTTTCCAAGCCACATTCTCATTTCACAATCAAATACAATTCAAAATCAATTATCAAAAGAAACCTCAAATTTTTAACTTCTTGAAAAATAGCTATTATTTCTAAACAGCCCCTGAATCAGAGGAAAATCAGAACCAAAATGGAAACTTATCTAGTGTCATAAAAAGCAGACACTGTTCACACCAAAATGCGTGAGAGGTAGCTAATACTGCCCACAGAGGAAAATGTAGTCTTTTTTTTTTTTTTTTTTTTCAGGGGAGAGCACGATCGCAGTCCCCCACTACCACAAATTATGCAGTTGAGTTTCCCATATCTGGGGAAATTGCAGGGGTCAGCACATCTGGAGTGCAATGGATAAGCCTCGCCCTGGGAAAACCATCTTCGTGATCGTGGTATCTCCTCCTGCCACCTAAGTATGAATATATAGTCTTAAGGACATTTATTATTTTAAAAAATTGAAAACAAAATAGATTTAAGTATTTAACTTAACAAAATAGAAAATACAATTTTAAAGCCAAAAGAATAGGAATGAATAAGAAATTGAAGGTAAACTCTGCAACTAATGAAATAGAAAAAACAAATGAGTGGAAGTGATAAATAAAATGAAAAAGGTGCTCTTTAAAAAGAAAGCACCAGAAGATAGAAAGATCAGGAGATAGATAGATCCTGCCAAATCTGATTAAGGCAAAGAGCAAAAAGAGCAAGATTAGAAATAAGCAAGGAGACAGAATCGTGAAATCATTATTAAGCCATTCAACAAATAGATAACACCCACGATGCATTGGTTTCTGGTTTAGATGCCTCATGTAACAGAGGTGAGCAGGCAGACACGATTCCAATCCTTCATGGAGTTTATTCTGATGGGAGGAGACAGGAAATCAACCAGTAAAGTTATAAGACAGTTTCGGGCCGGACACGGTGGCTCATGCCTGTAATCCCAGCACTTTGGGAGGCTGAAGCGGGTGGATCACGAGGTCAAGAGATCGAGACCATCCTGGTCAACATGGTGAAACCCCGTCTCTACTAAAAATACAAAAAAAAATTAGCTGGGCATGGTGGCGCTTTCCTGTAATTTCAGCTACTCGGGAGGCTGAGGCAGGAGACTTGCCTGAACCCAGGAGGTGGAGGTTTCTGTGAGCCAAAATCTCGCCACTGCACTCCAGCCTGGGTAACAATAGTGAAACTCTGTGTCAAAAGAAAAAAAGAAGCTGGGCTTCTTTCATGCAACATAATGATTTTGATATTCATGTATGTTGTAGGAATCAACAATATGTTGCTTTTTATTGCTGAGTAATGTCCCATGGCACGGATATATCACAATTTATCTATCCATTCATCTGTGGATGGACTTTTTAAGTTGCTTCCAATTTATGGTCATTACAGATAAAGCTGCTCTGAACACTTGTATACAAATCTTTGTGTGGACAAATACTATAGTTTCTCTTGGGCAGACACCTAGGAGTACAATCGCTGAGTTATATCACATGGTAAGCAGGTTTAACTTTTCAAGAAACTACCCAACTGTTTTCCCAAGTGGTTTGTCTCATTTTGCATTCCCACCAGCCCTGGATGAGGGTTATATGCAGTCCACATCCTCGCCAACCCTGTGATGATAAATTTTTCTAATGTTAGCCATTCTAATGAGTGTAAAGAAGTATCTCATTGTGATTTTAACATGCATTTCCCTAATGCCTAATGCTATTGAAGATCTTATGTGCTTATTGGCCATTTGCATTCGTTTATTTATTTTGAGACGGAGTTTCACTCTTGTTGCCCAGGCTAGAGTACATTGGCATGATCTTGGCTCACTGCAACCTCTGCCTCCCAGGTTCAAGTGATTCTCCTGCCTCAGCCTCTCAAGTAGCTGGGATTACAGGTGCCCGCCACCATGACCAGCTAATTTTCTTTTGTATTTTTGATACAGATGGGGTTTCACCATGTTGGCCAGGCTGATCTTGAATTCCTGATCTCAGGTGATCCACCCACCTCGGCTTCCCAAACTGCTAGGATTATAGGCGTGAGCCACCGTGTCTGGCCTGGCCATTTGCATTTGTTATTTTGTGAAATGTCTGTTGAAAATTTTGTTGCTCTTACTTTTATTGGGCTGTTTTCTTATTGTTGAGTAGTAAGGGTTCTTTATATATGTTAAATGTGTAAAATGCTACATTTTAGGTACAGAGGTGTCCTTAAAGTGGGAGTGATGGTCAGGGGAGGAGTTGGGCTCTGGAAGCCCATCCGTGGGGAAGGCGAGGTTCAAACTCCAGGATAAAAACTCTAGATAAAATTCTGAGTTCCGCTGTGGAGGCTGTTGTTCGTTTCTGCCCAGCATCTACACCGTTTCTGATAACAACTCACACAAATGTTTTTGAAGGAGAATCATTCTTCCACCATTTTTAGTCCCTGCAGTTTGGGTGCAGCGGACCCTAAACCCTGGTTCCTGTTGAGGGGCATGACCTTGGCCTGGCCAATCAGCCTCTTCATCTTCCTGTCTCCAGAACGTGCATGTAACCCAGAGGGATCCAATGGGATTCAACTGTAGGACTTTTGCTGAAGTGACTGGAATAAAGGTGTTCTCTTTGTACTGGTCTCAGCTGAAATGCCACCTGCTCAGAGAACCCCTCCCTGACTTGCAGGGAAGATGAGGCACCTCTGATGTGCACACCTAGCTCCCTGATCTTTCTTGCCCGGCACTTATCACAGCTATTTACTCCACGTTTATGTGATTATCTAGGTAATATATTTCCGCCCTCTAGACTGCAAGCTCCATGAGACTGGGGACTGCATCTATTTTTTCACTCCTGAGTCCCCAGCATCTGTATAGCCTATCCGTATATTTTGAGGGTGATGATGACAGGATTTGCTGAGGAACTGGATGCTGGCTGTAGGAGAAATAGAAAGTCGAGACTTAATAAACACTTGTTGAGTGACTGTAGGAAGCTACTTTTGTACATGAGAAAACTGAGGTCCAGAGAGGTGAAATGACTTTCCTCCCATCACACAGCAAGTCAGGAGCAGAGCTGGAATGTGAATTCAGGGCTGTCTAACTTCACAGCTTGTGTTCTTCCTCACCACCGTAAATGCTTTCTTGCAAACCCAACAGAAATTTTTCACAACAAATACTGCTTAGGCATGGCGGATACCTCTGAAAGAAACTGTGTTCATTATCTATTGCTTCATGACAAATTACCTCTGAATCTTAATGGCTTGAAACAACATTTATTAACTCATGGGTTTCTGTAGGTTGGGATCCAGTGTGGCTAAGCTGGGTCCTCTGCTTTGGGGCCTCTCATAGGCCACAATCCAGATGTTGGCTGGGGCTGCATTCTCATCTTAAGGCTTGACTGAGGAAGGATCTGCTTAGGGAAGGATTTGCTTCCACACACTCTTTTTCACTGGAGGGATTGAGTACTGAGGGCTGTTGGTTGAGGTCCATTCCTTGCCACATGGGCTTCTTCCTCGGGCACCTCACAGCCTGGCACCTGGTTTTATCAAAGGAGTGAGTGAGTGGGAAAAAGTGACAGAAAGAAAGTCATGGTATCTTATAGCCTTATCATGGAAGTGGCTTCCCATCACATTTGTCTTTTTCTGTTCATTAGAAGTGAGTTGCCAGGTCCAGCCCACACTTCAGAGAAGGAGCTTACATAAGTGAAAACAAGGGTGTGAATGCCTAGGTCAGAGGGAGTCATCTGAGAAGCCTGCCTACCACTTAAACTAAGTCTCTTTCTCATGTGCCTTAACTTCTAGTCAGGAGGCATGAACAAATAGCAAACAAATCAATAAAAATGCAACACATCAGATGATGCTAACATGCTTGCAGAAAGTCATGTGAAGGGGGTTAAGGAGGGCTGGGGGCAGGAGCAGACAAAGCATTTTTACTTTATATCAGGTGGTCCACAAGGGACCTCAGTGAGAGGGAGACATCTGCATAGAGAGCTGAAGGAAAAGCAACAACAAGCAAAGAGGATACGGGTGAGAGCCTTCCAGCAGCAAGAACAGCAAGAGCAAAGGCACAGACCTGCCTGGTGTGTTCCAAGAGCAGCCAAGGCCAATGTGGCTCCAGTGGTGTCAGCAACAGAGGGAATACAAAGACACATTAGAGAGATAACAGAGCAGCCGGGCGTGGTGGCTCACACCTACAATCTTAGCAGTTTGAGAGGGCGAGGTGGGGGGATCAGGCTGGCCAACATGGTGAAACCCTATCTGTACTAAAAATTCAAAAATTAGCAGGGCATGGTAGTAGGTGGCCGTAGTCCCAGCTACTCAGGAGGCTGAGGCACGAGGATCACTTGAACTCAAAAGATGGAGGTTACATTGAATTGAGATTGCACCACTGCACTCCAGCCTGGGTGACACAGAGAGACTCTGTCCCCCCCCCCCAAAAAAAAAAAGAAGGAAAGAAAAAGAAAAAAAAGAGAGATAACAGGGCATCGGGTCTTGTAGTGCCACCGAATGAAATGAGAAAACATTGGAGGTTTCTGAGCAGAGGACGGGCATGATCTGACTTAAGTTTAATCGAATCCCTGGCTGCTGGTTGGAGGACAGACTTTGGGAGACAAAGGTGAAAGGAAACAAATTATGAGGGTTGTTCTTACCTGGTTCAAGTGAGCCACGATGGATATTTGAAGAATTTGCTAAGGGTGACAACACAGAAGAATCCAGGCCATTCCAAGATGTTTGACCTGAGCAACTGGAAAGACAGAGCTGCTAGTAACTGATTTGGGAAAACTATGGAAGGAGAACACTGACTGGGAGCAAAGGATGAAAGACCTTTTATTTTATTATTTTATTTTATTTTGGGGTGTGTGTTTTTTGTTTTGTTCTGTTTCTTGTGACAGGGTCTCACTCTGTCACCCAGGCTGGAGTGTGGTGGTGCAATCATGGTTCACTGCAGCCTTTACCTCCTGGGCTCAAGAGATCTACCCACCTTAGCCTCCTGAGTAGCTGGGACTACACATTCATGCCACCACACCTGGCTAATTTTTAACTTTTTTTGTAGAGACAGGATCTCCCTCTGTTGCCCAGGCAGATCCCAAACTCTTGGCTTGAAGTGATCCTCCCATTTTGGCCTTCCAAAGTGCTGGGATTATAGGAGTGACCACTGCACCCAGCTGAAAGGTGGCTTCGGAGCTGCTAACATCAAGGTCCCTGTGAGACATCCAAGCATAGATACCCAGTTGGCAGTTGGAGACTAGAGTCTAGACTTCAGGGGAGAGGGTGGAGATGTAAACTCAGAAGTTGTCAGTTTATTAATGTTTAGAGCTGTGAGACTGGATGAGATGAGAGAGAGGGAGCTTGGGCTTGATTAATTCAAAGCCGAAAGATGAGGAAGAATCACCTGAAGAGACTAAGAAGTTGCAGACCGTGAGGTAGGAAGAGAACTAAGAGAAGAAAGTGCTGAATGACAAGGAGCATCGTGGTAGCTGGCCTTGGGAGATGGCCCACCGAGAACCGCACAGTGGTTCACACTCTTGCTTGGCCCCTGCCACTTTCCTCTGGGCTGGCACCATGGAACCAATAAAATGCAGCAGAAATGACAGCCCGGCTTCTGAGGCCAGGTCACAGGAAGCCTGGCAGCTTCCATCTTAGTGTTTTTCAATGCTGCTCTGGGATAAGCCAGTTGCCATTAAAGAAGCTGGACTACTCCGAGCCACCATGAAGTGAAGAAGCCCAAGCTAAGCATGTGGGAAGCCCAGTATGGAGGGAAGAGATGGCCAACCAGGGCCGTGGTTGCTCCAGCCATCTCAGCTGAGGCACTAGCCACGAGAGTGAAGAATCTGTTTTAGATATCCAGTCCAATCAAGCCTTGAGATGACTTTGGCTACAGCTGCTTTCTGATTGCACCGGCATAAGAAACCCTGAGGGAGAAGTCCACAGGATTAGGAGAGAGTGACACAATGTTGTTTTAAGCCTCTGTGTTCTGGGGTGGCTCATTCTGCAGCAGTAGATAATGGAGACAGGAGTTCATTGCAAGGGAGACTGATCAGTCTTCTGCCCCCCACAGAGCACAGCCCTCTTCACCCAGATCCACGGAGAGGTGGCTGAGCAGACCTCTGCTGGGCAATGCGCCACACTCTGAAGGCTCCCCCTTCCTAGCTCAGTGGCGAGAAAAATGTTTATCTTTGTGCCCAGAGAACTGGCAACTGCCAAGTGCCCTGCTGGCCCCAGGGCCCTTACAAAAGGACTGCAGGGGAGATTTTTCTGAGAACTGGGTCACCGGTTTCTTAGATGCTTCAAACCTGGCAGAACAGAGAAACATCAGATAAAGGAGACTGGAAACTTCATAGGAAGCCACTGGTCCGTGTCATGGGGATACACCATGGTTGGGAGTGGTTGCCTGCCCTCTCTGGACCCTCATGTCATAGGGACCTCATCTCTTCTGGGGATCTCTTTCTTTTTAAGTGTTTGTAAATCTTTCTTTGGAAACATTTTGGAAAATACACATTAATCAGGCTGGGCATGATGGCTCATGCCTTTAATCCCAGCACTTTGGGAGGCTGAGGTGAGTGGATCACTTGACGTCAGGAGTTCAAGACCAGCCTGACCAACATGGTGAAACCCCTGTCTCTACTAAAAATACAAAAATTAGCCGGACATGGTGGTGGGTGCCTATAATTCCAGCTACTCAGGAGGCTGAGGCAGGAGCATCACTTGATCCCAGGAGGCAGAGGTTGCAGTGAGCCAAGATTGTACCACTGCACTCCAGCCTGGGTGACAGAGTCTCCGTCCCCCACCCCCTAAAAAAGTGCACATTAATTGGACACAGACACACACACACATTAAAACAAAACTATGTGTATGTATGTATGTATGTGTGTGTGTGTATGTATGTATGTATATATATATATATATGTATATATATATATATATATATATATATATACATGTATATAAAACAAGTGTTCCTGGCAGGGCATGGTGGCTCACATCTGTAATCTCAGCACAGGGCTCACTCAGTCTCCCAAAGTGCTGGGATTACAGGCGTGAGACACCACACCCGGCTAAGACAACCACTGTTACAATGTATTACATCTCTTTCCAGAGATATGATATACATATGTCTACTAAAAATACAAAATTAGCTTGGCATGGTGGCACATATCTGTAATACCGGCAACTTGGGAGGCTGAGACAGGAGAATCGCTTGAACCCAGGAGGCAGAGGTTGCAGTGAGCTGAGGTGGCGCCACTGCCCTCCAGCTTGGGCAGCAAGAGGGAAACACTGTCTCAAAACAAAAAGACAAAAACAACAACAAAACCAGAAAGGGCAACTTGCTGCAAATATTGTTCTGCACCTTGCTTTTTCACTTAACAATATATGTGGGAGGTCTTCCGTATCAGGAGGTAAATAACTGCTTTATTATTTTAGGAGACTGCACAATATTCCACTGTAGGGATGGACCATCATTCACATAACCAGCCTTTATTGAGGGACATTGAGGTTGATGTCAACCTTTTGATACTACAGTGAAACAGCAAATAATCTTGCGCTCATGTTTTCCTGCACATGCATGCCTCTCTCAGTAAAGATTCCTGAATCAAAAGATGTGTGCTTTTGTCATGTAGAAATTTTTTACCTATTCATTTACTTTTCAGACAGGGTTTTGCTGTGTCACCCAGGCTGGATTTTAGTGGCACAATCATGGCTCACTGTAGCTTGACTTCCCAGGCTAAAGTGATCCTCCCGTCTCAGCCTCCCAAGTAGCTGGGACCACAGGTGTGTGCCACCATGCTTGGCTAATTTTTAAATTTTATTTTTAGTTGTGACAGGGTCTTCCTATGTTGCCCAGGTTGGTCTCAAACTTCTGGGCTCAAGCAATCCTCCTGCCTCAGCCTCCCCAAGTACTGGTATTATAGGCTGTATTTTTTAATTTTAGTAAGTATGGACAAACTGAGACTATTGATGTTCTTGTTAGCAGATTTCATGCTTAAGTGCCCCTTTCCCTACACCTTCCCCAATTCTATCCAAATAAAAATCAACATTTTTGATCTCTGCTGTGGAAATGGTAAGAAATATATCTCTGTACTTTTACATTTGAAATATATTCTTTGGAGGTTGAGCATCTTCATATGCTTAATTGTCATGGCAACCACTTCTAGCCTTTGTAGTGATTTCTTCTAGTTGTTTATTTCTATAGAGCGAAATACTGTTTGCATGCAGCCATTCATTGATTTATCAGCATTAGACATTATCTCTTGATTTTTGCTCCAATACATGAGGATTTAGTTCACTTACAGTGTCATCCTTGCACCTTCTCTGTCTTTCTACCCCTCCTTCCTTCTTTTTTTTTTTTTTTTTGAGATGAAGTCTTGTTTGTTGCCCAGGTTGGAATGTAGTGGCATGATCTTGGCTCACTGCAACCTCTGCCTCCCAGGTTCAAGTGATTCTCCTACCACAGCGCCCAATAGCTGGGATGACAGGTGCCCACCACCATGCCCAACTAATTTTTGTATTTTTAGTAGAGATGGGGTTTCACCATATTGGCCAGGCTGGTGTCAAACTCCTGACCTCAGGTGATTTGCCCGCCTTGGCCTCCCAAAGTGCTGGCATTATAGGCGTGAGCCACCATGCCTGGTGTCTTTATTTACGAAAAATTTTTACTGACTTTCCATTTATGGTAGTGATATCTTTTTTTCTTTCCTTATTAAAATAGACTTTATTTTTTAGAGAAGTTTTAGGTTCACAGTAAAACTAAACAGAAAGCTTAGAGTTTTCATATATTCCCTGCTCCCTCCGCCCTTCAGTTTTCTCCACTGTCAATGTCCTGTGCCAGTGGTACAGTTTGTTACAATCGATGAACCTTCACTGATACACTGTTACCATCCAAAGCCATAGTTTTCTTTCTTTTTTTTTTTTTTGAGACGGAGTTTCGCTCTTGTTACCCAGGCTGGAGTGCAATGGTGCGATCTCGGCTCACCGCAACCTCCGCCTCCTGGGTTCAAGCAATTCTCCTGCCTCTCCTGAGTAGCTGGGATTACAGGCACACGCCACCGTGCCCAGCTAATTTTTGTATTTTTAGTAGAGACGGTGTTTCACCATGTTGACTGGGATGGTCTCGATCTCTTGACCTTGTGATCCACCCGTCTCGGCCTCCCAAAGTGCTGGGATTACAGGCCTGAGCCACCGCGCCTGGCCTAGTTTTCTTTAGGATTCACTTTTGGCGTTGCACATTCTAATGGTTTAGACAAATGTACAATGTCTTGTATCCACCATCATAGTGTCACGCAGAATAGTTTCACTGCCCCCCAAATCCTCTGTGCTCCAACTCTTCATCCCTCCCTCCAACCAAACCCCAGGAAACCGCTGATCATTTTACTGTCTTCATGTTTTCGCTTTTTCCAGGATGTCATATAGCTGGAATCATACAGTGTGTACCCTTTTTCAGGTTGTCTTCTTTCACTTGATAAAATGCACTTAAGTTTCTTCTATGTCTTTTTGTGGTTTGATAGCTTATTTCTTTTTAGTGCCGAATAATATTCCATTGCCTGGATTTACCAAAGTATATTTATCCATTCACCTCCTGAAGGACACCTTGGTTGCTCCCAAGTTTGGGCAATCATTAATAAAGCTGCTATGAACATCCGTGTGTGGGTCTTTGTATGGACATACATTTTCAACTCATTTGGGTAAACACCAAGGAGCATGAATATTGGATCAAATGGTATGAGTACTTTTCATTTTGTAACAAACTGCCAAACTGTCTCCCACAATGACTATACCATTTTGTTTTTCCACCAGCAGTGAATAAGAGTTCCCGTTGCTCCACATCCTCACCAGTGTTTAGGATTTTAATCCTTTGAATAGGCCTGTAGTGGTATCTCATTAGTATTTTCATTTGCAGTCTCCTAACGACATGTGATGCTGAGTATAGTTTCATATCTTTACTTGCCATCTTCTCTGGTTGGGGTATCTGCTTAGTTCTTTTGTCTTTTTGTTTTTCATTTGTTTGTTTTTGAGACAGAATTTTGCTCTTTTTTGCCCAAGCTGGTATGCAATGGTGCAGTCTTGGCTCACTGCAACCTCCCCTTCCTGGGTTCAAGCGATTCTCCTGCCTCAGCCTCCTGAGTAGCTGGGATTACAGGCACATGTCACCATGCCTGGCTAATTTTTTTGTATTTTTAGTTGAGATGGGGTTTCACCATGTTGGGCAGGCTGGTCTCAAACTCCTGAGCTCAGGTGATCCACCTTCCTTGGCCTCCCAAAGTGCTGGGATTATAGATGTGAGCCATGGTACCTGGCCTCTTTTGCCTATTTTTTAACGAGGTTTTTTATTTTCCTGTTATTGAGTTCTAAAAGGTCTTTATATATTTTGGACAGCAGTTTTTATCAGGTGTGTCTTTTGCAAATAATTTTTCTGTCTGTGGATTTGTCTTCTCATTATCTTGAGTGATGTGGCATTTTAAAAAATACAATTATTTTAAGTTTAAAAAGCAAGTCCATTTGGCCAGGCACAGTGGCTCACACCTGTAATCCCAGCACTTTGGGAGGCCGAGGAGGGTGGATCACAAGGTCAGGAGTTCGAGACCATCCTGGCCAACATGGTGAAACCCTGTCTCTACTAAAAATACAAAAGTTAGCTGGGCGGTGGCATGTACCTGTAGTCCCAGCTACTCGGGAGGTTGAGGCAGGAGAATTGCTTGAGTCCAGAAGGCAGAGGTTGCAGTGAGCCAAGATCGGGCCATTGCACTCCAGCCTGGTGACAGAGCGAGATTCCATCTCAAAACAAAAAACAAAAAAACAATTCAATTTAAAGAGAAACATCCGGGAAATAATAGCCAAGGTGGTAGGAATATGGTGAAAAAAAATGAAAGAGTCCCAAAGGGACTCAGGGTTGGGCAGTACTAATGACACATAGAGCCTGGTTCCCTGGCAGTTATTATGGCTATTACTACTATTTTAATAATATTAGCAGTTACTGTTGATATTTTTGCTATTGTAATTAATAACAGTGGCTATTACTGTTATTATTGCTATAACAATACACCATTGTTATTCTATCATAATACAGAATGTTTCCTTGATGACCTCCGTATCGCCCTGTCTTCTAATGGGGAATTCTGCAAAGTTGTTGAGGTTACTATGACCATTATCTTGGGGATTTCACCACTACAAAGAGCTGCCCAAAGTTTGGACGTACAAATCAGGGTTTTATTAGTGTGATGACAGGTAGGAGGTGGGTCCAAGGAGGGACTGGGTCTGGGAGCCTTCGCCTCCCAGGCAGGCTGTACAGAATCTGTCCCCGTTGGCGTCCTGGTACCCAGCCTGAGTGCGGCCATGGGCCTGCGTGGCGTGGAGCAGATCCTGTCCCTGTGGCTCGTCCTGGCCGCGGTGGCCGCGGAGGCCTGGGAGTCGGGTCGGCAGGGCTTGCTCCATCCCTGGCAGGGCTGCGCTGCGCTGCGCTGGGCCGCTGCTGCCCGGGCCGTGACCCGTTGTGTGTCGCCCGCGTGCCCCCGCGCTGCTTCTGCGAGCAAGCGTGCGGCGCGGCGCGGGACTGCTGCTCAGACTACCCGCGGGTCTGCCCAGGTGCGCCCGGGAAAGGGCAAGGCACTAGAGGAGCGATCCGAGCGGAGGGGAGCTGGGGAAGGGGATGCGCGGAGGAAGGGAGCCCAGCACCTAGGGGGGCTCTGGGCTTGGAGGGGGCACAGGAGCATGAGCGGGGCGCTTGGGGACTGGAAGGGTGCGCCGCGGGGCAGACGGAACCTTCAGGGGGTCGCGCAGGCAAGAAGGGACGCAGACGCTCAGGACCCAAATGGGAAGCACAGACTGTGGCCTTGGGAGAGGAGGAAGACGCGCAGGGTATGAACCTGGGCGCGCTCATCTCGGGGGACCTGAAGGAGAGGGACTCGTGGAGAGTTGAGGGGTGTTTTGGAGGCGAAGCGCACAGGACTTGAAGGACGACAGGAAGGTGGGGGACTCGGCCCAGGTATGGGACTCAGCGGGTGGAAGGGAAATGGGCGCACGAGGCGCAGGCAGGAAGGAGAGCACCTGGCGCAAGGGAGGAAGGGACGCACGCGGTGAGGGGTGGGGTGTCGTGAAGCTTGGAGGGCTTCGAGGGGAGGGAGGAGCTTGGGTTGAGGTCGGGTGCCAGGTTTCGCAAATCAAAATACAGCACACCCAGTTAAACTCGAATTTCAGATAAATCTTTCTAGAGAAAAATTTGTCCTAAATATTGCATGGGATATACTTACACTAAAAAATTATTGGTTGTTTTTCTGAAATTGAAATCTAGCTAGGAATCCTGTATTTTATCTGAGAGCCCTAGCTGGGGGATGGGCGTGGGGCCACAGAGCTGCGAGGGAGGAGGCGGTCGTAGGCTTCTTTCAGGCGGAGGGTTCACAAGGCGAATAGAGAAGGTGACGAGAAACCGAGTAAGGGGCTGACACTTGGAGTGCAGGGGTGGAAGGATGCTCACAGCGGAGGCGGAACGGGCTGAGTGATTCCAAAACTAGGGTGCCCAAGCTGTTTAGAACTCCGGCAGGCTGGGCCAGAGGCCGAGGGGCCTGATAGATAGGCAGGGTGAAGTCTCTTTGTGGTCCGCGTGCTGGCCGTGGCCACCGAAGGACTTAAAGCATTCCTGGTAAAGTCCCCGCCCGAGTGGTAACCAAAGCGCTCTGAAATTAGGAGCTATTTTAATTGAATCATAAGTGGAAAGGACGCTGCCTCACCCCCTACCCTCTTCTTCTAGAGATGGAGTCTTGCTCTGTCACCCAGGCTGGAGTGCAGTGGTGCGATCATCACTCGCTGCAGCCTCGAAGTCCTGGGCTCCAGCGATCTTTCTGCCTCAGCATCCCAAGTAGCTGGATGACAGGCACCCACCACCATGCCTGGCTCTCTCTCCTTTTTAAATCCCAGAAGTAAAGTTTTCACACCCACTGGAGACAAAAAACTCTAAATTCTGTCACCCTGTAGAGTGAATATGACCCAACTTTCTAATGTCGGGGAAGAAAGTGATTGATTGGGCTCCTCTACCCTGTGATATCACTAGCGCTTCCTTCAGGAATTTATGTTTAAAGCTTAAAAAAAAAAAATTCATAATGGGTGAGGCACAGTGGCTCATGCTTGTAATCCCAACACTTGGAGAGGCTGCGGGAGGATCATTTGAGGCCAGGAGTTCACGACCAGCCTGGGCAACATTGGGAGACCCAGTCTCTAAAAAATAAAATAAAATAAAAATTAGCCTCAAGTGGTGGCACCTGCCTGTAGCCGCAGCTGCTCAGGAGGCTGAGGCGGGAGAATCTCTTGAGCCCAGGAGGTTGAGGCTGCAGTAAGCTATGATTGCAACGCTGCACTCCAGCCTGGGTGACAGTGAGGCCATGTCTCAAAAATAAACATACCTTGAGTTTTGTTTCAAACCTGAAAATAAAATAAATAAAAATGTAAGAGACCTAACATCTATTAATCAACTACCCCTCTGTGCCCAGGAACTGGGCTGGATGTCTGCTTGAAACTAAATGCACTCTCCCAGCCCTCTGGGGTTCAGGTAGGTAATAATGTCCGTTTAGCAGCCAAGAAAAGCAAGGCTCAGAGAGGGGAGGGCTTTGCCAGTCAAGGATTCCCAGCCGGTGGAAGAGCTGGGTCTGATTCCGAGTCTTTTAGCTCCTTGCTGCCAAGAGTCACCGACGTTGGAAAATCAGGCAGCGGTGAGATCTAAGTTTGGATGTGGTGTCTTCTCAAGCCACAGGCAAGTAAGAACTCCTTCCAGATTAAATTTAAGGAAGGACTGCTGGGGAGTGCTTTTGTATGGGTTGGCTTTCCACATTCAGAGCTGCAAGTGCAGCTGCAAGTCTGTGCAGATTGGAACTGAAGTCCTGGGTTAGCACCACCCACAGGGGCTTCCCTGCCACAGCGCAGGAGTGGGGGCCCCAGGACTGGGGGTCCAGGCAAAGGCATCAGTGACACTTTCCCACAGTCTCACCGACGCCTACAGAATCACACAACGTCATCCTCCCCAAGAGGTTTCCTCTCTCTATGGAGTTAGGGCTGGAGGATCCAGGAACCCCAAAGCTTTGCTTTCACCTTTGTTTTGCTATTTTGGGATCTGCCCCCTTATCTGGGGGAGGGTCTTGTGAACAGGCAGAGGGAAAAGTTCACTTTCCAGCTTCCAGGGGAGCAGGCAGGAGGGGATGTGGGGACCAGTTAGGAGGCAAAAGATGGAGAGAACTATTTGCTTTATCCAAGAGCTATTTTTAGGAGATAAAGTTGATGGCCTTCAGTGATTGAGTGTATAGAGGGCAATGTTGAGGATGACTTAAAATACAAGCAAACAAAATCCCCAAACCACAGTCCTAACATTTACTAAACACCAAGTGTCAGGAAGGCATTATTTTAAGTGCTTTCAGTAAATTGTCTCATTTAAGCCTCATAATAACTCTATGGAACAGTGTTATCATGTCCATTTTACAGATGAGGAACTAAGGCCCAGGGAGGTTAAGTGACCTGTTCTGGGTTGCACAGCTATTAAACAGCAGATCTGGGATTTTTTGCACCCTGGCAGTCTGACTCCAGACATCAATACTGTGTGGCAGCTCAAAGGTGAAAGAGACTCAAGAATGTTAGGAGAGGGAAGGTTGAATTTACAGGCGAAAGGGGACATCTTGACATCTTCCTCCTTTAGTTCAATTAAAACTGACTTTCTTTTTCTTTCTTTCTTTCTTTTTTTTTGAGACAGGGTTTCACTGTGTCACCCAGGCTGGAGTGCAGTGGTGCGATCATGGCTCACTGCAACCTCTGCCTCCCAGGCTCAAGTGGTTCTCCTATCTCAGCCTCCTAAGTAGCTGGGCCTGCAGGTGTGGGCCACCACACCCAGCTTTTTTTTTTTTTTTCCTTTTTTTCTATTTCTTTTGTAGAGATGGAGTTTTACCATCTTTCCCCGGCTGGTCTTGAACTTGGGGGCTCAAGCTATCCTCCAGCCTCAGCCTCCCAAAATGCTGGGATTACTGGTGTGAGTCACCATGCCCAGCCTCAATTAAAATTGGTGGCCACCTGTTGTGCCCAGCTCAGCTAGGAGCACGGGGGCTGGAAGCAAGGCTGGAGGTCTGGTACCTCTCAAGCTTATTGTCTATTTTTGGGAGACAAGGTAGTTGTGAAAGGAATAAATAATTTCAGGCTGAGCAAGGTGAAGCTTGGAAATGATTGGTGAGGATGGGGTGGAGGTGGGGAGAGAGTGGGGCTGGAGTGATTAGTAAGGCCTTGAAGGATAGACACCACTACGTTTTCCAAGTTATTTACAGAATGTTTCCATGTATTTTATACTTCTTAAATCTCATCTCAACCCCGTACGGGTTGATGTCCCCACTTAACGTGTTTCCTGTAGAGTTAGTCCTCTTAGGGTTGTGACACAATTTAACTTAAACTAACAAGGACATTTATTGGCTCACGTAACTGAAAGACAACCCAGGGATTCTGGAGCTTCAGGCATGACTGGATTCAGGGGCTCCAAGGATGTCATCAGGACTCTATCTCTTTCCATTCTTTGGCTTTTCTTGTGTTCACTTCATTCACAGGCATGCTGTCACCAAGTGGTAGCAAAGATAGTGCTCTAAACTGCCACCCCTAGTGGATTGAGAGAGCATCTTTCCCCAGTTCCAGCCAAAATCCCAGGGTGGTTCTCATGGGCCCAGTTTGGATTAAATGCTCATTGCTGACCCAATCAGTCACTGAGCCTAGGGAGAAGGAATATATCAACTGGCCGTGTCGGGGTTGCATGCCTTATACTAGGAATGAGAGGGTGAGATCAGACCCGTCCAAACCATGTGGACTGAGAGCAGGGAGGGTTTGGGTCCTCAAAAGAAAACTGAGGTGGTGTTACCAGAAGCTGGGGAAAGGAGGCTGGGAGGGTATTACTGAGCTGTGGGAGACCTCATGCTTTGGGAAACTTTGGGTAAACTGTGCTGAGACAGTGAACAGGAGGAGGGCGCAGTAAATAACTGGATAAGTGGCAGGAAAATCTAGATTTTGAGGTGCTGAGCTTGGGGGTCTCCATCTATAATCCACTATCAAAAAAGGCCTTTTGTGAACCCCCCCCAATAATTGATGGGAACCACTGAGGGATTTCAGGGGACAGGCCAGAAATGTATTCAAGAAAATCTTTTTGGTAGACAATGAGGAGGGCAGATGGTAAGGGGACTGGGCAGTGAGGTTCAGAGGAGAAAGTGGGGTTTGGATAATGCAGAAAGACATTCCTTGCCTGGGCAAGGTGGCTCATGCCTGTGATCTCAGCACTTTGTGAGGCCGGGGTGGGTGGATCACAAGATCAGGAGTTTGAGACCAGCCTGGTCAACATAGTGAAACCCATCTCTACTAAATATACAAAAATTAGTTGGGTGTGGTGGCATGGGCCTGGAGTCCCAGCTACTCAGGAGGCTGAGGCAGGAGAATTGATTGAACCTGGGAGGTAGAGGTTGCAGTGAGCTGAGACTGCGCCATTACACTCCAGCCTGGGCAACAGAGTGAGACTCCATCTCAAACAAACAAAAAAAGAAAACAAAAGATGTTCCTTGATGAGCCTGGGCCTGTCAGGGTGGGGTGCAGCAATTCTAAGGGGTCTGCGGGAAATGTGGTTGGACCGCGGCAGGTTCAGCTGGCACGATGTTGTCCGGAAATTGAGGACTCAGGGAGCAGCCTTTAATACCCCCCTCCGCCTTTCAGTAAGGCAGGGAAGCTGGAATTTCTCCGTTCGGAAAAGGGGGCCGGGCTTTGCTTTGAGAAACACTGCCATCTGGTGGTGCCTCTTTGCAATGTCAGCCTGTGGTTGTATTTCCTTTGTTGTTGCCAAGGCAAGATTTGCTCACTCAGTGTTCACTGGCACGTCATTTCCTGAGTTGCTGTGTGCCAGACCCTGTGCTTGGTGATGGGACACAGCAGGGAACACGACAAATAAGGACCCCATTTCTGTGGAGCTGATGCTCTAGTGGAGGAGGCAGACACGGTGCCAATAACCACAGATGTCCTGAGTTTGTGATCTCAGCACTTTGGGAGGCCGAGGTGGGCGGATCACAAGGTCAGGAGTTTGAGACCAGCCTGATCAACATAGCGAAACCCGTCTCTACTAAAAATACGAAAATTAGCCGAGTGTGGTGGCACGTGCCTGTAGTCCCAGCTACTCAGGAGGCCGAAAGGTGATATGAGGGGTGATGATGTTTCCCTCTCACGTGCGTGCTGCTGGTGAAACAGGCAGAACACGTACAGTGTGGTTGGTGTCTGCCTACTTATCTCAAACTCTCTCACCTGCCTGGTGGGCAGCGCAGGAGATCGTGGTGGACTTCGGGGCTCCCTCTTGGTCCGGCTGTCCAGCTAGTGCCTGAATCTGGTCTGCAGTCTTCCTGTCAGGCTTTTTAGACACTTTGTGAATTCTTCCAGTGACGCAAAACTCATTCTTCTAGCAGCTTGTTCTACTGTAGATAATCCTTTCTCTAATGGGAAACTGCAGGGGCCATCATGTTTCTGCCCTCACGCCCGACTCAGAGGGACAGGCAGCCATTCCTTTGCCTCACGCCCGACTCAGAGGGACAGGCAGCCATCCCTTTGAAACCTTCGGTGTGACCATATCACTCCTCTGCTCAGAACTCAGCAACGGCTTTTCATCATGCAAAGAATGAAATCTGAACTCCTGGCTGGGCTCGGTGGCTCACACCTGTAATCCTAGCACTTTGGGAGATCAAGGTGGGTGAATCATTTGAGGTCAGAGGTTCGAGACCAGCCTGGTCAACATGGTGAACCCCCGTCTCTTAAAAATTCAAAAAAATAGGCTGGGCGTGGTGGCAGGTGCCGGTAATCCCAGCTACTGGAAGGCTGAGGAAGGAGAATCGCTTGAACCCGGGAGGCGGAGGCTGCAGTGAGCCAAGATTGCACCACTGCACTCCAGCATGGGTGACTGAGCGAGACTCGGTCTGAAAAAAACACAGAAAACTGAACTCCTTACAACAGTCACCCTGTACGCTGTCTCTGTCCCCTCCCTGCCTGACGTCACTCCTATCACTTTCCCTCTGGCTTATTTTCCTGCAGTTACACTGGCCTCCTCACTGTCCCTCTGATATCCTGCCTTGACCCTGCCTCAGTAACTGTGCACTGCCTGTTCTCTGTGCCCAGAGTACTTGCCCCGAGATTCCTACATAGCTCCTTCATCACCTCCTTGGGGGTCTCTGTTCAAGCGTCCTTTGTCCTGGAGGACTTCCTTGACTCTGCCTAAAATGGTTTCTCGTTACCCAACCCTTGCCACTCTTACCTGCTGTTTTTCCTCAAAGCATGGATCACTAGTAGAAATTACATGGTTACATGTTATTGTTTATTGTCTATTTCCCCCACTGAATGTTAGCTCCTCGAGGGCAGGGCCTGTACCTGCTTTGCTCATCTGTGTTCCCAGCACCCAGCCCAGTGCTCTGCACACAGTAGGTCCTAAATTGTTGTTGAATGAATGCATAGAGACCGCTGAGCTGAGCATTTACAGTATGGCCGTGCTTTGCATTCACCGTTGCAACAAATTCAAGACTGGTTTGAATTCAGGTTATCTTGGATCAACTTAGGGATTCTGCCTTTTATTTTATTTAATTATTTATTTTTGTTTTTATTGCCCAGGCTGAAGTGCAATGGCCCCATCTCAGCTCACTGCAAACTCTGCCTCCCAGGTTCAAGCGATTCTCCTGCTTGATTACAAGCAGGAGTAATCTCCTTAATAGCTGGGATTATAGGCATGTGCCACCACGCCCGGCTAATTTTGTATTTTTAGTAGAGATGAGGTTTCTCCACATTGGTCAAGCTGGTCTTGAACTCCTGACCTCAGGTGATCCGCCTGCCTCTGCCTCCCAAAGTGCTGGGATTACAGGCGTGAACCACCATGCCCAGCCAGGGGATTCTGCCTCTTAAGCCTCAGTGGGCTCAACCCTGAGCTGGGTTTGACAATAATGCAAACACGTTAGGAGTTGAGCGCCTGGCAAGTGACTGATGGTACCCCCAGAAGGGCATAATGGAAAACAAGGGCTCTACTCAGAGGTGGGGCAGTAGTATAGCACAGGAAGAAATGGTGTAATGGAGCCAGTGAGAGCAGGATCCGCAGCCAAGGGTCCCCTTCCCCAAAATGGGGGACAATAGGCAGCTTGGCTGCACTCTCCTCCTGCCCTCTGTCCCTCTCATCCCTGCTGGTGTTCCTTGCTGGCTCAGTGCTACTGGCAGCCAGGGAGAGGCTGGGAGATGCACAGGCTTGCTGAGGGCTGAGTATAAATAGGGAGTGCAGAGCTTCAGAAGACTGTTGTGAGAATTAAATGAAGTCATGTATGTGACTTGCCTGGTTTAGCACCCAAAGCACAACGAATGGGGTTATTAGATGGATGTTGAAAGCAATTGATCATTCTTAGGTTGTCACACTGGATTTCTTCCTCCCTCTTTCTGTTTCCTTTCTTGTTTATCTTCCTTTCTTTTTCCTTCCTTCCCTCTGAGCATTTCAGTTCTGCTAAGATGGGCAGATTGAAGGACTGTTTGCTCCAAGAAAAACATTTTAAACCTCTGAGATTTGTGCAAAGAATATGTGACTTCCTGACACGCCAGAGGCCCTGCTGCTTGACTTCAGCACAATAACGCTGTTCCTTCATCAACAACGCACACGATTTTCTCCCCCTTCTCATTTTCACGTTGCTGAACTAGGACATGCCTCATAGCTGGGAGTGTTTTCCTGGAGACAGACCTCATCTTTCTTGTTAAACTCTGTGTCTCTAGCACCCAAGACAGTGCTGGGCTCTCTGCAGATTCTTGGTAAATGTTTGGGGAATGAATGAATTAATTCTGACAGTGGTGGCCGCCTTGCATGTGCAGGAAATGTGTGTGTGCCGCTGCCGCTGACAAAATTTGCTGGCACATCCGTAGAAAGTCTCTCACCTCACTGGGGAGGTGCCCAGATTCCGTTTCTGCCAGACCATCTTTCCCTGTCTGATTTCCTCCAGTCCTGACTTGGAACGATGAAGTGGCGCTCCCAGGGGTGACATCAGAAAATACCACCTGTGGTAGACACGTGGAGGGCCCCAAGGATGGGGACCCCAGCATCTTCCTTTTGTGATGATGAAATATTTCAGACATACACCAATGTAGAGAGATAATACAACAAACCCTCAGGAAAAGCTAAGAAACAAATCTTGACAATTGCCCCTGGAGTGCCTGTTTCCCTCCTGCGGTCACCTTCTTTCCCACTCTCCCCAGAGATAACCACAATGCTGAATTTGACATTTAGACTTTGCATGCATATATGGATGTGTGTGTGTTTATGTACATAAATATACACAGTACTTTTTTTTTTTTTTTTTTGGCACAGCGTCTCGGTCTGTCATTCAGGCTGGAGTGCAGTGGCGTGATCTCGGCTCACTGCAACCTCTACCTCCCAGGCTTAATCGATCCTTCTGCCTCAGTCTCCCTAGTAGCTGGGACTACAGGTGTGCACCACCATGCCTGGTTAGATTTTGCATTTTTCTTTTTTGGTAGAGATGGGATTTCACTGTGTTGTCCAGGCTGGTCTCAAACTCCTGGGCTCAAATGATCCTTCTGCCTCAGCCTCTGAAAGTGCTGGGATTACAGGTGTGAGTGATGGCGCCTGGCTACAGGACATTCTTGTGATTCACAGTAGTTATGTTCTGTAAAGTTGCCATGAATACTGAATTAACCAATGGCCCCTATGAGAAATATGTACACACATATCTCACATAGATTATACTTTTTTTTTTGAGATGGAGTCTTGTCCTGCCACCCAGGCTAGAGTGCAATGGCACAATCTCGGCTCACTGCAACCTCCGCCTCCTGGGTTCAAACGATTCTCCTGTCTTAGCCTTCTGAGTAGCTGGGATTGCAGGCACATGCCACCGTGTCCAGCTAAATTTTGTATTTTTAGTAGAGATGGGGTTTCACCATGTTGCCCAGGCTGGTCTTGAACTCCTGACCTTGTGATCCACCCACTTTGGCTTTCCAGTGTTGGGATTACAGGCATGAGCCAACACGCTGGCCAGGTTATGCTTTAGATCCTAAAAACAACTCATCCTGGTCAATTCCATTTTCTTCATTTTACAAAGGAGTGTTAGAAAGTATTAAGGGACTCCCAGAGGCTGCCCCATTAACAGGTGCTGGAGTTGGGATTCAAACCCCAGCCAACTGGCCCAGGGCTGGAGCTTCTTGCACTGCATAGACCTGCCCCGACTGTCTCTGTCCGCTGGCAATGTCCTTATGAGACTGGAACAAGAAGACAGAGTGGGGCCCTGTTGGACTTCAGCTTGGAATGTGCACATTGAGTGACTCACATTTTTCGCTAATCTCTGCTTGTCTGTAACTACAAATGTGCTGCAAGTATTGATTTTAGGGTTAAAAATAATTTTAACAAATAAGCGAAGTAGTCCTGTGAATAATGAGGACTGGCTGCATATGCATGTATTTACTATACCTGTAATGAACGCCTAAATATTTTATACTACCCTTTTGTAGGTTTAAAAATGGTATATAGGCTGGGTGCGGTGCCCACACCTGTAATCCCAGCACTTTGAGTGGCTGAGGTGGGTGGATCACTTGAGGTCAGGAGTTTGAAACCAGCCTGGCTAACATGGAGAAACCCTGTTTCTGCTAAAAAATACAATGAATTAGCCAAGCATGGTGGTGGGTGCCTGTAATCCCAGCTATTCAGAAGGCTGAGGCAGGAGAATTGTTTGAACCCGGGAGGCAGAAGTTGCAATGAGCCGAGATTGCACCACTGTACTCCAGCCTGGGCGACAGAGCCAGACACCGTCACAAACAAACAAACAAGACTATATATAAAAAGCATCACGTTAGACAGCTGAATCCTTTTACAAGTAATTTATTTCCTCTCCAGGTTGTCGACAGCGTAGCTGTGGTTCATTTTCGCTGCTGTAGAGGAATCGTATTTATGAAGCAGCTGCTATGTTCCAGGAACAAATGCTTTATATTTCATATTTGGTTGAACCTTTCAGGCCCCTTCCTAATCAGTTAGATACTATTCTTATTCCCATTTGACAAAAGAAGAAATTGAGGCATCAGTTGCCCTAAGTGCTTAGGAAATGTTTATTGAAGGAATGAGTGATGGAGGCGACCTGAGTGATCATCAATAGGATGATTGGATCCGTGTGAATTCTAAGTTTAGGTGGACATACGAACTGCTGTCATAGGGAAACTTTCAAGGAAGGCATAGACTCAGGTTTGCAAGAGTTCTAGCACTGGGTGTGGTGTTTCGGGGATTCAGCTTGTGGGGAAGGTGGA
Organism: Callithrix jacchus; assembly: GCF_049354715.1. Taxonomy (NCBI): domain Eukaryota; kingdom Metazoa; phylum Chordata; class Mammalia; order Primates; family Cebidae; genus Callithrix; species Callithrix jacchus. Next base: position 44,771,010 of record NC_133506.1, on the reverse strand, counting down.
GAAGACCTGGATGCTGGCCAGCTAAACCCCACAGAGGTCTTGCTTGAAGACACCACCTTCTCTTCCAGCAGTCTCCTGTGTTGTGTCAGAGTGGAATGGCTGGAGTCGTTGTGTGAAGCCCTGCCAGGCCTCCTACTGTGTACGCCAGAGGCGTGTCCTGCAGGAGCCGAGGAATGGGGGTGTCTCCTGCCCCCCTCTGGAAGAGCGGGCGGGCTGTGTGGAGTACTGGAGCCACCAGGGAGTGGAGTTCCAGCAGTCTTTGAGTGAGTGGGGATGGGGCCCAGGGGTGGCTTTCAGTGGGAACAGTCAGGCTGGACTGCAGGGCCCTCCATGAATTCCTGGGCAGGGCCTGAGTTTGGGATGGGGCTTTGCCTGCCTTTGCCCTGATCCCCCTTCTCTTTTTGTGAATGAGTTCAGAAGCTCTGACCTCCACCGGTCTTCTCAGTCTCTTTCTGCTCCTCTTCCTGTGTGAAACAATCAGGACTTTGGATGCAGGTGACAGGAGACCCAACTTAATCAGAACTAAGCAAAAATGGGTGGCTCCTGTCACTCAAATTCCAAGGACTGCATTCAGGCATGGCTGGATCCAGGAGCTCAAACAATGTTGCCAGGAATCTCTCTCCATATCTTAGCTCTGTTTTCCTCTCAGTTGGCCTCATTCTCAGGCAGGCTTTTCCCTGTAATGGTCTTTGACAGCTTCAGGCTTCCCTCCAACCAGGCTACCAGCTGAAGAGAAGACCCCTTTCCCCATAGTTCCAGCAAATATCCTAGGATAGAGTCTCATGGATAAAGTGCTCCCTTTGAAGCTGCAAAGGGGACTCAGCCCCACCTGAATGAGAGTAGAGAAGGGGCGTTCTTACAGGACAGCTGTGGAGAATGGCTGCCCGGCAGGGAAAACAAAGGATGCCTGCTACATTGCTCACCCTGATCAAGGTCGCTACAAAAAACAGGCTGCTATTTTTATCGCTACAAAAAGCGGTGATGCCCATTTTATTTTATTTTTAAATTACTTATTTATTTTTGAGACAGAGTCTTGCTCTGTTACCCAGGCTGGAGTGTACTGGCATGATCTTGGCTTACTGCAACCTCCACCTCCCAGGTTCAAGAGATTCTCCTGCCTCAGCCTCCTGAGTAGCTGGGACTACAGGCATGTGGAATGTACCACCACGCCTGGCTAATTTTTTGTATTTTGTATTTTTATTTATTTATTTTTTTGAGATGGAGTTTTGCTCTTGTTACCCAGGCTAGAGTGCAATGGCGTGATCTTGGCTCACCATAAACTCCGTCTCCTGGGTTCAGGCAATTCTCCTGCCTCACCCTCCTGAGTAGCTGGGATTACAGGCACACGCCACCATGCCCACCTAATTTTTTGTATTTTTAGTAGAGACAGGGTTTCACCATGTTGACCAGGATGGTCTCGATCTCTTGACCTTGTGATCCACCTGCCTTAGCCTCCCAAAGTGCTGGGATTACAGGCTTGAACCACCGCGCCCGGCCTAATTTTCTGTATTTTTAGTAGAGACGGGGTTTCACTGTGTTAGCCAGGATGGTCTCCATCTCCTGACTTTGTGATCCACCCGCCTCAGTCTTCCAAAGTGCCGGGATTACAGGCATGAACCACTGCACCTGGCCAGTGATGCCCATTTTATAGCTGAAGACATTGACCAAGAGAATGAAAGTGATTTTCCTGGGCCAGGCGCAGAGGCTCACGCCTGTAATCCCAGCACTTTGGGAGGCCAAGGCAGGTGGATCACTAGGTCAAGAGATTGAGACCATCCTGGTCAACACGGTGAAACCCCGTCTCTACTAAAAATACAAAAAATTAGCTGGACATGGTGGTGCATGCCTGTAATCCCAGCTACTCAGGAGGCTGAGGCAGGAGAATTGCCTGAACCCAGGAGGGGGAGGTTGTGGTGAGCCAAGATCACGCCCATTGCACTCCAGTCTGGGTAATGAGCGAAACTCCGTCTCAAAAAAAAAAAAAAAAAATAAGAAAAGAAAAAAGAAAGTGATTTTCCTAAGGGGTAGAAGACAAGTAATAGGACTAAAATGTCCTTTTCCAATCTCTTCCCATGCTTCAGCCTGGTGGGGAGGGAAGGCTATTCTGAAACACAGATCCCACCATGCCATCACTCTCCAGTTTTAAGTTCTTCAGTAGCTGCCCATTGTCCTCTGGCTGAAACCCAAACTCCTCATGGGCATATAGATTCCACGTGTGCTGACTGTTGCCTTCTGAGACCTGCTTTCCCTGTACATTCTGCCTGTGTTTTAAGGGATCGGGCTGGGTGTGGTGGTGAGCACACCTGTAGTCCCAGCTACTGGGGAAGCTGAGGCTGGAGGATAACTTGAGGCCAGAAGTTTGAGGTTTAGTGAACTATGATTGCACTATGAGATGAGACATTGTCTCTAAAAATCAATCAACTAACCAACCGATCAATCAACCCATCAATCAAAGGGTCATTCTGACTGTTATGTGGACAGCAGACTGAAAGGGGTCAGAGGGAATCAGGGACCCCAGGGAAAAGATGGCTGCAATGGTTCAGGCAAGAGATTATGGTGGCTGAACTAGGGAGGTGGCAGTGGGGTGATGAAAAGTGGGAATATCATTTCCTTGGCCTAAAATGTTTCTCCCTAGACCCTGCCACCCCCATCCAGCCATTCCTGGATCATCACTTTCTGACTTGCTAATATGTGCCAAGTACCTCATCACATGATCTGACTCTGTGAGGTCAGTGTTACTATTCTCTTCTTACAGACAGGGAAACTGAGGCTCAAGGAGGCTACAAAGCTTGTCCAAGTCACATGGTTATTGACTAGAGAAACAGGATCCTCCCATCCTGATCACCTACCTACAATCTTTTGTTGTATTGTTCTTTTTTTGGAGACAGGGTCTTGCTTGTTGCCCAGGATGGAGTGCAATGGTGTGATCTCGGCTCACTGCAACTTCTGCCTCCTGGGTTCAAGCAATTCTCCTGGCTCAGCCTCCCGGGGAGCTGGGATTACAGGCATGCACCACCACACCCAGCTAATTTTTGTATTTTTAGTAGAGATGAGGGTTTCACCATGTTGGCCAGGTGATCTCAAACTTCTGACCTCAGGTGATCCTCCTGCCTTGGCCTCCCAAAGTGCTGTCAGAATGTAATAAGATGATATATAATGAGCCCGTGGCTCATAAGTGCTCAATAAACAGCAGCTGAATTATTTTCCTTGCTCGCTATTCCAGCCACGAGGCTCTGATCTTTATGACTGATCCCTTGAACCTGCTTTCAAAACATCTCACCTCTGTATTTGAGTGCATGTCCCTTCATCATAGCATAAGAGTAATAGCTGAATCACAATAGCCAACAATGTCAAGCAAATTACAAAGGGAAGAAACACTCACTGAGCACCTGCCTTGTGCCAGCCCCTCCCCCAATGTTATGTTACATTCTGACAATCACCATAGGATGTAGGTACTAGTATTATATGCATTTTGCTGATAAGGAAAATGAGGCTCAAAGAGGTGCAGAAACTTGATCAAGGTCACTCAGCTATAACAAGGGGAGCTGGGACTAGAACCTGGGCTTAGCTGGGGCTCTCCTTACTGCTCTAGGTGACACCGAACGTACCACTACAGCTGTTGGAAGAGGGAAGGGAGGCTGTGTGTTAGGGATTCCTAAGGAATCACCAACCTCTTGTGAATTGATTATCAATTATCCTCTTCTGTGTTCTCCTCTGTTTGAACTAGAAAGGAAGAAACTTGGAAGCTGGCCCAGTAAAATAATTTTATTCATTCATCTATCCATCCAACTACCCCGCATACCTCCTTTCTCCCATCTTTACATTGTTTCATTCACTCATTCATCTGTTCTCCCATCCATCCATCCATCCATCCATCCATCCATCCATCCATCCGTCTATGCATCTACTCATCCATCTAGCCATTTCCACTCATCTCTCTTCACATCCCATTGTCCATTTTTCTGTCTTCCCATCCATCCAGCCATCCATTTATCCATCCATCCATCCATTTCTTTATTCATTCACCTATCCATTCACCTGTCAACTCTCCATCCATCCTTTCCATTCACCCTCTCTTTCACCCATCCATTCTTCTACTCATTTCTCGCTCTCATTTCTTCCATCCTCCCATCTTCCCACTTATCTACCTTTTATAATCCATTATTTCTTTCTTCCATCATTTCAGCTATCCATCCATTTATTCATTCAGTCCTTGACTTTAAAATTTTTATTTTCTTCTTTTTAAATTATTTAATTTTTTGCCTTTCCTATGGTGCTGATAGTTATTGATTCTTTTATCTTTTTTTTTTTGAGATGGAGTTTCACTCTTGTTTCCCATGCTGGAATGCAATGGCACAATCTTGGCTCACCTCAACCTCCACCTCCTGGGTTCAAGTAGTTCCGCCTCAGCCTCTCGAGTAGCTGGGATTAGAGGCATGCATCACCATGCCTGGCTAATTTTGTATTTTTAGTAGAGAAGGGGTTTCTCCATGTTGGCCAGAGTGGTCTCGATCTCTTGACCTAATGATCCGCCCACCTCAGCCTCCCAAAGTGCTGGGATTACAGGCGTGAGCCACCTTTCTTTCTTTTTTGTTTTGGAGATGGAGTCTTGCTCTGTCACCCAGGCTGGAGTGCAGTGGGGCAATCTCAGCTCACTGCAACCTCTGCCTCCCGGGTTTTAGCCATTCCCGTGCCTCAGCCTCCTGAGTAGCAGGGGTTACAGGCACGAGCCACCACACCCAGCTAATTTTTGTATTTTTAGTAAAGGTGAGGTTTCTACATGTTGGCCAGGATGGTCTTGAACTCCTGACTTCAGGTGATCTGCCTGCCTCTGGCTCCCAAAGTGTCGGGATTACAGGCGTGAGCCACTGCGCCCTGCCCTACACTTCATTTATCATGACTTTCACTTACTTCGATAACATCCATATCTCCCCATTTCTCACCCTGTTACACCTGCAAGCTCATTCACATGGATTTCTTGTTTTTGCCCAGGCTGGAGTGCAAAGGCACAATCTCAGCTCACTGCAACTGCCGCTTCCTGGGTTCAAGTGATTCTCCTGCCTCAGTGTCCCAAGTAGCTGGGATTACAGGGGCATGCCACCACGCCCGGCTAATTTTGTATTTTTGGTAGAGATGGGGTTTCTTCATGTTGGTCAGGCTGGTCTCAAACTCCTGACCTCAGGTAATCCACCCACTTTGGCCTCCCAAAGTGCCGGGATTACAGATGCAAGCCACCGTGCCTGGCCCAACACTGATTTTTAAGTCCTCAATAATTAGTCTCCATTCAACTTCATTAATTCATCCATTTATTCAACTTTGATTGAGTGCCTATTATGTGACAGGTACTGTGCTAAGCCTTGGGGCTATGGCAGGGAACAAAAAAGAAATACTTGATCCTCATTGAGTGGACAGTCTAGTGGGGGAGAGAGACAAAAAACAAACAACATGTTGGAGCCCAAGTGCCATGGAGAAGATGAAGCAGGGAAGCGGTGGGGGTGCCAAGGACATCCTCCCTGAGAAGGTGACATTGAACTAAGATCTGGAGGAGGAGATCTGGGGGAAGAGTGTGCCTGGAAGAGGGAAACAGCCAGTGCAAAAGTCCTGGGGCAGGACCTGCCTAGTGTGTTCAAGGATCAGCAAGAAGGCGGGTATAGTTGGAGTGCAGGGAGAGAATAGGAAATGAGGTTGGAAAGATAACGGGGCAGGAGGCGGACCCCGTGGGGCCTGCAGGCTGTGGTGAGGAGTTGGCCACTGTCTCTCATGCTGTGGAGTCATGGTAGGTTTTTTTTTTTTTTTTGAGATGTAGTTTTGCTCTTGTTGTCCAGGCTGGAGTGCAATGGTATGGTCTCAGCTCACTGCAACCTCTGCCTCCTGGGTTCAAGCTATTCTCCTGCCTCAGCCTCCCAAGTAGCTGACGTTATAGGTGCCTGCCACCATGTCTGGCTAATTTTTGTATTTTTAGTAGAGATGGGGTTTCACCATGTTGGCCAGGTTGGTCTCAAACTCCTGACCTCAGGTGATCTGCAGGCCTCGGCTGGGATTACAGGCGTAAGCCACCGTGTCCAGCCCATGGTAGGGATTTTAGCAGAGGAGTGACACAATCTGACTTAGGTCTTTGTAGGATTCCTTGGGATCCTACTTGGAGAATGGATAGAGGAGAAGTAGGGGGTAACTCGGGAGACCACTGAGGAGGCAAGGGCAGTGGTCCAGGCGAAGGAAGAAGGCGGTTTGGACCAGGGTGGTTTTGGCATACCTCGTGAAGGATGGATTGTGTGGATTGGCGACAGATCAGACAGGATCGCAGAGCTGATGTCAAGCTTCCAGGACAGCGCCTGGCACATGATAGGTACTCAGGAAATATCAGTTGAAAGAATAAGGTCTGAACTAAGTCAGTGGCAATGGAGATGGACAGGAGAACTAAAAGAGATAGGATTCTTTGGATTGCAAGTGACAGAAACTTAGCTCAGATCGCATCAAGTGAAAAGGAGAAGTATTGGTTTAGGTAACTGGGAGGGAAGTTTTGAAATGACATTACTTCAAGCTGGGCTGGCACCAAGAGTGCATGTAAGGCTGTCACAGCTGGCTCTTGTCCCCTCTCTTTCTGTCACTTGCTCTATGGGTTGGCTTTATTCTTAAGCAGGCTCTTTCCCTGTGGTGGTCAAGATGAGCATCTTGGAGACATTGTGGGGATAAGCAGCCCCACGTCCTCCCAGTTCAGTAACCCCAAAGGTGTCCCCTTGGAAGTCTCTGTGGATCATATCTGGAGGAGACCCTGATTGGAACTGCTTGGATCCCGGGCCCATCCCTGAACCAGTCGTCGTGGCCAGGAAGATGGGGAACTCTGGCCGCTCAACTCTAATCATGTGTCTGCCTTAGTGGCAGCTGTGGGAGCCACGGCCAGGCTGGCTGAGTGATGACCCCTCCAAGACCACAGAGCGATGGCAAGAATTTTCCAAACAAACTGCCAAAAGGGGAAGAGAAATTGTGTGGGGAAGATGCAATTTTCAGTGATCACAGACATCTGGTAGGACACAGATACCCGAGGGGCTATAGGGGCAGATCAGAGAGGAAGGGACTAGGGACAGGCTTTGGGCTGCACCTGGAAGAAGACCATGGGGCCCTCTGTCCACCAGGGGGCAGCAGCTTCACATAGCGTCATTCCCGAGTCCTTGACATGCGGCGTCTCCTCCAGCAGGGGATGCTATTTACTGCTCCTTGTAGAAAAAGTTGGGTAGAAGTATAATTTTGACAAATTCTGGGTCTTATTTCAGATACCCTTGAATGGGGAGTTTCTCTTTTAAATAATTCTCATTGCAAATCTTTTTTTTTTTTTTTTGAGACTGAGTCTCACTCTGTTGCACACACTGGAGTGCAGTGGCATGATCTCAGCTCAATGCAACCTCTGCCTCCCAGGTTCAAGGAATTCTCCTGCCTCAGCCTCCTGAGTAGCTGGGACTACAGGTGTGAGCCATCATGCCTGGTGAAGTTTTGTAATTTTAGAAGAGACGGGGTTTCACCATGTTGGCCAGGTTGGTGTCGAACTCCTGACCTCAGGTGATTTGCCAGCTTCGGCTTCCCAAAGTGCTGGAATTACAGGCCACTGCAGTGAGCCATCGTGCCTGGCCTTGATTTTTTCTTTTTTTGGAGGCAAATCTTTTTAATAATATAGGATCTTTTGCAAAAAACGCAGTGGAGTGCTGAAGAGCATCCCTTTAGGCCTATTTTCAGCAGAGGTGGTTCCATTTTCGGTCCCACTGCTGATTAGCTGTGTGACTTCGGGCGAGCTGTCTCTCTGATCTTCAGTCTCCTTTCTGTAAACTAGGGGAAACACCTGCCTTGCAGGTGTTCCATATTCCGTTGGTCCCAAAGATTTATTTAACATTTGAAAAATTGAGCTGGATATAATTCTAGGAGTTGGACCTAACAGTAAAGAAACCAGATGAACATTCCTGGAATTGTGGAGCCAGTGCTCTAATGGGGAAGCCAGAGGAAGAATAAAACTAAAGTGCTTAGAACAGGGTACATGTAAACCCTCCATAATGTTAACTTCAAAAGCAGGAGCTGAGTCTTGCTGTATGCAATCTGTTGAGGCCAATTGGGTTACACAAGGTTTCTGTATCAGGGAGAAATTGTACCACCTGGGCCTAAGAAAGGGCTGGGTGCACACTAGGTGCTTCATAAATGCTCGTGGGTACTTGGGGTGGTATCTCCCTGTGTCCCTGCACATACTGTGTCCAGTTCCAGTTGGAGTCCATTCCAGGGAGCTGCAGGCAGATGAGGGCACCTCACGCCCAGTGGACAAGGCATCTGACTCAGGGCCACACGGTCTGCGTGAGGTGTGAATGGCCTGCTCAGGATGCCAGGAGCCAGTGCTGCTATGGGGATGGCGGTGGGGCCCAAGGGTGAGTGATGGGACTCAGGCATGGGCAGATGTGGCTGTAGAGCCCAGGGCATCTCTGCTGCCTGAGACAGCACCCCGGGAGAGAGAAGCTGCTCTCTTGTCAGGGCCGGGCCGAGCAGGGTCCCAATCCCAGTGTCCAAGGAGACCAGCCAGTTAGGAGCTGGGTCCTGCCACTTCCAGTGATGTGAACTTGGGCAAATCTTATCCCCTCTCGGATCACTAAGTGCCTCATCTGAAGATGCAGATAATGAGAGGAATTCCCCATTGGGCAGGGGCAGGGCTAAGTGAGATGGTGCAAGATGAGTACCTAGAACAGCTTGTGACATCCAGAAGGTAGCCAAGAAAAGGAAGCTCACATGGTTATTGAACCCTCATGAGTCCCTAAGCCAAGTTTAGTTACTCTCTTTTTTTTTTTTTTTTTTTTGAAATGGAGTCTCATTCTGTTGTGCAGGCTGGAGTGCAGTGGCACAATCTTGGCTCATCGCAACCTCTGCTTCCCGGGTTGAAGTGATTCTCCTGCCTCAGCCTCCTGAGTAGCTGGGATGATAGGTGACTGTCATCCCAGCTACTTGCCACTGTGCCTGGCTCATTTTCGTAGTTTTTAGTAGCGATGGGGTTTCACTATGTTGGCCAGGCTGGTCTTGAACTCCTGACCTTGTAATCCACCCACCTTGGCCTCCCAAAGTGCTGGGATTATAGGTGTGAGCCACTGTGCTCAGCCTAGTTACTCTCATTTTATGGATGGGCAAACCAACTCAGAGAGGCAGTGTGACTTAGTCAAGGTCACACAGCAGGGTTTGACCCGGCTTCGGCTTACATTATCCCTCTAGACTGCCTCCCACTGGGGCAGGGTATCTTGGAAAGCACTTCACGCATTCTAATTATAATACTGGCTTACACTGATCAAGTGCTTCCTATGAGCTGAAAATTATTCCAGGCTCTTTATACTCCTTCATTCATTCAGTGCTGAGCATGTGCTAGGCACTGTTGTGGGCACTGGCGAGGCTGCAGTGAAGAAAACAGCCCCGGTCCCTTCCCTTGTGCAGACAGGAAGGTCCCTTCCCTTGTGCAGACAGGAAGGTCCCTTCCCTTCTGCCAGGAGGAGATGGACATTAGACAAGTGCATCTACAGTTTGTCAGATGGGAGATTAGTGTTAGGAGAGAGAGCAGACTGAGGGTGATGTCCTGGGGGTGTTAATTTGTTTTTCTTTTTTGGGTCTTGCCCTGTTGCCCAGGCTGAAGTGCAGTGGTGTAATCGCAGCTCACTGCAGCCTCAACCTCCTGGGCTCACCTCAGATCCTCTCACCTCAGCCTCCCAAGTAGCTGGGACTACAGGATGCACCATGATGCTTGGCTAATTTTTGTATTTTTTGTAGAGACAGGGTTTCACCATGTTGCCCGTGCTAGTCTCGAACACCTTGGCTCAAGTGATCTGCCTGCCTCAGCCTCCCAAAATGCTGGGGTTATGGGTGTGAACCACTGCGTCTGGCCATTATTTTTAAAAGCCTTTTCATGGACGGCAACAGAAGGGAGGTGATATTTGGGTGGACATCCGAAGAAAATGAGGGAGGAGCCATGTGGATCTCTGGAGGAAGAGCTTTGCAGGCAGAGGGGCGGCGAATGCAAGGTCGCTGAGGAGGAAAGAGGCCGCTGTGGCAGGAGCAGAGTGAATGAGGCGGAGCGTGGAAGGAGGTGAGGTCACACTAACATACACACAGGGGCCACTGAAACACTGGAAGAATCTATCATGGATACTTTTAGAATTTCTGCTTTCCAGACAAGTGGACTGAGATACAAAGAGGTGCCCAAGGTCACATACGTAGCAAATGGCAGAAACGAGATTTGACCCTGAACTGCTCAGAACCCCCAAGCCAAGCTCTAAAATCTAGTCTGGAGTGTTTCTCATTGAATGTGCTTCTCCAGTGCAGGGATTATTATACTGTTGGAACGTGAGCTGTCCTGGGGTCTGTGCAGGGAGTTCTACCATTGAGGGTGTTAATTTCCTTCTTTTAAACATTAAGCAGTCTTGTTCACTCTAAACTCAGAGCGGGGAGTGCCGAGGCCAGTTAGGGTGTTGGGGACAGATACATCTGGACAGAAGGCATTGGGACCACACAGATTTGGGTTCAGATTCCACCTCTGGCCTTGACTGGTTGTGTGATTCTGGGTAAATCCTGAACATGACCCTGACAGTCACCACCACATATGATTGTAGGGAGAGTCCTGAGCCCTTTGCACAGCACCTGACCCCTTGTAGATACCCACTAATGGGGGCTGCTGTCATTATGTCTAATCTGCAGAATAGATATAATAAGCCCTATTTTGTGAAAATGAGATGTAACGGATGTGATGAACCTGGCACATAGTAGGTGCCCAGTAAATACATGTGCAACAATATTATCACATTATAGGGCGGCCCTTCCTACCAGCCTCCCTCCTAACCTCCCTCCCAGTGACCTGTCCTAGACTTGAGATTCCACTGTTAGAGATTCATTCTTTGGGATAGGCACTCACATTTTAGAGTTTCAGTTTATCCATCAATCTTTGGAGAAGCCTTTCTGGCCTTAAGACTCTGATTTATCCCAAATTTCTCTTTCTGGACACAAATCCTCTGGGATATGAAACATGGTACTTTGGCAAGGCTGAGATGTGGATCCCAGGGGCCACAGTCCCCACCAGGAATGGGAAGGGACAGAAAGGAGAGTCAGGGCTGTGTCCAAGACAGGCGTCTCTCGACACTCCCCACCTGGGGCCAGGCTGGCAGAGCAGGTGATGGAAGGTCTGATGGGGGCATGTGCTCACCAGGAAGGACTGGCAGAGGAGGGGGGTCCAAGTGAGGAGAGGCATGAGCCATCAGCCGGATTCTTTCCACGGGCAGCTGTGCGAGCGGGCGTGCCAAGGGCATGGGCCTGGAGAGGGATTAGCCTGTCAGTTGGGAATTTTTGGAGGGTTTATTTAGCTTGAGAAGTGTCCCTGAGTTTGGGTCAAGCATAAGGAACACCTGCCATGAGCCACTCACCTACTGCACGCTGGGTACCAAGCGGGTGCTTCACACGTGTGTTCACAGTTAGGCCTTAGGAGCCCTTTTAGACAAGGGGCATGAACTCCATTCTGTGTAGTGATGATGGCAATAATAATAGCAGCTTTAAATGCTTTCACTTGTAAAACACCTATTATCTGCCAGGTACTGGCTTAGAAGCTTACAACAGTGCCTAGCACCACCATGGGAGGCACTCAATCCGTTTTTTTTCTTTTTTTTTGATGGGAGTCTTGCTCTGTCTTCCAGACTGGAGTGCAGTGGCACAATCTCGACTCACTGCAGCCTCCACCTCCCGGATTCAAGCCATCCTCCTGTCTCAGCCACCCAAGCAACTGGGACTACAGGTGCTTGACACCATACCCGGCTCATTTTTGTGTGTTTTGTAGAGACACAGTTTTGCCATGTTGCCCAGGCTGGTCTGGAATTCCTGGGCTCAAGCGATCTGCCCATCTTAGCTCCCCAAAGTGTCGGGATTACAGATGTGAGCACTGTGCCAGGCCCAGTGTTCGCCATTATTGATATTATTTTGCATTATTATTATTATTATTTGAGACAGAGTCTTTCTCTGTCGCCAGGCTGGAGTGCAGTGGCGCGATCTGGGCTCAGTGCAACCTCCGCCTCCTGGGTTCAATCAATTCTCCTGCCTTAGCCTCCCGAGTAACTGGGACTACAGGCGTCCACCACCACGCCCAGCTAATTTTTGTATTCTTAGTAGAGATGAGTTTTTGTCATGTTGGCCAGGATGGTCTCGATCTCTTGACCTTGTGATCTGCCTGCCTCGGCCTCCCAAAGTGCTGGGATTACAGGCGTGAACCACTGCGCCTGGTTTATTTTGCATTTTTTAAAGAGTTGGATTATACCTACAGCAAATTGGCTTAAAAATATATGAACAGGTTAACAAATGTTTGGGAAGGTCACACACCTTGGTAGACACTGGCCAGGCAAGGAACAGAGCCTGGCCAGCCCCCCAGACCTGCACATGCTCCCTCTCTCAGCCCCTCCCTTCCTATAAAGGAGGCCACCACTCTGACTTCTCTGGTGATCCATTGTGCGCTTCCTTTCAAGCTTTACGAGCCTCAGTGTGGAGCCCTAAACACCACAGCACCATTTCATTTTGTTTTGTTTTGTTTCTTTCCAGCTTTACATCAATGAAAACACGCAGGATGTGCTCTTTGGAATTCGACTGCCTTTGTTCCTTACAAGATTTCCAAGGTTCCTCCACGTGCCTGCATTTGCAACATTAGCTGCTTCATTCTTGCTGCTGAAATAGTTAGCTGCTGTTATTATCACTGTTATTATTATTATTATTTTGAGACAGAGTCTTGCTCTGTCGCCCAGGTTGGAGTGCAGTGGCGTGATCTCAGCTCACTGCAACCTCCACCTCCTAGGTTGGAGATTCTTATGCCTCAGCTTCCCAAGTAGCTGGATTGCAGGCAAGTGCCACCATGCCCAGCTGATTTTTGTTATTTTTAGTAGAGATGGGGTTTCTTTACGTTGGCCAGGATGGTCTTGAACTCCTGACTTCAAGCAATCCACCCGCCTCAGCCTCCCAAAGTGCTGGGATGTCAGACATGAGCCACCGAGCCCAGCTGGTTATCTGTTATTATGATCCTTTTTATTTTCTCGGTGCACAGCATCTGACGACCTCCCAACCAGCATCTCAGAGGGGCAAAGATGATTGATATCCCGTCTTCCACTGAGGAGAGGGAGGCTCCTGGGAGCCAGGTCCCAAATCCCACCCGATTCTGGAGCCTGTGTTCTTAGCCACTCCCCGGTGTGGCCTCTCAACAGAGGAGGAAAAGGGGGCACAGAGCAGTTAAGCAACTTGCCTGGGTTTGCCCAGCAGGGATGTGATGGAGCTACCTCCCCAGACCCTCAGAGCTGACGCTGGAATGCCTCTGTGGCCATTCCAAGGGTGATTTATGAGGGCTCAGGGCTCATACACTTTTAGGGCCCACAGAGACATTGTAATTTTAGTTTCTTTTAAAACCAGAAGAAAAAAATCTGGTGATATAATATAATAATAATAATAATGGCAGATCACAAATCCAGCCTGGATTTTACTTGTCTTTATACAGGGCAGTCACAGGCTAGGAGGAAGGGCCCCCAAAAGCAAATGTCCCTCGAGCCTAGGAAAGCCATCTTTCCACTGAGCCAGCCCCATCTCTTGCAGGAACAAGATGTTGCAGTGGCAATTGGCCGGCCATCCCTGGTGCGGAGGGACCGGGAGAAGCTGGAGCAGCTGTGGCCTTGTTCCTGCCCTGCGGTCCATCCACACCCCCTAACCATCCAGAACCCCTCTTTCCAAAGCCTCTGGGATGGCAGGGCAACTGCAGGGCTTGGGATCCCACAGGACCAATGAGTGGGGAGAAGTCTGCAATTCTGAGACTGAAGGAACAAGGCTTGTTGTTATGTTGACACTGAAAATAGCTTTATGCTTCCACTTGGTGCCAGCTGAGTCACAGCCCTACCGATATCTCCCGCCCTTCAGGGCTTCCCAATTTCATTTCCCAGACACACGCTCCTGGCCTTCGCCCTATCTATTCTCCTTATGATACACTTGATTTTTTAATGAACTCTCTACTTCCTTCCTGCCCTCCCTCCCTCCCTCCCTCCCTTCTTCCTTCCCTCCCTCCCTTTTTCCTTCCCTCCCTCCCTTCTTCCTTCCTTCTCCTTTCTTCTTTTTTTGGATGGAGTTTCACTATTGTTGCCCAGTCTGGAGTGCAGTGGTGCAATCTTGGCTCACTGCAACTTCCACCTCCACCTCAAGTGATTCTCCTGACTCAGTCTCCCTAGTAGCTGGGATTACAGGTGTGCACCACCACACCTGGCTAATTTTTGTATTTTTAGTAGATACAAGGTCTCACCCCATTTACCAGGCTGGTCTTGAACGAACTCCCTTCCTTCCTTCCTTCCTTCCTTCCTTCCTTCCTTCCTTCCTTCCTTCCTTCCTTCCTTCCTTCCTTCCTACAGGCAGTGGCTCATGCCTGTAATCCCAGCAGTTTGGGAGGTCAAGGTGGTGGATCACTTGAGGTCAGGAGTTCGAGATCATCCTGGCCAACATAATGAAACGCTGTCTCTCAGCTAAAATTAGGTTTTGAAATAAAAAAAGAAAGAAAGAAAGAAAGAAAAGAAAGAAAGAAAGAAAGAAAGAAAGAAAGAAAGAAAGAAAGAAAGAAAGAAAGAAGAAAGAAAGAAAGAGAAACCCTGTTCTCTACTAAAAACACAAAAATGAGCCAAGCGTGGTAGTGGGCACCTGTAATCCCAGCTACTCGGGAGGCTGAGGCAGGAGAATTGCTTGAAGCTGTGAGGCGGAGGTTGCAATGAGCTAAGATGGCACCACTGCACTCCAGCCTGGATTACAGAGTGAGACTCTGTCTCCAAAACAACAACAACAAAAAAATCAAAAAAATAAATACAATGGAAACCAAGGAAGTCCACTGTTGCCTGCTCGAGATGCTGAGCACGAAGCCTGCTCTCCTGATTCCAACAAGAAACTAGCAAGTGTGGAGTGATAGGAAGAACACACTCATAGCCAGTGGAGACTTGCTCCTTGACAAATTAGAAAAATTATACTGGAATCCCGGCACTTCGGGAGGCCTAGGTGAGTAGATTGCTTAAGCCCAAGAGTTTGGGACTAGCCTGGGCAACATGGCAAAACCCCATCTCTAAAAAAAAAAAAATACAAAAATTAGCTGGGTGTGGTGGTGGGTGCCTGTAGCCTCAGCAATTCAGGGGGCTGAGGTGGGAGGATCGCCGGTGCCTGGAGGCAGAGGTTGCAGTGAGCCGAGATCCCGCCATTGCACTCCAGCCTGAGCAACAGAGGGAAATTCTGTCTTGAAAAAATAAATAAATAAATAAAGACTTAGAAGGGTGCTAATTTTCTTCCTTTAGGAGTCAGTTGTCATAAATATTTTTTTACAGCAAATTCACGTACTATGCTATTTAAAGTGTACAGTTCAATTGTTTTCAGTATATACAAAAAATGGTACAACCATCACCGCAGTCTAATTTAGAGCATTTGTGTCCCCCTCTAAAGAACCCTGTACTCATTAGCATCTCTCCTTGCTCCGACCCCTCTAGCCCTCAGCAAGCACTAATCTTTTTTTGTCTTTATGGATTTGCCTATTCTGGACGTTTCATATAAATGGAATCACACATTGTGTGGTCTTTCGTGACTAGCTGCTTTCACTTGGCAGAAGGTTTTCAAGGTTCTCCCGTCTTGTAGCACGGATCAGTACTGGAGCCAGGTATTTAATGCTGCATCCTGAGTTCGGGTCAAACTACCTAAAATATGAGTCCCCCACTTCAGGAAGCGCCGCTGTAATGAATAAAGAACCTTTTGGGGGAATCATAGCTCAGTCTCTTGCTAGTTCCAAGCGGGCTGGTTCAGGCTTCCCTGCCATGGTGTTGAGGGAGGAGGTTTATCTTTCAGCTGTCCTTGGGACCGGGCAGGAACTGGTTCAAATGTTACTGCTACTCTATCCTCCTTCCTAAATCAGGACTCTGGGCGCTCCTGGGAATCACTGTCTGTTCCTGCTCTCTGGGAGTGTGAATGAGTCACTGGGTGAGCATGACAGCAGCACCTGTGTGTGCTGGTCTGGGGTGAGAAGCCTGGGCCAAGGGGCAATGGAGGGGAGAAAGAAGCAGGTGGCCACGAGGTCGGCAAGGTGCTGCTCGACTTGTACCCCTCAGCCAGCACTCCCTGCCTCTACCCTTACACTTGTTTTGGCTGCAGGAAGCTGTTTTAGGTGGCAATCGTTTGACATGTGTAGGTGCTGTCTTCCCAGACACGCTGTGCTCAGTGATTGCCCCAGCTCCGCAGTGTATACTTTTTGTAGTTCTTGGTAGCTACCAACGTTTTCAGCCCCTAACTAGTGTAGTACTTGTTTTAATCCTCTCATGGATTGTGTGAGGTAGGTGATCTTTTCCCCATTCACAGATGAGAAACTGAGCCTCAGGATGGTCACATGACTGGTCCAAGGTCTTATGATTAGGAATCATAAGATACCCAGAAGGCAGAGCCGTCTCTTGTGTACCATGAAATGGGACGTTTACCTTGGGTACTCCCTTTGGAGTGTGTTACTGGAGCTTGAGCAGAGACTTGGGGAATCTTCTGGGGATGAGGCCAATAATGTGTTGGGGATGGAGATGAGGAACACTCGGTGTTATGTTTTGGAGACTTGCCCTATACCCAAGGACCTCCAAGTCTTTCTATTAGTCAAGACCCTTTGGGAAGTGAGTGAAAGAACTCAACTCAACCAACTTGAGCAAGGAGAATTGATTGACTCATGTAAAGAAAATAACCAGGATAAACCTGCCTTCAGGTATGGCTGGATCCAGGGGTTTAAAGGTTGAAGCTGCTGCCTCACCTCACAACCCTGGTTCATATTCCTGAATCAATTGGGGGGTAGGGTAGGGGGAATGCTCTGTTTTGATTGGCCGGTGCTGGGTCAGGTGCATGTCCTTGGAAGTGGAGGCATGGTCAGTCCTACTTGAACCGCATAAACCGAGAAGAAAACCTGGGACCCTTGCCTCAGAAGCAGTGCGAATGGATGCTGAGCAGGTTTCAGACTACAGGCGTCCTCCTTGTGGGTGGTAGAGAAGCCACCATTCACCTCTCTGGCTTTGCTGCCAACTTGCCATGGGACCCTGAGCAAGCTGCTTCCCTTCTCTGAGTCTCTGTTTCCCCATCTGAACAGTGGTGATCTTTAAGCTCACACAGCTCTGAACTTCTGAGGCCAACAGGTTTTGTCTAGCCAACAGCTTGGCATCCTAGCTTGACAGATCCAAGCTATGACTTAGGAATGCATGGCCTTCAGAAACCCTGGGGTCGGACCTGGGGCTGGTGCCTGGCCTCTTGTTCTTGCCCATCCTGGCAGGGTACAGCCTGTGATGTGGGAGGGAAGGGTTCTGAGGAGGGTTCTTTGCACATCCCCAGCATTCTCCGTCTATAATTGGCTCCGAATGAAATGATCTCATCCCTGAACACTGGGGAAGAAAGGGTGGGGGTGAAACAGCTCGCTGGCAGCATCTGACATAGTTTGTGACTAACCTGCTTTCCTCCTGAGGCAGGGAGAGACTGTCCGCTCTCTCGAAGACAATGTACAGTTTTGAGAAAAAAAATAAGTCTTGGTAAACAGATTGAGGAGGCTCTAGCCTCTTGAGCTTTCGGGAGGCCCAAGGCGTCTCTCCTCTCTGCCCAAACCACGTGTCTTTTTGACCCTAGCTCACAAGTCAACCTGACCCATGCTATTACCATTCCCCAAACTTTTCCCATCAAACCCTGGCCGGGAAGGTTGTGAGTGTAGCCAGTCCACCAAGCAATTTGTCCCTTATGGATTCTCGATTGAGTTTTGTGGCCGGCTGAAGCTTGTTTAAATGCCCATACATTAATTTTGAAAAATGAGCTCCTAATCAACTTTTAAAAAGCTTGTCACAGCACCATCTGTTTGGCGTTTGTCACTATTGCATTACATAAGAGGAAAGACATTTTTAAAGAATGCGGCTACATTTAGTAATTGGATCGCCGGAGAGGAGCCAAGCCGGGGCGGATGGCACCGTGATTCAGAAATGCCACAGGCCCTTCTCTGGGGTGTGGTGGCCTCCCCAAATTCCACGCGGTCTTGGCAGAGACCTGAGTGCAGCCCAGCTTGGGAGACAGGCTTGGGGTGGCTTCTCTTCCTTTTGCCTTGGTCTCCCTCTTATTTTTTCCATTTGTTCTCCCTCACCCCTTGCCACCCCAGTAATTAGCAGTGACCGAGTGGCTTCACTTCCCTGAGTCCCAGTTTCCTCATCTGGAAAATGGGATTCACAAGAGCACCATCTTACAGCGCTGGTGTGAGGTTTAGATGCATTACTGCCTATGGTGCCTGGCATGTGGTGAGTGCTTTATAAGTATTGCTATTTTATAAAGCTATGTCTGATGCACAGTAGGTGCTGAATAGGTGTTCGTTTTCCTTCCTTTTCCCCTTCTTTTTATTTAGTTATTTATTTAGAGACAGGGTCTTTCTCCGTTGCCTAGGCTGGAGCACAGTGGTGCAAGCTTGGCTCACTGCAGCCTTCATCTCCTAGGTTCAAGTGACTCTCCCACCTCAGCCTCCTGAGTAGCTGGGACTACAGGTGTGCACCACCATTTTTTTGTATTTTTTGGTAGTGACGGGCTTTCACCGTGTTGGCCAGGCTGGTCTGGAACTCCAGCCTGGTCTGGAACTCAAGTCATCTGTTGGCCTCGGCCTCCCAAAGTGCTGGGATTACAGGCATGAGCCACTGTGCCCGACCCCTTCCTTCCACTTAATTCAGCAAGTTCTTAGGAGGTGCCCATGTTTGAGGCAGAGCTGGCTTCAGGCTCATGCAAGGCCATTTGCACAGGGCCCCAGCATGCTTTACACTCAGAAGCAACCTGAGCTCGATTTAGTGTTCTGCTGTCGCTGGCTTGACATTCTTAACTTTTGAACAAGGGACCCTGCATTTTCATTTTGTATTGGACCCCACAAATTATGTAGCCAGTCCCATCTGGAGGTCTAGAATGAGGTTATGGCTTATTTGACCATCCGATATTGAAAATAACAATGGAGTCAACATTTTAAAACCAGGAGAGTTCACACAACAGTCTGGCTTATTTTAGAAAATTAGAACATCTTGCCACTGTGAGTCTGCATTCCCACACACTGCCACACGGGCTGGAGCTGGAGTCCTCTACACAGGCCACATCCGTGACTGTCCCCACCAGTCCTGGAGGCTTTGGACTGCGTCTCTTTGCCCATTTACAGAGCTTCCAGCCTAATGGCTGGGATGATGGGCTTTGCAGCCAGGTATGTATTTAGCTTTACTATCATTCAATCATCTCAGTAACCTCTCTCTAGGGTAGTAAGGATTAACTAGTTAGTATATACAAAGCGCCTGGAATATGTTGTACTGTTACTGCCACTGTTCTGCTCTATCCTGGTGCAGAAGTTCAGACCCCAAGTCTGAGAGCTGCCCTCCAGGAGCCAGAAGCTGCACTTGGCCGCTGGCTGTGAGTGCGTCTCCACCTGCCATCCCACGCAGCATCCGTTGTCAGCGTTCGCTTTCTTTCCCTCTACCTGCAGCACCAGAGTTCTCACCTCGGGCCTGCCCTCCTAGCATTATTTTGAGGGAAGGGCCTTCTGTCCTGTAAATAGGCTGGGTCATCCCTGCCTCGGGGCCTTTGCACCCGCTGCACTTGCTTCCTAGAATACTTCTTTTCCCATAGCTTTGCTTGGCCATCTTCTTATTTTGGTCTAGCTCAAATGGTACTTCCTCAGGGAGGCTTTTCCTGATCACTTGAGAAAAGTAGCCCTGTCCTCTTTCCCCCGTCACACACATGCACCGATATTATTTTCTTCCCAGAATTGGTTTGTCATGTATCTCCCAGAGGACCAGGTCTTCCTTGGTCACTGCTATGTCACCAACACTTAGGCCATTGCCTGGCACATGGAAGGTGTTCAATAATTATCTGTTGAATGAATGAAGGAAGGAAGAAAAGAACTCATCAACTCCTCATGAAACCCTGTAAAGTAGGGACAAGAGATCTGAGTCATGGAGAAGGGACACCTCAAGGTCACGAAGCCAAGAAGGGGCAGGAAGGGCAGTGAGGACCCAGGTTTGCTGCTTCTACACCTCCTGTTCCCCCAACCACCCAGGTGGGAAGCAGGATGGATGTTTTGGATCTTTGGCTCACCCAGCCACCCAGAACAGGTCAAGTGTGCAGCAAGGTCCAGGACACAGCGTCTGAGGGTGGTGAGAGCGAGTCAGCCAGGCAGCCAGGAGGCAAGACTGTTTACAGGGACTGGCGGCTGTCGCCATGACAACCGGACAGCCTACAGCTTCCTGCGTCACCAGGGACGCAGGTTTGCTCTTGGCTGGGATGCAGTGGGGACAATGGAGGGGGGCGGGAAACACGGGGACCCTAAACACTCAGTCTAGGGGAAGGGGGTTCTCATTTCTGGTTTCCTTTTTTTGAGATGGAGTCTCACTCTATCACCCAGGCTGGAGTGTAGTGGTGTGATCTTGGCTCACTGCAACCTCTGCCTCCAGGGTTCAAGTGGTTCTCCTGCCTCAGCCTCCTGAGTAGCTGGGATTACAGGTGTGTGCTACCATGGCCAGCTAGTTTTTGTATTTGTAGTAGAGATGGGGTTTCACCATGTTGCCCAGGCTGGTCTGGAACTCTTGACCTCAAAGTGCTGGGATTACAGGTGTTACCCACGGTGCCTGGCCGGGAGTTCTCATTTCTGAGAATTGTTTGAAGGCTGGGAGGGCCTGGTGAGGCAACGTGTGTGTGTGTGTGGTGTGTGTGTGGTGTGTGTGGTGTGTGTGTGTGTGTGTGGTGTGTGTGTGGTGTGTGTGTGGTTGTGTGGTGTGTGTGTGTGGTGTGTGTGTGGTGTGTGTGTGGTTGTGTGGTGTGTGTGTGTGGTGTGTGTGGTGTGTGTGTGTGGTGTGTGTGGTGTGTGTGTGTGCTGTGTGTGTGTGTGTGTGGTGTCTGGGCTGTGTGGAGTCAGGCTGCCTGGGTTTGAGTCTCAGCTTTGCCTCTTCCGTGCCGTGGCATGTGGGCAAGTGAGTTAACCTCTAAGTGCCTTAGTTCCCTCTAATGTAAAATGAGGTGAATGGTAATACCTCATAGGACTGTTATGAGGATTAAATGAGATAATACTCTCACGGCACTTATTGTGTACCTTGCATTGTTCCTTAATTCTTGGCATCAGTCTGCATCTGGCTCTGGGTTGCCTTCCTGCTGGCGTAGTGGGAAATTTGGCATCAGTCATCCTCAGGGATCCCCACTTCCCTGGCCATTTTCATTCATTCAACAAATACTTGTTTGTTGAATACCTATTCATGCTGTCATGCTGCAACAATGCTGCGTGCCAGGTATTGTTCTAAAGGCTGAGACCACAGCAGTGAAGAAAGCAAGCAAAATCCCTGCAAGAGTAGAGCTGATGCTCTCGTGAGGTAGAGAGATATCAGATATGCCATGAAGGAAAATAGCTATTATATCAGATGATAATGAGTCCTAAGAAGGAAAAGAAAGCAGGGCTGGGAGATTCCAGCTGTAAGGGGATGTTGCAATTATAGAAAGCAGTGGGGTTATGAGTGTGTCAGGGAAGGCCTCACTGAGAAAGTGACCTTTGAGGACAACTTGAAGGAGGTAAAAGAGGGAGTTACATGGTTATTTGCAAGAGCATTCCAGGCAGAGGGAACAGCAAGTGCAAAGGCCCTGAGGCAGGAGCACGAACATGTATGTGACTGTGTCGTGTAGTCAAACCTCTCGGTGCGTCTGTGTGTGTGATGTTATGTGGCGCACATTGGTGGCATAGAGATGGTTAAGCCTGTACACATGGGTGGCAATGCACATGCATGTTTCTTCCTGTACAGGTTTGCTGTGTTCAGTCACAGAGGCTGAGCCTGCACTATTCAGGGAGTGCCATTCACACAGATTGCAATGAAATGGGACCTCCTGGAGCTGTGCAGTGCAGTGGCCCCGAGCATAGATGTAAGTAAATTGACGTAAAATGTCTGTGAAAATGTTCATATGTGTCTGTGTCTGGATATTTAAATATAAGTGACATGCAAATGTGTGTATATGGATGTCTTTATTTAAAATGTTGATATTTCATTCCTTATGGACTTTTGCATGAATATTGATTTTTAAAAATATTGCATTAGATATTATTTCTCTTGATTACTCAGTTTTTGGGTGCATCTTACATTTGCATCAGAGGCAAGTGCCTCACTCTCTTTATGGTGGTCCTCGCCCTGCCCGGGGCTGGGCAGTGAATGTGCAGGAGGCAGGGATGAGGCAAAGGAAGCCTCTCCTTCTGGCTCCTTCTGGCATCTGGGCTCATCAGCACATGACTAGAATCCAAACCCAATCTGAGCACATTTTGTTCCTTTAAAACAGTATTTATTGAGTGCTGACTGTGTGCCAGGGACTCTGCATGCATTATTTTATTTTATCCTTACCACCATCTCTGGGGGTAGATATTTGCTCATTCAATTGAACAGACATTTGCTTAGGGCCTACTATGTGCCAAGGGTACAAGCTGGCATTTGTGCTGGCCTGGAAGCCACTCACAATTTTTCTGGTAACAGCACCCCAGTTTTCCTTCAGGGAACCTAACCTCTTCCCTTTACTGTCCAAGTGGTTCCACTGGGTTTTCTGTACCCGTCTTCTCTCAGACTCCAGGGGTGGGCATGTGATCCAGGTCACCCAGTCAGCATAACTAGACATTAGTTACAGGATGAGTATCTGACCCAAGCTGGTCCAATCAGAGTGGATCCTGGAATTTTTGCTGCCCTGTTGGGAAAAAGAGCTCCCTTTCCATCAGGATTTCTAGCTGTAAGAATTCTATAACCCTGGAATTTCCAGTGAGAGTCCGCTACAAGGAGAGAGAGAGGAAAAACTCATTCCTTATGATATCTTTAGAGGCCCTGGATCCAGCCACACCTGAAGTCAGTTGCCCTAAGATTTTTCAATTCTATGAGTTTATACTTGTTTTTCTTTTTAAAAAACAGTTTGAGAGGGTTTGAAATCCTGAAAAGCTGAAATCCTGCGCTTGGCATCTTGGTGCATGATCTCCTTTAATTCAGAGACGAATCTAGTGGTGAAGGGGCTGTGATCGTGAAAGAACTGATCCTCGGGGAGGGAGGTGACTTATCCAGGGTCACACAGCAGGTTAGTAGTTGGAGCTTGAATTCAAGCCCAGGTCTCTGCTCCTGAGACTTTCTGCCATTCCACACGGTCTCAGCTCTGGACAAGAGGATCTGTGTGAGTATTAGTGAAACAGACCTGAGTCCTGTTATGGCCACTGTTTTGCTCTGTGACCTTGATCAAGTCATTTCGCCAGTATGAGCCTTAGCTTCCCATCTGGAAAAATGGTAGCGCTTACCCCATCATGTTGTCATGAGATGATCCATGTGAGCAAAGTGCTCAGAACAGGGTAGACATGTAGCAAGGAACATAAACTATTATTACCATGGCTCTCTTTTTTTAGACTTTTTTAATTCATAGATTTTTTTTTGGAATAGGTGGTGGTATTTGGTTACATGAGTAAGTTCTTCAGTGATGATTTGTGAAACGTTGGTGCACCCATCACCCAAGCAGTATACACTTCACCCAAGCGGTAGCCACTGAACCCAATTAGTAGTTTTTTTCCCTCACCCCCTTCCCACCATTTTTCCCCTGAGTTCCAAAGTTTATTGTATCTTTTTTTTTTTTTTTTGAGATGGAGTCTCACTCTGTCTCCCAGGCTGGAGTGCAATGGCGTGACCTTGGCTCACTACAACCTCTGCCTCCTAGGTTCAAGTGATTCTCTTGCCTCAGCCTCCCAAGTAGTTGGGATTACAGTTGTGTGCCATCAAACCTGGCTAATTTTTGCATTTTTAGTAGAGACAGAATTTCACCATGTTGGCCAGCCTGGTCTTGAATTCCTGACCTCAGGTGATCCGCCCACCTTGGCCTCTCAAAGTTCTGGGATGAGCCACTGCACCCGGCCCATTGTATCATTCTTGTGCCTTTGCATCCTCATAGCTTAGCTCCCTCTTATGACTGGGAACGTAATGTTTGTTTTCCATTCATACCGTGGCTCCCTCTTTGAGGGAAGAAAGGGGATCCAGGGGGCTCCCCGGCCACCCCTGTCCCATCCTTTCTGATGGCCACAGGCTCCCAGCAGCCCTTGATGGCACCTTCATCCATCTTCTGCCAGACACACAGAACTGGCTCACTTACCCGGGAAGCAGGCACTTAAGGAGGTGCTTCTCCGGTTTCTCTTTTAATTTTCATTACATAAATTTCACATTTCCTGGAATAGAGAACTTGAATGTCTGGACTCATTTGGAAATCGAGTCAGCAAAGGGCCTCATTTATATTAATGGGGCCTGGAATCTGACTTGAGACAAGGCAGAGACAAGGATGGATGGCAGCGGCTCCCAGGCTGAGTCCTCCAGGCTGAGCTCAGACGCTGCCTTGAGAAGCAGACGCCTCCAGATTTAGGTTGGGACTGTTCCCATTGTGTGGGGGGCTCCTGGATACAAAGGCAGTGTTGACACCCCTCTCCCACTGAAACTTTCCCAATGGCTGCTCACTGCTGCCAGGGGGAACTCCAGCCTGCTTGTCTTGCTTGACAAGGTGCTGCATGATAGACCCCTGCTAGCCTCCCCGCTCCTGCCCACCATTCTGCTCCCTCATCCTTCTTTAGCCCAGCTGGCCTCCTGAGAGCATTCCTGTCTCAGGGCCTTTGCACTTGCTGTGCTCTCTGCCTGAAAGGTTGTTATCCCAGCTCTTCCCATGGCTAGCTCCTTCCATGTCTTGTCTCACAGCCACTGTTTCAGGGAGGCCTTCCTTGATTGCCTATCTGGAGGAACAGTTTCTCTGCATCACACCCATTTCATTTTCTCCATCACAATAAGCAATAGCTTATATTTTCTTATTTACTTACTTGACTATTTATTTATTGGCTGTCTTTCACATGAGAGTATAAACCCCATGAGAGCACAGACTACATGTCTCATTCACCTTTGTCCCCCTAGGATCTGGCTCAGAGAGACAGATTTCTTAAGCACCTTGATAAATATTTGTGGAATGAATGCTTGCGCTCATTCAGCAAACCCTTTCTGAGTGCCTACCAGGTGCCAGGCTCTATTCTGGGTGCTGGGAACACAGGTAAGAAAAAGACAGGTGCAGTGACTCACACCTGTAATCCCAGTATTTTGGGAGGCCAAGGCAGGTGGATCACTTGAGGTCAGGAGGTCAAGACCAGCCTGGTCGACATGGTGAAACTCTGTCTCTACTGAGGATGCTGGGTGTGGTGGCATGCACCTGTAATCCCAGCTACTCAGAATTACTTGAACCTGGGAGGTGGAGGTTACAGTGACCTGAGATCGTGCCACTACACTCCACCCTGGGTGACAGAGCTAGACTCTGTCTCAATTAAAAAAAAAAAAGACAAGATTGTTGCCTGCATGGAACTTGTGGTCTGGCGCAGAGAGGAAAACACCATAGTAACGAACATTTATTGAGCGTGACAAGGATTTTACAAAGAGACATCACATTTCATCCTGACTACAGCCCTCAGAACTAACTGTTACTCGTACCAGTTCATGAAGCACAGAGAGGTGAAATAACTTGCTCAAGGTCAGACAGCTAGAAAATAGGAGCCAAGACTGTGGTCAGGCCATCCGGCTCCCTGCTCTGCTGGGTTAACCAGCTCACTGAAGCCACTGGGAGTTAAAGCCTTGTGCTGTGAAACCTGTAATGGGGGAGGCTCTGGAGGCTGCGGGAGCTCAGAAAAAGCACCTGATATATTAGGTTGGTGCAAAAGTAATTGCATTTCTTGTCATTGAAAGTGATAGCAAGAATCACAGTTGCTTTTTACAACCTAATAGCTTTTGACAGGGGAAAGGCTGAGCAAAGCCTCCTGAAAGATGCGGTGCCTTAGCTGTGTCTAGAACTTATTTATTTTTAACTTTACATTATAGCTTAAGAACTTCTAATATCTCCACACTGTCCACAGTTAAAATTTTAAGTAATGCATATTATTCCAGTGAGAGGCAGCATCATCCATCATTGTTGGGGAGTTTTGTGCTTGCAATTTTCAGGTTCTCTTTAACGCTTTGAGGACCAACTCCCTGGCTTACTGGAGTAATGTAGCGCTCAGGTTTCAGCTCCTCCCTTTACTTGGCTCTGAGGATTCTTCATTCCTGGAACAAAGGGCATCTCCAAAGTCACCAACATGGGACATAATGGATAACTAGTAGTCCCTGCCCCCTTCTCCATCCCTGCCTTGATGCCAGGTGAGATCCCCACCCGAAGAAAGGCTGAGCTTACATTATCTCCAGCTCAGCGGGTCCTTGGAAATTAGATTGTTTTAAGGAAATAAAGAAATGTGATGTTTCAACAATACACTAGGAACAGTGGTTGCCTTTTCAGAGAGAAGCTGGGTGGCCAAAGGATGGGGTAAGAAGGAAATTTTCAGGCCAGGCGCAGTGGCTCACACTTGTAATCCCAGGACTTCGGGAGACTGAGGCGAGAGGATCCCTTGAACTGAGTCCAGGAGTTTGAGACCAGCCT
The DNA here is from genome assembly GCF_049354715.1 of Callithrix jacchus. NCBI lineage: Eukaryota > Metazoa > Chordata > Mammalia > Primates > Cebidae > Callithrix > Callithrix jacchus. Next base: position 44,744,487 of record NC_133506.1, on the reverse strand, counting down.
GGACAACATGGGAAAACCCTGTCTCAAAAAAACCAAACCAAAACAAAAAACCAAAATTAGCTGGGTGTGGTGCATGCCTGTCATCCCAGCTACTCAGGAGTCCGAGGTTGGAGGATGACCTGACCTGAGTATTTGAGGCTGCGATGAGCTGTGGTTGCGCCACTGAACTCCTGCCTGGGTGACAGAGGGAGACCCTGTCTCAAAGGATAAAAGAGAAGAAGGAGATCTTCTTGCAGATCCTTTTGTATCTTTCCCATTGGGCACCATGTGACATTATTACTGAGTAAAAAAATGGAAACATTTAAAAACAAAATGTAGAAGAAGTTAATGTGTTATTTCTGCATATCAGTCTGTGGACTAAGTTTTATACGACGCACTCATTTTCTTTATCTACTTCAGCAGTGTGTGAAGTAGCTATTATTGCCTCTGCCTGACAACTAAAGAAATGGAGGCCTGGAGAGGCTCACGTGGCATATTAGTGTGAGAACCGAGACTCTGCTGGGTGCAGTGGTTCACGCCTGTCGCCTCAGTACTTTGAGAGGTTGAGGCAGGTAGATTGCTTGAGCCCAGGAGTTTGAAACCAGCCTGGGCAACATGATGAGACCCCATTTCTATTAAAATAAAAAAATAGAACAATTAGCCAGGCATGGTGGTACACACCTGTAGTCCCAGCTACTTGGGAGGCTGAGGCAGGAGAATCGCTTGAACCCCAGAGGTGGGGGTTGCAGTGAGCTGAGATCGTACCACTACACTCCAGTCTGGGTGACACAGTGAGACTCTGTCTCAATTAAAAGAAAAAAAGAATCGAGAGTCTACTCCAGGCCTTCTAACCCGTCCAGGGAGTCTCCACTTCTCCACGTACCTCTTCCTTCACCGGCGGAAGCCATGCCAAGGTGTGGAATGAAGGGCGGGGATACCTCCCTAGTCATCACTTACTGTAGGGTGGTCACGTGTCACACTGGTGTTGTGCAATCTGGGCTCAAATCCTGGGGCTGTCCCTGGCCTGCTGCATGACCTTAGGTAAATCACAAAACCTCTTGGGCCTTGACTCTGTGGCAGCTGACCTCCAAGACCGCTCCAGTGACTCTCACCTTCCGGCATTCCCTCCTTTGTATGGGCCTCTTCGGCAGTGAATAGGGCTGACCTGTGGGACCAACAGGGTATTTTGGAAGTGATAGTATGTGTGACTTCTACAGCTAGATAAGAAAAGGATATTCTAACAATGGAATATTATTCAGCTTTAAAAAGGAAAGACATTCTGGCATATGCTACAGCATAGATGAACATTATACTCTGTGAAATAAGCCAGCCACAAAAGGTTACACATTGTATGATTCCATTTATATGAGATACCCAGAATAATCAAGTTCATGGAGACAGAAAGTGGAGTGGTGGTTGCCAGGGGTGGGGGGAGGAGGAGTAGAGAGTCACTGTCAAATGGATGTGAAGTTTCAATCTGGGAATATAACAAAGTTCTGGAAATGGATGGTGCTGCTATTTGCCAAAAATGTGAACATACTCAAGATCATGGAAGTGCACAGTGAAAAATGGTTAAAATGATAAATTTTATGTCATGTGTATTTTACTGCAACAAAAATCTTTGGAGAAAAAGACATTATGGCTCCTCTCTTTCTCTTGATCTCTCATTCTGGGGGAAGCCAGCACCTACATTGTAAGGACACTCAAGAAACTGTTGACTTTTGGGGAGAAAAAAAAAAAAGAAACTCCGTGGAGAGATTCATGTGCTGAAGAATCGAGGCCTCCTGCCGTAGCTCCACAGCAATTTGCCAGCATGTGTGGGAGCCATCTTAGAGGCAGCCCCTGCAGCCCAGTAAGCCCCCAGAGGATGTCACCCCGGCTGACATTTTTTTTTTGAGATGGAATCTTACTCTGTTGCCCAAGCTGGAGTGCAGTGGCACAATCACAGCTCACAGCAGCCTTGAACTCCTGGACTCAAGCCATCCTCCCCCTTCAGCTTTCCAAGTAGCTGGGACTCCAGGTGTGTACCACCATGAACAGCTAATTTTATTTTTATTTTTGTAGAGATGGGGGTCTCACTATTTTGCCCAGGTCAGTCTCAAACTCCTGGCCTCAAGCGCTCCTCCTGCCTCAGCCTCCCAAAGTGCTGGGATGACAGGCACGAGCCACCGTGCCTGGCCCTGGCTGATGTCTGTCTTGACTGCAACTTTACAAGAGAGTCTGTACAGGAACCATCCATCTAAGCCACTCTCAAATACCTGTGCCGAAAAACTGTGTGAAATGTAAGTGTTGATTGTTGTTTTAAGCTGCTAAGTGTTAGGGTACTTTGTTACACAGCAATGGGTAACGAATACAGTTCTTCATCTGTAAACTAAGGATTGTGGTAATTTCACAGTGTCATCGGTGATGATAATTTCATGGTGACTCCTCTGATGATGACTTCATAGTCTGTATTTCTTAGGGTTGTTGCTAAGAAATTAGCAAATGCTAATTAGTGCTTGGAGCAGTGTCTGGAACCCAGTAAATGCTGAATAAATATTAACTGGTTTGATTTTATGTTCTTTGTGATTTCTGGCTCTGTGAGATGCTGAGCCTGAACAATAGAGCCCCATTTTTTTTTTTTTTTTTTGAGACAAAGTCTCACTCTTTGTATTCCACCCAGGCTGGAAAACAATGGCATGATCTCAGCTCACTGAAATGTTTACCTCCCAGGTGCAAGCAATTCTCCTGCCTCAGTCTCTCAAGTAGCTGGGATTACAGGTATACACCACCACACCTGGCTAGTTTTTGTATTATTAGCAGAGACAGGGTTTCACCATGTTGGTCAGGCTGGTCTCGAACTTCTGACCTCAGGTGATCCACCTGCCTCAGCCTCCCAAAGTGCTGGGCTTACAGATGTGAGCCACTGTGCCTGGCCTAGATTCCCATTAAAGAACATAACTAGGCTGCAGGCTGCAGTGGGGTGATAGAGATGGTTACAATGAGAGCTACTGTTATTGAACACTCACTCAATGCCTGTTCATAAACCCTTCATAGCCTTCCATTGAAGCTTCAGCAGCAGCCCCTTGAAGTAGATGCTATTATTTCCCCATTTGCTAGACTAGAAAATCAAGGTCCAGAGAGAGAAAATGACTGGCCCTAAATCACATGGAAAAGAAGTGGGGTAGCTAAGATCTGACCTCAGATGTTTAGACCCTAAAGTTTCTATTGTGAACCACTAGGCTGAACTGCCCCTTGACTCCCCACCCCCAACCCCCGCTCGCAATGCAAAGCTTATCTTTTCAATTTACCAATTTCTTGCTTATTAGTTTGAAGTTTATTGCCCACACATCGGAATGGAATAATTTGTTCCTTCACTTCCCATCTGCAGAGTGTCAAACGCCTTTGCACTTGGGAGGCTGGAGAGTAGATTCCCTTAGAAGTTTGTTCTTGTGATTCAGGTGCCCTCTCCCTGGCTATCCCCTTCAATAGCTCGGATTGGGAATAAGAGTGCACACATGAACAGAACAGTGCAGAAACATCTGTCCGGCCTTCGTTCCCTGCAGAGTCTCATCAGAGGTGGTTCCATTAGCCCCAAGCCTTTACAGCCTGGCACCTTCAGACCCGCCACCAGCTGGCTCTCCTAAGATTTGCTGTGGGGCATGTGGTCCTCAGGGGCGCCAGGTCCTCAAACAGGCGATGAGCTCAGGGCATGGGCATTGCCACACCTGCTCCTCTCCCCAAGGAGGGGAGAAAGCTGTGCAGCCACTGACAACATGGCCTTTTATGAGCTTGAATCTGGTGTGCATACTTGTGTGTGGGCAGGAGAGCAGACGGGGACCCAGCCAAGGCTGACAGGGGTCAGAGGGAAGGGCAGGGGTGTTTGCGGGTGCCTGTGATGTGGCAGTGGCTGAGCTGGGCCCGTGTGCCTGCACATCATTGTGTTTCAAGTATTTTTGACTGTTAAGTTGCAGGAAGAAGTATATTTTGCAGTATTACCTGTAATATGCACACACAATTGACATGAAAGTTTTATGAATCTGTATTTACCTTTTATGAGCAATGCATGCTGACCTCAATTCCATTCTAGTTTATTCTACTCCAGTCTATTTTATTCTTTCATTACAAAATTGCTGGTCATGACCCATGAAACATATGTCAAAACCCCCAAACGCAGGGGTTCGTGATCTGGGTCTACAAATTTGTATAGAATAAAACTATATAATTTTATTTTCACTCACCTCTAGTTGAGGTATAGCGCTTCCTTTAGGTATGGCTATAGGCAACAAATCATAGTAATGTATTCCAGTAACATTGTCACATACACAAAAATCACAGGCTGGGAGTGGTGGTGTGTACCTGCAGTCCCAGCTACTCAGGAGGCTGAGGTGGGAGGATCGCTTGAGCTCAGGAGGTCAAGGCTGCAGCAAACTATGATCATGCCATTGCACCTCAGCTGGAGTGACAGAGTAAGATCTTGTCTCTAGAAGAAAAATCACAGACTGTTTTGTATCTCATTATGGTTGTTGCAAATGTCTCAAAATAACATAATCTTCACAACCTCAAAATTGTGGTCGTTACTATACTTAGTGCTAGATCTTTTTTTTTATTTATTTGAGACAGGGTCTTGCTGTGTTATCCAGGCTGGAGTTCAGTGGCTCAGTCACAGCTCACTGGAGCCTTGAACTCCTGGCCTCAAGTTATCCTCCTGCCTCAGCCTCCCAAAGTGCTAGGATTACAGGTGTGAACACTGGGCCTGGTTATTTAATTTGTTAATAGAGAAGCACTTGTATTACTACATCACACATCTAAAATATTTTGATAATTGCATTTCAGTAGGTTTCCTTTGCAGCCTATGTATTTGGCTAAGTGCAATGGCTCATGCCTATAATCTCAGCACTTTGGAAGACCACAGCAGGAAAATTGCTTGAGGCCAGGAGTTCGGAGACCAGCTTGGGCAACATAGTGAGACCCTGTCTCTACAAAAATTATTAAGAGACCCATCTTAAAAAAAAAAAATAACTGGGTATGGTGATGTGTGCCTGTAGTCCCTGCTACTTGGGAGGCTGAGGTGGGGTGGGGGGTAACTTGAGCCAGAGAGATCGAGACTACAGTGAGCCATGATCGTGCCGCTGCACTCCACCTGGGTGACAGAGTGAGACCTGTCTCTTAAAAAAAAAAAGAGAGAGAGAGAGAGGAAAATCCCTTATGTATTGACATTCAAGTATTTTTCTGAGTCTGAGAAGGGGATGTGGGTTTCATCAGACTTGTGAGAGGGTCCATGACACACAGAGTTTGGCTGCCCCGGTGGGTCCTGATAAGCAGTTCATGAAATGCTGCCCCATGCTGAAAGCTCCTGGGGGGCAGAGCTCTGGAGTCTTGAACCTCGAGCCCAGTGTGGAAATCACGTCGGTGGCCAATGTTTCCATAGCACATATGGTGCCAGCCTATGTACGAGGCCCTTTGCATGGATTATTTCTTTTAATCTTTACACCAACTCTTGTGTGAGGGGTACTATTCTTAGCCCCATGTCTCTGTCTCTTTACCCAACTTCATTTTTCTTCTTAGCACCAGAAGTGTCATATATTTTTATCTGTTTATTGGCAGCCTCCCCCACTGGGATGTGTGTCTCTTGAAGGCAGGGATTTGCTTTGCTCAGTGCTTCATCTCCAAAATATCAAAATATGCAAGACTTAAGGGGATACCAAAAACTCAGGAATCATGCCATGTCACATAACATGTTCACACACACGCAACCTCAGAAATCAAAATAAGGAATATTTTACTGCCTTTTTTTTTTTTTTTTTTTTTTGGTAGGGGAACAGGGTCTCGATCTGTCAACTGGGCTGGAGTACAGTGGTGTGATCATGGCTCACTGCAGCCTTCAATTCCTAGGCTCAAATGATCCTCCTGCCTCAGCCTCCAAAGTAGCTGAGACTACAGGCACACAACACCGTACCCAGCTAATTTTTGTATTTCTTGTAGAGTTGGGGTATAACCACGTTGCCCAAGCTGGTCTCCAACTCCTGGGCTCAAGTGATCCTCCTGCCTTGGCTTGCAAAGTTCTGGAATTACGGGCATGAGCCACTGTGCCCTGTCTAGTAATATTTTTAAAAATAAAAATTAATGCCAAAATCCATAAACAAAATATCAAAATTTCAAATAAAATTAGGATCCAATCCCCTGTGTGTGTACATTACTGCTGGATCTCCTTACCCTATTCCTTGTCCTGGGGGGCTTAAAACCTAACGGTTGCTAAAGTGAATTAGCCTCATTCTGCAGATGGGGACATTGAAGCAAGGAGGCTCGAGACTTTCTGGGTCGGCGCCAAGAGCCAGTAAGTGGAGTGGAGCAGTCAGGATTTTGAACTCAGGCGATCTAATTCCAGACACAGCTTTCTTAAACCCTGCACAGCCAGCCCTGTGAATTATCATGCTTGATCCTTTTGGTAGTGCTAGTAACCTGGTAAAATCAGATCGATTTGACTTAAAACCCCAATTTTGGCCAGGTGCAGTGGCTCACACCTGTAATCCGAGCACTTTGGGAGGCCGAGGTGGGTGGATCACTTGAGGTCAGGAGTTCGAGGTCAGCCTAACCAAAATGGCAAAATCCCATCTGTACTAAAAATACAAGTGGATGTTGCAGTGAGCCAAGATCATGCCACTGCACTCCAGCCTGGATGAGAGTGAGACTCTGTCTCAAAAGAAAAATCCCAGTTTTGCCTCTTCCTAGCTGGGCGAACTTGGGCAAGTCATCTCAGTGCTCTGTGCATGGATTAAAGACGGTAGAGGGGACTGGAAGGGGATCAGAATGGGGCTACATCATTAGGTGGGCCCACAGTGGGTGTGTTTGAGGAAGAGTGGAGGACTGGAATGTTAGAGCAGAGCACTTTTGCGTGAGAGCAGTGTGAGATGAAATAGAGATGCAGGCAGAAGCTAGTGGATGTAGGAATTTGCAGACCAAGCCAGGGACTTTGGACTTTATTTAACATGTGATGAAAAGCCTTTGGAAGGCTTTGACAGCAAAGTGACATGATCAGACTGCCAGCTTGACAAGATCCCGCTGGCCATTATGTTGAGAAGAACCTGAAAGATCAAGGGCAGAAATAGGGAAGCCAGTCTGCACATGGCTGCAATACGAAGGCAATAGACAACTGTGGCGTGACCCCAAGTTGGAGCAGTGGAGGAGGGAGAAATGCAGATCCCAGATCTATTTTGAAGGCAGAGCCCAGAGGAACGGCTGACAGGCCATTCATTTCAGCACTGTTTGTTTTAGCAAAAGTTGAAAGCAACTTAAATGTTCAGGAGTAGGAGACTGGCAATTACCAAGTATAATAGAACACGACATAGGCTTATGAAAGAACGAGGAGGCTCTTGGTGTATTAATACAGAATGATTTCCAAGATACATTAAAAGAAAAAAGCCAGATGCAGAGCCGTATATATGGCACTCTTACTATTTGTACGGGGTAAAATAAAACAAAACAAAACAACACATACACGCTCATATGTATGTGTGTATGTTTGCAAAAATGATCTCCGGAAGGCTACATGAGAAACTGGTAGCAGTAATTGCCTCCAGGGAAAGGGGGCGGGGTCTGGGGGTGTAAGGGAAATTTCGCTTTTCATTGCACCTTTTGGATTTGAGATTTTGTACCTCTTCTCAACTGGTGGTGGTTGTGATCCCCAGGGACATCTGGCAATTTCTGGAGGCATTTTTGATTGTTGCAACCTGGGGGAGGTGTTACTGGCATCTGGTGGGTAGAGGTCAGAGATGTTGCTAAATACCCTACAGTGCCCAGGATAGACCCCACAACAGAGAATGGGCTGGCCCCAAATGTCAGTAGTGCTGAGTTTGAGAAGCTCTGATTTAATAAAAATAGATAATAAGGCCAGATGTGGTGGCTCATGCCTGTGATCCCAGCACTTTGGGAGGGTGAGGCAGATGGATCACCTGAGGTCAGGAGTTCAAGACCAGCCTGGCCAGCATGGTGAAATCCCCCTCTACCAAAAATACAAAAATTAGCCGGATGTGGTGGCGGGCACTTGTAATCCTAGCTACTCGAGGCTGAGGCAGGAGAATTGCTTGAACCTGGGAGGCGGAGGTTGTAGTGAGCCAAGACCTTGCCACTGCACTCCATTCTGGGCAACAGAGTGAGACTCAGTCTAAAAAAAAAAAAGGAAAACAAGTTTTTTTTTTTTTTTTTTCAGGATGGTATTTATTCTGAGGTTTTATATTTTATGGGTTTGAAATACCCTTTGCTTTACTAAGATAATGTATAGTACATGACAGTCACTTTTTCAACATCCTTACTTGGCAAAATAAAGTGTCAGGAAGGTTTATACATTTCCGTAAGCTGAATAAAAAAATAGCTGGGCATGGTAGGCACCTGTAGTCCCAGCTACTTGGAAGGCCGAGGTGGGAGGGTGGCTTGAGCCCAGGAGTTGGAGGCTGTAGCTATGGTTGCACCACTGTGGTGAAGCCTGGGCTTCAGAGTGAGACCACATCTCTAGACAAATAAGAATACAACATTTTTTTTTTTTAACTGGGCTATGAAATTTTAAAGTCTGGAAACTACCCTTTTCAATTAATAGGCTTTGAAAGGTAATGATTTAAAATATGTCCACAAAATATTTGATCCTTTTTCCCCAAGAGGCAGAATTCCCTCTCTCTAAGGGTGACCTGGATTTGGTGACTCACTGCTAACAAATAGATTTGGTGTGAGTGATGGTTTCTGATCTCTGAGACTAGGCCACAAGATGTGTGGTGCCTTTCTCCTAACCCCTCTGTCTTGAACCACTGCCCCGGGAGGACGCCAGCTTCCACGCTCTGAGGACATTCAAGAGCCCTGTGGAGAAGTCCGCATGGTGAGCAACTGAGGCCTCCCACCAACAACCAGGAAGGAACTGAGGCCAGCAGAGCCACCTTAGAGGCAGGTCTTCCATCCCAGTCAAGCAGAGGACTGCAGCTGGTGTCTTGATTGCAACCTTGTGAGAGACCCCCAGCCAGAACCACTCAGCTAAAGATGCTCCTGAATGAGGTAATAAATGTTTCAACTTGCTAGAGTTTTGGGGGGTAATTTGTTACACAGCAGTGGATAACAAATACAGAAGGCTGGCCATGGTGGCTCATGCCTATAATCTCAGCACCTTGAGAGGCTGAGGCAGGGGTATCACTTGAGGCTAGGAGTTCAAGACCAGCCTGGCCAACATGGCGAAATAATCTCTATTAAAAAATACAAAATTTAGCCAGGCATGGTGGCACATGCCTATAGTCTCAGCTACTCTGGAGGCTGAGGCATGAGAATTGCTTGAATCCCAGAGGTGAAGGCTGCAGTAAGCAGAGATAGTGCCACTGCACTCCAGCTTGGGTGACAGAGTGAGACTACGTTTCAAAAATAACGACTAAAAATCCCCCCAAAACAAATACAGAAATTGTCAAGCCCTATCAGTAAATCAGAGATCACAGAAAGGCAGCCTATGGGCTGTGGTCTGCGGTCTGCCTACGGATGTATTTCATTTGGCCAGTATAGGACTAGAAAAAATGAAATTAGTTGCTAACATTTATTTATTTATTTATTTTATTTTTTAGTAGAGTCAGGATTTTGCCATGTTGGCCAGGCTGGTCTCGAACTCCGCCTCGGCCTCCCAAAATTCTAGGATTACAGATGTGAGCCACGCACGTAGCCATGGTTGCTAACATTTAAAAGTTGGGTATTTCCCATAAAAATCCAGATTTTTGACTTCTCTTAGAAAGATCTAGTGTTGCTGGGCCCACATCCCTATGGGTAACAACCAGTTGGAGATAAACAGCTTTAGACAGGGTGTGTGTTCTTTTGTTGACGACACTCACTACCACTCCCTTATGTCTCTTAGATCACTTTACTAATTTATGCTACCTGCTCTGCCCCAGTAGTCATCTGAGCTTATACCTTCTATTGTGAGACAGCTTTTAATGAGATGCCCAGGCACAGTTGACATGAGAACCAAATGATCAGAGTTGGAGCTTTGATTTATAAGTATCATGTAGGGTGGGTTACCACTGGCTTGCATAGTTGGGGTGAGAAGCCAGTTATATTTTCCTGTCCTCTTTCCAGGGGGAAGAGAAGAAGTTGACACTGCCTGGGGACAGGCTCCCTGATTCAAGTCCCCTTACAGCGCTTCCTGCCTCACCTCCCTGTGTCCTGCAAAAAATCAAACAAACTGCACCAGGCTTGTTTTTTCCATAGCTTTTATTGAACTCTGCAGACTTCATTAAGGGACCATTTGCTTAGAAATTCTTAAACATTTGAACATATTTTACATGACAAGACAGCAGCTGGAGGTCACAGAAAGATCACAATTTCATCTCACCACATGCATAAAAAGACACTGGGATTTTTGTTGGTGTGTGTTGTGTGTGTGTGTGTGTGTGTGTGTGTGTGTGTATTGCGAAATGCGCAATGCTCATTTTCACCTTTACAGGAAGGACTAGAGACGTTAACTGACGAGAGATGAACAGGACCCACGAATGCACCCCCGAGAAAAGAGTTCTGGGGACATTGGTCATTTATGGCTAATGTGATTGGCTTGACCCCTGTCAAGGGTGGGGTAATCAGAATGGCTTTGCTGGCAAAAAAGCCCCAACCTCACACCATAGGTTCCTGGGAGGGAAAATGTCTTAGCTGATGGGATCTGGGGGCATGCTACCATGGTGACTTTGGGGCTCAGAAAAGAGGTCTTCGGCTCCAAATGCTGGAGGGCAGGCTGGCCTTAATATCCAGCTGGACTCCCATGGCTCAGGGAATGCGATCCAGTTTCCAGATGTTGGCTCCTATGTTTCTGCCCCAGCAACTCCCAGATCAAGGGAAATCCCAAGTTCGAACCCTTGGCTTAGTCCATCAGAAACCACTTGATGGTCTCTCTGTGGGCCGTGCGTGAGCTAAAATAGAACATGAGGCTGAGAAATGCAGAATAGGGGAAGAGGGAGGAGGCCGGAGCTGCCCTGTGGGCCCCCAGGAAGTGTGGCTCTGAGAGAGCCGTGGCCCTTATCAGCTTGGGGCCTACAAGCATCAGATAGAGATGTCATCTTGAGTCAAAGAACAGATGACTTTGATGGGCAGTTATGGTTTCAGTGGGAGAGGGGCTCCTCATTTTTCTTCCCTTCACTGTTAGGTAGGGATTCATGAACTCCCCCATTCACTCACAAGTTCGCTCGTCCAGTCATCCACTCAGAGATCAACCATTCACACATTCACTCACTCACAAAAACACAGGTTGGATGACCATCAGGTGCCAAGGGCGTATGTTGGGGGTAACCCTGAGTTCCTGGTGCAGAAAATAAGGTTCCCAGTTTTTGACCTTGGGTTGAAGTCAAGATAGGTCTGGAGAATCCTCTCTGTCTCCACCCACTCAGGCACACTCAGCTCATCCAAGAGAGAGGCCCAAAGCCCAGTGAAGCCCAAGGGGCATGAGCCAAGCTGTAGAGATGTCACAGTTTCTTGGGCATCTTCTCTGCTGCCTGCCTCTTTCCAATCTTGGTTCAGCTCAGGGAATCAGGAAGTATGGGAAGATCCCTGCATGGCCCTCGAGGGTATTCTAGCGGGACAGATTTGGGAGTGGCCTACATGTTCTTGAATTGTCCTATTGTTGCAGCCTTGTGTTGTTGTAGCTTGAGTGATTCTGCAGGGCAGAGCTTCCAGGGAGGAGTTGGGAGGGAATCTTGAACGCTGGTTTTTATGTTATTTGGCTTCAGAGGAAGGTGGCTGCTCATTCTGCTCATTGAAACATACCATCCTGCCCACCTCGTACTAGAACAACAGAAGACTGGTCCTGGGTTCACCGTGAGGTTGAAGTCTCACTTCCTCTCGACCCACTGTACATAAACTCTCCCTTGTCAAAGGCTTTCCTTGCAGAATGCAGTGTGCAGGCTGATTTGGGAAGGAGGCTACAGCTGCAGGAGAGTGGGCATTCTGCTTGAAGCAGCAGCCAGAACCTGGTTTTGCTGTGAAACTGGATTAAAAGCTGTCTTTCTCTTTTGATCCTTCTGGATTTTTTTTTTCGTGGTGGGGAGTTTTGAAGGTCTCGAGTGGGATCTCTTGTTTGATTTACCAGAAAAACAAGCCCTTTTGGAATGGAGCCATTTGTTATTGCCTGGGCAGTTGTTCATTGTGGGGCTGGCTAGTAGGGAAAGATATCATTGCATCTTTTGTACGGAAAGCCCCAGGCTCATGAGGGCACAGGAGCTGGGCGGAGGGGCTGAAGCACCATAAGACAGCCAGCCAGGGACAGGGGACAGCATGGATTGCTCCTTGGCTGGCCTGGGGAAAGGTAGCATGAGTCTCATCCCAATGTGGTACCTGGTAGGCCACTGGGGATGGGTTGGATTGGTGACTGACAGTCACTAAAATGTTCCAAGAAAGGGAGCTGGAGGAAGCAGACTTGTCTCTTAGGCACCCCCTCTGATAGCTCCAGAGCCCAGAATTTGCATTCCTGCTAATTGTGCTGCATGCCTTTGCTTCAGTGGCTTGAGCTTGTGCCCAGAATGTTCAAACCACCTACACACACACACACACACACACACACACACACACCCAAGAAACCAAGAGGGAGCATTTCTGTGGATGTTCAGCCCAGTTTCCATGCAATGCTAGGGCCCCTCTGCAATGCCCATTTTGTATACCATCTAGCCAGCCTCTTTCAACACCTGTGGTATAAGGGTGCTCACTGCCCACCGTGGCATTGAGTTCCATAGTCAGATAACCCAGCCTATTAGGAGGGCTTCCTTAATTTGACCCCATCCCTTTCATACAATAGAAATTGTTGGAGAACTTGCATATAGCCATCTGGCAGTTAAGTGGTTTCTTCTTCAGATGCACTGCCTTACTCCACCACATCCTGGCCAGCCTTTAGATCTTTTCAGGATCTTTAAAGGGAGGAACAGATAGTTCGGTTTATAAGTAAAGATGAGGGTTCCCTCGATTAACAGAGCCCCACCCAAATTCAAGTTGGCATTTGGAGACGTTCAGGAGAAAAATCTAAGTAAAGTGAAAATCGGGGAGAGTGAACAGAAATGCAAACTATATAACCTCTTTCTTGATGAAAACAGACACAGCCATAGGCAAGCGTGTTTGCTTATCCACGCATCAAACCTAGGAAACTGCTGGGAGACAATTTTTTGTTTTTGTTGGTCTTGTGCAAAAGTTAAAAAAAATCTAGTTTGTTTTATTTGACTCTGGTTCAAATCAGACTATCAGAGGTCTGTGGGGTGGGAGAACTCTGATTAGTGTCCTAGTCCAGAATAAAAAATTCATATTTGAGTTGGCTTCCTCTTGGGATTTATCTGATGGGAGGGCTCACTGTCATTTGAGGGTCCTGGTTTGGCTCAAATTTCTGATTCTAGGCAGAGCTCTGAGCCCTGCAGCTGACAGCGAGGCGGGTGGGATACCAAAACCTAAACGAATGCGAGCTGGAGATTATCTGGGCTTTCTTCATCTTACTGTGTAAGTTGATGGATGGAGAATCACTTTCTGTTGAAGATCCTGCATAATGAGACGTCCTCTGCCTACCCAGGGCTGAAAACTGCCTCATGGAAATAATCATCAGAACAGTCCGAAAACTCCCCCAGGCATGGATAGGTAGAAGCCGGAAAAGTACCCCTGTCCTTGCCACATACCTCCTGCTCTATGGAGCTAGGCAGCTGGCAAGGGAAGGGGAGACGCGCTAGCAGATTTTGGGACATCTCTTCTCAAGGTTTGGCTGCAAGGTGTCTAGCCACTGTTTTTTGGTGAGGCTGTTAGAAATGGATTGAAATGGGCTGGGCACAGTGGCTCACGCCTGTAATCCCAGCACTTTTGGAGGCCGAGGCAGGCAGATCACCTGAGGTCAGGAATTCGAGGCCAGCCTGGCCAACATGGCAAAACCCTGTCTCTATTAAAGATACAAAAATTAGCCGTGCATGGTGATATACTCCTGTAATCCCAGCTACTCAGGATGCGGAGACATGAGAATCACTTGAACCTGGGTGGTTGAGGTTGCAGTGAGTCAAGATTGTGCCATTGCACTGCAGCCCGGGCAACAGAACAAGACTCTCTCTCTCTCTCTCAAAAAAAAAAAAAGGATTGAAATGAGAAACTGGTAAACAAGGTGATGAGGAACTGATAAACAAGTCGATGAGATGTGAACCCCAGCATGTTCTTGTGAGGTTCACGAGAACCTGAAAAACTCTGGACTTCAGATCTGATAAATGTTACAGACCTGCAGGGTGCTGGACATGGGAGCAGCCCAGCCAGGAGGAGCTTATATGTGTTCTGAATCTCAGAAATGCCAGTGATGAGTTTGCTTGCATGAGATTTTCAGTTCCAAGATCTCTGGGGATGAGAAAACTTAGTCCCTTCAGATCCCTAGAGGGGTGTGGGATATAAGTGAAACCAGCCCACATCCCATCCTGATTTTGAGGGCCATCTGTAAGTCTGCTTCCCTGGGTCTCATTCCTGCATTCATGCCCTGAATTCTTAAGAACAATGAACAGGAGAAACACACAGAATGAATGAGAAAAGTAACAGCATTGACGGACTCTAGGCCTAGTGTCAAGAAATGCCTATACAAGGAAGTCAGACCCCAAAGTCTTTCCCCACCCCCAAGAAATCAGAATCAAAGGGAAGAAAACCAAAACAGCCCAAGAGACAATGGTAGGAACTGCAAAAGACCAGAAAACGTCAGCTATGATAATGACCAACAATGAAACTCCTATGATATTGTTCTGTATTACAAAAGAAGAAATTAGACTCAATTGCCCTATTATAAATTTGCTAAAAATACATATATATATATATATTTTATCTGAACAGAAAAATAGACTACTCTGAGATGCGTGGACATTCTATGACATAGTCGCGCATCAGATACTTCTAGAGCCAGAAAAATGGCAACAGAAAACGCAGAGGTAACTCTTATTTCTGGGTGTAGCCAGGACTGGTTTGCATTGCCTGGGCTGAATGACATGAAAGCATTTGGATGCTGTCCTATAAGCAGTGATAGGTGAGGAAACATCAGCTCTGGGCTGGAAGCTTTCCATTGTCCTGCTGGGGTCTCAGGGGAGCCCCTTCTCCCTCCTGCCCACTCTGCAGCTACAGGAAAAGTCCTTTCCCAAAGAAGTGTGTCCAGAGGCTTTTTGCCTTGCCCTCTTTTGATTCAAAGTTACTTGAATTGAGGCTGAAAAAAAGCCTGGGGTACTGTTACTTGAGATTAGTTGGTAGAGAAATAAGAACAGGAGAGAGATTAGAGATAGAGACCTGGCTTTAGTGGCCCTTGTCCGTGGTGAATTTTAAACATCCCCTTGTCCATGAACTAGACACTCCAGCTGGGACTGGAGCAAGACAGAAATATACAATAGTTACAAATATCAACAATACATTACAGTTTTACAGAAGAGAATACTGTTTTGTTTTTCTCCTTAGAAACATGGATCTTATTAGGAGAAAGGGCAGAGACGAGGCTACAGTTACCAAGACACATGGAGAAGCTGGGAGTCAGTTTGAAAAAGTTTGTATCACCAGCAGTTTTCAGGGGCAAGCTGGGTGGGTTAAAAGAAATGGCCTCCTCAGGATTTTGTTGTTTTTCCTTCTTACTCTTCTTCCTTCTTGATCCCCAGTCCTTTGGAGAAAGGGACTTCACGGGAACAAATGTTCTCTCCTCCTTTTTTTCTTTCCCCTTGAAGTGTGCTTAAGATAGAATTCCTAAAGAAGGCACTGAGAAATCTACTGCACCAAAGTCCTGCTGTTTTCTTTTACCCAAAGATAAAAAGGTGACTCTACTGTCTCCTCCAAAGCTTCCCCACCTCTCTCACCGCCGGTGGCAGATGCTCCCCCGTGTGATTGGGACACACAGCTACCTGGTCCCTAGCCCTTTCTGATAATGGTGGAAGTTGGAACGCAAGTTCAGCTGGGTTCTTGATGAGTTTCATTGAATTCGCCAAACTGACCAGCATCCATTGGCCGCGTCCAGCCCCTAGTTTACTTGTTTGGGTTGACTTGTTTCTTTCTGCTCTCATTGGTTCAGGAATGAATGGGAAATGGGCTGCCAAAAAAACAGGATTTGCCTTTAGACCATTGCTTTCCTCTTCTCTATCAAGACCTTCCTATTAAGTGAATTTCTCAGTGAAGACTCTTAGGTAGATTTCCCAGTGTGTGTATATTCACGTAAATAGGTACAGGTTGGGTGTATACATATTAAAATCTGGATATGAACCTTTTTAGCGAGTGGAGGGGCTGGGAAAACTTATAATACTCTATTTCTAATTGAACGCAGAACAAAAGCTGTATTCCCCCAATACATACACACACAAGTAAAAGAAAAAAAACCCAATCAAACCCAAACGGAATACTTTCTAAGCATAGTATATGCTGAATTTCAATTATTCTGTTTCTATAAGAACTCTATAGGACTCTGGCTATGAAGCCTGAAAAGGTAGGTTCTTAATGATACTTCTGAATTCGTCCTTCAAAAGTGACTCAATAAAATGCTACTTTAAGGTCAGACAAAATACACAAGGAAGGAAGGGCCAGGTCCTACATGACCACAGAAGGCAGAAAGGGCCTTTGGTTACAAGGAGAGTTGCACCAATTGGTTTTCGTTTAAAAAAACAAAGAAATCATTTTCAATCTGTATACTTCTCATCTGCTTCAACCAACAAATGAAATGCCTTGATTGGAAGAAGTGGTGGTAAGTTCCTTCTCGATACATATGGCTATATTGAAACATGTTCACTTTCCTGATATGTAAAATAGACTATATTATTATTATTATTGATTTTTACAGATAGCATTAGCTCTAAAAATATCTGAATTGGAAATCACAACTATTTACTTTTATCAAAAAGCATTTGTTTTTTTTCCCTGAATTTTCACATTTGTGCTGATGGTGGACATTAATGGTGATGAAAACAAAGAAGAGACATGTGAGATGGTCTGCGGAGAACTGTCCCACAGTCATTCCTCAAGAGGCCCCCAGCTTAGACCGTGTGTTCGGCAAAGTGTTTTGGGAGTGCCGCTGCTTACTCTGCCTGGTGCGCCTGCTGGCACGGGATGACCTCACACTCTCCATGCCCCTAAGTCCCTTTGCAGTTGGTGTGTGAATACTCTGAAGATACCTAGGAAGAGTGACATTCTTGTTTTCTCTGTTAATGCAGAAAAAAACAGGACTGCACCCTCTCGGGGGGATCCACAGTCTCTGGAGATGCTGAGAAGTGTTATGAGTTGGGTTTGTATACAGCAGAGAATGCGCGTTTTTAAGGGTGGTGGAATGATCCCATCCCATCTTATGTGTGGCAGGTGGCTCAACCTTACGCCATTGTAGGAAGGGCAGGCAGAACAGCTCCATGATGTTTGTGTACTGAGAGGTGGATCACACCATTGTACTAATAGGCAGACCAGCAACAGAGGATATTAAGACTGAAGACTAGGTGAACCAATGCCACATCTTTCTTCCGCTGGGAAGACATATGCCTGTTACTGTACTGAGGATAGGAAGAACTACACTACTGTACTTGGGACATCATCCATCAACATTACATTAAGAGAACAACATTGTTCCATTGAACTACAGACAGGCAGACCAATAACGTGTCGTCTTTACTGACAGGTGAGCCAACACCACAGCATTGTATTAATCAGTGGTTCAATCCAATGCCAGTGTACCGAGGAATGACTAACAACACCACGCTGTTGGACTAGAAGCAGGCAGGACAATGCCAGGTCATCAAACTAGGACGGGAAAACCAACACCAAGAAATACACCAGAACCACTCAAGATGCACACAGATACTTATTGCTTTTGTCTGTACTGGCTGCACTGATGGCTGCAGGAAGGAGAATTGAGCTTTTAGTACAGACAGTGACACTGAAAAACCAATAGCTGGTTGACAAGAAAGAGAACAGAGTAAAACACCCAATGTCCAACTGTCACTGTGTCCTTTTGAGATGTGCATGTCTCCTGTATACTTGACTTCATGAGAGGCCCCATCCAAGGGGCAAGAACCCCTCCTGACCCATGAGGGTTAAGGGAAGGCTTCAGAGGGGCAGGGAAGGAGCCCACAGACTTTGATATGGCGGACAGTAATACCAACACAATATTACCCATGGTGGCCAGAAACAGGCAGGTGGCAACAATCCAACCACAGTCCCGACAATTGGCCCACGGGAAATCGTGCTTGTTTTAAAGTGCAGGGTGTGGACACTGTCCCTGGCAGAACTTATTTTTGAAAAACATAAAGTGCTTTTATTTTAACTTTTTTTCTTTAGCTTGAAAACCACAGAAAACAAAACAGAATTTCTATTATAATCGGTACTTCCTTGCTGCAGCAGGAATTATTCAGTCTGGACCAGGCATTTCAATGCAGGGTATTGCGGGGTATTTTTTCCTTTCATTTTTGCAAGTAAAAAAAATCATATTTTTATGCTGTTCTTCAGTAACACATAGTCCCCTTGAATAAACTATTTCTTTTGCATATTTGACACTTGTGTACCTTTTGAGTCTACACTAGTGATGTAAAGAAAGCGTGTTCCTCCTCCAACCCTAAAGCAATGCTCTGAGTTCATGCTGTTGGCTGGGTGCCCGCCTTCTGAACCCTTCCCAGATTGCCAGGGGGCAGTTAGAATTGAGTACAAGTGGTGCAACTCACCCTGATGATATCTCAAAATAAAAATCTCGGGTGCTACGGAATACTGAAGTCAATGAAGACGTTTGAATAAGGGTTTTGCGCTGGGATCGTGGCTTATGGCGCAGAGACTTCCCCGTGAACAATCATTCCCTGTAGCCATCTAACAGTGGAATCCATCCAGGAGGTGATGGACAGGTGTTCCTAGGGGTGGCCGGGCAACATCCAATACCAAATTGGTCAACCCACTCTTTCAATACCAGCCACTCGTTCCTGCATCCTTCTCCAGCTGAAGCCAGGAGGACTGGAAATGCTGCCCTCCAAGACTGAGATGGACAGCCATGAGAGAAGAATGGTGAGTATGTGGCCTCGGTCCTGTCTAGAATGGTAGTAGTGGTGGCTGTGAGTTCTACTCGTGCCATCTCCCTAAGAGGGCAATAGAGTTGTTACAAGGAGGTGCTATGCCCGATGGCTTGGCCAACTTCATGCTGATGGACCTGTCATCGCTCTCAAAGTCTTAGGGAGCCTTCTCTGGAGTTTCTCTTCTCGCTGAGGGCTTTACAGAGCCTTTCTGTTTCAGAGTTCATGCAGAAAAGCTCTGTGGCAGGTAAGCTGAATAGCTCTCCTCTTTGGACCTCACCCAAAAGTCTCTCCTCCAAGGCAGGGCAGTTCAGATGCTCTGATCTCGTGTGCTTCCATGGGCTCCTCCCCCTGGCAACACACGGACGTCAGGGGAGATGTGGTTCTCAAGTTTGCACTTTTCCTGACCACTGGGGCCTTTTCCAGTCAATGCTTCTGTGGAGTAAATACAGTTCTGCCTTAAGAACTTAGGGGAGGTGGGTAAAGGGGAGCTTTCAAAGTGGTTTTTCTCTGATCTTGTCCCTATGCTGAACTTCGGAGTGGTGCTCCCAGGGAGGCTTTTGGGGGGGCTGGAGTCCACACTGTAGAGCAGCTGTCCCTCATCATCTGTGTCTGCATCAATGTACTGGTGGACACCCGCCTCGAAGTTGAACGCTATTGCTGTGTGTTTCTCAGGAGACCGGGGGGGTGTCTTAGCACTTGCTGTGGTGTAGATGGAGGACTCTGGGCTCAGCACAGCCTTGTCCAAAAGCGTGGCACACTCCAGTCCAGCGACAGCAGCCGCAGCACTCCCTCGGTTCCTAAGAGGGTCGTGGTACATCCCCAGAACGGGGAGGAGTGGACTGGGGTCACCCTCCATGAAGTTGACTTTAAGTCCTCGGAGCTTCAGGGGGTTGTTGGTTTTCATGGAACTCTTGGGGCTCTCGATGAAGAAACTAGAGTGCTGGCTGGCATCAGGGCTGGGGTTGGCCTCCACAAACCTACCACCACTGGCACCCAGAGCTCCCCTCCAGCCCACTTCTGGAGCTGTGCTGCCCCCAGTCTTGCTGGGGAGTGATGTCAAAGGGCTGTGGGAGAATCTGGTGGCCTCAGGGAAGTCTGTGGCACAGCTAATGAAGCTATCAATGCTAGACATACTTCGCATGTCTATGACCCCTTCTGTGCGAGTGGGCAGAGGGGCTACGGGGCTAGGGATACTCTCCATTTCAAGTTCTTCCTTTGGTTTGCTCTGTGCTGCTGACTCCTTGGTATTGAGGATGGGTTGGGATTGGGTCTTGGCCATCTTATTGTACATGTCTTCCAACTGCTGAACATTCAGGTGCTGAGGACTAGAAGACGATCTGGCTTTCTCAGGGGATCCCTGCTCCTTGGTTTCAAAGGACTTACTTGAGCTGGTTTCAGACAGTGTCCTCTTTGTCCATTTCCATTTGTTAGGAGACAAGTGGTTATCTTGCACTTTGTCTTTCTTACCCATATTCTCCCCATTTTTCTCAACCACAATGTCCATCATCTCAATGCTCCGGGCGAAAGCATCCTTCATGTTCATGGACACAATGCTGCCATTCCTCTTGGCTCTCTCCAGAGCCTCTCGCCGCTTGATTGCTTTCTCCTGTCTCTTCTGCTCCTTGTAGAACTCTGAGAAGTTATTGACGATGATGGGAATGGGAAGAGCAATCACCAGGACTCCCGCGATGCAGCAGAGTCCCCCAACAATTTTCCCCAGGAGAGTCTTGGGGTAGATGTCTCCATACCCAACAGTTGTCATGGTGATGGTGGCCCACCAGAAAGAGGCTGGGATGCTCTTGAACTTGGTGTCGTCTTCATCCTTCTCAGCAAAGAAGACAAGGCTGGAGAAGATCATGATGCCCATGGCAAGAAAGAGGATGAGCAAGCCCAACTCGTTGTAGCTCCTCCGCAAAGTGAAGCCCAGGGACTGGAGGCCAGTGGAGTGACGTGCAAGCTTAAGGATGCGGAGAATTCGCATGATGCGGAAGATCTGGACCACGCGGCGGACATTCTGGAATTGCAGGACACTCTTGTTGGATTCGGTGAGGAAAATGGTGACATAGTATGGCAGAATGGCCAACAAGTCAATGGCATTGAGTGGACCCTTGAAGAACTTCCACTTCTTGGGCGAGGAGAGGAACCGTAGCAGGTACTCCATGGTGAACCATGCGATGCACACGGCCTCCACGTGGGCCAGCTGGGGGTTGTCTGTGGACTGGCCGAACTCATCGAGGCTCTGTAGCTCAGGCAGCGTGTTGAGGGACAGGGCGATGGTGGAGAGGACGATGAACATGATGGAAATTATGGCAAGGATCTGTGAGGAGAAGAGAGTGGGATTTAGTTATTAACTGCCCCATGGGATGATCATCACACAGGGCACTCCTCAAGAGCATTTTCACATCTCACTAGCCATTTAATGACTGAATGGGACAAAAAGAGAATTCATTTTAATCCATTTATTGTCCAGATGTGGAAACCAAGGCCCAGAGAAATGAAATGTTTTAAAGCTATCTGCAAGCCCAGGGTTCAAGCATACTTTTTCAGATAGTAACCATTTTATAGGCCCTGAAACCCTGCCTTCTCTGTTGCAACAACTCAACTCTGCAGCTGCAGCATGAAAGCAACCTTGGATAATACATAAATGAATGGGCATAGCTGTGTTTCAATAAAACTTCATTTATAAAAACAGGCAGTGGACTGACTTTGGCCTGTGAACCGTAATTTGCTGACTTCTGATCTAGACTGGTGGCTCACATTGGGTGGGGAACTACCTTCACAGAGATGATACTAATGGTAATAGCTAGCCTTTATTGATTGTTGGCTGCATGCTAGGCACTTTCCATGCAGTAGTTCATTTCATTCGTATAATAAACCTGTTCAGTGCTATTAGCTCCATTGAACAGATGTGGACACTGGGTTTCCACAGCTAGTAAGTGGAAGATCCAGCATTTTAACCCAGGTCTGTATGACCCAAGAACATGAGCTCTTAAGGCTGCTGGATGTGGTGCCTGCTGTCTGTAATCCCAGCACTTTGGGAGGCCTAGGCAGGAGGATCATTTGAGGCTAAGATTTCTATTCTAGGCTGGGCAACATAGTGAGACCCTGTCTCTATAAAAGAACAAAAGGAAAAAAATCAGATGAAAGCTAACCTTTTGCTAGAAAAATGCCTAGACACTCAAGATTTTGCAAGTAATTCCGAAGGCATTCTTGCACAGACATTCTGGGCTCATATTAACTCCTGAATGGAACTATGTGCTTTTGGGGGCTAAAGACCTTGACTTAACTATCTTTGAGTCCCCTGGATCAGAAGAGAGCTTGGGCCAGAGAAAGGGCTCAAAGAATATACATTGAAATTCATGGAATCTAGGCCAGTCTACAGTCTGTGCAGAAAAGCAAATAAATGGAATAAATTGCTCTGAGGTTCTTTTTTTTTTTTTTCCCAACAATACAAATCCAATCACATTACTTCTTTGCTTAATAAATCTCCAGGACTCCTCATGAAAAATTCCAAGCCCCCAGACCAGTCTATTGGGAAGATGGGTCTGGACCCCCTATTGGGTCCCCATCTTCCTTTTAGAGATTTTCCCTTTCTCTTGCTCTGCCCTGCTATGTGGGAAGGGGAGCCTTTTCACCATGATTGTGTCATCTGATTCTGGCTGCCACTGATCAGAGCACCAAGGTTGGATAGAAAATCCAGGCTGAGCCAATCTGTACACTGGGGCTTAGCCAACCTACCTTTGAGAATTTGAGCTCAGGAGCTCAGGTGGTAAGTGGGTTATGGGAGGGTGAGTCCCTGAGTTAAATGTTAAGTAGAATCTAGGCTTGAATCAGTTTCAATCCTCAAGCAACTATCTTCCAAATATAGGGGACAGAGATGCCATGAAAACATCAGAGAAAGCTAAACTTTAGTCTAGGCATGGTGGCTCACACTTGTAATCCCAGCACTTTGGTAGGTTGAGGTGGGGGGATTGCTTGAGCCCAGGAGTTCAAGGCCAGCCTGGGCAATACAGTGAGACTCCGTCTCTACAAAATGTAAAAAATCTGCTGGATGTGGTGGCACATGCCTATAGTCCCAGCTACTTGGAAGGCTGAGGCAGGAGAATCTCTTGAGTCCAAGGAGGTTGAGGCTGTGGTGAGCCTTGACTGCACCATTATACTCCAGCCTAGGTGACAGAGAGAGACCCTGTCTGGAAAGAAAGAAAAAGGAAAAAAAGAAAAAAGAAACAAAATTAGCCAAAAAAAAGAAACAAAGTGGCGCCTGTAATCGTAGCTACTTGGGAGGTGAGGCAGGAGAATCACATGAACCCGGGAGGCAGAGGCTGCAATGAGTCAAGATCATACCACTGCATTCCAGCCTGGGCAACAGAACAAGACTCCATCTCGGAACAAACACACACACAAACAAACAAATAAAACCAAGAAATGAAAGAAAAAGACAAAGAAAGCTGAACCTTCGGGCCGGGCGCGGTGGCTCAAGCCTGTAATCCCAGCACTTTGGGAGGCCGAGGCGGGTGGATCACGAGGTCGAGAGATCGAGACCATCCTGGTCAACATGGTGAAACCCCGTCTCTACTAAAATACAAAAAATTAGCTGGGCATGGTGGCGCGTGCCTGTAATCCCGGCTACTCAGGAGGCTGAGGCAGGAGAATTGCCTGAACCCAGGAGGCGGAGGTTGCGGTGAGCCGAGATCGTGCCATTGCACTCCAGCCTGGGTAACAAGAGCGAAACTCCGTCTCAAAAAAAAAAAAAAGAAAGCTGAACCTTCAAGAGAAGCCAGAGAATGAAGGGAAGATGCAGAGGAAGGAGTGGGGACCGCAGGAGGGTCACAGCAGGTGCAGAGCACAGCAGTTAAGAGTGGGGGGGGGCTCTGGTGTCAGCCTGCTTGAGGTTCAAGCCTCAGCTCTGCCATTTCCTTACACTGAGAAAGTTCTTCAACCTCTCTGAGCCCCAGTTTCCTTACCTAGAAAATAGGCTGATAATAACAGTATCTACCTCGGAGAACTGCTGTGTAGATTAAATGTGTTCGTACAAGCAAAGTGCTAGAACAGCTTCCAGTCACACACGGTGAGTGTCTAATAGATGCCAGCCATCATCGCAGGGGAAATCTCAGCCCACACCACCCGTCTGCTCAGATCACCCAGCGTCAGGGTGGCCTGGTCTCCATCTTTGCCTCCTGTCCTTGTTCTGATGCTGCCTGCTGTATCCTGTAAGTAAACCCAATTGCTGCATGGGTGAGTGTGAGAGGTTTCTAGCCCTGCAATGAATCCCCAGTAAGGACGCATGGTTGTCAAGTCCTTCTCATGTTGACTCTGACCCCTCTCTCTGGCCACTCCTGCCATGGGGTCTCAAAATTCACACTCCTCTAGCCGCACGCTGTCTTTGGTCAATTCGGCATGTCCGAGCTTCTTGCTCGCGGTCTGGTGAACTCCAATCCATCTTTCCAAATCCAGCCCATGCGACCCCTTCCCTCTGGAGTTCTCCCTGCTTTCTCCAGGCAGGGTTGACGGCTCCATCCTTGGGCTTCCCTCACCATTTTAACATACCTTGGAGATACTTACCACACATATCCCATCACAGGCACGCATGTGTGTGTGCACATGCGTGTGTAGCGTGTGCATGTGTGTGCATGTGTAGTGTGTGCGTGTATGTATGCATGCGTGTGTAGTGTGTGCGTGTGCGTGCATGTGAGCAAGTTTGCTTATCGCTGCCCAGAATCTGTGAGCACTGGGAGGATAGGAATGGGTTCTGAGGTTTTTCTCTGTGCCTCCAGCACCTAACCCACGGTGGGACACCTGACAGGTGCACCCCAAGTATTTGTTGGCTGCTGCTCAAGTTCATAAGGCTAGAAGGGTCAGGACCAGAATTCAGTTTTTTTGTTTTGTTTTGTTTTTAGAGACAGGGTCTTTCTCTGTTGCCCAAGCTAGAGTGCAGTGCTGCGATCATAGCTTACTGCAGCCTCAAACTCCTATGCTCAAGCAATTCTCTCACCTTAGCCTCCCAAGTAGCTAGGACTACAGGACAGCACAACCAAGCCCAACTCACTTTTAACATTTTTGTAATGATGGGGTCTCACTATGTTGCCCAGGCTGGTCTTGAACTCCTTGGCTCAAGCTATCCTCCCACCTTGGCCTCCTGAAACACTGGGATTACAGGTGTGGAACACTGTACCGGTCTGGGAAATATTTCTTGGTCATCTACTCTGCGTGAGGCACTAGGCTAGACATGAGGATGCCACAGGGGGCAAGAGAGTGCCGGTGCCCCGACAGGCCAGCTCTGGTGCCTCCCTAGCCTCAGGGCTTCTATAACTTACTGATTTTTAAAAAATATAGTCAAGTCTGACACAAGCCGTGTTTTAAAAAAATAGGTTTTGAGTTTCTTGATTTATACCCATTGAAAAAGAAAAATTCTGTAATACTTTATAAAATGAAATGTTTGAGGCTGGGTGTGGTGGCTCATGCCTGTAATTCCAGCACATTGGGAGGCTAAGGCAGGTGGATCACCTGAGCTCAGGAGTTCAAGACCAGCTTGGCCAAAATGGTGAAACCCTGTCTCTACTAAAAATACAAAAAATTAGCCAGGCCTGGTGGCAGGTGCCTGTAATACCAGCTACTCTGGAGGCTGAGGCAGGTAAATCACTTGAACCCAGGATGTGGGGGTGGCAGTAGCTGAGATAATGCCATTGCACTCCAGCCTGGGCAAAAAGAGCAAAACTCTGTCTCAAAAATAAAATAAAATGTTAGGTATATACAAAAGTAGACCTAATTTTTATATAATTTGTGAACCATAATCAAATGAACACCTAGAACTTACCACCCAAATGGAGACAAAGAGCAGGCAGCAGTAACACTGACACTTCCTGTGTGCCCTTCCCACTCCAGAGGTAACCTCTGTGTGCAGTTTTTCATCCCTTTGTTTCTCTGTAATTTTCCATAAGAATGCGTGGGTCCCTAAATTGTCATTTTGTTGCGTTTCTTTTTTTTTTTTAAGAAATAGAGTCTTGTTCTGTGGCCCAGGCTGGAGTGCAGTGGTGCAATCACAGCTTGAATGCCAAGGCTCAAACGATCCTCTTGCCTTAGCCTCCCAAGTAGCTTGGATTTCAGGTGCATGCTACCACGCCTGGCTATATTATGTAGAGATGGGGTCTTACTATGTTGCCCAGGCTGGCCTTGAACTCCTTGCCTCAAGCAATCCTCCCACCAGGGCCCCCAAAGTGCTGGGATTTCAAGTGTGAGCCACCGCACTGAACTTGGCTCAGTTATGACGGTATGCCGCATGTACTTTGCCACTTGTGCCACTCCTTCCTTAATGGTAAAAACAAAAAATCAAAAAAGCCCACTCACCTTCTTTATTTTATTTTAGCTTTATTCTAAGAAATAATATGCAGAATTGCTGGTTTTTCATTCCAGGGCTATATGTATTAAGTATTCATCGAAATAAAGATGTGATTGTTGGAATAACATCTTGGCAGCACACTTTAGGGGAGGAGTGTGGGTGCTGGGGTTGAAATTCTAGCTCTTGCCATTCATTGGTGGAATGGCCTTGGGCATCCAAATGTTTACTGCCTCAGTTTCCTTATTTGTAAAATGAGGACATACTAGTGGTTTTTAACAGGATGATTTTTACTCCTGGGGACACTCGGCAATTTTGGTAGAAATTTTTGGTCGTGACAACTGATTGGGGGGTGCTGACATCTTGTGGGCGGAGGTCAGGGATGCCTCAAAACACCCTACAGTGCACAGGACAGCCCCCACGGCAAAGAATGACCCAGCCCGCAGTGTCGGTAGTACTGAGGTTGAGACGCTCTGGGATATACCAGTAGTCAACCGCTCACAATTGTGGAGTGGGGGACACAGAGTGGGTCAGAGTGGGCAGCCAGTGGGTTTTAAGCTGAGCCCTACGAGAAGCTGCTCTCATCTTGTGAATCCTGGCAGGAGGGCACCTGCACAGGGAGGAACAGATTCCTGGGGAGTCTGTTCCTTTAAGAGCTGGGAGGTCCTATTTCCCCCAGAGGCTAGCAGGGGAAGCCTGCTCCAGTTTCTAACCTCTAGACAACTCCAGGGAAGGCCCACATAGTTGATGTTCTGCTGACAGATGCATGAATTATGCACCCAGCTATTGTACAGACCGCGGGGCCTGTTATTCTAAGGCAGGTACCCCTTTTGTACCTGAGATTGTGCCCTCCCTCTCCCTTCTCCTCAGCTCAAGGAGGCCTAGAAAAGGAGCAAAGCAGGGGCAGAGGCCCCACTGGATCCCAAGGTTGGGTGGTGGGGGGAGTGCCTGCTGCTCAGGGTTGGGTTGGGTTGGGAGGGTTGGAGCGCACCTGGCGTCTGTCTGTGTGAATGTGCATCACACAGCGTATGTGGTAATGCAGCACTGGGGGTCTCCCCGCCCCATCCCTCCTGGCCCTGCCTGCAAGATCTTTTTCTTTCCCAGATTCAGTGAAGCCCTTAGAGTCAGGGCGACACTTCCTGCCTGGGGAACTTCCCAATGTGAGTTACACCCTCTGTGCCTCAGTTTCCTCACCTGTAAGACAGGGATCATTGCAAGATTGCAATGAGAATTCAATTAAATGAGAATGCTCTTAGCTAGTGGCACAGTCACTCTTAACTTTTACTGTATTTATTTCTCCACAGCTTTACATTTATTTATAAGCTGATTTTGCACTTGGGTTTGAGTCCCAGGGCTATTGTCCCCCAGCTGTGTGGCCTTGGACAAGTCACTCCTCCTCTCTGAGCCTCTATTTCCTTTTTTCTAAAATGAAGATGAAGGTAACTCAGCACTTGCCACCAAACAGCCACTTAATATATACTGTTAGTAAATTATTATTCAGGGCTGGGTGCGGTGGCTCACACCTGTAATCCCAGCACTTTGGGAGGCCAAGGCAAGCGGATCACCTGAGGTCAGGAGTTCACGACCAGCCTGGCCAACATGGTGAAATCTGTCTCTACCAAATTTACAAAAATTAGCTAGGCGTGGTGGTGGATGCCTTTAATCCCAGCTACTTGGGAGGCTGAGGCAGGAGAATTGCTTGAACCTGGAAGATGGAGGCTGCAGTGAGCTGAGATCGAGCCACTGCACTCCAGCTTGGGCGACAACAGGGAAACTCCATCTCAAATAAATAAATATTCAGATAATTTATGGTCAACCCCACCCCAACCCTTGTACTGGTTGCTTCTGGAAACTAGGAGTAGGAGTGTAGACCCCCAGTGACTGCCTAAGGCAGCAGGCATCCTCTAAACAGCTCATGGACCCAGATGGATTGTGTTGATTTGGTTTCTGGGATAAGCCCCAGGAGTAGGGAACCAGCTACCACCTGGGAGTCGTCCGGCCCCAGCTCAGGCCTGGACAGGCCTCTGCTTTTCTGGGATGTGAGCCCAATTGGCTTTGGCAGAACTCCAGGAACCCAGAGGGCCGAGGCAGGAGCCAGCACCAGAGACAGGGAGGCTGTCCCCAAATTCCCTCCAAAGAGGTTCTGGATTCTGGAGCCTACCTGTCTGCACTAGATGGGAGAGGGGGCTTTGGTCCTCTGGGAGAAGAGACTGGCAGGTGGGGATACCTAGGGTGAAATTCAGGAGTGCTGGAGCCAGGCTCTCATCATCCTAATTGTCAGCTCCGGCTGTTGATCACAGAGAGGCCTACAGCCTGTTTATCGTGGCCTCTGCACACTTCTCTGCTGTTCCAGGAATGTGGATGAGGCACAGACTGTCCATGCAAAAAAGGGCTCAAGCTCCTCACTGGGAAGATGGGGAGACTCAAGCAGAGAAGGGAAGCGACTTGCCCACGGTCACACAGCCCACTGCGGTCAACACTGTTCAGTACCACTGGAAGCTCTGGCAAGCTGGAAGTGGCACCTAGTGCTGAAGGCTTGCAAATTGCTCTTCATAAATATGCAGTTTATAGCAGCACTGTTCATAATGGCTCCAAAGTGGAAACAACCCAAATGCCCATCAACTGATAAACGGATAGACAAAATACAGCTATCCATACAGTGGAATATTCTTCATCCATAAAAAGGAACGAAGTACTGATATATGCTACAACACAGATGAACCAAGAAAACACGGTGAGAGAAGTCAGACACAGAAAGCCATGTATTATATGATTCCATTTATATGAAATGTCCAGATAAAGCAAATCTATAGAGATGGAAAGTAGGTTAGTCATTGCCAGAGTGGAGGATAGGGATTAACAGTTAATGAGCATAAAGAATGTCATCGGGATGAAAGTGTTCCAAAAACTGATTTAGGGCAAAGGCTGCACAAAGTGATAAAATTTACTAAAAATTATCAAATTGCTGGACATGGGTGCATTATATGATATGTAAAGTAAAGCTCAATAAAATTATATAAAAATTGCTTTCCATCTTTCCATAAAGGGCAGCCCATTGCTTTTCTTTTTCTCTCTCTCTCTCTTTTTTTTTTTTTTTCTTTTGAGATGGCATCTTGCTCTATCACCCAGGTGGAGTGCAGTGGAGTGATCTCGGCTCACTGCAATCTTCACCTCCTGGGTTCAAGCGATTCTTGTGCCTCAGCCTCCCAAGTAGCTGGGATTACAGAAGCCTGCTACCACGTCCAGCTAATTTTTTAGTAGAGACGGGGTTTTATCATGTTGGCTAGGCTGGTCTCAAACTCTTGACCTCAGGTGATCCACCTGTCTTGGCCTCCCAAAGTGTTGGGATTACAGGCGTGAGCCACCACACCCGACCTTTTGTTTTTCTTTTTTTGAGACGGGATCTCACTCTGTTGCCCAGGCTGGAGTGCTGGGGTGTGATCTTGGCTAACTGCAGCCTCAACCTCCCTTTTTGTATTTTTTGTAGAGATGGGGTTTCGCCATGTCGCCCATGCTAGCCCATTGCTTTCCATCCCCCTAACACAGGATAGTTCACAGGAGAGAAGAAGCTGAACAAGCCACAGAGCTGCTGAGAGCCCTGCAGTGACTCCCCATTCACCCAGTTAAGTTCCAATTCCTGTGCATTTAGTTTGGATGTGCTTATTGAGCACTTACTAAGTGCTATGCTAGTTACTGAGCGTGCTGCATGAATAAGGAAGATAATTTCCTAGCCTCATGAACAGGTAGTGAGAGGCAGACCAAAAAACCCAGAAATATAAACCAGGAAAGAGGCAAGGTGACGTCAGATAGTGTTATATGCTGTGAGTTGTTGAGAACAGCAAACCAGGGGGGTTGATGAAGAAGCACTGGGGTGTCCATAGGAGGCTGCGTGCTCACGGCAGGCTTTTCTTAGGAGGTGTCTGGTTGCTGACACTTAAAGATAAGGAATGCGTGTCATTCAAAGATGCGAATATTCGGGTCGGGCACAGTGGCTCACGCCTGTAATCCCAGCACTTTGGGAGGCCGAGATGGGCGGATCATGAGGTCAGGAGATGGAGACCATCCTGGCTAACACAGTGAAACCCTGTCTCTACTAAAAATACAAAAAATTAGCCGGGTGCGGTGATGCGTGCCTGTAGTCCCAGCTACTCGGGAGGCTGAGACAGAAGAACACTTGAACCCAGGAAGCAGAGGTTGCAGTGAGCCGAGATCGTGCCATTGGACTCCAGCCTGGGCGACAAAACAAGACTCTGTCTCAAAAAAAAGATGCGAATATTCCAGGCAGAAGGCACAGAACGTATGAGAGCCTTGGGGTGGGAATAAGCCTGGTATATCAAGCAACACAAAGAAGCTCAGCGTGGCTGGGGCTGCGGAGCGAGAGGGGAGAGTGGGGTGGGCCTGATGAGGCATGATGAAGAGATCTGGATTTTATATTAAGATCACCTTTCTTCTCTCTCCTGACCATTTCCCCTGTTTCCCACTGTATTCCACACTGAATCCTGGAGAAACTACTTACAGTTCCCAAACTGCACCACTGCAAGTGCCTGCACCTCCAGACCTTTGCTGTTCCCTCTGCCTGGAGGGCCCTTCTGCTTACTGCAAACCCCATTCTCCCGGCTGGTTCCTACTGCCTATTAAGGCCTCAGCTTTGGGGCCCTCTGTGGGCCCCTGGTCTGGATTGGGTGTGCCAGTTCTCCAGGCTCCCACAGCCCCTGCGCATCTCTGATCACAGCCCTGGTGCTGCTGGCTGAAATTGTTTTCTCCTCTCTGTCCCACACTAAAGTGTCAGCTCCAGGAGGGCCTGGACTGGGTCAGTCTTGTTCACTGCCATGTTCTCTCCTGAAACAGTGCTTGTTACCAATGGGTGCTTCCTATATAGCTGACAAATGAATGAACAAGCAAATAAAGGAAACCGAGACTCAGAGACTGAAGTGACTTTTCAAGTTACAAGCAACTTGTAAGCGGTAGTTCCAGACCCACAGACTTGATCTCAGGTCTGTGGGTTTCCCCAAGACATTTTCAAGGACATAGGAGGAGGCGGCTACTGGCCCATCAAACCTTCTGTCCTTTTATGGTGCTTCCGCTTCCCCCAGCTTTAAGTGGGGATTACAGCTGGGGAGTTTTAATTAGAAGGGTCACTGGTACAGATCCAATTAAGGGGATTGGGAGCAGGCTGATGGGGTTGCCCGCATCCCCTTCAGGCAGGGGCCCCTGGCAGAGGCTGGGTGAGACATTGGAGTCAGGAGCCTGCAGGGGGCGCTCGTGGGCACAAAGGGACAGGAATCCTGGGCTTGTACAACAAAGGATGAAGGCAGAGGTCTTCGCCATGAGAAGAAAACAATCACAATGATGGAAAGAGGACGGAGGGCCACTGTGGAGGTTGCCCTAGCCATTACAACCCAGAGGCTTTTCTGCTGAGTTTATTTTTACTTGGTTGACCGAGTTTCAAAATTGGGAGATTTTACATAAAAATCCAGATTCTCAGATTCTTTTCTTCACTCAACCTGCATTCCCAGTGGCAACCATTGGCTAGAGCTAAGGAACAGCAACCTCTTGGGACAGGAACCGGCTCCCCAGAGTGCTGCAGGCCCTTCACCTGTTTTGTGCTCCATCTCTGCAGGCAGCTGGGTTTGCTGTCACCCACCCGCATGATGCAATAATGAAGACAACACCTGCCAAAGGGTATGAAGAACTTTCCAGACAAGATCTGCCTTGGACTGCACAAGCCAGGAACATGGGGGTTGCATTTGCTATATCCTGCCCTATCCTGTTTCCCCATACCCGGTCCATTGTCATCGCCAAGTCTTATCGATTCGAGTTCACCAACGTGTGTGCATCTGTTCCATTCTCTCCACCTGCACAGTCCCCACCCTTCCCCATCAGGACTTCTTTCTGGCCTCCCCAAAACCACTCTCTGGCCTGCTACTGTGAAGACTGCTAGCTGTCACCAACATCTATTCTTTCCCTCTTCCATTGTCATAGAGTTTAGCTGGACCCAGGGCTACCCAGAATAAAGACTGCATTTCCCAGCTTCCCTTGCAGTTAGATGTGAACATGTGATTAACATTGGCCAATGGAAGGTTGGCAGATAATACAAGCTCTGTCTCCTTTTCCTCCTTGCTGGCTGGGAGGCAGATATGCTGGGCAGAGCTGGAGCAACTGTCTTGGATCTGAGATGTAAGACTGGCCCTTTACAGAAAGTGTTTGCCAGCTCCTGATCTATCTCATAACATCCATCTTGTTTAAGCCACTCACTGGATTTTGGGGTCTCATTGTTACAGCTGCATAGACTCTCCCTGCCTAACTAACTCTCCAGCCTTGTCTTGTTCCATGCTGCTGTCTGCCCTCTCATTTCAGGCACATTAGCCAGTAGCCTTCCTTTGGTCACTCATAGTCTCCACTGTCTTCTCACCACTGGGCCTTTCCCACACTGTTCCTTCTGCCTGGAATGCTTTACCCTCCACTCCACCTGGTTACTTCCTACTCATCCTTCTTGGCTCAAGATCAAATCCCCAACCACAGGCTCTCATAGTGCCATGTCCTTCTCTTCATAACACTGTCCAAGTTGCAATTTCGCAGTACTGTCCACCTCTGCAGACTGTAAGCAGTGTGAGGGCTGGGGTTATATCTGATTTTTCTCAATCTTGAATCCTAGAGCACGTAGTAGATGCTCAATACATATGTATGGAACAAAGGATCTCATTTCATCCTGATAACAATCCTAAAGGTCCTGTTTTATAATTGGGGAAACTGAGGCTTAGAGAACCAATGTCCAGAGGAACAATTCAGAAAATAGTAGACGGTTGGGCATGGTGGCACAGGCCTGTAATCCCAGCACTTTGGGAGGCTGAGACGGGCAGATCACTTGAGGTCAGGAGTTTGAGACCAGCCTGGCCGACAAGGTGAAAACTTGTCTCTACTAAAAATACAAAAATTAGCTGGGTGTGGTGGCACACATCTGTAATCCCAGCTACTCAGGAGGCTGAGGCAGGAGAATCACTTGAGCCTGGGAGGTGGAGGTTACAGTGAGCTGAAATCATGCCACTGTACTCCAGTCTGGGCAACAGAGCAAGACCCTGTCTCAAAAAAAAAAAAAAAAAAAAAAGATAAAAGAAGAAAGTAGTAGTAGAGAGAGAGTTTAAACTGATGTCTATATACGCCTGGGACTTTTCTTATCCTAGTATCCTGGGGTCTGGTTTTCACTTATGCGTTCACTTCAACCATCTCCCTGAGGTAACTGCACTCCTCTTAACAAGCCCTGGGTTGGGCAACATCTTTCTAAAAGGCCAGCCAGGCTCCCAGGAGCCTCTCCAAAGGCAGGAATTCTGGGAGGTGGTGATGTCATCATCTCCTGCCCACCTGAGGACAATGGCCTCTGGTGGAAGAGGAGGAGAGACTGGAAACTGATCCCTGCAGAGGGAGGAGGAGATGAGGAGGCTTGTCTCTGGAAGGGAGAAATGCAGGACAAGTCCTCCCTGCCTGGGTGATTGCCAATTCCCTGTATTTGCTGAGGACATGAGCAGGTGAGGTAGGAACCGTCCGTGTTAACCGTGATGAATGGCATGGGTCCATCCCTGTTGTAGAGAGCAATGTATTGAATGAAAAACAAGAAGCACAGGGAGTGTTAGGCAAGGGCAGTGTCCGCGGGTTCTGCCAGCCACAAACCAGTTCCCTTGTCCCCTGAGTCTGTCAGGAGGGGGACTGGAGAGGGTAGTCTCTGAGAGCTTGACTAGGTGGCTGAGGTTGCTAATGGAAGCTAATTACATGAACAGAAAGACGCTGGGGTTAGGTAACACTCTGGCTAATGTCAGAATAATGGCTCTGTGAGTGGTCTTTTTTTGACAATAGCCAGATTTATTGGTTAATGTCCAATCTACTTTTTGAAAGAGGCATTTGGGTGGCTTAACAATAGATCTTTCTCATCTATTATGAAATTATAGCAGTTTCGTCTCACTAGAGATTCATATTGAGGTGAAATGGACATGTGGGTAGCTGGAAGACCTACTTTTAATTCTGGCTGGGCATCCTGAGGCAAGTGTCATCACGTCTCTGATCTTTCTCATGCAGTATCCACTGAGAGTCTAATAGGTCTCCAGTATAGTTCCTTTCTAGGTGGTGACTCGAGGATCTAGTGGCTCTATCATCTCAATAGGCGGCCTCCAGTCTTGCCAAGGCAGAGGAAGGGACAGTGTGGACAGGTCACACTTGTTCTTAAATGCCTGCACCCAAAAGTGATACACATCATTCCCTTCCTCAGCAGTGAGGCCTCTGGTCTCCTCCAGGGGGACACAGTAAGTGCTTTGAAACCTACAAAATGCTTTATAACAGGCTAAGGAGATGGTCCCCAATATGAGTGTATGCACAATATGATACACTGGAATGCAGAAACAAATGACTGGCATTTCTAGCTTTTACTGTGAAAACAAGAAATCAAGTCTATGAGTTAACATCAGCATCCCTGTTTACTCTGTGTGTCAGACAGCCATGGAGAAGGGAGAGGTGCCCTGGGGGGAGTTGGGGTGCTTCAGCTTAGGGGGGTCGGCAAGGAAGCCCTCATATCTTTGTTTGATGGCCACAATGCCATGTATGTGTGTCTGTGGTGAAGAGACTAGCACTCACAGGTATCTGGTTCCAGTCTTCTTCCTGGGCATAATGTCCATTTCCTTGAGGCAATCTGGTTCTGCATGGAGTCTGTGTAGATACTGGCAGAGGCATTTAAGAGTGGGTTTGAGTTCTCTTAAAACTTTGATAGGTAAAGTCAAAAGACTGTGGATTTGTTCATTACTGTAGCACAATCTAGCATCTTCCCACTAATTCATCTGGTTGAGTCAGGTTACAGATTCTATTCTCTGGTTTCAAGCTAACTAGTTCTCTCAGACAAGGACGAATGGCTTACAAAGATCCGGGAAAATGGGCGTGATGGCTCATACCTATGATCCCAGCACTTTGGGAGGCTGAGGTGGGAGGATCACTTAAGGCCAGGAGTTCAAGAGCAGCCTGGGGAATATAGTGTGAGACCTCCCCCGCGCCATGATCCCCCCATCTCTAAAACAAAATAAAACATAAAGATCCTGGTAAAACCACAAGGGCTTGGGGGTAGTATTAGTAATGGAAACACAGGAGAACATCAAGACAATGGCCGTACTGATGCTTCCTCTCCGTAGTCTGAGCCCTTTGTCAGTGACAACACAAAGTTAAAAATAATGATGATCTCATCAGATCTGACAAGAGGGTTGGCCAGAAAAGGGTTGAAATGATCAGGAAGAGTCTTTGTATGTGAATTTTCATCTACTTTCTTTTACAGTGAGCCCTATTCTCATTCATTCATCAAAGACAGAAAGAAGGCAGGATAAATGAAACTTGATAAGGAATGAATGAGTCAGATCCAGGGGAAGGGAGGCACTAGAATGTGTTGGTTAAGAACCAGGACTTGCATTTTATTCTCATTTTCCCAATTTGCCAGCTGTGAGGCCTTGGACAAGTTTCTTTTTCTTTTTTGTTTTTGTTTTTGTTTTGTTTTGCTTTTTTTGACATGGAGTCTTGCTCTGTTGCCCAGGCTGGAGTGCAGTGGTGCAATCTCGGCTCACTGCAACCTCTGCCTCCCAGGTTCAAGCAATTCTCCTGCCTCAGCCTCTCGAGTAGCTGGGACTACAGGTGCCCACCACCATGCCCAGCTAATTTTTGAATTTTTAGTAGAGACAGGGTTTCACCATGTTGGCCAGGATGATCTCGATCTCTTGACCTTGTGATCTGCCTGCCTGGGCCTCCCAAAGTGCCAAGATTACAGGAGTGAGCCAGTGCCCCTAGCCGGACACATTTCTTAACCTCACTGAGCCTCAGTTTATTCATCTGTGCAATGGGGATCACCAGAGTTCCTACCTCACAGGGTTGTCATGTGGGAATTCAATGAGACAATGCACATAGTGCCTGGCACACAGTAAGGCCTCAATGAATGTTAGATGTTCGTTTGTTTTAAAGCCTTGAGGAAGACTTCACCTTGATATAGGGAAGACTGCTCTAATGGTGACAGCTGCTAGAACGAGCTGTTATTATTATTCATTGGAAGGAGGCCAAACAGAAGGGAGGAATCAACAAGACCTGGGTTCAAATCTTGCCCTGACATTTACTGGCTGTTTGAATTTACACAAGGAACTTCATCTCTCTGAGCTTCAGTTTCCTCATCTATAAAAAGGGAATAGTAATACCTACATGGTCAGGTTCTTATAAGGATTTACCTCATTCATTCATCCATTCATTCATTCATGTGGGGATGTGCCAGGTAATCTTTTAGGCCCTGGTGATATAGCAGTAAACAATTCAGGCAAAAATCCCAGTTTGCAAGGAGCTGATGATCTTGTAGCGGGAAGGGGCACACAGTGAACAATCACAAGTCAACAGGATCATTTCAGGCCATGATAATTGCTATGAAAGAATGAAGCTGGTCAGGGGAAAGAGAATGACTATGAGAATGTTTACTTTAGCTGGGGTGGTCAAGGAGGGCCTCCTTGTGAAGGTGACGTTTGAGCTGAGACCTGAATGATAAGGAGGAGCTGGCCACATGACCATCAGTGGGGAAAGCATTCCAGGGAGACGAACAGCAAGTGCAAAGGCCCTGAGGTAAGAACGTGTTTGGCAAGTGTGGTTGAAGTAGGGTAAGTGGAGGGGAGAATAACAGGAAAGTGGTGGCTGGGCACAGTGGCTACGCCTGTAATCCTAGCACTTTGGGAGGCCAAAATGGGCAGATCACAAGGTCAGAAGTTTGAGACCAAATCTGGCTGACATAGTAAAACCCTGTCTCTACTAAAAATACAAAAAATTAGCTGGGTGTGGTAGTGTGCACCTGTAATCTTAGCTACTTGAGAGGCTGAGGCAGGAGGATCACGTGAACCCGGGAGGCAGAGGTTGCAGTGAGCCAAGATCGCGCCATTGCACTCAAGCCCAGGTGATGGTGCAAGACTCCATCTCAAAAAAAAAGAGGAAAGTGGTAAAGGGGGCGGGCCTTAGAGCACCTCTAGGCTACACACGGGGGCGGGGGGGTGGAACATGCTGTTATTGATAGTATCATTAGCAGCAGTCTTCCTCTGACTCCCTTTTTCATCCCCCACTAAGGACCTGCTTTTGAAAATAAGGACATCCATTCTTGTGGTTCTCCCAGAAGATCCCTTCCATTATTCAGCTATCCCACAGGAAACCATTCAGGGCAGCAACACTCCAAGTCCTTGGTCTAGTTGTTGAAAGGGAGGCTGACTCATTAGAGTGTAAGGAATAATGGCATTAACTGTGCAGGAAAGTGACAAGGAGGTGACTCTGGTCATGCAATGTTGAGCTTTGGTTGAATCCTTGGGGGTCTTGCCCTGCCACCTCCCAGGCTCTCAATTCTTGAGGCTCAGGGGTGAGATCTCTATGGGCCTCGGGCGACTTTGAGGAAAGCCATGTGTGCAAGAGACAAGTATCCATTTTCTACTTTTTTACAGAATCCTGATCTTCAACTGGCTTACATGACTATTTTGCTTAAAGACCACACCACACAGCCTCCCCTGCAGCTAGATGGAGGTCACGTGCGTGGGTCTGGTCAGTAAGATGGGAGTGGGAGTGTTGTGTGGGACTTCCAGTTTTGTTTGTTTTTATTTTTGAGACAGTGTCTCACTCAGCGCCCAAGCTGGAGTGTAGTGGCATCATCTTGGCTCATTGCAACCTCTGCCTCCCAGGCTCAAGCAGTTCTCCGCCTCAACCTCCTGAGTAGCTAGGATTACAGGCATGTACCATCACATCCGGCTAATTTTTTGTATTTTAGTAGAGATGGGGTGTCACCATGTTGACCAAGGTGTTTTCTAACTCCAGAGCTCAGGCAATCCGCCTGCCTTGGCCTCCCAAAGTCCTGGGATTACAGGCGTGAAGCCACCCCGCCCAGCCCCAGAATCTCATTAAAGCAGGGAAGGCTGCCTCTTTTTAGATTTTCCTCCATCCTGCTGCCAGGGACGATTACATGATGGCTGGAACTCTAGCAGCCACTGAGAGTCACGAGACTGAAAACCTCACTCTGGGAAAAGGAGAGCAGAAAGCTGGAATGAGCCTGGAGGCTTGATATCTCTGTAGAGCCACGGTGCTAGTCCCGGGCTATTTTCATCTGAACTGATGTGAGAAATATACTTCTCTCCCTGAGTCTTTCTTTCTTATAGTAGCCAGGCCTAGTTTCTAATCAGCATAGCAGTGGTTAGCCCAGTAATTCTCCAGTATATGGAGCATATGGAGTGTAACTTACACATGGGCTGCCAACCCATCTGAGAGTAACACAGGCAAAAAGACACCAGTTGCCCAGAATAACCTAGCGATGGACTGGGAACAAGTTGGTCTGAAAACAACTGCATTCCAAGGGACTCGAGTAGTTCCTTATGTGCTTAACCGGCTCCACTCCACACCCTTTCCTCCTTCCTTTTCTGGACTCTCAGTAGCCTCTCATTTTCCTGTTCTAAGAGGAAGGTCAACAGACACCTCAGCCCCTTCTTTTGCTGTTCCCTAAGGCTGGTCTGGAGAGAACTTTTCCTGCCACCTCCCCTGCCCCTTCACCAACTGGCTTTCTCCCTTCTTTCAGGACTCAGTAGCAACATCAGCAGCTTTTCCTAGACTGAATTAAGTTGAGTCAGCCCTTCCATTGCCCTGTCACAGCAGTCTTTGTGAGGTAGAAGTCAGGTTTCATCACTCTCCTTCTTAAAGTCCTCCAGTGGCGTCCTGAAGCAAGGTCCAAACTCTTATGGAGGCTGCACAGCCCCACCTGACTCGGCCCATGTTGACCTCTCTGATCTCTTTTCCTCTTCACTCTCCCACATGGTAACTCCCTTCCAGCCACACTGGCCAGCTATCTGCTCTTCCACATGCCAAGCCCACTGTGGCCTCAGGACCTTTGCACTTGCTGTCTCTCTTTAGAACATCCTCTTCCCAAATTTTTTGTGACTGGCTCCTTCTTATCCTTCACATTCTCTTCTTAGAGAGGCTGTCCCTCACTCCCTGATTAAAAATAACCTCTTCCTCAGTCACTCACTCTTGCTGCACTGTTTTTACCTCCTTGGTGATTTGTCACAATCTGCAGTCATTTTTTTTTTTAGACAGAGTCTCAAAAGGATGCAGTGGTGTGATGATGGCTCACTGCATCCTCGACCTCCCAGGCTCCAACAGTCCTCCCTCCTCAGCTTCCCAAGTAGCTGGGACCACAGATGCAGGTCACAATGCCTGGCTATTTTTTTTTTTTTGTAGAGATGAGGTCTCTCTGTGTTACCCAGGCTGGTCTCAAACTCTTGGGCTCAAGTAATCCTCCTGTCTCAGCCTCCCAAAGGGATGGGATTATAGGTGTGAACCACCATGCCTGGCCACGTCATTTTGTTTACTTGTTTGTTTACTCATTTATTTTTTGCTTCTCCATCAACCCAGGTTAGCACATCGAGGGCAGGGACTGTGCCTATTTCACAAGGCTGGATCCTCACTGCCCAGCACAGAGCCAGATACAGGGCTGGCATTCAACAAATACTGGTGCATTAAATGACTGCCTGAATGAATGAAGAGGTGAATGGTTTGTTGGTTGGTCAGTTGGATGGAGGGATGCGTGGATGGATGGATGGGTTTAGAAGCCATGACCCGAACCAGACTACCCAAGTGCAATATATTTATTGAGCACCCCTCCTATGCAATGCACTATCGAAAAACACAAGCTTGAATTAGCAGCTGAATGCCTGATACTAATGATATGATAACAGCTGATATTTATTGATTTCTCACTAAATCAGGCACTGCGCCAACTGCATTGCATGACCAATCTCATTTACTTCTTATATCAACCCCAGGAGGTGGATCCTCTCATAATTCCCGTTTTGCATTTGTGAAAACCAAGTCTCAAAAAGGTGAGGCTCAATTGGAGGAGGAATCATTTGGGCTGGGGCTTAAAGGCTGGCGATGGATTCCAGCAGGCAGAGATGGGAGTAGGGGGTGTTCTAGGCAGAGATAACTGCATATTCAAAGGCTTGGAGGTGGGGAACAACAGTCAGTCCAGTTTGGCTGGGACAGGTGTGCACAGAGAGAGAAAACTGGCAGGAGGGGAAGCCACCATTTACTGCACGCCTGCTGCATGTACGGTACCAAAGCATTTATTCATCATCCCCCCAGGAAGTAGCTCCTCTTATCACCTTCATTTTTCAGAGGATGGATCTGAGGCTTGGAGCCACTAAATAACAAGCCAAGAGCCACACAGCAGGATTAGGGCTTGAATTCACACCTGTCTGACTGTAAGGCTGGATCAGAGATGGATAGTCAGGGGTGCAGGAGGGTGTTGACAAGGCTAGCTATGGAGTAACTGAGCATGCGCTAGGAGCCAGGTACAACATATTATCTCACTTAATCGTCACAAGTACTTAGGAGGTAGATATTTTTGTGGTATGCTTTTGGACAGTTTAGCAGCATTTTTTGGGGAATAATTCCTCTGAAATAATCATGTATTAAGTGAAGTTGACCCTATTCCTCAGTTTCAGGGGGTAAGAGTGAGAGCCAAGCTCACCAGTTAGGATAATTCATCCCCCTGGCCACGAGGATTACATTAATAGTGTGGGCATGGCTCAAACTGGTCAATCAGGGTTCATCTTGGAACTTTTTCTCAAATTATTGGGAAAGAGGTGGTCTTTTTCAATAGGGGCTGTTGAGTTGACAAGATATTAACCAGAAGGGGATGGAGGGTCATCTTTGTTCCTCTGAGGAAAAAAAAAATCTGCCCAAGAATGTAGCCAAAGCAGAGGGACTCTGTGCGAAGACACAAAGACAGGTTTCTAACGACATTATTTGAGCACCTGGATCCAGCCATCCCTGAAGCCATCTCCTTAGATTTTCCAACAATTTGAACTGAGGAATGCTCTTTTTTGATTAGGCCAGTTGGGCTGGATTTCTGATCCTAGCAAATAAAAAGTGATCTGGCTGGGTGTGGTGTCTCACACCTGTAATCCCAGCACTTTGGGAAGCCGAGGCAGGCAGATCATGAGGTCAGGAGATCAAGACCATCTTGGCTAATGTGGTGAAACCCTGAGTCTACTAAAAATACAGAAGAATTATCTTGGCTTGGTGGCATGTGCCTGTAATTCCAGCTACTTGGGAGGCTGGCGGGAGAATCACTTGGACCCAGGAGTTGGAGGTTGCAGTGAGCCGAGATCGCACCACCGCACTCCAGCCTGGGCGATAGAGCGAGACTCTGTCTCAAAAAAAAAAGAGTTATCTGACTGAGGCAAAAAAAAAAAAAAGAGAGAGAGAGAGGCTTGCTTTAGGATCCACAGGAAGGAAGGGGCTGAATCACACTGAGATATCGCAAAGAAAGTGTGTGGCACCTGACAGGTCCTCAAGAAATGCCAGTGCCCTTCTTCCATAGAGCAAGGAGTGGTGGAGAGAAGCACGGGAGGAGATAAACCCATGGGTGGAAACTCCCACAAGAGCTCCAAGCTGCTGGGCAGATTCTAGATTGCATCTGGAATCCTCCAAGCTTTCTCTCTCCCAGCCTGCATTGGGGTCTGGCAGGAGCAGGAAGCAAAGCCCAGGAGTTGACATGTAAAGTGAATCAGCTGTCAGATGTCAGCATTTGAACAAATCCCTGAGGATCCCACCCTTTCCAAAAAAATGTCATCCAAGGGTCCTGGCTGCAACTCCGAGTTTCCACAGAAGGGCTTCTCAGAAGTCCTAGCACTCCTCAGGAGCTTACACTTAGTAGGAGCTCGTACAGATCATTGTTTCAGTACCACCAAGGATTCTGTGGTCACTTGAACTTCTCAAAGCTCCTTCATATTGGAACTGGACAGAGGTCAACAGTTTAGCCTGCAAACTTTGACTTCAGACAAAGTTGGGTTCCAATCCTGGCCCTTGCCAGCTGGGTGACTTTTGGTACATAACTTAACCTCTCTGAGTCTCCTGTGTGAAACAGGCAGAATTGGAAGATGAAATCGACAAATCAGGTGGACACTTTTAGTATAGAGTTTGGAACTTTTTCAGCTTTGGGTAAGCAGATGAGTTCTAGATATAGGTTGAACTCTGGCATGGATGATCACATTCTCTCTCTGAGCCTCAGCTTCCTCATCTGTAAAATGGGCACAGGTGGTTGTCAGGTATGGAAAATGCATACCCCAGGGCATCCTGCCAGCAGGAGGAACCCCTCTCATCTGCTGGCAGGGAGTTTTGGCCCAGACGGTGAATTCGTTGCCAACATTTATTTTCCCTATAAATTCACATTCGAGTTTCTCAGGAAAAATCTGAAGCTCTGGGTATTCTTAGTCCACGCTGCTCTGTGGCAACCCCAGGCTGTCACTGCACAGTGTCAAGTCCAGTCCTGCGCTCTGAAATCTCACATGCACCCTGTGGGTGTTGTTTACGAGGCCTGCTTGGCTTCTGCAGGAATCTGGGTTTGGGAGCCCAGGAATAAATCATTAGAAGTGTGGCCAGCGATGAGGGAAAAGATTAAACAGTGCCAGGG
This sequence comes from Callithrix jacchus, assembly GCF_049354715.1. Classification (NCBI taxonomy): domain Eukaryota; kingdom Metazoa; phylum Chordata; class Mammalia; order Primates; family Cebidae; genus Callithrix; species Callithrix jacchus. The sequence goes on along the minus strand of NC_133506.1, from coordinate 44,701,712 downwards.
AAGCAGTCATGGGTTCCTTAGGGAATGCTGGGCCAAGAGCTGGGCCCACAAGGCGCTCTGGATCAGGAATATGGGGATGGAATCCCTGCCTGGGTCAGCCCCTCACCCATCTGTATATGGCTGCAGAGAAGCCATGTTGCTGCTTCCTTAGAGCCCCAGCTTCATTTTCTCCTTGTCTCTCCTGCTTCTAGACTGCTCTGAAGCCCCTCCTAGTCCCCACCACTCATCCTCTCATACCTCAGTAAAGCAGAATCATAGCATAAAGAATGATAGGCCGGAGACATGGGACTACTGTAGATCAAGTGGCTTTGGAGGGCCTCCCTGAGGAGGTATTGCGTGACTGGAGATCTGAGGAATGCAAAGGAGCCAGCTCGCAAAGATCTGGGGAAAGGCGGGTCTGGGCAGCCATCACAGCAAGTGAAGAGTCCTGGGGCAGGGAAGAGATTGGCAGGAAGAGGAGGGGAAAGGCGACCAGTGTCCCTGATGCTAAGGAGAAAGGCAAAGGGCATGAGAGATGAGCTTGAAGAGAGAAAGAAGGAAGGCCTTGAAGACCTAATAGGATGTTTTTAACCTGAGAATCCTGGGAGCCACAGGGCCATGGCCTAATGTAGGTTTAAAAATCCCCCAGCTCTGGCCGGGCGCAATGGCTCACACCTGTAATCCCCACACTTTGGGAGACCAAGGCAAGCAGATCACCTGAGGTCAGGAGTTCAAGACCAGCCTGGCCAACATAGTGAAACACTGTCTCTACTAAAAATACAAAAATTAGCCGGGCATGGTGGTGGGCACTTGTAATCCCAGTTACTTAGGAGGCTGAGGCAGCTAGATCGCTTGAACCTGGGAGGCGGAGGTTAGAGTGAGCCGAGCTGAGCCGAGATTGTGCCATTGCACTGCAGCCTGGGCCACAAGAGTGAAACTTTGTTTTGAAAATAATAAAATAAAATAAAGGCCCCCAGCTGCATCTATGAACAACCTGCAGGGGGATTGGAATAGAAGCAGGAAGCAAAGGGAGGAGGCTGGGGTAGGTGTCCAGGCAGGAGACACAGGCTGTTCACCACAGAGAAGACAAATTCAACATGTATTTTGGAGGTGAAATCAACCAAATCGCTGATGGCTCAGATGTGTGGGGCGAGGGGAAATAGTCAAGGTGGAATCCCAGGTTTTGTCCTGAGCTACTGGGAGGTTAGTGGTGGTGTTTCCTGAGATGGAGAGGAATCAGAGGAACAACTGGGGCCAGATAACAGGGGCACTGTGGACGTCGGCTGAGGAGTCTGGACCCGACCCTGCAGACAATGGGGAGCTTGGGAAGGCTTCTGAGCAACAGCAGAATATTCGTTCAGTCATTCAACAAACATTTGTGGGAAAAGCTTATTCATATGCTGCTCTCTCACAGATGGCAAAGCTCCCCACAACCAGCCATAGGTGATGGGCCACAAACATCCTTCCTGGGCCTAGAGAGTGCACGATAAAGCTCTACCTGCCCACCCTCAGTTTCCCTTCCTGCCTCCTTCACCTCTGGCTGGAGGAGCTGAAGGGCACTTAAAAAATGCTTATGGCCAGGTGCAGTGGCTCATGCCTGTAATCCCAGCACTTTGGGAGGCCGTGACAGGCAGATTGCCTGAGTTCAGGAGTTTGAAACCAGCCTGAGCAACATGGTAAATCCCTATCTCTACAAAAAATACAAAAATTAGCCGAGTGTGGTGGTGTGCACCTGTAGTCCCAGCTACTTGGGAGACTGAGGTGGGAGGATTGCTTGAGCCTAGGAGGTTGAGGCTGCAGTGAACTATGTCATGCCACTGCATTCCAGCCTGAGTGACAGAGCAAGTCCCCATCTCTAAAAAAATTTAAAAATTTAAAAATGAAAATACTTATTTACGCCCTGCCTGTCTTTTCCTCTAAAACCTCCATGAAAGCCGGGACCATCTTCATAACTTCAGGATCTCGCATGCCTACTCCTGTGTCTGGTATGTCGTAGGTGCTTAATAACTGTTGAGGAACTGAATGTTAAAAATAAATAAATGAGCAGTAGTCTGCCAGACTGAAGTGTGTAAAGTGCCCTGTTCAGGGCCTGGTACACAGTAGACATTCAATAAACAGCAATGAAGATACACAGAAAATACAGCCACTCTGTCAAGCTTCTGGTGGGTCTTGAGGCTTCCCCAGGGTAGGAAGGGCCTGAGGAGTAGGAGGGAGAGGCGATCTGACTCACCCTCTTGGAGCCCCTGTCTTGGGCCTGGGCCCGTGGGCGTGGAGTCTGCACTAATCCCGGCTAAGCAGACGGATGTGGAAGGGTGTGTAATCCCAAGCCTGCTGGCTTTAGCCTGACCTTGGCTAGGATGACTCAAGTCAAGAACACTCCTGTCCCTTAGGCCACCCAGAGCTGAGACCCTCTAGACAACCCGGGACAGGGACCTAAGAGAGCCCTTCTTGGGGGACAGAGGGCAGCAGACTCACCTAGGTCTCCCCCGAAAGCCCAACCCCAGCTATTTGGGGTGTACATCTCTGCACCCCTCCCCCATTGCTACATCTTTGCCCCAGTGTCCTCCCTGATGGGTGATGCAGCACAGAAACGTTATCTGGGAAGAGAAGGGGCATTCATTCATTCATTCATCAAACATTTATGGAGCCAAGCTATGTGCCAAACACTTTTCCAGATCCTGAGGACACTGCAGTGATCAAGACAGATTCTGTCTTCAGGGAACTAACATTTGGGTGGGGGAAGCAGACATTAAATGAGGAAATAGGAAAATTAACAGGGATCTCCTTAAGGTGCTATGAAGACAAGAAAATGGGCTAACGGGATAGAGAGTGACTGGGTGTAGTGACATCATCAGTTATGGTAGTCAGGGAGGGCTTCTCTGAGGAGGTAATGTCTGAGCTGAGACCCCAAATTCGAGGATAGAGCTGTATGACGATCTGGGAAAGAAGCAGATGGAGGGAAGAGCTTTTAATCCTAGTGAGTCATACGAGTTGGCACCATTACGTCCACTGAATAGATAGTGAACATAATAACTAACATTTACTGAGCACCTACAATGTGCCAGGCCCTCTTCTAAACACTTTGCATGCAACAACTTGTTTAATACTCAAAACAGTCCATCATCTGTAAAATCAACCCATTTTACAGATGAAGAGAGCAAGCCACAGAGAGGTCAAGTGCCTTGCCCAAGGCCACACAGCTAACAAGTAGCAGAGCAGGGATTTGAGCCCAGGGCTGCTCTATCCCACAACCTATGGGTTGTTCCCTATCCTTATAGCACATTAATGTTTTACAGCGAAAAACATTAATTTTTGAGCATTACCAGGCACCGGGTCCTGGGACCCATGTCATCTTTTCCTGGCCCTACCTTTGGGATCCATGTCATCTTTACCTGGCCCTACCCACTGGTCCTCTGTCCTGTACCTCTCTCTCACCCTCCTCTGATGTCTCTACTCTGAGGCCACCTCCAGCTCCAGAAGTGGCTCAGTGTGGTCCAATCAGCATAGACCAACCCTCCCAGCCTTCATGAATAACAGGGATGGGCATATGACACATGGCTCCATGAGACTGGATCTTGGAACTTTGCAACCATGGGGGAGAAGGAGTTCTCTCTTTCTCTCTCAATCCCATTTCTTTTCTTTTTTTCTTAGTTGGAGTCTCGCTCTGTTGCCCAGGCTGGAGTGCAGTGGTGCAATCTCAGCTCACCGCCACCTCTGCCTCCCTGGTTCAAGCGATTCTCCTGCTTCAGCCTCTTGAGTAGCTGGGACTACAGGCGTGTGTCACTACACCTAGCTAATTTTTTGTTTTTAGTAGAGATGGGGTTTCACTGTGTTAGCCAGGATGGTCTTGATCTCCTGACCTCATGATCCACCCACCTTGGCTTCTCAAAGTGCTGGGATTACAGGTGTGAGCCACTGTGTCCAGCCAGGAGTTCTCTTCTAAGGGAAACTGTCTAGATGGGAGATAGGAAGCCTGGGAGCCCAAAGAGCTTGCTTGAGAGTGAAGCCCTCATAGGGGAGGGCAGAGACAAAAGATGGAGAGAGACTGAGTTGCAATGACAGCCCTGATGTGATTGTTTGAGCGACTGTGCACCTGGGCTGGAGCCAGAACCACTTCTGAAGTTTGCAGTTGCATCACCCCTCCCATTCATTTCAAGCTTAAGCCAATTTGAATTGGCTTTCTGTCTCTTGTAACTGCAATCAGAATCTTGTTTCCTTCCTGAAATGTTCTTCCTTCTCTTCTCTCCTGCTACCAATTAATGTTACTCTTTAAAAAAAAATTTTTTTTTAAGGTGGAGTCTTCTTCTGTCACCCAGGATAGAGTGCCGTGGTGCGATCTCGGCTCACTGCAATCTCCGCCTCTTGGGTTCAAGCGATTCTTCAGCCTCAGCCTCCCAAGTAGCTGGGACTACAGGAGTGCAGCATGCCTGGCTAATTTTTGTATTTTTAGTAGAGACTAGGTTTCACTGTGTTGGCCAGGCTGGTCTCGAACTCCTGACCTCAGATGATCTGCCTGTCTTGGCCACCCAAAGTGCAGGGATTACTGCATGAGCTACTGGACCCAGCCCCAGTAATGTTATTCTTATGACCACCATTAATATGACCATCACTGCCATTGCCAGTACAGTGACTATTCTCATGAATACTTCTATTGCCACTGCCAGGAATGACAGCATCATCCTACTTTTAACACAGTGACCACAGGGACCATTATTGCTACATGACCGATGCTGTTTCTACTACTCTTTCCGATATTAGCATCGCACTCCCCATTTGTAAACCTCTCCTGAATATGCAAAGCACTTTCAAAATCCTGTCTGGTTCTCTTCTAAACCTCACCATACCCCTATGAGTGGGGCAAGGTGGCTAGTGTTAGTTTCATTGTAGGGGCAGGGGAGCCCAGGTTGCCGAAGTGACGGGAACAGCTTGCAGCCACAGCCAATAGGACTCAGACCCACCTACTCATTCATTTATTGAAGAGGTGTCACTGAACACCTTCAGTATGAGGACGGACTCTGCTCGATGCTGGGACGCAGCAGTGAACAATGCAGACATGGATCCTGCCCTCGCTGAGCTGCCCTTTGGGTGGGCTCCAGAACATTCCAAGAGCCTCCCTCACAGGCCCCGCATGAAGCCAGGCCAGAAGTTCTGTCCTCCTCAGAGTTTCTGAGACCAGAGTGGAGGAGCCCAGTTTGTGAGCAGAACTGGAGCACTGCTGTGGATTTTACTTCTTACCTGAGCTGCCTTGGGCAACAGACTCAGCCTTTGAGACTTCCAACCAGACAGTGAATTCCTAGGCAAGGAGGGTCGTGACTTGACTTTTCTATGTCTGCCAGTGCCTAGCACGGCGCTGGGTACAGAGCAGGCACTCTGTAAATGCTTATTAATGGGTTGTTGCTCAGAGGCAGAACTAGGCCTTCTTCCATCCACCCAACTTTCCATTCTTCCATTTGTCTAACATCTATCAATTTCCTTCCTTCTATTCATCCATCCATCCACCTACCTACCTATCCATCTGTCCGTCCATGCATTTTCCTACCTTGCTTCCTCCCTCTTTCCTTCCATTCATCCATCCATTTTGTCGCTCCATCCCTTTCTTCCATTTGCCTTTTCTCTTTCTTTCTTTCTCCCGAAGTTTCCCCTCCATTCCTTCTTTCCACCCATCCTCCATTCTTCTATTCATCCCTTCCATCCACTTATCCAGAATCTAGCATCTCTTAGTCTCCTATCATCCATCCATCCATCCTCTCCTTCCCCCTTCCTTTGTTGTATTTATCTTTTTTTCCATCAATTATTTATTGATCCCTCACAGCCTGTGCTAGCTTCTATGAATAAAATGACCGTCACCGGACTCCTTCCACAAAGGGAGGATGTTTGAATCAATCTGTAGCTGTTTAGGACCAGAACTCCTCACCTCTCCCAATCCCCTTGAGGAACCCCAACTCTCATGTGGGTACACAAAACTCTTCAGCCATTTTTTTCTTGTCTATGTCTGAACTCCACCCCCAACCCTCAAATTCAAGTCCACAGACCAAGCAGAAACTGACCACTACTTTCTCTGGCTGTTCCTGGAGCTGTCCTCAACCCCTGCCTTCAGGGAACACAGCCTGGGCTTGGCTAAAATGCTACACAGCTCTGTGATTACAAAAAGTGCTTGAGCACTTATGTATACTGGCATATTGGGGGATGTAATGAAAAAGACAACCTAAAATTTCTGAGCCTGAACACTTTTTCCTGGCCCCATTCCCTCCTTTTACTCATTCTGGTTTGAGAGGCTGGGAACCAGCCAGAGTGGGAGTGACTAGTCAAGGTGACTAGTTGCAGCAAATCTAGGACTGGATTTAGGGTCTCCTGAGCTGGTGCCCTGTCTCTTACCTGACCCTCTCTGTCCCTCCCTTGTTCTCCTTGGGCAATGAAGAATTAGTCCAGCCTCCAGGTTTTTGTTCCTGCTGTGCTGCTGAGAAGGCTCCTTCCCCAGGATGTTAACATTTTCTTGGCTCTTAGTAATTTGCAAAGAGCTTGGGAGATTGAACAAACAAACAAAAGCCTGATTCTCTCAACCACTTTTTTTTTTTTTTGAGACAGAATCTCACTCTCTTACCCAGGCTGGAGTGCAGTGGTGCGATGTCTGCTCACTGCAACCTCCACCTCCTGGGTTCAAGCGATTCTTCTGTCTCAGCCTCCTGAATAGCTGGGATTACAGGCATATGCCACCATGCCAGACTAATTGTTGTATTTTTAGTAGAGATGGGGTTTCACCATGCTGGTCAGGCTGGTCTTGAACTCCTGACCTTGTGATCTGCCTGCCTCGGTCTCCCAAAGTGCTGGGATTACAAGGGTGAGCCACCGAGCCCAGCCCAAGATAAATAATACTTTAATGTAACATTTACAAAAATAAAACAATGTAAAAAACCCCATGATGAACAAAATATCTACATTTTAAATAAAGACAAGATCAGTAACTGGTGTGCTAAGCCACATGGGAGTGTAAGGAAGAAGGAAAAATTAATATTAATCTTAGATTTTTTTTTTTTGAGACAGAGTCTTGCTTTGTTGCTTAGGCTGGAGTGCAGTGGCGTGATCTCAGCTCACAGCAGGCAACCTCTGCCTCCTGGGTTGAAGTGATTCTCCTGCCTCAGCCTCCCAAGTAGCTGGGATCATAGGCATTTGCCACCATACCCAGCTAGTTTTTTTTTTTCTTTTGCATTTTTAGTAGAGACAGGGTTTCACCATGTTTGCCAGGCTGGTCTTGAACTCCTGACCTCAGGTGATCTTCCAGCCTCAGCCTCCCAGAGTGCTGAGATCACAGGCATGAGCCACAGTGTGCGGCCTGATCTTGTATTTTTGTGCCCAAGGTGAGTGTGGACCTTGATTCACTTTAGTCCTGTCCCTGAGTGCCAGAGTCGTGGTTGGAACCCAAGGCCATGCTAATGGTATCTGTCCCGATCTCACCAGCCTCAATAAGACGTGGGGAGTCCATTCTTCCACCCCCAGTGCTCCAGGACTTCAGCAGGGATGGTGAAATTATAGGCTCCAGAAAGCCATGATTTGTAAAACAGAAGACAGGCCTTTAATTAGGCGGGTGGATGGTCGGCTAATAGTAAGTTCGTTCCATAATACTAAGTTCTGTAATAAGCACTGTATTCTTGAATTCACTGGCTTGATCACACACATTCTGGAGGCCTCTTTGGAAATCTGTTCATAGAAAAGAGGGTAAACAGCTATTTCTACCCTGAGAGAAGGAAAATGACTTTACAGTGCGGTGGCTGTGACAAGGGTGTGCTCTGGGGGCGGCAGATCTGGGACAAACACCACTCTACCACTAGGGCAGTGCAGGGCTGAGCAAGTCACAGCTCTCTCTGAGCCTCTGCTTTCTCATCTGTAATGGGAATGAGAACGTTACCTTGTAGGTGATGGGGAAGATGAACATCATATCCTCAAGGGTTTAGTTCCAACGATAACTATGTAAGGTAAATATCTATCACCTACTTTTGAAAATCCCTACCTTTATAGCATGAGGACCTGAAAACTGGTAACTCAGAAGCCAAGCAATGATGCATTTTATCCCAGATGTGGCCTCTCTGAGTCAGAAAGGTAACCAGCTAATGCAGAGGGTGGTGTAGGGGACGGTTAGGGAAAGGCCAACAGGTGAAGGAGAAAATAGAGGAATTTTTCCGTCTCTCTTCCTTCTCGGGTCTCATACTCAGATGCGAAACTCTGCTAGCTAAAAGTGTCTGGCATGTAGAAGAGCTTGTTCTGGTCCAGACTCCAAGGAACAATCGGCAGGGGTTCCAGACAGCACAGATTGCCAGTTTCTGGCTGTCATCACACCTGGGAGCTGGCTAATGTCCACGGAGTCAGGCAGGAGTGGCCAAGACAAGCACCGCGGATTCAGCCAGGGGCTGCTGCCTTCAGAGTCTTTATTTGCGCTTGTGTTGCCTTCTCTGCTTTCAAGGATAATTAGCAGGGATCTGCACAAACTGGAGGCAAAGACAAACCACTCGTAGTGCGCCAAGGACCCTGATCGTCGCGGTGTAAGTAAACAGACCACTGGGAATGTGAAGATCAACAGATAACAAACAAGATCTTCTGAGCAGGGGCCACTGTCAGCTGGAGGTTGGATCCAGTGATTCTCAGCAGGGTGGCATTGCCCATAAGGGCATGCTCTGAAAATGTGTGAGGTTGTCACAAGGATGAGAGAGGATGCCACAGGCATGAAGTGAGCAGAGTCTGGGGACACTGGGTGACCTGCAATGCCCAAGGCAGCCCTGCTCATGGATAACCTTCTCTTGTCCTGCTCAGTATTGGAATGTTCCAGTGGATACTCAGGTAGGTGAACAATAACTGGTTTGAATTAATTGTAGATGCAAACTCCCTTTTATATATACACCCACTGAATATCTTTTGCTAATGTTTTCATCTATGCTGAAAGCAAGGGAAGAATTGGACTTTTCTTCTGTTCAGAACTTTACCAGGAGTTATTCGTCGTATTGGAAAAGTCACGCAGCTGATGGCAGTGCCACTTGTGATAGCAGAGCTGCCAGCACACCTGTACCTCTCTATTTTTGTCACAGTCATACTCACGGCGCGTCTATGTGTAGTGGAAGCATCTAACAACCTCACGGTGTTTTCTGGTGTCATCGTCGTTACCCTGTATTTGCATACTGAAACACATACGAGTTTAATACAGACGTCCTTGTAATTATTCATTCTACTAAAGTTAGGGAATTACGTTGATTTTTTTCGAAGTTACGTGTATAGTGTATTATCTGCGAATTTCATTTTAGAGAACTAAGTGGTGGGAGAAATTAACAAAACATGTATTATATATAAAGGGGACTTGGGTTTTGGGAGTGGTGGACCATGACCCCAAAAGGTGCACGTGTTTGTACATCTCACCTACGCAAGGTGGCCTTCTTTGACTGTCTTCTATCTCCTTGATTAGGCTACAGCTCTCTGCTTATATTTCCAGAGAATCTGCATGTTTTTTTCTTTGCGGCACTTATCGGAACCGAAATGCACTTACACCACCCTGAGAATGGGCTCCTCCTTCAATTTTACATCCTGAACACCTCACTCTTCCACTCTCTTCTGGGCCCTGCGAACTAGCTTTGGTTATTTGTAGAATTAGTTGTAATGTGCATCTCCCCAACCAAGCTGGGTGCTCCAGTGCAGGGATTGTGTGCACTGCACTTATTGCTATATCTGCAGTGCCTAGCAAGGTGCCTGGTGTGTTTCAGTCACTGATTGAATGAGTGAAGGGCTGTATATTTCATATATATCACAGGCAAATAAAAATGAATATATTTTAACTTTATGGCAAGGCTCAAAGATGATCAGCCCTGGGTCAGCACAGAGAGGGTCTGTGAAAGCAAGTAAGACCTAGTCTTCCTCCATCTGGCAGTGCAGAGACAGATGCAAAGCTGAGAGAAAAGGGAGACAGGGATCTTCCCACTATTTGGGAGAAACACGTCTACCTTAGTGGGGGCAGGTGAGGGAAGACTTCCTGCAGGAAGCACCACTTGAGTCTTGTGGGGAGAAGAGTTTGCCAAGCAGCCACTGACCAGATGCTCCAACCCATTATTTTACAGATGGGGAACTGAGACTGGTTTAGGCCTGGCTCTGCCACAGTCCCACTCTGCCACGTTGGACAAGTCTTTCTACCTCTTCAGGCTCAGTCTTCCCATCTTTACAATGAGATGATCTCTAGGGTCAGCCTCACCTCCTGGAACAGAAGTTTCAAACTGGCAGCTCCTGGGCTGAATTCTCCTGCTCCTGGTTGTTACCTGCCAGAGGCCAGGAGGTGTTTGAGCTGCTCATGTGTGTCTGAGGCCTGTGTGAAGGTTACCGGCTTTGGAAATTAGCTGCCAGAATTTCAGGTGCCACCTAAAAGCAGTGATTCTCGACCAGGGGCGATTTTGCCCCTCAGGGGACACTTGGCAATGTTTGGAAACATTTTCGGTTGTCACACTGGGTGTGGGGTTGGTACTGGCCTCTAATGAGTAGAGGCCAGGGATGCTGCTAAACACCTGACAGTCACAGGACGGCCCCACAGCAGAGAACTCTCCAGCCCCAAATGTCACGAGGGCCGAGGTTGAGTAGCCCCACCTTAAAGTCAAGTCCTTCTTCTGGGCCACTCTGGCTCCCGAGAAGGACCTAGGACCCTGTGGTCTTTGTACTTGGTGACTGATCTCCAGCTGTCCTGCGCTGTCTGGAGCTGTCCTCTGACTGCACCGTCACCAGGCTTTCTCCCCACTAGGCCCTGGCTCCCTCTGTGTGCCCTGCTTCCCAGGGCAAGGCCTGCCTCTCCAGCTCACATTTTGACTTTTCTGGATCAAACCTCACAGCACCCTGGACATATGTGCCTGTCTGTTAAGACCCCTGTTTTCCACAATTGCAGACAGATGCAGACAGTGTCACTAGCTTGATCAAAGTCACACAGCAAAGGGAGTGCTGGGGCTGGGACTGAACCCAGGTACCCTGGCCCCCACCCTCCCCAGTCCATTCCCTGCAGTTTTGTTTCTAACAATTGACTTCCTTTGGGTCTGCGGTTTCTACACCTGCTCTTCTCAACATTCAAGTCTTCCTGGTTTGAACTGAGCCACAAAGTTATGTCGGAAATGGAAACAGAAGCTGTCTTTGAGATCGTCTCCCTTGGTGATGTGCTGCAGCTTTGAGTTAGATCTCAGAAGGACTTTCTGACAATGTCACACTAGGGAGGATGGAAGAATGGTATGAATGGTGGGAAATGAGGTGACAGCCACAACGCAATGGTGGAAAAACGGGCTCTGCACTGGGTACCAGCATTGGAGTTTCACTCTAGACCCAGGACAAATTCCTTCACCGCTCCAGGCCTCACATTCCCCATCTGCAGTGCGGGGACAGTGAGACTTCCTTAATCATGGAACTGCAAATATTTGGTGGGAACATGGATGTGGAGGGCTGGCCCAGGGCTTGTTCAATGAGGGGACCTGGGATGGCCATTAGCTCCTGGGTCTGTGGAGGCAGGGAATGCCCTGTGGATTCCAGAAGGTGACAGTGTGCTCTCCTCTCTGGAGGGTGGATGAAGGCGCACCTCTCTGACTGCCTTGTTTTATCTGGAGAATTCTCCCCAGTGCACCTCTGCCCACTTTCAGGCCTTTATAATCCCAAGCCTTTAACCAGCAGCCCCTGGGTGTTGAGAATGTAGCCAAGAGGGAAGCCCAGAGCCTCTGTTCAGCCATTCTCTAGCTTGGACATGCTCCACATTCCATGTCCATTCAGTCGCCACGTCCTGAGTGCTTTCTGTGTGCCAGGCACTGTGCTGGGCTCTGGGAGTCACTGTCCCCAAGAGAGCAAAGGAGCCATCAAACAGATTAAATGGCAGGGAGGGAGTTAGTGGGTAATGGAGAGAGTGCCAGTGGGAGAGAGGCAGAGGGTTAAGAAAGCCCCTCTGAGGATGCCTGCTAAGCAGAGGTCTGAGGCCGAGCACCACAGGGCAGAGGAAACAGTGCATGCGAAGGCCCTGAGATGAGAACGATTGTGTTTGGGTACCAGAAAGGAGGCCAGTGTGGCCGGTGTGGAAGAAGCAAAGGAAAGCAGTTAGAGACGATAATGGAGAGGCAGGTGGGTGGCAGATCGGCAGCACTTTGAAGGCCGGGGTGAGGAGCTTGCACTTTATTTTAAGGACCTAGAGGGAGAGGAGGCCCTGAGAGGATGAGCTGCCTTACTTCTTGGGAGCACCAGGGCTCATGGGAGAATCCAACCATCACCCAACCCCCGAAACCTGGCTGGCTTTTACGCAGCCTGTCCCTGCGTCGGGAGGGGCCAAGTGACACCTCGCTGCACACAGCAGCCTTATTCCTGCCTCCCTCCCTTTGCTCGGGCAGGATCCCCTTCCTGGAGTAGCCTCTCCTCTCCCTGATTTGCCCACTGTTCCTCAGGAAGCCTTCTCTGGCAGCTAGAGCCTATGGAGTCCTCCTCCTCCCAACCACTCTTCTGGCGTGGAAATCCACTGGGGTGGTGTGCTAGCAGTGAAGATGCCAGGGCCTTCCGCAGAGATAATGATTCAGGAGGTCTGTGCTAGGACCCAGGAGTCCACATCTTTACAAATTCTTCCACGTGATTCCTCTGCCCAGCATTGGAGAGACACAGCTGCTGGCATGTTCCCAGAGCTATTTCAGGCAGCAGGGCACGCAGTATGTGTGAGAAGCTGGGGGTGGGCTCAGTGGAATCAGAAGGCCCTGGGTTCAAATCTCAGCTGTAACACTTACTCAGCTGGGCAATTGTGGGCAAATCAGGCAGAGCTTTGAAGGCCAGGGTGAGGAGCTTCTGCCACCTCTTAGAGCCTCTGTTTCCACTTCCGCCTCGCCCTCTTCTTTTCTTTTTTGAGATAGAGTCTTGCTCTGTCACCCAGCCTGGAGTGCCATGGCATGATCATGCTCACTGCAACCTCCACTTTCCGGGTTCAAGCCATTCTCCTGTCTCAGCCTCCTAAATAGCTGAGATTACAGGTGACCATCACCACGCAGGCTAATTTTTTTATTTTCAGTAGAGATGGGGTTTCACCATGTTGGCCAGGCTGGTCTTGAACTCCTGACCTCAGGTGATCCACTCGCCTCAGCCTCCCAAAGTGCTGGGATTACAGACGTGAGCCACTGCCCCTGGCTGAGTTTCAGTTTCTTCATCTATAAGGTGGTGATAGTCACACCAACCTCAGAGTATTATAAAAGGGATGAAAAATGTAATGTGCCTGAGGGGTGGCCCACCATCGGTGTGTAATAAATGCAGCCTGGTCTCCACGTCACACTTCCTTCCCTAAGGGCATGAATAAGGGAATGCTCTCTAAACCAGGCTCAGCAAACTTTTTCTGTAAAAGGGTCACACAGTAAATATTTTAGGCTTCGGGGGCTGCATGGTCTCTGTCACAACCCGTCAACTCTGCAGGGCAGCACAGACGCAGCCGTAGATAAACAGAAATGGGTTTGTGAGTTACGGCGATGTTCCAAAAAACCCTGATTGTTCTGAAATTTAAATTTTATATGGTTTTCACAGGTCACGAAATAATATTCTTCTTTGGATGGTTTTCAGCCACTTGAAAATGTAAAAGCTGTTATTAGCTTTAGGGCTGTACCAAAACAGGGGGTGGGCTAGATATGGCCCCCAGACCCTGGATTGCTGGGCCCCCGACTCCAGAGGCTTTACATGTCTTAGCTCAAAGGACCCTGATGAGATAGGTAGCCCTATGTTCAGATGAAGAAACGGAGTCTCAGAGAGACTGGGATCCTTGGGCAAGGTCCCACAGTAGATATTTTAGTCTTTGTGGACCATTTGGTCTCTGGTGCAAGAGATCTGAACTCAGGCAGAGCTGGGTTCAGAGCCCCTGTTATTAACCACAGGCCACACAGGCCACAGATATACTACATTTCAGAATGAGTGACCTCATCTTTTAAAACCAGAATCTCTTTGCCTCCCTACGAGCCCAGGTGGGAAACGCTGGGTTGGTCAGGTAGGAAAGATAGTTTTTTGAGCCTACAGGGTGGAAGGGGGCTTCTAGGGCCCATTAGCGACCTGAGCCGCAGCCCTGGACAGGCCTTGCAGTCCCCTCTCCTGCACTGACCCTATCTGGTAGGGGTGAGCCTGCCTGAGTAATTAGGTCTGACTGCTGCGGGCCCGCTGAGGACCTTCAACTTCCCAACGTTCTCCTCTGTCTTATTCATGTTTGGTATTTTTATTACATTATTTTGACATGACATTCCCTAAGTGACATTCAGCTAAACTGTATTTTTGTAGAATAGGGACTTGCCACCCTCTCGGCACTGCTGCATTCATGATGACAGCCACATGTCTGACATCTCCCCAAGGGTGCAATTATATGTTGACAAAAGAAAAATCTGAAAAAATTTAGTGTGGAAGGAAAAAGCTCAAGCTGCCTTGATTAATTAATTAATTTCCATTCATTTGTACTGTTGGAGACACAGTGGTGAACATGATAGTCAAGATTCCTCACCACGGTGAAGCCTACTTTCTAGTAGAGGAGACAGACAATAAACAAATACACAAAATAACAGCAGATTGTGATAATTGCTATGAAGGAAAAAAAATACTGAGATAGAATATTAAGTGGGGCAGAGCATGTCCCTGTTATCCATCCTCTCCTTTTCTTAGGGTTATAGATCCACTGATGTGTATTGGAAAATGTGCTGCCCAGAATAAAGACTGTTTCTAGCCTCCCTTGCAGCTAGGCATGGCCAATGGATATGGTAGAAGTGAGCAGATGGCTGGGGCTTTACGTGTCCACAGGCACAGAAGGGTGTGCCTGATACTTGCTCTTTCCGTCTTCCACCAGATAGAAATTCTTTCTCACTTCTCTCTTATCTCTCTTTTCCTATTCCATCCATCTGTCTACTTACATACTATCTATATGTTCATTAATCTATCCATTTGTTCATATGTTATTCATCTATTCATCCATCCATCTATCCATCCATTCATTTGGTAAGCATTTATGGAGAGCCTGTGGCAGATTCTGGGGGTACAAAAACTAAGTAAACTCAATCTACCCCTCAAGAAGCCCAGAGCCCCTTTAGCAGAAGGAGTGGAATTTGAACTCTGATTTCTGTTATGTTTAAGTTGCTTTATGAAACATAACAGAAATCATAGAGTTCAAATTCCACTCTGCCACTTTGCTCATATAATGATAGTGACTACCTCTCTGAACCTTAACTTTCTCATGAGTACCACGGAGATGACAATCTCTGCCTCTGAAGATTCAGTGAGATCAGAAAGGTAGAACACTTCTTAGAGAGCCTCGCACACGGTAAGCATTCAAAAGACGGTTCTTATTAGTCTATGTGGGAACTGGGAAGTTTCTTTGAGGCTTCTGGGCTTGATATAAAAGGATGAAAAGAATTTGGATGTGTGAGACTGGAATAGGAGAAAGGGAATTCTGGGCAGAGGGTAAAGTAAGAGCAAAGACAAAGGGACAGGGAAATTTGGGGTTCATGGAAGAGCCAGTGGGAGAGGGGTGCTCCAGTTTCCCTCCCTGAGCATTCTCCTGGCAGCAGCATGCAGAGACTGAAAAGGACAGGCCAGGGTGGGGTGGGGTGGAGGTGACTGACAGGTTCAGAGGGGTGAGGACCTGCAGTCCAGGTGACCCAAATAGCCACAGGCAGACAGAACTGGGTCATGTGCATTAATCTTCACCACCAGGCAGGCTCCCCTCCACCCTCTATCTGGGCTCTCAGGCCTTGCTGGGTGGGAGGAGGTTCATTTTGACACTTGGATGTCTCTCAGGCCTCTCAAACTTAGCGAGGCCACATGTAGCTCTTACTCCCCCACTACCTGCTCTGTACTGAGTTTTGCCTCTTTTGGCAAATGGTGCCTCCATCCTCCCAGATGTTCAGGCCACGACGCAAGAGCCCTCCTCGACTCCTCTCTGTTCATGCGCAAATCCCATGGGCTCCACCTTCAGAATAGTCTGAGCGCTTCTCTCTGCCTCCCCTATCGTCACCCTGGGCCGGGCCCCTACATATCCCACCACGACTGTTGCAGCTGCTTTCTCACTGCTGGCCCTGTGTCTTCCCTCTGCCCTGCAATCTGTTTTCCAATCAGAATGCTCTTTTGAAAGCATGCATCATTCCTGCCACTGCCCTCCTCAAAAGCCCCCAGTGGTGTTCCAGTGCGCCTGGAATGAAAGCCAGTGGCCTCACACAGCCTTCAAGGCTCTGTTTGATCTGGCCCTGGCTACTTCTCCCGGCTCACCCCCACCAGCTTGAGCTCACCCTGCTGTAGTCGCTGGCCTTGCTTCTCCTCCAACATCCCAGACTGGGTCCAGCCTCAGGGCCTTTGCACTTGCAGTTCCTGCCAGGAATGCTCCTCTCTTAGATCTCTGCAGGTCTGTCTGAATCTTTCAGTGCTCACTCAGCTCACATATCATTCCCAGAGTGGCCTTACTAGCCACCCTGGTAAAGTAGCCACTTCACTCTCATCTGTTATCCCGTGACCCTCTTTCAGGGTTTTGGGCACACTCGTCATTTCCTTCTTGACTTGGTAATTTGTCTCATTCACCAGAATGAAGGTTCCCTCAGAAGACAGGGACTATGTCTGCCTTGATCCCTCATGCAACCCTAGCTGTCTGTGACACAGTAGGCACTCCATAAATGTTTGCCGGGTGAATGAGTACACAATGCCTTCCCTAGCGGGGATTGTGAAGACACCTCTCAGAACTAGAAACACAGACTCCATGGGAGCATTTTTGAGACATCTGAGTGGTGTGTCCCCTAAAGGTCATGGGACCCACTGTACAGATGTAGAAGCTGAGGCCCAGAGGAGAGGGAAGGAACTGGGTCCCAGGCACATAACCCTGCCATAGCAGAACCAAGGCTGGGACCCAGACTTCCTGTCCCTCAGCCTCTCAGCCAGGCACTGGTTCCCAGTCCTTGCCTCATGGAATCTTCCTGAAAGTCCCAGAAGTTTGCCAATCTGCCCTGCTTCAGCCACTCATTTTCCCCTGCCCTATGTGGAGAGCTCTTCCAGATGGGTTGGCTTCTGGAAAGCCCAAGAGAAAGCAAGGAAATGCAGCCTTTCCCCTCTGGTGTCTGTTTCCCTTGGTAACTGTGGGGTGTGCGATGTGGGCAGGTGGAGGTGTTGAGAGGTGCGGTCTCCAGGGTAGGGCTTTGTGCTGCCTCCAGGGCCATGGCCAAGGGTAGCCCAGCCCCAGAGCCTCCTACTCAGCTCTGCCCTGCGTCCTGCCAGACCCTGGCTGCCCGGAACTCTCATTATGCCATTGGCAGCCACATAACTCTCCCTTGACCTCACGAAGATTCTGGATGGGAGTTCAGGCCATTTTGAGGCAGGGTCAGGCCACAGTTCACAGCTCAGTGTGGTCATGTAGCTTTGGGATGGCTGCTTCTCTCTCTGAGCCTCAGTCTCCCCATGAGTGAGATGGAGCAAAACCCAGTAACACTGCAGGGAAATAAAAAAGAAAATATTTTCTTGCTACCACAAGAAATATCAGCAAACACAGTTTAAGCACCTGCTGCATGCACTTTCCTAAGTACTTTAATAATAGCTTTCAAGCCTCTGGACCGGGGACCAGAGTAATAAATATAGTTCTAAAAAAACCCCAGCTAGTACACACACCCTGAAATAAGTGCTCCACCCACGAGACGTACCCTCATGATAATGCACTCTGATACTTCCTGTTCTTGGGTTTTCAATGGTGGCTGTGATCCCTTCGATTGATTTTATGGCCACTGGTTTGAAAAGCACTGTGTTAACTCATTGAACCACATGAAACCCTGCAAGAGAACTATTATTATCCCCATCTTATAGATGAGAAAGCGGCTTCAGAGTTTGCGTCACTCTACCAGTAAGTGATGGAGCTGAGGCCACCGCAGCGCTCGTACCCCTAAGCGTAGTGCACGGCTGCCCCTTTAAGTGTTGGACCTGGGTGAGGGCCCCTCTGCCGCAGGGCAGATGGAAACCTTTCCACCATCCTCTGGCAACTTCCCTTTCTTGGCTCTGGGCAACTCCTCTTTTGGTTTTCCTAAGCAAGCTGTCAGTTTAGTAAAACAGATCCCGGAGTTTAATTAAAATAATGAGTGGGACAAGAGGAAGGGCGCCAGGGCCAGCCTGAGGGTGAAGATGAGTTATGGTTTTTTGTTCATGAAAGGTGGAGGGAGAGGGCAAGCAGAGGGAGAGAGTCTGTCTGACTCTAGAAAGGCAACAATGTTTCCATTTGGTTTTGTTCTCACTCTTGTCTCCTCTGACTCCTCCCACCAGAGAATCCTAAGGATCTTTCCATAAGATCTAATCTTGTCACTGCTCTGCTTTAGAGCCTTCGGAGTAAATCCACACTTCCCACTGAGGTTCAAAGGCTCTATGGGATCTGAGTCCCACTAACAGCACCCCTGTTGCCATGCAGCTCCCTGCTGCCCACACCAGTCCAATACCAGGGGTCTCACATGGGCTGTGTTCTCTCCCTACTTCTCTTGCCTGAGCTAACTCCAGCTCTTTCTTGAAGGCCTGATTAAATATCACTGGGGGCATAGAGCTGAACCCAAATGATAATACACGCTACCTATGCTCACGGTTCAGAGGGGAGACAGACAACACATGCATAAATGCATAAAAAGAAAGATCGGCTGGGCACTGTGGCTCACGCTTGTGATCCCAGCACATTGAGACGCCAAGGCAGGAGGATTTCTTGAGACCACAAGTTTGGGACCAGCCTAGGTAACACAGTGAGACCCCATTTCTAGAAACAAAACAAAACAAAAAACAAAAACTTAGCCAGGTGTAGTGGTACATACTCATAGTCTTAGCTACTTGGCAGGCTGATTCAGGAGGATCACTTGGGCCCAGAAGTTTGACGTTGCAGTGAGCTACAATTGCATCACTGCACTCCAGTCTGGGCAACACAGTGAGACCCTGTCTCTATTAAAAAACAAAGACAGATCATTTAAGACAGGGATCAGCACCAGGTAGAAAAGCAAACGACTAAGCCTTTGGAGGACCATGTGCCCGGTGCTGTTCAGAATGGCTTGCCTGTTTTGAATCTTGCTCCAGCCTGAGAGGTGGAAGCTCTATCACCTTCGCCCCATGAGGGAGCTGAAAAGCAGGTTGCTCACAGCTTCTCCTGGTTCCGCTGGAGCAGCCTGGCTTTGGTACTCAAGCTGTTAACCATCGCGCTTCATGGTGGCTCCAAACATCGAGGGAAAGGGCAGGATGGGTGGGTGGTGGGAGGGAGAAGGCAGGGATGCAACTTGATATTCAGTGGCCTGAGAAGGTGACCTGTGAACTGAGACAGGGAGTCTGGCCATGCAAGGACTGAGGGAGGAATAAGGGAAGCAGCAGATGCCTTGGGAATGTAAATACAGCAAGGAGGCCAAGGTAACTGGAGTGGTGGCCCCTTGAGTTCCCATCCGTCTAAAATGTGATTGGCCCAGGCCAGCGTGGGTATTGCCAGAGACCAGATCCAAGTCCACGGAAGGAAGCTTTTGGGGTGTTGCAGGGGGTGGGGGTTGTGAGCCCCAGCCTTGTGGTGGGGCACATGGTTCTTTCCTCTATGTGGGTGATGCTGGGGAAAGGTCTAGGGGATCCAGCAGGGGAGGAGCTGCCAGGCTTTCCAGTAACCAAAAGTCAGGGGAGGACCAGGCCTGTCTCTTGGAGTATCATGTCTTTTTACTTACTGTGTTGCAGGCTTCATTCATTCATTCATTCATTCATTCCCATCTCACCATGGCTCACTTGTCCCCCAAAGGCTTCTGTAACCTCATCCCCTCTCACATGGTCCCATGCAGCCACTATAGCCTTCTTGCTGCTCTCCCATATATTGAGCTCATTTCTACGCCAGGCCTTTGCATGGTGGCTCCCTCTGCCTGGAATGCTCTTCCCCCACTCTGTGACTGCCCTCCTCATTCAAACCTTAGCTCCCAGGAAGGGGTTGGGGGCGGGCAAAAGGGAGTGCCATTCCTTGCAGACCTCACAATCCCTAAGGATCTTTATTTTATTATTGTTATTTTTAGAGGCAGGGTCTCACTCTGTCACCCAGGATGGAGTGCAGTGGCACAATCATAGCTCACTGCAGCCTCGAACTCCTGGGCTTAAGAAAACCTCCTGCCTCAGCCACCCGAGTAGCTGGGACTATGGGCACAACCTATGTGCTGGCTTCTAAGGATCTTAAACAAGAGTTTTCATGATGTAGGTAGAGGATTATTCACTACAGCATTGTTTGGAAACAAACTCAATGTCCATCAACAGGGAAAACATTAACTCAACAGAGGGTCATTTACATGCAGCTGTAAGTAGGAATACTATGCAGCTGTAAAGAAGAACAGAGACGGCTCAATATGCATAAATAGGGAACAGTCCCCAAGGTATGTTGTCAGCAAGCAAAGCACCATGAGAACAGAATGTATAACAAACTCCCTTTTCAATAAAACAAGGAAAAAAGAATATGCACATATATGTGTTCACTTATACATGGACATGTTATTTGTGGAAGGGACAACAGGAAATTGGCAGCAGTGGCTGCTTCTGGGGAGGAGGACGGGGTGGCTGGGGGACAGGGAGGGAGAGAACTTTTCACTGTGTGCCCTTTTGAATGCTTTGACTTTCATACTGGGGAAACATAGTACCTATTCAGAAAACCGGCTTTCCAGTATTTTTAGAATTCTGACCTTATCTCTAAGTGGGTTATGTGCACAAACAGGGACAGAATGATAACAATGAAAAACAGTGCATTCCTCAAACAACGCTACTCCTGCTTCCCATACTGAACCACTCCTAGAGAACACCGGGGGTTTCAAATGTGAAAATGGAAACAAATCGAGTACATCCTGGGGTTATCTTGAGAGTCACATTTACAGGACCTTGTCATTTTGTGCAGGTTGTCACAATTTGTTCAATGTTACATCTTAAATGCACCACAACTTCAGGGATGTCTTCATTTTGTTGTTTTCTTTATAAATTAATATTCCAGGAGTCTCAAAAAATAGATGTCTTCCAGGCTTTTCTCCTCAGGAGAGACCCTGTCCTATTTCTCCTTAGGGAGTAAGAGACACAGGGAGGCCCGAGAACAGGGACAGTAAACCCAAGTTCTCAGGAGGAACAGCAGCCCACAGTCCCAATTTAGGTGCTCCCAGGGGATAGGACAAGTTCACCAGGGCACAGAGGCAGGGCCACGCCTCCCCCTGGGGATGAGGCTCTGCTGAACATGGGCAAGAGAGAATTCCCAGCCTGTGAAGCTGGTCTTGCTGCGGACTGGAGGGAATGTCTGTGGTTTTTAGCTGCCTCCTCTGGAAACAGCATCTCACAGCGCCAATCTAGGAGATCCACAACAACTCCAAAGACCAGGATTTTTAGCCACCAAATCAAAGTGAGAGATGTTGACTTAGCGTGGCCGTGGCCTGATCTGAATCAAGGTTAAACTTTCCCAACAGCCCACGAGAGGGTGGAAAGGACAAAATGATACCATGTACACACACTTAACCCACTCACGAGCATCCCCCTTCGCTGTCGTAAAACCCTGTGCCCAGCCTGTATCTCACTGGATTCTCCCAGCCACCCTAGGAGGTGGCAGGGTTGGTTTCATTATTCCCATTTTACAGACAGGAAAGCTGAGATTCCAAGTGGGGAAAGAACTTGTCTAAGGCCACAGAGCTAAGGCGTGTCACGCACAGAGTAAAAGTCTCCAATCCAGAGCTCCCTCTGATTCACAACCTGGGGAAGCCCTGGGTGGGCTGAGCTCGGTGCCTCCGTGCCCAGGGCATGGATGGGAGAGGCCCCTCATCACCAGGCAGGCAGAATGCAGGGCAGAGGCGACTGGCTCTAGTCTAGACTGTCCTGCTGAGGCTGGTGATGGGGAAGGCTCACTGAGCCACCAGCCACAGGGAGTCTCAGAATATCTACCACATCGGCAAGAGCTGCCAGATCTGCCTGCAGGAGGCAGCTGCAGCATGCCCACCTCTCACCACCCCCAGCGATCTGCCTGCAGGAGGCAGCTGCAGCATGCCCACCTCTCACCACCCCCAGCGATCTGCCTGCAGGAGGCAGCTGCAGCATGCCCACCTCTCACCACCCCCAGCGATCTGCCTGCAGGAGGCAGCTGCAGCATGCCCACCTCTCACCACCCCCAGCGATCTGCCTGCAGGAGGCACCTGCAGCATGCCCACCTCTCACCACCCCCAGCGATCTGCCTGCAGGAGGCAGTTGCAGCATGCCCACCTCTCACCACCCCCAGCGATCTGCCTGCAGGAGGCAGCTGCAGCATGCCCACCTCTCACCACCCCCAGCGATCTGCCCTGGCCAGGCCATGTCCCCTTCTACCTGAATGATTGCAGTTGCCTCCTCACTGTCTTCCTGCTTCCATGCTGGCACCTACAATAAAGCACAGTCCACGCTCCACGTTCATCCACACGGATCCTGTTAGAACCTAAGCCAGACCGGGGCACTTTTATTTGCTCAAAACAGCTAGCTCCCTGTCTCCCAGTATAGTCAGGACAACAGCCAAAACCCTTAGAACAGCCCACAAGGCCCTGCAGAGCCTGGCTCCTTCGTATCTCTCTGACCTTACCCCCTCTTCTGTATGCCAGCCCCTTGCTAGGCATGCGGACACAGCAACCAAGAAAAAGAACAAAGCCACAGGTCTTTGTTCTTTTTCTTGGTTGCTGTGTCCGCATGCCTAGCAAGGGGCTGGCATACAGTACATACTAACTAAAGAACAAGCAAATGAGTTCCAGGTCTCCATACAGACTCCTCAGGACTCTGGGCCAACAGAGAGTCCTCTGAAATGTCTCGTGAATCTCTCTCTCCATGAAAGGCAAACCCAACATTCCACCATGGGTTGGACAGTTTATGGCCACATGTCCAGGTGGCTGTAGCAACAATACCCATTAGTCAGTGTATTTTTGTGGCTGAAGGCAAGGTACACTCTGTTTCCTCAAGGTAGTTAAACAAACACCATGAGAACTATGTGGAGCTCAAGGGAAACTGTGAGCTCCAAACTTTCCTGCCAGAAAAGGAAACCAAGGCCAAGAGAAGTGAAATACCTTGCCTAATGTCTCACACCCCTAAGAAGAGAAGCAGCCCTCAAACTCGGGTCTTCTCACCCTGAATCCAAGAAAAGATCCTCAAAGGACACTGGCACTGGTAATTTGTTGCTAAGACAACCACGCAGATAAGCACAGGTCTGCTGGCCAGGGCCTGAAAAAAACAGGGATTCTAGGTCTCTCAAATGACAAAGGTGACCAGTCATGCAGCACCATGAGTTCAGGCTAAGGTTACAATTCACTGTCAGTGTGTTCCTGGAAGACATCCAGAGAGCTCTGGCGATTTTCTCCTAAAAGCTTTGGTAAGAGGCAAGGGAAGACGTGTTTGGAAACATTCTCTGGATTCCATTAAAGCAGGTGCTCTTGGGACCCAGAGCTGCCATGTGCATGATGTCCTGCTGACTCACCTGTGGGTCTCTCCAATTCTGAGAAAACATGTGCCAAGGCTGGGCAAGAAGGTCTGGATTTCCTGCATAGCCCCTTGAGGGGGTGGGGGCTAAGGACACTGGCCTGAGGACAGAGAATGGACAAGCTGGGGAACCACTTCACACTTGGCCTGCTAGGCAACATGACATTTGGCCCAAAGCAACTTTGGCCAATGTGAAGTTCTAAGAATCATCTTGCTCTGAGATGAGCCCTTATGGTGTAACAGTCTTCTAAAACCTTCTGACCTACTGACATGCCATGGACTTGCCAACTATGTGAGTCTCGAAACATAATCCCCATATTCTCTGACACGCCTCCATCAAGAGACAAGGCTTTTGTCTCTTCCCCTTGAGTTTGGGCTCTGCAATTGCTTGTTCAGTAGAATATAGCAGAAATGACACAGTGCCAGTTTCAGGACCCAGACCCTGAGAAACTGGTATCTTTCACTTCCTCCTTCTTGGTATGATCACTCCTGGAACCCACATGCCTCCTGTGAGAAAGCTCAAGCCACCTCATGGAGAGGAACTGACAGACGGTGACATCTTTCCAGCCCTGCGAGCAAGGGAGCTCCAGTTGAGCTGCCCCAGTGGAGGCTGTGTCAGAGCAGAAATGAAGCAGCCCTGCCCATCCCTGTCCACACTGTAGATTCATGAGCAAATAAATTTGTTTTAAGACACTAAGTTTTGGAGGGTGGTATGTTATCTGGCTCTAGAGAAATCGAACATCTTCCCAACTTGGAAAGAATTTCCTGGGCCCTGTGGGAACCCAAAATCCAGATGTAGGATTTTAATAATAACAGAGAGACCTGGGGGTTATTTTAAGGAAGGCCAATAAATCAGGTCAGAAAACATCATCTGCTGACTTCCCTCTGGCACTCTCTAGCCTTGTCAGTGAGAATGGCTGAGAACAGGCTAGGAGTCTTCCCTATTTGAGATAGAATCCTCTGCTAATCAAACACACCTCCGGTTCCTCTATGGCCAGGGTGGAGGTGGCAAAAGTGGAGAACAGATGTTTTCCATTAATTCAAGATCTTATATATTTTTCATGGAACATAGAATTACCTGGTGGTTATCGTCCTACTTGGAATATCAAAGGAAATAAGGCTGCTCTATAGGCAAGCATCAGAAATCTCTCCTTCTGTTCCTTTCCTGTTTTATTTATTGTGTGGGGCTGCCATGGAGATGGAGCTGGGAAGAGACAGGGGAAGTTCAGCCTACAAAATCTTTGTGAAGCTGGGTGCTGTGGCACATGCCTGTAGCCCCAGCTATTTGGGATGCTGACGTGGGAGGGTTTCTTGAGCCCAGGAGATCAAGGCTGCTGTGAGCTCTGGTTGCATCACTGCACTCCTGGGTAGCAGAATGAGACCCCATCTCTTTAAAAAAACTATGAATGTCTCTTTTTTTGTTGGAGAAAGGTTTGGACTGGTTTTTTGCTTGCTTTTCATAGAAGTGGGTTTGTTATGTGATTTTAAAAGTCTCTAAAACTCTGCCTGTCAAATCTCTCTGACTTATTTTACGTTAGCTAAAACATCCCAAGGGGCCAGGATGGCAGGACAAGCTCCAAGGGGTGATGTGAGCAATAATGGTCAATGTCCGCTCTACACCTGGTGGTGCGCGAGAGCGTTTATCATCTTGATCTTGGAAAATCCTTTCAGGAATCTGGTGACGGTGACAGGGCAAAAACTAGGGTCTGCCCATACAAAAGAGTACTACTCAGCAATGAAATGGAATGAGCTACTGATCCGTGCTACCGCATGGATGAACCTCAAAATCATGATGCTGAGTGAAGGCCACCAGATGCAAAAGGCCACATACTGTATGGCGCCATTTACGTGAAATGTCCCAAAGACATAAGAGAAAGAGGCAAAGCCATAGAGAAAGAAAGCAGCTTGGTGGTTGCCTGGGCCTGGGTGAAAGGAGTGTGGGGAGTGAATGCAAATTGGCATGGGGTTTCTTTTGGAAATATTCTGAAATTGGACTGTAGCAATGGCTGCAAAATGCTGTAAATGTACTAAAAATGATTGAGTTGCACACTTAAAATGAATGAATTTTATGGTATATAAATTGTACCTCCATAAAGCTGTTTAACCAAAAAGAACAGAGGGGAGTCAGAGGGAGGAGACAAGGGGTGGAGGGTGGGGCTGTTAGAGCATCGTGAGGCATAGGAGATAAATGGATATGTACTGGCTGGAAAGGACAGAAGCTGTGATTTTCTTAGTCACCTAACTGGGGAAATCCCGGAACAGGAGGCCTCTAAGTTCCTACTAGCTGAGAAGCGATGAAAGGGATAAAATCGATAAAAGCTGAGAGTAATAATGACAACTGCTAATACTGATTAAGTGCCAGGCACATGGCAGGCAACGATGCAAGGTATGTTACAGGTATGAACCCACCGGCTCCTCCAAGATGCCATTTGAAGTGGTATTGGGAGGCAATTCTCCATGGGTATCTCCAATGTCTGCATGTCTTCAGGTCAAAAGACACTGAGAGCTTTGTTCTAGACTATCTTCTCAAGGACATCTGTATAGCAAACATACTTGGAGGACAGAGACAATACCTCTCTTTGGAGCAGAAGGAAGAGGATCAAGTTGTTTCCCAACCAGTACAATCATGTCTCCATCTGAGGCAAAGGCTGGACAGATTTGCCAATAGACCTCTTACAAGATTGCAGGTTTCGTAAGCTCTGGGATCCTCCATTGTGACACAGATCTGCTGCTGTGTGTGCAGAATCCATGTGGGTTGTTTTGCATTGCTCTCATGGAACTTGGGAGACAATTAGAACTGACACAAATATGAAGCTTGTTGTGACTAATGAAGTCTTTGTCTCTGACCCAGGATCTCATGTCTTCTGCCGTCATGTATGGAATTGTGGCAGGCTAATTCATTAGCTTGTGAGCAGTGCAAAATCTCAGACCCTTCAGAGTTCTTCAGTCCTACTTACATCACCCCCATTTTACAGATGAGGACTCTGAGGCCCAGAGAACTGAAACTTCTTGTTCAAGATCACGTAGCTAACAAGTAACAAAGCTAGGGTGGATACCCAGACTGAGTGGGAAAGCCAGGAGATATGAGTAGGGAATTGGAGAAGAGAACCGCTGTAAATGACAGGAGCTGAAGGCCCTGAAGGTACACAGAAGGTCGTGCCTCTCAGCTTCCCAAACCCACACACCCCCAGATGCTGCCTGTCCCTACATCCGGCTGCTGGGGCTGAGCAGCCAATTTGGGACGACCGCGATATATTTAACGGTGAGTCACGCTCTCCCCCAGCAATCAGCAGTGGCAGGCTCGGGAGGATGCAAGGAGCATCTCTGGAAATCCGTGCCCGAGGGTCGCCATGGCAACCCCATCTGAGTTGCTTGCCAGCAGCTGGGATGCCAGTGCCTGAAACAAGGCACAAAATAGTCTCACAGGCTGAGTGCGGCCGAGGACAGGAGCAGGCCCCCTGCACGGCATCCCTCATGGGTTGGCCAGGGATTGATGGGAGGGACATGAGGACTTGGCGAAAGGGAGATTCATGGGCTCACTGTCCAGGTCACAGTCCTCTATGGAAGCCTGGGGTCCCTGGCTGCTGGGGATGAGCACACTTAGCATGATGGGTATTTTGGTAAGCACCATCTCTTTCTGCCTTAGTTCCTCTTAATTTGTCTGTCTCTCTCACAGTTGATCTCCCAGTGATTTCTACCCAAGTGCCATCACAACCTCTGAAGCCTGACAGCAGCTTGGGAATATTAATCAGAGATCATCTTCCAAGATAATTCTGATAACTTCAGAACCTAGGGCAAACCAGCCACACCCACACACTAACACCAAACACGAATATCCCATGAAAGCAGTTTGGAATCCATTCATTCATTCATAAATCCGTTCATCAATTTGTCCTTTCAGTTGTTCATTCTAAGTTAAAATCAGGGTCCTATAGTTCCCGCATAAAAGTGAACTTGGTTATTCCTGTCCTCATCTTCTTTCAGTCCGCCTCCCTTATTCCATTCTAGCTCACTAGTTTTACTGCCGTTCCTCAAACATACAAGTGCTTTTCTGCCTCACAGTCTTTGCTCTTGCTCCTCCATCTGCCTGGAAAGCTCTTCCCCCAGAAGGGAAGTTCTCCCTTTAGGTTTCTGCTCACATGTCCCCTTCTCAGAGACATACTATTAAGACCACTCTAGGAGAAACCACCTAATTCAGCCTGAGTGATTATATATATATCTCCACACACTGTAACATATATCTGTGACTTAGTTTCCCCCATCTGTATGTAGCAAAGAGAGACCGGCTGAAAACTGGTGGCCTATAAGTTGAATCTAACCCACAGATCTGTTTTGTTTGGTTTAAATAGTGTTTCAAGAATTGAACCAGTTGCTAACATTTATAAAATTGAGAGATTTTGTTTTAGAATGCTGATTTTCAATTTATCTTGAAAAGTGAAGTCTGGGTATGGTGGCTCATGCCTGTAATCCTAGCACCCTGGGAGGCTGAGGAGGGCGGATCACCTGAGCCCAAGAAGTTCGAGACCAGCCTGGCCAATGGGGCAAAACCCCGTCTCTACAAAAAATACAAAAATAAGCTGGGCGTGGGGGCGTGCACCTGTAGCACCTGTAGTCCCAGCTACTCAGAAGGCTGAGGTGGGAGGATCACTTGAGGCTGGGAGGTTGAACCTGCAGTAAGCTACAATTATGCTACTGCACTCCATCTTGGGAGACAGAATGAGACCCTGTCTCAAAAAAAAAGAAGAAAAAGAAAAGATTAAGCAGCACATTCTGCATCTGGAACAGCAACTGGTCAGAGCATGAGCATTCCAGCTCCAAAGGCGCTGTGTGGACCTCGTTTTGCTCTTGCTCCTCATTCATTCATTTATGTGGCCACGTTCACCTATGGGAGTATTTGTGCTTGCAGCCGAGGTCTCTAATCTGAGGTCTCTAAGGGTCTTTGGTTTGGGATAGAGAGTGCAGCATAGCGGTTAAGAGTCAGGCAGATTGGGCTGCAATCCTCACTCATTTCAGTGATCACAGCTTCAGTTTCCTCACATGCAGTATGGAATCTCAGAGAGTTAATGTGCAAACTGAACAAAAACAATGTACCTGGAAAAGTGCTTAACACAGAGCCTAGAAAATAGAACACAATGCTTGGAAACCTAAAAACAAGCTTTTTCTGGTATTTAATGACAGTCCATTCCTTGACCTGACTCACCAGGTCTCTTCTATCAGAAACTGGGGAGACAGGGAAGGGCTGTTTTGATGCAATTCACTTAATGTCAAAGCAGGAAAGACCCGGGACAAAGCTTCAAGTCTAACCTTTTTCTCGGGTGAGTAAACCAAGACCAGAGGATGTCTTGCCCACAAGAGCTTCTAACCATTCCTCCCCTGGGTTTTGTTTCCTGGTAAAATTTGCCTAAAGTTGAAATTGGCTGAGTGTGCACCAGAGCTATGGGCATTGTTGTGGACACCTGTTGTTGTTCTCTGCCCAGCATCGACTCGCCCTTTATCTGTAACAGCTCCCTGATTTTCCCCTGGCACCATCGCTCCTCTGATCCCCAGGAAATGATGCCAGGTGTGGGCATGTGGTTCGTGACCACAGTGGTTGGCTCAGAGGTGGCCACATGACACAATCCAGGCCAATGCATGTGAACCACAGGGATCTTAGGAACTACTGGTACCCACTGGAGCTGCCAGGCTCACTGGATGCCAGCATGGGGCTGCTGAGAGCCATTTTAGCTATGACTTGAGGGAGCTTCCTGAGAGGATGCCAATAAGAAGGAAAAAAGGTCCAGGTAATGGAGGAAAACAGAAACCTTAGAACACAATTTGATCACCTTGATTCAGCCAAGCCTGAAGCCATGTACCTCTGGGTTTTTCAGCTACACCAGCCAATCAATCCTGTCTGCCTTCCTCCTCGTTTTGCTTCAATCAGTTAGAATTAAAGTTCTGGACTCATCCAGGCCCTCTAGGTGAAGGCATTGGGTAAGCAAAGGCCCAGAAGCATGAAAATGCAGAACAAGTTTTGGGATTTCCAATAAATAATCTGGAGTGGGAAGAGGTCAGTAAAGTCACTTGAAGCCAGAACCTGGGGGAGTTTTGAAGGCCTTGTTAACTCACTTTCAGTTTATCCGAAGGTTAATAGGGAGGCATAGAAGATTCAGAGGAAGGGAAAGGACCTGCCAGAGTTGGCTGTGGTGTTAGGCAGTGGGAGTGAGGATTATTCTGGATATTAAGTCTGGTTCAGGGTTTTCCTGGGATCCAACTCCAGCCCAGAGAGCATGCAGTGGTGAGAGAGGTAGTGTCTTCCACCAGCACCCATAGCGCCCAGTCCTTCCTGACTATCGTATAATAACAGTGTTTTCAATGCAGACCTTCTGGGTTCCCTGCTGCGAATCACTCAGCCACCCTTCCAGGGAGAAAACAAAAAGCAGTGTTTTTCTGTGTCTATTTTAGGCTGCTGCCTACATCTTTGTTCTTCGTGAGGAACACACATTCCCAAGGGGCCCTTTTCTCAGCCGCGGCCCAGCAGCCAGGTCTGGACCACCAGGCTGGGTTCCGTTATGGGAAAGAACCAGCAGATGCAATGGAATCATGCCAATTAGGCCAGGAGCTTCGTGGGGATGATGTTATCATTAAGTTCCAGAAGATGTGGAGGTGAGGGGGAAGGTAGCTCATCCTGGTCCACATATCCATCCCAGACTGACCACCTTTTTTTTGATCTGCCCTCTTTGACTATCCTGAGCAGTTAGGAAGAGCCCACCCTCACTATCCCCCAAGGGATAGAATCTGGATGTCTGCAATGTGTAAGACACTTATGCTCATTTCACTGTTAAGCTGAAAGCAGAAGTAGAAATTCTACTGCAAATGGGTGGATCCAGACCACCCATTTTACAGATGGTAAAACTGAGACCCGAAGAGGTAGCATAGTTTGTTCAGGATTATAGACCATTTGTATGCAATCTAACCACCTGCCTCTGATGTAATGGTGCTTCACGTTTCATCAGATTTTATTTAAACAAAGCCAAACACCTTTTCTCGGCGCCCCAGCTGCCCAGGGATCCTAGTCCACACCTCTGCTGTCTTTCACCACTCTGTCCTTCCAGTGCTTGGCACACCACACCACTCCTCGAAAAACCCTGAAATTGCCTGCCATTGGGTTCAAAGCAGATGATGTGATTTCTTTTTCAGCACGAAATAGGGTGCTTTTGTGGGGCCTTCCTTTAATTCTGAAGCTTTAGGTTCAACTTTGGAGTTTGTAGACTTGCAGATAATTTTCTATCAAAGTGTACAGGCAGAGATGCAAACATATACCCTTTTATATCTCCATCCATCTATCCATCCATCCACTCATTCACCCATCCATTCATTTACTCACCCATTCATCCATCCATCCTTTCACTCACCCATCCATTTATCATCCATCCATCCATTCATCCACTTATCCATTTACCCATCATTCCAGCCACCCACCCATCCATCCATTCATTCATTTATCTATCCACTCATATATCCATTAAATGGCATATTCATCTATTCTTCCATCCACCCATTCATTTATTTCCGCATTTGCTTTATTCATTCATTAATTCAACAAATATTTACCAAAAGCCTACTGTATGCCAGGCACTGTGTTAGCCAATGGATACAGTGGAAGAAAAGAAAAAACGAGGTCCTTCTCCTCATGGAGCTCACAGTCCACTAAAGGGAGATGGGCCTCAATAGACACACAAAATATAAGCATAAATTGAGATGAATGCTACCAAAAAAAGTTCAGAATAATAAGGGTGCCTAATTTCCACTGGGAGATGGGGGAAGCTTTTCTGAGAAAGTTGACATTTAATATGAGATCTGAAGTATGATTTATGATTTGTCAGTTAGGAATGCTCTTGGTTCAAGAAGTAGAAAATGCTAACAGAGGCTCCAGCAGTTAGGGGTGTTTATGATCCCACACACCCAAAAGTCCTGAAATAGGGTTACTGAGGGACTTGACTACATTGTCAAGGATCCAGACTCTCTACCATCTACTCTACCACCCTCAGAGGACTGGCTTCATTCTCAGGCCTGTTTACTTCATGGACACAAGATAGCTGCATCTGCCCTGGCCATCAGGCAAAGACATGACCACATTCACACTGAGACCATCATGAGCAAAAGGAATGGGGCCACTATGATTGTCTCAGACCAGCTGTTAGCAACTGGGCATAATTTTGCCCTCCAAGGGACATTTCGAGACCTCATCAGCGGCATAAGTATGTGTGTGTGTCTTGGGGGGCTGCTGCTGGCATCTTGTGGGTAGAAGCCAGGGATGTTGCTAAACACCCTGCAGTGCACAGTACAGACCCTGCAACAGATAACCATTCAGATGTCTGCTTCAGACTAGTTGGAAGAAAATCCTGAGTCATGGGGGCACATGGTAGAAAGGGGTAGGGGAATTGGT
This sequence comes from Callithrix jacchus, assembly GCF_049354715.1. Lineage (NCBI taxonomy): Eukaryota > Metazoa > Chordata > Mammalia > Primates > Cebidae > Callithrix > Callithrix jacchus. The sequence continues at coordinate 44,669,866 of NC_133506.1, read as the reverse complement.
TAAGAAAGGTTTCCCGGATGATATAATAGCTCAGCTGAGCCTTGGAAGATGGACACTGGCTAACTCAATCCAGGTAGTAAGTCAATCTAACCAGCAGGCCACGTGGATGAACAAAAATGCACATGAGCCCTTCCCTCTTTGCTGCCTCTTCTAGTGGATGTGAGCCCCATATGGTCAGGGACCTCACCTGTCCCATTCACTTCTCTATCCCCTTTCCCACTCAATGCCCATTACCACAGTTGTTCAACACATTGTTGTAAAGAAGAAGGGACTAAAATGGGGAAGGAATCCCTCTCTGGAGACTGAAACCCCAGCCCTGAAAATTCCTGGGAGTCACACAGAGTGAATGCCGGGGACAATGAATCTGGAATAAGCCAAGGAAGATATCAGTCAACATGAGGAAACCCCAAGAAAACATCTGGTTCAATCTTATCACTGTACAGATGGGGAGACTAAGGCACACAGAAGGGGAGAAAATAATTCAAGGTCACACAGAAAACTGGGGCAGACACAGCCGGAATCCACGTGCCAACAATAAAAATAATTGGGACAGTGTGCCTATAATCCAAATTTCCCACTTCTTTTTGGCAATCAGGTTTGCCAGCACTGTGCTCATGTGCTCATTTTTCAGCATGGCAGCTATTTACTGAAGCTGGGCAGTGGCTGCCCCTTTTGTCAGGACACAAGTGCCCCGTTTCACCCCAGTGCCCTCCTGACTGCATCATTCTCGTACAGGCCTGCCTGGCCCCCAAGAAACAGTCTCAGATTGCAGCCCAGCCCCAGCTGATGGGGCACTGGTGTGAGTGGGTGAGGCCATGCAGGGACCACAAACAGGACACTCTCCCTCTCTCGGAAGGAATCACCTTGGTTACCATGGCAACATGCTGCTGTTTGTAACACATCTTCCACCTGAAAAGGAGAGGAGATGACAAGTACATCTCTCTTCTCAGCCCAGGCAACATCAGCTCCTGGCACCCCCCAAAACCTAAGAGTGAGAAGGGGGAGTGTGATCTGTCTTCTCCAATCTGGGCCCCAAATGCAGATGCCCCAAACACCCCCATTTGTTCAACCAACCCAGAGATGAGGCGTTGGGAGGGGTTGATTTAGATTCCATCTTATATAAAAAGACCAGAACATTTTTGATTAGAGATGGAGGAAGGTGTGGGAGTCTGAGACAGTGCTTTGTTTCTGGGCAAATGTACACATTCCCTGGTGCCTCTCTTCTCTCCATGTCCTCTAAGCAGAAGTATACACTCCCTCCCCTCGCCACTGCTCACCGCCAAATTCCCCTCAGCCAGGACCCCAGTCCTTTCCCAACACCCGGGAGCCCCCAGAGCAACAGGCATGTTTCTAGGCTGCCTACAGAACCTGAAGGAAGTAAGGGAATGAAATAAGAGAATCAGCCAGAAATAAGACGGCACCGTGCGGTATTTTCCTTTGAAACTAAGAGGCTGAAAGCTGGAAGAGCATCGGAAATCAGAATAAATCTCATTGAGAAAAGAGGCACAGAGAGGAGTGCCAATTAGCACCCAGGTCCCCTCCTGGGAGTGTCAATCCATAAATATTAATGACCGTAATCATCTAGTATTAGTTATAATGCCTTGTAAATTAAGGTCATTTTCCATGGAGTAAATAGCCGCGTTAATGGCAGCAAAAGGTAATGGGCGCCACTGGCTGTGTGCCAGTTGATGCCTGCCAGGATGACGGTATAAATCAGGAAGGACAGGTCCAATCTGTGAAGAGGCAGTGGCATGGGGGCAGGTGGAGTGATGGGCAGAGTGTGGTCAAAGTCCCACATCCCACGCAAGGCCCTTGGGCAGATCTGATCTAACAGAGACTGGCTTTGGACAGGTGATGTCTGGGGCAGATGAAGCTTCCAGGGCTACTAGGTGTAGGCAGAGTGGAGAGATGGGGCCGGGTAGGTAGGGAGAGGGCGTCTCAGGGGGAAGTGGCACCCAAACTTCAAATACCTGGGTTAAGAGCAGAGAGCCATGCTTTGAGCTGCTGCTGGTGGCATTTCACTGCAGACCCTGGTGCCTTTGCTAAGCGATGCAGCCCTTCTCTTCTTCCTCTACCTCCTTTTCCTCCTCTCCATCTTCCTTCTTTTCCCCTCCTCTCCTCCTGCCAGGGCTGACTTCTCCATCAGGCCCAATAGACACAGCCTGGGGTTCACAGTACCTCTAGGGCCCCTTCTCCAATGTTTTTATTTCTTTTATAATTAGAAGAAAAAAGAACTTTCGGCGGGAAGAAAGTGTAATACCTTATGTGATGTTAATATATTCATCTTTATACCGGTGCAGCCATAACAGAGAATGCTTGAATTCTTTTTCATGGAGAGAGGCATAAGTGCCCAGGGCCCACAAAATTCATCACATGGCTCTAATTTCTACTCCCAGCTCCCCCTTTCCCTCCTCCCACTAACCCTAAGCAATCAGCATTGCCTTAGGGGAGGCTTGGTTTCATCCTCTGCAAACGGGACTTCCCAAGCAGGATGAAGTAAAATAATATCGGAAAAAGCTTTGGCCACGAAGTGGTATTTGCCTCCTTTTCAGGAGGCTCTGGGATCCTGGGAGTCGGGCAGCTGAGGTATTTGAAAATCTCAATGGATAGAGTCCCTGGTAATGCTCCCAAAGGCCCCCCAAGCTAAATGCACCATCAGACCCTTCTCTGTCCCATCTTCCTGGACTCCCTGGTTTCTCTAAAGAGCAAATGCTTTTCTTGGCCCTCTGAGAAAATTCACAAGGCACTTGATTAAACTAGATGGATCAAATAATGCCTCTAAATTCCAGTGGAAAGAAAGCAGCCATTATGACGGGCTCCAGCAAGGGTAGGGAGCTGGGGACCTCCTTGTTCCTTTACTGCTGGGACCAGGCACACTGGGTTTTACAATACCCTGTGCAAAATGAAAATGCTGGGCGCCCTGTTCAAAAATTATGAATTTCATGACAGTGACAGCAGAACTTCAAACAAAGTATGGGGCCCTTCTGAGCCTGGCGTCTGCTGCTACTGCACTGGCTGCACATCCATGACAAAGTCTGTTGTCAGCTTGCAGCTGGGAGGATGGGCGTGGCAGTGGCTGGGGAGGGGACAGCCATGATGATGATGCTGTGTGATTTCCAACTCCACCTTTGCCTAGTACAGTGCCTGGTATGTTGTAGGTGCCCAAGAAGTACTAGTTCACTCTCTCATTCCCCTAGTGCAGGGCCTACCATGGCAGATGAGGCCTGTCCTCACCAGGGTGGAAGCTGGACCACTGGGCCCGGCTTGGTGCCTGGAGGGTGAGAATGATCCCTCCCCAGGGGGCTGTGTCCTGGATCCTCTCTCTCTTCCCTCCAGAAAGAGTGATCCTTTATTTTGCTCCTGGCCTGTGGTTTTGGGATTGGCAGAAGTGGAGGTGTTTATGGGCAGCATAGCCTCCAAGCTAAACACTGCAGAAGTATTGAGTGTCTCCTATCTCCTGAGTGATAGGAGAGGGTGGAGACTGTAAATTTAGATGATAATAATAATACTCAATCACTCCTTTTCTTTTTTACTTTCTCCACTGTCCTTGTCCCTTTCTGATGTTATAGTACATATCTGTCTACTTGTGTGCCATCTGTCTCCCCCACCAGAGGGTGGACTCCATGAGGACAGGGACTTTGTCTTAGTCACTCTGGAACCCCAAAGTTAGCACAGGGCTTGGCACATCAAAGGCACTCAATAGTTATTTGTAGAATAAACACACAAATCTCGGAAAGGTAGGCAGTAATGCTGTGTGTCCTGGGGCCAGTAAGCCACCTCTCTGAGTCCCCCTTTCCTAAGCTGTAAAAAAGGATGTAACAGCAGTTCTTGCAAAGGCTGAGGAGCAGGTGAAAGGAGGCCACACCCTGCAAAGGTACCGTGAGCTGGGGAGGGAGTGCAGCGATATCACAATTCCTAGAGCTCAGCCTGCAAAGTTGGCCACAGCTACCAGTCAACAGCCCAGGCTCTGCCGAGGGTGCCATAACTTGGTGCCCACCTGGGATGCTTACACCCAGCTGGTGACTGGCTACCAGATGACATAGAGGGTTAGTCCAACCACCTGGCCTGACCTGGAAGGATGCCCAGCCTCAGACAGCATCCTTCCTAGGGACCATCTGGGCTTCAGACCTCAGCCTGCTCCTGGCCTGGAGGGTATGGGGGCTGCTCAGCCATTCAGACACCTACGTGGACTCACTCCTGACAGCATGTCATTCAATCCACTCCTTCAAGAAATACTATGATAACCATCAGGGAAATGCAAACCAAAATCACAGTGAAATACCACTTCACACCCACTAGGACGGCTAGAATAAAAAAGACAGAACAAGTGCTGGCAAGGATGTAGAGGACTGAAACTCTCATATTTAGCTGGAGGAAATGTAAAATGGCAAAGTCACTTTGGAAAACAGTCTAACTCTAAAGGTTAAACAGAGAATTACCATATGATCCAGCAGTTACACTTCTAGGTATATACTGAGAGAAAGAAAAACATATGTCCACATAAAAAATTTGTACACAAATGTTCATAGCAGCATTATTCATGATAGCCCAAAGCAGAAACAACCCGAATAGCCATCAACTGATGAGTGGATAAACAAAATGTGGTATATCCACATAATGGAATATAATTCAGCTATCAAAAGGAACGAAGTCTGGACACATGCGGGAACACAGATCTAAAACGTTGAAAACACTATGCTGAGCAAAAGAAGCCAGACATAAAAGGTCACTTACTGTGTGATTTCATTTATGTAAAATGTCTGGAAATAAGACAACGTAGAGTGATAACAATTAGGTTAGTGGCTTCCCAGGGCTGGGATGAAGGTGGGGAGAGAAGGAGGGTTTCTTCTTGGGATAATAAAAATGTTCTGTAATTTATTATGGTGATGGTTGCACCTCTCCGTGTATGCACTAAAAACCATTGAGTTATACACTTAATGGGAGTGAATTGTAGCTTTAATTTAACAGGTGAATTATATATCTCAATAACATCTCAGTAAAGCTGTTATATGTGTATGTGTGTATATATACAAACAAAATATATTTATAAGGCATCTAATCTAAGCCAAGTGAACAACACAAAATCCCTGCTTGCTCAGGAAGCTAACCATGAAGAGACAAGGGAACACATAGAAGTGCAGTTTGACTTGTAATATAAAAACTACAATTTAACTTTGAGAAAAATAAAGCAGGCTGGGTTAGGGTTCGCCAGAACTGGAGTTGCTTTAGTTGGAGGAGAGGCACTATGGTCCGAGGAAGCCACTCTGTAGAGGTAGCTTTTGAATAGAGACCTGAATGAAAAGATAGAGGTTGGGAGGATGGGCACAGAAATTGTGTGGAAGAGCATTTGCAACAGGAGAAATAGCAAGTGCAAAGACCCTGGGGTGGAGCACTAAGGAGCCAGAGGAAGCTAAGAGGAAAGGAGGGAGAACTGATGGGGGCTAGATCCTGGAGGGCCAGGGAGGTCCTTCTGAGGCCTGTGGCTTGGTTTTAAGTGATGTGGGAGCCATGGAGAGCTCTGAGGAGAAGAGGGATGTGCCAGATCCCTCTGGCTGTGAGTGGAGAATGGACTGGGGGGTGGACGTGGGCAGGATGGAAGCCTGGAGACCAGTAACAAGGCTACTGAAATAGACAAGGCGAGAGACAAAGGGGGCTCTGCCCAGGGGGTGGAGGCGGAGGTGTGAGGTGGTCAGATGCTAGTTGTGGACTAGTAATTCAATCCATGGAATCTCCATGGCAGAGATTTTTATTGCCATAAATGCTGTCTTAGCCTCTGTCATCAATTTCCAGAAGAAACTCAACCCATCAAACATGTTATCATTCTGGCAGACTTAACTGAAGACTCAATAGTAGTAAACACCTTGTAAGATTCTTCTCCAGGTTAAATGAGTTAATGTATGTAAAAGCACTTAGAACAGTGCCTGGCACATGGTAGGCACCCAGTGAATGTTCACTACTATTATTTATTTATTTTAGATTCAGGGGGTACATGAGTAGGTTTGTTACATGTTTTTTTCTTTTGAGATGGAGTTTCACTCTTGTTGCCCAGGCTGGAGTGCAATGGTACGATCTCAGCTCACTGCAATCTCTACCTCCCAGGTTCAAGTGATTCTCCTGCCTCAGCCTCCCAAGTAGCTGGGATTATAGGTTCCTGCCACCATGCCCAGCTAATTTTTGTATTTTTAGTAGAGACCGAGTTTCATCATGTTGGCTAGGCTGGTATTAAACTCCTGACCTCAGGTGATCCACCCGCCTCAGCCTCCCGAAGTGCTGGGATTAGAGGCGTGAGCCACCGCGCCTACAAGGGTATATTTTGTGATGCGGAGGTTTGGGCTTCTAGCGATCCCATTGCCCAAGTAGTGAACATGGTGCCCAATAGGTGGCTTTTTAGCCCTTGTCCCCCTCTCTCTCCCCCTCCCCTTTTCTGGACTTCCCAGTGTTTATTGTTCCCATCTTTGTGTCCGTATATACCCAACGTTCAGCTCTCACTTATAAGTGAGACCATGTGGTATTTGGTTTTCTGTTTCTGCATTAATACGCTTGGGATAATGGCCTCCAGCTGCATCCATGTTGCTGCAAAGGATGTAATCTCATTTTTTTTTTCTTATGGCTGCAGATTGTTATTCTTTTAGAGATGAGCTCGCTCTGTCATCCAGGCTGGAGTGCAGTGGCACGATTATAGCTCACTGCAGCCTTGAACTCCTGAGCTCAATCCATCTTCCTGCCTCAGCTCCCTGAGTAGCTGGGACTACAGGCACACACCACCATGCCCTGCTAAATTTTAGGGTTTGTTGTTGTTGTTGTTTTTGTTTTCTGTAGAGATGGAGTCTTGTGATATTGCCCAGCCAAACTCCTGGCTTCAAGTAATACTCTTGCCTCAGTCTCCCAAAGTTCTGGGCTTACAGGTGAGAGCCACCATGCCCCGTCCTGGCTCCATTATTATCATGTGGCTAGTATAAGGAGCATGGGGTAGGTAGCTCCCTTTCTGGGAAACATTGGCCCCACCCACCCACATCCCATGGGGCTCTCCCATTTCAACAGGCCTTAAGAAGCCGTCTCCCCAACAAAAGTGGTCCCAGGGAGAAATTCCCCTGCCAGCCTCTAAAACGGTATGCTTGACCTACATCTCATGACACATGTAGGAGGAAACAGAAACACGGAAAGTTGGAGAAATAGGCCCAAGGTCACAACTGAGATGTAGCAGAGCTGAGAATTCAATCTGCATTTGATGCTAAGCCAGGTGATGAAAGAAGGAAAGCCAGTTTTATTGAGTGCATGTTATGTTCCAGGCATCTTTGTATGCACTTCGTTATTTATTTATTTATTTGTTTATTTGAGGCAGAATCTCACTCTACCACCCAAGATGGAGTGAGCCTCCCAAGTAGCTGGGATTACAGACATGTGCTACTACACCCAGCTAATTTTTGTATTTTTAGTAGAGATGGGGTTTTCACCATGCTGGCCAGGCTGAACTTGAACTCCCAACCTTAGGTGATCCACCCACTTCGGCATCCCAAAGTGCTGGGATTACAGGTGTGAGCCACCACGCCCATCCTGCATTGCATTTTTAAAAATTACATTTTAAAAATAAATTATATTAATTTTGAAGGGCAGTACCTGCATACAGTTTGAACATCAAAAAGGTACAAAAGGGTACAGAGTTAAAAGGGGATCTCCTCCCACCCCTGTCCCCTGTCAACCAGCTCCCTGCCTCAGAAGTGACTACTATTTTGCTTCTTAGGGAACTTTCCAGTGATGGACTAGGAATGGCAGACCCTACTAGTTGCCCACCCATTATCCATCCTCCACCTCTTCCCTGCTAACAGAACCCCAGTTTTGCTCACAGGTGGCCAAATGCCCAGATAAAAACATTCACATTCCCGACTCCCTTGTGGTTAGTAGCAGCCATTCGACCCAGTCCTATACAACAAGATGCAGGTAGAAGCCCCTGGGAAGGGCATTTCTTTTCACTCTCTCAAAAGTCAAAGGGCCTGGAAAACAAGGCTTTTATGTTTTTGTTTTACTTTTGCCCTTTTAAAAAAATTTCCTGCCTGGAATGTGGACTTGATGCCTGGAGGTGGAGGAGCAGCCACCTTGAGATGGTAAGGATCAGAGACACGTACTTAGAGTGGCGGAAAAGAAAGAAAGATGCCGGAGTGGCCTTCAGCAGCTGCACCAGTGCTGGGCTGCCCAGCTCTGGACTTACTGTGTCTGTTCAAGCCATCTTTTTAAAAAAATATATATATTTTATTGCACTTTAGGTTCTGGGGTACCTGCACAAAACATGCGGGATTGTTGCATAGGTACATACATGGCAATGGCAATGTGGTTTGCTGCCTCCATTCCCTCGTCACCTATACCTGGCATTTCTTCCCCTGTTATCCCTCCCCAACCTCCCTACCCCCAGCTGTCCCTCCCCTATTCTCCCCCAACAGACCCCAGTGTGTGATGCCCCCCTCCCTGTGTCCATGTGTTCTCATTGTTCAACACCCACCTATGAGTGAGAATATGCAGTGTTCGTTGTTCTGTTCTTGTGTCAGTTTGCTGAGAATGATGGTTTCCAGATTCATCCATGTCCCTACAAAGGACATGAAGTCATCATTTTTTTATGGTGTTCAAGCCATCATTTGTTGGATTTTTCTCATCCTTGCAGCTACACACCTTCTTAACTGAAGTGCTATGCCTACATAAGCATTTGTATTTATCTATGTTCTTTCTTTCCCACTAAAATGGTAGCATATACTCCACTTACCCTTCAGGATCTTACATCTTCACTTCATATATCTTGGAGATTGTTACAAATAGGTACACACAGAGCTGCCCTGAGCTTTTAAATGAATGTGTCTAAGACCTTGTACAGATGCTCCCTAGAGCCTTCAACCAGGCCCCTCTTGGTGTGGCTCGTTCTCAACGTCTTGCTATCTCAGCTAATACTACAGAGACAAACCAGGCACATTGTTCATATCCTGCATGTGAGGGTTTAGCTACAGAAGGAGGATTGCTGAACGCCTGGGTAGATGCTTTTTCGATGTTCTTAGAGTTTGTCAGATTTCCCTGAAAAGAGGTCTGGCTGATGTGCATTCCACCAGCAATGTGGGAGTGTACCCACACGTTGTCTCTAATCCTTTCAACAGCAAACGATGATGGTGTCGATTTTACTGAGGCTCAGAGAATTGTACATGGTCTGCCCAAAGTCAGCATAGGCCACTTGTACCGGGGTCTGTCTGATGTCAAAGCTGTGCTTTAAACACTTCCAGGACATTGCTTGTCAGGCAGGCTGGATTCCAGAGACTCTCGGAAAAGAGGGAAGAATGAATCTGACCCAGGTGCTGGTCTGTGCCTGAGAAGGGCCTTTGGGCTGAGCTGTGGGGAGGCCCGTGTTTGTCCTAGGCTGCATCCCCGCTCAGATCTGCCACGATCTTGCTGTGTGAGCAAGCCCTGCCCCCTACCCTCTCTGTGGGCCTCAATCTCCCCATCTGTCAAATGGATGGCTTGGTTCCTAAAATCCTTTAATACTAGGCTTCTTGAAAATCCCAATGTCTGAGGGTCTCTTGGGAGCTGCTTTTCAGACCTCAAAATGGAAACAGCCTTCTGAGTGATTTTTCCTCTATTCCTGACTGAACAGAGGTCAGCAGCATCAGGAGCTTCTATTTCTATCTGTGGACTGAGGTCACATTCCCTGGGGAGGCTGGGCCGTGGAAGGGGAATAGGCCATTGCCCTGTTTTCTCTGTAGGGCACATCTTCTCCCAGCTCTGACATCCAGGTTCAGGGGGCAAATATTCCAGTTATGGTCTCATATACTGAGTGTTTCCCAAAGTGATTTACATATCTAGTCTGGAAGAGAGGGACTATTCTTATCCCCATTTTACAGATAAGGAAACGGGGCACAGAGAAATTGATCCACTTGCCCAAGGTCATTCAGCCAGTAAGTAGCAGCCAGGTTTTGGCCGCAGGAAGTCTGCTGCCAACATCTGTGCCCTACACGCAGCGTTTCTCAACCTCAACCTATCGGCATTTTGGGTTGGCTCACTCAGGTGCATTCTGGGATGGTTAGCAGCATCTCTGGCCTCCACCCACTAGATGCCCCCTAGGTTTGACAACCAAAATGACTCAGACATTGTCAAGTGTCCCCTAGGGGTTAAAATCACCTCCAGATGAGAACGATTGCCTTAACACAGCTCTGGAGATGTGGGTTCTAGGCCCATTTGGATACGCTTCTAGGTTTTTTTGAGAAAGAGTCTTGCTCTGCTGGAGTGCAGAGGTGTGATCTTGGCTCACCGAAACCTCCACCTCCTGGGTTCAAACGATTCTCGTGTCGCACCCTCCCAAGTAGCTGGGATTACAGGCATGCACCCCCACGCCTGGCTAATTTTTTAAATTTTTTGTTGAGACGGGGTTTTCCCATGTTGACCAGGCTGGTCTTAAACTCCTGGACTCAAGCGATCTTCCCACCTTGGCCTCCCCAAGTGCTGGGCTTACAGATGTGAGCCACTACACCCAGCTGACTCTTAACCCTTCTGAGCCTGGTTGTAGCCTCTGCCTCCCAGGTTCAACCTATTCTCCCGCCTCAGCCTCCTGAGTAGCTGGGATTACAGGTATATTGCCACCCAGCTAATTTTTTTGTATTTTCAGTAAAGGCAGGACTTCACCATGCTGGCCAGGCTGGTTTCGAACTCCTGACCTCAAGTGATCCACCCACCTCAGCTTCCCAAAGTGCTGAGATTACAGGTGAAAGCCACCGCACCCGGCTGAATGCATTTATTTTAACGATTAGTTTTTAAAAGACTGGATAAAAAAATGAGTGAAGGCAAAGAGCAGTGTTTGGCGCAATGCAAATGATTGCTTTTATTATGATCACAATAATAAAACATTTATGAATTGCCTTTTGAGTACCTACTGTGTGCCAGGTGCTCTGCTAAGTGCTTAAGATATGTAGTGAGCAAGAAAGATAAAACACTGGTCCTCAGGGAGCAGGACACAGGAATCAGAGAAGTAACTGCAAATGTCATTAGTGTTACAATGACAACAGCCAGGGATCATGGTGGCATCGGAACCTAACAGAGGGGAGGCTTGCAGGTCTAGGGAGTTGGCTGGGGGTCAGAGCCTGGGCTCCAGCCCTTTCTTTCCAAGTCTGGGTGGTTCACAAGGTGGGACCTCTCCATGGGTTCAGAGCAAATAAAAACAGCTAAAATGGACTGAATACATAGAGCCAACAGGCACACTGTCAGTACTTTACATGTATTAACTTACTTAAAGTCCTTACTGCAACTCTATGGATACTATTTTTATGCCCATTCTAGAGATGAGAAAGTCAAGGCACAGAGAGATTGAGTAACTTGCTGAAGGTCACACAGCTAAGTGGCAGAACCAGAATTCAAACTCAGGTATTCTGCTACAGATGCCATGCTTGTAACTACTTCCTTTCATGACTTTCTTCTTCTCCTTCACTGCCCTGCTTATCAGAGCTAGTCCTCTCCTCCAGGTCCTCCCCAGACATGAGGATGACCCTCTGGACCCAGCAGCAGCAGAACCTGTAAGGGTTGGAGGACACTCTCCAATCTTCCCCTGTCCCAGGGGCTCCTAAGGTGTCCTGGTTTTGCCCTCAGAGCCCAAGTGGAAGAGGGGGTGGGGTGAGCAGGAGGCAGCCAGTTGCACACTGGTCCCCTGTCTGCCTGTGCTTCAGCCATAAGGATCTGGGTTCCTCCTAGAGCCCAAGTGTCCAGATTGAATCTAATTCCAGCCCCTGAATGAGCCACATACTGAGTCCTAACCTTGGTCACACTGAATCTTGACCCTGGCTACACATTCCTTCAGAACCCTGGTCCTAGGCTAAGCCTTGACCCTGGTCACACACTGATCCCTGACCCTAGTCACATACTGATCCCTGACTCTGATCACAGACTAACTCCTAGTGTGATTTATGACCCAGGTCACATATTGACCTCAGTCTCAGACTGAACCCTGATCCTTGTCAAGAATAAGCCCTGACTGTCATCACACACTGAGTCCTGACCCTGCTCATTGGTTGAGCTCTGACCCAGGACACAGACTGAGCCTTGATCCTGGACACACACTGAGCCCTGGTCCTCATCACTGACTGATCCCTGATCCTGGTTATAGAATTAACCATAATTTGGTTCTAGGGTGAGCCATGACCTTGGTCACATATTGATCTCTGATTCTGGTCATACGCTGAGTTTAGCCCTGGCCTCAGATGCTCAGCCATCTCCAACTGCTTCTGTCTACTGCCCAGGGATCCAGAGACTCCCAGAATGCCCTCTTCCTACCTTACCCCAGAGCTTGGACCAGTGATTGCACTGGCCTGTGCAGGAGTCACCCAGCCTGTCACCCCCAGGGCCCATCTGGGGGATCTAGAGGGCTCCAAATAAGACAGGGAAGGCATGATTTAGAGCTAAATTCTCAAGAGGCCGCTTTCCATCTAGAGGTTCCCAATCTCTTCCTTTTTCTCTCTGTCCTCTCTCCTCACCTGTTCACACACATGTTTCTCCTGAAACAAAATTCAATCAGCAAATTCTGTCTTTAAGGAAGGGAGGTTAGACAGCAGCTGGGCAGAATTTTATTATCAGGAGGAAGTGTGGCCAGCAGGAAGGACTGTGCCCTCCCTCTTGGCAAAGTGTTACTCACACCCCCAAGATTGGCTTCCTTCTGAAGGCCCGTGGAGTTCCTGACAGGCGGAGGTGGTGGATGTCTGCCGATGCTGACCAGGGAGCCTGTCCTCCTGCTGGTGGCTGGCTGCCCCAGACCTGGCCCCTGTCCTGAGAATCTGCCCCAGTATCTGATCAACACAGAGGTGAAGAATTTGAAACGGTTCCCCAAGGTGCTCTCCAGATCGCAGGGCCCAGGCAGGGCCTCACATGTTGGGAGAGTACTTGTGGCCTCTTCGAGGAAGGATGTTTCCCCCTTAAGACCCCTGAAAACAGGGGTGTGGGATGGGATGAGGAACACAGGGCTCACCCTCCACCCCTATCTTCAGGCAGTGCAAACATGTGAAACCAGAAACACACGGGCAGGCGTTGAGGTTTCCACTCAGTTCCCCCTCCCTGCTCTGGCAGGAAAATGACTTTTGCTCCTCTGGGCCAGGGAGCCCTGGAGTGGGGGGAGAGGTGCGGGTGCTGAGGCTGGGTGGGGGCTTCCAGATGAGTGTCACCCAAGCCTTTCTGACCACCTAGGACAGCCTAGAGTTGTGTTTAGTTAGGAGAGTTGAGAGTCAAGTATCCAGTGAGCTGGTCATTAGGACACCGAGGTGGGAAACAGGTAGGTCAGCCTGACAGCCATCTTGTCTACCAGACGCAGAGACAAGCGATGGGCAGGTGTCACTCAGCCATTCGATCAGGCCTGCAGTCAGACAACCAGGCTGACAGGTGGATGGTCAGTCAGTCAGAGGAGGAGATGAACAGACAGGCTTCTTTATCTATTAGTCATATACAACAGACACCCAGCAAACAGACAGACAGACAGATACCATCTTGTCAGCCATCTTGTCAGTCAGCTATGGAGACAGCTAGTCAGTCAGTCAGACTGATGGACAGCTAGGCTTACTCATCTAATTACAGCCAGGCAAACACCTGGAAAGACAGACCATAGATCAGACATGGGGGCAGGCAGATTGTCAGTCATCAGTCATCTATTTGGTGAGACACCTGGGCAGGCAGACAGACAGACACTCCGAAAGGCATTTGAATGAGGAGACGGAGAGAAAGGCAATTTGTTTTGCATCTAATTAGTCAGGTACAAGAGCTGCAGTCAGGTAGACAGAGAGACAGTCTGTCTCAGAGAGACATTCAGTCAGACATGGAGACAGGCAGGCACAGCCATTCACCCAGTCAGTCAGCTATCCTGTCAGTCAGGCCCTCAGACTTGTGATGGACAAGTCAGTCAGACAGTGTCCATTGGACCCAACCTGTTCCCTGGCCAGTGATGCAGCTGGCCATTATGACAGATGTCCAGGCTGGGCAGAGATAGGAGCAGGATGCTATGAGGGATGTTAAGAAATGGGACTGGGGGTCCTAAGCTCACAGAATAACTGGGGATCCCAACACCTCTCTCAAGAGCCTGACACAGCCCCTCAACAATGAGGGAAGGCATCCTGGAAGAGGACAGAGGAGGCCCAGCCTCAACAGACAAGGGCAAAGCATTCTGGGTGGGCTAGCTGCCCACCCCTAGTCAGGACTTGAGTCTCCCCTCTCTCTAGCCCCAGTCCTCTTCCAGCTGTGGGGACGGTGTCCACACACCTGCCCCACACACCTCACCAGCCCCCATCCCACCCCAAGAGCCATCCCCCATCTCCATCTGAAGTGCCTGGCCTACCTCTACAGGCCACAGGCCTAGAGAAGGAGCTGTGGGTGTGTGTGTGTCTCAGCTCTGCCAAGTTCTCCCTGCCTCCCTCTTCCACTGGAGTGGAGGTTGGGCGGCCCTCCCAGGCCACTTCCCATTTTGGGAATTGGGCTGAGAACTATGCAAGAGACAGAAATAATTCCTTTTTCGAGCCTGGCCAGGGCTGTAGCAGCCCAAACATTGGCACAAAACCAGTGCTGGGGAGGGGCCCAAGAGGGGGCAGCCAGGGGTGGGACGGAGCCCTGGGGCCCAGGGAGACAAAGGCCTGGGTGTCTCCAGAAAAAATCTCCTCATCCAGTCCCAGAGCTGAGTACCAGGTACCTGGAAGATTGGAGGCTCTTAGTGGAGCTGCCAGGCCAGAAAATGTTCGGGGTCGCGGAGGGGACCAGGTTACAGAAAGAAAGAAAGAACAAGAAAGAAGTCATAGAGGCCCAGCTGGCAAAGATAACTTGAAAAATAGACCACTTCTGGTGGCCAAGAAGGGATCCCTGACATCTCCTGAGAACACATCCCATCCTATGGGCAGACCTACTGACCATTCAAGTAAGAGATGGTGGCCTGGGAAGCACCTAGCACACAGTAGGTGCAGACGAAATCATACAGAGCCAGCTTCGCAGCCCTGTGGCACTGCTTCCTGGGGTGTGACTCCAGGCAAGTCACCTCAGCTCTCCCAGCCTCACATTTCCCCTCTGTAAACCGGGAGTCACAGCAGAACCCGCTTCCCAGGGTGGCTACAAGGATTAAATGACACGACATGTACAGAAAATCTAGGACCTAGTAGGACTGCGGTCTATTTGAGTCCTTCCTCCCTCCCTCCCCCCCTCCCTCCCTCCCTCCCTTCCTTCCCTCCTTCCCAAAGCATTATTTTCATCTCACTGGAGTCTTACAGCAATCAGCCAAAGGCAGATCTTGATTGTCATTTTTAGAGTGACACCCTCCTGAAATCAGCCGCTCTCTCTGAGCCTCAGTGGTCCCCTTGTGAAAAATGATAGCTCTGGACAGGAGATGTCCAGAGAGCCCTTTCAGAGCCTCAGTGCTAGAGTCCCTGGTGATCTTCAACACTCGATTGCATCATTCCCAGCATGTAGGTGCCCTTCCCAACTACCCTCTAAGGATCCCTGTGGTTCTGAGGAAGCTGATACTGCCTCCTGCCCCAGGGATAAGCCAGTCAGCACATGGCATCCTCCAGCTAGAGAGCTTGCTGAGTGGGGCATGTGACTCAAGCTGGGCCAATATATCGACTTCTGAGCGTTGGCTGGGAATGCTGGGAGTTCCCGTCTCTTCTGGATGACATGGTGTGCATGTGTGAAGCCTAGAAATGCTGCAGGCTTTGGGATTCCCATGAAGGGAGCCAGGCCAAGAGCAAAACTGGCTCACAGAGGAGGACAAAGCAGAGTAAAGCCTTGACACAACAATGGCATCATGACCCCTTCCCTACCCCTGCAACAAACTGTCTGGGCTTTTCAGCTGCACTGTGCGATAAACACCCTTTATTGTCCATGTCGGTTTCATTTGACTTTCAGTTTCTTGCACCCAAATACACCCCAAAAGATCCAAATACACGCCAACAGTCTTTTTTACTGAAGACTTTTTGCCAGTTTTAATCCTCAATATGACTCTTCTAAATAGATACTATCGCTCTTCCCATATTAAAGATGAGGAAACTGAGGCTCAGAGAATGAAGTGACTTGTCCAAAATCACACAGCCAGAAACTGTCAGTGCTGGGATTTGAACCTCGAAATGCCTTATGCTCTTCTCACCACGCTGTAAGACCTTCCCTTTTCTCATCTATCTCTGGGCAAATGGGAGGGAGAAAAACAGTAACAGCCACCACCAAACTCCAGTAATAATCATTCCAAGAAAGACCAATCACATAGCATCAAAACCTGGAAGAAACTTAGAGATGATTCAGAGCAACCTTCCATTTCACAAATGGGGAGACTGAAGACCAGAGGGAGGAAGAGACACAGGGAGCAGGAGGCAGATTGGGAGCCAGAGCCTGGGACAGCAAGAGGAGATTGTTCTGCAAGGGCAGAGGTGTCACCTGCTGCTCATATCTGGGGGAAGGGGGGCTTCTTTTTGGTAAGAAACCGTCTCACCCTTTGGGGGAACTACCCCTTCCCAGCTCTCAGGCCACATGGCTTGGGTGAGCCTGGCCTCACTGCTGACTCCAGGTCTGGCCAATCAGAACTGTGCATTCTCCTGGCAACAACCATTGGCTGAGTCTGGGCAAATGACCCGGATCAAGCCAATCAGAGTGAACCCTGGGACTTGTCCTGGGAATACCCGGAAAGAGATGCTCCAGGATCCTAACCAATCTCCACCTTCAGCACAGGTAAGGCCAGGCTCCAGGCTCAGAGCTGCCAGTTAGAGTTTAATAACCTAGTTTATTCTCGTGGTATTCATTTTTAAACCCGTGTTCAATTTAAGGTGACCAGCTCCATCAGGTGTGCCAGAACCATCCAGGTTTTAAAACTGAAAGTTCACAGGTAAATGGAGGCAGGGGCGGTTGGTCACCCCTGCTTCAACTTTAGGGTATTGGATACTGGTTTTCCATGAATGGCAGGTTCCTTTTAAAATAAACATTTAAATTTAAAAAGGAACCGGACGCAGTGGCCTATGCCTGTAATCCCAGCATTTTGGGAGGCCTAGACAGGCAGATCAATTGAGGCCAGGAGTCCGAGACCAGCCTGGGCAACGTGGCAAAACCCCGGTTGTACTAAAAATACAAAAATTAGCTGGGCGTGGTGGTGCGCATCTGTAATCCCAGCTACTTGGGAAGCTGAGGCAGGAGAATCGCTTGAACCTGGGAGGAAGAGGTTGCAGTGAGCCGAGATCGTGCCACTGCAGTCCAGCCTGGGCGACAGAGCAAGACTCCATCTCAGAATAACCATAATAAAACAAAATAATTTAAAAAATTTAAAAAGGGAGCCACTTGAGGGAAAATACTAAGAAACGAATAGTACTTTGGGTGAAAAGAAATGGCAAAAATATTGTGAAAGCTGTGTCGTGTGAGTGAGTGATGGTGTTGAGAGATGAGCACGGCCTGCAAGTCTGGAAACACAAGCTCAGTTGCTGGGTTGGTGGCCCACTGGCTGTTTGACTCTAAAAAGTTGCTCACCCTCTCTGAGCCTCCACAATCTCCCGAGATCGCAAGGCCAACCATCCTCAGAGTGGGTGGAGAGGTCAGAGGCGGGGCTGGTGTGGGCAGGCAGGCTCTGTTCACCCTTATCATCTCTTAAGGTGTGAGCTCCTCCCAGTGAAAAAGCTGGCACCAACAGCAGCAACTCACAAATCTTTGGAGAGACCCGGCATTCCCCACTCAGCGACTGCTGAGTTTGGCTGATGGGGCCATTTGTCTGCAAATTAGCTACCATTCAGCAGAGACACCCTTTAGAGATGCTAATTGCCCGGTGCTCATGCGTTCCCACCCCTCCCTGGCACAGGCGGCTGGCTGTCGATCCCCTGCCATTATTGTCTGATAACAGTGCTTCATTTGTCTACACAGACCAGGGCCCCTGCATGCATGCTGTTAGCATCTAACTGCCAGCCAGCACGGTGCATGAAGCACGGTTCATTATTGCTCTTGAGGGGAGCAAACAGGTGCTGGCAGAAATGTATTCCCATGGACAGATCTGTGGACACGTGCACCCTCATACACGCCCACTTAGCCCCCAAGTATAGGAATGAATCAGTGTCACGTGTGCACATGCATTCTGTGAACCACTCATATGCCCGCTAAAAAGCAGCCTCAGATACATACACACAGGATGGAGTACATGCATGTACATAACAGGCATGCTACATGGGGTTGTATTAGGATTACGTTACAGAATACCTGTAAGATATCTAGAACAGTGCCCAGCACGTGATTAATTACTCCTCAGTAAATTAGATCTCTTAATATTTTTCCCCAGTGCTCTTTTATTTTTTGAGGTATAACTTACAAATAATAAAATGCACAAGTTTTAAGTGTTTAGTGCAATGCCTTTTGATAAATAAATACACCTGTGTACCTACCACCTCAGTTAAGGTACAGAACATTTCCATCATCCAGAAAGTTCTCTTGGGTTTTCTTCCAGTCAATACCTCCAAAGGCAATCACTGTTCTGATTTCTCTCACTATGGTTGAGATTTTTTTGTTCTTGAGTCTCATATAAATGGGATCATATGGTGTGTCCTTCTTGGCGATGCCTATAATGGATGCTCAGATGTGTGCACAGCCATGCACACTTACACACATGCGCATGGATACTCAGACACATTCAGAAATGGGGATTTCTGAACCATAAATCGCTTGGCCTCAGCTTGCAGCTCAGCTAAGCCTCTCTGGGTCCAGGGGCTAAAGGAGGTGGGGAGAGCTCCTGATACTGGGTCCAGCCACTGTTGGGGGCTCCTTTCACATCTACTTTAGCTTCCCTTGCTAAGTGGCTTCAGACAAGAACTGAAAATCTGTTTTCTCCTCTGTGAAATGGAATGAATAATAAAAACATACAGCTCATAATTCCCCTGTATTTACTGAGTGCTTATTATGCAGTAGGCATTGTTCTAAGGGCTGTGCAGGTTCTAGTCCACTCTGTCTCCCAGCAACCCTATAATCCAGATATCGTCATTACCTGTCTTATGGGAAAGGAACCTGAGGCACAGAGAGGTCTAGCAACTTGTCTAGGTCACACAGGAAGGGGCAGAACTGAGATTTGGACCCAGTCCAGCTCCAGAGCCTTCACCTGCCACCATTATCCCTCCTTATGAGGGGATTATGAGAGTTACTGATTATGTCCATGCCTTGGAACCCAGTAGATGCTCAATAAGTATTGCATATTGTTACTACCAAGAACACTTACATCCACTATCTCACTGATGCTCAGAACAGCCCCATTTTACAGATGAGACTGAGGCCCAGAAGTCAGTAGCAAAAGATTCAGGTCTTCTGATTCTAAATCCCACATTCTTTCTATTCCCCCAACTAGGGATATTCTATTCCACAAGGCAGATGCTTTGTTTTGTTTACTGCTATGTCCCTAGCACCTAGAAGAGTGCTAAGAGGCACTAAATAAATGTTTTCCAATGAACAAGTACAACAAGGAGCTGGGAGGAATCACCCAGCCCAATGCCCTCCCATTACAGTTGGGGGAACCAAGACCTAGAGAGATAGTGTGACTTGTCCAAGGTCACACAGCATCTTAATGCCATTGAAGCTATTGTTTTCTCCCTTGCCTGGCTCACCTCCTCTACCCTCAGACATGAGCAAGCCAAAAGATTTGGGAGCCCCTGAGGCTCTCTCAAAGGCCATGTTAACGGGGAGCTGGCATGGAGCCTCTTCCAACTTCATTAAGCCATCCAAGGTCGGTACAGACGGCTGCCAAGCTAAACCTCAGAAAACGCCGGCTGAGAGGAAACAAGGCTTGCCAGAGCTTTTGCGCCGGGATGGGAAGCATTCCTGGCAAAGAAGGTGGGGAGGGAGGACCAGGCCAGCCTTTCAAAGCCCTTTGTGAACAAATACTTGGACTGCAGCCCACTCTGGTCATTGTCCCCTCCAAGTCAGCAGAAACAGCCAAGCTGTTCAGCCCAGCAGGGACAATGGAGAATGGCCTGGGGTCTGTGGGTGTGGGGACAGTGCCAAGGAGAGGCCACCCTAAAGATGGAGGGGAAAAGGCAGGAAGACGGTGAAGCTAGGCTGGGGGAGACCGTCCCAGCCTGAGGTTCCCTCTTGGTTGCCAGTCACCAGCCCCTGGGCATAAGGGTCAGTTTTAAATAACATTGATCACCTCCCTTCACGTCAGGGTGTCCTTAGAAGTGGAGCCCGAGACAGGGATTCTTAGGGACATGATTCATTGAGGAAGTACCTTTAGGAGATGGGGGAGAGAGAGAAGCAGGACAGGACAGGGAAGGAGCTAAGCCAGGATGTAGCCTCAGCTGAGATCTAGCTTTGGCCTGAATTGTACGGAGTGTGGATCCCACCTTGCAGAAAGAGGGCTGAGTTTTTGTACCCCTGACTCATTGTGTCCACAGCTGCCTGGTGAGAGGAGGGGAGAGCTGCCACAGGTTAAAATCCCCTGGCAGGCGACTCCTATGGGCCAAGGGCAATTGTGAGAGGCGGGAGTCACGAGAAGTGGGCAGTGGTGAGCTGTTAGCAGTGGGCACTGACAAAAGTCGGGGTGTGGGTGCACCAGCTTGTAAATGGAGTGGAGGTGAGGAACTCAGTGTTCCACCACACTGGCTGTCCTCTTTCTTTTAAGTTTAAAATGTGTATATTTTTTATTTTTGTGGGTACTTAGTAGGGGTATCTCTGGGGTACACGAAATGTTTTGACACAGGCGTGCAATGCATCACAACCACATCATGGAGAATGGGGTATGCATCCTCTCAAACATTTATTCTTTGTGTTATAAATGATCCAATTACACTCTTTTAGTTATTTTTAAATGTTGGCTGTCCTCTATTCTTTTTGTTTTGAGACAGAGTCTCCCTCTGTTGCCCAGGCTGGAGCGCAGTGACGTGATCTCAGCTCACTGCAACTTCTGCCTCCCGGTTTCAAGAGATTCTCCTGCCTCAGCTTCCTGAGTAGCTGGGATTACAAGTGCGTGCCACCATGCCTGGCTAATTTTTTTTTTTTTTTTTGTATTTTTAGTAGAGACGAGTTTTCACCATATTAGCCAGGATGGTCTCAATCTCCTGACCTCATGATCCGCCCACCTCAGCCTCCCAAAGTGCTGGGATTACAGGCGTGAGCTACTGCACATGGTCAGCTGTCTTGTTACAGTATTAATTCATCACTACCTAAACCTCCCAAACTTAGGGTCAATCCTTAGAAGAAAAGGGAAAGACTGAATTGAACTAAGATTCAGTTTCGAGCACCCTCCATCACAGACCATTGCATCCAGTGTATGAACAGAACAACAGCCCTGCTCACACGCTGAGGTTCACAGCGTGCAAGCTATACCTATTCTGGCAATAGGACTCTAGAGTCTTCAAGACACTGAGGGCAGAACTTCAGAATTGTAGCTTTCAGGCTCTCTGAGCTGATGTACCCACATAGGGGACCTCTCCAGGGGAAGACAGAATGGGTCCTGGCTCAAGGACCAGGCTGGGCAGATGCAGTTGCAAGGTGAGGAAAGACAAGGTGGCTTGACCAGGTCTCATGGGAGGCCCCACAACAGGCTGTGGAGAGGATGATGCTACCTGAGATTGTGAGAAGGTGCAGGAGACTAGGTGCCAGTGGAGGGGCCTTGGTGTAGGTGAGAACCTGGCCACAGCCACAACCCCAGCTGCTAAAGGACCTGGATGTTTTGGCTCTGAGCAGGGCTTAGAGCAGGGTCACACTTCAACACCACCCACCATGCCAAGCTGAACCCCCTCACCTGGGCACAGCACTCTACAGTGAGCAAACAATCTACTAGCTCAGCATCTGGAGGTGCGTGAGTTGGGAGCTAAATTCAACACAGGGGTAAACTGAGGCCTAGAGAAGTGCACTAACTTCATTCATTAGCAAATGCTGATGAAGCACCTACTCTGTGCCAGGCACTAATTCAGGTCCTGAGATACTTCAGTAAACAGAAGAGAAACCCCTGCCCACAGGGAGCACATATTTAGGTGGGCAAGGAATGGTGAGGGAAGGAGGTAATAATTGCTGTGGGAAAAAAAGAATGAAGCAGGGAAGGGATATAAGAAGGCAGGGGAACTGGGCGCAGTGGCTCATGCTTGTGATCCCAACACTTTGGGAAGCCAAGGTGGGCAGATCACTTGAGGCCAGGATTTCAAGACCAGCCTGGTCAACATGGCGAAATCTGATCTCTACTAAAAATATAAAAAATTTAGCTGGGGCATGGTGGCATGTGCCTGTAATCCCAGCTGCTCAGGAGGCTGAGGCATGAGAATCACTTGAACCCGGGAGGCAGAGGTTGCAGTGAGCCGAGATTTCAACACTGTACTCCAGCATGGGTGACAGAGTCTTACTCTGTCTCAAAAAAAAAGGCAGTCAGAGGGTGGAAACTGCCATTTGAAAATGGAGGGTCAGGGAAGGTGTCACTTTCTTTTTTTTTTTTTTTTTTTTTTTGAGACGGAGTTTCGCTCTTGTTACCCAGGCTGGAGTGCAATGGTGCGATCTCGGCTCACCGCAATCTCCGCCTCCTGGGTTCAGGCAATTCTCCTGCCTCAGCCTCCCGAGCAGCTGGGATTACAGGCACGCACCACCGTGCCCAGCTAATTTTTTTTTGTATTTTTAGTAGAGACGGGGTTTCACCATGTTGACCAAGATGGTCTCGATCTGTTGACCTCGTGATCCACCCGCCTCGGCCTCTCAAGGAAGGTGTCACTTTCTAAAGAGATGATGCTTGAATAAGAACGTGGAGGTCTTACTCTTTCATTTTCATCCAGGCTGGAATGCAGTGGTGCAATCATGGATTACTGCAGCCTTGGCCACCTGGGCCAACATGATTCTCCCATCTTAGCCTCTCAAGTAGCTGGGACTACAGGCCATGCCACCATGCCCAGATAAGTTTTTGAAATTATTTTTTGTAAAGATGGGGTTTCACTATGTTGCCCAGGCTGGTCTTGAACCCCTGGGCTCAAGTGATCCTCCTGCCTCAGCTTCCCAAAGTGCTGGGATTACAGGCATGGGCCACCATGCCTGGCCCTAAAGTAGAGTTTCTCAGCTTCTGAACTATCATCATTTGGGGCTGAATAAATCTTTGTTGTTGGGTTGTCCTGTACACTATAGGATGTTTAGCAACGTCCCTGGCATCTACCCACTAGGTGCCAATAGTACCATCCCACCTGGTATGATAGCAAAAAATGTCTCCAGACAATGCCAAATGTACTCTGAGGGGCAGAAATCACCCCCAGTTGAAAAGTTCTGGTCTGGAGCAGGAGTCAGCCAACGATGGCTCACAGGCCAAATGCAACCTGCCACCTGCTTGTACAACCTGCAAGCTGAGAGCACATTTCACATTTTTAAATGGTTCCATTTTAAGTGATTATGTCAGCACCTACAGAATATCATTAATTTTGCTTCCTGGCCTGCAAACCTGAAATATTTACTATCTGGCCTTTTAAGAAAACGTGTGCTAACTCCTGGTCAGGAGTCTTAATGGGGATAATGAGAAGGGGTTGGAGCCCGATACACTTTGAAAGCAGGGACCTGGGATTTATGCAGAGGTCCCACACGGAGTGTAAACGAAGGGGTCATGAGTAGCTCCCAGGTTTTTGCCTCTGTGCCTGGAAAGAGATACTGAGACGGGGGGAAATGGGCAGGAGCAAGTTTCCAGTGGGAGGACGTGGGGCTTAGTTTTGGAGATATTAAGTTAGAGGAATGTCACATAGATAGGGGAAGGACACCAGCTTTGGAGTTAGACAGGGTCAGTGTCTGAATCCCAGCTCTGACATGGACTCGCTGCAGAACCTTGGGTGAAGAAGGACTTGCCTCTCTGAGCCTCAGTTTCCTCACCTGCAAAAAGGAGGGCGTGTTTCATATGGGCTGGACCTCTGGATAAGGCGCTCTTATGGTGAACACCAAGGCATAGGCAATGCGCTTTTAAAGTGTTTTGAGGACCGCCTGCATCAGAATCAATTGAGATCCTTGTTAGGATACAGATCCTGAGCTACCTCTAGAGACTTTGATTCTGTGGTCTGGACGATGGACCCAATCTGAACTGCCTGCGGTTTGAGAATTGACCCAGGGCTTGGGTGTCAGTTAAGGAGCCTATGGCTGCCTCTTAAGATTCACAGGCTCCCGAGTAGAAATGCCCTTCAAGATCACAGAGCCCTGCAGCCTGCCCCCATTATGCAAATGAGAAACCTAAAGACCAGAGAAGCTGAGTGCCTTGCCCGAGGCCACACAGCTGGCAAGCAGCAGAGCTAGGTCTGGGACTGTTAATGGACAGATGGAAAGTTAACAACAGCTGGTTCAGGTAACAAGCAGTTGGATTCAGACAGTGGGGGTAGGATCCAGGTTAGAGTTGAATTTCATTTGCGGATCAAATCCTTCTGGACTTGGGAGATAGACAAGTGTTTTCTTCCCATTTGAGAGTGTTAAATGACTCTCCCTGATTCTTGTTTAGCTAACGCTTTGGAGAAACAGGAGCCCATTCTCTGCAATACTCTTTGGCCAGCCAGGGCACCCGTCTCCAATAAGCCCTTTCCTGCAGCCCAATGGACTTGCTGAACCCTTGTGGGTAGCGATGTGGGGTGCATACCACCAGTATTAGGTGCATTGAAATCTGGATTTCTCAACCTTGGCTACACAGTGGAATCAACTTGTGAGCTTTGAAAAATACCAATCCCTGGGCCCCATCCCCAGAGATCTCGATTTAACAGATTTGGGGGGCGGTCTGACATTGGGATTTTTCGAAGATCTTCAGCTGATTCTCATGCACAGCCAAGACTGGTTTAGCTGCCTGGGGGCAAGATATCAGAATTACATTGATTCTCAGAGTGAGAAAGTGCTACTCTTTCCAATTGTCTCCAGACCTCCAGACTCCCTGAAGGGGAAAGTGCCATTATGAAGCTATGACACTTCAACACCTCTCTAACACACATCTTCCCTTTTAACCCAGAGAGTAGGTGTCAGGCTTCAGCATCTGGCTGGAATTTTATGACATGATTTATGGCAAATGGCACCAGTTCTTCATGATATCAATTTCCTGTTAAAACAACTTCATTCAGTAAAATTAATGACTTAATCTAAAGAAGACTATTAAGCAAATCCTATTTCAGGTATTTCCCCTGGACCTAATGGTGGCCTCTGACCCAAGCTGGTCCCCTCACTCATGACCCCTTCTGGCCACAGGGATTGGTTCAGGGATGATCATGTGGCTCAAGTCTGTCCAGTCAGAGCTAGTCTTGGGACTTTCATGGGAACAGCCAGGAAAAAATGGCCATTTTCTCCACTGGCCTTCATGCTGGGAGGATGGAATCTGGAAGAAATGTCAGTTGAGATGGGGAATGACTTGCCAAGACCACAGGCCTTAGTGGTGGAGCAATGCTTTGAACCAGGCCCACCTGCCCATAAAGGTAGTACAACTTCCCGCTAAACCACATTTCTGGTGAATTCCCTGGGATCCTTCATTTTAAAATCTCCCTCAGAACTCCTGTTTCCTGGGTTTTGAGTCTTCATATGTAGGGTTTACTTAAGTAAAATGTAATGGCACCTCATACACTCATACACCTCACAACCCAAATAGGCACCTTTGAAACGCTGAGAGAAGACCCTGTAATGATCATTTGACACATTCTGGGCACCAGGGAATATATTTGGCCATTTGTAAAGAATTTGGTGCCCTGTGGCTTTCAGTGGTTGATATGAAACTTCTGGCTAGAGTTTGAGTTGAATGTTTCAGACCATCTCACCACTCCGCAACCAAAGGAAGGTGATATATGCTTTCTGCTAACCTTGACCAACCTCGGAATTCATCCATCCATTTATCCAACACGTTATGGAAGATCTGCATGGAGGTAGGCAGAGTGCTAGGTGCAGGAGAAGACGTGCCTACAGCAGACAAGGTCCTACTATTGGGAAGCTCACAGCCCATGTGGGGAGGCAGGCACTAATCGGATCATTGCTTAAACCTATGTGAAATGACAATTGGAATGGAGGCCGCCCAGGAGAAACAGAGAGAACTTTGAAAATCCGCAACTGGGGGATTTGACCTATTGAAAGATCAGGAAAGGCTTGCAGGAGGAGCTGGCATTCTATCTGGGAGCTTTAGGGTGAGGGGGCAAATAACTGGGTGAAGAAGAGAGGAACAGCATTCCAGGAAGAGGGAACAGTATGTGCAAAGACCCAAGGCAGGGAGGAATTTATAACAGTAAGTATGAGATCAGCATGGCTGGACACAAGGAGGCAGGAGATGGTAGCGGAAGATGAAGTCAGAGTTAGGCAGCCTGGCTTCATGGAGTCTTATAGGCCACTGTGAGGAAACTTACCCTCTCCTCCCACCCCATTCTGCAGCAAATCAAACAGAAAACTCCCACCTTTTCCATCCACCCTTGCTTATGTCATAAAGATGTGAAAAAATTCCACTGCTCTTAGGATTTTTGCAATTTGAAAAATAGAACAACGCATCCATACAATTGGGGTTGTTAATAACTTGGGGAGTTTGAGTTACTTAAGGAGAAAAGGAAGAAAAGCAAAGAGAAAGGCAGGGAGACTAAGAATAAAAGGAAGAAGCAAGTGAGGAGAAGGCTGTGGGGAGGAAAAGGGGAGGGTGGGGGAGGGGGGGTGTGGTGGTTCAGGACCTGGGCTCTGGGCGTAACCGCTGGGGTTCAAATGCTGCCCTGCCACCTCTTAGCTGCACCCTTGCATGTGTTACTTAACCTCTCTGTTATAACATCTGTAAAATGGGGATAATAATAATGATACCTTCCTTATAGGACGTAATAATGGTTAAATGAGGCAATGCATATAAAACGTGATATATGAGTGTTAGCTATTTTGCGGTTATCTTTAGAGGCTAGATCGCATCCTCTAAACTCTGCGGTGTCCTGGGGGAAGCCCTAGACTTAGCCTGGACAGCTGGAAGGTGAGAGGAAACAGAGAACCCCACTGTGATGGGGCCAGTATGGGATAGGCTTTGTGGGGGCAGCCAAGAAATCTTCCTGGGAGACCAAAACACCTCCCCCCTAGAGCGAGAATGCCTCATTTGTAGGGGGAGGAGCAAGTTTCTGCATTTTTCTTAGTGAAAGGGAAAGGGCTCTGGCTATCTCCGTCATAAGGAACCTCCAGTTCAGGGAAGAATTTATCCCCACAGTGATGAACACTGCAACCCCAAAGCAGTGACCAAGGGGATCTATGGATAAACTCTTGCAAGAAATACCAGGGCCTATCGTGGAGGGACTGACATCATGTTCCGGAAGTTAGGGGTGGTTGTTTAGGCAGAGCCCTGAAGCATGAGTAAGGGAGTCCAAGGGAGCCAGGGTGGGGACCATAAGATCGTCCTAATCAGATGGCAGCATGTGCAAAGGCCCTGAGGGGCGACACATGGTGATGTGCTGAGGCTCTGAGAAAGCTATCCAGTGGAGCTGGGAGAAAAAAGGGGCAAGATAGTGGGCATGTGATACGAAGGTAGGGTGGTAGACCTTCCAGGGCCATGGTGGCCACAAAAAGATTTTGCAAGTTATCCCGAGAGCAACAAGAAGCCATGGAGTGACCAATTCCTCTTCCTCCTGCCATTTCTCCTCACCCCATCCACAAAATCTGGAGACAGAGAGATCAGGCATGAAGGTGAGCTCTGCATGAAATGATTTGGGAGCTCAGAAAACACTCTAATACTGTCTCTGAAGGAGTAATAATCATCATCCATCCATCCATCCACTCAACAAATATTTATTACTTGCTATATGTGAGACACGGTTTTGGGCACTGGGGAGTTAGCAGTAAAACTTGACCACGTCCCTTTCTAATGGAGCTGATATTGTAGTGAGATGAGACAGATAAGAGCCAGATAAACCTATAATATACCATGTGGCAAAAAGGGCTATGAAAAAAATAAAGGCAGGACAAGACACGGAGCACAAAGGTAGGGAGGGGAGATGTGTTACAACCATTTCCTTGGGTACGTGACTCAATGAATCCCTCCTGCCTGCCCTTATTCTGCTGAGCACTCATTACTCGCACCATCATAAATACAGTATAAAGATTACTTTTTTGGGCCCCTCCACCCCATGAGCAATAAGACTCCTTCCCCAGTTGGCACCAACAGTGCATTGGCGGTGACCACAGTGACCAACAAACTGTTCCACTTCCCGATGTTCTGCTGCCAGCCCATCTTCCGGGCTGGGAAGCCACAAGCCCTTGGCACTTTGTTCTGCCCCTTGCCTGACACCATTTGCCTTTCTTTGGATGATGGAGCAGTGAGATCATCCAGGTGCCCCCCAAGGGCTTGGCAGAGCTGCTTCCTTGGATCTGGCCCAAGTCAGCCAACAAGATGGGTTTTAAGGGAGGATTTTTGTTTTGTTTTGTTTTGTTTTTTTGTTTTGGGAGGAAGGGAGGAAGGCAGGAAGGGAGGGAAGGAGGCAGGGAGGGAGGAAGGAAGGGATGAAGGAAGGAAGGAAGGGAGGAAGGAAGGAAGGAAGGGAGGAAGGGAGGGAAGGGAAGGAAGGAAATCAAGCAATGAGAGAGACATTGCCGACCTGGATCTAGAGGTTTACAAGTTGATTTCTTTTTTTTTTTTTTCCTTTTTGAGAGAAGGAAAGAAAAAAAATGAGTAAAGGAGAGGAAGAAAGAGGAAGAGAAAGAGGGAGAGTGAACGGAAATATTGCTTTATTCTGAAAAAAAAAGGGTATTAATAATGGCCAATCAATGTTTCATTTAAACCTATGAGTAGGTGTGATGTGGTATTGACAAGAATGTATATTTTGTGTATTTGAAGTGGAGAGCTCTATAAATATTTATTAAGTTTACTTGTTCCGGATCTGAGTTCGAGTCCTTGATATCCTTATTAATTTTCTGTCTCATTGAATCTAAGTCTCTATGTATCTGGGTGTTAGGATCGTTAGCTCTTGTTGTTACATTGATCCTTTTACCACTATATCTTTGTTGCTTTAAAATCTATTTTATCCGATACAAGAATCGCAACTCCTGCTTTTTATTTATTTATTTATTTATTTTTGCTCTCCATTTGGTTGGTAAATCTTTCTCCATCCCTTTGTTTTGAGTCTTTGTGTATCCTTGCATGTGAAACAGGTCTGGATGTAACATGCCGTTGGGTTTTGGCTGTGTCTTTTGATTGGGGGATTTAGTTGATTTAAATTTAGGGTTACTGCCATTTGATGTTAACTGGCTGTTTTATCCATTTGTTGATGTAAATTCTTCTTTATGTTGGTGCTCTTTACTTTTTGGTATATTTTTAGAAAGGCTGATACTGGTTGTTTCTTTCTGTGTGTAATGCTTCTTTCAGAAGCTCTTGTAAAGCAGGCCTGGTAGTAATAAAATCTCTGAGTACTTGCTTGTTCAGATTTTATTTTTCCTTCAGTTCTGAAGCTTAGTTTGGCTGGATATGAAATTCTGGGCTGAAGGTTCTGTTCTTTGAGGATGTTGAATATTGGCCCCCACTCTCTTCTGGCTTGTAGAGTTTCTGCTGAGAGATCTGCTGTAAGTCTGATAGGCTTGCCTTTGTGGGTAACATGACCTTTCTCTCTGGCTGCCCTTAGTATTTCCTCCTTCGTTTCAACCCTGGTGAATCTAACGATTATGTGCCTTGGGGTTGCTCTTCTTGAGGAATATCTTTGTGGTGTTCTCTGTATTACCTGGGGTTGAATATTGACCTGCTTTGCTAGTTTAGGAAAGTTTTCCTGAATAATATCATGAAGGGTATTTTCCAGCTTGGATTCATTCTCTCCGTTGCATTCAGGTACACCTATCAAACGTAAGTTTGGTCTTTTCACATAGTCCCGGAGCTGAAGATCCCCAGTGGAGGAGTCACACGGGTCGCCAGCGCGACTCTTGTGGCCGGCGCAGCGGTTTCGCCGGCACCTCGGAGCGGCAGCTCTAGGAGCAGAGCAAACAGGGCTGGCTCCCCTTCTGACCGAGGTTTGGAGGACCCACACGGGTCCCCAGCACGACTCCTGAGGCCGGCGCAGTGGCTGTGACGGCACCTCTGCGCAGCAGCTCTCGGCACAGAGTAAACAAGACTGGTTCCCCTTCTGACCGAGGTTTGGAGCCCCGGGGAAGGCAGAGTCGCCTATTACAGACACAAGAAGGAAGCCAGACAGGAGAATCCTGGGCAGAAAAGCACCATCAGCCTTAACGCCGCTGTTCTGGCCCTGGGAACTAACAACTTGGACGTCCACTCAAGAGACCTAATCTGAAAGTTGGTAATTTTAAGGGAGGATTTAAACAGAGTTGACAACAGGTTCCAGAGTCTTTGGCAGGGGTGGGGCAGGGGGACCACACTTTGGTCACCTTCCTGAGGATCCTGTCACCTTTATCAGCATGACCTGAGTGGATGGTCATCGGGCACAGTAAGAGAGAGAGGCCTAAATATCAGGGCCCAGCTGGCTAAATGGGAGTTTGGGGATCTTCTGTGGTTTGCATTTCTTCAATAACTGCTGCCAGGAGGATGGATGATGAAGGGTTAAGGACACATGGAAGAGATGAGACTCCCAATATAACAAGCAGCGAATAAGAGTTCTTACTCCAAACATCAGACTCCAAACACCAGCCTTCTGAATGTGCCTGCCAGAATTCTGATCATGAACACTGCTAAAGTGTTCTGACCTTGAACCTCAGAATTCCAACCTTGGACATGAATTCCAACCTGGGACATCAGCATTGTGACCTTGCCAGCTAGATTTTAATTATGAAGAGCAATGCTCTGGCCATGGACTCCTTGGCTCCAATGATGGATTAGAGGATTCTGACCTTGGATGGCAGTCGTCTGACCTTGAACCTCAGAGTTGTGACCTTGAATGATGGTGCTACAATATTGGACACAACAGCAGCAATCTTGAGCACCAGAATCCCAATCCTGGGCCCCCTAATCTCTACTGAATCTCTGAACGCCCAAGCTTTCCAGCCTGAAATTGTAGAGCTGACATTACTCCACAGGATGCAGAGTTTAATTCTGCACAATTAGCTTTCCCACAGGCCCACAGCCCCTAGAAATAAGCCAAATGCTTCAATGATGATGATGATGATGATGAAACAACTCAAGTAACACCGGCTCGCATCTGTTGCACATCGACACTTTGCTGCGCACTTTACATGTTTCATCTTATCCATCCTCTGGGTCACCCCTTGTTATTCCCATTTTACAAATTATGAACCTGAGGCCTGGAGCCAGTTCAATTTGCTGACTGAACATGGAGTGCTTTTTCCAGCCACTGCAGTAGCTTTTTCATGTTGCTCTGGTTGGAGATTGGGTGTGGGGCGTTGTAACTCATTAGCTAACCAATTTACAATTTGCCCAAGAATTTCCCCGACTTGTGTTGGCCTCCATTAGGCATGAACTGCCTTGATTTTTGAAGCCAAGTCCCACCTTGTGGGGGATAGTCATTCATTCCACAAAGATTTGCTGCCCTAGATTGTGCTTGATGCCAGAAATAAGAAGAGGGAAGCAGGGATATGATGGTTAATTTTATGTGTGAATCTGACTGCAACATGGGGTGGCTAGATTGAACATTTATTTGTGTGTCTGTGCAGGTGTTTCTGGATGAGATTAGCATTTCAATCGGTGGACTTAGAAAAGTACCTACCCCTCCCCAATGTGAGTGGGCATTATCCAAGCCTCTGAGGGCCTGAATAGCACAAAAAGAGACAGAGGAAGGAGGAATTTGCCCCTTTTGCTTCCTGCCTGCCTTCTGAGCTGTGACATTGATCTTCTCCTGCCCTGCATTTATACCATCGGCTTCTCTGGTTCTCAGGCGTTGGGACCCAGACCGAATTACATCACCAGCTTTCTCCTGAATGTTCAGATTGTGGAACTTCTCATATTCCTTACTTATATGAGCCAACTCCTCAGAATAAATGTCTTACTGGGGAGCTGGGTATGGGGGCTCACACCTGTAACCTAGCTATTCTGGAGGTCAAGGTGGAAGGATTGCTTGAGGTCAGGAGTTCAAGGCTGCCATGAGCTATAATTGTGCCACAGCATTCCAGCCTGGATGACAGAGCAAGACCCTATCTCAAATAAATAAATATATAAATAAACAAATCTCTTAGTGATTCTGTTTCTCTGGAGAATCCTAACTAATACAGGGGACCTATTGCTTCTGTCATCCAAGCTCTGTCCCTTTCCTCTCTTCCAGGTGGGGGCCTCATAGGCAAGAAATGCCCCCCACCAACATTTCTAGCCACTCGAAGGCTCTATTCTCCAAGGGTCAAAAATTAGAGCCAGAAGGGCTGCATGTGGTTCCAAACATATTCTGTTTGGTTCACTGAAAGGGTTTTTATTTTTTATTTTTTGAGACAAGAAAACAATGGAGCTTCCTGACGTGACAATGATGCTATGTTCACTAACAAGCAAAAGGTACTCTGCTTCACTCTTCATTTTAAAATAGAAATTGAAACCATACCGAGATACTGGCTTTTCTCTATTAGAGTGACCAAAAAAAAATCAGGAAGTTCACAATACATGGTGCTGAAAAACTTGTGGGGAAACAGGCACCCTCACACATTGTTGGTGGGAAAACAAATTGGCACAGTGTCTACAAAGTGCAATTTTGTCATGTGGATCCAAATACAAAATGCACAAATCTATTATAAAATCTGACTTCCAGAGATTTCTCCCACAGGTATACTCACACACACAGGTGTTATATGCAAAGACAGTTGCCACAGTCTTATTGGGGGTTTTGTTGTTGTTTTGAGGCAGGGTCTCACTCTGTCACCCAAGATGGAGTGCAGTGGTACAATCATGTCTCACTGCAGTCTCGACCCCCTGGGCTCAAGCAATCCTCCTACCTCAGGTTCCTGAGTAGCTGGGACCACAGGCACATGCCACCACACCTGGCTATTTTTTGTAGAGATGCGTTCTCATTGAGTTGCCAGGCTGGTCTCAAACTCCTGGGCTCAAGGGATCCTCCCACCTTGGCCTCTGTAAGTGCATGAGACACTGACAGGCATGAGACACTGAACTTGGGCATGTTTTTGATTTTTAAAAATCATTTACCAACATTGAAAAACTAGGACATCTCCCATAAAAATTAAAATTTCTGGCTAAGCCCAGACCCACCCTGGAACTGAACAGCTGCTGCCTCTTCAGGTGGGCCTGTGCTCCAGTTCACCACTAGCCCCCTCCACTTGCTGCCTGAGAAGTGACTGGGCATGGAATAGGCACATTAGGCTGGGTGTTGACTGGCATCCTCATTGAACTTGCCCTGCTACAGTTCTTCCAGCAAGTGCTTCACTGGGTGACAAGGCCTACGTAGCTCCAGTAGCCATCGGAGTCTGAGGCCCCAGCTCTTGCCTAGGCAGGGAGGTTAAGGCCTTCTCCTCCCAACCCATAAGGGCCTCTGAATCATTCTGCCCCTGGGCAGGGCTGGTTTCATGGGTGTCCAGCATGCACAGTTGCACAGGGCCCTACTCTCACAAGTGTTCCTTCCATGCTTGGTTCGCTACTCTGCTATCACCATCTAAAATTATTACTTACTTTTGAACAAGGGGACTGCCTTTTTATATTGTATTGAACCCCACAAATTTTGTAGCTGGCCCTACCAGTAGGTCACTTGGTAATTAGGGACACCCAGTCCCCCATATACCCTGCCCCCAAGGACTGCTCTCATCCATCTGGAGAAACCACCTCTTTGGATTGGCCAATTCTCCCAGGCATGAGGCCAGCATGGTCCCAAATTTTTATGCAAGAGGGGCCTGGGGGACAGTAACCTGGGTTGAGGAGGGGAGCAAGGGGACTTTCCTTGGGTTGCATTTGCATAGACCTTTATGCAACATAGATGCTCCATCAAAGAATGGGGGAGTGTGACGGGGCTTTGGGGTAGGGAGGTGGGGGAGTATCTAACACTTCATCTCCAGCCATTCCTTGACGCAGTCATTGCAGGAAGGGTTCAAGCAGGCAAAGGGATCATCAGGGGGTGGACTAAAGCAAGGTGAGAGGTAGACGCTCTTGAGGAGAGGAAGGAGGGAAGGAAAAACAACTTAACCTAAATAAAGCACCTGTGCTCAGCCCAGCACAGTGCGGGGCTCTCTGGCACAGGTGAGTACTTTGCCTTTCCAGTAGCCTTGCTTGGTAAAGTCACCATGCCCATTTTCCAGCCAAGGAAATGGAAACTTAGAGAGATTAAGGGTCTGCCCAGAGTCTCATTGCTCATATATTGGGACTATGAACTAAGACCTCCAGAGTTCCAAACCAGAGCTCTTTCTGCCTAACCTACCAGGGAGATGGCGCATAAGGGGAGAAAAAACACTGGTGCAGAGAAAGGGAAAGATGCCACCACCCCACCCCACCCCCGCCGCCAAGTGGGCCTAATCTTAAAATAAAGCAGAGAAACACGTTATCATGGGAAGACTGTAAACATTACCAAGTCCAAACTGTGCATTCAAGGTCAGGGAGGGCCTCTCTGAAGAGGGGACCTATGAGCTGAGATCTGAGGAATGAGAAGGGGCTGGCTGGCACTGCAAGATGAAGCCAGAGGCCCAGAGAAATTAAGTGATTCACTCAAGGTCACACAGCTAGCTTGCATCTTCCCTCCCACCCACAAACACCTTATAGGCCCCTCCTCTGCCCCAGGCCCTGATGCAACTTCAGAACACAGATCCGCAAACTTTGTCTATAAAGGGTTATGTAATAAATGCATTTTAGGCTTTATGGTGGCCATACATCCAAAAGCAGCTTTACATGACAGGTGAATTAATAGGCTTGGTGTGTTCCATTAAAACTTTATTTACAAAACAGGCAGCCCACTCACCCTGTTTTAGAACGCAGAAGTGAGTAAGGCACAGTCCTAGACTTTGAGAGCATTCTGTTTTATTTGGAGATGAAACAAGTTAAGAAAATGGAATACGAGAGAGAGCACACCAAACAGTGCAGGAGAGGTGGAATGGGGACCTCATAGAAGAAGGATCACTCTTGCAGCTCAGCAGGACCGACATCAAGTTCAGGTTCCCAGAAAGGGTCACATACACTGAGAAGCCCTCTTTGACTTTGCCCCATGAGTCTCTATCAGAACCCCTTGTTTCTCTCCTTCCAACAGACATATTACACGTAGTGTAATTCTTCTTCCATTTAATTTTTAATTCGTTGAATGCCAATCTCCCTCAGGTGGGTTATAAATTTTATGATGGCCATGGGTTATTTCTGCTGGTTTACATTTATTCTCCCTGCTATTGGTAAGAAGACTTCAGTTTTGCTTTGGGAAACCACTTCTTTCCCACTCTCAATCCCATCTCAGCTCCAGCCCTTGACATGTGGTCCAGATGCAGCTATGTGATTGGCTCAGGGCTGGGCCAATGAAAATCAGCCCTGGGATTTTTGCTGGGCCTATTGGAAAAGAGATTTGCTTTTCCCCAGGAAGGAAGCCTGGATGTGACGGAGCCATCTTTCCAGCCATGTTGGTATACTCCGCTGAGAAGCCAAGACAAAGCAGAACAGAGCTTAGAGATGTAGGAGACTAAGTCCTGATGATATATTTAATCCAGCCTTGCTGGAAACCTTACCCAACCCAAGCCTTTTCTTTTTTTTTTTTTTACATTTTGCTTGAGTCCATTGGAGCTGCCTTTCTGTCACCTGCAACTAGAAGAATCCTAACAAATAGATACAGATATGCTTCTCAAGCCCCTAGCAGGTTGCCTGGCACACAGTAACATGCACTAAATGTTTCACACAAACAACAAGTGGGATTGAAACAGGTCCTCAAAGCATGCACGTATTTCCACCTAAAGTTAGAAGGACCAGAGAGGCCTAGAAAGGAAGCCAACTTGAAACCGAAAGAACTCTCAGAAACAGGAGGAATGACTGAGTCAAATTATAGTCACTATTTCAAGGAACAATAAAGGATGTGCAAATGTACCCACTGAAAAGAGAGAAAAGAAACTCGATCCATTCGCAGAGACAGTGGGACTTCCAGACAAGTGATAAGCAAATGAAAGGCTAGTTCAACCTCACCTTGTCTCCATCTTTCCTTTTGCCTCTCATATGTCCCTAACAGGGCAATCATCAGCTGCCACTTTGGTATAACTGAGTGTACAAAGACTCTGAGAGGTGGGGCTGGCTAAGCTCAAGGGTTCCAAGGATCACACAAAGCCTTAGAAAGACTCAGGGATGGCCTGTAGGGAGCGATCAGTAACAATCGATGGTCTGTTTTTAGAAACTGTTTGGTTCTAGACCCATTACCTGGTGGATTTAAGTGATGGTGTGGAATTGGCAAATGCAACATTATTCTCTAAAAGACAGAGTCTGTCTGCCAGGCCATGGCGGGCAGTTGTGGTACAAACCAGTCTCATTTCAGAGCAAAAGTGGAGCAGCTGCCAGGCGTAGTGGTTCATGCTTGTCCCAACACTTTGGGAGGCCAAGGCAGGAGGATTGCTTGAGCCCAAGTTTGAGACTGGCCTGGGTAAGATAGGGAGACCCTGTCTCTACAAAAAAAAAAGTACAAAAATTAGCTGGTTTTGCTGGTGGTGCACACCTGTAGTCCCAGCTAGTCAAGGGGCTGAGCTGGGAGGATCACTTGAACCCAGGAGGTCAAGGCTCCTGGGTTCAAGGCTCTTGGGCATACAGTGATCCATGATTGTGCCACTGCACTCCAGCCTGGGCAATAGAGCAAGGCCTTGTCTCAAAAACAAACAAAACCCAAAGTGGAACAGCCAGGGTGTGAGGGAACGCTTCAAGTGTCTAACTTAATTGTGCACCTCCTCTCTGTAAATGGAAGGCAAAGGGCCACTTCTTTCTGCATGCAGCTAGAGAGACAAGAAAGGAAGAAGGAGTGGAGTGTACCTGCAAGACCCTTACATTTTAAGGAAGACCTCCTGATCAGTCATCACAATATCATGCATATTTGCTCATTTATTCACTCAACAACACCTACCTGCAATAACAATAGTAACAGTGACGTATACTGAACACTTGCTTAGTGCCACAGGCATGGCTCAACTGTTTCGTAGAGAATTTGCCCAACAACCCTGGTTGTCAGGAGGCTTTCCAAATTACGGATCAGGACGTTGAAACCCAGAGAAGTTACATCATTCCCCAAAGGGCAGACAGTTCAAAAGTGGCTGAGCTGGGATTTGAACCCAGGCAGTCAGGCTGCACAGCCTGCCTACTTAAGCTTCCCTACCTCTCTCTGGCATCCACAGAACAACCCACAAGCGAATCTTCACAACGTTTTGTGCGGAAGGTATGAACGTCAGGTTTCCGGTGCACAGAGGAGGGAGCAGTCAGTGCCGCCTGAAGGAAGTGTAGGTGGTGGTAGGGGGGCGGGGGGTGGTTAAAGAAGGCTTCACAGAGGAGGTGGTGGGGAAGCTGGGCCTTGAAGATGTAGAGAGAGAGGCTGCAGGCAGAGAAGAGAAAGAAAGGGATGAAAGGCACAGGAACAGCTTGGGCAAGAGGGTGACTAGCACTGAGGACGGCTGGAGTATTTGGGGAATGCAGAAATGTCAGTGGGGTGATTGCAGAAGGTTTCTGGAGAAGGGACAGGGAGGAGATGAAGGTGGAGAGGTGAGCAGGGAGCCTGAAAGCCAGGCTAAGAGCGTGGAGTATCCTGGGGGCACTGGGACCTATGGAAGTTTTGGGTAGGAGATGATTAAGGTAAGCAGGCTGCATTTGAGAAAGATGTCTCCAGCTGCTCTGCAGAGGTTGGACTGGATGGAAAAGGCTGGAAGCAGGGAGCCCATGTTGGGAACTCAGAGGCTCCCAGGAAAGGTCAGAGTTCAGCAATGATCCACAAGGTCACAGCTCTGATCTCGCCTCCTACTCTTCTACCTCCGGCACACTCTGCTCCAACCACATTGACACCTGGATCAGGCACGCTCCTGTCCCAGGGCTTTAGCACTGCTTTCCTCCCCACCCAGAGCACTCTTCCCCCACATCCGGCATGCCTGTCTCCCTCCCTTTCTGCAGGTCTTTGCCTACTCCTTTGCTTTTCACCTTTCTTGACCAGCCTGGTTAAGCCCCAGCACTCCCCTCCTTCCCGGCAGAACTTTCTCCACAGTGTCATCCAAAACCCCTTATATCAGGCTGGGCACACACCTCTAATCCCAGCACTTTGGGAGGCTGAGGTGGGTGGATCACTTGAGGTCAGGAGTTCGAGACCAGCCTGTCCAATATGATAAAACCCCATCTCTACTAAAAATACAAAAAATTAGTTGGGCATGGTGGCAAGCGCCTGTAATCTCAGCTACCCAGGAGGCTGACAAAGGAGAATTGCTTGAACCTGGGAGGCGGAGGTTACAGTGAGCCAAGATCACGCCACTGCCCTCCAGCCTGGGTGACAGAGCAAGACTCATCTCAAAAAAAAAAATTACATCATAATTTGATCTTGTCATTTCATCCATAAGCACTTCAGTATGTGTTTCTAAAAGATAAAGATTTTAAAACATAGTCAAAATAGCATTGTGACACCTAAACAACAGCATTCATTCCTCAATAGCATCACATAGTCAGTTAGCATTCATCTTTCTTTCCCTGATTGTCTTACAGTCTCATGATTTCTTTCTCATGGTTGTTTTGGTCTAATCTGTATCTGTTTATTTTTTAATGGTCTTGCTTTTTTGCCTACTGGAATATCGGTGCCATGAGAGCTGGGATTTTTGTTTTGATCTCTGCTGTGTCCCCAGCACAGTGCTCAGCACATAGTAGGTGCTCAATAAATTCCACTGAATGAACATACACAACGAATTATGATAATAAAAGCTTATGATTGACCCGTTGGGCATTATGTATCTGTTACTGTTATTTGCCATAATTATCTCATTGAATCCTTACAATTTCCTTAGGGGCAGGTGCTGTGATTAGGTCCATTTTACAGATGAGGAAACAGCAATGTGACCTAAAGACTGACAGCTGGGAAAAAAAAGGCCAAGGCTTAAGATCCATTGCACAGCCTGGGTGTCTGTGACCACTGGTGGAGGCAGGGAGGTTGTGGCTTCCCAGAAGCTGCCTCCACACTTTATATCCAGAGTCCAGCCACTTTTCACCGACTTCCCTGCCACCACCTTCTTCTAAGCTATCATCTTTCTTCTCTTGCCTGGAATAATGCAATATTCTCCTAGTATCGGCTCATCCCTTCTTTCTCGAATGCCCGTTCTCCAAAAGACATCCAGTGGGTAGAGGCCAGGGACACTGCTAAACACCCTCCATGCACAGGACAGCCCCACAGCAAAGAATTCTCCATCCCCCAAAATCAGTAGCACTAAGGTTGAGAAACTGGACTCTGGTTGAAAAACCAGACACATTCTTCATCCAGAACCTGGCAGAAGCAGCTGAGAGTCAGACTTCTAGCAATGTGTTAGTAATAAGCGCGAAAGGCCCAAAGTTTGTAAACAAATTCCTTTTTCATCAATTAGTATTCTCAGTTATCTCTAGGATTACATTGTTCATTCATTCTTCAATGGACGTATTTCATGCCTGCTCTATGGTAGGCACTGAAGATACAACAGTGAACAAAACACACAAAACCCTTGCCCTTTGAAGCTTATATCGAAGTAGGGGAGAGAGAAAGGAATCATGCAATTAAATAATTATACATCAGGTCGAGATAAATAAAGCAGCCACAGGGAATGAATAGTGCTATTTTATATATCATGGTCAAGGATGGCCTTGCTGAGATGACATTTCAACTGCGACTTGAACAATGTTGAAGGGTGAGTCTTGTGGCATCTGCAGGAAGACCAGACCAGGCAGAAGGGAGGGACAGTAAGTGCCAGGGCCCTGAGGTGAGAGGGTCCCTAGAACAGCAAGAAGGGCACTGTGGGTGCAACAGAGTGATAGAGAGGGAGAGTGATAGTGAAGGAGGCTGTAGGGTCCTGGGAAAATGGAGAAGATGCCAGATCATGGGCCCTATGAGAGGGACTGAGGACTTAGGCTTTTTCTCTGAGTGAGGCAGGAGCCATAGGCGGGTTTTGGGCAGGGGCATGAGTTGCTGTATGTGTAGACAAGACTGGGGATGGGAGGCTGGAGGCAGCAGATGGGACTGGAGGCTCCTGCAATGGTCCGCGAGGGAGAGAATGGGGTCAGGAAGACAGCGGTGGGGTGGCAAGAAGTGGCTACAGCCTGGACACGTGTCACTCACACTTGCATCTCACTGTGTCTCACTCGCATTCTGTGATGCTGTACTGAGCGGAAGAGGAAGGGGTGAGCCATGCTGAGTGTGGCACAGATCGCCCCTTATCCCAGCAACAATAACAGCCGCTGCTCCAGACAGCGACTCCCTCTGTTCCCAGCACTATACACAGTGCTCCGCATCTTAGCACCTCTGATTCCCGCCATCCCATGTTGTCTTCTGTGGCTGGGCTTCCTGGCCCTTCCTGGCCCTTCCCACAAATGATGTGGGGAACATGGGGATAGCCCCATGCAACGGATGAACTTGGTTCCTCATCTTACATACCACATGCAGAGACCTAAAAGTAAGACCTACGACTATCAAACTCTCAGAAGAAAATAGAGGAAAAGCTTTATGATTTCCCCCTATTGCCAAAGATTCCTTGACTATAATACCAAAACACAGGCAACAAAAGTAAAAACAGACAACGAAATGAAAGACTTCTGTGTATTGAAGGACAAAATCAATAGAGAGCAAAGACAACCAACGGAATGGGAGAAAATATTTGCAAATCGTGTAGCTTATTAGGGATTAGTATCCAGAACATATAAAGAATTCTTACAATTCAATAACAACAGCAAAAAAAAACCCAATTTTAAAATAGGTAAAGTACTTGGGTAGACATTTCTCCAAAGAAAATACAGTAATCCCCCCTTATCAGCAATATCACTTTCCAAGGTTTCAGTTGCCTGCACCCAGCTGTGGTCCAAAAATATTACAGATGATAAGGTATTTTGAGAAAGAGAGATCACTTTCACATAACTTTTATTATAGTATTTTGTTGTAATCTATTTTATTATTAGTTATTGTTGTTAATCTCTTACCTTGACTAATTTACAAATTAAACTTTATCGTAGGTATTATGTGTAGGATATATAGTGTTTGGTGCTATCTGAGATTTGGGCATCCTGAAAAGGGGTGCTAGTGTATAGAAATGGCCAAAAAACACATGAAAAGATGCTCAGCATCACTAATCATTGGGGAAATGCAAACCAAGATGCAATGAGATACCACCTCATGCCCATTTGGAAAGCTATTAAAAAATTAAAATGTACACAAACAAATAGCAAGCATTGACAAGGTGTTGATATAGTGACTATTGGTCCCCACCAAATTTCATGTTGAAATGTGATCCCCAGTGTTGAAAGAGGGGCCTGCCTAGCGGGAGGGCTTTGGGTCATGGGGGTGTATCCCTCATGGATGGCTTGATGCCCTCCCTACGGTAATGAGTTCATGTGAGATCAGCTTGTTTAAGAACCTGGCTTCTCTCTCCCTCCCTCTCCCTTTATGTGACACACGTGCTCCCCCTTTGCCTCTGCATGACTGCAAGCTTCTTGAGGCCCATCAGAAGCAGATGCCACACTATGCTTCTGGTACAGTCTGCAGAACCGTGAATGTATAAAGAACTCTCTTCTTTATAAATTACCAGCCTCCAGTTTTTCTTTATAGCGATGGACTGATACAGATATGGAGAAATTGGAACCCATGGACACCACTGATGGGAATGTAGAATGGTACAGCCACTATGAAAACAGCACAGCAGCTCTTCAAAACATTCAAAACAGAATTACCATATGATTCAGCAATTCTACTTCTGGGTATATACCCAAAAGAAGTTTTAAAAATTCTAGTCGGTCTCTGCTTATCCAAACCCAGAAGAATTGAAATCACGAACTCTAAGAGATATCTGAACCCCCTGTGAACAGCAGCATTATTCACAACAGCCAAGAGGCTGAAGCAACCAAGTGTCTGTCGATGGATGAATGGGTAAACGAAATGTAGTGTATATATACAATGGGAAAGTGTTCAGTCTTTAAAAGGAAGGAAATTTTGACACACTACAACATGGACAAAGCTGGAGGACATTATGATAAGTGAAATAAGCCAGTCACGAAATGC
This sequence comes from Callithrix jacchus, assembly GCF_049354715.1. Taxonomy (NCBI): domain Eukaryota; kingdom Metazoa; phylum Chordata; class Mammalia; order Primates; family Cebidae; genus Callithrix; species Callithrix jacchus. Next base: position 44,627,906 of record NC_133506.1, on the reverse strand, counting down.
TGTATGATTCCACTTATATCAGGTACCTAGAGCAGTTCAGTTCAAAGGGGCAGAAAGTAGAAGGGGGGTTGCCAGGGCCTAGGATGCAGGCCTGGGAGATAGCATTTAATGGCCACAGAGTTTCAGTTTTGCAAAATGAAAAGGTTCTGGAGATTGGTTGCACAACAATGTGAATATATTTTACTGAACTATACATTTAAAACTGGTTAAGACGGCAAATTTCAGGTTATGTGTATTTTACCAGAACTAAAAAGAAACCACTTAGAGGGTGTGTTTCAATTGTGGGGCCTAGGCATGAGTATTTTGCAAAGTCCAGGTGATCCTGATGTGCAGCCAGCACGGAGAAGTGCTACTGTGTGAGGTGCCCCAGGTATTATCCCCACCTCCCAGTCTCAGAGAGGATTGGAGGCTCATATAGCCAGGAAGCAGAGGAGGTGGGATTTGAACCCAGGCCCACAGAAGTGTGTCTCACATGGCAACGTCATGTCTTGTTTGTTATTTCTGTCATCAGAGAAAACATTTAAAGAGAATTGGCACCCTGGATATTAACATGAGAATTCTAGTTCCCACCCCACCCACTACCAATACAGAGGCCTGAGAGATTCCTCCCAGTCCCCGGCCCCACCTAGTCATGCCCACTCCTGCCGGAGACACCAAAATCAAGATGACGTCACCTCAGGGAAAAGGTGGGACTGTATGCATCTATGAAAATAATGCTTAATGCTAAATCTGTGTCTCCGATAGTCCCATCCAGGAGCTTTTTGGGGTAAAGTCATCCTAGACCCAGAGCTAGGAACACTCTCAAGTTATCCGATTCTGGAAAAATCTCTTACCTCTCAGCATTGCCCCAGCATGAGAAGGGAACACTGGGATCTTGCTTCTCACTTTCTGAAGGTCACTCATACAACACAGAGGTCAAAGTCGTGGGCTGGGCAGTCAGGGAGTCCTGGGTGGGATCTGTCCCAGCCTTCTATTCACTGTGTAACTCTGGGCCAGACGCTTCCCCTCTCTGAGCCTCAGTTTCCATGTCTGTCAGATGAGGATAGTTATCCCTCCCTTATGAGGGGGCTGCGAAAATCAGGTGTGAAGGGCATTTAATGCCCTTTGCACTGTGCCAGGCAAGCACATTGTAAGCACTCAGTGTTAGCTGTTGCTGCCACTGCTGTGCTTTTCATTTTATCCAAGAGACGGAGATGAGGCTGACTGTGCCCTGCCAGACCTGGAATTTCTTCTTTTATGACAACCCCCAAGAGAAGTTGTCTCTATCGGGGGCTGTCTATAATACAGCAGCAGGCCATTCTGAATAAATGAGGCGTCCCACAGAGCTTTGGTTGGTTCCCCCACACCCAGATCCTAAGACAAGATTCTGAGTACAAGTGGCTTATATGATAAGTGATCCCAGAAAACTCTGAAGGGGAGAGGGAACATGAGACAGGGATGGGAAAGAGGTCAAACAGGGTCTGTTGTCAAGCAAGTAATTGCTGTGAGCAACTGGAGCTGCTCTGGGGACCAGTGTAGAACAGACACCTCTGAGTTATACCCCAGCCAGGGCAGAAGCACATATACACCTTCCCCATCAGCCAGGAGTTGATATCCCATTAGTTCCTGCTGGGGTGTTAGTGCCCTGCCTTTACCGGACTCCAGTGGCCAGAGAAAGCCTCTAGCCTTACAATGAGCAGGTATCATTTTATAAGAGCAATTTTTTTTAAAAGCAATTTTTTTTCTCTTATTTATCTTGCAGGGTTGTCAGGAGGATTACATGAGAGGACAATAAAGAAACAAAACAAAAAATCCCAACCATTATTGAGGGCTTTCTATGTGCCAGGCCCTAGTCTAAGAGCTTTGTATACATTAACTCGTTTAACTCAATCCAGCGAGGCAAACACAGTGATTGGCCCAAAATTGCTGTTGGCTGAAGGAAGCAGGACACAGAAAGCTGCAATAGTTGACCCAAATCACATGGTTAGTGAGAAGAGGGGCCAAACACTGAACTTGGGCAATCCAGCACTAAGGTCAAGCGCTTCCCATCCTGACGATGTTATCAAGTATGGGAAGTACACAAAGGGCTGGGTGTGGAGTTGGTGCCTAATGCATGCTTGTTCTCTTCCAGTTAATTAAGCTTTGGCCAACCTGCTCATTTGACCAGCTCTTTTTCTTCCTAAGCATTTCACATTCACACAGCAAGTTGGTGAAGGATCAGGGGCCATTCTCAGGCCTTTTTAGCCCCATCACCAGTACCAGCTGATGCTCAGGGATCTTGCTGTTACTTCAGGTGTTGACCAGGATCATCTCTTGGCATCTGGTCTCTCAGGGGGTCTGAAAGGCAATGATGGTCTGTGTGGTCCCAGGCAGGTCACTGGAGCATCCTGGGCCTCTGGGTGTCTTTATCGAGAGGGGAGGCAGGGTTTATCAGGCACAGATTCAACACTCATCATCACTATCATCCTTCATCCTTCAGACAACCCTGTGGAATGGGTTTTATTGTCACCCTCACTTACAGATTAGGAAATGGAAGTGATGAGAGGTGAAGCAAATTGGCCAAAGTCCACAGCTAGGACAAGACTGGGCTGGGACTCAAAGCCAGGTCTGTGTGACCCCACAGCTGGGATGCAGAATAGCCGGCATATTATCTGCCAGGATAAAAACACGCATCTGGGTTGACAAAGCTGGGGCCAGCAAGAGCCTAAGCAGATGACTCATCACACTGAAGAGGCCCCATGGATTCTGAGTTGGTTCCCTCATTTCTTCTGATGATAATACACAGATCTTTGTGGCTCAGGTCAAGGAATCTGGAACCTCATTACACTAGAGACGTGTAGCTGGAGCAGAGGAATTCAGTGACAACACTAATAATCGTTGCTGCCACTTACTGAATGCTCCCCATGAGTTGGGTGCTGGGCTGGGCTCTTTGCATTAGGGACATCTCCTAACGGCCCATCATGGTTGCCTCCATTATAATTCTCATTTCCTAGACAAGGAAACTGACACGCAGAGAAGGAAAGGGGCTTGTCCAAGGTCATATTCGTGGTAAGCAATGGAGACAAGAAATCAAATGCATCTGTTGGACTCCAGAGCTGATTCTTAATCAAGTCTGTGATGGGAAAAATATTGACCACTGTTCCTAAACAAAGGCCACTCTAAGCTGGGCATGATGGCTCCCACCATTAATCCCAGTGCTTTGGGAGGATTAGATGGGAGGATCACTTGAGCCCAGCAGTTTGAGACCAGCCAGGGCAATGTAGCAAAACCCTCTCTCTACCAAAAAAAATGTTAATGTAGCTGGGAATGATGGTGTGCACCTGTAGTCCCAGTTACGCAGGAGGCTGAGGCAAGAGGATCACTTGAGCCCAGGAGTTTGAGGTTACAGTGAGCTATGACTGCACCACTGCACTCCAGCCTGGGTGACAGAGTGAGACCCTGTCTCTAAAAAAAAAAGAAAAAAGTCAAAAAATCAAAAGTAAATAAATAAAGGCCACTCCACCTTTTGAATACAATAATAATTCATGCTTATAAATTACTTTCCATTTACAAATTACATTCACATCAGAAATCTGATTGAATCATCAAAACAGCCCTGAAACGGAGCCATGACTATTATTACCATCGGGCACATGAATTCACTCAAGCCCAGAGAGCTAAAATGATCCACCCAAGGTCCCAGGATTTAGAAACACAGGCTTAGGGACCAGACAAACTTGAGTTCAAACCTTGGCTCTGCCATTTTCATTCCTTCAACAACTATTTACTGAGAACATAGCTGTGTGGGCTCAGGCAAGTGACTTCACCTCTCAGAGCCTCCATTTCCTCTTCTATGAAAGAGGCTTTGTACCACTCATCAAATTCATTCCTTCCCTCATCTGAAAATGCCAGACACTTGCTTTCTCGGGTTCCCCCACAGCTAGAGCATGAGCATGTGACCTGTCCTGGCCAATGGGATTTTAAAAGAATTCTGCTACAGTGCTCCTGGGAAAGGGTTTCCTCTCAGAAAAAAAGAGAAAGTGGCCCAGGCACTGTGGCTCACAGCTGTAATCCCAGCACTATGGGAGGCCAAGGTGGACAGATCACTTGAGGTCAGGAATTTGAGACCAGCCTGGCCAACATGGGTGGAACTCCGTCTCTAATAAAAATCAGAAAATTAGCCGAGCATGAAGGTGTATGCCTGCAATCCCCAGCTACTCAGTAAGAGGCTGAGGCAGGAGAATTGCTTGAACCCAGGAGGCAAAGGTTGCAGTGAGCTGAGATCATGCCACTGCACTCCAGCCTGGGTGACAAAGTGAGACTCCATCTAAAAAAAAAAGAAAAGAAAAGAAAGTGGAGCATAGGAGAAAATGCCTCCCTTCATGGGTTAAACATCACTGAATTTACATCTGAGGGCTGGAACTGGGCAGCCATCTTGTGATATGAAGCATCAAGCATGAGGATCAAGCCACTTGCAGGGGTTAGGGAACAGAGGAGCAGAGAGATGAAAAGAATCTAGAATCCTGGTGGCATCATTGAGCCATTAACTCAATCAAAAACCAGCTATCTTAGAAATTCATATTATGTTAAATGATGCATCTTCCTCCTTACTGAAGCTGCTTTGAGTTTTCTATTCTGCTACTTGCAGCCCAAAGCATGCCTAACCGGTATACTAACTGCTTGTATTGTTGGAGGAATTTCAATGAGGTAGCAGAAATAAAGTACCATTAATCAGTGCTGAGCACAACAAATATCAGCTACTCTGGAAATTAGGAAGTTATCTCAGGGCTTTAACCCTGCGACTATCCCAGGGATCACAGACATGCCTGAGCTGGCAAATCAGTTCCCTGTCTCTTACTGAGAAATCCTGTCCAGTTTTCCAAGAAAGCCAAAACCCCTTGGTATCCCCAGCATCGCAACCCTATCACCCTGATGGGGCTGACCCCTTCTTCTAAACAAGACTCAATCACACTGTGTTTTGCCTAATGGGTTTTGAATTTCGCTCCCCTGATGGCAAAACCTGGGGCCTGTGCTTTGGTTTGCCTCCAAGTTGCCAGAACACCCCATCAATTATTAACGGCGTCAGCTCAGTCTCCCTGGCACTGCTGCTGTCAGAAGGAAAGGGTTTGCAGCAACTCGGCCCACCCAGCCCTAGAAAAAGGACTCTTTTCCTTTGCATTTATAAAAACAGTCCCCACCTGCTACGTGCTGGGCTCTGAGCAAAATTTCGACAAATGTGATTTCATGAAGACTCTGCAAGGTGAGCCTTTTATCTCCATTTTACAGGTGGAAGGTTGGGACTTGGAAAGTTGGAGAAACTGCCTAAAGCCAAAAACTAGGGAAGTGGGGAGCGGCGCAGAACCAGATCCGTCCTTGCTCTTCAGCAGATGAGATACGGCCACTTTTGTACCTTACAACCACCCGGAAATGAGCCTCCATTTAGTCCTGTCAGTCTGTGAGTGCTAAGAAATTTCCACAGGCCTTGCTTATTTTGACAAGCAAGACATCCAAGCTGGGGGGATGGGTGGGGATGGGGTGGGCAAAGTGCAGATGACAGAAAGGAGGTGAGAGGCACAGGGACCTGGGTTGCAGGTGGGCAGTGAGAAGGGGTGACAGGTCCCCAAACCCTGAATGACTGACTGATTGCTTGCTTCATTAATTAGTTCATTCATTCATTCCACCTACAGTTATTTGGAGCTCCTCAGTGCCAGGCACCATGATGGGTGCTGGGAATCAAGCAGTGAATCAATTCATGGCACTCAAATTCTTGTGGGTGTGAAACAGAGAAACACGAAGAAGCAGATATAATTTCAGATGGTGCTTAAGGCCTCTGCAGGAAAGACAACGCCTGATGCAACAGAGAGTGAGAGGAGGGAAACTGTTTTGAACAGCGGTCAAGGAAGGTCTGTCTGAGGAGGGGACATGTGAGCAGGGACCTGATCAAATGAGGAAGGGGAAGAAGGGGTGGACCAAGGGGGGATCTGGGGAAGAGCATTCCAGGCAGCAGGAACAGCAAGTGCAATGGTCCTGAGGCCAGATAAACCCCGGCCTGTTTATGGAACAGCAAGGCCAGTGGGGCTGGAGCCGAGTGAAACAGAGATCAAAAGAGATGAGCTCAGAGAGGTCGTGGGGGCCAGATTCTGCTGGGGCCTTGTATGCCAGAATGAAAAGTCTGGATTTTATTTTGAGTGTGATGGGAAACTTCTGGAGGATCTTAAGCAGATGAATAATGTGAGCCAATTTACATTTTGAAAAGCTCACTTTGGCTGCTATGTGGGGAATGGATTGCAGGGGCAAAAGTGGAAGCAGAGAGACTGGGGAGAAGACTGCGGCACTTAATCATTATGGAAAAAACACCCGGGTTTGGATTTCTGGCTACTCCTGTCTGCCTGTGGTGTGACTTTAGGCAAGTTACTTAACCTCTTTGAGCCTCGCTGTTTGCGAAAGGTGGGATAATAACAGAGTTGTGTTGTTAGACTCCATACACAGTAGATGTTTGATCAATGGCAGCCAGGATTTCTATTCTGAGGGCCAGTGAGCCTGTCTGCCTCCCCATTTCAGCTCTGGCTGCAGAAAATCCTAGATGGTCCATCTGCCAGGAATGTGAGCCGGCAGCCCCAGACTGGGATCATGGAGAGGTCACGAGGCTGTCCCTGCTAGTGGATTAACCCAAGGGAAAGGAGAGGTTCTTTATTCCCAAACAGCGCCTCTTGCAAGTCCCAGCTCCTGGGTCTTGCTGCCAGACCCAAACATGGCCCTGTGCCTGCTTCTTCTCCAGGAGGGCAAATCATCCAGTTCCCTGTACCTTGTTCTCATGTCTTAGGGACAAGACAGGGAGGGAGAGTCATATTTGGGCCTAAATGGGGTGTGGAGTGGGAGAACCTGTGTCATGCCTGGAAATAGCAAAATAAGTCTGTTGATCCTAAGCTGATTAAGGGTGAGTGACTCTGTCTTAAGAGGAGGCTTTTTGGACACAAAATCAGGGGCGGGATTATGGAGAGAGACGGCCCACAGCCTCAGAGGAGGAAGCCAGGCCCTGGAACCTCTACATCCTTGTTAGGGCCAACAAGGAAATGAAAAACAGACCTGGGTCTTCCTCCCCCCTCCACTTACCAGCCACCCCTTCTCCATCCACTTTCAGAGACCTCTCCTTGGGGGCCAGATCTGGAGGAGGGACCGCATGGAGTCCCCCTTCAGAATGGACCTGCAGATGGGCCTTCAGTGAGCCAGAGACCCCACACTGAGAGTCCAGGCTGGAGAGGAGCCAGCTTACCTAGTAAAATATGGCTGGATATGTACTTTCCTGTTTCTTTTGCCACAAATCTATGTACCTGACCCCTTTTTTAGACCCCACACTCAGTTACATTCTCCCCATGTTTCCCAATTTGGTTTTGTTGGTTTCAACATCAACACCTCTCTTTTCTGGGTTCCCTGTGAAACTCACACAACCTCTTTTATACCCTTGCACACACTGTTTTGTCATTTGCTCCCAGCACCCAGCACTTTGGGCACATGAAGACAGGCCCCATCTCTCCCAGGCAACCCAGAATCCCAGTCTGACACGGAGAAGCTGCTGATCAACCAATGCCCTCCCGCCCTGCCTTGGCCCACACCCCAAGCCTTCCTCAGTCCCCTACAGCCTCTGCCATTACCCAGCAGCACCAAGGACTCTCTGGCCCACTCTGTGTGTTCAAACTCATTCCTGCCTCCTCCTCCTCCTCCTCCTCCTCCTCCTCCTTTATTTTTCACATTGCCTCATTTTTCTCTCCTATTTTGAAATTTACATCTTGTTCCAAGAACCAAAGCATCTTTACAAGCTGCACCAAACCATTCTTGAAATAAATTCACCAAATAAATAAGTAACCAGGGGGTGACCCCTTGCCCACAAGCATCCACAGCCAAAATTGTGTGTGTCATGTGGGTCCACACCCACCCTCAGGGGCCCTTCTTACTTATGTTTAAACTACCTGACAGTATCTCAATGTCCTGTAAGCGTGTCTTTAAGCTGCTTTTATTCCCTTCCTGGGGCAAAGTGAGGTTATAAATATGGAGATATTAAAATCACAGGGTGACCCAATCCAGCCTAGGTCTAGGACTTCACAGGGAACCAAACTCTACTCCACCCAGCAAGCCTCTGTTGTCTCTCTGTGCTCTCTCTCTTATTCATCAGTGTCCATCTTCTTGCTGTGGCTTTTTATGGGTCCCTGTAAAACCCTCTCTCAACAAAGTAGAAGTATAACAGTATTGGATAATCAAAAGATGGAGTGACCAGTGCCACATGGGAAAGGTCTGAGTGGGTTGGTCCTCACCTCTGGGGACTCAGTCCTGGCCCCTTCCCATTACTAATCTTCATCTTTGGGAACTAAGCCAGAGTCCTCCAGCCGTAGTCCTCAATATGGGGATGCAGGCAGATCCCCCCAGTCCAGAAGCCCCCAGATCCCAGACTCACCTTGGCAGCCACAGAGGAATTGGGCTTCTCCAGTAGGTCCCAGAGTTTTTTCCTCTTCTCTGCGCAGCACGTGTTATCGAACTCCTCGCCTTCCCGCTCCCGTAGGGTCTCGGCCTCACGCTTGAGCTCTTCGTTCATCTGCTCCTTCTTCTGGTGGTAGCGGGCCTGGCAGCAGGACTCCAAGTAGATCTCGTCGATGCCCCAGTAGTCGAGCTCTTGGCTGAAGCTGAGAGCGCACATCTCCTCCATCATGTGCAGTCGTCCCGTGCGGTAGAAGTTGAGGATGGAGGTGAAGGCGCCCGGGTGGCGATCAAAGAAGTACTCGTTGTCGTCGAGGCTGTAGTCGTCGCACACCTCGAGCAGCGAGTCATGCGTGTTGCAGTCACGGAGCTTGCCCAGCCGCGTGCGGGGCAGGCGGTCCAGGGTACGCCAGAGCACCTCGTGTGCCAGCCCCCCGACGTTGAGGCGGACCCGCCGAGAGCACGCCTTGCTGCGCACGATCTCCATGGGCTCGGGCGGCAGCGAGCTGGTGGAGCGGGAGCCATGCTTCGTCATGCCCGCCGGCATCGCTGTTCCGGCCGCCCCCGCCCCCCCTGCCCCCCCAGGCCGCTGTCACTCGACGGCAAGGCCCGCTGCTGCAGGGGAGGGGGGCAGGGAGCGCTGTGGGCTGCTGGGGGTGCAGGGACCGCGCGCGCGCGCGTCACGGCCGTCTTCTCACCTCCATCCCGACGGCTGCGAGGCAGAAAGCGAAAGGGGACGCGGGTCAGCAAACGGGGAGCTGGGCATGCCGCCCCCCCAAAACCTGTCCACGAGGCTCGCAGCCGGCCTTGACCTTCCCGGCGTTTAAGCGGCTCAGTGGGGTAAGACGGATGGGCGCTGTCCCTCCCGCCGGTGCTGAAGTCCGCCCCACCCGATGGATGCAGGGAGGGGCCGCCCCTCAGGGCGGGGAGAGGGCCCCAAGAGATGCCCCTGGAGCTCGGCAGGCCCCACCCCGGGCTTCCGCGGCCTAGGCGCAACCCAGCCGCCTGGGGCGCTGTCCGCCCTTTAAAGTGCTGAAACTTGCTTCTCTATAGGGCTCCTGATCGAATCCCGAACCTGGCCCCGCCAAAGGGGACGGAGGGGGAGCTGCATGAAAACTTTATCTTTTTCTTTCTTTCTTTCTTCTTTTTTTAAAAGGAGTTCTCATCGTTTCCTTCTCCTGCTCAATATAATCACGATTTGGGAGGTGGGGAAATGGCAGTGAGCTTCTTTCTAAATCTTAAAAGATTTGGGAGAATTCTGGGGTTCCAGGTGCCCACCTGTCCGAGGTCACAACAGACGGGGTGTGCACAACAGCCCCTCTGCCCTGGAGCGACCCCTTTCCCCAAACACCGGAGCATCTCCTGAGGTCGCTCCAGCTCCGAGGTGAGCTGCGAGGAGGAAAACTCGCCCCTCCCTCTGTGCCCCCAACCCTACCTCAGGAGGGGCGGGCAGAGTCCTCGGGATCCGCCTGCTCTGTCCTCCTCTTGTTCCTTCCCCGCCCCCTTCCCCCCTCCTCCTCCTCCTCCTCCTTCCCTTCTCCTCTCCCTCCTCCTCCTCCTCCTACTCCTCCTCTCCTCCTCGCTCCTCTCCTGCGAAGGCTTTTTATAACTCCGGGTTCTGCGCCTTTCCCCGGGCTTGGAAGGGAAGGGATGGGGGAGGTGGGAGGCGGGGAAATGAGCTAAATTTTCTGGCCTTTTCAAAACGTGCCCTCCTACCGCGCACTGGTGATTTCGGGGGGGTTTCCCTGAGCACCGCCTGCTTGTAGGGCTCACGCCTTCGCCCCAGAATGGGGATCGCGCCCCCCTCTCCAGCCTCAGCCCTTGTCTGCCACCACCCTGCTCCCCTCCAGCCTGGATCCACGGAGGCTGGGCAGACCAACAGGCCGAGCTGCGCCAGGCAAGCCCCCCGCCCGTGTCCCCAAGCACCCCCACGGAAGGCCGCACGCCCCAACACTCACCCCCAGGGCGGCCGCCTCCCGGGGCCAGGGACCGCGCATCGTCCCGGCCGCCCGGGCGCCCCCGCCCGTGGGCAGCGGCGGTCCCGGGGCCGGGCTGGGCCGGGCCTACCCCGGCCGGGCAGGCGACGCGACCGGGCTGCAGGCGCCGCGGGGCCGGGACGCGCTCTCCGAGGCAGGGGGCGCGGGCGGGCGCCGGGGGCGCGGGGGCAGGACCGCGGCCGCGCGGCGCTTCCTCCACCTCCTCCTCCTCCTGCTTGCTCGGTGGCGGCGGCAGCTGCCTGGGCGAGATCAACAAGTCGGGCTGAGCTTCGGCTCCGCGCTCCCTGCGATTCTGTCCCGCACTTCGGAGCGCCCGGAGCCGGGCACCGAGGCGGGACGGCGCCACCTGCGGGTCGGAAGCGCGCGCGCGGCTTAACTCCTGCCTGCCCGGCCCCGCCTGCCCGGGAGGCCGGGGGCGGGCTCCGGGCTCCGGCAAAGGAGACAAGCGTGGCCGTGCATCCCTCTCCACCCGGGCCACCTGCACAGCCGGTCTCGCGATCTTGCCTTCCTTCGTTCCGTCAACAACGTGGGTTGAACGCCTCCCGGTCGTGAGGCACGGTGCGGGGCACGGTGACAGGCGTCTGAGATACAGCTGTGAATCAAACACAAACATCCGGCCCTCGTGGAGCCGGTTGGAAACAGATCATAAACAAAAAAGCAAAAGGATCTATGAGGTGCTGACAAGCGCCGGGGGAAATAATGAAGCAGTAGGGAGGGTCAGAGGGTGGGAGGGGGCAGATCCGAACTGTAAATAGCCTTTGCTTTCATGAGCTTCCATTCTAGATTTTAACGCGGGGAGGAGGCGGGGAGGGACAATGAGCACATCAGTACATATGCAATGTGGCAGGTGGTGATAATCGCTAAGAAGAAAAATAAAGCGAGGTGGGAGGAAGAGTGAGGAGTGAGCTGGCTTATATAGTCTGGTGATTCATTCATTCATTCATTCATTCATTTATTCATTTATTCATGTTAAGTTGGACATCTGATTATTGACAGCTTCCTATGTGCAGGCAGAATGCCAGGCTCTGAGAAGGAAAAGTCTTTCCCCTGGAGCTCCCTATTCAGTGGGGGAGGCAAAACCCATCAGATAATCCCAGAAATGAATATAGAACTGGAGGAGGTACCTGGAGAGACTGGCAAGGGTTTCCTAAGGATGTCACAGTTGGGCCTTGTAATCTCAATGCTTTGGGGGGCTGAGGCAGGAGGAGGATGGCTTGAGCCCAGGAGTTGGAGACCAGCCTGGGCAACATAGTGAGACCCCATCTCTGCCAAAAAACTAAAAAGTTAGCTGGGCATGGTGGTGCGTACCTGTGGTCTCAGCTACTCAGGAGGCTGAGACAGGAGGATCACTTGAGCCCAGGAGGTCGAAGCTGCAGTAAGCTGTGAGTGCACCTCTGGATAACAGAGTGAGACCCTGCCTCAAAAAAAAAAAGGTGCCGGAGATGGGTAGGTGCCGGAGATGGGTAGAGCAGTGAGCTCCCTGCCTTGGAGGGTGAAAACTGAACAAGATACAGGTCCCAACAGGGTTCCTCTTTGGCCCTTTCCTTCATTTCCAAAATTAAGGAGTTTGTTTTCATAGAGCTGCACATAATATTATTACATATTTTTAATCCGTCCACTTATCATCTCCATCATCACGATCCAATGTACCATGGTCTTGTCTCCCTGCAACCTGGCCTCCCTTGCTCTTGCCTTGGTCTCCTACAGTTCATTCTCCCCATGGCCACTGGAACAACTGCTACATTTCATGAATTGGACCATGTTTCTCATCTGCTTAAAACCCTCCCAGGACTTTCCCTTGCTTTATACTAAAACCTAAACTTCTAACCTATTGCCCTAATTCAGCCCTGCCCCCTTCTCTGAGCTTGTAGACCAGTGGAGGAAGACAAGCAACTAAAAAGGTGAATTTTAAAACGAGAGAGTTTCAGGCTATGCTGAGTGTTATAAAGGAAATGGAACGTCATGATGGCGTGGAAACGGACCAAGCTGCTAGCTTTACACTGGGTGGTTAGTGAGGGTGTCTTGGAGGAGATGAATAGAGACTTGAAAGATAAGAAGGGACCAGCCACAGAAAAAAATGAGGAAAGGGCATTCCAGGTGGAGGAAACAGCAAGAGCAGATGCCCTGGGCTGGAAAGGGGAATGAGCTATGTTTAAGGAACAGCAAGGCAACCAGACAGGCTGGAACAGAGGAGGCAGGAGGGACCATGATGGTGGGGCAGGAACTATGCAGGCTCATATGGGCTGTGGCAGGAGCTTTGGCTTTTATTCCAGGGAAGTCACTGGAAGTTTTGAGCAGAGTGACTTAGGTTAGACTCAGGACACTCTGGAGAACAGACAGTGGGAAGCAGGGGTAGGAGTGGGGAGACCAGCAAGGAAGCTGTTGTAGTTGCCCAGGTGAGAGTTGATGGCAGCTTGATCCAGGAGGGTGGTAGTGGAAAAAAGTGGTCACGCAGGGTCTATATCAAGGGTAGTGCTGTAAGGATTTTCTGATAGTTTGGATGCGGGCTGTGAGAGAGAACAATCACATTCCCTCCTGCTTCAGGTTGGCGCTCCTAGGGTCAGAAAGGGTTCTCAGCTTGTCCCTCAGTAAGCCTAAGCTGCTGAAGGGAACCTTTCCCCAGAGATCTTGGAATTCCCACAGGAGGCTGCAGAAAACAGTAAATCCTTCCTGATGACAAGAAAAAAATCACTCTACAATGGTGAAATTTCCATTCCAGTTTCCAGTGGTGAAATTGCAGTCATCACTGCAGGCATTACCGTGCCTTCCAGGTACAGCTAAAATAACACCTAGAAGTGCAGTTCTTCTCCAATCCATACAGCCAAGGAGTGGGGATGAATGTTGGGCACCTGCTACAGAGAGTCCTCTGAAGGTATAACATTTAGTCAGCATCCACATCTGTAAATAACAGAGGAGGTTATTTACAGATGTGGAAGCTGAAGCTCCGGGAGAAGGTGCCTTGCCCAGTATCTTGCTGGCGAGTGCTGGCACAGCTAGATGTGGCAATCTCTTGTTTGACTCCAAAATCAACAGGCTATCCAAATGCCAGAGCAGGCTCTCTGCAAAGTCCTTCCTCCATCAATTCATTTACTGATTAATGGAATCATTCTAGATGTTTACTGAGCATCTACTATGTGCCTCAGCATGGGTGTTGGTGCTGGGAATTGAGGATGAATAACTGACAAGGTCCCTGACCTCATGGAGCTACACATCTCTCTTGCCAAAGCCAGGAACAGACAGAAAACCTGATGCCTGTTTTTCTTCTGTATTGTTGTATTCATGTTTAAATTCCCTTTTATCCGCATTCCCCTCCTGCTACCCTTTCTAGCCCATAGGAAATGATTGTCATGTGTCAATCACATATTGTTTCGTTTGGGCTTGTTTTTGTTTTTGCTCATAGAGATGGGGACTCACTCTGTCTCCAGGTTGGAGTGCAGTGGCACGATCATGACTCACTGCAACCTAAAAATCCTGGGCTCCAGTAAACCTCCTGCCCTGGCCTCCCAGTGTTGGGATTACAGGTGTGAGCCACTGTGCCTGGCCTGTATATTGCTTTGTTTGTATGTATGAGTTGTTGAAAACTGTGTTTGGTGTTTTTGTGCATTTTAAAACTTACATACATGGTTTGTGTTATACATCACATTCTATTTGTTTTTCTCTAAGATCCATCCATGTTGCTGTGGGTACACACCCAGCCTGCTGTCTTAATAGCTGCACAGTTGTTCACGATGACACAGTGTCCCCCCTCCACTGTCTACCCCCTATGTGGTCACCCAGATGACCTCCAACTCCCGCCGACGCAATGAATACATCCATGAACATCCTCCCACATGTCTGTTTATGAGCCAGTGTGATGATTTTTTAAAAAACATTTCCTGTTGGCTGGGCGCGGTGGCTTAAGCCTGTAATCCCAGCACTTTGGGAGGCTGAGGCAGGTGGATCACGAAGACAAGAGATCGAGACTATCCTGGTCAACATGGTGAAACCCGTCTATACTAAAAATACAAAAAATGAGCTGGGCATGGTGGTGCGTGCCTGTAATCCCAGCTACTCAGGAAGCCGAGGCAGGAGAATCGCCTGAACCCAGGAGGCGGAGGTTGCAGTGAGCTGAGATCAGGCCATTGCACTCCAGCCTGGGTAACAAGAGCGAAACTCCCTCTCAGAAGAAAAAAAAATCTCAATATCGAAACTGACATTTGTATATATCTTAAAAAAAAAAAAAAAAAGAATGGCTATTCTGCAAAAGTTACTGGGGGAAAATAAACCCAGAAATGACTGGTACATAAGCAGTGTTGCAGTCCTCTAGGCAATCCCTCTTCCAATTAGCAGAGGGCATGAGCTGGTGGACTGTGGAATTGTGTTGTTTGGCCATCATAGTAGTTTTAAAAAATTGAATCAATATTGAAACGTCAGAGGAGTTTACATAAAATATGGACTTATAACATCACTTGAAAAATTAAAGGATCTGATTAACACTGGAACTACATTCTTGCGTGGTATGGCAATTATGGCTGGCACAGAGTACTGGCCGCCCTTGAGTCACAGCTGCTCCTTTAAAGCAGGACATGATCTCTTGTTTGCTACAGTCTCCACCTCTCCCTAAAGCCCCTCACTCAAGTCTCCTTCCTTCCCTCCCTCCCTCCCTCTCTCTCTCTCTTTCTTTCTTCTTTCCTTGACAGAGTCTTACTCTGTCACCCAGGCTGGAGTGCAATGGTGTGATCTCAGCTCACTGCAACCTCCACCTCCTGGGCTCAAGAGATTCTCCTGCCTTATCCTCCCAAGTAGCTGGGATTACAGGCGCGTGACACCAAGCCTGGTTAATTTAGTACTTTTAGTAGAGACAGAGTTTCACCATGTTGGCCAGGCTGTTCTCGAACTCCTGACCTCAAGTGGTCCATCTGTTTCGGTTTCCCAAAGTGCTGGGATTACAGGCGTGAGTCACTGTGCCCGGCCTCACTTTTCTTATTTATGTTACCTGCCTGATCCTGGTATAAATTTGAGTCTGCGCTTCTTGCATGCAAAAGCCAAGGGACTCTCAAGAGGCTGTCTTGCCTCTCTGTGTTTCCCCAGACTGCACGGCGCCTCATTTAGAATTTTCATTTTCTGAATGAAAAGACTATAAGTTACTTCATCTCTAACAATTTTCTGCCATCATAAGAGGAGAGACTACCTAGAAATAAAACCGTTACAGGGGAAAGTTGGGTGCCACTGGATTTTCCAGTTATGTGAGCTTGTAAATTCTCCTTTTTACCTAAGCCAAGTTGAGTCGGGATTGTGTCATCTATATCCAAAAGAGCTCAGCTGATATAATCCTCTTTCCAGTGACCAGAAGGTTATAATCTACTTTTTCTGAGACAAGGTCTCACTCTGTCACCCAGGCTGGAGTGCAGTGACATCATCACCACAGCCTTGACCTCCTGGGCTCAAGCAATCCTCCCGCCTCAGCCTCCTGAGTAGCTGGAATCACAGGCATAAACCACCATGCTTAGCAAATTTTTGTATTTTTAGAATAACTGAGATGCAGTTTCACCGTATTGGTCAGGCTGATCTTGAATTCACGGGTTCAAGAAATCTGCCCACCTCTGCCTCCCAAAGTGCTGGGATTGCAGGCATGAGCCACTGCACTTGGCCAGTTGTAATCTACTTGAGCCCTAGATATACTTATAAGAAACAGGGCAAAAAGAGTAATAAAAAGCAGAATATTCTATAGAGAAGGGACACCCCACCCCAATGAGATCTCAAGTACAGGCTGGTTGTGGTGGCACACATCTATAATACCAATACTTTGGGAGGCTGAGGTGGGCAGATGGCTGAGCTGAGGAGTTCGAGACCAGCCCGGGCAATATGGTGAAACACGTCGCTACAAAAAAATCAGGAATTAGTCAGGTGTGGTGGTGTATGCCTGTAGTCCCAGCTACTTGGAAGGCTGAGGTGGGAGGATCACTTGAACCCAGGAGGCTGAGGTTGCAGTGAGCAGAGACTGCACCACTGCACTCTAGCCTGGACGACAGAACAAGACTCTGTCTCAAAAAACAAAAATAAAATAAAATAAAAGATCTCAAGTACAGCCATTCATTTAAAGATGGGGAAATAAAAAGCTGATTGAGGGGACAGGATCCCAGTGGGCAGCCACTGAGTGGGCAGGCAAGTACCAATACCCAAGCACCCGACTCCCAGGGTAATGCCCTCTCAAAATGCTTGCGGCTCAATCCTCTCTGCAGACGTCCTCTGCTGAGAAGTGTTGAGATTTTTTCCTTAGAGGCTGAGTGAGGTCAAGTCAACCCAATTCGTCCATGTAAATACAAGTGATATCCCCTTTAAAAGGTGCTGGCAAGGGACGTGTTCACTTGAAGTCAGGGTTTTTTCTTTCTCTTGGACTCCGTTATACCTGTCATCATTTATTCATAATCCCACTGAGTCTCCTACTCAGGTTTTTTGGCACATCTGGGCACTGAGAAAGGCCAATTAATCCCCCTTCCCCCATGAATTCCTGGATAAGAATAATCGCTTTATGAGGGTGGTTATGGGGGTACCCAAAGCCTCAAGGAAAATCATTACATCTCTGAGTGGATGTCACTCAGGACAACTGCTCTTTGCTGTGGCCTTGCCCAGACAAAACTCCAGCAGCCTGAGGGAATTTTCCATCAGCTTGGACTCCAGTCTTCTTACCCATCTCTCTTTTGTCACACCCCAAAATAATAATCATAATCACAAGTAAAAACGGGATGATGATGGAATCTTCCTCTCAGGGTTGCTGAAGGAAGTAAAAAGATAATGCATAGAAAGTATTTCGCACCTTGTCTAAGTAGTAAGTACTCATCAAAAGAAGAGTAATAGCAATGCTAGAAACCATAATATCAGCTAACATTTATTGAATGCTTACTGCATACCAGGCCCTGTTCTAAATGCTTTGCATGTGTCTGATCTCATTTAAGAGTCTTTCTAGCTCTTTCACTCTCTGGCTGAATATTCTGATATAAACAAGACCTATTAGCTGTTAGATGATACTTGAGTGAACAGATGTCTGATTCTAGTGTCTGTTCTATTTTCTGCTAGCTTGATTGTCTTTATTAAGCCCTGGGTTTCCTGGCCCAAGTTCCTGGTAAAAGGATGAACTTGGTTTTCTTTCCTTTCTTCGTTTTCATTTTCTAAATTAAATAAAATTTGTTTTAGAGATGGAGTCTCTCTATGTTGCCCAGGCTGGCCTTGAACTGGAGGTTCAAATGATCCTCCCACCTCAGCCTCTCAAATACCTGGAATTACAGGCACATACCCAGTGTGCCTGGCTAAGCCTAGTTTTCTGCCCAACCTAAACATTTGTCCATCTCTCCTTCCTTTCTTTTGCCTATCACCTGTCCGCCAACCTAATCATCCCCTCATCCATCCATATACTCAGCAACCAAATTATTCAACTACATACTCACCCATCCATCTACTCACTTACTCATCTATTCTTTCTCTCACCCACTTACCCATCATCTTTCTTTTTATTCATCCACATATTCTATCCACTGTCCATCTTTCTACCTACTCATCCACCTACTATCCATTTATCCATCTATTCACCCATCCATATACCATCTGTCTTTCCACTCATCCCACTATCTGCCCACTCACCCACCCACACATCCAGTCCCTCATCGACCCCAAATATTTATGCATCTATCCACCACTCACTCCCCACTCATCCATCCATCCATCCTTCTGATCCATCCAGGTATCTACCCGCCCACCCAGCCATCTTCACCCATCTACCACTTAATATTTACAGTAATGCTCTGTGCTAATCCCTAGATTGTTGTTTTGCGCTCCCTCCCTGGAAGGAAAGGTGGGTGCCATCAGGGGGTCCCCACAGAGGAAGACAGACAAGCCTGCGTGGAGTCCAGTGAGGCTCTTTCCGGCCAGGACCTTCAAAGCCACTGACTTCCAGGATCTGTGGCCAAACAATGATGAAATGCGGGGTGGAGATGGATGGAGGCACACGCTTCCAGCAGAGCAATTAGAGGTAAACTAATATCTCTTTCCCACAGAGGAGCCTTGGAAACTCCAAGACGCGATAGAAAAGAGATGAGTCAGCAAAAGGAGGAAATCAAAGCCACGGAGATCAAGAGCTAATTAACTGATCCTCCTCAGATAATATTTCATTAAAATCCAGTTCTTCTGCCCTTTGGGGACTGATATCTTTCCTACCGCCTCTCCATTGCCCTTTTTCCACCCGTTCCTGATCTCATCTGCCTCTGCTCTGATCTTTCCCAGTCTTATCCCAATCCAACCTCCCCATAGCTACTAAGGTAGACTTCTAGAGGCACAATTCTGACCATGTTACTCCCTATTTATAAGCCTTCATGACTCATTGCCCAAAACAAAGGGCAAGCTCTCAAGCTGAGGCAAAGACCGTTCATTCATTTAACACAGATTTCCTCAGAGAGCTCCCTCACAAGCTTGGGGACGGCAGGGCACAGAGACAAGTTTCTGGCCCTTGCCCTGTTTCTCCAGATTCCTCACCCACACTCCTTTCCACATTCCTGCATTTCAGCAAAGATTTTCCAACCTCTGGCCCAAGGGTAGCCAGTCTCCAGGGAATGAGCCCTCAGTATCCATGCTTTACTCAGTTCACTTCCATGTTGGCTCTGGGCTTGGTTTGTGACTTGCATTTACCAGTGGAATGTGGCAGCAGTGATGCCAGTTCCAGGCCTAAGCCTTGAAGGGGTCAGGCAGCTTCTGCTTTTGGGCTCTTGGGAGCTCTGAGCCACTGGGTAGGCAGCCAGGCTACCCCGCTGGAAGGGACCATGAGGAAAAACTGTGAAAAATGAGAAACCCTACAATTACATGGAAAGAGACAGACGCTTAGCCCTCCCAATGTTACAGCTGAATGCAGCCTTCCAGCCATCTCTACCAAGGCACCAGACATGTGAGTGAAGTCCCAGTCCCATCTGACATCTTGACTGCAGCTGCATGAGAGACCCCCAAGTGAGAGCCGCAGCAGAACCAACTAGTTAGAAGTCCCATTCTTATTCTACTAGTTCTTAGGAGAGCTATTCGTTCTCATGAGCTTTTTAAAAAGTGCCAACCTGACTGGACACAGGGGCTCATGCCTGTAATCCCAGCACTTTGGGAGGCTAAGATGGGTGGATCACTTGAGGTCAGGAATTTGAGACCAGCTTGACCAACATGGTGAAACCCCACCTCTCCTTTACTAAAAAAATTAAAATACAAAAATTAGCCAGGTGTGGTGACAGGCATCTGTAACCTCAGCTACTCAGGAGGCTGAAGCAGGAATTGCTTGAACCCGGAAGGTGGAGGTTACAGTGAGCTGAGATCGTGCCACTGCACTCCAGTCTGGGCAACAGAGTGAGACTCCATCTCAAAAAACAAACAAACAAAAACACCAAGCCACAAAGCCATGATAAATAACAAAACAGTTTCGTGTCAAGTCACTACATCTGGGGGTTGTTTGTTATATAGCCCCCGACATCTGATCCAGCAGCCTTGCTCCTGCTATTTCCATGGCTTAGAATGTCTCTTTCCTCTGGGAAACTGTGAGACTAACCTACAATACTCATTTTTCCGTCTCCTCCACTGACTATGAATGACAATTTACTCAGGCAATGCTCACAGAACCCTATGCGGGAGATGGTATTATTATCCATCATACCATTTTCCAGGTGAAGAAGCTGGGGCACAGAGAAATGCCCCCAATCGGGGTATTAAGTGGCTCGGCAGAGATTTAAGCCCATACAGAGCCCAAGCTCTCGTACATTATGGCTTCTAAGTAAAGCATAAAAAAGTTATGACATTTATTGGTCTCATTTTAACACAAAATCCCAAAGTAGGTGGTGCCAGGATCTGTCCCAGCAGCAGCCGATCTGTCTCAAGGTTCTCGTTCGATTTCTCGGAGAGTCTCTTGTCCACATAATCACAAAATGGCTGCCATGCTCAGCCTCTCACATGACAACTCCCAGAGCAGGAGGAAGAAAGAACATCTCCCATATTTTTGAAGTTCCCCACTGATTTTCCCAGCCATTTCATTGGCCAGTACTGGATCACATGACCACAACTAGCCCAGTTACCGGCAAGAGAAGCCTGATACCATGTTTGGCTTGGCCCTGTCTTGATTTAGAGGTTGGGCCCATTTCCTTTGAGCACAAGACTGTCTAATATCTGAAGAAAGCCAGGGTTTCTTCTAGTGAGGGAGTTGGCCAATTAATTAGTGTCTCTTCCGCAGTGGTCAGCTCTCAGAACACCTGAGGTAAAGTCACATACAGACCCTGCTCTTGTCAAGGATCCAGAAGCCCCAAAGGTTACTCTCCCAGGTTTGCATAACGTGGGTAGTCTTAGTCCATTTGTGTTGCTATAAAGGAATACCTAAGGCTGAGTAATCTCTAAAGAATAGAGGTTTATTTGGCTCAATGTTCTGCAGGCTGTACAAGATGTGACACCAGCATCTGCTTCTGGTGAGGGCCTTACGCTACTTTCACTCATGGTGAAAGGGGAAGGGCAGCCTGTGTGTGCAGAGATCTCATGGCAAGAAGGGGAAGCAAGAAAGAGACGAGGGAGCCACCAGGCTCTTTTCAACAACCAGCTCCTGCAGGAACTTGCAGGAATAGAGGAAGAACACACTTATTACCAACGGGGAGGGCACCAAGCCTTTCATGAGGGATCCACTGCCATGACCCATACCCTTCCCATTAGTTCACACCTCCAACACCGGGAATCGAATTTCAACATCAGCTTTGCAAAGGTCAAACATCCTAACTATCGCATGGGTGCACCTGCCTTGTCTCTTCCAGGCCACTGGGAAGCTCCATGGAAGGTCCTGGGGCCATAAGATCGCACGCTGCCAGCTCTTCCCCCAACTCATTAGACTCCCGGCCTTGCAGACACAGCTCTCAACCACGTCCCAAATGGCCATGACTCCCAAATGCCAGACCAATAATGCGTTTTCATTTTCACTGGCCCATCATGGAATGAATGAGAAAAATAGGGACAGTGGAATGAGATTTGTATAAAGCTAAATTGATTCCATTTAAAGGATGGTGGTTTACTTTCCTACTTAAAGTCTCTAATGGCTTCCCAGGGCACTTAGCATAATGCCCAGCCTCCTCTTCCTGATGAGGTCTGCACCCAGAGTGGCTCCTGCCATCCCCTCACTCAGCCTCAGCCTCCCTGAGATGCTCTTTCTCCAGCACACCAAACCCTTTGCCTCTTTAGGCTTCTTTGGACTTGTAGTCTCTTTCTCCTGGAATGTTTCTCCCTAGTTCTTTACAAAGCTGCTCTCTCATCTTCACCTCACCTCATATTGCCACCTGCCTGGAGACTTTTTCTAACTGCCTCCAAGGCCACGGGCACATCCACCTCCATTCAGCATCCATCACCTCCTGCTGTTTGCTTGTCTTCAGAGCCCTCCTCAGCACTTGACACTGTATTTATGCTAATTTGTTTCTTCACTGGGTGGTCTCTGCTGCCCAAATGTGAAACCTATGAGGGCGGAGACCTTGCCCAGACCGGTGCAGTCTCTTCCTCCCTGGTCTCCAGCTTCCCACCCCTCGGCATGCATGGTGAGATGGATCCTGCTACAACATAAGTTGAACCGTGGCTCTTCTCTACCCGGAGCCTTCCGGGGCTGCTGGCCACGCCACACTGCCTCACTCTTCTCCTGGAACCTGCTCCAGAGCTTCCCATCTTCACATTTGCCATTACATCTCTCCAGAACATTCTCTCCTCAGATGCCCCATGGATTGCTCCTCTCATTTCCATCAAGCTTCTGTTCAAAGCTACCCCAGGGAGGCCATTCCTGCCCACTCTAAAATCACACTTCTCATCCCCTGACATCTTTATTCTTCTCCAAAGTGCTTATCTCCATTTTACCTGCTTTATATTTTACTATTTACCTCATTTGTTTTGGTCTCTCCCATGAGAGTGTCCGTGCTGTGAAGACAGGGATACAGCTTGTGTGTGTGTGTGTGCACGCGCGCACGCACGTGTGTGTTACTCACTGCCAGGTCCTGTTGTCTAGAACAATGCCTGGTACAATGAGAGGTGCTCAAAATATTTACTTAAAAAATGCACAACAGCTTTCTTGAGGTGTAATTCATATGTCATCAAATCTGCCCACGTGGCCAAGCACAGTGGCTCACACCTATAATCCCAGCATTTTGCGAGGCCAAGGTGGAAGGATCACTTGAGACCAGGAGTTTGAGACAAGCCTGGGCAATATGATGAAACACTGACTACACAAATATACAAAAACAAAAGTTAGCCAGGCAGGAATGGTGGCTCATGTGTATAATCCCAGCTACTCAGGAGGCTGAGGTGGGAGGATCACTTGAGCCCAGGAGGCAGAGGTTGCAGGGAGCTGAGATCGCACCACTGCACTCCAGCCTGGGTGACAGAGTGTGACCCCTGTCTCAAAAAAAATTTGCCCACTTAGAAGTATATTCAGAGTTTTGCAACCCTCACGGTCATGGTCACTCCGCATTCCTCCCTATTTCCCCATCCCTGGCAAACACTAGTCCATTTCATGACTCTATAGATTTGCCGATTCTCGACGTTTCACGTACATTCAGTCCTATAATAAGTGGCCTTTTGTGACTGGCTTCTTTCACTTAGCATAACGTTTTCAAGGCTCATTTGTACTGTAGTGTATATCAGTACTTGATTCCTTTTTATTGACAAATAAGATTCCATTGGCACGGGGGATATACCATATTTTGCTTATCCATTTATCAGCTGGTGAACAATTGGGTTGTTTCCACCTCTTGGGCTATTCAGTATAGACTTTCGAGTGAGTGGTTGTGTTAATTCTAATACGAAACCTACCTTTCTGCTTTAGGGGTATTACAATATCCTTTCATAAACTGACAGTAGGAGTAAATGTATTTCTTAATGTCCTTACCTGGAAAGATAAAACACTGGGTCTTTCTGTTGACTTTAATGGTACAAGGGTATGAAAGGCCAAAAAGTCTTGGAGCTGCAGATGACTAGGACCCAGGCTGTAGCAAAGGCTGGGTCAGTGGCTCAGGGCAGCCAAGCCCTGTACCTCTGGCCTTGCCATGTGGTTCAGACCATGACTGGTAAACAGGAGAGCATAATGTAACACTTCTCAAACTCAGGTATGGTACCCCTCTGAGGGCACACGCTGATGTCCTGAAGAGAAAGACTACATTTCCCAGACCTCTGTCTGTCCAGCAAGACATGATCATGTGATTGACTTCTGACCAATGGGATGAATGCAGGAGATTTTTCTCTTCTTTGCTTCACCCTCCTTCCTGCTTGGTGGAACGTGGAAAAAGTGGCTGGAGCTCAAGCAGCCATATCCACCTCTGAGGTGAAAACCACTGGTTACAGATGCTAGAGGGTCCAGAAGGAGAGACCTGTGATTGTGGAGATGCCACACCACCTCTAGCTTCCTGTATCTGCTTGAGAGAGAGAGAAAAAAAATGTGGCCAGGGACAGTGGCTCATGCCTGCAACCCCAGCACTTTGGGAGGCCAAGGTGGGTGGATCACTTGAGGTCAAGAATTCGAGACCAGCCTGGCCAATATGATGAAACCCTGTCTCTACTAAAAATACAAAAATTAGCTGGGTGTGGTGGCGCACGCCTGTAATCCCAGCTACACAGGAGGCTGAGGTAGGAGAATCGCTTGAACCTGGGAGGTGGAGGTTGCAGTGAGCCAAGGTCACACCACTGCACCACTGCACTCCAGCCTGGGAGACAGAGCAAGACTCCATCTCAAAAGAAAAAAAAAAAAAGAAGGAAAGAAAGAAAAAAGCCTGAGGTCTTGAATGCCTGCAGTCTTGAATGAAAGCATGCTGATGTATAACACGTTGCTATGTTACTGTGAGAAGTCTGCCACTCACTGCCAAATCCAGTCCCACCCGATGTGCCTCCATGACCTCCTCCTCACAGATGAGGAAACTGACGTGAGAGACATCTGCCCTGGGACATTATTTCTATACAAAGATTTGAGATAAAAAACAAATTTCCCTTTTAACTTTTCCCAAGGCTTGTTTAATCCATTTCACCCCTTCTGTTTTCTATTCAAACACATGCATGCATTCTGGGGAAGGATGGAGAACGTCCAGTGAATTTTAAAGAAAGGATTTGTGTTGTCCACTTGTTACCAAGGTCTGCCCCAAGGTCCTCTAATGCAGCGGTCCCCTACCTTTTTGGCACCAGGGACTGATTTCATAGAAGATAATTTTTTCACGGACCCAGGGGTGGAGGAGGGGATGGTTTCAGGATGGTTCAAGTGCATTACATTGATCGTGCACTTTAATTATATTTTTATTACATTGTTTAAAATAGTGAAATTATACAACGCACCATATGTAGAATCAGTGGGAGCCCTGAGCTTGTTTTCCTGCAACTAGATGATCCCATCTGGGGGTGATGGGAGACAGTGACAGATCATTGGGCATTAGATTCTCATAAGAAGTGTGCAGCCCAGATCCCACGCATGCGCAGTTCACAACAGGGTTCGCGCTCCTATGAGAATCTAGTGCCACCACTGTGAGGTGGAGCTCAGGCGGTCATGCGAGCGATGGGGAGTGGCTGTAAATACAGGTGAAGCTTTGCTCACTTGCCATTCACCTCCTGCTGTGCAGCCCAGTTCCCAACAGGCCAAGGACCTGTACTGAACCGTGGCCCAGGGGTTGTGGTTGTGGACACCTGCTCTAATGGGTACTCGGTCCCTCTGCTGCCAGCAGGAGGACCACTGAAAGAAAGATCCTGAACACTGTCTCAGGCAGCAGAGGAGCCTGCATTTGAATCCCAGGTCTACTGCTTCTTGGCCACGTGTTCTTGGGCAAACCACTTCACCTCTCTGACCCTCAGTTTCTTCCTCTGTAAAAATGGGGATACTATGTATGCCTTGGAGGGTAGGTAAAGGTGTGACTCGATTCTGTCTGTGAGCGGCCCGGGCCCAGAACAAGGCACAGAGTAGATGCTCCGTGTTCCTGTCTCAGGAGCTGACCTCACAATTCCAGGCACAGCCAGGGGCCTCCGTCAGAATCACACTTGGAGACGGTTCCACAACAAGATGGTTTAATAGATTTCAGCATGTTTTCACTTGACAATATTATATGAAAATAGAATCTTTATTAAAATAGCAAAGCACAACAATCACTGCTACTCAGGAAACACTGTCTTTATTTATTGTTCTTAATGATCAAAATCAATGACTTTGGGCAAGACCTGTGAACTCTCGGAGCCTGTTTCTCCTTCTGGAGGACAGGCAGGTAGGACATTGCCAGCTCCTTGTGGGTGGGAGCCACTGGTGGGAGGAGATGGCCCTGGTGGCCCGTGTGATGAGCAACTCACTCCTCCTTTTGTCCCTGGAGAAGGTCAGGGAGATGCCAGGTGGCCTTAAGGCAATGCTAACACTTGCTTATCTCGTTTTGTAACAGAGAAGAGACAGCTCTGAGCCTTGGCCAACCAGCATGGAGCCCCCTCCCCAGTGCCACTGAGCGATCTCGGCTCACCGCAACCTCCGCCTCCTGAGTTCAGGCAATTCTCCTGCCTCAGCCTCCTGAGTAGCTGGGATTACAGGCACGTGCCACCGTGCCCAGCTAATTTTTTGTATTTTTAGTAGAGATGGGGTTTCACCATGTTGACCAGTATGGTCTCGATCTCCTGACCTCGTGATCCACCCGCCTTGGCCTCCCAAAGTGCTGGGATTGCAGGCGTGGGCCACCATGCCCAGCCCGATCACTTTCTATTTTTGGCAGTGAGTGATACATGTTATCCACTATCGGCAGCAATAGAAAAAAAAGTTCCTTTTTAAAATAAATTTAAATGTAAAAAGCGACTCTGTTTAAAGGAGAATATTTGGTAAACAACAATATTAAAAGATAGCAAATAATAGTAATAATCATAATGGTAAGGAAACACTTCATTAGGTTAACTTAAGAGTATTTAATTCTTGCCACTGAGCTTTAAAAAAAAAAGAATATTCCTTACATATGTCCAGCAATTTTGATTCTTTTTTGGCAGGGGGTCGAGGGGGCATAGTCTCGCTCTGTCACCAGGCTGGAGTGCAGTGGTGCAATCATGGCTCACCACAACCTCCGACTCCTGGGTTCCAGTGATTCTTCCGCCTCAGCCTCCCGAGTAGCTGGGACTACAGGCACATGCCACCATGCCCGGCTAATTTTTGTATTTTTAGTAGAGACGAGGTTTCACTGTGTTGGCCAGGCTGGTCTCAAACTCCTGACCTTGTCATTCTCCCGCCTTGGTCTCCCAAAGTGCTGGGATTATAGGCGTGAGCCACTGCGCCCAGCCAGCAGTTTTTATTCTTAAGCTAAGGATGAAGAAATACCATGGCATCCACGTACCTTCCTATAGCAGGTAGCAGGTAGCTAACCCACTCATCTCTCCCTCGTTTCTT
Organism: Callithrix jacchus; assembly: GCF_049354715.1. NCBI lineage: Eukaryota > Metazoa > Chordata > Mammalia > Primates > Cebidae > Callithrix > Callithrix jacchus. The sequence continues at coordinate 44,601,095 of NC_133506.1, read as the reverse complement.
TCTGGCTCCTATTTACTTAAAAGAGAAAAAGAGAGAAAGAAAAAATAACAAATAAAACAAGGGCAGCTTTAAATCATCAACTCCTGAGCTGCACTTCAGTATCTCAGGCAACAGCTGGAGCTGCCTTGTGGGAGCAGGTCTTTTCCTTGAGCGTAATTCACTAATGATCACGGCTTCAAGGAGGTGCGACCTTTAAAGGGAATTGGCCCTTCTTTGAAGGCAGGTGAGAATCTAGTCTCGGTGACAACCCAGCCTGATTTGGAAGGGGGAAGTCATAAGGGTTTTCCCCCAGCACACCAGGGTTGCAGCCTGCGCGAGACCTTCCATAGCTATTTCTGCCGGCTTGCTTCCTTCCCTTCCCAGCCACGATGAGGCAGCTGAGGGTTGCCACGGAAACCGGCTCTGTCCTCCCACTGGAGGCTGCCAGCTCTGATTTCCCGCAGAGTTAAGAAGGAGGCGGCAGCGGGGGTCACCCAGGCGTGAAGATGGGTTTCCCTGGGGATATCCCGCCTCCTGCCAATCACAGTGTCTCTCTGGGAATCCTGGGGGTGCCTGGAGGCGGAGGCCCAGGGAAGCCCCCAAACCCCAGTGCTGCTCTGAGAAGAGACTAGGCTCTGGGACATTCAGAGGTCTGGGGTTCTTTTCTCTCCCTCCAGCTAAAGCTACAGGGAGCTCATCATGTGACTTACGAGATGTCCCCATGTTTAGGTGCCTCTCACTCTGTCAGCTCTCTGTAGTTGAAAACAATTGCCCCATCACCATCCCCCTTGAGCCCAAGGAACAGAAGTTGCCCATCCAGATTTGCTCCCAGGACAGTCAATCTGCCCACGGAGTTCTACCGCTTATGAGCTATGTGGCCGCGGCTCGGTTTTCTCATCTACAAAGCAGGCACAGCCTCCTTCTCTTCACAGAAATGCTGTGTTTCTAGAAATACTGTCAAAAGGGCCTATTGCAGGCATGTAAAGGGTCTCAATAAACAGGACCTAATATTAATATAAGTATTTAGCATCTAAAAAAGGTTTGTAGGCCATTTTCCTCTTTAAGCTGTGTTTTATTTTATTTCCTGACACAGAGTCTCATTCTGTCACACAGGCTGGAGTGCCATGGTGCAATCTCAGCTCACTGCAACATCCACCTCCTGGGTTCAAGCGACACTTGTGCCTCAGCCTTCTGAGTAGGTGGAATTACAGGAGCGTACCACCACGCCTGGCTATTTTTTGTATTTTTAGTAGAGATGGGGTTTCACCATGTTGACCAGGCTGGTCTTGAACTGCGGGCCCCAGGTGATCCACCCACCTCAGCCTCCCAAAGTGCTGGAATTACAGGCATGAGCCGCGGTGCCTGGCATAGGCTTTTTGTTCTAAAGCTGGGGCAAAGGCAAGTTTTCATCACCGATACATTTGTTCAAAGGGTGGTGCACTCAGGCTCGGTCGGACCAATTAGCTGGTCCCCGCCACCTCTTGTAATGTCACTTCTAAGAGTTAGAGCAGGGTCTCACACTCAGATGCCTTCAGGGCCAGGAGGCACTGTGAATGCAGAAGCAGACCCGGCAGTGAAGCAGAGAGCTCCTAGCCTGCATAAGGGAGGCGCCTGCCATTCAGCTCTGGCCAAGAGTTACCCTTGGGAATGTGAGCCCAGTGTGGTCAGATATACTATGTTTCCAAGAGAAGCTGGACATTTTGAATGAACTCTCCCAAAGATGATAACAACTAAGGTAATTTTCTTTGAGTGCAGTCCAAACAAAGCAGGTCTGCAGACTGGATCGTGACCACAGTTTGGGCTTCTGCACTAGAATGCATGAGATCAGCACCTTCTTTTTTGGTTTGAACAGTCTAAGGAGTCCTGGGTGGCCTCTTCCAGCCATCTCCTCTGGCCTGTGTCTTCCTTAGCTCCCTGCCTGTGTGCTGACACTGAGAAAACCCATCCCATCTGGTGCCTGTCACTCTAGAGCAGGAAACTCCACTCCTCAGAGCCCCGTGTTTGGAGGGTGCCCCTGTTCCGTACCCAGAACGCATCAGCCTTGAGGAAAGCTCTCCTGCATTTTCTCACGTAGTGTGAGCAGTGAGGGAAGTGTCTGGTAAATGGGGCATCCAGGGAAGCAGATATTCTAAGGGACTCCTTTGGCTTTAGCTGGTTTAAGGATCATTGGGGGACTGACTGCTGAATGACATCAATGGACACACTGCTAGGTCCTGAGTGGCCTTTCTGTGGCAAGTATCTGCTTTGACTGGATAAGGCCTGGACCATGATAGCTGATAGGAGCAGGGAAGGTGGCCTTCCGGGAGTTGGGGGCAGAGCAGTGAGGACTCCTAGTTCCTCCTTGTCTGTCTTCACAGCGCCTCCTGGCCCTGAAGAAATCTGAATGATGAATGAGGTGAGTTGGGAGCAGATAAGGCCTGATTTTGGAAAGAAAACTTTGCAGCCGATAATCCATAGAGCTTTGTTCACCGTCTCTTGGCTTTTCCCCTCCCTGGACCCAGCCTTCTGGGAGAAAAGCAGGGAAGTGGTAATGCTGGCCCCTGCACCCAGGCCAACTGTGCACGCAGAAAGCTAGGAGGCTGGGGCAGGCTGGGCAGAGGCAAGTGCATGGATCCGTCTGCTCCCTGTGTCACGGCCGGATGCGGTAGCGGATGGGCACGTCATGTTCCGGCTGCATCAGACCGAAGCCATACCTGCTGAGGTCAAACTCAGGGATTTCCACATCTGCGTTGATCAGCTCCAGGTCCAAGTGCACCAGCACGAGGAACACAAATCTGCAGAGAGATGGCATGGAAGGTGTGAGGAAGAGGGGTAGGGTGGGGTGCTATCAGGAATAAGGCAGGGATTATTCCTGTGGCTGCCTCCTGAGTCTGACTTCAACTTTGGGAAAAGTGAGAAGAACAGAGGAGCGAGGAAGCAGAACAAAGGCATTTGCTGCTCACCACATTTGCCAGCCCCCTGTAAGGTTAGGCGGGTCCGTGGATGAGTTCTGGTGAGTGGACTGTGTGCAGAAGTGGCCTGTGTCATTTGTGTGTCAAAGCCAGTTTGTGGCTCTCCAGCTGTCCCTCCTGCCTAGCAGCCATGCAGGCTTCACCTTGAGATAGCGGAGCCAGAAGAGGAAAAGAGCCTGGCCCGAGTCTCTGCACAGAGTGGGGAAGCCCCCAAACCCACAGCTGATACCATGAGTGGAACTAAACCCCTGTTGGTAAAAGCCACTGAAGCTCAGCAGGTGCAGAGCTGAGCCTATGCTGATTAATATAGACTCCTCTGGATCCTTCAGCCCACACCCTTCTCCACCCTTCTCCAAACTCCTGGAACCCTCACTGTCTATCCTGGCCAGGGCTGCTGCTCTTAGGTGTCTTTGTGAGGTTAGAAACAGGCAGTGCTCTCTCAAGACATTTTACTGCCATCTCTGAGAACACTGTCCTAACAACTGCTCTCTACTGCCATCTTCTGGGAAAACTGTCATAATAAATATTCAAAGCTGCCATGCCTATGATGTAATCAGTGCCCCCACAAATGTGGAGCCAGCCCTACAGATGTCAGCGGTTGCTGCCTGTCTGCCTCATCTTACCACTGCCTGTGTTCATAAGGGTCAGAGAATATCTTATGACTCTTTTCCCACCATGATTCCCTACCCAGACCCAGGTGCCCGATGCAGGACTCAGCACATGGCAGGGATTCTTTTATCTTACTGAAGGAGTGAAGAAGGGGGAAGACGAGGAGAGAGGGAAGTTAACACTCTGGAAAGAAGATCTGGGCTGTGCCGCTTATGGGGATGTGGCCCTCGCCAAGTTCCTTCTCACTCTGGGTCTCGGTTCTCCCATCTGGTCAAAGAAGGGAAAGACAGGATGGTCTCCTCCAGCTCTGAGGCTGTAGAATACTAGAGGGTGAGTTTCTATGGGATGGCAGTTTTGTGCTAACCCCTGGATTGGAACCTGGTGCCTCCACTTCCCAGGAACATGACCACAGCAAATGGGCTACCTGTCGAGACTCCGTTTTAGACGGACCAGCATGGTCATCGTGACGATTCAGTGAGATAAAAATAACAACAAATTAGCCAATTTATTGGAACACTGTGGGCTATGCACCAGCTAAGCATTTAGTATCTATCGTCTCTTTTTATCTGTCCAAAAACTTGATGAAATAGGAACGCCAGTCGGTTCTGCTCTAACACTTGTTTTGAACAGGTGAATTTGTTCCAATAGGATTGATATATTAGGGCACAATTTGAGTATAATGCAAGTTTCACATTTGCTCATATGCAATTTCACTTGTGAGAAACATGAGATGAATACAAAAAACTGTACCCAGCTGAACCCTGGCTGTGCAGAAATCCAGAAAACATACACATACAGCTAAGCATCCGTCTAGCCAGTTACTACAGCCCTTACATAGTTCTTAGCCAAGTAACATGCATAAAATTTTACTACCATTTTCGACTGGGTTCTTCTTTCTTTTTTTTTTTAATGTGTCACCGATGAGGTTTTTGAGTGTTGGGCCCAGTCCCTCTTTTCCTCTAATCCCTGCAGTTTTGTTTGTTTGATTGATTGGTTGGTTTGCTTTTTTTATTTTTTGAGACAGAGTCTCACTCTGTCACCCAGGCTGGAGTGCAATGGTGTGATCTCAGCTCACTGCAACCTCCATCCCCTGGGGTTCAAGAGATTCTCCTGCCTCCGTCTTCCGAGTAGCTGGGATTACAGGCATGCTCCACCACACCTGGCTAATTTTTATATTTTTAGTAGAGACAGGGTTTCACCATGTTGGCCAGGCTGGTCTCAAACTCCTGACCTCAAATGATCCACCCACCTTGGCCTCCTAAAGTGCTGGGATTACAGGCATAAATCCTGCAGTTTTTGATGCATGATTTCATACAGCAAAGTGATTTTTAGGAATGCATATGAACTGTATTATGCTCATAATCAACTCCATTTTCTCAAGGAAACTGAGGCCAAAGGTTAATGTAATGTGCCTATTCACGTAGCATAATGCATGCACATTAATAATAGTAATAATTATGATCATAATTAACATTTATCAAATGCCTACAATGAGTCAGGCAGTGGGCTAAGAACTTAGAAAGATCCAACTCATTTATCCTGATACCCCTGGGGTGCAGTTATAATCAGAACCTCTGTTTTACAGTTGGGGAAACAGAGGCTCAGAAGGTTGCCCAGCTTATGATTGCACAGGGCTGGACAGGAGGACAGGGCAGATGTCATAACCCCGGTCCAATCTGTCTGTGAACTTGGTGGCCAAGGCTCCTGGGGTTCAGGGGAGATCATTTATGAGGCTCTTGGCCCCCACAGCCATTAAAATAACCAAGTGGGAACAGTGAAGTTTGGCCAGTTCCTAACATGAGGTTCTGAACACGCAGCAGCAGCTGCAGACGGACAACTACGGTCAGCTGAAAGGAAGGTCCAGTTTTTGGAATTTGTACACCAGTCTTGGCGGGAAGAACCTGCTGCCAGATCTGATTATTTCAAAAGAAATCCAAAATCTGGCTTTTTTTTTTTTTGAGATGGAATCTCACTCTGTCGCCCAGGTTGGAGTGCAGTGTCATGATCTCGGCTCACTGCAACCTCTGCTTCCAGGGTTCAAGCGATTCTCCTGCCTCAGTCTCCCAAGTAGCTGGGACTACATATGCCCACTACCACACCCAGCCAATTTTTGCATTATTTAGTAGGGACGGGATTTCACCATATTGGCCAGGCTGGTCTTGAACTCCTGACCTGCCCACCTCAGCTTCCCAAAGTGCTGGGATTTCAGGCATGAGCCACTGCACCCGGGGCCTGAAATCTGGCTTTTTAAAGTAAGCTCTTCTGATTTTTAAAAGCGCATCGTTGAAAAACCACAAATAAATGATGGCTCACAGGCTGTCTGTGTGGAGCTTCTGCCAAACCATTCTCCTGGCTGACCCCTCAGTCCCAGGAGAGAAGGGCGCATGCCAACCAGACGGACAGGAGCCCCCCTGGCCCCACCCTGGCCCCCCACTCACTGTTTGATGCTGTTGACTGCGTAACTCCTCCCCAGGCAATGATTGTGCCCCGCCCCCCAGGGCATGTTGTAATTCTTCAGCCGTTTCCCATCCTTGTAAAAGTCTTTCTTCTCTGATCCGTCAGGGTTCAGGAATCGGTTGTATTTAAATACCTGAAATAGGAAGAAGGTCCATTTCTGACCCTACTCCCAGAACAAGACTGCACCAAGAAAAATGTATGAGGATGTTCATAACAGTCATGTTTGCAAGAGGGAAAAACTGGAAACCATATATAGGTCAATTGATAGGAGATGGGTTAAAAAAATTATAGAGAAAGGTTTGTGTATACTGACATGGAAAGAATTTCTACAATTGGTTGTTGAGAGGAAAAAAAGCAAGTTTTTTTTCCATATGATCCTATGCACACACCAGTCTTTTCATGGCGTGTGAATGTGCTATATGTATGCCTGAAAAGCCGTGAAAACAATTCACAAGGCACACTCCAAACCACGGGTAGAGAACTCTGTAGAACTGGAGAAGGGAAATATATATTTTTTACTTTTAAGTATGTATTTCTCCATATTTCTTTATACTTCATGATAAGTATATATTACTTTTGTCATGTAAAATAAAAGAAATTTAAATAACTTTTTAAAAGAAAATGCCAGTTTCCTTTGGTTACATTGCACAGTGGTAAGGCAAGGATTGTACCTGAGCACAGGGCTTGACTGAAAAATGGGTGGAAGGATAGGTGAATGGACCAGTGGATAGACTAAGAGATGGAAATGTGGATGGAACAATGGATGAATGGAGGGATGGATGAATGGATGGGTAGATGGGGTGGATGGATGGGATGAATGAATGGGTAGACTGATGGATGGGTGGAAGAATGAATGAATGGATGAATGGACAAATGGATGGAAGGATGAGTAGATAGGTGGATAGACAGATAGATGGGTGGATAAGTAGAAGAATGGGTGGATGAATATATGAGTGAGTGGGTAGATAAATGGGTGGGTGGATGGATAAATGAGTAGATAGATGAATGGACGGATGGATAGATGGATGAATTCATGGGTAGGTGGGGGGATGAAAGGGTAGCTTGGTGGGTGAATGGATGGATGGATGGGTGGATGGGTGGATGGATGGATAGATGGGTGGTTGGGTGGATAGATGGGTGGATGGATAGATTAATGGATGGATGGGTGAGTTTGTGGATGGATGAATGGATAGATGGATATATGGGTAGATGGGTAGATGGGTGGATGGATGGATAGATGAGTAGATGGGTGCTGGATGGATAAATGAATGGGTAGATGGGTGAATGAAAGGGTAAATTGGTGGGTCGATGGATGAATGGATGGATGGATGGATAGATGATTGGATAGGTAAATAGGTGAGTGCGTAGACAGATGAATAAGTGGATAGATGGATGCATGAGTAGATGGGTAGACAGATGAATGAATGGATGGATGAGCATGTAGTTTAGAGTCTGACGCACGGTAAGCACACAGTCTGTTAGCAATTGTGAAAGTCTGCATCATCTCAAAGTCTGGGGAGAGAGAAGTGTTGGGAAACTGACCTTATCATGTTCTGAAATAAGGAAAGTGGCTCAGCTATCACGAAGCACTCTGTGAATGAACATCCCCTCATGTTCAAGGTTCCTCAGATACCCTTGAACATGAGGGGATCTGGGTCTGACTCGAAGAGAAGCTGTGAAAAAAGGTAGGAGCCAGAGAGGTATCAGAAGGCTGGGGAGAGACGGGGGCCATCAGTATCTGCTTCTGTATGATCCCATTTCTTCTTCCTTTCAACCTCATGAGGCAGGTGCTATTATGAGGTCCATTTCACAGGTGAGGAAGCAAACACAGAGAGGTGAAGCAATCTGGGCAATGTCACATAGCAAACGAGGGGCAGAGGCAGGCTGCCACTCAGATCTGGCTCATCCCAAAGTCATTGATTTTTCTCCCACAGACCCCATATGACCAGGCACCCCTGGCATTTACCTCTGGGTCTGTGTAGATTTCCGGGTCTCTCTGAGGGCTCAGGAAGGGGAAGAGGAGGAGGCGGTCACCACGTCGCAGGTTGAATTCTCGCCCGTCTGCCATGGGCATGGCCAGGTCCACCACGACCTCACGGGTGATGAAGGGAGCAGCCGTAAGCCTGAGGCTCTCACTCAGCACGCTGTCTGCACGGGGCAGGTGCAAGGAAGGGTCAGCAGGCTGTCCCTTCACCTGCTCATATGCCACCCCCAGCTCTTATTTTACAGAGGAAGATGAAAAGGCTCAGAGAGGGTGCCTGCCTTGCCCACAGTCACACAGCAAAGTGGAAAAGGCCAAATTGATGAGATATGGTCTCTGGTCCCTCAGAGACCCTTGAACATGAGGGTATCCAGGTCTGACCCCAGGAGAAGTTGTGAGGGCAGGTGGGAACTAGGAAGATATCAGAAGGCTGAGGAGAGAGTAGGGTCATCGGTCTCTGTTTCTGCCTGCCTGGCATATATTTCTCTTCTGGAAATGGGCCCCTGATTTTCCTCTAGGGTCCACCCCTCTCTCACTCTCAGGAGTTAGACTGCTGATTCTGAGCTCAACTACTGGGATGGGGCTGTGCCTGGCCAATCAGAGCATCCCTCTGAGCCCTGTGATTGGTTCAGGATGGATACATCACCCAAAGAAAGCCAATGAAACACAGTCCTAGGATTCTTGGTGGGACCATTGTAAGAGATGCAGAATCTCACAGAGCCGGGAGGAAGTCAGCCTTGAGCTGCCAATAGCTACCGCCAGCCTGAGACTGAGGAAACAGTGGGAAACAGGGCTGAGAGGTGGAGAGGAACTGAGTGGTCCTGGTGACATAGTTAAAGTGCCTGGGTCTATCTGTGCCTCAGGCCAGTCCTCTGGATTTTTTAGTGGCATGTCTCAAAGTACCTTTTCACCTCAGCCAATTGAAGTTAGGTTTTCTGTCCCTTGCCTCCTAGCTGACACTGAAGTATGGAGATGCCAGGTGTGTGAAGATAGGAGACTCAGGGAGACCCTAGGTTGGAGGACACTGATGGACCCTGGAAGACAGAAGCCCATGTTGGGGAGAGTTTTGGAGTCCACAATGACACAGTCTTAGGGGCTATCTTGGAGGGTCTGACCATCTCACCAAGCACAGGTGTGCTGTCTAGAACCTTCTGCGGGAGGGTGGTCATCTGCAAGAAAGGCTTCTCTGCTGGCCAAAGGATACTCTCGAGCTCTCCACGGACAGCAGCCAGGGCTTCAGGATTCTTGAGAAGGAAAAGCAGGAGCCAGAAGGCAGCAGGACCCATATTCCCCTGCAAGGAGAAGGGCCCCTGTTATGCCATTATGAGGGCAGAGCTGACTCGTCTCTGCCAGGGACACAGCCCAGGCCAAGACAGAGGGGCCAGTAGGCCTGAGCTCCCACTGCTGCCAAATACCTGGGCATGGCCAGTGTCTATCTCCAGCCTCAGGACATGTCCAAAACTGCTCTGTGGCCCAAAATACCGACTTCACGCCCACTCGTGGCATCCCTGACTGAGCAAAGTCATGAATCCTAGGTCACACAGGTAATCTCCATAGCTAACCAGCAAGACGGTGTCAGTAATAGGAACAGGCTGTCTCAGTTAAGACCGTTAACATCTGAGAATGATCACGTTGTTGGCCCCAATTCTTCACCAATCCCAGAATCCACGCTCCTTACCATGTGACTTCACTGTTCCTCCCAGTGAAGAGCAAGAATGTATTTCCCCTGCCCTTTGAATTTAGGCTCAGCTGTGGACTTACTCTGTCCAATAGAAGAGGCAGAATTGACAGAACACCCACTCTGCACCTAAGCCATGAGAGACTTGGTGTGTTTCCACTGGCCTGGCAAGCCCAGTGATTCCAAGAGAATGAGAGACTCATGGACAGAGCTGAGCTGCCCCACTGAGCCAGACCCACAGGCCCATGAGTTAAATAAATGCTGATGGGTATATGCCACTGAGTTGTGGATGTTTATTATGCAACAATAGCTAACTGGTGCAATATCTAAAGATTTGCTTCCAAATACAATGATTCGCGATGTAGTTTGGGATTCAAAAGTTCCTTATATGCTTTGTATGTTAAAATTCTATGGTCACTTGAATAAATGCGTTGTGTACACATAAAACAAAGCTGCAGTCATCACTGATGACTGTGAAAGCTGTGAATAAAAAATATTTAAACTTCCTAATAGGTAAACACTTAGGAAAATGAATGGAATTTCTTGCTTCAAGGCTCAGTCTTAGCTGAACATTTTCATACACATTTTAGCCTCAGCTCTTTGGTATGTGGCTAAAATGTGTACATGGCACCCTTTAGTGATCCAGAGATGGGTGGAATGCCAACTAATCTCCATTTGGGGTAAGGTTTTTGTCTGCCATGACTATCCTATTCAGTCATAATAATGGAATATTAAGTCATCATTAAATATCATGTTTACCCAGTAATTTCATTACAGACATAATTGCACATGGGCGAAAGGACGTATGCACAAAGATAATTATTGCAGTGCTAACATAATAGCAGAAAGCTGGAAACACCTCCATGTCTATCAAGAGGGGATCAACGAGATAAATGAAGATCCAACCATGGGCTGATGATGCAGGAAGTCACTAAGAAGAAGCTGGCTCTGCGTGTACTGATGCGGGACTGTAGCCAAGACACACGGAAGCATGCAAACAGCAAGGTGCAGGGTGGCGGCTCAGCGTGCTGCCATTTGTGTGTTTGTTTAAAGAGAAATATACATGAAGAAGCACAGACCATTGCTTTTTTTTGAGACAGGGTCTCACTCTGTCACCCAGGCTGGAACTCAGTGGCACAATCATAGCTCACTGCAACCTTGACCTCCTGGGCTCAAGTGATCCTCCTGCCTTAGCCTCCCAAGGAGCTGGGGCCACAGGCAAGTGATACCCAACTAAGTTTGGTTCTTTTGGGTAGAGATGAGGGTCTCCCCATGTAGCCCAGGCTGATCTCAAACTCCTCCTGGCCTCGAGCGATCCTCCTGCCACAGCCTCCCAAAGCACAGACTATCTCTAAGAGACACCAGAAACTGGTAACTGAGGTTGCCTTGGAACAGAAGCTGGGAAGACAAGAGCATAGGGCAGAAGGAGACTGACTTTCCTTGCAAATACTCTTTCACACTGTTCAGAATTTTTCAATGGACACATTAATTTTAAATGAAACAGAAGACCCCTAGGCTGGAGTGCAGTGGCGTGATCATGGCTCACTGAAGCCTCCACCTCCTGGGCTCAAGTGATCTTCCTACCTCAACCTCCCAAGTAGCTGAGACCACAAACATGCACCACCATGCCTGGCTAGTCTTTCTATTTTTTTGTAAAGATAAGGACTCACTGTGTTTCCCAGGCTGTATCCAAATGATTTCTATAGTGATGTACGATGTCATGAGAAATGTTCATGTTACAATATTAAACCAGATAGAAGGTTAGATTGAAACAGCTGCATGATCTTAACCACAGAAGAAAAGCATATGGGTAAACGCTGGAAAGAAATGCGCCAAAGCATCAATGATGGTGAGACAGATTTTGTCTTCTTTAGTGCCCATGAGGCCATGAGGCCCCACACTCCTCCGCTCAATACTTCCATCACGCAGGCGCCGTTATTAGTCCTTTTACTGAAAAGGAAAAGGAAGCACTCCCTGGTTGCTACCCACTGCCCACCATATAATGGAGGCTCACTGGTATCTGTCAAATAAACGTCTGTGTCCCTTTAGACCAGGGGTGGAGCCCCAAGACAGCCTGGGAGGTGGGTGGAAAATCCCTGGACTGAGACCACACAGAGTTGGGTCCAAATCCCAGCTCCCCACTTTCTGTGACTGTGGGCAGTTCACATCCCCCTTTGGGTCTCAACACTGGGGGTAACACTGCCACCTCCTGGGTGACCGCAAGGGTCCAGTGAGGCTGAAGCAATCCCATATGTGCTGTGCCCAGAGTAGGTGCTCAGAAGTGGTTACCCCTTTCTCACCGGCACCTACCCTGAATTTGAGAACAAGTCGGGGGGGCCTCGGGCCCTTTCTGAGAGTTCTGCCAGCACCTCAGGTCCAGCTGAGACAGCAAGGTCACTTGCTGTCCATCACTTAAATAGCCAGGCGAATGCGAGTGATAAATAATTCAGCACTGGGTTAGCTCAGCGCCAAGGCCATTTTATCTGGCCCAGGTGGTCAGATGGGGGCCACCACTCACTAATTACCAAGCAGGAGTGGAACACATGGGTGCTTGGCTATCTCTGCTTGCAGGAAAAAGCTGTGGCAAGTTAAGGAGGTGACCAAGACCACCTTCCATCCAACTGCACAGATGTGAGTGTGAGCGTGCGTGTGCGTGCATGCAGCCATAAGAGATACTGAATTCACCACCCTGGAATTCGAGCTCTCGCCCATGGAGCCTTGCCTCTGTTTATCAGGAAGTTTCTCGTTTGTCCTCATTCCCTCCTACTGCAGCCAAAGGCCATGACCCAGCAGTGATACCTCCTGTTCTAGCTTTCCTGTGAATGTCGGTGGCTGACCTCTGGGAGTCACTGACTGCGGGCCAGAACACGCCCTTGTCGACTCGCATGCTCCATCTTATTACCTCCTGACCACACAGCCCATCGGTGGGAGTGGGGGACACCCACTGTCTGAGTCTGCCCTGCACCTGTAACAGCACCCCGCTTTCCTTCACAGAACCACCTCCTCTTAAATCCAAGTCTGTGTGGGTCATCCAGGGCTGACCCATCCTTCCAGACTTCAACTGTGGCCATGGGACCCAGGCAGAGACACTGAGTGATCCACGCAGAGGGGACGTGTGAGGGGGCTGGGCCAGTATCAGGCGTGGGAGCTGTACTAGAATTTAGCGGAAGGGGAGCCCTCCTTCACAGGGATTGCTAAATTGCCTGGAGCTGCTGGAGGGCATCATAGCCACCCCCCAGGGCAAACCCTCTGAAGATGCAGCCCAGCAGAAGGGAGAGCTGAGGGATGGGGCCCGGATGGTGTTTCTTTTAATTTTTGTGATTTGAAAAATTCCAAGGGAAAAAAAGAATATGTGATGACGACGTGTTAGTTTAGGTCATAAATTGTAACAAATGTGCCACTCTGCTGAGGGGCACTGGCAATAGAGAGGGAGGCATTGGGAGAAGCAGGGTAGGGGAGATCCCTGCACCTTTCCTTCAACTGTGCTGTGAACCTAACCCTGCTTTAAAGATAGAGTCTATTTAAAACGAACAAAAGCCCTACGCGCAGTGTGGGATCCTGGATGGGCTCCTGGAAGGGAAATAGGATGTTAGTGGGAAAACGGGGGACATGTGAATAAAGTACGGACTCTGGTTACTAACAATGTCCCAGCGCTGATTCTCAGTCTTGGTCAATGTATTGCGGTTATGTGACATCAGGGAAAGCTGGGTGAAGCGTATCTGGGAACTCCCTGTACTATCCTTGCAACTCTTTTATAATCTAAAATTATTTCAAGATAAAACTACTGAGGAAGAAAACAAAACAAAACCCCCAACCCTCTTTACAGATGGTGAAACTGAAGCCCAGAAGGGTGACTTGTTTGAGGTCACACAACTAGTTTAGCGGCAGGTGTGAGTTTCCAGCCAAGTCTATCTGACTCTAAATACTGTGGTTTTGCTTTCCACTCTGTTATCAAACGCCTCAAGGGTTCTTCCTCATGATCACTATCTCAGCGCCGCTCTCTGCAGGCCCAGCAGCTCCCCTGCTCACCTCCCCTACCTCTCAGGACCACCCAGGAGTTTCCAGGGCTGTGTGGCTGTGGCTGCTGAGGATATGATGGAGTGAAGGCCAAGCCAGATATGGGGAAGGAAGAGAAGGACAGGATGTGACTGATGGTGCTGAGGGAGTCAAGCATCATGACTCTCAGTCCTGGTATTACCAGCATTAGTGAGCTCAGAGCTGGGAGGGAAACCTGTCCTGTGTTTGGAAACTCTCCTCCATCTGCCCCCCACCACCCCATCCCACCTTCCCTTAGAGCCTCCTCTTCTCCCTGCCTGGGCCTTAGGTCTCCACCCACAGGGTCCTACCTGGATGCCCAAGCCTCCCTCTGCCCCTTCCATCACTCTAGCTCCCAGGCTCGGGGGTTCTGGATTCATGGAGCTGTTGTGAAGATCCTAGAGATAACGTTTGCAAAGGGCTCGACAGGATGCTTGGCCGAGGGGAACTGCTCAGTATCTTTTGAGATTATTATTCCTGACTCATCATCTCTGACCTTACAGCAGCAATCACAGCTACCATTTCTCAGCCTCTCAGCAGCATCTGACTCAGCTTCCCACTCCTGGCTCTCCCCTGCCCTCCCTGGCCCCTTCCTCCTCACCTCTCTCAACATTGGAGAGCCCCGGGGATGCCCCCTTCTCCACCCACCCTCACCCCCAGTATCTCCTTCAGTCCTGAGGCTTTAAACTTCTCTCTGCTGACAACTTCCAAAGGTACAGCTCAGCCTCAACCTCAGACTCCAACTCCAGACACTTCTCCAAGTGTCCACTCCTCCTTCTCCATCTCAAATTCAACACACCCAAAGCCAAAGCCCCAATCTTCTCCCTGAAACTTGCTCCTCCCACCATCTTCCTCATCTGCCCATGGCCTTGCCATCCCTCCTGTCACTCAGGCCCAAAACTGGAGTCATCCTTGATGGCCTCCCCCACAGTCCCATCCAACACCAGATCCTGTTGGCTCTACTTTGGAATATGCTCAGAATCAAACCACCCCCCGACCCTGGCCCAGCACCACACTCTCTTGCCGCGATCCTGCAGTGGCCTCCTCCCTGCTCTCTCCGCCTCTGCTTCCCCCACTACAGTCTCTTGTCACTGCTGCAGCCAGAATGATCCCTCTAAAGCATAAGACAGACCAGGTTTTCCCTCTGCTCAGAGCCCTCAGCAGGTACCTCTCTCACTCAAAGTAAAAGCCAAAGCCCGCCCCAAGGACTACAGGGCCCTGTGTAGTCCAGCAGCTCTACCTCCCCACCATGTCACCCTCAGTCCTGCCTCAGGGCCTTTGCACTTGCTGCCCCCTGCCTGCGAGCCTTCACTCTATGTATTTACATGGCCCACCCCTCACTTCCTTCAGTCTCTGCTCAGATGTCACCTTTCAGTGAGGCCTTCCTGGACCATCCTATTTAAAATAGCCCCTCCTCACTCCTCTCTGCTGTTCCTTTCTCCTGCTGCACCTCTTCTCCATAGAACACATTCTCTCTAATCCTCGTTTTGTTTTTCTGAGACAGAGTCTTGCTCTGTTGCCCAGGCTGGAGTGTAGTGGTGCGGTCTCGGCTCACTGCAATCTCTGCCTCCCGGGTTCAAGTGATTCTCCTGCCTCAGCCTCCTGAATAGCTGCAAACACAGGCGTCTGCCATCATGCCCAGCTAATTTTTGTATATTTAGTAGAGATGGGGTTTCACCATGTTGGCCAGGCTGGTCTCGAACTCCTGACCTTGTGATCCGCCCGCCTAAGCCTCCTGAAGTGCAGTGATTACAGGCATGAGCCATTGTGCCCGACCTAATAATTTTTTTTTTTTTTTTTTTGAGACAAGAGTCTCACTCTGTCACCCAGGCTGGAGTTCAGTGGTGCCATCTTGGCTCATTGCAACCTCCACCTCCCTGGTCCAAGTGATTCTCATGCCTGAGCCTCCTGGGTAGCTGGGATTACTAGTGTGTGCCACCATGCCCAGCTAATTTTTGTATTTTTAGTAGGGTCAGGATTTCACCATTTGGCTAGGCTGGTCTCAAACTCCTGATCTCAAGTGATCAGGCCGCCTCAGCCTCTCAAAGTACTAGGAATACAGCTGTGAGCCACTATGCCTGGCCTCTAATACATTTTAGATGCTTACTTGTTTATTTACTTATTTATTTTTAAGACAGGGTCTCGCTATGTCACCCAAGCTGGAGTGCAGTGGCACCATCATGACTCACTGCAGCCTTGACTTCCTAGGCTCAGGCAGTGCTCCTACCTCAGCCTCCCAAGTAGCTGGGATTATAGGTGCATACCACCACGTCCAGCTTGTCTACACAACATATTTTTTGTAGAGGTAGAGTGCTGCTATGTTGCCCAGGCTGGTCTTGAACTCCTGGCCTCAAATGATGTTCCTGCCTAGCCTCCGAAAGCATTGGGATTACAGCTATGCGTTTATTAATTGTCTATCTTCTCCCACCAAAATGCTAGCTCCCTAAGGGCAGAGATTTTTGTCTGTTTTGCTCACTGCTCTATCCCCAGCTTCTAGAATGAGGCTTGGCATGCAGTGGGCGCTCTAAATGTTGGTTGAAGATGTTTATTGAGCACTTATTACCTGCAAGGTATAGTTACAAAACTGCACATGTATCATGGCTCCCTCCTTTCATCTTCACAAGCATGTCTTGAAGTGGGTGCTGCCATCCCCATTTTACAGATGAGTAAACTGAGGTGCTCAGAGGCTAAGTGACTGACTTGCCAGGAAGTGTCAAAGTCAGGACTCAAATCCAGGCAGGGAGGTCACGGAGCCTGAGCCAGAAACTCCGGGGCCAAGTACCCTCTTGGCTCTGCTCCCAAAAGGCTCTTGAAAAGTTTTCCCACCTGCCTGAATTCTGGACACTGTCAACGACTCAACCTCAGAGGACATCTTGTCCCCAGCTCCTGCCCAGCTTTCCTGACCCTGCCAAAGGCTGTTCCCTGGCCTTAATGCCACTCAAGCCCCTCAGCCAGCATCCAGTTTTGCTGACACAGGTCATTTCCACAAGGAGTTCTGGGGACAGTCTGGAGCTCCGAGTCATCTCTGCACATAAATATGTTATTAGGCACTGATGTGGGAGACAACTGCCAGTTAATCCCAGCCCCCACCCCTTGCCAGTCTCTGCCTGCAAGGACAGTTAATGGCTCTGAGAAGAAACTAAAAATAAGCTGCAAGTCGATGGGAGAGGAATTACCCAGAAATGTCAGCCTGTGCAACTGTCACTGTCGAAGTGGGGCCAAGAGGAAGATGGGGGGCTTGGAGATCAGGAGTGAGGCAGGAACCGAGCCTGGAGCCCTGCACCATCCAAGGCTGCCCCCTTTCTTTCACTCCAATATCTGGCCCATGACCAAACCCACTGACTCTGTCTTCCTGAAATTTCCAAAATCTATCCCCGTCCTCATCACCTCCGTGGCTGCTACCTGATCCTGTCACCACCGTTTCCTCCTTGGTGACCTGTTTTTGCTTTTGCCCCCGAGATCCTGTCCCTCCTCTGCTCGGAACTCTCCTAGGCCCCCATCTCATCCAGAGAAAAATCCCAAGTCCTCACCTATGAGGACCCACGAGGCCCCCATATCACAACCACACAGGCACACTTGCACACACCCACTCGCACACTCACGCCCACCTGTGTGGCCCACAGCTGCAGCACCAGGGCCCGTGCCTGCATCTCCTCTGACACATCCATCTCCTCCAGGTGCAGTAGGTAACTCTCCAGCCATTTGCTCCGGTGGGCCCTCGTGGCCAGCCTGGCTGGGGACAGCAGCTTCCACAGGTGACTTTTGACATTGGACATGTGGTCCTTGTCTCCTGCAGGGGCAGAGAACAGAGTAGGGATTACAGATTTAACATCACACCCAGGGCTGGCCAGGCATGACCTCCTATGAGGCCAAGGGTCTTCTGAATGTCACTCCTTGAGGGTGGGGAATTCCTGTGGGAAAGAAGCTGCAGGGACAGGCCTGCAGTGGGAAGCCCTTTCAATACCAACTTGCTTATTATCTGTCTTACCCACAGTAGAAGGCAGCAAGGGGTCTTGTCTCCTGCTGGTGGAAGCCCTATTTCAATCACCTCTATGTCCCCAGCACCCGGCCTGTAGCAGGTGTTCAATAAATAAATATGCATTGTATTAGTCTGTTTTCATGCTGCTAATAAAGACATACCTGAGACTGGGTAATTCATTTATTTATTTTAAAAAGTGGTTTAATGGACTCAGAGTTCCAGGTGGCTGGGGAGGTCTCGTAATCATGGTGGAAGGTGAAAGGCACATCTTACATGGCGGCAGACAAGAGAAAATGAGAGCCAAGCAGAGGGGACACCACTTACAAAATCATCAGATCGCATGAGACTTATTCACCACCAGGAGAACAGTATGGGGGAACCACCTCTATGATTAAATTATCTCCTGCAGGGTCATTCTCATTATATATGAGAATTATGGGAGCTACAATTCAACATGAGATCTAGCTGGGGACACAACCAAACCATATCATACATTAAGTAAATGACATTTCTTTCCTGGGCAGGGGAAGGAACACTAAACCGTGAGCAGCATTCTCTCTCCCCAGGGTCCAACTCCAGAGCAATGCCAGCCCATGTGCCTGAGGACGAGGCCACTGTGAGCAGGCTCAGCACAGCAGCAATCACAGAAAGACAGCAGCAACAACCTAACTGATCCTCCAGAGAGGGCAGATGAGTCTGGAGTCTCAACTCACTCACTCCAGTGAAAACAAATCAAGTAAAAGAGAGAGGGGGCCAGAAAGGGGCCATGGTACTTAGCCCAGCGACCAGCCCCCGGCAGGAGAGAGAAACTCACCCCAGCATGGCCAGAAGACCTGTGCTTTCAAAGAAAGCTAACAATCCAGATGATTATGTATAACCTTCTGATGTTTTTTAAGGCTAACATCCAAGTAAAAAGTTTTTAATCACTGTGCAGACCACAAAAGCGTCTCTGAAGGTCAACTTTGGCCCACAGATCACTAGCGTGCAATCACCACGAAACAGACATTGTGTGCGTATGTTCTGGAAAAACCATACAGCAGTGAAAGTGAATGAGCTCATTTTACATACAGACACAGACTTCCCACGGGCAGACTGGCAAGGGGGTAAAGCCGGGCACTGAAGAATGATACTATTTACATATTGTTTTCTTTTCATTTCCTTTTTTAAAAAATATTTTCATGAACGATACATGAGACAGTATATATTGTTTTTAAAACTCCAAGGTAATGCTGTTTATATGCATAAATATAAAGTTTAAAATAAAAATATAAAATACAGAATTTGGTTTTCTCCAAAGTCACCCCTTGGAAAAGTGAGTCACCTTGGATTGCTCCAAAGTTTCAAAGTACTGGAAACTCCCTCACTGACTCTTTTGAACCACAAGCCATGCTTCAGGAAGACTCCCCCCACCAGTGATTCTAAACCTGGCTGCACATCACAGGGCGTTTGAAAGGGTGGGAAATGTAGGCTATGGGTTTTTTTAAAGTCTCTTGGCTTCATTTTCAAACAATATGCTGAATATGTTTAACTTTTAGACTTCAACTTAAGCTCATTGTTTTACACTAAAATGAACGTCACCATTTCGGGTGACATTTCAATGTAAGGCAATGAGCTTAAGTGTTCAACTGAAATACATTATCTTCCTATGTTTCCCAACTTTTCAGGCTCTCTGAAGAATTACCTGGGAGCTCTTAAATCTCTGGATGCCCAGGTGCCAACCCCTGGGCAGACTGATCATGTCAGAATCATGTGGGTGGAAACTGAGCATCCAGAGATTTAAACAGGTGCCTGCAGGGCACAGGCAGTGTTGAAACCACCTCAGTTGATGCAAACTCTGCATACTTCTAAGCATGATCTGAGAGATGGCTAAAAAAAAAAGAGGCAAAGAAATTTAACACAGCTTTAGAAATAGCCGGCATTCTTTGAGGTCTGACCACACAGCTGCAATCTTGAGTATCACTGTAAACACAGTGTTTAAGGACGACTTTAAAAAGCAAGGCAGGACCATTCTCCGCTTTTCCCCTGTGCCTAGAGCAGTTCTGAGTGCATAGGAGGTACTCAGTATTTGCAGAATAAATGAACAATGAAGCAAAAAAAGGTATTGCAGTACGAAAATACAGCTGACAGAACGTGAGAAAATATTTGCAAATAATATATCTGATAAGTGTCTAGCACCCAAAATATATAAAAGAACGCGTACAACTCAACAACAATTAAATTAAAAAAAACAACCTGATTCAAAAATGGGCAAAGGACTTGAACAGACACTTCTCCAAAGAAGAGATACAAACGGCTGATCAACACATGAAAAGATGCTCAACACCGTTAGTCATTAGAAAAATGCATATCAAAGCCAGAGTGCGACACCACTCACAACCATGAGGATGGCTGCTAGTTAAAAAACAGAAAATAAGTGACGCTGAGCACCTGGAGAAACTGGACCCCTCATGCATTGCTGGTGGGAATGTCAAATACTGCAGTTGCTGTGAAAAAGAGTTTAGCAGTCCCTCAGAAAGTGAAAGAAAGAATTGTCATATGATCCAGGAATTCCGATTCTAGGTACGTACCCCAAAGAACTGAAACCAGAGACTCAGACAGACACTCGAGCACCAGTGTTCACAAAAGCATTATTCACAGTTGCCAAAAGGTGGAAACAACCCACGTGTTCATCGATAGGTGAATGGATAAACAGAATGCAATACATGCATGCAACGTATTATTATTCAGCCTTAAAAAGGAATGAAATTCTGACCCATATGCCAGGCTTGGTGGCTCACGCCTGTAATCCTAGCACTTTGGGAGACCAAGGTGGGCAGATTTCCTGAGCTCAGGCGTTAGAGACCAGCCTGGGCAACATGGCGAAACCCTGTCTCTACTAAAATACAAAAAAAAAAAGAAAAGAAAAAGCTGGACATGGTGGCGCATACCTGTAATCCCAGCTACTCAGGAGGGTGAGGCAGGAGAATTGCTTGAACCCAGGATGTGGAGGTTGCAGTGAGCCAAGAGCACACCACTGCGCAGCCTGGGTGACAGAGCAAGACTCTGTCTCCCCCAGCCCAAAAAAAAAAGAAAAGAAAGGAAAACAATAAAAGAAATTCTGACAAATACTACAACACGAACGAACCTTGAAAATATTACGCTATGTGAAATAAGCAGACACAAAAGGACAAATATTGTATGATGTCCCTTATATGAGATTCCTAGAGCAAGAAATTCAGAGACAGAGAGAAGATACGATGGGCTGGGAGGAGAGGCAGGTGGGGAATTATGGGTTAATGGGCACCAAGCTTTCGTTTAGGATCATGAAACGTTTCTGGAAATAGATAATGGCATGTTATGCAACTTTGTGAATGTGTTTACTGCCACTGAACTGTACAATTAAAGTGGTTAAATAGCATATTTTATGTTATATATTATTTTACCACAATTTTTTAAAAAGATCAAATGAACGTCATTTGGCAAATGAGTCAAAGATAGTGTTGTATAATAAAGAATTAGAATTCTGGCTGGGCGTGGTGGCTCACACCTGTAATCTCAGCATTTTGGGAGGCCAAGGTGGGCAGATCACCTGATGTCAGGAGTTCGAAAGCAGCCTGGCCAACATGGTGAAACCCTGTCTCTATTAAAATACAAAATATTAGCCTGGCGTGATGGTGGGCACCTGTAATCCCAGTTACTCGGGAGGCTGAGGCAGGAGAATCGCTTGAACCCAGGAGGTGGAGGTTGCAGTGAGCTGAGATGGAGCCGGGGTGACAGAGCGAGACTCCATCAAAACAAAACAAAAATAATTTGAATTCCAAGGTTTCAGTTACCCATGGTCAACCATGGTCCAAAAATATTAAATGAAAAAGTCCGGACATAAACAGTCATAAGTTTTAAATTACATGCTCTTCTGAGTAGTGTGTTGAAATCTTGTGTCATCCTGCTCTGTCCTGCCTGGCAAAAAACACAGGATAAAAATGTAGCAGTGGGCAGGGTGCAGTGGCTCACTCCTGTAATCCCAGCACTTTGGGAGGCCAAGATGGACAGATTACCTGAGGTCAGGGCTTTGAGACCAGCCTGACCAACAGGGTGAAACCCATCTCTACCAAAAATACAAAAATTAGCTGGGCATGGTGGCAGGCACCTGTAGTCCCAGCTACTCAGGAGGCTGAGGCAAGAGAATCATTTGAACCCAGGAGGTGGAGGTTGTAGTGAGCTGAGATTACTCCACTGCATTCCAGCCTAGACAACAGAGCAAGACTCTCTCAAAGACAAAAGATATATAGCAGCGATTAGATTGTGGATCAAATCAGTTTACATTTGTATGTCCCTTAGAGCAGTGCAGGGGACACACTAAGTTACTTACCCAAGATTTATCTACTGCTATGATATATTGTTAGGACAAAGCAAGTGCCAGCAACCACGTGTTTAGTACATTTGTGTAAAAAGAGGAAAATAAGAATATAGTCACATTCACTTGCACTTGCATGAATGAACTCTAGAAGGATCCACTTGAAGCTAATAAAACTAGTCAATTATGAGCAGTGGGAATTGGTGGAAGGGGTGTGACAAGAAAAGGAAGGAGACTTACTGCTGTTAATTTTTTCCAGCCTAACTGAGGTATAATTGACAAATGAAAATCCTAAGTTGTACACCATGATGTTTTGATATACACATGGTGTGAAATGATTGTCACAATCAAACTAATCAGTATATCCATCACGTCACATAGTTACATGCACACTGGTGAGTGTGTGTAACTTAAGATCCACTCTGGTAGTAAATTTCAAGTATCGATACATTGTTATTAACTGTGCTCACCATTTTGTATATTAGGTCTTCAGAACATATTCATCTTGTAACTCAGAGTTTATACCCTCAACCAGCATGTCCCCATTTCCCCACCTCCTGGGCCCTGGTAACCACTATTCTACTCTGTTTTTCTGAATTTGACTTTTTTTAGCTCCCACATATCGATGACATCATGCAGTATTTGATTTTCTATGTCTGGCTTATTTCACTTACAATAATGTCCTCCAAATTCATTCATATTGTTACAAAGGGCAGGATTATCCTTTTTATGGCTGAATAACATTCTATCACGTATTTACATACACAGCAGTCCTGTCTTAGCCAGAGTCTCACTTTCCAAGGTTTATTTCCATTCCTAATTATTTCAATATTGAAGTCGACCAAAAAAAACAAAAAAAGACAAAATTTTAAAATCCTTCCCACTGGGAAAACAGAAGCTTGCCGTCTACTTTGGATTCCAGTACAATTTGCTGTTTGGTTGGTTTTTTCCTTTTGAGACAAGGTCTCGCTCTGTCAGCCAGGCTGGAGTGCAATGGCGTAGTCCTGGCTTACTGCAGCCTCAACCCCCTGGGCTCAAGTGATCCTGCCACCTCAGCTTCCTGAGTAGTTGAAACTACAGGTGTAAGCCACCACACCTGGCTAATGTTTTAATTTTTTTAACTTTTTTTTTTTTTTTTTTGTAGAGACAAGGTCTCTTTATAATGCTTAGGCTAGCCTCAAACTCTTGAACAAAAATGATCCTCCTGCCTTGGTCTCCCAAACTGGCAAAGTGCTGGATTATGGGTGTGAGCCACTGTGTGCAGCCTCGTGCTGTATTTTAATGCGTGCATAAAGGCCAAGTGTTGCTCTAAGCAACAGAGTGGCCACAAGCCCCAGGAGATTACAGAGCATTTGAAATGGGGCTGGCTTGAATGTAGCCATGTTTAATACAGGGTAAGGGGCTGGCTTGAATGTAGCCATGTTTAATACAGGGTAAGGGGCTGGCTTGAATGCAGCCATGTTTAATACAGGGTAAGGTAGACACTGGATTCCAGAGTCAGCATGAGAAACAAAATGTAAGATATCTCATTAATAATTTTCAACATTGGTTGCCTGCTGAAATGCTAATAATATTTTAGATATATTAGCTAAATAAAATGTGTTATTAAAATCGATTTCACCTCTTTATTTTTCTTTTTTAATGTGTCTAATAGAAAATTTTTAATTACAAATGTGATTCTCATGATATGTCTCTGTACAGCACTGTTCTAGAAGGATAACACCAAACTGATAGCAGTAGTTACCTGGGAATAAATTTAGAGGGAATGTGCTCAAAGGGAATTTTCCTTTTTGTAATATTTGACTTTTTTTTTTATTACAAAAGTCAGGGGAGCCCAGTTAAGAGGCCAAGCACTGTAGCAGAGGGCCTGACCTTGAACAAGTCACCTCACCTCTCAGCACCTCAGTTTTCTTGCCTGTAAACGAGGATAATAAAAGTACCCAACACACAGGGTGATATACAGATCGAATGCGTTAACATCTAAAGCACAGAGATGCCTGACACAGACCTAATAAACAGCTGTATTATTAAATAACAAATCTTGCTGAATGTTAGCCAAGTATTAGCCCAAGGAGAACATGCTCAGGAATTGCTTCTATAATTAAGAAATAATAATAAATTGTGAAATACAGAGCACAAAGTTTGAAGACAGAGAGAACCCCAGGTTGAAATCCCAGCTCTTCCCTTCCTAGCAAGAAGAACTTGGCCAAGTCACTTTGCATC
The DNA here is from genome assembly GCF_049354715.1 of Callithrix jacchus. Taxonomy (NCBI): domain Eukaryota; kingdom Metazoa; phylum Chordata; class Mammalia; order Primates; family Cebidae; genus Callithrix; species Callithrix jacchus. The sequence continues at coordinate 44,576,870 of NC_133506.1, read as the reverse complement.
TCTGAGCCTCAATTTCCCCCATGTGTAAAATGAGGGCCACCTGGCTCATAGGGTTGTTAGGAGGATTCAGAAAGATCACACACAGAACATGTTGGCATTGGTAGAGGTTTGTAAAATACTACTTGCTACATTCTTGCCATTATTTTGAGATATTATTTATTTGTGCAATGACTCAATCCCATGAATCAGGGGTGTCAGGCCCACGGTGATTGGCAGCTCAGCAATTTAAATCAGATTGGTGAATCTCGTTTAAATCCCAGAGTCTCCATGCCATGTGGCCTTGGCTGAGCCCCTGCTCATCTCTGGACCTCAGTCTCCTCATCCAAAAAACAAGGACCCAGACTTGAGTACCTCTCGAGTTTTTTCTGGGAAACCCCTCTAGGCCCTCCAGATCTGGGGGCATAGTACAGAGAGGCCCCCAGTAGAGACATGTCTTTAAAGTTTTGGGTTTTACCTTGGAATTGCATTAGAATTTTGTATCAGACTCTGTGATTCTTTGATATAAGAATGCTTTTTTTCCCAAAACAATGTTCAAATAAACCGTCCCCAAAATAATCCAGTAAAATAAATGTTCTAGATGGAAGCACTATGCTTAGCCTGGGGGTCTGTTTAACTGTCCCCTGTCCCCAACTACCTACTATGTGAGAAACACCAGACTCAATGGTTTAAGAGTTCTCAAGGGATTTTCTTTTAAAATATGTTTGTTTGTTTGTTTTTTTAATTTTTAAATGTATTTGGGGTAATGAGTTCGAGACCAGCCTAGCCAACATGGAGAAACCCCAGCTCTACTAAAAAGTACAGAAAAATTATCTGGGTGTGGTGGTACATGCCTGTAATCCCAGCTACTCAGGAGGCTGAGGCAGGAGAATTGCTTGAACCTGGGAGGCAGAAGTTGCAGTGAGCTCAGATCATGCCACTGCACTCCAGCCTGGGTATCATAGCAAGACTCAATTTAAAAAAAAAAAAAATATATATATATATATATATACACACACACACACATATATGTATGCTATATATATGTATATACACACACATATATATATGCTAAAGGAAAGCAAAAGGAAATGCTATATATATGTATATATGTATATGTATGTATATATGTGTTTATATGTATATATGTGTGTATACATGTATATATGTGTATGTATGTGTGTGTGTATATATATATACACTATATATATGCACTATATATATATATACACTATATATATGCACTATATATATATATACACTATATATATATATAGTGACATAGTCTACCCACTGCCTGCACCTTTCTCTTTTTCTGTAAGCATAGATTTCATTCACTACCAGTATGTCCCACTCTGTTTTAAATGCTTAGTTGGCCTGTAGGTGAATCCATAATTTATTTAATTAGCCCTTACTTGTGGACTTTAAAATTGTTTCTAGCATTTGCAATGATAAGCAATGTGACAATGAATAAGTTTGTGTATCTGCAGACATGTGCAAGCATTTCTGTAGGATAAATTCCTAGAAGTGGAAGTACAGGATCAAAGGAACGTGCACTTTATTTTATGTTTTGGCAGATTCTGCCAAAAGAGGCTGCAATGCTTCACACACCCCACAGCAAAGTTCGGGGGCTGCTTTGCCCACATGCCTCTGGTCCCAACTGAGAAATCGCCCTCCCACACTGCCACCTGCTGCTCACATTGAGAAATGCAGCCTTCCTCTACCCAGCCCAGGGCTGCTCCCAGAGTGATAGTCGGGGGGAGTTCCTCAACGTCTAACCAGACTCCTCTGGAGCATCTGTATGGTCGAAAGGGAAGTGGAGAAACCCAGTTTTTCCTGGGGAACCAATCAGTGCTAAGATGTGGCAGGTGCTTTATGCACAGGACTTTGCAATCAAACAGACCAAGTTTCTACCTACCAACTGCTTATCTAAGACAAGTGATCTCACCTCCCTGAGCCTCAGTTTCCTTATCTGCAACAAGGGTATGTTAATACCAACCTTCCAGCATGGACGGCAAGATTCAACAAGATCAAATGAGTTGCTTCTAAAAAGTTGATAAAGGACACAAACAGCCAACTCACAAAGAGGAAATGCAAACGGGTACTGAAACGCAGAAAATATAAAAATCAGCCAGGTGCAACGGCACATGCCTGTGGCCCCAGCTGCTCAGAGGGCTGAGTTGGGAGGATCACTTGAGCCTGGAAGGTCAAGATTGCTGTGAGCCAAGATCTCGCCACTACACTCCAGCCTGGGTGACAGAGCAAGACCCTGTTTCAAAATAACAACAACAACAAAACAAACAAAACACACACCCAAGATGTTTGTTTCATCACAGTCATCAGGGAAATGCCACATAGACCCAGATGTCCTTTCTTGCCCATCAGATGGGCAATGGTTTAAAGATTGATAACTGCATGTTGGCAAGGTTGTGGTCACATGCAAATTAAAACAATAAGTTACCCACCTCTGCCCAACAGATTAGCAAACAAATGGAAAGACGGATGGCATCTGGTGGAGCAGATTTCTTCCCTTTAGGGAGGCGGCTGAATTGCTCTATGGTTTTGGAAATGACGTGACAGAAGCAGATAAAAATGTTAAAGTATATGGCCTTTGACCTGGCAAAACCATTTCCAGGAAGTGGGCAGACAGAAATGAAATCACCAGATGGTAGAATAGATACAAGTACAATGAAATACTATAAAAGCAAAAAGAAAGAAAGAAAGAATATTGGCCTCTCTCAGAGGGAAAGGGCTAACAACTGAAACAGCCATTTGAGGGCTAAAAAAAGTCTCGGTTTTTCATTTTTGTTATTGTTTTGAGACGGAGTCTCGCGCTATTGCCCAGGCTGGAGTGCAGTGGCACGATCTTGGCTCACTGTAACCTCTGTCTCCCAGGCTCAAGTGATCCTCTCACCTCAGCCTCCTGAGTAGTTGGGATTACAGGCATGTGCCACCAAGCCCAGATAATTTTTTGTATTTGTGGTAGAGACAAGGTTTCGCCATGTTGGCCAGGCTGGCATTGAACTCCTGACCTCACGTGATCTACCCACCTCAGCCTCCCAAGGTGCTGGGATTATAGGCATGAGCCACCATGCCGGGCCAGATGTCTCATATGCAGGGAGTGGGAGCTGGTAAAGCCCTTCAAACCCCGAGAGCTCAGACTCTGTCTTAGCTACTCCCTTCCACAGTCCCTCCAGAGAAAGGAGCTGGAGCCAGTAGAAGTAACTTGCTCCGAGTCACCAGCAAGGAAGCAGCAGAGCAGGAATTTAAATCCAGGCCTCTGCTGCAGGTGTCTGAGCACAGCACACACAGCACTTCCCAACCTTTCCAGGGCGCTTGTCAGACAGGCAGTTTTCCAGGCTGTCCCCTGGGGATCTGAATTCCTATGGACCTGGATGGGGCTCAAGAACTATGTTATGAGCAACGCTCATCCGGGAAGTTTGGGGTACATGACCCAGGGAATGGCACAGCCCAGTGGTTCCTACAGCTCCTGCACATGGAAATAGCCAGGACACTCTTTACCAACACTGAGTCCACTCTGCAGCCAAAAATAAATGAGGTAGATTCTCACAAATCGATGTGGAAATACTGTAGACATGGAGTTGAGTGAAATCTCTAAGTGGTGGAACAATTCTTCTAGTGTGATATATCTAAGTTATAAAAGCATAGGCCAGGCTGGGCACAGTGGCTCACACCTATAATCCCAGCAGGCCGATTTGGGAGGCCGAGGTGGATGGACCACTTGAGGTCAGGAGTTTAAGACCAGCCGGGCCAACATGGCAAAACCCCGTCTCTACTAAAAATACAAAAATTAGTCTGGGGTGGTGTGACCAGGAGTTGGAGACCAGCCTGGGAAACAATGAGACCTTATCTCTACAAAAATGTAATCACAGCTACTCAGGAGGCTGAGGCAGGAGAACAGCGTGAATACAGGAGGCGGAGGTTGCAGTGAGCTGAGATTGTGTCACTGTACTCCAGCCTGGGCAACAGGGCGAGACTCCATCTCAAAAAAAGAAAAAGCACAGGCCATCAGCTAAGAGAAATGAGGTCACATCTGCACTGAAAGACACATAGAAGAGTATTCACAACAAACTCTTCCTAACAGCTCCAAACTGGGGACTACTCAAATGTCTATCAACCAGGAATGGATAAACAAATCGTGGTATATTACTCTAGTGAAATGCTATACAGCAATAAAAAGAGCAAGCTGTTGGCCAGGCATAGTGACTCACGTCTGTAATCCCAACACTTTGGGAGGCCAAGATGGGAGGATTGCTTCAGCTCAGGAGTTGGAGACCAGCCTGGGAAACAATGAGACCTCATCTCTACAAAAATTTAAAAATTAGCCAGGCATAGTGGCACATACCTATAGTCCCAGCTACTCAAGAAGCTGAGGTGGGAGGATCACCTGAGCCCAGGAGGTTGAGGCTGCAGTGAGCCGAGGTTGCACCACTGAACTCCAGACTGGGTGACAGAGTGAGACCTGGTTCAGAGAAAAATTAAAAATAAAAAAGCATGGTGGCTCACTCCTGTAATCTCAGCACTTTGGGAGGCCAAGGCAGGAGGACTGCTTGAGCTCAGAAGTTCAAGACCAGTAGAGGTAACATAGGAAGACCCCATCTAAAAAAAAATTGTTTTTAAGACAAAAACATAAAAAAATAAAAATTGAACTACTGATCCATACAGCAACCTGGATGAATCTCCCAACATTACGTTGAGTGAAAGAAGCCGGACATAAAAGGCCACATACTGTGTGATTCCATTCCTAGGAAGTTGAAGAATAGTCAAAACTAATTGGAGGTAAAGGAAACCAGTACAGTGGTTGCCTGGGGGCGGGTTGAATAACGGCTGGGAAAGAGCATAAAATGTTTAGATCTACCTCTCCGTGCATTTATTTATTTATGATGGAATCTGTCTGTCATCCAGGCTAGAGTGCAGTGGCGTGATCTTGGCTCACTGCAACCTCAACCTCACGTTCAAGTGATTCTCCTGCCTCAGCCTCCTGAGTAGCTGGGATTACAGGTGCCTGCCACCATGCTTGGCTAACTTTTGTATTTTTAGTAGAGACGGGGTTTCACCATGTTGATCAAGTTGGTCTCGAACTCCTGACTTCCAGTGACCCACCCACCTCGGCCTCCCAAATTGCTGAGATTACAGGCGTGAGCCCCATGTCTGGCCTCTCAGTGCATGTAGATGTGTGTGCTTTCCTGCATATAAATCATACCTCAGGAAAAAAAAAAAAAAAAGAAGTTAAAAGCCTCAAAAATAAAAAACAATAAAAATAACACACAACTGTGTGTCTGTTTAGAGAAAGTGCTCCCAGGATGTACTCCAAGCTAGTGATGGTGGTTGCCTCTATAGAGGGAAGTGGTGGGCTGATGCTGGGGAGAAAGTGGAGACCTCTTTTATTCTTCCTTCTAAATTATTCTATGTAGCTTGAATTTTGTATAATGAGCATGAACTACTTGTAAAAACCTTTAAAGCAACTCAAACCTTAAAACAAAAAAAAAAGGAACACACACACCCAGAGATTCTCAGGCCCCACTCCAAATGCACTGATTGGGATTTCCACCAGGAACCCAAGCTCTGGTCCAAGCCCTGGCTCCCCACCATCGCGCTCTTGCATACCCCCAGTGATGGGGATCTTACTGCCTCACAGGGCATTGGATGTTCTTCTGCCTGTGTTGCTGCTGGTCCTCCACCTTGAGTTGGGCTCCCCCTCTGGGTCTTTCTATCCTCCCCACCGCTCACTGGGGCCCCCATGGTGCTCACCCACTGACAGGGAGCCACGGGCCAGTTTGGGGAGCAGCCGGTCGAGCTGGCGGAAGGTGTGGAAGACATCAGCTGAATGGATGCGGTCCTCAGCCTGGCTCTGATGGGTGCGTGGCAGCGCCTCAATTCCGTAAAGAGTCAGGTAGCCAGCTCTGGGGTGATAGACAGAGGGTCAGAGGTTCTTAGAAGCTTCATTCGTACATCCGGTAAGCATCTACTAATCCTACTGTGTTCGAGGGACTGTTCTGGGCACTGAACAGTCAGCAGTGAAAAAAACAAAAATCCCTGTCCTCAAGGAGCTAACCCCTCAGCCCAGGGAGACAGACAACAGACAAGAGGATGAGTAAAATGAGTAATGTGCCAGCTGGTGCCCTGTGGCACTGTCAGACACAAAGCTGGGTAGCAGGATGGGAGGGCAGGGTCTTGGTGTCAGGTGCCAGGTGAGGGAGGGGCTGGCATTAAGCTGACAGCTGAAGGCTGAGAAGGATCAGCCATGGGCAGAGCGGAGGGAGGGGTCGGAAGCAGAGCAAGCCGCAGGTGCGACGTCCTTAGGCAGAGGAAGCTTGGTGCTGGGAGCAGCAAGGAGGCTGATGAGGCTGCAGCAGAGAGCTCGAGGGGACTATGCTGAGACGGGGGCACAGAGAAGGGGAGGAGACGACTGCTCCCAGGGAGGGATTCAGGGCAGACTTCCTAGAGGAGGCAGGTTTTGAGCTGAAACCTACAGGATGATGGGGGAAGCAGAAGAGGAACGTGGTCACAGCCTGTGCAAAGGCCCAGAGCTGAGGATGCAGCCGTGCCTGGTGGGAGAGGTGCCAGGTGTGGCTGGTGCAGGCACTGGAACTGGGGTGTCAGGCAGAGGGTGGGAGGGCCTGGGGCTGTCAGGGCTGCCACACAGGGCAGGGCATTTGCATCAGTGGGAAGGTTGTGCTTGACCTGAGTGGCTCTGAGAGGCCTGAGAAGGAGGACAGGGCCTGGTCAGGTGTGAAAAAAGGTGAGACATGGGAGCTAGCATGTGTTCTCACTGAGGCATGCACACACACACACACACACTCAACAAGCACACTCAGAGGACACACCTTCACCTCCAGCCCCCTTTAAATACCCCAGGAGTTCAGCCCCTGCCCAGCCTGCTGACCTCAGTCCTAGGAGAGAAACTGCAGGTTTTCATTCTGTCCACGAGGTGGGTAGGGCTGGGGCCTCAGCAGAGACACAACCAACGCCCGGGGCCTTACCCTCTCATCCTCCCCTTGAGCTCCTGGGTCCCTGTGCAGACGAGGGACCAGGACCTCCCAGGAGAGGGGTTTCCCCAGATGAGGATGAGGAGAGAGTGGAAGCAGGAATGAGGGTGGGTGGGGGCCGGAGAGCCCTGTGCAGTCCCTGCCCTGTCCCTCGCCTGCCCAGTGATGGCAGAAGTTGTAAAGGTACAGCCCACGAACTGGATTCAGTCCACAAGTGTGTTTATCAAGGGAGTTTTCCTGAACACAAACTAAAGCTACCTTCAAACATTTGGGGAAACTCACAAAATCTGGATTTCCCCCTCATCTCATCTTGAAAAAGGGATCTAGCTGGCAACCTGGCAGGAGCAGACTTGCAGCCCCCTTTTTCGGAGAGACACGTGCTCGCCAGGCCACCGTGGTCCCCACGAGGCCCTGTGGTCTTGGTGACGCTGCAGTTGACAGTAGTTGTCATTTGCCTTCACACTTGCACTGTTGTTTTTTCCTAACTCAGAGAACCATCTCCCCGTACATATATTTCTACCAAAGCAGGCAATGAAAAATCAACCAAAAAAGTACACCCCGCCGGGCGCAGTGGCTCACACCTGTAATCCTAGCACTTTGGGAGGCTGAGGCGGGTGTATCACCTGAGGTCAGGAGTTTGAGACCAGCGTGGCCAACATGGTGAAACCGTCTCTACTAAAAATATGAAAATTTGCTGGGCGTGGTGTCACATGCCTGTAATCCCAGCTACTTGGGAGGATGAGGCGGGAGAATCGCTTGAACTTGGGAGATGGAGGTTGCAGTAAGCAGAGATGGGGCCATTGCACCAGCCTGGGCAAAAGAACGAAACGATGTCTTTAAAAAGAAAAAAGTAAACTCGGGACCACAAGGTTTTGCACTGTGGAAGTGAAGGCCCCTCCTCCAGCAGCTCCGTATCAAAACAGCCTGGCTGAAGACTGGATAATCCCATGTGTAAATACACACACGACCCACAGGCGGCGCTAGAGCCATAAAGAAAAGTAAAGCTTAACCTAGCTGCGTCAGGGGAGAGGGCCATCACGAAACTGGAACTCAATAAGGACCTCTCTGAGCAGGTGGCGCTCGCGATGAGGCTTGAAGAAGTTGGGTGGGAGCCACACAGATGTGTGGGGAACCGCATTCCCAGGCGAAGGGACAGAAACAACAAAGGCCATAAAGAGAGAGTGTGCCTGGCCTGTTCAAGGCTCAGCAAGGAGGCAGGTGGGAGGAGGGGAGGCCAGGCCTACAGGGTGAGGACAGGAGAGCTTTGGGTGTGAGTCAGTGAGGCCAGGGCCAACAGGCCAGGCTGGCAAGTGTAGGAGGTGGCACCTCATGGTTGGGCTACCTGAATCTGCAGCTCTTTCACATCTGTGTCCCTGCCATCCAACTTGCCCATTCCCTTTCTATTTCAGGGGCTGCAGATGGCAGTGAAAAGGCCCACAGCTGGCAAGCCAGGTGGCAGGCACTCCAGCCCAGGCCTCAGGCCCTAAGGACACAGTTACTGATTTACAGGTATGGATTTACATCTGATTCCCCCTGAGCTGATTCCCCCATGCCTGCTGTACCACAGAGCCTATCCAGACCCTGCTGCCCCCCAAGCCTGCCTCCCCCAGTGCTTCAGCTTTCTCGCCGGCTTCTTTGTCTGCACAGAGACCCAAGAGCCAGGAGACGTGGGAGAACTCCTACTGTGAACTTGCTGGGCCATTTTGGCTGCCCCTCTCTTGACCTCAGTCCCCTCAAACAATGACAGCGTGGACCAGACCAGCATCATCCACAGTAATTGTAATTGTCATCGGTGGACCAGCCAATTACAGCCCTTGACACTGTTTGCATCGCTTCTGGGCGGAACCTGCCCTGACCCCAACACAGGCCTCTGGGCAAATGACTCAGGCTCTCCAGGTCTCAGTTTTCTCATCTGTCCAATGGAGCATGTAAAGTGCCAGCCACCTAGAGTGATTGTGAGCATTCAATGAGCTGAGTCTACACACATCATATGCACACACACTATAATTGTACCCACGTGCCTGTATGTGTCAGCAAATAGCTGCCCTTTATCCTAGAACTATGTGGTTCTAATTTCTTGGAGGGGTTGAAATGTCTTTTTTTTTTTTAATTAAATGCTGGTTGGTTAATGGCACCACTAAAAATCAGGGAGCTGTTCCTAACACCGCTATATCACCCCCACGCACACCCACGATTCCCCATCCCCACTGCTGCCCCAGTCAAATCTCCCAACAGAGCCAGTGAACTCCATCTCCAAAAGCTACCCAAATTCTCATCACCTCCATGGGCTGCCACCATTCTCAGTGACACCTGGCAGCCTCCTGCTGGGTCCTCTTGCCTCCCTCTCCACCCCTCTCCACGCCTACAGTCCATCCCCCATCCAGCAGCCAGAAGGGGCTTTAAAACTAAGTCAGATCATGTCCTGCCCCTGTGCAAACCCCTGTTGTCACCTGATCTTCCTCAGCACAATTTCCAAAGCCTTCCCTGGCCTCCGGCTCCCTGAGTTCTGCTTCTGCCCCCATCTCTGGCCTTTCCGCCGTCCCTCCTTGGCTCTTTATGCTGCGGCCACACTGGCCCTCTCCACGAGCTTCCTCCCACCTCTGGGCCTTTGCACCTGCTGTTTCCCCTGCCTAGAGTCTTGGGTGGTGGGCACTTTGCAGGTAGGTCTTGGCTCTGAAGCCAGACCCCCAGAGTGTGACCCTGCCTTGTCAGTCTGTTGAAGAAAGCCCTCCAGATGCTGTCACCCCACCGTGAATCTCTGTCATCGTGTTTATCACTCTCTGACATAACCTGATTCAGCCTCCCCCACTGGAGTGTCAGCGCGTGAATTTGGGGACTTCATCTGTCCTGTTCCCTGTTGTATCCCAGAGCCCGGCACAGTGCCCGGCACGACTGAAGGAAGGAGCGTTCGGCTGCACAGGTTTCAACATACATTTACAAGATCGGATAAAAGGTTAGGTCCCAAATTGGTCTCCCAAACATTTTGTTTTTCTGTTCTGTGAAATTCCAAAGTCTGGACGCCATGGGACAAGATGGCTTTGTAAGATATAGTGAACCTCAAGTTTCTCTTCAGAGAATCAATATATCAGTATGTTCAGCTTGTTTATTCTTTAATTCCCCATTTTAAAGTTCAACTTCCTTGTAGTTTCAGTAACAACCTTTTCCTTTTCCACCAGTTCTAATCAGTAGTTCACATCTGTTCCCCCAGTCCCTTGCTCGGTCCTGACTCATCCTGGTTACCTGCTCCAGTAACCTGCTTTGACCCGTGGCTACCTGCTCTGACCTGCCTGTAACCGTCCTTCCCATCAAACTACCCACCCCACCACTCTGGCTCATACTCCTGCTCCCTTTAAAATAGCCAATCAGAATTAGACTAGACTATGCGGTCTAACTCTAGCCAATAAGGGAATGACAGCAGTAGGGGACCACTGTCAGGCTAAGTTTCCCTTCCCCTCCCTTGTCCAGGTGTGTGCTCACCATTGTGAGCTGCACCCTTCCATAGAGGTAAATTGCCTTGCTGAGGAAATTTATATTTGAGTGCTACTTCTTTTGTGGCACCGAAAATGTTACTTATAACAGCCTCTGAAGTTTTGCTCTGCAACTTCCTTTCTGAATGACCTGCAAGGTCTCATCTCCAGCCAGAGTCTCCTTTGAAAGTTCATGAACTAGGTCAGATGAACACCTGGGGCCCTGGTGCATGGGGTCTTTTCCTGCAGTCTTTGCTTTGGGCATCTCAAATTGCTTCCCCCACCCACAGAGTCCTCGCGGTTCCCTTGGCCACTGCTCACGGCTGACACAGGTCAAAGTGCCGGGCCCCAGAAGGAGGGTGGGGGCTGCACAGCCTCACCTGAGCAGAAAGCTGTAGGAGAAGTCGAAGAGACCCATCTCGTGCCAGCCACTGCCCACTTCCGTAGCATCGTCCAACAGTACCGTGCAGAGGTTGGCATACATGGCTTCCGTGAGTGCCTGCAGCTCTCTGTGGAGGAGAGTCCTGACACAGGAAACAAAAACATGAACATTTGGCTTCCAAAAGGAAATATGCACCTGCAGGCATTTCCCTCCCCCAGCCTCAGGGTCCCAGAGCTGTTCGAAATGTTTTTACTGAACGCTTGCTTTGGAGCCAAGCATGACTTGGGCCACATGGGTAGCAGTGAATCGCCCACCCTGGCCCACCCCCAGATGCCATCTCCAGCCACTCACGGTTTCATCCTGGCCTTTTCATCACTGGGGCTATAATGTGGAAGCTGCACATCAAAAATCCTCTCCATGAGGAAGACGGCATAGGCATGGAAGTCGAACCTGGTGTGAGGCTCCCACACCACCGCGTCATAGGAGTGTGGGTCCAGGAGGACGGTGATGTACCTGCCCCCAACCAGTATCTGTGGGAAGTTGGCAGGGATAGAATGAGGAGTGTCCCTGTGAACAGCAGCTGCTCACAGTGGTCAGGGGCTTGCCACGTGCCAGGCACTGCCCCACTCAGCAGTAACGGACTATGTTCTCTTACCTACACCTCACCACCACCCTGTGAGGTAGGGACCATCACTCATCTATTTATTGCTGAAAGAAATGAGACTTAGAAAAGAGATGAAATGAGCCCAAGACCTCATAACTGAGAAGTGGGAGCGTTGGGACTGGAATTTGGGAGTGTGGTGCTTTTTAAAATCAAAGGCTGTGTTCTTCACCACCTCACTCTTAAGCACCTGCCATGACTATCTTGGTTATTGCCATATCTCCAGCAGCCAGGAGAGAAGGCAGCAGATGGATCCTGTGCACATCATGGATGGATGAACAGATGAAAGAATGGATGGATGGATAAGTGGGTGGAAGGATGGAAGGAAGGAAGGATGAATAGATGGATGGATGAAAGACTGGATAGATGGATGAATGGATGGATGGATGAATGGATGGAAGGATGCTGTTGGGTAAATTCCAGTAGGTGGATTGTAGAAGAGTAAATGGGAAGATGGATGGATGGGTGGATGGATAAGTGAATGGAAGGAAGGAAGGAAGGAAGGAAGGAAGGAAGGAAGGAGGGAAGGAGGGAGGGAAGGAGGGAAGGAAGGAAGGAGGGAAGGAAGGAAGGGAGAAAGGAAGGAAGGAAGGAGGGAAGGAAGGAGGAAGGGAGGGAGGGAGGGAAGGAGAGAGGGAGGAAAGGAAGGAAGGAAACTGCTGAGTAAATACTTGTGGATAGAATGTCAGATAGGTGGATAAATGGAAGGATAAATCAATGAATCTATGTTGAATGGAAAGATGGATGGAAGGGCAGCTGGAGGTTCATTGGAAACCAAATGTATGAATAAATGTTGGGTACATGAATAAGAGAATGCTAGGTAGATACTGGGTAAAGTGAAGGATGAATGTTAATTGGATGGAAGTTGGAAAGATACATGGAAGGTGGGTGAGTGGGCAGTGGTCATTTAAATAGATGTAAGGATGGATGGATGAGATATAAATAGCTGTATATCCAGTGGAGAGACATGGAATACTGAATACAGCTGAGTGTTGGTTGGATAGTGGCAGATGAATAGAAACATGCATAGATAAATAGAAAAGTGAAAATTAGTGGAAACTGACTAGTTATCCCTCAGCATCCATGGAGGATTGGTTCCAGGACTTCCTGCAGATACCAAAATCTACAGATGCTCAAGTCCCATATAACTTACATGCATCCTTTCTTATACTTTAAGCCATCTCTAGATTACTTATAATACCTAACACAATGTAAATGCTATATAAATAGTTGTTATATTATATTTTTAGGAAAGAATTACAAGAAAAAAGTCTCTAAAAGTTTAATACCAATGCATTTTTCCCCAAATATCTTCAATTCATGGCTGGCTGAATCCAGAGGTATGGAACCCATGGACAAAGAGGGCCAGCTATATACGGATGAAAGTTGGATGGATGTTGGATCCATGAGTGGAAGAACACGAGGTAGATCTGGGTGGACAGATGAAGGGATAGAAGATGGATAAATTAATCGACAGATGTCAGGTGAATCTATAGAAAGACTGATGGGGGGATAGATGGAGGTTGGCAAATAAATGCTGGGTGGATATAAGGATGGAAGGATGCTGGGTAGACACTAGGTGGACAGGCAGAAGGATGGAATGGGAAGATGGATGTTGAATGGATGGAAACAGAATGGATGGATGAAGGTCCATGGATATACAAGTACTGGATAGATATTGAGGGACTGCATAACTCCACGCTGCGAAGAGCAAGAGGGAGACTGAGGGGATGATGTTAGGTCAGTGTTGGGTGTACAGCTGGACAGGTAGCTGGAGAGAAAACTGGCTCGACCACTAGGGTGGATGATGGATGAGGGGGTTAGCATAGGGACAGATGTTGAAGGAATCAGCAGAAACCAGATATGAGGCCCAGGCACTCATCTCCATCCCTCCTGAGGCACAAGAGGCACTTACAGTAAAGATGTCACCATGCTTCTCCTTCATCCTCGTGAGGAAGCTGGCAGCATCTTTTCCAAAGTCCAAGGCATAGCCCAACCAGGGGATGCTGCCCAGGTCCAGGGGAGGCTCGCCGGGTCGCCTACAGAAGCCATGACACTTGTCACCATTTGGTAAGACAAGGAAGGGGATAAAGAGTGTAGGTTGTAGGGTGTGATTTTGAATGGAGCAGCTGGGGACATCATTTGGCTCAGGTTTTTACAGGATCTTTTTGGCTGTGGTGCAGAGAATGGACTGTGGAGGGTGGGAGCAGAGGCTGGGGGGCCAAGTCATGTCTGGTACATGGCATGGGCTCTCGTAGAGGTGATCATCTCTCTGCAGGTGGAAGGACAGAGTTGTCTGTGTGAGACAACCTGGCCAACCTGGACCAGGGTTTGGGTCACCCCACACTTCCTGTTTTGCCCACAGAGAAAGAATGAGACTAGAGGGCACAGTTGGGTGGCAGAAGGCAGTGAAGGCGCCGGCTTCATCACCGCCGCCGACCACCCGCTAGGCTCAGAAGCTGAGGTCCCTCAGGTGGCAGGAGGCCAGGCCATATCCTGTGGAGATGTCCCCAGAGCACAAGCTAAGTCAGCACAGGGGGTGAGCCGGGTATGTATGTGATCATCAAGGTCAGGGTCATCTGTGAAAACAGAAGAACTCCTTGGAGAACGTGAGAACAATATTTCCAGTTCACTGAGGTAGGCAGAACCCACAGTGAACCACACCCTTGTATAATCCCCTCCACTGAGTAGGGGATAGATGGTCCAGTTCACTCTAAGAAAAAAATATTCTCCTTAGTGGGCCTGACCTAACAGGTGGCAGGGGGCAGGGCCTAAGAGAGACAAGGCTCTTCCTGGCAAAAGAGATTCAAAGTATGAGGGGGACTGGACATATGGGAGAATCTCTCTCTCTACTGGCTTTGAAGATGGAAGGGGCAATGTGGCAAGGAATCCAGGCAGCCTCTAGAGCTATGAGGGGACCCTGGCTGATAGCAGGCAAGGAGATGGGGACCTCAGGACCAGTCCTACAACTGCTGGCAAATGCATTCAGCCAGATTCCTCCCGAAAATTCTGGCAGGAAGACAGCCTGGAAAACACCTTGATTTCAGCCTTGTAAGTTTCTTTCTTTCTCTTTTTCTTTCCTTTTTTTTTTTTTTTTTTTTTTTTTTGACAGTCTCACTTTGTCACCCAGGCTGGAGTGTGTGGGGCCATCTCAGCTCACTGCAACCTCCGCCTTCTGGGTTCAAGTGATTCTCCTGCCTCAGCCTCCTGAGTAGCTGGGAATTTAGTCATGCACCACCATACCCAGCTAACTTTTTTTTTTTTTTGTATATTTAGTAGAGACAGGGTTTCGCCATGTTGGCCAGGCTGATCTTGAACTCCTGGGCTCAAGTGATCCACCTGCCTTGGCCTCCCAAAGTGCCAGGATTACAGGCTTGAGCCACCGTACCCAGCCTCAGCCTTGTAAGTTTCTAACCAAAGAACCCTGTCACCCAGTGCTGATCTTCTGACCCACCGAATTGAGAGCTAATAAGTAGGGGTTTTTTGAGGCTGCTTCATGTATGATACCTTGTTATGCAGCAATGAACAACAAACGCATGCAAACTTCCAGCATGCTTCTACCCGGCTCTGCCCTGAGCCAAGCCTCATCTCATACTCATCTGCCACCCTCTGCGGGAGGGGCTGTCAGCTAATCAGAGCTGCAGTCAGGGTCATGAGATAAGCCTCACAATATTCTAGGGCTGGTGATTACAGTGGGCCTTTTAGAGGTCCCCAGACCCAGGTTAGGATCTCTGTCAGAGCTGCAGGGAGGCAGAAAGCTCCCAGATACACCTCTGCTTAATGAATGAATGAATGAATGTGTTAATGAGTCATCATATCTCTTCTTCTCACTACGGAGGATTCATTCACTGACTCACCAAACATTAACTACGAAGGAGGAACTGTTCTGGGTATTGGAGACATAGCAGGGAACAGGGCAGACAAGATCCCTGACCTCATGGGGCTTAGCTACTAATAAGAGAAGACAGACAAAAAATTTAAAAAGCAAGATCATGTCAGAGAGTAAGAACTGTGATAAAAAATAAAAAGAGATACAGCCCAACAATGGGAAGACCTAGTTTTAAAATGCACAAGGAATTGGAATAGGCAGTTTTCCAAAGAATATATACAAATGACCAATAAGGCCAGACATGGTGGCTCATGCCTGTAGACCCAACATTTTGAGAGGCCGAGGCAGGAGGATTGCTTGACACCAGGAGTTCAAGACCTGTCTCATAGTGAGATCCTGTCTCTACAAAAGAAAAATTTTTTTAATTAGCTGGGTATGGCTGCACCCACTTATAGTCCTAGCTACATGGAAGGCTGAGGTGGGAGGATTGCTTGAGCCTAGGACTTGGAGGCTGCAGTGAGCCATGATCACATCACTGCATTCCAGCCTGAGCAACAGAGCAATACCCTCTCTCTTAAAAAAAAAAAAAGCTGGGGGCAGGGGGGCCAGGTTTGGCATGGTGGCTGATGCCTGTAATCCCAGCAGTTTGGGAGACTGAGGTGGGTGAATCACCTGAGGTCAGGAGTTTGAGACCAGCCTGGCCAACATGGTGAAACCCTGTCTTCTACCAAAAATACAAAAATTAGCAAGGTGTGGTGGTGGGCGCCTGTAATCTCAGCTACTCAGGAGGCTAAGGCGGGAGAATCGCCTGAACCTGGGAGGTGGAGGCTGCGATGATCCAAGATTGTCACCTTGTTGACCAGGATGGTCTCGATCTCTTGACCTCGTGATCCACCCGCCTCGGCCTCCCAAAGTGCTGGGATTATAGGCGTGAGTCACCGCGCCCAGCCGATAATAACTCTTTCAACCAATTGCCGATCAGAAAGTTTTAAGATCCACCTATAACCTGGAAGCACCCCTCCCACACACATCAAGTTGTCCTGTCTCTCTGGACTGGACTAATGCATGTCTTCAATGCATTTGACTGATGTCTCATGTCTCCCTAAAATGTATAAACCAAGTTGTACCTCGACCACCTTGAGCACATGTGCTCAGGCTCTCCTGAGGGCTGTGTCACAGGCCATGGTCACTCATATTTGGCTCAGAATAAATCTCCTCAAATATTTCACAGAGTTTGGCTCTCTTCATCCAGTGTGTATGTATGTATGTGTGCATGTGCATATTTGTGTGTAGTATGTGTATGTGTGTATTTTTGGGTGTGTATGCCTTTATGCTTTCTTTTTTCTCTCCTAAGTTCTTATTTTTTGAGAAAAAAATTTTTTCTTCCCAGTCGACTGAATTCTGTTTTCTCCATTCACTCCTGCCTGTCTCTCCTTCCTCTTGCCACACTCTGCTGCATGAGGGACCTAAAATAATTTCTAACAGCCTGGGATTCCTTAAAGAAAACAGAGAAGGTGCCAGACTCCTTCTGGGGATAAACCTCTGTTTTTCCCTATGGAACCCCGAGAGTGTAAACAGAAAAGTTCCTCTCACATCTTAAACTGATTGTTCTTGTATTACATTACCTGATTTTTTTTTTAACTAAAATAGTTATTACTACAGGGGCTACTCTTGTATGTCTAAGATGAGAAAGGGAGTGGTTTAAACACTTAGAGAAATGTCTTTGTAACAAAGTGCACTGTGAAAGCATTACATGGCGTAGTCTCATGAGATCTCTCTCCTTCTGGAGATCCAGGATTCAGTGTGGGCTCTGCCCAGAGCTCAGAGGTCCAGTTAAAAGACAGAGACTAAATTTAAAACTACCTATCTAAATAAAATTGGTCTCCTCATAAATTCCTACAGTAGATTCCTATAATTTTATGCTTGGCTTGTGGCTTGGCATCCATTTTTAATCTCCTTCTAAGAGACCCAGCCTGCCCCCCTCTCTCTCTCCCTCTCTCTCTTGCTCCCTCTCTCCCTCTCTTTTTACTTAGAGATATACATTTCCCTACCTGATTTTCACCCCAGAGTTGTTCCTTTAGTATGCAAGTTGAGCTGACAATTGCCAAGTTTAAAAAGAGAGCCCGTATGGCAAATGATTAGTCTTGCTGCACTTTATGCAAATTATCAAGCCAAGTATAATAGAACTAAAACCTATTTTACAAATAAGTTGATCCTACTATGATTTTGTCTTTAATGAAATTGGGGAATTGGAGACAGAAAAGTCATGTTTCAAAATTAACCATAATTAACTACAGCATAGCTGTTATTAGATTCTAGCCTTGTCTAATGTTTTTCCATTTTTATTGTTTTTTACATTTTGGACTGAATTCTAAAACTTCTCCTGGCTACAGCTCTCAAAATGATGTTTTCGGTGTTTTCCCTTCTTTCTTTTCTTTCCCCTCCCTCATTTTTCCTGATGTGAAACCACTAAAAGTTAAGCTGTGCTTTTCTTAAAACCTTATAAACTGAACCTAAAGTATGGAAGAAAATAAAAGCAATCTCTTTATACACGTGAACCGTTTTCATACCTGCCTACTGATATATGGCCTTGAGAGTAATACGGCCTCTACCAGTTTTCCAGGCTTGTTCTTTCTTTGTTGTTTCTCTGTTTATTTCCTCCTTTTTTCCTGTTTTTTTCCTCTCTCCCTTCCCCTACATTTTCTTTGTACAACGTGAGACTTCACAACCTACTAAAAATGAGCTTTCCTAACAATATGGGACCTATTTATCTAGAAAGAAACTATCCTAGACATGAGAGATCAGACAAAACCTGAGACCAGAGACCCACTTTCTTCTAAAATGCTTTCTCCAAAGATTTTAAATGGAAAGGGAGGCACACATGCACGGCGGTTCATGCATATAATTCCAGCACTTGGGGAGGCTGAGGCACACATGCACGGTGGTTCATGCACATAATTCCAGCACTTTGGGAGGCTGAAGCACACATGCACGGCGGGCGGTTCATGCACATAATTCCAGCACTTGGGGAGGCTGAGGCACACATGCACGGTGGTTCATGCATATAATTCCAGCACTTGGGGAGGCTGAGGCACACATGCACGGCGGTTCATGCACATAATTCCAGCACTTTGGGAGGCTGAAGCACACATGCACGGTGGTCCATGCACATAATTCCAGCACTTGGGGAGGCTGAGGCACACATGCACGGTGGTCCATGCATATAATTCCAGCACTTTGGGAGGCTGAGACAGGAGAATCACATCAGCCCAGGAGTTGAAGACCAGCCTAGGAAATACAGTGAGACCCTATCTCTACTAAAAAAATTTTTTTAAATAGCCCAGCATGGTAGCACATGCCTGTAGTCCCAGCTACTAGGGAGGCTGAAGCAGAAGGATCACTTGAGTCTGGAAGGTTGAGGCTGCAAAGCAAAAACCCTATAGAAAGAAAAAAGAAAAGGAAGAGAAGAGAAGAAAGAAGAGAAGAGACCCAGGGAGAAAAGAAAAGAAAACTGGAGAGAAAGGAAAATAAAAACTCAGGACACCAATTCACTCTGCCATAAGGAAAAAAAATCAAGTTGAAAGTTTCCTTTTGTTCCTAAGGAGATAGCTACAGATAAAACGTTCCATAGCTCCACAGGTAGCTAATCCATGCCCACCTTATGTAAAGTGCCGATTTACTGAGCATGAGACGAAGACACCATTGACTGTTGCTCTACCTGCTCCTTTTCTCTTGTAACATGTGGATCACCATACCCTCCCTCTTTCCCTTTTAGTCCACCTTTCCCCCATTAAATATTGAAACCCTCAAAGTCATCTTTAGTGAAAGGCACAGACCTCTCTCCTGGGCATGTCCTTAACCTTGGAAAAATAAACATCTAAATTGATTGAGACCTGTCTCAGACACTTTTTGGTTTATGGGTACCACTTCACCCACCAGGATGGCCATATAAAAATAAAAACTTTTTATAAAGGGAATTAAGGCTGGGCACGGTGACTCATGCCTATAATCCCAACACTTTGGGAGGCCAAAGTGGGAGGATCACTTGAGCTCACTAGGAGCTCAAGACCAGGATGGGCAACATGGTAAGATGCCTGGGCAACATGGCAAGACCCTGTCTCTACAAAAAATACAAAAATTAGCCAGGCGTGGTGGTGCGCACCTGTAGTCCCAGCTATCCAAAAGGCTGAGGTGGGGGGACCACTTGTGCCCAGTGAGTGAAGGCTGTAATGAGCTGTGACTGTGCCACTGCGCTACAGCCTAAGCAAGAGAAAGAGATCCTGTCCCCACCACCAGCAAAAGGAGGAAAAGAAGTGTTAACAAGGATGTGGAGAAATGAGAACCTCATACATTGCTGGTGGGAATGTAAAATCATGCAGCTGCTTTGGAATGCAGTCTGGCAGTTCCTCAAAACGTCACACATAGACTTACTACACAACCCAGCAATATACCCCAAAGATTGAAAACATTTGATCTTATACAAATGTATACACTGTTACTCGTAGTAGTGTCAGAGGCTTTTAAACCAGAGAGACTCCATCTTGAATAGGAGCTGGGTAAAAGCCTGTGACCTGCTGGGCTGCAATCTCAGGAGAAAGTTAGGCTTTTTTTTTTTTTTTTTTTTTGAGATGCAGTTTTGCTCTTATTGCCCAGACTGGAGTGCAATGGCGCGATCTCAGCTCTCTGCAACCTCTGCCTCCTGGGTTCAAGCGATTCTCCAGTCTCAGCCTCCCAAGTAGCTGGGACTACAGGAGTGCGCCACCATGCCCAGCTAATTTTGTATTTTTAGTAGGGACGGGGTTTCATCATGTTGGTCAGGCTGGTCTCAAACTCCTGACCTGAAGCGATCCACCAGGATCGGCCTCACCAAATGCCGGGATTACAGGCTTGAGCCACTGCGTCCAGCCAGGAAGCTAGGCATTCTTATCACAGGATGTTTACGATTAAGGGAACAGGTTAATAATGTTTACCCAACAGGCCCAAGACTTAACAGACTCAGGAAACCTCCCAATGTTCCGATATTTTATGAACAAGAGCTTTCTTAGCTTAAGAATAAGTTTTGCTTTAAAGATAATAATACAGATTCTTATGGAAGACAGTAGGTAACAATCCTTTGTTCACCAGCCCTTGTGGTAGAGCACATCTCCCCCAGGATTTTTATCTCATATATGAATGAGAAGAACTGTACCTAAGGCAGACACATTCCTCCTCTTCCCTCTGGGAATGCCCTGCTCTGTATATGGCGCGGCCACTCTTTCGCTCCTGTACCTTCTTAGTAAATTTGCCTTCACTTTACTCTGTGGACTTGCTCTAAATTCTTTCTTGCATGAGATCCAACAACCCTCTCTTGGGGTCTGGATCAGAACCGCTTTTGGGTGACAGCAGCATTATTCGTAACAGCGGAAAAGTGAAAACAACCCAAGTGTTCATTGAGTGACGAATGGCTGCTCGGAATGTGATGTATGCATGCCATGGAGCGCTGCTCAGCCACAAAAAGGAGCGAAGTACTGACTCACGCTACTATGTGGGTGAACCTTAAAACATTAAGCCCAGTGAAAGAAGCCGGACACAAAAGGCCACATATTGTATTAATTCATTTGTATGAACTGTCCAGAATTGGGAAATCAATAGAGACAGAATGGAGTTTAGCAGCTGCCCGGGGCTGGAGGAGGGAAAAACGGGCTGTGACTACTAACGGTTTTTTCAGGGGTGATGAAAATATTCTGGAATTAGATGATGGTGATGATTGCACAACCCAGTAGATATACTAAAAACCATTGAATTATACACTTTAAAAGGTTATTTTTTTTTTTTTAAGAGACAGGGTCTTGCTCTGTTACCCAGGCGGGAGTGCAGTGGCATGATCATAGTTCACTATAACCTCAAATGCCTGGACTCAAATGACCCTCCAGCCTCAGCCTCCCGAGTAGCTGGCCCTATAGACACATGCCAACACACCTGACTATTTTTTTCTTTTTCTTTTTTTTTATAGAGACAGGGTCTTGCTGTGTCATCTAGGTTGATCTTCACTCCTGGGCTCAAACAATCCCTGTCTTGGCCTCCCATAGTGCTGGGATTACAGGCATGAGCCACTATGCCTAGCCCAAAAAGGTGAATTTCATGGGATATGAATTATATCCCATTGAAGAAAAAAGAAAGCAGGGTGGTGTGAGACAGTGAGGGACTAGTTTACAGAAGGTGGTCAAGGAGAGCCTCCTCGGGAGATGCCACATGAACAAAGACCAGAGGATGAGCAGGGAGTGCTCTGGGAAGAGCAGAGAGAAGAGTATTACAGGCAGAGGCGACAGCTGCAAAGGCCCTGGGGTGGGAGCAGGCTTGGTGAGGTTTTCAAGACAGCAGGAGCCAGCGTGGCTGGAGTGGAGAACGTAGGGGCGAGAGGTGGGTGATGATGCTGGAGATGACCTTGTGGACCATGAGGGCCAAGGCCAAGGTGAGAGTCTGGCTCCTATGCTACATGTGACAGGCATCACTGGAGGGTTTAAAGCAAGAGCCAATAAGTGATGTGACCACCCATTTTTTTTTTTTTTTTTTTTTTGAGACAGAGTCTCACTCTGTCACCCAGGCTGGAGTGCAGTGGTGTGATCTTAGTTCACTGCAACCTCCACCTCCCAGGTTCAAGCAATTCTCCTGCCTCAGCCTCCTAAGTAGCTGGGATTACAGGCGCATGCCACCTCGCCTGGCTAATTTTTGTATTATTAGTAGAGACAGGTTTTCACCATGTTGGTCAGTCTGGTCTCAAACTCCCAACCTTGTGATCCACCTGCCTTGGCTTCCCAAAGTGCTGGGATTACAGGTGTAAGCCACCGTGCCCGGCCACGACCATGCTTTTAAAGGGTCAGAAAGAGACAAGAGGAAGGAAGAAGATGTGTGAGGGAACCACTGTGACCTCCCCCCCGCCCCCCGCCCCAGGAGCACAATGTGTGGAAGCAAAGGCCATGGTCCCCAGGGAGCCAGGCCTGACATCGGAGTCTCCCATTTCCAGAACAGGGGCTTTTGTTCCACCCCGGCAGTTCAGGGAAGCAGCCACTTCTCTTCATCCTTTCCCTTTCCTCTCTACCTCCCTTGGCCCCTGTCTCTTGCTCACTCTCTCCCTCTATCGGGCTACCCCCAATATAACCTGAAGGGTGGGACAAGTGGTGGACAGGAGCAAATGGCCCGATCTAAGGGTCCATGCTGGGAAAGATGGGAACAGAACCAAAGACGAAATCCGAGGTCCTAGGAAGTGACTCTGCCAGCCATTCCCTCCTCTCTCCAGCCCATTCCAGCTTCTCTAGTCAAAGAGGGGACTTGCAAATTTGAGCTCTGTGAGTCTAAGGAGGTGCAGGGCCTTTCCTTTTCCCTCATCTTTTTGTGAGCCCCTGGGCTAAGGCAACTTTTCCTGAAGCCTCCACATGTCACCTGCCAGAGTAGCCTTGGAATAACCGGTGCATGCCCACCCCCTTCCAGCCCAGGCCTGCGTCCAGGGAGGCCGGTGCCAAGCAGTGATTTTTGCATAAGAGGCAGGAGGATGTGGTCATTATGAGCCCAAACTTGAGCATCACACTTCCTGGCTTCAAATCCCAGCCACGCTTCTTGCTGGCCATGTGACTTAGCTTCTCCATGCCTCTTTCCTCATCTGTAAAATGGGAGCAACAATGCTACTGACTGCATCAGGCTGTGCCAAGGATGAGGGGAGTTACAGGGCACCTGGCACCTGGTAGCTAGGGGGCAGTGAGAAGCAGGATCAGTAAGATTTGTGGGCACCATTTCCCTAGTGCCAATTACACATAAGGTGCTATACTTGGCATTTTCCAAAGGTTTCCTTGCTTGGTAATAATGGCTAACATTTAATGAGCCCTGATGGTGAGAGAGACACCACACTGAGGATTTTATCCCATTAACTCAATGAATTCTCCCCCTAACCTATGAGGAAGTAATTATTACTGCCAGGCCCATTTTACAGAGGAGGAAACTGAAGTGCAGAGGGCTGAGTCACATGCCAAAGGGCCCACCATTGAGGACCTGGGTTTCTCTACTTCCTTCCCTCCCTCCCTCCCTCCCTCCCTCCCTTCCTTCCTTCCTTCCTTCCTTCCCTCCCTTCCTTCCCTCCTTTCTTTCCTTTCCTCCCTCCCTTCCTTTTTTTTTACAGAGTCTCCCTCTGTAGCCCAGGCTAGAGTGCAGTGGCCCGATCTCAGCTCACTGCAACCTCCGCCTCCCAGGTTCAAGCAATTCTCCCTCCTCAGCCTCCCAAGTAGCTGGGATTACAGGTACACGCCACTGTACCTGGCTAATTCTTTTTATTTTTTAGTAGAGATGGGGTTTCACCATGTTGGCCAGGCTGGTCTTGAACTCCGGACCTCAGGTAATCTGCCCGCCTTGGCCTCCCAAAGTGCTAGGATTACAAGCATGAGCCACCATGCCTGGCCTAGAGGACATGGGTTTCTAATCCAGGCAGGTCTGGCTGCAGTGCCCACCCTCTTGACACTACTCTGGCCTCCAGTCACCCTAAGTGGGCATTTTCCCCCCCATTTTGCAGGGAAATTTCAGAGATCTGCCCAAATGCAGACCCAACATTTTCTCCTAAAACATCTTTGCAGGTGGGAGCAGGCTTCCTTTCCCTGCCTTTTTCCTGGCTGCGGCCGGAACTCCCCGGCGAGCCAGGAGTTATTCTTGGCAGCTTTCCTCTTTCCCCACAAAAGTCTCAAGGAGGCGCAGACAAAGGCAGGCAGCCAGGAGCCCAGGCTTCTGACCCCTGATGCTGGCTCCTCCAGCGTTAGGCCGTCAATCCAACTCAGGCTGTGGCCACATTCCAGGGTGACTCAGCCTGTGGCCAGCCGGGATGAGGCTGTTTGGGGCCTGCGGGCTCCAGCCTCACCCATGGACACTCTCACTTTTTTTAGGCACTGCCAGGCCCTGGTGGGCAGGGCAGTGGGCCCTGACTTTTCCATCCCTGGCTCCTGCCCACACAGACCGTTTCCTGCCCACTGTGGGTCAGATGCCAAGCCATCTTTTCTGATTTCCTGCTGGAGCCCCATCATGTGGGTTCCTCTAAAAACTGCCTAGTCCTCACTCACTGACCACACCACCACCTCTGCCGCCTGCCCTGGATCTCTCTCCCACTTGACCCTTTGTGAACCAGGCAAAGGAGTCAAGGATGGAATGTCACCTGCCTCAGTGCCCACGACGTATCACACCTTCACTAAATGGAAGCTCCGTGAGGGCAGGGACGTGTTCACTCCAGCACTCAGAACAGTGCCTGGTCTGAATGAATCATGTATGTGGTAGGTGCTCAATGGACAGCACATGCCTCCCAGAGTTGCTGAGAGGGATAAGAGCACCAACACAGATTAAGTGCCTGACACAGAGTCCATCTTCTACATTGCCCAGAGCAGAAGCAGGCATCGTTCAGCTGTGCAATGTTGGGTAGACTGCCCAACCTCTCTGTTCAATCATTGCAACTCAATGCAGGGCCTTAAGCTCTGTGAGGATGTGATGGGGAAAAAAAGGGGGCTTAGTTGCCCAGCTGAGCTAGAGCAACCCGAAATTCTGTTTAACCTGCTTAACCCACTCTTCCCCAAGGGCTCACCCACAGGCCTCTAGGGTTTTCAGTCTGCCATTGACAGGGTTTCCCAGATGTTCTTCCATACCTGCCCCCTGCTGCTACCACTGTGCAGAAAAAGCACATGGCCTTGCCCTAGTTTTTGTTTTTTGAAATAGACAAATTCACAGAATTATTTCTCAACATAAGAAAAAAACAGCAGACAAAGTCCAGTGGTAACTAGAGTAGCTGCATGTTGGAGAGGCAATAGGGAGGAGAGGGGACTGTGGCAAGGTTTAGAGAGGGCGCTACTCCTGAGTGCCAGGAAAGTGTTGCTAGGTCTTCCCATTTTTCACGAGGAGTTGGACATCTACATTTTTGGGTATAGAATCCCCCAATTTTCTTCCCTTGTCCCACACAGCACAAACCCAGCCCATCCAGGGTGAATCCAGTCACGGACCACTGTTGGGTGACCTCTGGTTGGTGCATGTTAGAGTGAGGCAGATTTATTTGTGCCTAGAAATTCTGCATACTGTAGGGGCCCAGACCAGCCACTGGGCCACAAGGACCCTCCCTGATGCCACTATTCCCTCTGGACCCCCAGAAAAGGGGCCTCCCAACAAAGAAATCTCTCTCAGTGCTCCTTGTGGTGGTCTCACAAGCCCGAAGAAAGAGATGCAGTGACCTGATGATGTGGCTGGGGCTTAAGAGACCACTTCCGTGGGCCACCTCAAAGTACAGATAAACTGGAGGCCTGGAAACAAGAGGAAAGTTTCTGATACTCACAAGGCAAGTCAATCAGCCTCAATGGGCACAGGCAAGACTCCCAACTCTCAGCTCACCACCCTCATGTTCACTGAACGGGGCTTGACACTTCTTGCTGTAATTGCAGAAATTTGATTTTGAACTGGGAACTAGATGATATTAAGAATTATCTTTTTTTATCCTCAGGCAAGAAAGTGGAATTGTGGTTGTCATTTTGAAGTGCATTCTAAAATATTCAAGGGTGAAATATGCCATCTATCATTTTTTAAACAATGTTAATGACTGTCAAATCAAGGTATGGGTACATAGGGCCTCTTACAGTACTTTTTCCTTTTCTGTATAGTTGAAACGTCTCCTAATTTAAAAGTTTTAAATCAAATTCCAGAGGTAAAGACGGAGCTGCTCACTCCCAGAAGTAGTGCTTTCTTACTGGGATGAGCATGAATTTTGGAGCCACCTAGATGTGAAATATACTTTTGTGTGACCTTGGGAAAGTCACTTCATCATTTTAAACCTCAGCTGTATAAGAGTGATGGAAATTACCTTAAGGCTTGGTCAGGATAAAGAAATAAGACAAGGAAGCTGGAGAGCCTTGCTTATTTCAGCCCAAACTAGAAGACCGTTCACACAGCATGAGGGTCACTCACTTGCTTCACTCATTTGTCCTTCTTTAAGAATCTTTTGCTTATAGTTGCATCTCTTATTATCTTAAGGTCACACGATTCTAAGACTTTTGAGTGTTCGGATTACCAGTATAATGTGTGGAAAGTGAGAATTCATTCTTCCCGTGAATTACAAATTCTTGCAAGACCAGGCACAGTGGCTCACACCTGTAATTCCAGCACTTTGGGAGGCTGTGGTGGGAGGATCACTTGAGCTCAGGAGTTTGAGACCAACCTGGACCACGCAGCAAGAGCCCATCTCTACAAAATATTTAAAAATTAACTGGGCATGGTGGCGTACACATGTAGTCCTAGCTACTCAGGAGACCAAGATGAGAGGATCACTTGAGCCCAGGAGTTCAAGGCTCAAGTAAGCTGTTATAGTACGCTGCACTCCAGCCTGGGTGACAGTGTGAAATTCTATCTCTCAAAATAAAAGCTAAAAATTCTTGCAGCCCAGAGTTTTAATCCAGACAGACCTGGAGCAAGTTGCTTAGCCTGTCTGAGCCTGTTTCCTCCTCTGTAAAATGGAGATAACCAGAGGGTCCCTAGCTGAGCTGGAAAGAGAGTGAGATTAGGGATCTAAACTGGGGTTCCCAGGGTCCATGCGCCTGCCCTCAAGCTGCCAGTGACCCTCATTCCCACACGTCTCCCCACTGCCCACTGTTGACCCTTCCAAGGTGCCCACAGGTACCTTAGAAGTCAAAGGCTTAGCTGGGCAGTGGCTCACACCTGTAATCCCAGCACTTTGGGAGGCCGAGGCAGGTGGATCATCTGAGATCAGAAGTTTGAGACCAGCCTGGCTAACATGGTGAAACCCCTTCCTACTAAAAATACAAAAAGTTAGCCGGGCATGGTGGCATGCATTTATAATCCCAGTTACTCAGGAGGCTGAGGCAGGAGAATCAGTTGACCCCAGGAGGCAGAGGGTACAGTGAGCCGAGATCGCGCCATTGCACTCCAGCTTGGGCAACAAGAGTGAAACTCCGTCTCAAAAAAAGGCTCACCCTCAAAGATAAATCTGCTCTCCAGATTGACAGTCAGCAAGAACTAGCCAAAATAATTTAAAAACTGTCTCTGCCTCAGTTTCCCAATCTTTAAAATCTCCATTTTAAAGATTGGGAAACTGAGGCAGAGAACAGTTACTCAACTTGACCATATTTCCATAGGTTGGGAATTTTCATATGTTTGGAATGCCAGACCGGGCATGGAGATAGGCTGGGGGGTGGAGGGAGATGTGGAGGGCTGGAGGGTGATGGAGGGGAGGGGAGAAGGCCAGAAGTACACACCTGTAATCCCAGAACTTTGGGAGGCTGAGGTGGGCAAATGACTTCAGGTCAGGAGCTCAAGACCAGCCTGGCCAACATGGCGAAACCCTCCCCTGTACTAACAATACAAAAGTTAGCTGGGCATGGTGGCACATGCCTGTAGTCCCAGCTACTTGGGAGGGTGAGGCAGGAGGATCGCTGAAGCCAAAAAGGCAGAAGTCGCAGTGAGCGGAGATTACGCCACTGCACTCCAGCCCAAGTGAGAATGCAGCACTCTGAAGTAGCAGAAACACTGGAAACAACCTAGAGAACGTCAAAAGGACAAAAGAGGCCACAACGTATGCACATGCTGGAAGACTCCAGAGAGGATCGAAAGAATGGATTTCATCTCCATGTATCAAGAAGATCTTCTTACAGAAAAAAGAACGGATGTCAAAACAAATCTGCACCGGGCGCCGTGGCTCACGGCTGTAATCCCAGCACTTTGGGAGGCTGAAGCGGGCAGATCACGAGGTCAAGAGATCAAGATCATCCTGGCCAATAAGGTGAAACCTTGTCTGTACTAAAAAATACAAAAATTAGCTGGGCGTGGTGGCATGCCCCTGTAGTCCCAGCTACTCAGGAGGCTGAGGCAGGACAATCGCTTGAACCCAAGAGGCAGAGGTTGCAGTGAGCCGAAATCACGCCACTGCACTCCAGCTTGGGCAACAGAGCAAGTCTCCAAAACAACAAGCAAACAAACAAACAAAAAACTAAACTAAAATCTGGACTGAAACAACAAGCGTAATGTCTGAAAACATTTCTATGCAGCGTATTGAAAAAGTCTGACAACTCAGGAAAAATAATTCAGTTCTTCATGGGGACATTTATTCACTGTTTTTCTTTTCTTTTTTTAAGGCAAATGATTGCATAGTTGTAAATTTCAGCTGAAAATGTGTCTGGAAGGTGAAGAAAAATACAGTGAGCTTATTGTTCGAAAAGTCAACTAACATTGTTTAAAAATCAAAAAGTTCCCAACGTTTCCGGAATTTTCAGACACGAATGTAAACTAACTCTCTCTCTCTTACGCGGCTCTGTATTAGCTACAAGCTCATGTCTGTGGATGTAAGAGTAATTTTTAAAACATCAGGGAGACTGAGGAGATACGAAGACTAAAGGCAATGTGGTAACTTGGGGCGGGATCCTGGAACAAAAGAGGACAGTAATGGGAAAGTTGATAAAATCCCAATAAAGTTTGAAGTTTCGTTAAGAGTAATGACCAGTGTTGGTTTTTTAGTCGTGACAAATGTCCCATAACGATGTAAGATGTTAACAATAGGGAAAACGAGGTTAGCGAAATACAGGATTTTTTGTACTAGGTTTGCAACTTTCTGTAAATCCCAAACTAGTCTAAAATAAAAAGTATATGTATTTTTCAATCTGGAAGTTTCCACCCAAACTGGGCAACAGGAGAGGCCCAGAGAAGGGGAGAGGACTAGATTTCAGGGGCTGGGGGAGGGCTTCAGTCTTACCTCTAACAGGATAAATATTTGTTTTAAGTCGAATATATTCAGCTATTCCTTGTGCTTTTCAAATTAATATTTAAAATATTTTATAAAAAGAAGAACCATAGCTATCTCCTTAATTTGAGGCTGTGAGTCTTTACTTTTTCTCCTAAATCACAGCTGCTCAATGGAGCCAGAAAACCTTCAGGACCAGGAGGCTGTGACATCCGGCCCTGGCTCCCTCTGTCCAGGCTGTGGGACCTCACGGGAAGGTAGAACCCTTCACACATCTCAGCTTCTCCCTGGCAAATGAAATTTCTGAGCCCACAGACTCCCCTCTTCCGGGAAGATGGTTCCAGGGCATGATAAGGACATCCCCCAGGAGCTCTGCACTCCGCGGGCTCAACGCTCCCATCTGTGTAATGGATTGAGGAGTGAGGCTACCCCTATAGGGTGCCGAAAGCAAGGCCGGGTTTGACAGCGAGTGGGCGGGTGCCGAGTGCTGGCAGAGGCTGCAAAGTGGAGTGCGCTTCTTCCACCCGGGCCACGCGGAGGATGTCCCCGCGCGGCTGTCCGCCCACAGACCCTCAGTCCTCCCCTGAAACCCCCTCCCAGGTCCCTGCCGTCGCGCTAAGGGCCAGACCCGGACTTATCGCGGTGGGCGATCCGCCCGTGGGACTCACCGGCCCCCGCATCTCCCACCTTGCGCGCTCTTGGCAGGGGCCGCACACGGTCTGGCTCCCTCCCCCGGGTGCGGGGCCCCGGGACTCCCACCTCCGAGGGTCTCGCCCCGCCTGGGATACTGGGGCTGGACTCGGGCCAAGCCGGCCGCGGGCTCCGAAACCCCGGGGCTGCAGCCCAGGCGGGAGACGCCCCCTTTGTCCAGCGAGGTTGGGCGGAGCGGGGTACTCACCGCGTGCGGCGGCGGCTCAGGAGCAGCAGCAGCAGCAGCAGCGCGGCCAGGAGGCCGAGGAGCGCAGCCCAGGACATCGCCGGGCTGGCCGGGCTGGCGGGGCTGGCGGGGCTGGCGGGGCTGGCTGCCTGGCCCACCCCCAGGTAAAGATCCCCGCCCCCACCCGCCGAGCCCCTCCCACTCCGCCCACCCTGGCCAGCTTTGGGGTGGGATGTGGGGGATGGGACCCTCCGAGGTCCGCAGGGGTCGGCCCGCCCGGGGTTCTCTGGGAAAACCCCCTTACCGCCCCCGCGCTCCGGCCGAGACGGAAAATGTGGGAGGAAGGGGAGGGTAGAGGGAGAGGAGTGGGGTGGAGGGGATGTGGAGGGCTGGTGGGTGACCAAGGGGAGAGAGGTGGCCAGGGGCGGAGGGGATGTGGAGGGCTGGGGGGTGATGGAGGGGAGGGGAGAAGTACAGGATGTGCAGGAAGGAAGAGATTGTATGTGTGGAGGGAAAAGGGGTGGGAGAGATGGAAGGGGACTTTGAGGAAGGGAGAGGAGGAAATCTGGGAAGACGAGGGACCCTGGGGAAATAGTGAAGTAGGGATGGGGAGGAAGGGGCAGTGTGGGAAGGAGAAAATGTGATAGAAGGGGATGAACACGGGAGGAGTGTGGGGGTCAGGAGGGGCTTTCCCACCACATTCCACATTCCACCTATACGGAGGGCACCCCCCCCAGACCCTTCTTCAGCCCATCCCCCAGCCCAGGCGTGCCGGAGACCTGAAGCTTTCCATTCTGTGGTCTGGGCTCGGAGGGCTGCACTGGATTATGTCGCACCCTACAGTATCTTCAGTAACTACTGGGCAGGGGTAAAAGGATGCCTCAGGGAGTCCCCTCATCCTCACCTGCTTAGGGGACAGATGATGCTTGTGAAGCATGCGCCCTCTACCTGGTGCATGTTAGGGCCTCCGGATGTGGTAGCCCTTGTTACTGCTACCTGGTGCTTGGGGTGCCAGCCCCCTGTGCCCGCGCCACTGCAAGGGACCACCCCAGGGTGCTGGTGAGAACCGGAGCTTCAGGCTAGAATGCCTGGGCATCAATGCAGCCTTGCTCTGCTCCCCTGCCTCTACCATCCCTATTCCCACCCTGGGAAGTCTTGGGCAGCTAGCTTAACCTCTCTGAGCCCACCTTCTTAGCAGACTTGTGCTTACCTCTGGGGCTGTTGTGAGGAATTGAGGAAAGTTTGACAATAAAAGGAACTGCAAACTGTTGAGTGCTTGGCACATGTCAGTGTTATGAAGCCATGGGCTGAACCTGAAGCTAAGACCCAGGAGGTCTGGTTCTAGTCCTGTATCCACCAATTCAGTGCCGGGTGAGCTTAGGCACCTTTCATTCCATCTTGCCAGCAGAGCTCTGGAGAAGCTCTTGTCCCTCCCTGCTCTCCTGGCTTCTGTCCTTATCAGCCAGAGTCCTGACAAGACCTTTCAAGAACCAGCATGATCCACCCCTTCTCGCCTTTACCTCCCTGGCTTCATGCCCCCAACTCTCCCTCACCCACTCTGCTCCAGCCACACTGATCTCCCCATCGTTCCCTAGAGGTCCCACTGCAGGGCCTTTGTACATGCCGTTCCCTCTGCTCAGAGCATTCTTCCCTGGGAGACTTGCACAGCCCACTCTTTCCATCACGTTCCGGGTCCCTCTGCCTCTGCTCAGCTGTCACTGCGGAGAAGCCTATTTGACCACCTGGACTAAAGCAATCGTCCCACCACACTAGTGCTGTAACCTGTTACTGATATTTTGTTTGTTTTTTGGTAGGGTTTTTTTTTTGGGGGGGGGGGGTTGGCAGTACTTCACATGTCCTGCTATCATCTTCAAGATTCATTTATTTGCCTGCTTAATGTCAGCTGTCAAGACGGCCAGATGACCCTCCTGTGGCCTCAGCAGATTCAGAACAGCAAGAGGCAAAGGAGTTTCCTGAACCTCTTGTTTATTTTTCCAGCTTATCTGCAGCGAAGCCAACAATCCCAAAAAGGCTGCAGAATGGGCCCGGAGGATTTTCTCCAAATTTGGGGAGCTCTGCAGGGCTGTCTGCTAACAGTGGGGCTCACAGCCGGGCTTGGCCAATACTCAGCTGTGTGACCCCAGGCAGACTGCACCACCTCTCCAAGCTGGGGTTCCTCATTGACAGAACAGGGAAAAGAGAACCTCATGGAGTTGAGGTAGGGAACAAACGGGACACGCCTATGTGAGTGCCTGTCACACCGTGAGCATCAGGGAAAGTTAACTGCGATTAGTACTTACACCAATTCAGCTCCTCTCCACTGTCTGTGATCAGGCTTGGTCTCGATTTTCTTACCTGAAAAATGGGAAGAACAGTTCCTTCTTCATGGGACTGCTGTGAGAACTGAATTAAATGACAAGAGAATGAAATCACCCAGCACAGGGTCTGGTATAAAATAGGTGCTCAATAAATATTAGCTCTTCTACTCCCCACCCCTGGCTTCAGTGCAGACCAGCATCACCTCAGTACAAAATTCTCTCCCAAGTATTCTCTTCCCTTCTCAATTTATAGACAAAATTTTCCCAGGGAGGGAGATGCAGCTGCTCACACACCAGAGAGATGAAAGTCAGCCTCTGGCTCTTCCTGGATTTGTTCAGGATTTGGCAGGTGTGTAAGGTGGTGGCCCTCTTCCCAGAGAATGACCTGCCATGAGTCTGAGCCGGTCCAGGAAATCCATCTTTGCTAGCAATTTGTCTGGAGGTGGGCATCTTCTGGACATCTGTTGGGGGCTTTTAGAAAAAAGTGTTTCCTTCTGATTTGCCTTCTCTTTTGCTTTGGGGGCCATTGTGTGAGAATGTGATTGGTGGGGGAGGTGTGGGAGTTTGTAGTGTTATGAGAGGCCAGGAGAACTGCAGACCCCGAACCAGAGCTGCAGAATCACCATCCTTGGAACCACCCACCTAGAGACCTCTCATTTAATGAGCTAACCACATGTCTGTGCTAAGACACCATGAGTCAGGTTTTTCTATTACTTGCAGCCAAAGACATTCCCAACTGAGGTGGCCTTCTAGGTATGGCTGAGGGGAGGACCAAACGAGGCGATAAGGCATCTGAAGCACCTCTGCAGGACTGGCCCATGTGCGAATTCAAAAATGTTGCTTCGTCTTATTATTTTTACTTTTCTTACTATGCAGGCTTTCTGTTTATCAGGCTATTGGAACTTCCAAGCCTCTGGCTATGGCATCTTGGAGGAACAGGCAGGCAACTCTCCCACTCCACCAAGCCTCTGCTCTCTTCCCTGGCCACTGTGGGATTGTGAGGAAAAGGTCAACTCCCAACCCAATTAGAACACAGGTATTGGAAACAGATGCTTGGTCCTGCAAAGAAAAATCAGCACTGAGACAAAGGATCTCTTGGCAAGGCAATTTTACTTTCTGCAGAAAGGGTACTGCTCATTAGCAGGCTAATCAGCAGAATTTTGCCTGGGAAAGTGAACTCTTCTGCCCTACACCCCTGCTTTCTCTCTTCCAAGGATCTGGTCTGATTCATGTCTGCATCCTAAAGACTACAAATAAACTGTGTCAGAAAAGGAAAATAGTATGTATATTTCCTTCTTCGGGGCTAAAAATCAGTCCCAACAGAGAGGGGCTGTTTTAAATATATATTTTTTGTAACAATAGCTCTAACTGTAGTTGGTAATTTATGCCATTTGAAACACTTTTTCATAACAATTTTATTTAATCCCCACAAAGACCCTATAAAATGGGTACTATTATTATTTCGAATTCACAGATGGTGAAATGGAGCTCCAGAAGGAGTCAGTTCACCAAAGGTCACATAGTACTTTCTTTGATAAGCTAGAGCATGGGAATTTGATGTCTTCTTAGGACAAGCTAACTTACTTGCTGGTGCTGCAAACACACCCTGGTCCTTCCTACCTCCATACCTTTGCTAGTGCTGTTGACCTGCCTGGAAGCCTTCTCTTTCTCTTCCTTTTGGTTTTTCCAAATCTGTTGTGGGTAGGTCCTCCATGAGAGCCAAGGTGAGATGAGACATACTAAAGGCTTATTGAGGAAGTGTCAGGGAGTAAAATGAAGAGGGAGCCAGAGGGGGCTGGGAGAAAGGGACAGAAAGAAGGAGGAAGAATGGGAGGAAGGGACAGAGGAAAGAAGGGACCGTGGGCTGCAGTGCATTCTTAGAAAGTTCAAGGCTGGTTGGGTGTGGTGGCTCATGCCTGTAATCTAGCACTTTGGGAGGCTGAGGCAGGTGGATCATTTGAGGTCAGAAGTTCAAGACCAGCCTGGCCAACATGGTGAAACCCCATCTCTACTAAAAATACAAAAAATTAGCTGGACGTGATGGTGGGCGCCTGTAATCCCAGCTACTTGGGAGGCCGAGGTGGAAGAATCTCTTGAACCCGGGAGGCGGAGGTTGCAGTGAGTGGAGACTGTGCCACTGCACTTCAGCCTGGGTGACAGAGCGACACTTTGTCTTGAAAAGAAAAGAAAATGTAAGGCTAACAGGTTGTCCTTGAGCCTCCTGAGGAGCCCTGTGTCTCCCAAGACCAAGCCTGCCCCCCTATGGCTGGGAGCAAACCCTGGAAAGCATGGCTTATCTATCAATCAGGCTCCCCCACTGGAGGTCTGAGAGGTGTGTTTTCATGACTGCTACAGCCATGGAAGGAAGCACAGCTGCCATCTAAAATTGGAACAATATAACAATAAATTCTTCTGCTTATAGAAGCTAAGAGAGGTTGAGAGGTGGAGGGGAAGGACAGACCCAAACTGCAACGTTTCTGGTGTCTTCTTCGTGCTGCTAAAGAGAGAGTGGTAAACTCAAGTCTTCAAGCAGGTACTGCAAATGAATGAAGTGAGCAGGTCACATCAGGAAGGCAACAGGGAAGGATGGCAACCGTGGAAAACTAGAGAGGGCTGCCCCATCCAGAAGGAAGCAGCTTCTATCAGTTCCAGCCAGCTAAAGCCATGTAGAAATACATGCCCAGTGTGGCCAGATCTCCAGATTCAGGAGAAGCCAGAAATAATGGCTCAGATTATTTTAAAATACTGCACAGACCAACAACACACACATGTCCCCTGATTTTTAGCCCTGGAGTCTAGTTGTGCCAAGGCCAAGTGGTTTAAACATTTGGGGTATGCAAAATAAGTTTGGAGTTTGGATGTTGAACAAAATTGCTCTGTAGAATTAGGGAAGGACAACAGAGGTTTAGGGGGAAGCCTGAAAGAGGACGCAAAGACAAGGCTGACTTGAGGGCAGATTGGGAACCTGTTTACAAAATCAGCCAGTGTGACGTCCCTGTGGACTGAGGAGCCGATAAATTGATAAATGACCATTTCTATTGGTGATGTGTCATACTGAGTGCTTAGTTGTTTGCTCTCCTGGGCTGTGGAATAACACCACACATACAATCATATACATACTCACTCATACACACACATATACACTACTCACACACACACGTTGCCCCATTTACCCCCAAAATATTCAAGAACAATCTGCTACATGTGTCAGATGGCCAACACATCCTGATTTGCCCAGACTTTCCCGGTTTTAGCACTGGGAAACCCCTCAGTCCTGAGTAAACCAGGAAGGTTGGTCATGCTATCACCACATCCCAGCATAGCGTGTGAGTGGCCAGAGATTGGGTCAGAGCTGTGGCAGCCACCTTGGAGCCTGAGGAGAGTCTTTGCTAAGTCACAAAATTAATTAGCCAGCCCTGGAACTGCGCTGCCGTAGATTAGATCACAGTCTCCAATTCTTACTCACTCCCCGTATCAGAATTAGACATTCACGCCCTTGGCTGCAGGGCTGTGGGGCCTCCCACTATGAACAGAGAATAATATCTCTCTGACCCAGTGATGGTGGATTCGGGCCTGTGACTCGATTTGACCAGTGGAGGATGAAGAAATGACCAGTTGCCAGTTCTGAGTAGAGGTTTCATGAGGAAACACAGATTTCCACTTGACCTTGGTTTCTGCCTTGAGCCATGACCCACAGAGCAAACCTGAGCTCGCCTGCAGCCTGAAGCAGAGAACCCCTAGCTGACCTGCAGAGGTCCGAGGAAGAAAATGTACATGTGTTGTTACAGGTCATGGAGATTTGGGGATCTTCTTAAGCAACAAGAATTGACTAACGTGCGTGTACTTTATCTCTGAACTTCTTGGAATCCTTTTGGTTGAATAGTCTTTGCACCAGTTAAATGAGAATAGGCTGCTTTCTACTCTTGGAGCCTTGGTATTCTCATCTATACAAGAGGATGATGATGACAGCCCCCCACCGCCCGCCATGGTGGTTGGATGAATTCAAGAAGATCTTGTATCTAGTGCATGCAGTAGACACTTAATAAAAGAGATGAAGCAAGGCTGGGTGCAGTGGCTCATGCCTGTAATCACAGCACTTTGCGAGGCTGAGGTGGGCAGATCACTTGAAGTTCGAGACCAGCCTGGCCAACATGGCGAAACCCTGTCTCTACTAAATATACAAAAATTATCCAGGCATGGTGGCACACACCTGTAACCCCAGTTACTCAGGGGGCTGAGGTGGGAGGACTGGTTGAACCCGGGAGGCAGAGGTTGCAGTGAGCCAAGATTATGCCACTGCATGCCAGCCCGGGCAACCAAGTGAGACCCTGTATCACCACAACAACCACAGAAACAAAAGAGTGGAACACAACTCTTCCAGCACACAGCGCCAAGTATTTCTTTGCCAGCACTGTGCTGGCCTCTTTATCAAGAAATGTACAGAAGAAGGAAAGACAGAAAACCTTTTCACTTGGTCTTTTTCATACGGGAAGGGAAAGCATGTCTGGATCAGAGGCAAAGGGTTGGAAGAAATGACCTCTTTCTGCCATCCAGGCCTTGCTGCTGACTGTCTCTAAGAATGGGCACATGCAGGGGCATTTGGAGATCTGAAGGTCTCTAAAGTGCGAGGATGTCAGCTGCACTGGAGCCATCCTCCAGCATCCTTCACCAGGGGAGCCAGAATTATGTAGGGAATGTGCTTGGCTAACAGGCCAGAGGTGGGGGCCGTTACCCAGATGCGAACAGCGCCGGGCTAGGCGGGCTTTGGTTCAGTATTCCCAGCCTAATTCCACCTGGACCTCATCTCAGCCTGGAGAGGATGTCTTGCCCCTCTTTCCAAACTATCTGCCAGAGGTGGTGGGTGCTACAGGAGAGGGACTCCAGCAAGCTTCTCATATTTTGGTTTCCCCAGGACAGGGGGACAGGCGGCCTCATGGCTCCCAACCAGCTGCCTTGGCACTTTGTAGTGGAAAACATGATACATTCAGACCTCAGTCTCCTCAGCTCTCCTCCGTCCTGCCTCGGAGCCAGCCTAGCATGGAAGGAGAAAAGAGACCCGTGTTGTGCTGGCCCTCCTGCCACCCTGAAGCACCCGAACAGCCTCGGAGCTTCTGGTTTCTCATATTGAAAATGGGAGGGCAGTCATAGCGGCTTTGCTTATTATGTCTCAGAGTTACTAAAGAGGATCCAGTTAGATAATGGGGGTAGAAAAACGGCTGACTAAGGCCACATTTACCCTCTCCTTCTAGAAATTATACCAGAGCATCAAGAAGAATGGAAAAACAAACAAAACAAAACCACAAACTCCATTTTTAGCAAAGCCAGGAGAGACATATAATTCATCGGCTTCAGAGTATGAGTGAAGCAGCTAAGACAAGGCACAGGCCATGTGGGAGTGGTGAATGGGCTCAGTGATAGCAAATCTCAGAAACTATCAGTAAAAACACACTTCCTAGGGATGAGGGCTTGCTCCGAGATGAAAGTTATGTTCCTTATTTATAAAAATGAATGTGGAAGCTCGAGTGAGTACTGTTAGCAGCAGAAGCTTTCCTAGATCTGGTCTGGTTCAGAGAAACAGGAGGTATAGCAAAAATTACAGAGAGAAGACATATTTGCAGGAAGCAGTCTGTCTCTGTGGCAGTAGAGGAAAGACTCTTTTAGTCATACAGCCCAGGAAGCTATCCTCATTCTTCCCTACACCCATAGGAGCAATCAGCAAATAGCTGACCCAGGAAAACTAAGCCCTTCCAATGACAAGTTTTTTAAAAATGTAAAAGCCTTGATACAAAGATATTATGATAAATTATACAGAAAAGAGCAGGAAAATCTATCAATAGATAAAAGTGTTAACACAAAATGGATGAAACTTTGGGAGGCAGAGGTGGGCGGATCACCTGAGGTCATGAGTTCAAGACCAGCCTGGCCTACATGATAAAACCCTGTCTCAACTAAAAATACAAAAATTAGTTGGGTATGGAGGCGGCCAGCTACTTGGGAGGCTGAGGCAGGAGGCTGAGACAGGAAAGCGGAGGTTGCAGTGAACTGAGATTGTGCCACTGCACTCCAGCCTGGGCAACAGAGTGAGTCTCAAATTCAAAAAAAAAAAAAATCTCATTTCAAACACACAAGCAAATATTCCACTGCTTTAAAAAAAAAAATCAGAAAACCTCTGGTGGATGTTCAGCCATGCTCATGGCTCACAGCTCCAAATGCTGATGCATGGACCATCACGTAGCCCAAATGTCTACATGCCCTGCATATCCACAGAGGGCTAGAGTGTGACAGCCTGGGCTCCATGACCAGACTGTGAACTCAAAACCTGTCACCCCCCACTTAAAAGGCCTCAGGCATGTTGATGAACCTGTCTATGCCTCCAGTTCCCCAGGTGTCAAATGGAGTTGGTTGTGAGGATGAAAAGAGTTAATCTCAGGAAGTATGGAAAGCCTTTGATAATGGGGGCCACTTTTTCCTCTGCCTGGAGACAGCCTGTTTGAGAATGAAACCAACTTACATGGCAGCAGGACCAAGAGGTAGAGAAATATGATATATTTAGATATCATTTGAGCCCCTGGATTCAGCCATGCCTGAGGCCAGAATGCTCCTGACCACACGAACCATTATTCTTCCTTGCTTGTTTGAGCCAATTTGGGTTGAGTTTCTGTCACTTGCAAGAGAAGAAAGTTCTCCATTTTGAAGACTGAAATAAGTAGTATGTGAAGCTCCTGTTTCATACTTAGTGCTTAATGAATGAAACCTATTATATTATTACATTCTCATTTTGTAAGGCTTCTCCAGTGCTTTCTGGGAGGCAACCAGATATGAATTAGAGTGATAGAGCTTTCCACTCCTTGTTCATTCCAGATAAGATGCCCCATTCACAGCAAGCTCTATGCAGTCAGGGCCAGCTTTATGGAACTCACGTAGGGCCCTGCGCCTCCCGTTCGGCTTAGTGTGCTCCTGTCACCAGCTTGAAATTCTTAATTATTTTTGAACAAGGGTCCCTAATTTTATTTTGCTGTGGGACCCACAAAATACATAGCTAGTCCTTTTGTTTTGTTTGTTTTTGAGACAGAGTCTCACTCTGTCACCAGGCGCCAGGCTGGAGTGCAATGGCGCAACCTTGGCTCACTGCAACCTCCGCCTCCTGGGTTCAAGCAATTCTCCTGCCTCAGCCTCCCGAGTAGCCGGGATTACAGGCACGCACCACCACACCCAGCTAATTTTTTTGTATTTTTAGTAGAGACGGGGTTTCACCATGTTGGCCAGGATAATCTCGATCTCTTGACCTCGTGATCCACTCGCCTCAGCCTCCCAAAGTGCTGGGATTACAGGCGTGAGCCACCGCGCCCGGCCTATAGCTAGTCTTAATACCAGTATCATCTCCATTTTCCAAGTGAGGAAACTGAGGCTCAGAGAGGAGAAGCAAGCAGCCCAAGGTCACACAGCAAGAAAGGGGTGGCATCAAATTCTGATTCTGAGGCCTAAGTTTATAACTGTGATGTGCCAGTACCTGGGCAATTCCTCATGTGTGGGTGGCACTTTACAGTTTATACTCTAGTGCATAGCGTTTGACCCTTATACCAGCTTTAGAAGCAGAAATTGTCATGCTAGCATCAGGCAGAGTACTTCGGTTTATTGAAGCCTCAGAAACCAACCCTGGCTAATTTGAGAAAAAGAAAAGGTGGGGAAGAGATATTGGAAGGAAAAGACCAGCTGGGACTTGGAAAGGGCAGGAACAAGCAGCTCCGGGAACATGGGGAGCAGGAGCCAGGGGTGTGTGGAGCAGGAACCAAAGGCCAGGTCTTCAGGGCTCCAGCTGTTTCCAATCTGAGCATTCGTTCCCCTTCAGTTTCTGATTCTCCCATGAGAAGGTCTGATTGGCTGTGTTTGGGTCATGTGCCCGCCCACTGACCTTGATGGTCCACCAAACAAGGTGGGAAGGATGGTCCCCCAAAGGCGGGTTAGAAAGTGGGGTGGGAGGGTTGAAAGCTGGGCAGATGGCTGTGTGCCCATTTTACAGATGAGGAATGGGAAGCCCAGAAAGAAGGCAAGGCCAGGGAACCGGAATGGTGACGTCTGGGCTCCAATCAGAGGCCCAGGCTGCCTCTCCCCTCCCAGGACTCCAGGCTGGCAGGGGAACAGGCCATTGTTCTCACTGTCGGAGTGAGTGGGGTGGAAGCCTCCTCCTCCTGAACTCCCCTTCAATGGACAGACCTCCCCCTTCAAATCCAGCTTCACTGCTCAGCTCCAGCCCTATGGGTGTTTAGAGCCCAGGGGCAAGGCTTATTCTTCCAATGTGCATTTTTCTGATATGTAAGACGCTATGTGGACCAAATATGTCCAGGCCTGGAAGCAGCCCAGGCATAGCTGGTTCATAAGTCCTGGAATGCTCCCTCCTGCACTCAAAAATGAAGGGTCTGTTTACAGAAATACGCTAGTGCATTGGAGTTGAACTTTTCCATTTCTTGGGAAAAGAACTCAGATATACAAAGAAAAATGAACCTTTTAAATTTTCCGTGGATATCATCTAGTTTGGTGATTAGGAGCAAGAGACAGGCTGGAATCAGAGGACCTAGGTTTACCTCTTGGCTTTGCCACTATGTGACCTCAGGCAGGACACTTAAACTCTGAGTCCCAGTTTCCTTTGAGAGATATGTACACACGTGTGTGGCATTTACTAAACACCACAAAAGTCCCTGCTGCTGTTCCATGTCCCTGATGTGATGTTGGTTATGAGCCCTCACGCTGGAGAAATAAAAAATCTTAAGCCAGGCTAATCATTTAAACTGTGTTTTTAGGCAAGACAGGCTTCACCTGGGGTGTTTCAGGGACAAGCTCCATTGATCAGCTTCCCACCCTCCTCTGCTCCTCTTCAAGAAGGCTTCTGCCTAAACCCCACTTTGGTAACAGAGAAACTGAGCTCCAATGATAGAGGTCAAGGTTAGGAAATGCCACTGAGCGAGTGCCCCCTTTGCACTAAGCATTATAGGTACACAAGCCCCTTGAATCCTTGTAACCATTCTGGATGGAAAGAGTCATGACTCCCTTAACCAACATTCTGGAGCTTGCAAGTCATGGAGGCAGCATTAGACTCCAGGATGTCCAACTTTGAGGCCTGTCTTTTCTCTGCTCCTACTAACAGGGTATTCCCATTCCTGGTCATAAGACAAGATTCAGAGGTGTCTGGGCTGTGCTTGGCCATGGCATTTGATCCCGAAAGGAAAAACTCTCGCTCACTCTCTCTCTCTGCCTCATTGATGATGATGATAATAATAATAATAATAATAATAATAATAACAATAACTTAATGGCTCAAGCATGGAAAGTCCAGTGGTGGGAATTCCTGGCTTCTGGGAGCTGGGAAGAAACAACAGCTTCAGGGATGGCAGGATGCAGGGGCTCCATGGATGTTGGCAGGACTCACTTATCTCTATCCCTTAGCAATGCTTGTGTGTGTGTGTGTTGGCTTCTCCCTCAGGCAGCCTCTTCCTGTTTTATGTCAAGATAGCCTTAGCAGCCCTTACGCCCTGGCAGCTTGGCAATGCCAGCAGAAGGAGACTCTGGGACTGACTCAGGTTGGCCTTACCAAAGTCAGATGCAAATCCCTTCACTTCTTTCTTTAGTTCATATTGGTCAGGCCTGCGTCTCCTTCGCACTTCTAGAGCTGGAGGTGGAGACTATGGTAGTTTTCTCACATTGATGCCCAAATTAATGACCTCCCTGCACCCAAGCCCCTTGCAATGTGAATTTATTTCCACATAATCTGAATCTGGGCTGGCCTGGAGACTTGCTCTGACCACTAGAATCCAAGGGAAGTGCTGCCGTGCCTGCTCCCAATCTCGGCTTCAAGAGTCCTCTTCATTTCTCCGTCTCTGTTGGAACTCTGGATAGCTACCATGAAAACAAGCCTGGGCTAGTCAGCTGCAGGAGGAGAGACCATCTGAAAGACAGCCTGGTCCCCCAGCAGAGACTAACCTCGGTGCAGCAGCCAGCCGACCTACCAGAGTTTGCTTTTTGAGCAATCTTATCTACCTTCTTGCAGGACTAGGATCGACAGACGACCAATAAAAACAGTAAGGCCCATCTGCAAAGCTGGAAATTGGAAGGTTCCCAGGGTTCAAATCCTGGCATGGCCATTTCCTAACTGTTAGGCTTAGTTTCCTGTGGCTGCCATAACACATTGCCACAAACTCGATGGTTCAAAACAACAAACGTTTATTCTAACACAGTTCTGGAGGCCAGAGGGGGAACATCAGTTTCCCTCAGCTGAAGTCAAGGTGTCCGCAAGACCATGCTCCCACAGGAAGCTCTGGGGGAGAAATCACTCCATGCCTCTTCCAGCTGCTGGTGGCTGCCGGCATTCCTTTGCTTGTAGCCACATCACTGCCATCTCTGCCTTGGTCTTCACACTGTCTTCTTTTCTGTGCATCTGTCCACCCTCCCTCAGCCTTCCTCTTATGAAACATCTGACATGCATGCTTCTAACACATATGGAGCCCAGCAGGATAATCCCAGACAATATCCTCATCACAAAATCCTTAATTCGACCATATTTGTAAAGACTTTACCAGGTACGGTAACATTCACAGGCTCCTGGGATTAGGAGAACCTGATTTCTTAGAGGCCCACCATTCAGCCCACTACACTAGCATGTGGCCCCAGGTAAGTGTCAACCTCACCGTGCCTCAGTTTCCTTATCTGTAAAATGACAGCAGCCACCTCACTGGGTAATTATAAAGATTTAATAAGTACTTAGAATGGTGACCAGCACATGATAAAAGCTTTGTAAATGTTAACCTTCAATAATATCAAGTGTCAGTCAGGTGCGGTGGCTCACACCTGCAATTCTAGCACTTTGGGAGGCAGAGGCGGGCAGATTGCTTGAGCCCAGGAGTTTGAGACCAGCCTGGGCAACATGACAAAACCCAGTCCCTACAAAAAAAAAAAAAAAAAAAAATTAGCCAGGCATGATGGCGTGTGACTGTAGTCTCAGCTACTTGGGAGGCTGAGGCACAGGAATATCTTGAACCCAGGAGGTCGAGGCTGCAGTAAGCTGAGTTCACACCACCGCACTCCAGCCTGGGAAACAGAGAGAGACTCTGTCTCTAAAAAGAATTATAATAATAAGATTTGGCTGTGACTGAAATTCCCACAGGAACAAATCCCTTCTCTGTCCTGTTTGCTCGCGCCTGTCTTCACAGCACCCACCGTGGAGACTTGCACATAGTAGGTGCTCAGTAAACATTAAATGCACACAGGTCACTGTGTGGCTTCAGACAAGTTGTTTCTCCTCTCTGGTCCTCAGTTTCCTTCTCCCTTCACGAAGAGCTTCTGATAGGGAAAGTCCATTCCTCTTCCTGGAAGGGTGTATCCCCATCAGGGGTAGAGGGTTCAGGGATCAGAAGCCGGCCAAAGCTGCTCTCTGTCTGAGTCACCAAATTTCTCAACTTCAGGCCAAGTGTCTAAATATTCTGACTGAGCTAGTGAGAGATAAGACTTGATTTGGCCCAAGCAGCTGCAGTCACAGCACTGGGGCTGAAGCTCCCTGGATCTTCTCAGCAGCATGAGTGAGCGTCTGGCACCTGCCAGGAACACAGGCTGCTGACCTGCACACAGATGGGGAGGCCCAGAGGCCTGGCTTTGGCAGCAAGAGCCTGCGTTTGCTGTGTCTGTTCACGCAGTCAACATCCGATCAAATCTCTGTGGCTCCAGTGGAGAAACTAAGGCACAAAGAGAGTGACAGATGTTTCCAGGGTTATGCTGGGAGACTGCTGTCCCATGAAGCTAAAAGCCAGAAGTCCTAACTCCCAGCCCAGCACCTGTGGGAACCTACCAGGCCCAGGAAGAAGGAGGGCTGGCAGGGTGTCACAGGCAGGGAGAGAGTCCGGGTAAATGCCCAGGGGTGAAAGACCAGATACAAGCTCAAAAACTAGAGTGAATGGGAGAAAGGGCTACGGACCCAGGACTTCGAATTCAGAGAAGAAAAGGGAACCACTGATGGTTTTGGGAAGAAGAGCAGCAGGATCTGAGAGGCTTTTTCCAAGTGTGTTCCATAGACCTCCAGCATCAGAATCGCCTAGAGCAGGAGCTGGGGGAGGTTGTCAAAATGTAGGTTCAAAATGTCAGAAAATGTCAAATGTGGGGTCCACCCTAGATGTGGCTCCCCATTGTAACAGGCCCCCTCCGAGAGGATTCTGAGGCACACCCACTGTTTTAGTGAGTAGGAGATGCAGCTAACATCCTAGTTATAAGGTCTAATCGCAGACAAACCTGGTTTCAAATCCCAGCTCTGCTACTTACTTGCTGTGTGATTTTAGGTCAGTTAAGGCACTGTTTTCTGAGCCTGTTTTCTCTCCTCTGTAATGAAACAATCTTACCATTTGCCTCAAAGATCCTTTGCTCTGAGGATTCAATAACATAATATAGGTAAAGTGCTCTACATAGATCCTGAGTCCTCCTAGCGCTCAAAAACACTAGTTTTTAGAGACCCCCTTGGG
This sequence comes from Callithrix jacchus, assembly GCF_049354715.1. NCBI lineage: Eukaryota > Metazoa > Chordata > Mammalia > Primates > Cebidae > Callithrix > Callithrix jacchus. Next base: position 44,532,121 of record NC_133506.1, on the reverse strand, counting down.
CAGAGGTGGGGAGAAAGCAATGGAAGAGGGCATGCATGGAGGCAGGGAGGCCAGTGAGGCGGCAGCTGGGGGACTCCGGGGAGAGGTCTGTGGCTGGGGTGTGGATGTGGTGACAGGCAGGGTGGCTCCTTTACACCATGCCAGGTGGTGGCATTCTTGTGTACTCGATGGTGAAAGAGGCTCCCTGGAGTTGGTCTAGGGCAGGAGAGAAGAGGATGAGTCAAAAGAGGTTGATCATAAGATCTGCATTCGCAGTCACGGTCTGGGTGCTTAGCGTGTGCCAGGCCCCGTGTCAGCTGCTTCCTGATCTTCATCTTCACAACTACCTGACAATGTGGGTAGCGCTTCATTAGGGGTTCTCAACCCTGACACTGGAGACACTTGCACTGGATAATTCCTTCATTAAGGGGCTGTGCTGTGCACCGTAAGGTATTCAGCAACAACCCTGCACTCCACCCACTAGATGCCATCAACGCTCCCGCCTTCCGGTTGTGACAACCCAAACAAACGGTCTCCAGACATGACCAGACGTTTCCCAGGGGGGCAAAATCACCCCTAGTTAAGAACCACTGCTTCATTCTCCTTTTATAGGGAGGGAATTGCAGGCTCAGAGAGCCAAAGCTGCTTGCCTACAGTCTCCCAGCTAAGAAGTGGCCGGATTTGGATTCAGAACCCAGGATGTTAAGCTCTGCTGTGAAGGAAGCCACATCTGTGCAGTGACAGGCCCAGATGCTCTATATGGGGCCTTGGAGACAGTGTTCTTTTCCGAAGAGGCAGCTGGAGGCACCTGCTAAGCAGATGGGCTGCATGAACATGGATTGCATGTTTATTGAGGATGGTTGTAGAAGCAATGATGGGGATTATGAGGGAGCCAAATCCCCCTTCAGGGGCTACCACCACCTGCCCTGGACAGAGGGATCAAGGGAGATGGGACATGGAGGGCAGGCCAGAAGGACCAAGGTGGCACTGTTAGGAGAAGCTGGGTGAGCTCAGCTGTGCCTGGAGCCCCCCTTGCCGGGAGCCTCCCCAAACACTCTCCAAGACCTTCGGGCTAAATATTCATCCTGCAAATGCTCTTTTCCTTCCTTCGTGGGGAGTGGGGGCTTAGAGGTGGGTCCAAGAAATTTGGGGAGATGAAATCCAGAGAAAGAGGAAGGGGCTAGGCCAGAGGTCAGAGATCAGGTGAAAGTAGTCAGAGGCAAGGAATAGACATTCGTCCCCTTGGGGTTGGCATCTAAAGCCTTCCAGAGTGAGCCCAACTGTCACCACAGCCATCTCCCTCAGGGAGGCATAGAATTCAAAATATGTTTTTGTTTTCTTAAGACATGGGGAATAAAATTATGGGTTTTTTGGTCCAGTCTCTTTTTTTTCTTTTTTGAGATGGAGTCTCACTGTGTCACCCAAACTGGAGTGCAGTGGAGAGATCTCAGCTCACTGCAACCTCTACCTCCTGGGTTCAAGCAATTCTTGTGCCTCAGCCTCCTGAGTAGCTGGAATTACAGGTGCCCACCACCACGCCTAGCTAATTTTTGTATTTTTAGTAGAGATGGGGTTTCACCATGTTGGCCAGGCTGGTCTTGAACTCCTGACCTCAGGCAATCTGCCTGCCTGGGCTTCCTAAAGTCATGGGATTACAGGTGTGAGCCACCATGCCCCACCCAGTCTTGATCTTTTTAAGCAAGGGAATTGGAGGTGAAGGAAAAATTAAGTCAAAAAGTCTTACCCAGAGGCCCAGTGCAGTAGCTTATGCCTGTCCCAGCACTTTGGGAGGTCAAGGTGAGTGGATCACCAGAGGTCAGGAGTTCGAGACCAGCCTGGACAACATGGTGAAACCCTGTTTCTACTAAAAAAACAAAATTAGCTGGGCATGGTGGCACATGCCTGTAGTCCCAGCTATTTGGGAGGCTGAGACAAGAGAATTGCTTGAATCCAGGAGGCAGAGGCTGCAGTGAGCTGAAATCGCGCCGCTGCACTCTAGCCTGGAAAACAAAAGCAAAACACCATCTCAAAAAAAAAAAAAAAAATCTTATCCGGAGAAGAAGTGATTTTTCTAGACCCTAGAATTGTTTATACAGATGGTTGCTATAAAAGGCCTGACTTTGCACCAATAAAGAAGACAGATTTATGGTGGAGACAGCCCTGAATGAGTTCAGTAATCAAAGGCAAGGTCCCGCCAGGTTAAGCTGCAGCAGGCTCCGCTCCCCATCAAAAATGACAGGCTCTGTCTGACGGGTTCTGCTGCAGATGATGGAACTGATAAGGGCATCATGCTGTCAAACGGTTTTACTGCCGAGACGGTCGTGTATGTGTCCAAAGCATCACGTCTAACCTCTGGGCTATGATGACTCCAGAGCCTGCAAATCTTGGTGGGAGAATTGCAGGGAGCATTAAGTACGTCTTTCGTCGGAAATGGTGCTCATTAAAGAAATATGTGCCTGTTAGCCATCACTTGAATTATATGACATCGCCGACACTGCATGTGTGTGTGGGTGCATGCACGCACGCACTTGTGTGTTTACATTTTCTTTTCCTTCTTTGTTCCTCCACGAAAGCAGAAAAAATGTTAGAAGATGTTCAAGGGAGATGTGAAGACAGAGAGAAATGCAATTCCATCCACTCTTCTCTCTTGTAAGTTAAAAATGTAGCCGGGCACATTGGCTCACACCTGTAATCCCAGACACATTGGCTCACGCCTGTAAGGCCAAGGTGGGTGGATCTCGAAGTCAGGAATTAGAGACCATCCTGGCCAGCAAGGTGAAACCCCGGCTCTACTAAAAATACAAAAAATTAGCTGGGCATAGTGGTGCACGCCTGTAATCTCAGCTACTCGGGAGGCTGAGGCAGGAGAATCACTTGAACCAGGGAGTCGAAAGTTGCAGTGAGCCAAGATTGCACAACTGCACTCCAGCCCAGCGACAGAATGAGACTCCATCAAAAAAAGAAAGATAAAAATGATGCATCTTTGGGTGTTTTTAGGCCAAGAGCCATTCTTCACGCGGAGGGCTTGTGGGAAGGCAGATTCTGACTCAGTAAGTCTGGGGTGAATCCTGGGATGCCGCTTCTCCAATGCGCTCCCAGGAAACGCTAAGACTACTGGTCTGAGACCCATGTTGGGCCTTAGCAAGCAGTGTGTGTCCCTGCCTATGGATGCCTCCTGCCTGCTCTTTCATCCCCTGCCCTTTCTTCCTGCTGCTAAGTCTCCCCTGGTCTCCCTGCCGCTTCCTTTAGCAAGTGTTTGCTCCACTTAAGGATTCAGGGAACATCCAGCCTGGAGAGATGCTGGAGGCCATCTTGTCCAACTCTCTTCAGAGTTCCCCGGTGCTTTTGCGGCAAGAGCTAAAAACCCAACTCAACCCACACACATTAATATAGACTTGTAGACGATACAAAGGGCCTTTTTTTTTTTTGGTGTGTTTTAAAACATAAATGATATCATATCATATGCGTCATTCTGTGCCTGTTTTCCTCCCTTAGTAACCAATCTTGGAGGTTTTTTAAGGTCAGCAGAGGCAAACCCCCCCATCAACAGCAGCCCAGGATATATTCCAGGATATAAACTAACAACAGTCTTGACATTACTGACATTTGCGGCTGGACGATTCTTCTTAAGGAGCTGTCCTGTGCATTATACTATGTTTTGCAACATCTCTAGCCTCTACCTATAAGAATCCAGTAGCACCCCCCTGCACCCACCAGTTGTGACCACCAAAATGGCATCAGACATTGCTAAATGTGTCCGAGAGGCAAAACTGCCCTGGTTGAGAAGCATGGGAATAAGATCGGAAGAGCAAATTTCAAAGTAAGGTGAGTTACTTCCTGGGGCATAAGGAAGGACTGGAATCGGGATAGACAGTTCTCATTCGTTGTGACTTCATTCCTTCATCTGTTTCATACGTATTTATTAAGCACCTGTGCCAGGCACCATGCCAGGTGCTAGGATGCAGCAGAGATGAAAACAAACAAGAATCCGTCCTGTTGTGGCTCTACCATTCTCCCTGGGGAGACAGACAAGAAACTAGCAAATAAGACTTCGTTTTGTATAAAAATGCTCCTTTCGGTGTTGCAAAGAAGAATTAGTACTGGGACTCAGGATCTCTCAGCTAAGCAATTCTTTTTACTTCCTGCAGAAAGGGTACTCCCACTAGCAATCTTGCTACCAGAGGACAAGAAAAGGAAAGCAGGCATATTTATTTCTTACGCATTTGAGGTTGTCCTTACTGCTCTGTCTGATCTCTGTTGGCTGGAGCCAGACTTCACAATCTAAACTAAAACCTGACTGGCTAATAACTTGAAACTTTTCTAAACAGGTAAAAGCAATGGAGAGCAAAAAAAGGAATCCAAATAAGGAAGGGTCATAGGCTGCGAGCTGGGACATGCCTGTGAGCACGTCCAGCTCAAAATAAAATAAATAAAATATATTTTTTTTAAAAAAGATATCTTGGTTAAAGTACAAAGACATAGAATGTACTATGTGCCTGTAAGCACGTCTAACAGCTACACAGGATAGGGCTTCTAGTAAAAAGGCAAGAAGGTTTTTGAAGAAAGCGTTTAAAGCAAACTATTATTTCTAACATGTATGAATTTTTCTTAAACAAGAAAGAAAACTTTGAAAGGGAACTTTTTTTGTTTGTTTGCTTCCCACAGACATCAGTATGGGAGATGTGCTAAGAGCTGTGGGGAAGTCCAGCAGGGGAGGGGCTGGAGTGCCGGGGCCAAGTGGGGACCTCACGGCCTCTCCTATGATGTTTTCAAGTATTAAAATAATATCTCCGGGGAACGATCCAAGATGGCCGATCGCTAACATCCCGGGATTGCAGCTCTCAGGGAAGGCGCGGAGAACTAGAGGACGCCACACTTTCAGACAAATTCTGGTCGCTCATGGAGCAGGAGATCCACCAGTGGAGGAAACACACAGGTGGCCAGCGCAACTCTTGTGGCCGGTGCAGCGGTTCCGCCGGCACCTTGGCGCGGCAGCTCTTGGAGCAAGGAGCAAAGTAAACAGGTTCGGAGGACCTGCACGGGTCCCCAGCAGGACACCAGAGCCCGGCAGCGGCTGTGACGGCACCTCGGCGCGGGAGTGCTCGGCGCAGAGTAAACAGGACCGGTTTCCCTTCTGACCGAGGTTTGGAGCCCCAGGAAGGCAGAGTCACCTACTACCGACACAAGAAGGAAGCCCGACAGGAGAATCCTGGGCAGAAAAGCACCATCAGTTTTAACGCCGCTGCTCTGGCCCTGGGAACTAACAACCTGGACGCCCACTCAAGAGACCTAATCTGAAAGTTGGTTATTTCAAAGAGACAGGAGGATAAATTTACAATGACAGGAAGAAACCAGCGTAAAAAAGCTGAGAATACTCAAAATCAGAACGCCTCTCCCTCTAAAGATGATCACAGTTCCACATCAATAATGGAACAAGGCTTGATGGAGAATGAGCGCATCCCAATGACAGAATCACTCTTCAAGGAATGGATAATAAGAAACTTCGGTGAGTTAAAAGACCATGTTGTAGCCCAACGTAAAGAAACTAGGAACTTTGAAAAAAGGTTTGATGAAATCCTATTGAGAATAGACAACTTAGAGCGGAGTATGAGTGAATTAATGGAACTAAAGAATACAATACAGGAACTCCGAGAAGTATGCACAGGTTTAAACACTCGAATTGTTCAAGCAGAAGAAAGAATATCAGAGGTCAAAGTCCAACTTAATGAAATAAAACGTGAAGAAAAGATTAGAGAAAAAAGGATAAAAAGGAATGAGCAAAGTCTCCAAGAAATGTGGGACTATGTGAAAAGACCAAATTTACGTTTGATAGGTGTACCTGAATGCGACGGAGAGAATGAATCCAAGCTGGAAAATACCCTTCAGGATATTATTCAGGAAAATTTTCCTAAACTAGCAAAGCAGGTCAAAATTCAACCCCAGGTAATACAGAGAACACCACAAAGATATTCCTCAAGAAGAGCAACCCCAAGGCACATAATCGTTAGATTCACCAGGGTTGAAACGAAGGAGAAAATACTAAGGGCAGCCAGAGAGAAAGGTCATGTTTCCCACAAAGGCAAGCTTATCAGACTTACAGCAGATCTCTCAGCAGAAACTCTACAAGCCAGAAGAGAGTGGGGGCCAATATTCAACATTCTCAAAGAACAGAACCTTCAGCCCAGAATTTCATATCCAGCCAAACTAAGCTTCACAACTGAAGGAAAAATAAAATCTTTTATGAACAAGCAAGAACTCGGAGATTTTATTACCACCAGGCCTGCTTTACAAGAGCTTCTGAAAGAAGCATTACACACATAAAGAAACAACCAGTATTAGCCTTTCTAAAAATACACCAAAAAGTAAAGAGCACCAACATAAAGAAGAATTTACACCAACGAATGGATAAAACAGCCAGTCAACATCAAATGGCAGTAACCCTAAATTTAAATTGACTAAATCCCCCAATCAAAAGACACAGCCAAAACCCAATGGCATTTTACATCCAGACCTGTTTCACATGCAAGGATACACAAAGACTCAAAACAAAGGGATGGAGAAAGATTTACCAACCAAATGGAGAGCAAAAATAAATAATAAATAAATAAAAAGCAGGAGTTGCAATTCTCGTGTCGGATAAAATAGATTTTAAAGCAACAAAGATATAGTGGTAAAAGGATCAATGCAACAACAAGAGCTAACGATCCTAACACCCAGATACGAGACTTAGATTCAATGAGACAGAAAATTAATAAGGATATCAAGGACTCGAACTCAGATCCGGAACAAGTAAACTTAATAAATATTCATAGAGCTCTCCACTTCAAATACACAAAATATACATTCTTGTCAATACCACATCACACCTACCCATAAGTTTAAATGAAACATTGATTGGCCATTATTAATACTCATTTTTTTTTTCAAAATAAAGCAATATTTCCATTTACTCTCCCTCTTTCTCTTCCTCTTTCTTCCTCTCCTTTACTTATTTTTTTTTTCTTTCCTTCTCTCAAAAAAAAAGAAATCAACTTGTAAACCTCTAGATCCAGGTCAGCAATGTCTCTCTCATTGCTTGATTTCCTTCCTTCCCTTCCCTCCCTCCCTCCCTCCCTCCCCGCTTCCTCCCTCCCTTCCTTCCTTCCTTCCTTCATCCCTTCCTTCCTCCCTACCGTCCTTCTTCCCTCCCTCCCCGCTTCCTCCCTTCCTTCCTTCCTTCCTTCATCCCTTCCTTCCTCCCTACCGTCCTTCTTCCCTCCCTCCCCTCTTCCTCCCTTCAAAAAAAATAAAATAATATCTCCATGAGTTATTTGGATGCTTTAAATTTTTCTTAGTACTTGAGCCTAGGAGTTTGAGACCAGCCTGGGCAACATAGAAAGACCCCTCTCTACAAAATTTTTTTTAAAAAAACAGCCAGATGTGGTGGTGCACATCTGGAGTCCCAGGGACATGGCTGAGGTGGGAGGATCACTTGAGCCCAGGAGGTGGAGGCTGCAGTGAGCCATGATGGTGCCACTGCACTCCAGCCTGGGAGACAGAGACCTTGTCTAAAAGAAAAAAAAAATTTTAAGATGGGTGGGCTGGCCAGGTGCGGTGGCTCACGCCTGTAATCCCAGCACTTTGGGAGGCTGAAGGGCGGGTGGATCACGAGGTCAAGAGATCGAGACCATCCTGGTCAACATGGTGAAACCCCGTCTCTACTAAAAATACAAAAAATTAGCTGGGCGTGGTGGCGCACGCCTGTAATCTCAGCTACTCGGGAGGCTGAGGCAGGAGAATTGCTTGAACCCAGAAGGCGGAGGTTGCGGTGAGCCGAGATCGCGCCATTGCACTCCAGCCTAGGTAACAAGAGCGAAACTCCGTCTCAAAAAAAAAAAAAGATGGGTGGGCTGAGCCGGTCCCAGCCTGGCTCCCTGCAACAAGGAGATATTTCAAGGGCCAAACCCTGGCTCCTGGACAGCAGCTGGCCTCACCCCCAGCTATTCCTTCTCCAAATGCCCTCGCTTAGGACGATAAACTCCTGAGCCGCACTTGCATGGAGCTGCACCCCCATCCCAAGAGCTCGTGGTGTGCTCCAGAGGCACCCTCTCTCCACCTGTGTGGGTTCCTCCGGCCATTGGTAAAAGATAATAGTCACGTCTAACATGTAAAAAAGTAATCCCCATGTTTCTCAAGGCCCTGGGTTTCCAGTCCCTGCTCCCTTTCTGACTTTTTCTCCTCCCACCCTCCCCCAACTCACTCGACTCCAGCCACACTGACTTTCTTTCTGCTCCTCCAGCGTTTAGGCTGGTCCTGCCACTGGGCCTTTGCACTTGCTGTTCCTAATGGCAGCAGGCTTTCCCCAGGGCCTCCCCACAGCCAACTTTTTATCAGCCAGGTCCCAACTCAAATGTCGCCTCCACAGAGAGCACATCCTGATCACCCAGACAAAGGAGGCCTTTTCTCCAAATCTCCTTACGTGCCTCTCTCATATGTGTGTTTCTGTGACAGTCTGGATCTGTGTCCCTGCCCAAATCTCCTGTTCAGTTGTAATCCCCAATGTTAGAGGGGGGCTTGGTGAGAGATGATTGGATTACAAGGGTGGTTTCTCACGATGTAACAACATCCCCCTTAGAGCTGTCATCGAGATAGCAAGTTCTCATGAGATCTGGCTGTTTAAAAGTGTGTGGCACCTCCCTGCTCTTCTGCCTCCCGCACCAGCCACGGGAAGATGCCTGCTTCCCCTTCCCCCTTCTGCCATGAGTAAAAGCTCCCCGAGACCTCCCCAGAAGCAGGTGCCACCATGCTTCCTGTAGAGCCAGCAGAGCCATGAGCCAGTTACCCCTCTTCTCTTTATAAATCACCCAGACTCAGGTATTTCTTTATAGCAGTGCGAGAATGGACTAACAGTTTCCTTCACTGTACTTGTGACTCGATGAAATGATTTCATTTCGTCAGCTCCATAAGAAGAGGACCTTACTTTGTTCTCTGTGTACAAACACATAGTAGGTGCTCTATAAATTTTTGTTGAACAAACATGTAAATGAATGAATGAACGAGAGCCAGTGTGATTTGGGTGACTACCTGCATGTGCTAAATAAACTCTCCATTATCTCTGGGGGTTCTGTGTGTTCAGTTTGGTTTTTGCCACATCTGTATACCCTCTGTTCTATTACAACTTAGCATTAAACTTATTCAAGGAATCTTGACAATATCACCAGAAACGGAAAGCCAGTATCAGCACATACTTGCTATAAATAGAAAAAAAAAATCTATACAAATAAATGCCATGAAGACATAAAAAAGTTATCAAATTCTTACAGGACGCAATTGCTACTGTAGATTCTAAAAAAAAATTTTTTAAGCCTGGGGCTGTTGTGTCTTTCTTAGAAAGGAGATTTGCAGGTGTCAGAGAGGTGTTCAAGACAAGCTAACCCCAACCCGAGGCTTTCTCAATGCTCTTTCTACAATCCATCCCAACATCTACTTGCAGCAGACCCTGTGGATGGCCCCAGATCCAACCTCCCTTCCTGCCAGCAGCAGCTGTCTGGAGAGATTTCCTTCCAGCTGAGCCGCCCAAGGGCTCCTCTCCAGCCCTGATCTGTAGAATGGAAAAAATACTAGCCCACAGCTCACAGATTAAGAGATCAGATGAGCTCATTTATAGAAACCCATGGAACAATGATAAGCATGAAATAATCGTCACTGTTTGAGACTAACAGCAGGTCATGCCGTGCAAAGTGCCTCACGTCATCCCAGAGAGTCTTCATAACAACCTTTATCTCATGGGTGTACTATTATCATCCTATTTGGCCAATGAAAAAGCAGAGGCCCAGAGAGGTGAAGTAAATTGCCCAAGCTCACACAGCAAGGAGGTAATGGAGCTGGGATTCGAACCCAGGTTGCCTGACTACAGGGCTGCACATGGCCAGATGTACAAACCCCATAGAGGATGGGGTTCCTGTTCATCCAGACCCATGGTCCCACAGGTCCTCTCATCCCTTACCTGCTCTCTTTGCACCTTGTATTTCACTCCTTCTGCTCTGAGGAGATTTCTCTCCCTAGAGATCCTTGGGCTTCAGGGAACCAGGAGGAGAGGAGGTGAAGTTTGCCTGGCTAAATCTGTGGTCAGAATCCTAATGACCCAGTAATTTTCCTCCAAGTCCAGTATTCTCAGGATTCAGTTCTAATCATCCATCTATCCACTCACCCGCCCACCCACCCATCCATCCATCAATCCACTCACCCATCCATTCATTTACTCATTCATCCTTTCTCTCATTCAACCATCCACCCACCTTCCCGCCATCCATCCACCCACCCATCCACCCACCCACACTTCCACCTCATTTACCCACCCATTTCACTTTCTTCCATCCACCCATCTATCCACTCACCTAACCATCCATCCACTCATTCAGCCACCTATTCACCCATCCATCAATCCACTCACACATCCACTCACTCAATCATCTGTTCTCCCATCCGCCCATTCATCCACTCACCCACCATCCATTCATCCAACCATCCACTCACCCATCTACTCATTTACCCAGTCATTTCGCCTATTCTTCCATCCATCCATCTATTCATCCACCCTCTCACCCATCTACTCATTCACTCACCCATTCATCTATTCTCCCACTACCCCCATTCATCCATCAGTCCATCCATCCATCCATGCAACATTTATCGAAGGCTCACTACATGCCTGCAAGGTTCAGGTGAGGGACAGAGGGGACCATATAGGCCTCTCTCAGCCTCCAGCCTGACTCATTCCTGCTTCCATCCACTTTTGATCTGGGAAAATTCCTCTCCTGGGAGAGCCAGGGATGGCAGGGAGCAAAAGGTGGTCGGGTGAGGGTCGGGGCTTCGGCAGCATCTCTCTGCTGAGGCCCCAGCCCCTTCTCCACGTGGACAAAATGGAAACCTGTGGTTTTTCTTCCTGCATTGAACCAGCAGGCTGAGCTGGACTCCTGGGACATTAAAAGGGGGTCAGAGGTGAAGATGTGTCTTCTAAGTGAGATCCTGTGGGTGGGGTGTGTGTGTGTGTGTGTGTGTGTGTGTGTGTGTGTGTGTGTGTGATGAGGTGGAAGGAGAGGGGTCTGTGCCTCTCTGTCTCTGTCAGACACACAGAGAATGGCAGCGGTGAGCCTGCAGTGTATTGGGAAGACATTGCTGTTTGCCTAGAAGTGATCATGAACCCCAGCTCCTCCCTGCCAGGAGACTGGGTTCTGGGCTTCCAGGCACAACCGTCTTCCCTCCCTTCCTCCGTTCCACATTTCTTCCTCCTCCTCAAACCCTGGTCCGGGTGCTCCCAGGCTGGCTAGGTTCAGCCAAAGGATAGAAGAGCCAATCCCAGCCTCCACCCAGGTGAAGAACTCCTGCAGGGTAGAGTCAGCAGTTGGTTCAAAGCCCACCGTCATCCATGCGATCTGACCACACAGCACACGCCGCTTTTTTACCTACCTATCATGTGCCCTACATCTCCCGATGGGATGGATGCACTCTGCCCTTCGGAGCCTCTCCCCAGTCCTCAGGGATCACGGCTCACTGTAGATCACAGTCCACTGTAGAGAGACCTCCAGCTACGACCCAGGTGACACTCACTGACTAGAATTCACAATTCACATCATCCTGCCACCAATACCTCTGTGAGCTAGACACTGAAATCGACTCCATTTTACAGATTTGGAGACTGAGGCCCAGAGAGATTGAGTTCCCATCTGAGGTGGGATGGTGGGTGAGCAGCAGACACCCTGGCAGGCAGCCTGGCTCTTGAGCCACGTGTCACCACCGTCTTAGTGAAAATCAGCCACAAGGAGGGAGGGATTCCCCTCCCAATCTCCTGGTCCTTGCCAAGGGTCCACGCTGGGCACCAGAGGAGGAAGGGAGTCCACGCCGGCTCTGGCCTCAGACTCTCATTCCTCAGGAAACCGCTGTAGCGTTGTCTCCTCTTTCCCTGTGGCCACCCTAGGTTGTATCTGTACCTTCCCAGCTAGCCCCAGTGTCATTGCATATTTATCTGTTGATCACTCAGCTCCAGGGGCTGCAGTATCAGCCCAGGGAAGGCAGGCTCTTGTCTGTCTTGTTAGGGGCTGTGGTCTGCCGCTGGACACAGTCAGTATTCAATTAATTTTGGCCAAAGCGCTTTTGGATCAGTTGTCTATTGTCAGTGTGGCTCAGATGCAACCCCGCCGATAACCGTGTGACTCTGGCAGGTCACAGCCCCCGTCTGAGCCTCCCTCCCATCATCTGTAAAATAGACTTGTCTCTGAGTCCTACACGTATTAAACACTCAAAGGATTTCTATTGCATGAGTTAGTGAAATCCGAGCTGGAAGGGCCTTTAGAGGCCAGGGTTGCAAACTCAAAGACTCCAAGAGCCAGGCAGGAGTCATGAAACGGCCAAGGGAGCTGGGCGGGGACTGAGGCAGCTGCTACTCAGCTCCACCCACCAGCACTGCCAGATCTTCTGATTTCTCAAGAAGAGCCAGAAGTCTAGAGATTTACAAGTTTCCTGATTTGTAAGTATTGGCAACTAATTTAAAACACTTAAGCACATCTGTGGACAGGATGTGGCTGCAGGCTCTTTCTTTGCAACTCATGACTCATCTAACTGCTCGTGGCACAGATGAGATCGAAGCCCAGAGAGGCCACCAGCCCCCCAGTCACAGAGCTCAGGAAATAGAGAGGAAACAATAATCTTTGTACTTCAGCTGCCGCCCTGTTGCCCAAGCTCAGGGCAATAGCTGGGCCCTGATCCCGAGGGAGGCAATGCCGCCTTCTCCTCCAGGCCTGGCAGTTCCAGAGTGAGAGGAAGGTCACACTATCTCTGGGCGCACTACAGCCTTTGCCTCCTGCCAGGACCAGGCAGTATCAGGCACTGGGATCGAGAGAACATGCCAAACAATGGGCTGGACTAGGAGGTAAGAGCTGGAGTCAGGGAGGGGGTGGGCACACCCTTTCCTTGCTTCAGGGATGTGCAAACCCCTTCAGCAGCCCTGGGAACAGGCCAGTTCAAGCCCTGCTTCTGGAGAAACATGCTCTGCCATTGAGGCTGGAAGCTCTGGCCCTGCGTGGTTCTTGAAACCTTGGAATGCATCTATCCAACACCCTCTATATGCCATCTGACCCACACCCCCGAAACCTATGCCCACCACTCCTCCCTCCCTTCCCCTTACTCTGTCTGCCCAGCCACAATGGTGCCTGCTGTGCCCTGAACACAGCAGCTCGACTCCTACCTCAGGGCCTTTGCACATGCTGTTCCCTCTGCCTGGCTCACTTCACTCATTAGGCAGAGGGCTATTTAGGCCTCTACTTGAATGCCACCTTCTCGGTGAGGCCCTCCCTACCTGTTCACTCTGTTAAAATTGCAAACATCCCCACACTCCCTAACCTCCATCTGGCTTTCTTTTACCCTGCAGCATTTATAACCCCGGGGCATGGATGTTACACAGTTTGTGTTTCCCCTTCCTGTTGCTGCTGTAACAAATCGCTAGGAACTTGGGAACTGGAAATAACACCCATGCGTGACCTTGCAGTTCTGGAGGGCTGAAGCCTGCAGTGGGGCTCAGCAGGCTAAAATCAAGGTGGCCATGTTCCTTCTAGAGGCTCACAGGGAAAATCCATTTCTCCAGCTTCTCAAGGCCACCTGCATTCCAGGGCTCATGACTCCATCCTCCATCTTCAAAGTCAGCAACGGTAAGTCCCAGGCCATCTTTCCCATGCTGCATCCCTCTGCCTGCAACACCCCTGCTTCCCTCATGCACTGATAAGGCCCCTTGTGATGACATTGGGTCACAATGTCATCAGCTGGGTAATCCAGGGTTGTGCTCCCCCAGGTCAAGGTCAGCTGCTCAGCAGCCTTTATTCCCCTTGGCCATGTAACCTAGTACATTCACAGGCTCCAGGGATGAGGACATCTTGGAGAAAGGGGCTTGACTCTGCCCACGAAGCAGGCCAACACACCAGGCGTCGCCTCCGGGAAGGCACCCGTTCCCTGCTTTATGTCCTCCCAGTGCCTGGTGCACAGCAGGTGCTCAGTAGACCCTTGGTGACTACGCGGGTGCTAGAGTAGCACATGGCCACCGAGGGAAAGGGTCACAGGAAAGGTGACTTAGCTACCCCAGGGTTCCTCCCTGTCTTACTGATGAGATTTAGGCAGACCTGACATGCTCAAGAGTGAGGAGCTGTGACTTAGCCCGTCCTTCCACACCCCCACAAAGAGAGGTGGGCCCAAAGAGAAGGCCTGAGGTCCGGCAGCTTTAAAGGGGACAGTCCTGACCCAGAGCCCTCTCTCTGAGCACCCCTCACAACCCCCACGAACTCCCCTCCCAAGGCTGGGCCAGCAGTGCCTTCAGGGGGCTGCCCAAGCATGTCCCTGCCATGTGGGACCTGCCTGCATGGCTCAGCAGGACCTGGATGAGTCACTGGAGAGCTGGGTGCCCTCCCTCCAGTCCCACATGTCTCCCTGGCTTCAAAGGAGACCAACTCAGGGCCCAACTTTCCTCATGACTGAAAAATGTTCCACCCTAAAGGACATGAGCAACAGCTTGCCGAGAAAGAAGGACGACGGCAACAAGTGGCTTTTGAGCACGGGGAGAGACGCTTGGCCACACACAGCTACAGGCAGAGATCTGGGAAACAGACTGCCAGGTAAAGCAGGTGAGAAACAGAACTTTTCTGCAAATCAGAACACTCATCATAAAATGTTTGCTTCACAAGGACACATATACATCCAGGGACCTATGTCATGGGCCCCGGTATCGAGGCTCAAGGAGAAAATAAAATAAAACAATGGATTGTCCTGACATGCGACAGTGACGCTATGGGGTTTTTGTTTTTTTAGATGGAGTCTCACTTTGTCACCCTATTGTCAGTGTGGCTCAGATGCAGCTCCTGCCACTGACCATGTGACTCTGGCAGGTCACACCCCCTCTCTGAGCCTCCCTTCTATCACCTATAAAATACTTGTCTCTGAGTCCTACACATATTAAACACTCCAAAGATCTCATGATCTCGGCTCACTGCTTCTGCCTCCCAGGTTCAAGCGATTCTCCTGCCTCAGACTCCCAAGTAGCTGGGAGTACAGGTGCTTACCACCATGCCTGGCTAATTTTTGGTATTTTTAGTAGACAGGGTTTTGCCATGTTAGCCAGGCTGGTCTCTTGACCTCAGGTGATCTGCCAGCTTGTATGAGATGGAGAAGGGCAGGGCACATCACTGAACAAAATGGAGGTCCCTTCACCCCAGAGTTGTGCACCCAGTCTCCCTCACTCCCACTACCTCTCTGGGCCTCACTGCATGGACAGACAATGGCACTAACCACCTCCTGGGCCTCCCTGACTCTGCCTTTGCCTCCCCTCTTTTCCCCCAACTGTCCCTTCTCTATCCAGCAGCTGGAGCGATCTTCCCAAAATTCTAATTTCGTCTTCCCTTGGCCTGCTCTCAGGTGGGGCCAGGGACGAGGTGAGGCCGGCAGGTGCCCGGGCCCGAAGTCAGGAGACCCCACTCTCAGGCGAGCCCCTTCTCTGGCCTGAATCACAGCAAGACCTCCTTATGTTGTGCACTCAGGGTCCTCCTCACGCAGATGGGAACAGTCTGGAATCCCCCCAGAGCCATGTTTAAGGTTTCCTTCCAAGCAGACAGGGCCGCTCCAGGCAGATGGCTTCTTCCATCCAGATGAGGGTGGAGGCCTGGAGACCTGGCAGCTCTGGGCTGGTGGGATAATATCCAGGGGAGAGGTTTCTGTTTTCCTGCAGTGGTTCTCTGGCCTATGCTGGCTGGATGGGGGCGTTGTTAAATCCTCCAGCTTCCTGGGGCCTGGAGAGGAGCAACCCTGAGGTGGACTCTGCACCCCCACCCAGAGGCCCCAGCAGGATAGAGCCCAGTTACCCAAGTAATAACCTGCTCATCTACACACCCAGCAGTACCGGCTGCGCCCTCCCTTCTGCTCTCAGAGCTTCCCAGGATCAGCTCCCAGCTAAGCTCCCTGCCCTTGGACCCTCCAAGTGTCCAATTCTGGAGGAGACCCAAGCCAAGACCCAGAGAGATGGGTCAGTGGCTCAGGGCTGTGCAGCTTATCATATCTGCAGAATTCTCTCTGTGGCCTGGGTCTTCCTGTCTTCTGGGTGATACTAGGTGATGAACAGGTCAAGACGTCAGTGGGTGGCTATATGCAGTTGTTCATGTCTATAATCCCAGCACGTTGGGATTCCCATCACAAGGTCAGGAGTTCAAGACCAGCCTGGTCAACATGGAGAAACACTGTCTCTACTAAAAATACAAAAATTAGCTGGGCATGGTGGTGACAGACACCTGTAATTCCAGCTACTTGGGAGGCAAAGGCAGGAGAATCACTTGAACCCAGGAGGCAGGGTGGAGGCTGCAGTGAGCCAAGACTGTGCTACTGCACTCCAGCCTGGGCGACGAGAGCAAAACTCCATCTCAAAAAAAAGCAACAACAACCAAAATAAAAGCACATTGTATACATATGCAGAATATGCACCTTAAGAAAAATTGTAGGCTGAGCACAGTGGCTCATGCCTGTAATCCCAGCACTTTAGGAGGCCAAGGCAGGCGGATTATGAGGCCAAGTGATCGAGACTATCCTGGCCAACATGGTGAAATCCCATCTCTACTAAAAATACAAATATTAGCTGGGCATGGTGCTGCACACCTGTAGCCCCAGCTACCTAGGAGGCTGAGGCAGAACCCAGGAGGCAGAGGTCTCAGTGAGCCAAGATCACACCACTGCACACA
Organism: Callithrix jacchus; assembly: GCF_049354715.1. Taxonomy (NCBI): domain Eukaryota; kingdom Metazoa; phylum Chordata; class Mammalia; order Primates; family Cebidae; genus Callithrix; species Callithrix jacchus. The sequence continues at coordinate 44,515,400 of NC_133506.1, read as the reverse complement.
GCCTCCATCTCAAAAAAAATGTAATCAAAATTAAAAAGTAAACGCACACTGTGCACACACATGAAACTCTTGCTGCACACCAAGGGTCGGGAAAGAAGTCACTAGTCAGCTGGTTACAGGGATGTTCCAGGTGGGAGCTCTCATTATCCCATTTCTCCACAAGGCCCAGACACATTCCCAAGGCTGCAAAGCTGGGAAGGAGCAAAGCTGGGATTTTTCTTTTTGTTTTTTTGAGATTCAGTCTTGCTCTGTCACCTGGGCTGGAGTGCAATGGCGCGATCTTGGTTCACTGCAACCTCCGTCACCCTGGTTCAAACAAGTCTCCTGCCTCAGCCTCCCGAGTAGCTGGGATTACAGGTGCCCACCACCACGCCTGGCTAATTTTTGTATTTTTTTTTTTAATTCGAATTGTTAAAAAAATTTGTCTTTTTTTTTAATTGCATTTTAGGTTTTGGGATATATGTGCAGAACATGCAAGATAGTTGCATAGGTACACACGTGGCAGTGTGATTTGCTGCCTTCATCCCCTTCACCCACATCTGGCATTTCTCCCCATGCTATCCCTCTCCAGCTCCCCGCCCCTGCTGTCCCTCCCCTATTCCCTCCAATAGACCCCAGTGTGTAGTGCTCCCCTCCCTGTGTCCATGTGTTCTTGTATTCTTCTTAGTAGAGATCGGGTTTCACTATGTTAGCCAGGCTGGTCTCAAACTCCTAACCTCATGATCCCTGCCTTGGCCTCTCAAAGTGCTGAGATTACAGGTGTGAGCCACCATGCCCAGCTTGAAGCTGTGATTTGACCCCAAGTAATGGATTCTCCAGATGAAAAACAATGGCCCTGCTGATGGCCCCAAAAGCTGCTTCCAATCCTTCTCCAGCACAAAAACACTGCTGAGCAACCCCTCAGGTGCGTGTGTTTGTAAGCACACACTAGCAGGTTTAGGGGAATAGATTCTTAGAACTGAAACTGCCCTATCAAAAGACGGGTGTACCGTTCTATTACTGTTAGGGCTGTCGAAAGGAAAAGACGCTGCCCGTTTCTCCGCATCCATGCCAGAAGTGCATGTTCTTGTTTTTGCCACTCTAATGAGAGGCGCCCTTCCTCGTGGCCCTAGGAAGGTGGTGGAGTTATGTCCCAGGCCCAGGAAGGCAGACTCCTTCCTGCAAGGGGTCATCATCCAGGGAGCACCCTGTGCCAGCCCACCTCTGGGCATCCTGTTGTCATGGAAACATTTCAGGGCCTGCTTTCATCCTGAACAGTAACTTCAGTGGAAAGAGGCCTCTACGATGGACTAAATTGTGTTCCCTCAAAATGTATATGTTGAAGTCCCAACCCCCAAGACCTCAAAAGGTGACTGCATTTAGAGGTGAGGTCTTTAAAGAGGGGGCTGAGTAAAAATGGGGGTGTTAGGGTGGGTCCTAATCCAATCTGCCTTTTGTCCTTATGAGAAGAACAGACCGGGCCAAGCACAGTGGCTCACACCTGTAATCCCAGAACTTTGGGAGGCCAAGGCGTGTGGATCACGAGGCCAGGAGATCAAGACCATCCTGGTTAACCCAGTGAAACCCCATCTCTACTAAAAATACAAAAAAAAAAAAAAATTAGCCAGGTGTGGTAGCATGCACCTGTAGTCACAGCTACTTGGGAGGCTGAGGCAGGAGAACTGCTTGAACACAGGAGGTGGAGGTTGCAGTGAGCCAAGAACACACCACTGAACTCCGGCCTGGGCAAGAGAGTGAGGTTCCGTCTCAAAAAAAAAAAAAAAAGAAAAAAAAAGAACCGACCCCAGGAGCGCTCATGCACAGAGGGATGATCGCGTGCAGAGGCAGCAAGAGGGCCGCCATCCACAGACCAAGGAGACAAGCCCTGATGGAAACCAACCCTGTCAACCGGCACAGGGAGCTGGGACTTCCAGCCTCCAGCACTGTGAGAAAATAACTGTGCTGCCTAAGCCACAGTCTATGGTCTTTTGCTATGGCTGTTCCAGAAAACAAATATAGCCCCTTCCCTGCACACCTAGAGCTCCTGGGAAGAGGCCCATGTGCCTGGCTTGGGTCACGTCCCATCTGTTACCAATTCCCGTGGCCAGCAGATGCTGAGCTCTAATTGGCCAAGTGCTCATCTCTGGAGCTAGGGATGGGCTCAGCCCACCAACCTGGGTTCACTTTTCCTTGTTTGGTTAAAGACTTTAATTTAAAGCAAGTGAGGGCTGGATGCAGTAGTTCACTTCTATAATTCCAACCCTTTGGGAGGCTGAGATGGGAGGATCACTTTAGCCCAAGAGTTCGAGACCAGCCTAGGCAACATAGCAAAACCTCATCTCTACAAAAAGCATTTAAAAATTAGGCCAGGTGTGATGGCACACACCTGGGGTCCCAGCTACTTGAAAAGTGGAGGTGGGAAGATCACTTGAGCCTGGGAGATCAAACTGCAGTGAGCTGGGACTGTGACACTCCACTACTCACTTTTAGGCACAGTGAGACCCTGTCTAAAAAAAAAAAGAAAGTGAAGTCAGGCCTGTGGCTACGTGTTTTTTGTTGCTGCTGCTGTTTGTTTTTTGAGACAGAGTCTTGCTCTGTCACCCAGGCTGGAGTGCAGTGGTGTGATCTCGGCTCGCTGCAACCCCTGCCTCCCAGGTTCAAGCAATTCTCCTGCCTCAGCCTCCTGAGTAGCTGGGAGTACAGGCCCTGCCACCACACCTGGTTAACTTTTTGTACTTTTAGTAGAGACAAGGTTTCACCATATTGGCCAGGCTGGTCTCGAACTCCTGACCTTGTGATCTGCCCACCTCACCTTCCCAAAGTGCTGGGATTACAGGTTCGAGCCACTGCGCCCAGCCCTGTGGCTACATATTACAAGAAGATAATTTATATGTCTGAGCTCAAGTTCAGACGTAGAGGTTGGATTCTCTTTTCTTTTCTTTTTTGGGGACAGGGACAGAGTCTCACTCTGTCGCTGAGGCAGTGGCGTGATCTCAGCTCACTGCTACCTCCACCTCCCAGGTTCAAGCGATTCTCCAGCCTCAGCCTCTCAAGTAGCTGGGATTACAGGCACCTGCCACCATGCCTGGCTAATTTTTGTATTTTTAGGAGAGGCAGGGTTTCACCATGTTGGCCAGGCTGGTCTTGAACTCCTGACCTCAAGTGCTTTGCCTGCCTCAGCCTCCCAAAGTGCTGGAATTACACACATCAGCCACCAGTCTTTAAAAAAGTTCCTGCCGGTCGCGGTGGCGGACGCCTGTAATCCCAGCACTTTGGGAGGCCGAGGCGGGTGGATCACGAGGTCAAGAGATTGGGACCATCCTGGTCAACATGGTGAAACCCCGACTCTACTAAAAACCCAAAACATTAGCTGGGCATGGTGGTGCATGCCTGTAACCCCAGCTACTCAGGAAGCTGAGGCAGAATTGCCTGAACCCAGGAGGCGGAGGTTGCGGTGAGCCGAGATCATGCCATTACACTTCAGCCTGGGTAACAAGAGCGAAACTCCGTCTCAAAGGAAAAAAAAAAACGTTCCTTTGATCCTACCCACGGTGGGCAAACTCTACCTCTGGCATTGGGTCACACTACAATTTCCAACTTGTGTCTGCTTTTAGCCCCTGGAGATTTCATTTAAATCCTGTGAGCTTGGCCATCTATCCCCAAGATGCAGCTCCGCCAAGGTACCTGTCCGGTGACCCAGGAGGAGGATGTCAAGGTTCTCTAACCTGGCCAGTGACTGAGCCTCTGGGCCGCTCGAGGACAGGATGTCTCTCTCACTCACCGTTAGTCCAAGTCCCTGGCACAGCCTTGGGGCTGGGCAAATATTTCTAGAATGAATAAACAGGCTGTGGCTTATAAGCTGGTTCAGATCCAGCTCCCCACTCACTCCTCATGGAAGAACCACTTCAATCCTCCAAGCCTCCCCTTCTTCTGCATGGGGGATATTGTGTTATTGTTTTTTAAACCTGAGGTTTTTTGAAAAACAGAACCGTTACAGATACAAAAAACACACACACAGCATAAGCACATCCCTTATTGATTTGTTATAAAGCAACTGAAGAATCTTGTGACCCCCACCAGGTCAGGGAACGTAACTTTGCCTGCTACCCCTAGAAGCCCCTGCAGAAACCCTGTCCTCACAAAGCTCTGTCCTCCTCCCAAAAGTTACCACGACCCTAAGTTTCATGGATATCGTGCTTCTTTCTCATTTTACCAACCCTGGGAGCCACCATAGACACTATATTTAATCTACGCACTTGTTCAAACTTGATGTCTTCTAAGTCTCCTTGGCTTCTGTTCCTCCTTCATCCCTTTCTTTTCCTTAGTTTATCTACTGCAGTACCCGGGCCATCTAACCTTCAGAGATCCCTGGGTCTGGGTTAGGCTGACAGTGCCGTGTCATGGTTCGGCATGTCCTGTCCTTGAGATTTTCTGCAAAATGGCTGCTGGATCCTGAGGCTACACCAGGGATATTTCCAAGCTTCTGCCCTCAGGGGTCATGGTGAGAATTAAGGGGGATGGGTGAGTGTTTGGTATCGGCAAGCAGCCCCCAGATGCAGTCGCCAAGGACATCGGGAAATGCCCACGAGGCCTGAACACACACAGCCCGAGGGACATCCGTCTCAACAGTTCATCCCAACTTCTCTCCCCAAGCCAGACCTACCCATCCCACTTCGGGAAAGTTCCAGGGCCGCCGCTGGCTTGTCCCAGGGGAGCTGGCAGCAGAATGGCCTGTAATCTTAGTTGTTCCTCTTCCCTAAAATTATTTCCCATCTGGAAATGGTTTCCCAACCCTGCCCAGGAAAGAGTTGGTAGTGCAGGGAACATTTTTCTGTTAAAAACAAAAGAAACAAAAAATAAAACCAGCCCCCAAACGCTGAATCTCTGCAGCACAGGCTCTGGAGCCCTGGCTGAGCACCAGCTGTGTACCCAGCCTGGAGGGGCCTCTGCCAGCGAAGAGCAGAAGGTGAGAAGGCATGGCTCTGCCGCCAGGATACCCCTGCCCATCTGGTGCACGGACAAGGACTCTGATGCAGGGCATGGGACAGCCCCAGGCCAGCTGAGAAGGATCAGGCCTGGGGCTCAGAGGCCTCCCCAGCTGCTGCCACACTTGAGGTCTGCAGGTTATTCTAGGTCCCACCAGGCATGGAGTCACAGAGCAGAAGTTCTTCCTACAGGGATTCTCTTGCAGCTGCTCTGAGCACTTCAAGAAAAAAATAATAATCCTGCCGCTAACATCTCCCCATCATCTTGCTAATTCTCTTCTAACAAAATTGTCACAGACCCTCGACTCCAGACTGCACAAGCAAGAGCATCTGGCAAGAGTATCATGATATTTTTAGCATTTCTTGTGCTTATTTTCATAATTTTGTTTTTGAGACAGTCTCACTCTGCCGCCCAGACTTGAGTGCAGTGGTGCTATCTCAGCTCAACCTGCAACCTCTGCCTCCTGGTGATTCTCCTGCCGAAGCCTCCCGAGTAGCTGGGACTACAGGTGTGTGTCACCATGCCTGGCTAATTTTTGCATTTTTAGTAGAGACAGGGTTTCACCATGTTGGCCAGGCAGTCTTGAACTCCTGACCTCAGGTGATCTGCCTGCCTCGACCTCCTAAAGTGCTGGGATTAGAGGAATAAGCCACCTTGCCCAGCCTTTCTTTTCTTTTCCCTTTTTTTTTTTTTTTTTTTGAGACGGAGTCTCACTTTGTTGCCCAGGCTGGAGTATAGTGGTGCAATCTCAGCTCACCACAACCTCTGCCTCCTGGGTTCAAGCGATTCTCCTGCCTCAGCCTCCTGAGTAGCTAACACTACATGCCTGTAGTACCACCATGCCCAGATAACTTTTGTATTTTTAGTAGAGACGGGGTTTCACTACGTTGACCGGCTGGTCTCAAACTCCTGACCTTGTGATTCACCTGCCTTGGCCTCCCAAAGTGCTGGGATTACAGGGGGGAGCCACCGCGCCTGGTGCCCAGCCTTATTTTCATAATTGTTTTCATGATAAATGATACAAGTTTTCCATGTCTGCTAATGATATAAAGTTTCCTCTGTGCAGAAACAGGTTTAGTTAAGAAAAACATGGTCAGAAAGTCCACCTAAAAGATATTTTAAGGAAGACAAAACACAGATGGCACAAAATCCAAAGCTGCCCGGAGTTTGGTAGACTCAGGAGCCACGGTGAAGAGGGCAGACTCCAGATCGGAGGGCCTGGGCTTCCATTCTGGCTGTGACTCTGTGATTTTAGGCAAGTCGCTTGCCTTCTCTGAGCTCTGTGCTTTATCTGTAAAAGAAAAGAAAATGGTAACACCTCATTCCTACTGTGATTTCTGAGAATTCAATAAAACAATGCTGAGAAAACACTCGGTCCAGTGCCAGGCACATGAGTTGCATTTAAGGCTTTCAGGACAAGATGTGTGCTACTTTTATTCCTGTTAGGAAGCTGAGGCCCAGAGATATCACCTAGCCCATCCAAGGTTGCACAGCTTGTAGGTGGTGGAGGTGGAACCAGACCCACAAAGTTCTACTGTGAGGCTGGGATTTGTGCTCTTTATCCACTATATGCTGCTATTGGCAGATCCATCCATCCACCCATCCACCCACCCATCTATCCATCCATCCATCCACCCATCCATCTATCTACACATCCATCCATCCATCCACCCATCCACCCATCCATCCATCCACCCATTGACCCACCCGTCTGTCCGTCCGTCCATTCATTCACCCATCTGTCCATCCATCCATCCGTCCATCCATCCATCCATTCATCCACCCACATATACATTCATTCATTCAGTCAGAATTCATGGATTTGTTCTGAGTTCATGGTGTTTTCTCAAAAGGCAGCAAAGTGCAGAGGTTCCCAGAGTAGGTTTAAATCCCAACCTGCCATGTACAGGCCACCTGGGCAAGTTGTCCCACCTCTCTGAGCTTGCCCATCTGGAAGAGGGAAACATTCATAGCCCTTTGAAGTTCCCGCAGGAGGTAGAAGACCATTTTCCGGGACTTCACAGTGTCCTGAATGCCCTGCTCTGACCCCATGCTCTGCGTCTACCTCTGCCAAGTCTCAGTGAGTCAAGCCCCACCATATGTCTGCCTCATCCTGCCTCCCTCCTCCCTTTCACTCCACTTTAGTCAGACTCAGCTACTGGGGTTCCCTGAACAGCCCCAGGGCCTTTGGATGCTTTTTTTCTCCGGCCTGAAATGTCCTCCTGCTTCCACCTGGTAGCCATGATTCCTCCCCAAAACATCAGGTGGGCTTCTCCCTATGCCGCAGGTGCATACCCTGAGGCTGGACCAAGTTCTCCCCTTCTGGGCTCCCCCAGTACCCTGCTTCTCTGACATGGAGAGGCCATGGATGTAATAACTTAGACAAATTCCTATGCTTCGCCACAGGCCACCTTCTTGGTCATAAATGTCTGCTTCCCTTCTTTCATGCAGGTACATGCACCCCTCTGCAGACGAGACCACACACGTTTAACACAGTTGTGGCATGAGATCTGAAGGCGTGAGATCTACCTTCCTGCCCCCAGCATGAAATGGTGAAACAGCATTTTCTCTGGCTGGTGACCTCCCCGGACTCAGTTACCACCTCTGCAGAAAGGGGGCAGTAACAGGACCTGCAGCACATCTGTTGTCATGAAGACCACATGTGCTAATACACGTGGGAAGCCCTTAGCACAGCACCTGGGAGAGCATAAACGCTTGGTGCAAGGCAGAAGAAAGGCGTGTCCTGGTACGACAGGGCCCTTCCGACCAGGGCTGGTACTAAGGTGAGAGAAGCCAGGTGCCTACAGTGCAAAATGTAAGGCAGCATTCACTGTGAGAGCAGCGCACCTCCAGCTGTTGGCGCTCAGTAATTGAGTGTATCTAAGTTGCTTGCTGCTGAATCTGCAGAGCCACAGAGCAGTCCCGCTTGCCCCCTGCTGGTCGCTCTGCAGAGTGACACCCCTCCCTCTGCTCTCAGGGGTCCCTGAGCCTCGGTTTCACCTGTAATTATGGTGGGGTAGGAGAATCTGCCTCTCAGTTTGCAGGGCAAACAGAAGGTATTCCTCAAACATCAGTGTCCTCCCCTCAACGCCAGCATGTAATGAGCACCTGCTATGTGCAAAGGACTGAGGATGACTGAGACATGACCCCTACCCTTCAGGGGTTTGGGGGTGGAGAGCAGAGGAGGAGAAAGGCTGGGAACAGGGACTAAAGTAAGACACTTGTCCCTATGCAGCACCTACTGCTTACCACAGAGCAGTCAGAATCACTGCCCTGGCCCCTGTTCATCTGCGTATGTGCGTATGTATACTAAGCACCTACTGTGTGCCTGAGCCCAGGCTTAGCTGAGGGTTTACATGGATTAAGGGATTTAATGCTGTCAGAACACAATATGGGTGCTCTTTTTATTTCTGTTAGCAAGCTGAGGCCCAGAGAGGTCATCTAGCCCATCAGACAGCCACACTCAAACCATGTATGATTCTAATCACAACAGAGCTGCAAATTTTGGGGCACCCTGAAATGCTCTATAGAGGGGTGGCGAGATGGGGCTAATTTCACTTTCCTAATCCCATCATTTGGTTAGGTACCCCGATACATGTTTTTATATTACCCTGTATTTTCCTTTTTTTTTTTTTTGAGATGGAGTTTCGCTCCTGTTACCCAGGCTGGAGTGCAATGGCGCGATCTCGGCTCACCGCAACCTCCGCCTCCTGGGTTCAGGCAATTCTCCTGCCTCAGCCTCCTGAGTAGCTGGGATTACAGGCACGCGCCACCAATATTTTGTATTTTTAGTAGAGATGGGGTTTCACCATGTTGACCAGGATGGTCTTGATCTGTTGACCTTGTGATCCACCCGCCTCGGCCTCCCAAAGTACTGGGATTACAGGCTTGAGCCACCACGCCCGGCCCTGTATTTTCCCTTTATAGCATTTATCAAAACCATAACTATTTTCCCAAATCTTTAAAGCCAGCGAGCACCATGAGAGTAAAAACAAAAATTATCCTAGGCTGCAGGCATCCTCCCACCTCAGCCTCTCAGGGTAACTGGGATAGCAGGTGGATATCACCACACCCGACTAACAGGTCATAATATGCGACTGTAGTGATCTCAAGTGATCTGCCCACCTGGGCCTCCCAAAGTGCTGGGATTACAGGTGTGAGCCACTGTACCCAGCTATTTTGTTTCTAAATTGTAAAAATTATTTATGGCAAGGTGCAGTGGCTCACACCTGTAATCCCAGCACTTTGGAAGGCTGAGGAAGGCAGATCATAAGATCAGGAGTTCAAGACAAGCCTGGCCAACATAGTGAAACCCTGCCTCTATTAAATAAATACCAAAACAGGAAAAAAAAAAAAAAAAAAACGCTGGGCAAGGTGGCAGGTGCCTTGTAATCCCAGCTACTTGGGAGGCTGAGGCAAGAAGAATCGCTTGAACCTGGGAAGTAGAAATTGCAGTGAGCAGAGATCATGCCACTGTCACAGCCGGCAACAGTGTGAGACTCCATCACAAGGAAAAAATAAAAATAATTATTTTTATGAACGGGAAAAAGTTTTATTTAAGAAAAGGATGGCCCAGTGTGGTGGTTCACACCTGTAATCCCAGCACTTTGGAAGGCTGAGGCAGATGGATCACCTAACATCAGGAGTTGGAGACTAGCCTGGTCAACATGGCAAAATCCCATCTTAACTAAAAATACAAAAATTAGCTAGGTGTGGTGGCACATGCCTGTAATTCCAGCTACTCGGGTGGCTGAGGCAGGAAAGTCACTTGTACCTGGGAGGCAGAGGTTGCAGTGAGCTAAGACTGTGCCACTGTACTCCAGGCTGGGTGACAGAGTGAGATTCTGTCTCAAAAAAAAAAAAAAGAAAAGAAAAGGATATAATTTTAAAGTCAAACAATAACGTAAATACAAAACATCCCTCAGCCTGAGGACACGAATGGTGCGCTTGTCTGTGTAGACACCTACCAGTCTTTTGGAGCTGCTCCAGCTCCTCACTGCTCAGCTGCTTGATGGATGTCATCAGTGCCTTAAAGCCTCCCTTCAGACGCTTCCCCAGGACCATGTGATCTGGTTCCACCCTGAATGCCATACTTGTTTTTTATCTGCAGACAATGTAACTTTTTGAACATTCAATTCCTATAGTTAGTGCACAAGGGGAAACAAAAATGAGAAATGAAAACCTATGTTCACAAAAACATATGTCCATAGCAACATTATTCCCATCAGCCAGAAAGTAAGAACAGTTCAAGTGTCCATCAACCATGAATGGAAAAAATAATACTGTAGACACATGCAATGAAATATTCAGCAATATGAAGGACTGAAGCACTCATACATGCTACAACATAAATTAATGTAAAACATTACGCTAGCTGAAATATGCCAGACATAAAAGTTACAAAGTGTACAATTCTACTAATATGAAATGTCCAGAGAAGGCAAACCCAGAGACAGCAAATAGGTTCGTGGATGGCGGGGAAGTGGTCAGGTATCAAAGGGAAAATGGTATGTGAATGCTAATGAATACAAGGGTTCTTTCTGGGACGATTAAAATGTTCTAAAACTGTGGTGATCGTTGTACAATTCTATAAATAACGCTTAAAAACCAGTGACTTGTATGGTAAGAAAAAAATGTTTCTTATGAAGATCTACCAAGACAGTTAAGCAAAACAAAAACAGGACCCCAGAACCAGAAATATAAACTTCATCCGTCAGAGGTAACCTTTGTGCAAGCCATTTCAGAGTACCACAAGGTTAACTATCAACCAAGCAGATGAATCAGCTAAACAGAACTCTTCATGCTTCAGTCATGCTACTGAGGATTACTGATGCAGCAGGGATGGTAATGGCACAGCAGAGGGGAAAATGAGATCTCATGAGAACAATAGTTTGAAGCAAATACTATGGAATGTTTCGTTTTGCCATGATATTTAGCTACATTAATCTCATTTCAAGTGACTAAAGTAATTTATTTAAAATGTTTTCAGTGGCGCACACTTGTAATCCCAGCACTTCAGGAGGCTGAGGTGGGAAAAACTGCGTGAGCTCAGGAGTTAGACGCTGCCCCGGGTAACATGGTAAAACCCCATCTGTACAAAAGCCTGCACTCCTATGCCTAATCTCAGTAATTTGGGAGACTGAAATGGGACGTGTGCCCAAGCCCAGGAGACGGAGGTTGTAGTGAGCCAAGATCACATCACTGCACTCCAGCCTGGGTGACAAAATGAGACCCTGTCTTAAAAAAAAAAAAAAATCCTATTTTATGCATAACCACAGGCACTAATTTCAGAATTGACAATCTAACTTTTAGTTTGTAATATTTCTCTGGAATTCTCAAGAAACTGAAAACCAACTACAGAAATTAATGTTTTCTATAATAATGATTTTAAATATTACCTGTGAAAAGAAAAAACAATGAAATAAAAAAAATATTTACTTTCTATAATAATAAAGAAGATGAGGTTAAAGGTTATTCATTTTTTAAAAATAATGGAATAAAAATGTTTAGGGAGACAACTGACACCATAATTTAAAATTTGACCCCAAACTCCACTTCTGGTATCTACCCAATATCCATACAGTGATATATGCATATATGTACATACATAGCTTTTGTTTGTAATCAGAAACCTAAACTTCAAACAACAGGAGAGTAATTATATAAATTATGAAGCAGCCAGCAAGTGAGACTCCAGGAGAGATGGAGTAAAACAAGGCTCACTATGCTAGTGCCTTGACTATTTGTAACCAATTCGAGGGCACTCGTCACTTGTATAATTTGGAGGAACAAACGTGCTTTGCTAGTTATCAAAAAGTACTTCAGAAGGCCAGGCGAAGTGGGGCTCATGCCTGTAATCCCAGCACTTTGGGAGGCACAGGTGGACAGATCACTTGAGGTCAGGAAGTTTAAGATCAGCCTGGCCAACACGGTGAAACTCCACCTCTACTAAAAATACAAAAGTTAGCTGGGCATGGTGGCACATGCCTGTAATCCCAGCTACTCGGGAGGCTGAGGCAGGAGAATTGCTTAAACCTAGGAGGTGGGGGTTGTGGTAATGTACCACTGCACTCCAGCCTGGTTGACAGAGTGAGAGACTCTTCCTCCAAAAAGAAAAGTACTTCAGGGAAAAGATGTGAATGAAGATGATAGGTGATAAGAAAAAAATACACTAATCATGAAACATTTTTAAAAGAATTACATCAAATTTATGTTGATTCCAAGAACAGTGTAAAATATCACATACTGTAAAATTTGTTATTACTAATAAAAATAGATTATACAGTCGGTGTGTACTTTATTGAAGATTATTCACCAAAATAATGTTCTCAAGGGAAGTCTCTGTACCCAAAACAGACAAGTCATCCATCTTACCTCAATGACATACTTCTCCAAAGACTTGACATCTTTAAGAGCTTCTGGATCTTGATGGATAACCACAATTTCTTTCAAAGGATACTAGGAGGAAAAGGGAGGGGAAGGTCACTCAGCAGCCAGTCCTCTAAACTGCAGAAAAATGAATATTAAATGTTTATTTGAACCTCAAGCGCTAGACTAGTCAGGCTGGACTAGTACTAACTCATTCACACCCTCACTGCAGTAAAGAAAAAAGGCCATTGCTGGAAGCTCTCTATATTAAGAGAATACCCCAAAGACTTAAATGTTTAGTTCGGTGCCATGCAAAATAGAAGTAAAATTTCAAACCTTTATGGGAATAGTTTTGCGGTCTCTGATCACTCACTCCAGTTCAATCGCAGACTGCATCCGAGGTATTGCACTCTGTGTTTTCTTATCAATCAATTCTTCTCTGAATGGTAGAGGTAGGAGTCTGAAAGAGATTAGATTTAAAAGGAAAATTCAAGACATTAGGCCTGCTTACGTGAGCAAGAGGGTCAGGCTACGGAAGTGTGGCCAGGCCCTCCTGATGAGGCACTGGAAGAAGGGCAGCGCAGTGCCCGCCTGGGAGACAGAGAAGGAGGCAGTAGCCTGAGCCTGCCTCAGCACCCGGCACCTCCCTAAGGGGCCCCACACGGCATGCCCACACCCCACGTACTGCGGCTCTACAACGGGGTTCCATACCAAGCATCCCTGCTACCATGTAGCGATGTGGGCCCCATCATGCAGCCTGAGGAGGGGTTCACGTCAGCTGGGGGCTAGGGTGGGAGGCAGGGCACAGAGGGAGCTGGAACCGGAAAATGCCTCCTCTCCCCCACATGCTTGAGCAACTCTCCCTCCTTGGCACAGGTGAGACATTTCTATTTGATTCCTACCGAGCACGGGGCAGCATGAGGTAGTGGATGCTGAGAGTGTCCTTATCTTGAAAAGAAACAGGGTCAATCAGCACCTTTAGATTCTGGTACATAATTCGGTGAGAAAAGGCGTGTAGGGAGCCTATAATGAAGACACAGGACATCATGTCAGTCATATGCAGTCATCAACAACTGACCTCATTTACACGGAGAAACAACTCAACATGTTAGCAACACAGTAACATGCACTGAAATGGGCATGAGGTTACAAAACACGCCCCATGAAAGAGAAATGGCCTCACAGCCCTGAAGCACAGCTGTAGGACTATAGCCAGAAAAACCCAAAGCATCTCTAGAATTCTGAAGGATGTCTAAAATACAAACAAGAGAACCTAATGATAGATCAGCCAAGTCCATATGCACAGAGGACTGACTGTCCCAAACCTCAGAAACCTCATCTGTAACCTAAGGAAAACACCCTCTGCTTCACGGGATGAAGGAGATGAGATCAGGTATGGAGAGGATCAGGCACAGGACCTTGTACAAAGCAGACTTTCCTTCAGTCAAGGAATAAACGGGAGCCTTATAAAGAGATAGAGTAGCAGAAACAGGGTAAAAAGAAACTTGAAGGCTTTCCACTTCTATATGATTTAACTAATATTTGAACTGACAGGAACATATATCAAACAACTACTTGCATGTTTTCCTCTCAACGCTGTAAGTCAAAGTATTTTTTACGAAATACTTGCTAGGACAGGTGTTAGCCAAACAACTTCCCCCTCATTCGCAATTACACCAATCCACATTTAGATGAGGTCGGTCTTTCTTTGCACCGTAGATCCTCCTTCTTGAGCAAAGGGCCCTGACATACACTATACTACCAGAGATTAAAAGAAAACATCCAGTATGTCTTAGTCCTTACTTAACATGTATAAGCTAATAAGATTTCTGAAAAGAAACTACAGCTATAAGCTGCTATATAAAACGTCTATTTCTGGTTTTGGTGGAATAACAGAGAATAGACATAAAAGGCGGACGCCGCAGCAAGTGGGCACCAAAGGCAGCACGCAGGCCAAAGGGTACTAGAAAGAAGCCACCCATCTTACCATAAGTCTGCAAAGGAAAAGCAGAACACTAAACAAGGTTTCTAGGGCCATGACACAATCTTCCATCCCATTTTCACCCTAAAGAATAAAACTGAGGGCCGGGCACGGTGGCTCACGCCTGTAGTCCCAGCACCTTCGGAGGCCGAGGTGGGTGGATCACGAGGTCAAGAGATCGAGACCATCCTGATCAACACGGTGAAACCCGTCTCTACCAAAACTACAAAAAATTAGCTGGGCATGGTGGCGCGTGCCTGTAATCCCAGCTACTCGGGAGGCTGAGGCAGGAGAATTGCCTCAACCCAGGAGGCGGGGGTTGCGGTGAGCCGAGATCGCCCCATTGCACTCCAGCCTGGGTATCAACAGTGAAACTCCGTCTCAAGAAAATATATATATATATATATATAATATATCTTTCACCCAAAGAAACCTGAAAGCATTTGCAGACAGCATAGCTTCCTTATCCTTTTGTTTGTATAATATATCTCTGGAAAGAGGAAAAAGAATCAGAAGGCGTTTGTTACAGGAAAGAAAATGTTGTGAACAGGAAGAAAGTGGGAGGAAGACTGGTCACTGCCTATTCCACTGTGCACAATTTGAATCTGGAACCATGCAAAAGTATTGCTTGCTTAAATTAACATCATTTAAAAGATGAAAAAATAAACATTTAGTACCAGCACAATATGCTGGGAAACAGAATGAAAGGCTTTCTGGCCGCACAGCCACTCTTTCCCAGACTGAGGCTTTCTGGTAAAGGGTTTCTGCCTGAAGCAGGCAGAGGATCCAGACATGGATCGTCTGACAAACACAAGGGTTCTTAGGAAGTGTGCTAAATTGTGTGTAAGACGTGTAGCCCCTGTTGAGATTCATCGAGAGTGGGAAAGAGCCCGAGTGGGAAGGAGCACGGGTTGAGGGACACCAAAGTAGGTCTGTTGACAAAGAATGAAAGTAAAGGGGACAGCAGGTTGAAGCTTTGCGCTGTGAGCCAGAGGGACAACTTAAAATTTGCCTCAAGAGGCGCACACAGTCTGCGCTGCTGCCCTCCAGCTGGAAGGAAACCTCAGTTCTTGCCTACCGGCTAGAGCCCTTCACAGAATGTCCCCCACCCCTACGGGTACCTGCTGCGCCACCCCTCCCCCTCTGCAGAATGTCTGGGATCCTATGTTCTAAACCTACTCACTTTCAAATTTTCACCGATCTACCTGAACTCAGGAGAATCTGTTGAGGCAGGTCACTCTCTGGGAGGACTCTTCTCATTGTGAAAACTGTCAGACAGCCTGAGGGGATGGCTTCAAATGGACGTGAGTCTGTAGGGACGGGGCATCATCCAAGTCTCTGCCATGTCTCAAATCCTTGGGAATTCAAATTTCACACAGCCCTAGGGGACAGTTGGTAGGGCTAGTGGCGAGGGAGCGAGGGAGGGAGGGAGGGAGGGAGGGAGGGAGGGAGGGAGGGAGGGAGGGAGGGAAGGAGGGAGGAAGGGAGAAAGGGAGGGAGGAAGCCAGGGAGGGAGGGAAGCAGGGAATGAGAGAGAGAGGGAGGGAGGGAGATCTGGATGTCCCCAAAGACACCACACCTGGGGAGGGCCATGGCACCCTGAGTCTGTGGTTAGGGAGGACTGCTCCTTGGAGATAGAACAAAATGCCTGGGGGAATACACCATGTAGGGGAAAGGATGGAGTGGATGTCTTGATTCTCTCTAGAGGGGCACAGGTCATGTCACCGTGTGTTTGTAGGGAGTGGTGGGATCTGGGATCGTGTTGTGCTGGTGGCCCAGGGAGGATGACAGGCAAGCCTGTGAGCCCCGTGTTGTGTCTTCAGGCACCTGGAAGGTGTCCGTCCATAGTGTTCAGAGGGATTTGGACTGGAGTTTTTTGGATCTCAGGGAGGAGTGGGGAGAAGCGGTCTTGGCCAGAAAACCGTTGGGTGTGTTGGCTGTGACACAGCATGCAGTGACAGCCTCTGGGTGGGCGAGGCTGGGGCCACTGTAACTGCTGCAGCCTCTCAGCTCCCTCCCCAGAGGTGGCTTCTCTGTCAGTTCAGGTGGCTGTTGGCTTTACCACCTGAACTGGGGTGGCGGCAGTTGGGGAAGTTCAGGCAACACGGCCTGGGCTTCCCAGCTTGTTCTGAATTGTTCGTCCTTTTGGGGAAACTCAGGTCTTCCTTCAGACCCACTTCCTCTTGTCTGCTAGCTCATGGCCTGTCCTCTGCTAGTAACTTTGTGTTACTGTGGAGAGGATGAATTTGCTTCTATTCCATGTCTACTACCTCACCAACAGGGAGGGGACAGGTGTGGACTCTTGCTGGTTCTCAGTGGAAGGGTCTGGAAAGACTGCTTTCCTTTTCAGTCGAGAGAGTACCACACAAATAGGAAGAGGGTCCTGTTATCACTGTTATTATTCAACTAGGATGTGTG
This sequence comes from Callithrix jacchus, assembly GCF_049354715.1. Classification (NCBI taxonomy): domain Eukaryota; kingdom Metazoa; phylum Chordata; class Mammalia; order Primates; family Cebidae; genus Callithrix; species Callithrix jacchus. The sequence continues at coordinate 44,498,668 of NC_133506.1, read as the reverse complement.
TCCTGACTGATGAGGCGCATGTGCTGTATCCCTATGCCCCTTGACTGGAGACTGCATGAGGCCCTAGTGAACAGGGATGAGCTCCAGACGACTTTGCCACACCCGGCCTGTGGTTACTATATTCAGTTCCTGGGAGCTCAAAGGAAAAGGACCAGAGATGGGCTCGTCGTCCCACGACCTACTGTAACGTGACCGGCAGCTGTGAAAATCCCAGGACACCTCCCCTGATAGCCCCACTGCTCACTGCTTGCTGGCTGTGCTCCAATCCTGGGCCGCTGCCGCTCTTGCTGGCTACGCGATGACAGTTATCTCAGGGAACTCCACCACTGCTTCTCAGACCTGCTCCCTGGGAACAGAGCTTGCCGAGTGGCAGCCAGGACCACCGAGCACTGAGCAAAGTGTAGCCTGACTCTGACCCATGTTTTAGCACTTGCTGGGCATGGTGCCAGAACAATCACTTGCACGCTGGATGTGATACGTCGTATGGCTTATCTTCAGGGTTCACAGGGTGCTGGCTTGGGAGAGATTTCCATCCAGTGGTTTTCTTTCACCGTTTCTTTCTCAAGACGGAGTCTTCCTCTGTCACCGCGGCTAGAATGCAGTGGTGCAATCTTGGCTAACTGCCAGGCTCTGTAGTGAAGCGACCCTCCTGTGGAGAAGGAACAGAGCACGCGATGCACACTCAGGGACACTTGCAAGCTGCAGAGTTTCCCTGTCACACGCCCTCAGCTGTAGGACAACCCTCTGATTCCCCAGTGACTAGGGTGGACCTGGAGACCCCAGCTCATTCACCTCTTTCCTTTGTCTCCACAGCATGCCCAGTGCTGGAACCAGCTGTGACCGAGAAACCTGGCGCCTCCGTGCCAGTGTTCACGGCTCTGTCCTTCGCCACACCTGTGCCTGGCCCAGCACACGGGCCACCCCTCGTGACTGTAGTGGTTCCTCCAGCCGGCCCTCCGGTGCTGTCCGCCCTCCCCAGGACTCCCCTGGTGGCAGGACAGGATAGCCGCGGCCAAAACTGGACTGGGGCTTCCAACGTCTTTGGCCAGATGATGACAGCAGTGGGGCCTGTGAACGCCCCTCAGGCACAGACCTCAGTCCTAACTCGGGCCCCCCTCGTCTGGCGGGCTCCAGGTGGCGTCCATGAGGGCGTCGCGTATCCACCTCCCCGACCCCTGGCAGCTGCCCCTGTGGTGCCCGCTATGGCTGCCCACATCGTTGGGGGCACCCAGGCCTACGAGGGAGGCTGGTCCCAGGGCCTTCCTCCTCCAGCACCACCACCGGCTCCCCAGCTGGCCCCCATCATGGCCCCAGGGAATGCTTGTCCATGGCCACAAGGGGCTCACAGAGAGGGCAGCCAGGCTCCCTCCCAGGCCAAAGCCCAACCGGATGACTCCCGCAACCCCAAGAGCGTGTATGAGAACTTCCGACTCTGGCAGCGCTACAAGCCCCTGGCCCGGAGGCACCTTCCCCAGAGTCCGGACACGGAAGCGCTTTCCTGTTTTTTCATGTGAGTGTCCTTGGGGCCCCGGAGCTCATCCTGCAGCTCACCCATACAAGAGGCTGCCGGATGAACGGGAGGTCACGCTCTTCAGGGGATCTTGCGGGGCGGTCTGGAAGGCGACGGGTGAAGCTACGGAAGGGCACACTTTCAGCAACATTCATCTGGCTGCCGCTCAGGACACACTCTCAGGGAGCCTCACCTCACCTGCCCCTCACTGTCCCATAAGTCCAGCCAATCATTTCTTACTGGGCAGGTATCTGCAGCTTTGCCCTTGATCCCTTCTAGAAAAAGGGACAATGATGCTTCATTCAGAGGATGGTGAAGACGTGACTTGAGCTCACATATGACGCATGTAGCATGGTGACCAGCACATGCTGTGACCACATCACATGACAGCTCTTAAGATTACCGCCCACCCCCTACCCCCCATTACTATCATGATCAGGACTAGGCCATCTAGAACAGCGCTCTCCAAAGCCACCGGCTCCAGTGATGGCTCTGAGTGCACCACCACGAGCCCGGCAGCCCAGGGCTGTGGACTGTGGTGACTGAGGCAGCAATGCCAGCATCTCAGAGTTTGTTGATTCAGTCCCAGTCCTCCCTCTCTCCATCCTGCAGTGCCTCTGTGACCCCGTGTCCCCCGCGATGAGCAAACCCGTACTCCACGGGAGCTTGAGCACACCCACCAGGCAACACATTGGCCAGTCCCCTAGACAAGTCCCCTGCCCAGGGTGCAGGTGTTAAGGAGGTCCCATCTCTGTCCCAAAAAATCTTGCCGCCCTGCATCCTGGAACTGCTTGCATTCTCCCTTGGAGCTGAGTCCAGGTGCACTGGGGGACCCTGATTCTCAGAGTGGAGTCGCCCCGGGCTCACAGGCTTGGCGTGGACTGGGCTTTGATGCCGCTCTGCCTTGGTTCTGGTTTCTGCTCCTCTCCAGGACCCTGAGGCTGCGTCCCCAGGGGCTGCCTTGCTGCCTTGCTCCACAGTCCCCAGGAAGCTGGTTAAACCCTCAGTCCTGGGGCCCGGGAACCTGCACGTTAACCCTCGCTCCCCGGTCGTTCTGTGTGTGTGCTGTCTCAGCCAGTTCGGGCTCTACCAAAACAAGTCCTATAGACTGGGTACTTTACCAGGACACATTCGCGTCTCCCAGTTCCAGAGGCCCCAGATCAAGGCAACAGCACATTGGTGCCCTGGATGCAGACGGCTGCCTCTGGCTATGTCCTCATGCGGCTAAGAGAAACAGCCCTGGTGTCTCCTCCTGCCCTTATCGGGGCTCAGATGCCATGATGGGAACCCACCCTCATGACCTGCTCTAACCCTGATGAACTCCAAGCACTGAAACACCGGGGCTTAGGGCTTCAGCACAGGAATGATGGGGACACTCACGTTCCACCCGTAGTACCGAGTTCCCTTGTCAACAGGGTAACACTGAGGACTCGAGGGGCAGTTGGAGAGGCCAGCCGGTGGCTTGTGTTGATGACTCATCTTGGGAGCCATATCCCACCCACGTGGGGGAGAACAGGACAGGGACCGGGTGTTGGGACCAGGTGGGCTTGGGATGGAGGATGGGCTTATGGACTGGGACTGACCGCACCGCCTTACAGCCCGGTTCTCAGATCCCTGGCCCGGCGGAAGCCCAGCATGACCACGGAGGAGGGACTGCGGTGGGCCATGCGGGAATGGCAGCACACGAGCAACTCTGAACGCAAGATCTTCTACCAGATGGCGGCAAAGTGAGTCTGGGGTGCAGAGGCAGAGCCCACACAGCAGGGTGAGAGAGGGTGACAGAGGCCCGGTGGCCGTGGCGACTTTTCAGCGTGGAGCATGAGAAGGGTGTAGACAAACACAGGCCCTCCTGGGCCCCTGGCGCCCTCAGGAAGCTGCTCCTCCCTCCTACAGTGCTCTGGGGTCTCTATCCTGCCCTGGTGAAAAGCCACGCCCTGCCTGGCTGGCATGGCCTGGGGCCAACCCCTGCCTGACACTAAGGGTCAGGGAGGGAGCAGCCCAAAAGACATCACCGACAGCTGTGAGGATGGGGAGAAGGGGCTCTGGCAACTATAGGCAGAGCGGGGTGCACTCTCCTGACAGCAGTGGCCAGAAGTCGGTTTTCACCCATCCCAGCCTGGCCAGGAGTGGAGACACCTGCGCTGGGTCAGGGGAGACCTGCGTCCAGGACACCATGAGACCCATCTCTGGCCTGCCTGCTTTTGCTCCCCGTAGTCCCTTCCTTTAAGACATAAAGACAGCAGCCTCAGCCTCAGGAGAAAGGGGCCCTGTCTTTTGGGCCCAGCTTTTGCTTCCTCCCGACCAGGCCTCATCTTCCCGGGTTATCCTTCAGGGACCCACAGTCCCAACCTCAGGACTCCTGCATCTGCGCAACATCGTGGACACCTTCTGCCAGAAACCCCACCCCTGGCCAGCTGAAGGCTGGAGGAGGGGAACCCGTGGTGTTCTCCTGGGCCTTGTAGCCCTCACTTAACTCAGAAAGCCCTGGGGATGCCATGGGCTCTGTAGGGGCCGGGTGAGGGAGGGAGAGCCCAGAACTCTGGAAGCGGTTCCCTCTGGAACTGAAGAATGGGTCCCAGGGAGGGCCTGGACAGCATGCCCGAGGCACGCCTTCCCATCCCTGCCATCGGTTGCTGAATGGTCCTGGGGGAAGGGGGACTGGACCCTCTCAGCACGGCCTGCACCTTCTTCACCCCAGGTTCCTGGAATTTGAGGCTGAGGAGGAGATGCAGATTCAGAAGTCGCAGTGGATGAAGGGGCCCCAGGGCCAGCCTCCTCCAGCCCTGCCGAGGCTTGAACCCCAGGGACTGTCAGCCCCTGAGGTGGTCAAGGAGCCAGGTAACGGCTTCCCACATTCCCACGGCAGCCACGGCAAAGGCCAGAGGGGCCAAGGGCGGCCACTGTCCCCACACCCCATGCCTCCCTTCAAGAGAGGGATTTGTTCCTTCCAACAAGACAGCTCAGGGGAGCCGGGGGGCAGGGGGAGTGCTGGGCTGCCCGTGGTCATGAAGTGGGTATTCACCTGGTCACGTTTCCTAGCTACTCTCTCCCCTCGCCATTCCAAAACTCAACAATCTGCCCAGGAAGCAGGGATGAGGGGGTAGAGTACTCAGCGTCTATCAGTGACTACAAGCTTCCTCCAAAATGATGCTGTCTCACAAGTGCCCCGCCTACGGCGTCTCTTCCAGGGGCGCTGTGGTTCAGGTGGTCCTGACCCAGCTGGGACCCACTTCGGGTCCCTGAGCCCTGCCCTCCCCTGTGTGATGCAGGCAGGAGGAGCAGCCCTCACCATGCCCATCCTCCTCCCTCCCTGCCTCAGTGGACCTTCCCAGCAAGGCCGGCCCCAAGGCCCCGCCTGCCGGCCTGCCACCACACATGCCCCAGCGGCCAGCGGAGACCAAGGCCCACCTGCCACCACCCAGGCCCCAGCAGCCGGCGGAGACCAAGGCCCCCGAGGAGATACCCCCTCAAGTGGTGCAGGAGTATGTGGACATCATGGAGGAGCTGCTGGGGACTCCCGTTGGGGCCACGGGGGAGCTCGAGGGACAATGGGAAGAGGGCGAAGCGGAGCAGCAAGGGGACGGGATGCTTCTAGACCCAGGCGTCCTGAGCTACGTCGACAATCTGTGCTCCCAGAGAGACTTCGTCACTAAGGTGGGCTGGCCTGAAGTGCTGGGGTCTGCAGGATTCCAGGGGGTGGCACTCGCAGGTCTTTGGAATTAAGCTCTGTTCCCTAGCGACTCCGCAGTAGATGGCTGTGTGTGTTGCCGTCCATTTGAGGGTCTGTGCATGTGAGTGTGTCTGTGTGGGTGTGAGTGTGGAGTGTGTATGTTACTTGTGTCTATTTTCCTGTGTCATATGTGGGTCTGTTTGTGTGTCTGTGTGCTCTTTGTGTGTCTCTGTCTGCATGTGTGTAGGCTACCAGGTCTGTGGTCTGTGTCTGGAGCTGGTGGTCGACCTGATATTAACACAGCTCCGAAGGGTGGGGGCAAGGCGCTCACTGCTTTCTGCATCTCCTCCAGGTGTCCTTGGCTCCACCTTACTCCCTGCCCGGGACCCTCACAGCCCGCCATCTTCCTTGTGTTTCCAGGTGGAGGCCGTCATTCACCCCCGATTCCTGGAGGAATTGCTTTCCCCAGATCCACAGATGGATTTCTTGGCCCTAAGCCAGGAGCTGGAGCAGGAGGAAGGACTCACCCTTGCCCAGGTAGAGCAGGGAGGGAGGGGAACACACCCTCTGTCTCTGACAGAAAGCCCAGCTGCCTCAGGCTTCCCTGCCTGCCGCCCAAGTGCCTTGGTCTCCACCACCCTGGGCCCTGTTCACACGTGGGGCAGCGCCAGAAAATGCCCCGTTTCCTCCCACAGGTAGCAGAGAAGCGCCTCCAATCCTTGGAGGAGGAACGGCGTAAGAGGGCAGCCCCTAGTCATGGCACCACCCAGATGGACTCCCTCTCTCCTAAGTCTGCAGTGGGCCAAAGAGCCGAGAGAGATGTCCCTGGCCCCCAACAAGGGGTCAGGATGGAAACCTGCCCACCCCGGACGGCTGCCCGGGACCCTCAGGGACAAGGCAGAGTGTGCATTGGGGTGGCCAAAAACCCGGTGGTGCTTTTGGAGAGGCTGGATTCTGGCAGGCTCAGGGCCGCCCGGCCAGACTCTCCTCCCCAGGACCCGAGACCCACCTGCCCAGGCGTGGGGACCCAGGACACCTGGGGTCTCCCTGGAGCCTCTCCTGTCAAGGAGTCACGCAGGCTGTGTAAGCGGTCAAGTGGGGAGGAGAGGGAGATCCCTGGCATGGTTTCTGTCGTGGGGACCCACTACAGGCTGCGGCCCTGGAAGCTGTCCCAGAGCCCTGTCCCTGCCTCGGGCCTTCTCAGTCCAGAAGGGCGGGGACCCCAGGGAGCTCTTCAGTCCCGAAGGGCAAAGAGAAGAGGCCTCAGCCCAGCACCAGCACCGGCTCCCGCTCCTGCCACCACCTCCAAGAAGCGAGCTCTCTGCAGAGGCCTATCCCCTGCTGTTCAGATGCCCCACCTAAGGCCTGGGCTCAGAGTCTCTGGGGCACAATCCTCGGCTTGGGGGCCACCTAACACCTCACAGTCTCCAAAGAGAAAGGGTGACCCCTTGCTCTCTAAGAGCAAGAAAAAGCAGCATCGTAGCCAGTAGAAGGACAGGGCAGGCTCTCTGGTGCCAATCCCCAAGGGTGGGGCTCTCAACTCTCAGACCCTCAGGGCATCAGGTGCCTCAAAGCAAAGACTTCTCCGCCAGTGCTGACCTTGCTGGGCCTTAGCTTGATGGCAAAGGGTGGGAAAGGGAAGGGTGGGAGGGAGGGGAGCAATACCTTGGGAGTCTCCTGTGTAAATCTCAATAAGTACAGTTGTGTTGAAAATGCTCTCCAGGCTGCTGCCTCTGTCCTCAGGGCTGTGCTGCTCAGTGGAGGGGGTCTGTGAAGGAGTGCAGAGGGACCGGGAGATGCCAGGCACTGGGTACCCACGGCTGCCAGGCCAGCCCCACTCGTCCCTCCAGGTGTAGGCTGCCCCTTCATATGCTCCAGGAACTGACAGAGGCCGAGGAAATCCTGATCCCTCCCACCGCTCACCCACAAGGCCCTGACTGCTTTAGTTAGCAGCATCCCTGGAACATCCTGGGATGTTGAGAGCTGGCTGGCTCTTGTTCTGCCCCGTGGGAGCTGAGGAGAAGGCAGCTGCCCGCAACATGGACCCGGGGAGAGGGGGTCACTCCTGCTAAACCCCCATCAGGAAGAGCTTAGGCCCTGGGCTGAGGGGAGATGTCGAGGCATCCATCCACACGGGTGTGTTTGGGATACGACGGTGGGTGGGGAGCAGGGGAAGTCCTTCTGCCCATTTCTAGACAGGAAAGACTCTTGCCCAACTGGCGGAAGCAGATGCTCCTTGCTGTGGCCACAGGGACTGGCCTCAGGGGCACTTGGGGTCCTGCATGGAGCCCCCGACAGCTATAATTCACTTCCCGTATGATGACTGAACTCTTGTGTGGAATCGATGCAGACACAGATTTGAACCCAGGAGGCGGATGTTGCAGTGAGCCGGGATAGCACCATTGTACTCCAGCCTGGGCAGCAACGGCAAAACTCCACCTCAAAAATAAAAATAAAAATGAATTAGCTGGGCTAATCCCAGCTGCTCCAGAGGCTGAGGCAGGATAATCACTTGAACCCGGGAGGCAGAGGCTGTGGTGAGCCAAGATGGCGCCATTCCCCCCAGCCTCTGCGGTAAGAGCAAAACTCCTACCAAAAAAAAAAAACAGAATTATCCAGGCATAGTGGCATGCTCCTGTAGTCCCAGCTACTTGGGAGGCCGAGGCAGGAGAATTGCTTGAACCCGGAGATGGCCACCAACACACCCAGCTAATTTTTCTGTATCATTTGTAAACATGGGGTTTCACTACGTTGGCCAGGCTGGTCTCACAGCCCCATCTCGGGCAATCCACCTGCCTCAGCCTCCCAAAGTGCTGGGATTACAGGCCTGAGCCACCGTGCTCAATACATCTCTTTCAATCAGCTTCTGCACAGCAAAGAAAACAAACGACAGAGCAAAGAGACAACATGTTGAATGGGAAACCACGTGTGCAAACTATTCATGACGAAGGACTAAAATCCAGAACCCATAACGAGCTCAAATGACCGACAATTAAAAACGACAAATAATCCCATGAAAAATTGGGCGAAGGACATCAAAAACATACAAATAGCCAACTGATACATTAAAAAATGCTGACATCGGTATTCACCAGGTAAGTGCAAATCAAAACTACAACCAGATACCCACCACCTTACCACAGTTAGGGTATCTATTCTCAAAAATACAAACAGCAGATGCTGACATGATGCGGAGAAAAGGGAACTCTTACACACCGAGGTGGGACTGGAAATCAGTAACATCGTGATGAAAACCAGTATGGAGATTTCTCAAAACACTAAAAACAAAACTAACTACTACATGATCAGCAATCCCACCACTGGCTATTTAACCAACATAAAAGAAATCAGCATATCAAATCAGTGTGCACTCACGTGTTTATCACAGCACTATTGACAACAGCAAAGACATGGAATCAACCCAACTATCCACCAACGAGCAGGCAAGGAAAACGTGGCATATATACAAATGGAACGCTCTTCAGCCAGAAAAAAACACCAAAGCGCGTTGCTTGCAGCAACATGGATGAAGGTGGAGGTCATTATGTTAAGTGAAATAAGTCAGGCCAGCCATAGAAAGAAAAACATCACACATTCTCACAGACATGTGGGAGTTAAAAACAACGAGGACAACCAAAAACAGTTGACCTCATGGAAACAGAGAATACAATGACAGGTATCAGAGGCTGGGATGGGATGTGGGTGAGGAGGAGAGGTTGGTTAATGGGTACAAACGTACAGTTAGAAACAGTAAATTCTAACGTTTCTGTAGCAGAGTACGGTCACCACAGTTAGGCTGGAATGCAAGGCCGCGACGTATTTGCAATATGTTAGCAAATACCTATTGTATATTTCAAAGTAGCTAAAAGAGAAGGCTAGAAATGTTAACCAGCACACAGAGATGATCAATCTCGGCCAGGCACGGTAGCTCACGCCTGTAATCCCAGAACTTTGGGAGGCTGAGGCAGGCGGATCACCTGAGGTCAGGGTTCCAGACCCGCCTGGCCAACATGGTGAAACCCTGTCTCTATTCAAAATACAAAAATTAGCCCAGCGTAGTGGTGCATGCCTCCATCCCAGCTTACTCCAAAGGCTGAGGCGGCAGAACTGCTTGAACTAGGGAGGCAGAGGTTACAGCAAGCCGAGATTGCACCACTGCACTCCGGCCTGGAAAACAGAGCAACACTCTGTCTTTAAAAAACAACAACAACAACAGATAAACACTCAAGGTGATGAATACTCCAGGTACCCTGACTTTATCATCACACATTCTACGCAGGTAACAAGTATTCATATGAGGCCGGGCATGGTGACTCACGCCTGTAATCCCAGCTCTTTGGGAGGCCAAGAGGGGTGGATCACCTGAGGTCAGGAGGTAAGGACCAGTCTGGTCATCACGGTGAAACAGAATCTCTACTAAAAATACAAAATATTAGCTGGGTGTGGTGGCACATGCCTGTAATCCCAGCTACTCCGGAGGCTGAAGCAGGAGAGGGCTTCAATCCGGGAGGTGGAGGTTGCAGTGAGCCGAGACCGTGCCATTGCACTCCAGTCTGGGTAACAACAGCAAATCTCCGTCTCAGAAAAATAAAACTAAACAATAAAAATTTCAACACATACATTCCTAGACGAATACATCCAAGGTCACTCAGTAAGGAGAAGAAAAGTGCGCGTGGCTCTCTCTAGAGCACGCAAGTTTCGTTGCGAGCATCACGAAGGGGGCTGCGCCGGCCCGAGGACCGGTCGGTGGGCGTTCCGGCAACCCACAGCTCGCAAGGACCACGGCCATCCCCCGGGCCTAGGTCACCCCGGGGTGACCCAACCCGTCCCTCCAGCCGCCCCGGGATTATGCAACTCTCCCCCTCCCCGCCCGCATTCCGGCGCAGCGCCCCCTCCTCGCGCCGTACCGCGCGGCGCCACCGCCCCGCCCGCGGTCCTCCCAACTCTGCTTCAAGGAAAGCGCGCGCTAAGGGGCCGGCGGCGGCCAGGAAGTGGGGACAGGAGGGTGGCGGCCAGGTTGGCGCGCGGCGGCGGAGATGGGGTGACGGAGGAGTGCGGGCCGGCAAACAAGGAGCGCGTGCCCGCCCCGAGGCCCAGGCCCGCCCCGCCCGGGTCCCCGCCGCGGCCCGGCCCGCACAGGGCGCGGTGTGGGCGCCGCTCGAAGGACAATGCTCCGCCGGGCCCCGCGCGGGCCGCGCTCACCTACGCCCCTGGCCAGGCCGCCGCACCCCTGGCCCGCCCGAAACCCGCACCCCCTCACGGGCCTGCACGACCCACGCTCGCCGCTCTCACCTGCGCCCCTGGCCAGGCCGCCGCACCCCCTCACGGGCCTGCACGACCCACGCTGGCCCGCGCGGACCTTACCTGCTAGCCGCTGATGCCGCCGTCCACAGGCCCGCGGTTTCCGCCGTCGCTCGTTCGCGCTCTCGCCATCCCCAGCCGAGCCAGAAGGCGCCTCCCCGTCCCCGCTCCCTCGCCGCGTACGCCGCCAGCTCCCCAGCAGCCAGGGGAGCCGCGCACTACGCCAGACCAACTGCAACAGCCGCCCCGGCGCCAGGCGCCGACGGCCCACTACGCAGGCGCGGTGGAGCGGTGTTGGGGGGCACGAAGCGGGGCGGGGAGGGGCGATGGAGGGGGCGGCTAAGGCGGGGCCGGAGCTCGGGACTTTCCGGTGCGCGCCCGGAATGGGGGTCCGTAGGCGCCCGGAGTCCTGTAGCCTGACGGGGCGCGGCTTCTCCCGGAGGGCGGGCAGCCAGAGAAGGGCTTCGTTTTCGCCCAGTAGGACTTTCAAAAAAGGACGGGGCCGGGCGCGGTGACTCACACCTGTAATCCCAGCACTCTGGGAGGCCGAGGCGGGTGGATCACGAGATCAAGATATCGAGACCATCCTGGTCAACATGGTGAAACCCCGTCTCTACTAAAAATACAAAAAATTAGCTGGGCATGGTGGCGCGTGCCAGTAATCCCAGCTACTCAAAAAACTAAGGCTGGAGAATTGCCTGAACCCAGGAGGCGGAGGTTGCGGTGAGCCTCGCACCATTGCACTCCAGCCTGGGTAACAGGAGCGAAACTCCGTCTCAAAAAGAAAGAAAGAAAGAAAGAAAGACAGAAAGGACAAGCCCCTTTTCTCCTGGGACGTATGCCGCAAGTCGTCCTGAGTGGTGCACCGCAAATACTGACGAAGCTGGATCACAAGGCTGGGCTGCGAGCCTTTTGAGTCCTGAACCTCGGGAAAGGCCGCAGCTCTCCTCCAGCGCGCCGTTTCAGGGCAGCGAGACGGGAGCCCTTTAAAACGATGGATTTGGGCCTGGCGCGGTGGCCCACGCCTGTAATCCCAGCACTTTGAGAGGCCGAGGCGGGTGGATCACGAGGTCAAGAGATCAAGACCATCCTGGTCAACATGGTGAAACCCCGTCTCTACTAAAAATACAAAAAATTAGCTGGGCATGGTGGCTTGTGCCTGTAATCCCAGCTACTCGGAGGCTGAGGCAGGAGAATTGCCTGGACCCAGGAGGTAGAGGTTGCGGTGAGCCAAGATCGCGCCATTGCACTCCAGCCTGGGTAACAAGAGCGAAACTCCGTCTCAAAAATAAAAAAAAGATGAATTTGCTTCCTGTGACTCCCTGGAAGAGACGTCTTCACCACCGCACTGCGCAGAGGCCGGCGTCATCGCCGGCTCGCCCAGCTTGCTGCCTCCCAGCACAAAGCCCTGCCCAAGTATCTGAGGTTAGCTGGAGCCCCGGAGCCTCACCTACAAACACCTGGCCTGGCCTAGGCTGTGTGGGGACGGGATGTGGCTCTGGAAGCCCAGAAACCTGCTTCCAGTCCCCCACCGCAAATGGAACTCATCCAGCTCTCCCGCAAGGTTAAGGGCCAAAAATTCCCATGATAGCAGACGAATTCATTTGACTTCCGTTTCAGTTAAGATGCATTCTCAGCATTTTGTTGCTTGTTTCCAGGAGAAGGGAGAGAGGTAGCATGAAGAACAGTTTTTATTCCTGAAGAATCGAGTGCGGGACTTGGAGGCTGAGTCCAGCCGGCCTCCACTCCCCGCCAACCCCGTGTCCTGGAGCAGGTCACTGACCCGGTTCCTCCAGTGTGACAGGGCAGCGGCTTCCTAATAAACCGCCTCCCAAAGCGTTGTCAGATCAAATTTCAGAAGATGTCATTGGAAAGCACCTTGAACACTCCAAACTGCAGCACAATGGTTAGGTAGCAATCCTCTTTGGGCTTTTACTGGCACCTTTTCTTCCAAAGAAGATTGATATGTGCCTGCTCGAACAAATTGAAGTGCTCGTCTCAGATGACACGCTTGGCAGGTATGGGACGTTCACAGGCCAACTAGAGGGATAATTTCAATACCGGGATATAAAAGTGTATCGCCGTAGTTACAAGTTCACAAGTATTGAGAAATCATTCACTTTGATTTGTGTATTTAATGTCATGTGTGTGTGACAGGCTCACTGTGTTGTTGCCCAGGCTGGAGGGAGTGCAGTGGCGCAATCTCGGCTCACTGAAACCTGGCCTCACGGGTTCAAGTAATTCTCAGTGCCTCAGCCTCCAGAGTAGATGGGATTACAGGTGTGTGCGACCCCCTTGTAGACCCCTGCCCAGTACCCGACCCCAAATAACAGCTCGAGAGTTGGAAGCCGAGTTCAGGTTTATTGGGACCAGTGGGCAGGCCAGGAAAGGAAGGAGATCGGGGCTGGCTGCGACTGCGCAGCTGGGGTAGGAGGGTTTTATAGGGGGGGTGGACGGGGCGTGGACACAGGGCTGGCGGAGTGTCGTAGGAGCTTAGGATAGGCTGTCCGTCTCTGGGCAGACTGCTGAGGTGGCTCAGAGGGTTACGTGTCAGTTCAGGATAGGCCGAGGCTTGGCGGGCTTTTCTCAGGGCAGCAGGAAGCCTGGGGGGAGGGTGGGGGCAAGAAACCTGGGGGAAAGATGGCGGGACTTTCTACCAAACATTCCCGACTCCTTAAAAAGGAAAAAGGGCGGCGGAATCAATCTGGCTACTTCCTGCTGACAAGGGTCGACGGGGGGTTCTGAAGAGGTCTCTTTTCTTAAGGAGCCTGGATGTTCAGGGAGAGGTCTGTTCCTTGCACTCGTTCAGGGTGGGGTTGGAGCAGCATCTGGTGGATGGTAACTCGAGTCAGTTCTTGAAAGCACCGCTGTATGAACTGTAGAAAGCAAGGAGCAATAAGTAAGATTAGGCAAACGGCTACTAGGGGCCCAAGCAATGGGGACAAGAGGGTATACATAGAGGAAGACCACCACGCTGTGGCTTCAGCCGAGAACTTCTGACTCTGCAGGCTAGTTTTGAGTTTCTGGAGGCTCTCGATTCGGGTTTCTACTAGGCCGGATTCATTGATGTAGTAACAGCACTCTTCTTGTAGGAAGATACAGGTCCCTCCTCGTTCAGCAGTGAGCAGGTCTAGGGCTCTTCGGTTCTGCAAGGCAACTTGGGCAACTGGGGTGATCTGTCGTTGGAGTGATGCTAAAGACTCAGTAGAGTCATCAATAGCTGCTTGGAGTTGTGAGGTCAGTCGGGCTATGGCCAGGTGAGAGTGGACTAGTGCCCCTCCTCCTAATCCTGCTGCAAGTGCTGAACCAGCAAGGGAGACTCCAACGGCAATGGGTAGGAAGGCAGCTCGTTGGGTGCGGCGATGGGGAGCTTGCAGCATCTGGAATTCGGCTGAAGAATATATAGTGAGTCGAGGGACTAGGGTTACTGGGAGGCATAAAAGAGATGAGGAAAGGCCAATGTAGAGAGTTTTTGTTAAGGTCTTGTTACACCAAAAAAACGTTCCTCGTGGGGCTGTTATATTAGTGGTTACCCGTATAGTTCTGTTACAGCTAGGGAAGTTTTGGCCTAGGGAATAGCACACAGGTAGCTGTTCAAAATCAGGTGGAGTGTAGAGATCAACTTCCCTGATGGGGGAGAAGGAAGAAGTTGAGGCTGAAAGGTTGAGAGGGATGGGGTAAGGGACTGCAACGAAGGGAGTCTGTCCTAAGAAGGCACACATGAGGCATGAAGTTAGGTCAGTTAGTCCTGAGAGGTTAGCTAACTTGATTCCTTCTCGGAGAAAAGTTAACCAGGAAAACGGAGACGAATGTGGTTGCAATTGGTCATTCAGAGATTTTTCTTGTAGGCTAATATCAGAGTGGACTTGGTGGACTGTACGTACGTATGTCCGCCAGATGTACAGGTGGGAAGAGGGATATTTGGTATCTATGTGGTCATACACGGCAGCTTTCTGGGGGCTTTTCCACCGGTTGTCCCAGGGGTCAGGTATGAGAATGGAATACCGTGTAGAACCGATAATGGTGTTTCCTTCTCCATCTATGTCTGGGATGATTTTGAGCTGAGATCGGGCAGGTACTGTGGACTTGATGGCTATATGTAGTCGACAGCTCATCCAAGTACATCCCATGCAGGAGCGCCAAGGAGTATTATTGCATGCTCCTGATGGTTGGTCATGGTTGAAGCACATGAGAGGTATATCAGTATGGATGTTATGGAATTTGGTGAAGTTCAGATATATGGCCCTTTGGCATCCGGCTGCGGGGCAGTTGGAAGTTGCAAGAAGATGGTTGTGGCTGTATGGAGGGGTATTACAGATGAAGGTGGTTTTGGTATAGTTTTCAGTTAGGAAGAATCTCCATCTGTAGGGGGTGTGGCTGCTAGGCCCTGGTAAGTTTGACAGATAAAGGGCCAGTAGGAACAGCCTTCCAGCATAAGGAGGGTCCATGAGGGGCCTTTTTTACCCGAGACAGGTGGACCCAAGATGGGATTTCAGCAACTCTTATAGCTGATGGAGTGGTAAGGAGGACTGTGTATGGTCCTTCCCACTTGGGGGCGAGGGGCTTTGGGGAGAGGGACCTGATAAGAACTGAGTCCCCGGGGGAGACTTTCTGTGTATTTTCAGATGGCTGGGTGGGTTGGGGAAGAGAAGCGTTGGCGTGTTCTCGGAGAAGGCTGCGAAGGAGAGTAAAGTAGGGGAGGTAGCTGTCTAGAGGAGTGGTCTCTGGTGGTGGGAGAGTTGAAAGTAGGAAGGGGCGACCGTACAGCAGCTGAAACGGGCTAAGCTGTGATGGGCCCCGGGGGCTTGCTCTCAACCTGGTGAGGGCGATAGGAAGCAAGGTTACCCAGGATTGGCAGAGCTCAAGCATGAGCTTAGTCAGATGCTCCTTTATTAGGCCATTGGCCCGTTCCACCTTACCAGAGGACTGCGGATGGTAGGCGGCGTGTAGCTTCCACTGAATTCCTAAAGAGGTAGAAACGGCATTAGTGACTTTGGAGATAAAGGCTGGGCCATTGTCTGACTGTATGGTAGCCGGGAGTCCAAAGCGTGGGATGATGTCTTGAATGAGATGAGTGGCTACTGTCCCGGCAGACTCAGAGGCTGTGGGGTAAGCTTCAATCCAGCCTGAAAAAGTGTCAACAATGGTTAGCAGATACCGGTACTGTTTATGCTTTGGCATATGGGTGAAATCAATTAGCCAGTCTTGGCCAGGTAGGAACCCGCGTAGCTGATAAAGCTGGCGCCGAGGATGACAGGAACCCTGGGAATTAGTTTTTGCGCAGACAGTACGTGAGGACTGGACTTCCTGTATGGTACTGAGGAGATGGTGAGGGTGAAAAGTGGGTTGAGGAATCGGTATAAGGCTTTAGGCCCAATGTGGAGTGAATTATGGATGTCTTGGATTATCTGGTACCTTTGCTTTTCAGGGAGGATGAGGAGGTTATGCTTGAAGGCCAAGTCATCCTTGAACCGTACCCCGGGGGTAGACTGGAGGGTCTGGAATTCTGAGGCAGAGTATTGAGGGCTAGGAGAAAGAGGCTGTGTGGGCTGGCGGTGGGGAAGGTTATGACGGCCTTCAGCTTTGAAAGGATGTCTCGCCCCAGAAGGGGAACTGGGCAGGTGGGGATTACTAAAAAGAGTGGGTGAATGGAGTGGAGTTATATGAGCACATGAGTGGTGGGGTTTGGTAGGGGATACTCGGGGTCCCATCGATTCCCATGACCGAGACCTGGGAAGGGGTGAGACGGCCAGAATAAGAAGGAAGAGCGGAGGAGGTAGCCCCCATGTCTTGTGACCCTAGGCTCGGCAAGGGTAACCGGAGTCGGAAAGCCAGGGCCCCGCTAGTCGTCTAGCAGCCCTAATAGCCTGGGGAATGGAGTTCCCTCGGAGGTCGGCTCCTGGCAAGCAGGCTTCTCCCTACTGAGGGTGACTGCCGGCTGAGTAACGCCAGTGTGTCTGTTTTGAGGAACCGGCACCCTGGGGAAGCTGGGGCAGTCTGACTTCCAGTGTCCCGGGAGCTGACAGATAGGGCAAGGCTTAGTTGGTGGCCGTGGTTGTGGACAGGCTCGGGACCAGTGTCCTTCCTTTCCACATTTAAAACATGCTCCCGGAGGGGCATGGGTTTCGGCCTTGGGCTTCTGGTTCCCTGCCGGCCTTAGAGCCGCCACTAGGGCTTGGGTCTGGAGGGCAGCCTTCTGCTTCATGCGAGTTTGGCGGGCAGCCTCAGCCGCATCTTCCCTGGCATTGAATACTTTAAAGGCCATTTTTACCAGGTCTTGGATGGGAGTCTCTGGCCCCTCTTCTGCTTTCTTTAGTTTCTTTCTTATGTCGGGTGCTGATTGGGAGATAAAATGGGAGGCTAATACAGTGGCCCCGTTTTGAGGGGCTGGATCTAGTCGAGTATACCGGACTAGGGCTTCTTACAAGCGGGCGAGAAAGAGGGCGGGGTTCTCATCAGGTAGTTGGGTGATTTCTCTCAGTTTATCATAGTTTACAACTTTGTTAGATACAGCATCCATTCCCCTGAGGAGGTATCTAATCATGCGGTCCCTCTTGGGTATATCAGACCCTCGATTAGCCTGATAGTCCCATTGGGGGTCTTCACCTGGGATTGCTTCGGGGCCTAGGGGGATCTGGTTATCTATAGCATGGTCTTTATCTGCTTGGTTTCTGGCTGCGGCGAGGATGCGCTCATGCTCCTCCACTGTGAGGGTGAAGGAACAGATAATGCGAATATCATGCCAAGTGAGGCTGTAGGCTTGAGTGAGGTATTGGAATTCCTTAATATAGGTGGACGGGTCGGCTGAGAAGGATCCTAAACGTTTCTCAATTTGGGACAGGTCTTGGAGTGAGAAAGGAACATGGACCCTGATTAAACCTTCTGCGCCTGCTACTTCTCGGAGTGGGGCCAGGATAGCTGGCTGGTGGGAGCGGGTGTGTGCCGCCACCGGAGAGGCAAGAGGAAGTGCGGCCTCTGAGGGAGGGGGCTCGGAGGGAGTAGAGGGAGAGCGAGGCATGGCCTCCGAGGTAGGAGGTGCAGAGGGAGCAGAGGAAGAGCGTGCCGTTGATGGCGACTGATTGCTGAGATTGGCAGGAGAGGACAGATGTTCAGGCAGATCCTCCGGTGAGGAGTAGGGAGGGGGAGAGGTAGTGGACTTCTGGAGTGGGAACAAAGGGGGAAGACATGTGGTCAGGCATCTCTTCCTGTAGAGTATAGGGAGGTGGCTTGGTTGGGGAGGTAGGAGTCTGCGGTGGGGGAGTTCGGGCTAAAAGAACTTGGTGAGTGGAGCAAGAAGAGCAGAGGTCAGGATGGGAACGCAGGTCCCAAAAAGCCTGAACATAAGGCACTTCCTTATCTTTGCCAGTTCGGCGGCAAAAGTTATCTAGGTCGCGGAGCACATTTAAATCGAAAGTGCCGGTAGGAGGCCAATGCGACCTGTTATCGAGCTGATACTGGGGCCAGGCCACCTGGGAGAGGAAGACAAGCTTTTTCCGCCTAAGGGTTTTGGGAGTAGCCCAAGCGGGTAAAGTCGAGAAGTAAACAACCTAGTGGGGTGTTTTTAGGAATTTTGGACTCCACGCTCCCCATGATGCGTGCGGCAAAGGGTTCCTGCCAGCCGAGGGGGGTCTCGGAACAGTATCCGAGCTCGGAACAGTATCCGAGTGGGCTGGGGTAGTGTGGGGGGAGGCGTCCCTCCAACCCACCAGCTTCCCCAGAGGAAGGTGGATAGGAAAGACCAGAGAAGGCGTCCCCTGTCTGATCGTTCCTATTTAATGGTTTTGGATTGGGTGGGTCAGAGAAGGCGTCCCTTGTCTGCCGACCCAAGGCTCCTGGAGCCTGGTTGGGGGATCCTGCTCGGGCCGGCCGGCACTTGGCGAGGGATCCGTGGATTGGGACTGAGAGGAAGGGCCTTTGCCACACGCACCACGGAAGGAGAAGGTAAGAAACAGGACTTACCTGGTCCGGAGTGCTGAGGCCGAATTGGAGGAGGGCTGGGGAGGTTGCTGGAGGGAGGGGGTTGCTAGGGGGGCTAGCGACCCTCCGTCCCGGGTTTCGGCACCATATGTGCGACCCCCTTGTAGACCCCTGCCCGGTACCCGACCCCAAATAACAGCTCGAGAGTTGGAAGCCGAGTTCAGGTTTATTGGGACCAGCGGGCAGGCCAGGAAAGGAAGGAGATCGGGGCTGGCTGCGACTGCGCAGCTGGGGTAGGAGGGTTTTATAGGGGGGTTGGACGGGGCGTGGACACAGGGCTGGCAGAGTGTCGTAGGAGCTTAGGATAGGCTGTCCGTCTCTGGGCAGACTGCTGAGGTGGCTCAGAGGGTTACGTGTCAGTTCAGGATAGGCCGAGGCTTGGCGGGCTTTTCTCAGGGCAGCAGGAAGCCTGGGGGGAGGGTGGGGGCAAGAAACCTGGGGGAAAGATGGTGGGACTTTCTACCAAACAACGTCCAGCTAATTTTTTTTTGTTTTTGGGACGGAGTTGCCCAGGCTGCAATGTAATGGTGGGATCTCAGCTCACCGCAACCTCCGCCTCCCGGGTTCAAGGGATTCTTCTGCCTCAGCCTCCCCGAGTAGCTGAGATTACAGGCATGCGACACCACGCCCAGCTAATTTTGCATTTTTAGTAGAGTCGGGGTTTCTCCATGTTGGTCAGGCTGGTCTCGAACTCCGACCTCAGGTTATCCGCCCGCCTCTGCCTCCCAACGTGCTGGGATTACAGGGGTGAACCACCATGCCTGACTCAGCTAAGTTTTTAAAAACATGTTTAATAGAGATGGGGTTTTGCCATGTTGGGCAGGCTGGTCTCAAACTCCTGCCCTCAAGCAATCCGTCGGCCTCAGCCTCCCAAAGTGCTAGGATGACACGTGTGAGCCACTGTGTCCAGCCTGTTTAAAATGTCTTTTAGTGGGGTGATCTCAGAAACAAGGAGGGATGGGAAGAAGGTAGGCGTCGAGAAGTCTGCTGGTTGGAACACTTCATCTCACTGGTAAGAGCCCAGGGTTTCTCCACCTAAGCACTGTTGACTTTTGGGATGGAATAATCCTTTTGTGTGGGGTCTGTTCCATGCTCTGTAGGATGTTTGACAGCATCCCTGGCCTCCACCCAGTAGATGCCAGTAGCACACCCACTCCTCCAAAATTTGCAGAAAATCTCTTCAAAGTCAAATATGTTGCCCCACCTCCCTCTCCATCCCCAACCCCTGATTTAAATTTTGCCTCTACTAATGGTCACACTGGGAGCTATGGAGAATACACAGGACGGTAGTGCATGCCTGTAATCCCAACAGTTTGGGAGGCCAAGAACAGGCAGATGGCTTGAGCCCAGGAGTTCCACAAGGGCAACATAGCAATACCCCAACTCTAAAATAAATAAATAAAATTTTTAAAAATTAAAGGCTGAGCACATTGGCTCACACCTGTAACCCCAGCACCTTGGTAGGCCGAGGTGAGTGGATCACTTGAGGTCAGGGGTTCGAAACCAGCCTGGCCAACATGGTGAAACCCCATCTCTACTAAAATGCAAAAATTAGCAGGGCACGGTGGCACGTGCCTGTAGGTAGTCCCAGGTACTCGGGAGTCTGAGGCATGAGAATTGCTTGAACCCAGGAGGCAGAGGTTGCAGTAAGCCAAGATCGTGTCATTGCACTCCAGCCTGGGTGACAAAGTGAAATTACATCTTAAAAAAAAAAAAATCTCTTTCTTTATAAATTACCCAGTTTCAAGCAAGAGGAAATAGACTGAGACACCTAACATGTGAATTCTGATAAGATGGTGGCCTCACTGAGACAGAGGTATCTCTTCTGTGTTGGATGTGATGAGGCACTGAGGCCATGTCTCTGACTCAGAGAGCCACAATTGATACAAGATCCACTTGAGGAAGTGTGGAGTCCTGGATGTGGGTCAGAACCAAAGTGAACAGCACCTGCCTGATGGTCAGCATTAAGACCAGAGAAGGGGAACAAATAGGAAAGCGCAGAGACAGGGTCAGAAACAAACCGAGCACACACAGCCCTGCTGGGAGCCTCTCCAGGTGTTGCCTGCTCGCCTGGGTTCCAGGAGGCTGGCAAGGGTGGGAGCGTGCTCTGTGCCTCGTCTAGCCCTCTGTCACATTATCATAGCACTGTAAACCCCCAGAGCACACATCCTTTCCTCTATTCTCTGCGCTATCTGCACTGCCTACACAAGTCTGTGAGAGCAGAGGTCGGCAAAGACACTACAAGGCTGGGCACCGTGGCTCACACCGGTAATCTCAGCACTTTCGGGGGCCCTCGGCAGGAGGACTGTGTGAACCCAGGAGCTCCAGACCAGCTTAGGCAAGTTCCACAGTGCCTCAGGGCTTACTGATGGCTTAGAGACTATGGATGGCGTCCCCATGTTTGCTCCACAACTGCAATACAGAAGTTATTCTTCCATGGGAAGTAATTGGTTTTAACAACAAAGAAAACCTAGAGAGTCTCTGCTGGAGCCACACCCAGTCCCAGGCCCAGCCCCCATCCTCTGACCCTGTATCCCACCATCCCATCACCTTGCTAGGGTGTGAGTCTTGAATGGTGGGGGCCTGTTTAGTTTGCTTCTCAGGAAGCCTCAGACCACTGGACTCCACACTAAAGCTTCTTCCTGATAAAAATATTAGACAAGTTTAACAGAGTTTATTTGAGCAAAGAACATTCACCAGCCATACAACCCTCAGAACAGGAAGAGGTTTCAAGAGCTCATCTCCGCAATGTGGGCAGTGAGGATTTTGGATGGGTATGTTGAGAGTAAATCTTTAAGAGATTTATTCTGAGCCAAATATGAGTGACCGTGGCCCGTGACACAGCCTTCGGGTGGTCCTGAGAACGTGGCCCCAAGGTAGGTACGGTACAGCTTGGTTTTATACATTTTAGGGAGGCATGCAACATCAATAAAATACATTTAAGAAATGTATTGGTTTGGTTCTGAAAGAAGGGACAGCTCAAAGAGGGGGCTTCCAGGCTACAGGTAAATTTAAACATCTTCTGGTTGACAGTTGGTTGAGTTTATGTGAAGAC
Organism: Callithrix jacchus; assembly: GCF_049354715.1. Lineage (NCBI taxonomy): Eukaryota > Metazoa > Chordata > Mammalia > Primates > Cebidae > Callithrix > Callithrix jacchus. The sequence continues at coordinate 44,477,155 of NC_133506.1, read as the reverse complement.
CTCATTATGTGAGATCAACAGAAAGGAAATGTTCAGGGTAAGATAAAGGATTGTGGAAACCAAGTTTTATTGTGCAGAGGAAGCTCTCAGCAGACCTCAGAGTGAACGGGCTGTAAAATGTTTCTTACTGGACCTAGTGTGCCTGGCTCTTAATTGATTATCTCCTGGATCTGAAAAGTAAGAAAAATTATAAAGAAAAAAAAAAAAGAAAGTTGGCGGGGAAAGAGGATTCTCTGTAGAATGTGGATTTTTCCCATAAGGGATGGCTTTGCACGGCCATTTCAAGATACGGCAGAGAAACGTGATTTGGGGTAAGTAGTCTTATTTTCTTCCTTGTTATGCCAGTCAGATTGGAAAGTAACTCAAGATATTCAGTGTTAACTAAAACCCATCTGATGAGAATTTATGGTTTCTAAGGCATGACTCCCCAGACCCCTTAGATAGGAATTTGGTCAAGATAAATATAGATTCCTAAGTATGTATCTTTGAAGCATGGGTGGCCCCGAGAAACAGACCTCTCAGACACCAAACTAGAAAAGGAAGGGGTTTTATTATTACAGCCGGGGAGCAAGTCTTTCTGTTTTCTCCAAAAAGCCAAGCTCCCCTAACAAAGAGAAGCTCTGCCTTTATATAGGCTTACACTCTAGATATTACACCTGAAAGGATCTTAGGTTTACAGCCTTAGAAATTACAAGTGAAAGGGTCTTGGGTTTACAGCTTTAGAAATCACATATGAAAGGGTCGGGTTTAGAGCTTTAGAAGAAATCACATGTGAAAGGTTTGTGGTCTCCAGATGGAGGAGTGGGGTGGCGGTTTGATCTAGTTCACACAGTGCCTTCTGGAGCAATTCCCCCATACCACGCCTGCTATCTTACAGGAAGATGATTCGGGAAGTGCCAGTTGGCCAGCCTGTTCTTCCAGTGCAGCAGGAGGTGAGCGGCAGGCGGGGCAGCGAATGAAGCTTCCTGGATATTTACAACCCCTGCCCATGGGTGGGATCGCATGCAGTGTGGAAGTCAAGTGAGCAGTGATCCTAGATGCCTGGGTCTCCTTCCACATCATAGCTGAGTCCTTAGGTAAAAGCAGAAACAAAGAACAAAAAGCAAATTGGTAGTTTGAAAGTTGCTTTCCTTGTAAAGGTTAAAACAGAGGAGACTCCCTTGTCATGCCAGCTAAAGCTGGCCTGTCTGGAAATTTGACTTTTCTCTCTCTCTCCTGATCGCTCAGGTCAGCTAACTTAGTTCCAGTTTGGTGACAACAAACTTTAGCAGGAGGGACTTGGTTTGGTCTGTTAGAGCTGGTGCAGGAGCTCGGTGGAAATCAATCGCCTCCTATAAATGTTATTTACATTCCTATTAAAGGGAGAGGAGGCCAGTGGTGAAGCTCAGCAAGAGAAACACTCTATAAAGAAAATCTGCATCCGTAATGGTGTCCTCCCTCTCTGTACTGCGAAGGAAAGGATGAGTAAGTCACTGGAAATTCTTAACGCGGAAAGCGCAAGCTCGATCTGCATCACAGACTTTGGCTTTGGTTGACCCTGCACCTCCTGGCCAGGCAGTCCTAAGGGAGGAGATGAGGGTGTTCTGGCCTATGCCCTTTCTTTGTCAGGGAATGATGGTAAGTCTGAAGCTAATTCTTTGATATCTACTCTTGCGTTGTCTCCCACGCAGTTATAAGGTAGTCATGTTAATTAACTTCTTTGCTTTTCTCTTGTTAATCTATCTTTTGTTCTAGCAGTCCATCTCAACCAAGAACTCAGAGAGGAAAAATACCTTTTTTTCTCCCCCAAACTAGCCTGCCACTATCCGCTGGAAGCCAGGCAGCAGCAGTGAGACTACAAGGGGCAAAGAGAATCCAGGAACTGCGTCTCTCAGAAGGCACCCTCTCTCCACACTCATTTATACTATGGCTTAATGCCATGCTCCCGGAGCCTCCGCAAAATCAATCACAAATTACAGTGCATGCCCTTCCAGGCTTCTGTCAAATAACTGAAATTGTCCCTGTCTGTTTAAAGGCAAGGTGCACCTTGCCTGCTGGCTAGACAAGAGCGGATCTATCAGGACAGGGGAATTGCAACAGACAAAGAGCAATTTCACAGAGCCCGCTGAACAAAGATGGGAATCTTATTATTACTCAAATCATGCTCCCTGAGCATTCAGGAAACAGAATTGTGAAGGATAATTTGATGGGTAAGGGGTGGGGTCAGGGAGTGCTGATTGGGTCGGAGATGAAATCATAGGGAGTTGAAGCTGCCCTCTTGAGCTGAGTCAGTTCCTGAATGGAGGCCACAAAATCGGATGAGCCAGTTTATCAAAGAATCTTGGGTGGTGTCGGCTGATCCATCAAGTGCCAGGTCTCCAAAATATCTCAAGCATTGATCTTAGGTTTTACAATACTGTTGCTATACCCAGGAGAAATTTGGGGAGGGTCAGAATCTTGTAGCGTCTAGCTGCATGACTCCTAAACCATGATTTCTAATCTTCTGACTAATTTGTTAGTCCTACAAAGACAGTCTAGTCCCTAGGCAAGAAGGGAGTTTGTTTTGGGAAAGGGCTGTTACCATCTTTCCATCAAACTATAAACTAAGTGGGAAAAGTAAAAAGGTCCTCTTAAAAGTTTCCTTTTTTGTTAAAGAATAACTAATGTGATAGAAATAATCATTTCTGGAACAAAAAACACTGACTGCCTTCAAGTTTCCTTGCTTTTTGCTAGTAACTCCTTGTTAAGCCCTATGTAGCTGCTAAATATAGTAACGGAATAGTACATTCTATGTCCTTCTACTTCTTTTTTTTTTTTCAGACGGAGTTTCGCTGTTGTTACCCAGACTGGAGTGCAATGGCGCGATCTCGGCTCACCGCAACCTCCGCCTCCTGGATTCAAGCAATTCTCCTGCCTCAGTCTCCTGAGAAGCTGGGACTACAGGCGCGCGCCACCACGCCCGACTAATTTTTGTATTTTTTGTAGGGACAGGGTTTCACCATGTTGGCTAGGCTGGTCTCAAACTCCTAACATCAGGCAATTCACCTGCCTTGGCCTCCCAGAGTGCTGGGATTACAGGCGTGAGCCACCATACCTGGCCGCCATGTTATTTTTGTAAAGATAAGAAAGAAAAAAAGATTTTTTAAATCTCAGGGTTGGAGAGGCAGGAGTGGTCAGCAGTTCACTCACCAGTGCTTGTGGACTTTGTTCTCTTCCTGGAAAGGGATGGAGAATTCCAGGTCCAAAGGGAGCCTCTGCCGTCCACAGTTCTGAGCTTCAAGTCACTAGGAGTTCTTTAAAACTTGTGTGGTGAGACTCCGATGTTGTCCTCAGTTCCCAGGCTGAACTCAGCAGATCAGCCCATGAAAACTTCTGTATTGAGACAAAAGGAGAGAAACTGTCAGAAAGCAACACCTATTGTCCTGGTGTCGACACCAAGGAAGAGGACAGGTAACAAAGAAGTTGAAGACAGCTGATGGAGCGAGATATAACATTCCAGCTCCTCGATCTAGAAACCCTGGCAGGACCAACAACAGCTTCATAGACCAGGCTGGGCGTGGTGGCTCACGCCTGTAATCCCAGCACTTTGGGAGGCCGAGGCGGGTGGATCACCTGAGGTCAGGAGCTCGAGACCAGCCTGGCCAACATGATGAAACCTTGACTCTACTGAAAATATAAAAATTAGCAGAGGGTGCGGTGAGCCGAGATCACGCCACAGAGCTCCTGCCTGGGCAACAGAGCAAGACTCCATCTCAAAAAACGAAAAACAAAAACAAAAAACAGGCCCAAGGTCAGAATCCCCAGTCAAGATTCTTCGTGAGAAAAAAGACAGCATTATAACTCAGCAGCAGCTGTAGGGCAGGCCATGCAAGATGAGGAAAGAACAAAAATGTTCCAAATAATCAAAATTGGAACTCTAACTTTTCAGGTCCCAGCTTACTCTGTCAATCTCAAGCTAATCAGAACTTTGCCAGGGTCAAATGTAGTGACCATCCAACACCAAGGGTTCTTCCCAAACCACCAAGCTGTTTCCTTTAATTCTTCAGATAAGGAAATAATGACATTTTAACCTAAGTCCCTACTTGAAGTACAGGGACAAAAGAAAATACTAATGGCTACGTTTAGCTATGTTTACAGATAATTGTCAATTGGTCTAAAACAAATTTACCGAGGGATTATTGTATATATGTAGAACTGTTAATGTGAAAAATATTACTGACTTCATCTCATTTGTTTTATACGTTAGGTGCCCTGTGATGTAATGACAGCATCAGTGCAACTTAAAGTAACTAAGTTAAAAATTGCACTTACTATTCAGTGTTCTCAAATAATTTTTTTGTTTGTTTTTTTTACACAGAGTCTTGGTCTGTTACCCAGGCTGAAAGTGCACTGGTGTGATCTCAGCTCACTGAAACCTCTGCCTCCCGGGTTCAAGTGATTCTCGTGCCTCAGCCTCCTGAGTAGTTGGGATTACAGGCGTGTGCCACCATGCCTGGCTAATTCTTTTATTTTCAGTAGAGATAGGGTTTCACCATGTTGGCCAAGCTGGTCTCAAACTCCTGACCTCAAGTGATCCACCCTCCTTGGCCTCCCAAAGTGCCAGGATTACAGGCATGAGCCACGGTGCCCAGCCTCAACTGAGTAACTTTTAAGTGAAACCATTCAAGTTTAGATTTGGTGACTGGAAGGCAATCAACGTTTTCTCTTGAATGTTCGGGGAAAATGGTAATATAAGATTATTATTCATGGACAGCAGGTTGTGGAAAGTGAATCAGATTATAAACATCTAGCTAAGACACAGGACTGAGAAGTAGGTAAACTTCTGAAAGTTCGGTATACTAGAATCACTCAAACCAGTAAGATGCCAACAACCTGATGAAATCTGGTCTTTACTAAAAATACAAAAGATTTGCCAGGCGTGGTGTCACGCACCCGTAATCCCAGCTACTCGGGAGGCTGAGGCAGGAGAATCGCTTAAACCCAGGAGACAGAGGTTATAGTGAGCTGAGATCGTGCAATTGTGACGGACCAAGACTCTGTCATAAATAAATAAATAAATAAATGACGTGAACTCCTGCGTAACACCTTGATAACATGTTTTTACAAACCCTAAAGGTGAATGCTTAATCTGTTAACCCAATAGCAAGTTAAATAAAATGTGAGTCCATTTAAAATTTTTGGCTGGTTCGGTTGCTCATGCCTGTAATCCCAGCACTTTGGGAGACCAAGGCCTTTGGATCAGCTAAGATCAGGAGTTCAAGACCAGCCTGGCCTTGTAGAGGCCTTTTAGTAGAGACATGGTGAAACCCTGTCTCTACTCAAAATAGAAAAAATAGCTGGGTGTGGTGGCGCACACCTGTAATCCCAGCTACTCGGGAGGCTGAGACAGGAGAATCACTTGAACCTAGGAGGTGGGGGTTGTGGTAATGCACCACTGCACTCCAGCCTGGCTAACAGAGTGAGAGACTCTCCCTCAAAAAAGAAAAGAAAAGTACTTCAGGGAAAAGATGTGAATGAAGATGATAGGTGATAGGTTAAAAAAAAAAAAAATTCACTGATCCTGAAACTTTTTTTAAAGAATTACATCAAATTTATGTTGATTCCAAGAACAGTGTAAAATATCACATATTGTTAAATTTGTTATGACTATACTAATAAAAATAAATTATACAGTCAATGTGTACTTTATTATAGATTATTCATCAAAATAATGTTCTCAAGGGGAAGTCTCTTTGTACCCAAAACAGACAAGTCATCCATCTTACCTCAATGACATACTTCTCCAAAGACTTGACATCTTTAAGAGCGTCTGGATCTTGATGAATAACCACAATTTCTTTCAAAGGATACTAGGAGGAAAAGGGAGGTGAAAGGTCACTCAGCAGCCAGTCCTCTAAACTGCAGAAAAATGAAGATTAAATTTTTATTCGAACCTCAAGCACTAGACTAGTCAGGCTGGACTAGTACTAACTCATTCACACCCTCACTGCAGTAAAGAAAAAAGGCCATTGCTGGAAGCTCTCTATATTAAGAGAATACCCCAAAGACTTAAATGTTTAGGTCGGTGCCATGTAAAACAGAAGTAAAATTTCAAACCTTTATGGGAATAGTTTTGCGGTCTCTGATCACTCACTCCAGTTCAATCGCAGACTGCATCCGAGGTATTGCACTCTGTGTTTTCTTATCAATCAATTCTTCTCTGAATGGTAGAGGTAGGAGTCTGAAAGAGATTAGATTGAAAAGGAAAATTCAAGACATTAGGCCTGCTTACGTGAGGAAGAGGGTCACGCTACGAAAGTGTGGCCAGGCCCTCCTGATGAGGCACTGGGGGAAGGGCAGCAAGCACAGTGCCCGCCTGGGGGCCAAACAGAGACGGAGGCAGCAGCCTGAGCCTGCCTCCGTACCCAGCACCTCCCTAAGGAACCCCACGGGGCATGCCCACACCCCATGTGCTGCAGTTCTACAACGGGGTTCTATACCAAGCATCCCTGCTACCATGTAGTGATGTAGGCCCCATCATGCAGCCTGAGGAGGGGTTCACGTCAGCTGGGGGCTAGGGTGGGAGGCAAGGCACACAGGGAGCTGGAACAGGGAAATGCCTCCTCTCCCCTACTTTGGCACAGGTGAGACATTTCTATTTGACACAGCTGAGACATTTCTATTTGATTCCTACCGAACACGGAGCACCATGAGGTAGTAGATGCTGAGAGTGTCCTTGTCTTGAAAAGAAACAGGGTCAATCAGCACCTTTAGATTCTGGTACATAATTCGGTGAGAAAAGGCGTGTAGGGAGCCTGTAATGAAGACACAGGACATCATGTCAGTCATATGCAGTCATCAACAACTGACCTCATTTACACTGAGAAACAACTCAACATGTTAGCAACACAGTAACATGCACCGAAATGGGCATGAGGTTACAAAACACGCCCCATGAAAGAGAAATGGCCTCAGAGCCCTGAAGCACAGCTGTAGGACTATAGCTAGAAAAACCCAAAGCATCTCTAGAATTCTGAAGGATGTCTAAAATAGAAACAGGAGAACCTAATGATAGATCAGCCAAGTCCATATGCACAGAGGACTTGTCTGTCCCAAACCTCAGAAGCCTCATCTGTAACCTAAGGAAAACACCCTCTGCTTCACGGGATGAAGGAGATGACATCAGGTATGGAGACGATCAGGCACAGGACCTTGTACAAAGCAGATTTTCCTTCAGTGAAGGAATAAATGGGATCCTTATAAAGAGATAGAGGAGCAGTAACAGGATTTATAAAAAAGTTGAAGGCTTTCCACTTTTATATTATTTAACTAATATTTGAACTGACAGGAACATATATCAAACAACTACTTGCATGTTTTCCTCTCAACGCTAAGTCAAAGTATTTTTTACGAAATACTTGCTAGGACAGGTGTTAGCCAAAGAACTTCCCCCAATTCGCAATTACGCCAATCCACATTAAGTTGAGGTATGTCTTTCTTTGCACCGTGGATCCTCCTTCTCCAGCCAAGGGCCCTGACATACACTATACTACCAGAGATTGGAAGGAAAAATCCACTATTTCTTAGTCCTTACTTAACATGTATACACTAATGAGATTTCTGAAAAGAAATGACAGCTAGAAGCTGATATAAAACGTCTATTTCTCTTTTTGGTGGAATAACAGAGAACAGACATAAAGGAGGACGCCGCAGCAAGTGGGTACCGAAGGCAGCACACAGGCCAAAGGGTGCTAGAAAGAAGCCACCCATCTTACCATAAGTCTGCAAAGGGAAAGCAGAAAACTAAACAAGGTTTCTAGGGCCATGACACAATCTTCCATCCCATTTTCACCCTAAAGAATAAAAATGAGGGCTGGGCGTGGTGGCTCACGCCTGTAATCCCAGCACCTTGGGAGGCCGAGGTGGGTGGATCACGAGGTCAAGAGATCAAGACCATCCTGATCAACACGGTGAAGCCCCATCTCTACCAAAAATACAAAAAATTAGCTGGGCATGGTGGCGCATGCCTGTAATCCCAGCTACTCGGGAGGCTGAGGCAAGAGAATTGCCTGAACCCAGGAGGCGGGGGTTGCGGTGAGCCGAGATCGAGCCATTGCACTCCAGCCTGGGTAACAAGAGTGAACTCTGTCTCAATTACAAACAAAACAAAACAAGAAAAAAAATGAAACATAAACTTTAAACTGCTAAAATAAGTGTTTATCATTTAAAAAAAAAAACAAAACACAGTTGATTAAAAAGAGGCAACCCTCAAAGAGCATGCAGTACACAGACAGGGCACAAGGCAGAGTAGGAAGAAAGGGCCATGACCACAGGCTGTCTAGGGTGGCCCCGCAAGGCAGTGCAGGAAGCCTGGCCAGGATGTGCAGCTGCTGTCCCTCTATCCCCACCTGAGGCGAACTGATAGGAAAGTAAAGCCTAACCGTAGGACCAAAAGACTGAGGGCAAAATGGATCTACCCACAACAGACAGAAAAAGCTGCTAACTGAAAACTTTAAAGTGCCTTTAAATAAGATATTTTATGTTAAAAAAATGTATCCACTGTGTATTAAAAAAAAACCAATTCATTGTAGGAAAAATGAAGATAATGAAAAAATTTCAACCATGAATACCTTATCCAAAGATAACTACTGTACACATCTTAGCATATGTCCTGGACATGTGTGTATGAGATACACCTGCACAAAAGCCAAATGATAGTTGTGTTGCAGGGTTTTATTATTAATGCATTTTAAGCCATGACTGGCTGCGTGCGGCGGCTCACGCCTGTAATACCAGTGCTTTGAGAGGCTGAGGTAGGTGGATCACATAAAGTGAGGGGTCCAAGGCCAGCCTAGCCAACATGGTGACACCTGTCTCTACTAAAAGTACAAAAATCAGCTGGGCGTGGTGGCACACACTTGGGGACTGAGTGGGTGGCACACACACAGGGGACTGAGGCAGGAGAATCACTTGAACCCGGGAGGCAGAGGTTGCAGTCAGTTGAGATCCTGCCATTGCACTCCAGCCTGGGTGACATGAGTGAAACTCTGTCTCAGAAAAAAAAAAAAAAGAAATGACTAATGGGTGGTGGGAGCCATTACTGGGCCTACGGTAAAGAGACTTCACTCTCCCTGTTATATACATCATTATTATTTGCGTACCTTGCTGAAGTCCTGAGACCAGAACCTATGCTCTGTTCATCCCAAACCCACAACAGCTACATAGCTCTGTCCACAGCCAAATAACCAACTCCCTTGTGGTAAAAGGAAGGTGGTATCCCTCTCAATATTAAAGCCATACCTGCCAATATTTTTATAAAATATTTGCATGATTTTATTTCAAATGTTACGAGGTCTGCTCAGTTTAGTCCTGTTCGTGCTCTGACATTCTCCCTCCAATATATGTACGTAATTGTGTTGTGGAAAAAAAAAATGCAAAATGACTTTTAGAACTTATACATCCCTATACCTCAAATGACAAATACAGTTAAAATGCAATGTGAAAGGAGAAGAAAAACAGAGCTTCAAAAACTGAGAGCATCTGAAAATGTTCCTTTCCCTCTGGGCTATTCTCATACTTCTTCTACTCTCAAACTTCACGTGCTTTTTTTGCCTTTCTCAACGGTAGTCTGCACTTACCTTTAATCTTCTGCGGTTCACTCTAACGTACCAATCAGTGAGAACAGGTACAAACTTGACAAGGCGAGGCACCGCAGCGTAAAGCCTATGAGCTAAAAAAAATAAGACAAGTCAATCAGGCAGCAAGTGAGTACCAGGCACCTGTGGGGAGAGGGCTGGATGTAGCAAAGAACGGGCCAGCGTCTTCTACCCAAGGGCCTCCACTTACTAAGAACCGAAATGAAGCAATCAGGGAACGACCATTTGTTGAGGATGTGCTACATGGCAGTCAAGGTATTTCAAGGTGCACACAAAAAACCATCCTATGAGCTACATGAGAATTCCCACTGGTCAGTAGAAAAAGCCAAAAACTCCAAGATGTGTGGATCCGAGTCCAAGGCTGCCCACTACGTAAGTGTAGGAAATACCGTTTACAGGGAGGTGTGCGATTTGACAGCATACACAATGCCCAACTCCTTTCTAGTGCGGTACCTTGTACTGCAACGAAAAGACATACAAAAAGCTCAAATCAGATGCTAAAAGGCATAGCACAGGCCAGTGATTCTCAAACAAAAGCAACTTTGCCCTGCCAGGAACGTGTGTCAATGTTTTCAGAAACAGTTTGCTTGCCCCAACTCGGCGGGTACAACGGTGCTACTGGAATCTAATGGGTAGACACCAGAGATGGTGCTCCACATCTTATAATGCACAGCACAGCCCCACCACAGAGGATCATCTGGCCCAAACTGTCCATAGTGCTGCCGTTGAGAAACTGGCATAGGATATGAGTAAAATATAACTTGCTTTCTAAGTATTAAAACGGGTCAAGTAAAAACAGCAAAAAGAGGTAGCGAAAGTCTTGAGGAATTAGGGGGATTTGAAGGGTTCCCTGAAAAACTCAGAGGTCAGACAGGGAAGAAAGGGTGTTTAGCCAGTCGTGTCTGAGGCGAGGCTTATTTTAAGAATTCTCATTCACCTCCCCTTTAAATTGATACTCTGTGGCATAAAAACAAACACCAAAAGACCAACACTTGGAAACAAACACAATTTAGGATCATGAAAAGAATCCAGGGAGTTTTCATGAGGCTTCTGGTCTAAGCTAAATAGATGAGAAGTTGCAACGGGCAGAGCTGCTCTCTGCTGCTGTTCACAAAGACCAGAACTCGGGTGCCAGGGGGCTGAGCTCCAGGCCAGAGTCCTCAGCTGGTCACACTTTCCTCGAAGAGTGATTTCAGTGACTGAGGTCTGTCTAAATGATTTCTAGGGTTCACGCCACTTTTTACACCTTCCAGGAAGCTCAGGTTTTCTATATTCTGGTTTCAACTCTGAGGGAATAATGATCCCCACATGTGATGAAGGAACTTACAACAATATGAGGGCAACAGCAGTGGCCACTACCCAGGCCACCGCCACCCTGTGAGCCAGGTCCTCTCACACCCACAGTGCTGCTGAGGGAGTGGAGGGCATGAAGCTGACAGGCTGGCAGAGCTGGGACTTAAGTATGACCCACACAACATGGCTGCTCGTCTCTAGTTTCCAGGCAGATGAGGCTCCAGTCAGGGTACACACTCTCCAGACCCAGCTTCACCAGGTTATGGCAGCTGCTCCAAGCAACAATCCCCACATTTCCCACCCACTCGTATCACTCAGGAGGGAAAAGCAGACACAGCAGCGAGCAGTCTGGGCAGAGTGTGCTGGACTCCCAGTGCTGCCCTCCTCAGGGCAGGAATCACCCTCACACTCACTTTCCTCTTCATCCATGAACATCTGAGCAACAGCCGGCCTGTCATGATCCTTCTACATGTTTAACGACGTGGACAAATCCTTTAGGGTGACTGATTAACAGTCCTTTTGTGCTACGTGGGGCAGTACTGCCTTTTCCAGGGAGTGGCGTGTGCCAGTATACAGGCTAATGGTGAATCCCAGGTCTGTGGCGGCCACTGCTCTGCCCAACAGCAGCAGGATCTGCAGGGTCCTGTGAGGATGGATTTGCCTTGCCCTCTTTCATCCTCACTGTGACCCAGGGCCTCTGCCTGCCCACTCTAACTGATTGTCTGAGGTGTCCCAGATGTCTCACCTGGACCTATGATTGTAACTATCTGAAACCCTGAGGAACTCAATATAGTGTAGTTTTAAATCTCTATAAAACTACCTAACAAACTTATTGTTGCTATTTAATAGAAATATAGCAATATGTCCATTTCATTATTGCTCTTCTGACTTTTCTAATTTTTCTGGAAAAGATGGAAACTATTCAGTAATAGACCTAAAAATAAGTTATAAATGTCAGAATAACAAGTATTATTTATTGATTACCCATTATCTGCCAGCTACCTTATGTAAATCATCTCTACTTAAGCCGTACAAACAGTACTGGGCATTTTGCAGATAAAGACACTGAAGGTCAAGATAGAGTGGAGGAGTAGCAGCTGATGGTACGACGGGATGATTACAGTCAACAATAATTTCTTGCACATTTAAAAACAACTAAAAAAATATACTTGGGATTTTTAAAGATACAATAAATGCTTGATAATGGATACCACATTTACCCTAATGTGATTACTACACATTGTATACCTGTCTAAAAACATCTCATATACCCCATAAATATATTATTACACATTGTATACCTGTCTAAAAACATCTCATATACCCCATAAATATATTATTACACATTGTATACCTGTCTAAAAACATCTCATATACCCCATAAATATATATATATATATACCTATGTACCCATAACATTTAAAAAAAAAAAAGAAACTGATGATCCGACTTTAGGCAACTCTCTGGATTGAGAACAAGTGAACAAGTGCTACAGCTGGGCTCTGAATCCACACCTATCAAACTCTAAGGCTCTTCTGTGGAGGGTTGAGCTCCTCAGGATACCCCCTAAAGACAGAATTGCTCAAGGCTTTTTTTTTTTTCTTTAAAGATGGAGTTTGAATCTTGTCACCCAGGCAGTAGTGCAATCTCGAGTCACTGCAGCCTCCGCCTCCCAGATTCAATCGATTCTCCTGCCTCAGCCTCCTGAGTAGCTGGGAGGCTACACATGCCCACCTACATGGCAAGCTAACTTTTTCTTTAATATAGTTTTAATAGAGATGGGATTTCACCAATGTTCGCCAGGCTAGTCTGGAACTCCTAACCTCAGGTGATCTGCCTCGGCCTCCCAAAATGCTGGGGATTACGGGTGTGAGCCACCAAGCCAGGTCAGAATTCCCCAGGGCCTTGAAACAAAGAGATCCCAACAACTAACAAGCCTTAACAAAACTACATTTGAGAGGTGAAAGGAAGTCGTCATTTCATTTTCTGTATCTCTCTATCTTTCCACTATGTTTATAGACAGATACATACCAAAAGGGCAGTTACAAAGAGAGTAGTTGTGAAAGGACACACCAAGAGACACTCACCTGCCATTTCAGTCTCAAAAGCCAATGAGAGACTGCAGGAAGGACAGGATCAACTGCTCTATAACGTTGGGGCTTTTTCTAACCGTGTTCTCACTGTAGAGAAATTCTATTTCTTCTTCTTCCTAGGAATGAACAATCAGTTAAACACTTGCACATTGGGGTAAGCTGCTATAGAAAAATAAACTTTTTAAATCACTTAAGCAAAAACAAAAATCCCAAAGCCCGTCGGCAATGTCAATTTCTGATTTTCAGCATTATTTTCAAGATAAGCACCAATGTAGGACGTTAAGTCCTCAATTATGTTTTGAGTGAACTGAAGAGAGTTTAGGAAAACATTACTTCTCGGCACCAAACTGTAATGAAGAATTGAGAGATAGTTTAAAACCTTGTCACAAAGTGCAGGGTTTGGTTACTTTAAACCTCAGGAAGGAAGGACAGTCAAACTGTCTAGGACTGAATGACTGTCAGCAAACTGAAAATGAGTACTGAGAAGTAGCTGCCATGCTAAAGCTGTTTGTGTTACCCGGAATGTTCTATCCCGCCCTGTGCAAAATCCTCCTTGATCTTAAGACCCTGCTCCGCACACACATCTCATGTCCTGCTTTCTCTCTCTTGTGGCAGCACCGAAAGCACAAGCAGGCTCTAGCACAGATCTCTTAGCTCCAGCACAGATATATCTGACATGGCTGTGTAGGTACAAAATTAAAATCGATGATGAAAGAGAATTCGAATACCAAGACAGGGAACCCAGAAAGGAAGTAAGGCAGAGGCAATCCGCATCTAGCCTGGGGAGGACTTGGACAGCCCGACCACACCCAACAGAGGTCCTCTTCCCCAAACAGACCTCAAGGTTTAAAAATGCCTTTATTATCTAGAAAACTATTTGGGGAGTTGAAGATCAACAAGCATACCAACATGACGCCCAAATGTGTTCTTAAAAACCTAACTATACCAAATCTAAGAATTCTGACTAATAGTATAGGAGACGCTTACATAAAAAACAATAAATACACACAAGGCAAAGCACCGGCTTGTACCTGAGCGCATCGGCACCATACTTCTGGATGATATAAACTGGATCTGGATGATTCTTTGTCCATTTGCTCATTTTTAGGCCATCGCTTGTAAAACAAAAGGGAGATGCCAATTAAGTCAGTCAATATCACAGATGATCTTGATAGAAGGATACAAAGTGTTTGCAAACAGGAATACAAAAGAGGAAATGGAAAGGAGTAACTGAGAAGTTAGCGTTAATAGGCCAGTCACAGTGCCTCACGCCTTTAAGCCCAGCACTTTGGGAGGCCGAGGCAGGCAGATCACCTGAGGTCAGGAGTTCGAGACCAGCCTGGCCAACAGAGTGAAACCCCGTCTTTTATGAAAAACACAAAAAAAATTAGCTGCGTGTGGTGGTACACACCTCTAATCCCCACTACTGGGGACGTTGCTTTGGTTAAGTTTACCATGATTTTGCTTGAATTGCTCTCCATCAATCTTCTCAGCTAAGATCGAGGTGAGCTGCACAGTGGAAGAGGGCTGCGTGTAAGAAATCAGCTCTGGGCCGGGCACAGTGGCTCACGCCTATAATCCCAGCACGTTCTGAGGCCAAGGCGGGTGGATCACGAGGTCAAGAGATCGAGACCATCCTGGTCAACAAGGTGAAACCCCGTCTCTACTAAAAATACAAAACTTACCTGGGCGTGGTGGCGCGCACCTGTAGTCCCAGCTACTCGGGAGGCTGAGGCAGGAGAAAACTGCTTGAACCCAGGAGGCAGAGGTTGCGGTGAGCCGAGATCGCGCCGTTGCACTCCAGCCTGGGTATCAACAGAGAAACTCCGTCTCAAGAAAAAATGTATGCATATATATATATATATCTTTCACCCAAAAAAACCTGAAAGCACTTGCAGACAGCAAAAAAACCTTCCTTATCCTTTTGTTTGTATAATATATCTCAGGAAACATGAAAAAGAATCAGAATACTCGTTTGTTACAGGAAAGAAAATGTTGTGGACAGGAAAAACGTGGGAGAAAGACTGGTCACTGCCTATTCCACTGTGCACAATTTGAATCTGGAACCATGCAAAAGTATTGCTTGGTTAAATTAAAATCATTTAAAAGATAAAAAAAATAAACATTTAGTACCAGCACAATATGCTGGGAAAGAAAATGAAAGGCTTTCTGGCCGCACAGCCACTCTTTCCCAGACTGAGGCTTTCTAGCAAAGGGTTTCTGCCTGAAGCAGGCAGAGGATCCAGACGTGGATCATCTGACAAACACAAGGGTTCTTAGGAAGTGTGCTAAATTGCGTTCAGGACCTGTAGCCCCTGTTGAGATTCAGCGAGAATGGGAAAGAGCCCAAGTGGGAAGAAGCATGGGTTGAGGGACACAAAAGTAGGTCTGCTGACAAAGAATGGAAGTAAAGGGGACAGCAGGTTGAAGCTTTGTGCTGTGACCCAGAGGGACAACTTAAAATTTGCCTAAAGAGGCGTACAGAGTCTGCGCTGCTGCCCTCCGGCTGGAAGGAAACCTCAGTTCTTGCCTACTGGCTGGAGCCCTTCACAGAATGTTCCCCACCCCTACTGGTTCCTGCTGCGCCGCCCCTCCCCCTCTGCAGAATGTCTGGGGTCCTACATTCTAAACCTACTCACTTTCAAATTTTCACCATCTACCTGAACTCAGGAGAATCTGTTGAGGCAGGTCACTCTTTGGGTCCTGCCCTTGACTCTTCATTTCGGAAACTGTCAGACAGCCTGAGGGGATGGCTTCAAATGGAGGTGAGTCTGTAGGGACAGGGGCATCATCCAAGTCTCTGCCATGTTTCAAATCCTTGTGAATTCAAATTTCACACAGCCCCAGGGGACAGTTGGTAGGGCTAGTGTCGAGGGAGGGAGGGAGAAAGGGAGGGAGAAAGGGAGGGAGAAAGGGAGGGAGGGAGGGAGGGAGATCTGGATGTCCCTAAAGACACCACACCTGGGGAGGGCCATGGCACCCTGAGTCTGTGGTTAGGGAGGACGGCTCCTTGGAAGTGGACCAAGATGCCTGGGGGGAATACACCATGTAGGGGAAAAAATGGAGTGGATGTATTGATTCTCTCTAGAGGGGGACAGGTCACGTCACCATTTGTTTGTAGGGAGTGGTGGGATTTGGGATCGAGTTGTGCTGGTGGCCCAGGGAGGATGACAGGCAAGCCTGTGAGCCACGTGTTGTGTCTTCAGGCACCTGGAAGGTGCCCTTCCATAGTGTTCAGAGGGATTTGGACTGGAGTTTTCTGGATCTCAGGGAGGAGTGGGGAGAAGTGGTCTCGGCCAGAAAACCGTTGGGTATGTTGGCTGTGACAGAGCATGCAGTGACAGCCTCTGGGTGGGCGAGGCCGGGGCCACTGTAACTGCCGCAGCCTCTCAGCTCCCTCCCCACAGGTGGCTTCTCTGTCAGTTCAGGTGGCTGTTGGCTTTACCTGGGGTGGCGGCAGTTGGGGAAGTTCAGGCAACATGGCCTGGGCTTCCCAGCTTGTTCTGAATTATTCATCCTTTTGGGGAAACTCAGGTCTTCAGACCCACTTCCTCTTGTCTGCTAGCTCATGGCCTGTCCTCCGCACTTTGTGTTACCGTGGAGAGGAAGAATTGCTTCTATTCCATGTCTACTACTTCATCAAAAGGGGACAGGTGTGGACTCTTGCTGGTTCTCAGTGGAAGGGTCTGGAAAGACTGGTTTCCTTTTCAGTCGAGGAAGGAGAGTACCGCACAAATAGGAAGAGGGTCCTCTTATGACTGTTATTATTCAACTATGATGTGTGTCCTGACTGATGAGGTGCATGTGCTGTATCCCTATGCCCCTTGACTGGAGATTGCATGAGGTCCTGGTGAACAGGGATGAGCTCCAGACGCCTTTGCGACACCCGGCCTGTGGTTACTATATTCAGTTTCTGGGAGCTCAAAGGAAAAGGACCAGATATGGGCTCGTCGTCCCACAACCTACTGTAACGTGACCCGCAGCTGTGAAAATCCCAGGACACCTCCCCTGACAGCCCCACTGCTCACCACTTGCTGGCTGTCCTCCAATCGTGGGCCGCTTCCACTGTTGCTGGCTACATGATGACAGTTATCTCAGGGAACTCCACCACTGCTTCTCAGACCTGCTCCCTGGGAACAGAGTTTCCCGAGTGGCAGCCAGAACCACCGAGCACTGAGCAAAGTGTAGCCTGACTCTGACCCATGTTTCGCACTTCCTGGGCATGGTGCCGGAGCAATCACTTGCACGCTGGATGTGATACGTCTGGGTTATCTTCAGGGTTCACAGGGTGCTGGCTTGGGAGAGATTTCCATCCAGTGGTTTTCTTTCACCGTTTCTTTTTCAAGACAAAGTCTTCCTCTGTCACCGCGGCTAGAATGCAGTGGTGCAATCTTGGCTAAATGCCAGGCTCTGTAGTGAAGCGACCCTCCTGTGGAGAAGGAACAGAGCACGCGATGCACACTCGGGAACACTTGCAAGCTGCAGAGTTTCCCTGTCACACGCCCTCAGCTGTAGGACACCCCTCTGATTCCCCAGTGACTACGGCAGACCTGGAGACCCCAGCTCATTCACCTCTTTCCTTTGTCTCCACAGCATGCCCAGTGCCGAAACTGGGTGTGACCGAGAATCCTGGCGCCTCCGTACCAGTGTTCACGGCACTGTCCTTCGCCACACCTGCTCCCAGCCCAGCACACGGGCCGCCCCTCGTGACTGTAGTGGTTCCTCCAGCCGGGCCTCCGGTGCTGTCCGCCCTCCCCGGGAACCCCCTGGTGGCAGGACAGGATGGCCGTGGCCCAAACTGGACTGCGGCTGCCAACGTCTTTGGCCAGATGATGACAGCAGTGGGGCCTGTGAACGCCCCTCAGGCACAGAGCTTGGTCCTAACTCGGGCCCCCCTCGTCTGGCGGGATCCAGGTGCCGTCTGTCAGGGCGTTGCCTGTCCACCTCCCCGACCCCTGGCAGCTGCCCCTGTGGTGCCCGCTATGGTTGCCCACATCCGTGGGGGCACCCAGGCCTGCGAGGGAGGCTGGTCCCAGGGCCTTCCTCCTCCGGCACCACCACCAGCTCCCCAGCTGGCCCCAATCATGGTCCCAGGGAATGCTTGTCCATGGCCACAGGGGGCTCACGGAGAGGGCAGCCAGGCTCCCTCCCAGGCCAAGGCCCAACCGGACGACTCCCGCAACCCCAAGAGCGTGTATGAGAACTTCCGACTCTGGCAGCGCTACAAGCCCCTGGCCCGGAGGCACCTTCCCCAGAGTCCGGACACCGAAGCGCTTTCCTGTTTCTTCATGTGAGTGTCCTTGGGGCTCCAGAGCTCATCCTGCAGCTCACCCATACAAGAGGCTGCCGGATGGACGGGAGGTCACGCTCTTCAGGGGATCTTGTGGGGAGGTCTGGAAGGCGACGGGTGGAGCTACGGAAGGGCACACTTTCAGCAACATTCATCTGGCTGCTGCTCAGGACAAACTCTCAGGGGGCCTAACCTCACCTGCCCCTCACTGTCCCATGAGTCCAGCCAATCCTTTCTTACTGGGCAGGTATCTGCAGCTTTGCCCTTGATCCCTTCTAGAAAAAGGGACAATGATGCTTCATTCAGAGGATGGTGAAGACGTGACTTGAGCTCACATAGGACGCATGTAGCAGGGTGCCCAGCACGTGCTGTGACCACATCACATGACAGCTGTTATGATTACCGCCCACCCCCCACCCCCATTACTATCATGATCAGGACTAGGCCATCTAGAACAGCGCTCCCCAAAGCCACCGGCTCCAGTGATAGCTCTGAGTGCACCACCACAAGTCCGGCAGCCCAGGGCCGTGGACTGTGGTGACTGAGGCAGCAATGCCAGCATCTCAGAGTTTGTTGATTCAGTCCCAGTCCTCCCTCTCTCCATCCTGCAGTGCCTCTGTGATGAGCAAACCCGTACTCCACGGGAGCTTGAACACACCCACCAGGCAACACATTGGCCAGTCTCCTAGCCAAGTCCCCTGCCCAGGGTGCAGGTGTTAAGGAGGTCCCATCTGTGTCCCAAAAAATCTTGCCACCCTGAATCCTGGAACCGCTTGCATTCTCCCTTGGAGCTGAGTCCAGGTGAACTGGGGGACCCTGATTCTCAGAGTGGAGTCGCCCCGGGCTCACAGGCTTGGCGTGGACTGGGCTTCGATGCCGCTCTGCCTTGGTTCTGGTTTCTGCTCCTCTCCAGGACCCTGAGGCTGCGTCCCCAGGGGCTGCCTTGCTGCCTTGCTCCACAGTCCCCAGGAAGCTGGTTAAACCCTCAGTCCTGGGGCCCTGGAACCTGCACGTTAACCCTCGCTCCCCAGTCATTCTGTGTGTGCGCTGTCTCGGACAGTTCAGACTCTACCATAACAAGTCCTATAGACTGGGTACTTTACCGGGACACATTCACGTCTCCCAGTTCCAGAGGCCGGAAGTCCCAGATCAAGGCGACAGCACATTGGTGCCCTGGATGCAGAGGGCTGCCTCTGGCTATGATGTCCTCTTGCGGCTAAAAGGGAGAGCCCTGGTGTCTCCTCCTGCCCTTATCAGGGCTCGGATGCCATGATGGGAACCCACCCTCATGACCTGCTCTAACCCTGATGAACTCCAAGCACTGAAACACCGGGGCTTAGGGCTTCAGCACAGGAATGATGGGGACACTCACGTTCCACCCGTAGTACTGAGTTCCCTTGTCAACACGGTAACACTGAGGACTCGAGGGGCAGTTGGAGAGGCCAGCCGGTGGCTTGTGTGACTCATCTTGGGAGGCATATCCCACCCACGTGGGGGAGAACAGGACAGGGACCAGGTGTTGGGACCAGGTGGGCTTGGGATGGAGGGTAGGCTTACGGACTGGGACTGACCGCACCGCCTTACAGCCCGGTTCTCAGATCCCTGGCCCGGCGGAAGCCCAGCATGACCATGGAGGAGGGACTGCGGTGGGCCATGCGGGAATGGCAGCACACAAGCAACTCTGAACGCAAGATCTTCTACCAGATGGCGGCAAAGTGAGTCTGGGGTGCAGGGGCAGAGCCCACACGGCAGGGTGAGAGAGGGTGACAGAGGCCCGGTGGCCGTGGTGACTTTTCAGCGTGGAGCATGAGAAGGGTGTGGACAAACACAGGCCCTCCTGGGCCCCTGGCGCCCTCACGAAGCTGCTCCTCCCTCCTACAGTGCTCTGGGGTCTCTATCCTGCCCTGGTGGGCCAACGCCTGCCTGACACTAAGGGTCAGGGAGGGAGCAGCCCAAAAAAGATCACCGACAGCTATGAGGATGGGGAGAAGGGGCTCTGGCAACTATAGGCAGAGCGGGGTGCACTCTCCTGACAGCAGTGGCCAGAAGACGGTTTTCACCTATCCCAGCCTGGCCAGGAGTGGAGAAACCTGCACTGGGTCAGGGGAGACCTGCGTCCAGGACACCTTGAGACCCATCTCTGGCCTGCCTGCTTTTGCTCCTCGTAGTCCCCTCCTTTAAGACACAAAGACAGCAGCCTCAGCCTCAGGGGACAGGGGCCCTGTCTTTTGGGCCCAGCTTTTGCTTCCTCCCGACCAGGGGTCTCCCAGGCCTCGTCTTCCCGGGTGATCCTTCAGGGACCCACAGTCCCAACCTCAGGACTCCTGCATCTGGGCAACATCGTGGACACCTTCTGCCAGAAACCCCACCCCTGGCCAGCTGAAGGCTGGAGGAGGGGAAACTGTGGTGCCCTCCTGGGCCTTGTAGCCCTCACTTAACTCAGAAAGCCCTGGACCCTCTCAGCAAGGCCTGCACCTTCTTCACCCCAGGTTCCTGGAGTTTGAGGCTGAGGAGATGCAGATTCAGAAGTTGCAGTGGATGATGGGGCCCCAGGGCCGGCCTCTTCCAGCCCTGCCGAGGCTTGAACCTCAGGGACCGTCAGCACCTGAGGTGGTCAAGGAGCCAGGTAACGGCTTCCCACATTCCTACAGGAGCCACGGCAAAGGCCAGAGGGGCCAAGGGAGGCCACTGTCCCCACACCCCATGCCTCCCTTCAAGAGAGGGATTTGTTCCTTCCAACAAGACAGCTCAGGGGAGCCGGGGCGGGGGTGGGAAGGGGGTGCTGGGCTGCCTGTGGTCGTGAAGTGGGTATTCACCTGGTCACGTTTCCTAGCTACTCTCTCCCCTCACCATTCAAAAACTCAAAAATCTGCCCAGGAAGCAGAGATGAGCGGGTAGAGTACTTAGCATCTATCAGTGACTCCAAGCTTCCTCCAAAATGATGCTGTCTCACAGGTGCCCCGCCTATGGCATCTCTTCCAGGGGCGCTGTGGTTCAGGTGGTCCTGACCCAGCTGGGACCCACTTCGGGTCCCTGAGCCCTGCCCTCCCCTGTGTGATGCAGGCAGGAGGAGCAGCCCTCAACATGCCCATCCTCCTCCCTCCCTGCCTCAGTGGACCTTCCCAGCAAGGCCGGCCCCAAGGCCCCGCCTGCCTGCCTGCCACCACACACGCCCCAGCGGCCAGCAGAGATCAAGGCCCACCTGCCACCACCCAGGCCCCAGCAGCTGGCGGAGACCAAGGCCCCCGAGGAAATACCCCCTCAAGTGGTGCAGGAGTATGTGGACATCATGGAGGAGCTGCTGGGGACTCCCGTTGGGGCCACGGGGGAGTTCGAGGGACAATGGGAAGAGGGCGAAGAGAAGCAGCAAGGGGATGGGATGTTTCTAGACCCAGGCGTCCTGAGCTACGTCGACAATCTGTGCTCCCAGAAAGACTTCGTCACTAAGGTGGGCTGGCCTCAAGTGCTGGGGTCTGCGGGATTCCAGGGGGTGGCACTTGCAGGTCTTTGGAATTAAGCTCTGTTCCCTAGCGACTCCACAGTAGATGGCTGTGTGTGTTGCCGTCCATTTGAGGGTCTGTGCATGTGAGTGTGTGTGTGTGGGTGTGAGTGTGAAGTGTGTATGTTACTTGTGTCTATTTTCCTGTGTCATATGTGGGCCTGTTTGTGTGTCTGTGTGTGGTTTGTGTGTCTCTGTCTGCATGTGTGTAGGCTACCAGGTCTGTGGTCTGTTTCTGGAGCTGGTGGTCGCCCTGATATAACACAGCTCCGAAGGGTGGGGGCAAGGCGCTCACTGCTTTCTGCATCTCCTCCAGGTGTCCTTGGCTCCACCTTACTCCCTGCCCGGGACCCTCATGCCCCGCCATCTTCCTTGTGTTTCCAGGTGGAGGCCGTCATTCACCCCCGATTCCTGGAGGAATTGCTTTCTCCAGATCCAAAGATGGATTTCCTGGCCCTAAGCCAGGAGCTGGAGCAGGAGGAAGGACTCACCCTTGCCCAGGTAGAGCAGGGAGGGAGGGGAACCCAGGTGCCCCATCTGACTGCCTACAACAACCCTCTGGGGGATGCTCGGCTTCTTGGGGGGCTGCTCCGAGGTGGGGAGGTGCAGGTTCAGACGGAGCAGGATGGAGAGGAGCCAGGGAGGGGAGTCAGGATGCAAACTGCAGTGAGGCCCAGCAAGATGCCTGGCAGAGACACACCCTCTGTCTCTGACAGAAAGCCCAGCTACCTCAGGCTTCCCTGCCTGCCGCCCAAGTGCCTTGGTCTCCACCACCCTGGGCCCTGTTCACACGTGGGGCAGCGCCAGAAAATGCCCCGTTTCCTCCCGCAGGTGGCAGAGAAGCGCCTCCAATCCTTGGAGGAGGAACGGCGTGAGAGGGCAGCCCCTAGTCATGGCACCACCCAGCTGGACTCCCTCTCTCCTAAGTCTGCAGTCGGCCAAGGAGCAGAGAGAGATGTCCCTGGCCCCCAACAAGGGGTCAGCATGGAAACCTGCCCACCCCGGACGGCTGCCCGGGACCCTCAGGGACAAGGCAGAGTGTGCATTCGGGTGGCCAAAAACCCGGTGGTGCTTTTGGAGAGGCTGGATTCTGGCAGGCTCAGGGCCGCCCGGCCAGACTCTCCTCCCCAGGACCAGAGACCCACCTGCCCAGGTGTGGGGACCCAGGACACCTGGGGTCTCCCTGGAGCCTCTCCTGTCAAGGAGTCACGCAGGCTGTGTAAGCGGTCAAGTGGGGAGGAGAGGAAGATCCCTGGCATGGTTTCTGTCGTGGGGACCCACTACAGGCTGCGGCCCTGGAAGCTGTCCCAGAGCCCTGTCCCTGCCTCGGGCCTTCTCAGTCCAGAAGGGCGGGGACCCCCGGGAGCTCTTCAGTCCCGAAGGGCAAGAAGAGGCCTCAGCCCAGCACCAGCACCGGCTCCCGCTCCTGCCACCACCTCCAAGAAGCGAGCTCTCTGCAGAGGCCTATCCCCTGCTGTTCAGATGCCCCACCTAAGGCCTGGGCTCAGAGTCTCTGGGGCACAATCCTCAGCTTGGGGGCCACCTAACACCTCACAGTCTCCAAAGAGAAAGGGTGACCCCTTGCTCTCTAAGAGCAAGAAAAAGCAGCATCGTAGCCAGTAGAAGGACAGGGCAGGCTCTCTGGTGCCAATCCCCAAGGGTGGGGCTCTCAACTCTCGGACCCTCAGGGCATCAGGTGCCTCAAAGCAAAGACTTCTCCGCCAGTGCTGACCTTGCTGGACCTTAGCTTGATGGGAAAGGGAAGGGCGGGAGGGAGGGGAGCAATACCTTGGGAGTCTCCTCTGTAAATCTGAATAAATACACTTGTGTTGGAAATGCTCTCCGGGCTGCTGCCTCTGTCCTCAGGGCTGTGCTGCTCAGTGGAGGGGGTCTGTGAAGGAGTGCAAAGGGACCGGGAGATGCCAGGCACTCGGTACCCACAGCTGCCATGCCAGCCCACTTGTCCCTCCAGATGTAGGTTGCCCCTTCAGATGCTCCAGGAACTGACAGATGCTGAGGAAACCCTGATCCCTCCCACCGCTCACCCACAAGGCCCCGACTGCTTTAGTTAGCAGCATCCCTGGAACATCCTGGGATGTTGAGAGCTGGCTGGCTCTCGTTCTGCCCCACAGGAGCTGAGGAGAAGGCAGCTGCCCGCAACATGGACCCGGGGAGAGGCGGTCACTCCTGCTTAACCCTCATCAGGAAGAGCTCAGGCCCTGGGCTGAGGGGAGATGTGGAGGCATCCATCCACACGGGTGTGTTTGGGATACGACGGTGGGTGGGGAGCAGGGGAAGTCCTTCTGCCCATTTCTAGACAGGAAAGACTCTTGCCCAACTGGCGGAAGCAGATGTTCCTTCTGTGGCCACAGGGACTGGCCTCAGGGGCACGTGGCGTCCAGTACGGAGCCCCCCCCACAGCTATGATTCACTTCCCATATGACGACTGAACTCTTGTGTGGAATCAATGCAGACACAGATTTGAACCCAGGAGGTGGATGTTGCCGTGAGCCGGGATAGCACCATTGTACTCCAGCCTGGGCAACGAAGGCAAAACTCCACCTCAAAAATAAAAATAAATTAGCTGGGCTAATCCCAGCTGCTCCAGAGGCTGAGGCAGGATAATCACTTGAATCCAGGAGGCAGAGGTTGTGGTGAGCCAAGATGGTGCCATTGCACTACAGCCTCGGCGGCAAGAGCAAAACTCCTACCAAAAAAAAAAAAAAAAAGAATTAACCAGGCATAGTGGCAGGCTCCTGCAGTCCCAGCTACTTGGGAGGCTGAGGCAGGAGAATTGCTTGAACCCAGGAGATGGCCACCAACGCACCAAGCTAATTTTTCTGTATCATTTGTAAACATGGGGTTTCACCACGTTGGCCAGGCTGGTCTCACAGCCCCATCTCGGGCAATCCACTCACCTCAGCCTCCCAACCTGCTGGGATTACATCTCTTTCAATCAGCTTCTGCACAGCAAAGAAAACAAACGACAGAGCAAAGAGACAACATGTTGAACGGGAAACCACGTGTGCAAACTATTCATGACGAAGGACTAAAATTCAGAACCCATAACGAGCTCAAATAACCGACAATTAAAAACGACAAATAATCCCACGAAAAAATGGGCGAAGGACATCGAAAACATACAAATAGCCAACTGATACATTAAAAAATGCTGACATCGGTATTCACCAGGTAAGTGCAAATC
Organism: Callithrix jacchus; assembly: GCF_049354715.1. Taxonomy (NCBI): domain Eukaryota; kingdom Metazoa; phylum Chordata; class Mammalia; order Primates; family Cebidae; genus Callithrix; species Callithrix jacchus. Next base: position 44,452,161 of record NC_133506.1, on the reverse strand, counting down.
AAAACTACAACCAGATACCCACCACCTTACCACAGTTAGGGTATCTATTCTCAAAAATACAAACAGCAGATGCTGACATGATGCGGAGAAAAGGGAACTCTTACACACCGAGGTGGGACTGGAAATCAGCAACGTCGTGATGAAAACCAGTACGGAGATTTCTCAAAACACTAAAAACAAAACTACTACACGATCCAGCAATCCCACCACTGGCTATTTAACCAACATAAAAGAAATCAGCATATCAAATCAATGTGCACTCACGTGTTTATCATAGCACTATTGACAACAGCAAAGATATGGAATCAACCCAAGTATCCACCAACGCGAGCAGGCAAGGAAAACGTGGCATATATACAAATGGAAAGCTCTTCAGCCAGAAAAAAACACCAAAGCGAAAGCGCGTTGCTTGCAGCAACATGGATGAAGGTGGAGGTCATTATGTTAAGTGAAATAAGTCAGGCCAGCCATAGAAAGAAAAACATCACACATTCTCACAGACATGTGGGAATTAAAAACAACGAACATGACAACCAAAAAAAGTTGACCTCATGGAAACAGAGAATACAATGGCAGTTATCAGAGGCTGGGATGGGATGGGGGTGAGGAAGAGAGGTTGGTTAATGGGTACAAATGTACAGTTAGAAACAGTAAATGCTAATGTTTCTATGGCAGAGTACGGTCACCATAGTTAGGCTGGAGTGCAAGGGCGCGACATACTCGCAATATGTTAGCAAACACCTATTGTATATTTCAAAGTAGGTGAAATAGAAGGCTAGAAATGTTACCAGCACACAGAGATAAATCTCGGCCAGGCACGGTAGCTCACACCTGTAATCCCAGAACTTTGGGAGGCTGAGGCAGACGGATCACCTGAGGTCAGGGTTCCAGACCAGCCTGGACCACATGGTGAAACCCTGTCTCTATTCAAAATACAAAAATTAGCCCAGTGTAGTGGTGCATGGCTCAATCCCAGCTTACTCCAAAGGCTGAGGCGGGAGAACTGCTTGAACTAGGGAGGCAGAGGTTACAGTAAGCCGAGATTGCACCACTGCACTCCGGCCTGGAAAACAGCAACACTCCGTCTTAAAAAATAAAATAAAATAAAATAAATACTCAAGGTGATGAATACTCCACGTACCCTGACTTGATCATTACACATTCTACACATGTAACAAGTATTCATATGAGGCCGGGCAGGGTGACTCACGCCTATAATCCCAGCTCTCTGGGAGGCCAAGAGGGGTTTATCATTTGAGGTCAGGAGGTCAAGACTAGTCTGGCCATCACGGTGAAACAGAATCTCTACTAAATTAGCTGGGTGTGGTGGCACATGCCTGTAATCCCAGCTACTCGGGAGGCTGAAGTAGGAGAGGGCTTCAATCCGGGAGGTGGAGGTTGCAGTGAGCTGAGATCCTGTCATTACACTCCAGCCTGGGAAACAAGAATAAAGTCCGTCTCAAAAAACAAAACAAACAAACAAAAACAAGTATTCATCATATGTATCCCACAAAGATGTAAAGTAGTATACATTAGTAAAAGGAAAAGACTGCTAGAAATTTAGCAATGTATTTCTATGCAAATGTTTAAAGCAGATATATAACATCTCAACATAAGTGAGAACATACAGATACACAACTTGCTTCTCTTATGAAATGTTACATTTTCCCTGTAATACACTAAGCCCTGGGCCCTCTTATCCCTTGACTCCACTTCTGAGGATTCAACTAACCTCACATTTTTAAAATGTCATTGACCCACCACAAAAGTTTAACCCAACCTTGACCTCAGAGTCTTCATAAACGCTCACTCAAGAAAATTTCCAGGACGACTCCGGGGCCTCTCTTCTGCTCACAGATTTCAATAGAGAACCTTAGGAACACGACTTTCAACCCGTGTACCAAATTCCCGCCTTGCCTTCTACCAGAAGATTCATTCCAACCACTGGATAGAAGAGAATCTTCCAGGACATCAGAGATGGCTTGCCTTAGGAGTAGGCCAAGTAAGAACACTGCTATCTATGCACAAAGAAAATAGGGTAAAATTGAGATACCTGTTACTCAACAGATTTCCTTGGCTTGAAAAAGAACTAGTAGACACTGGCCTAATGGGAGTTCAAAGAAGAGAACCATTCAAAGGTGGCTGCAGTTTCTGTGTGGATCATAGCCTGAGACCGCTGTGACAGGGAATCATGACACCAAGCCAATTCAACCACTATTATTCTTGTACTTTTCTTGCTGGTAATTTTATGCACCAGGCTAAGAAAGCTACGCTATGCTAGGACAGCCTGTATATCAATAATCTTGATAAAGAGTTCTGTGATGTCTTTTGTTACCTTTTCCTTTCTACCGTGATACCAGTAATTTATAAGAGACCTATGTAGCTTAAATGTGTTTGAGTAACTTCAACATACTTTAGCTCTCCTCTCTGCCATGACCCAAAGAGCCAGTAGGTCCTAAGATTCCCATGTGTGTCAGAAGCCTGAAGTCCGTGAGATGAAGCCCAACATCAAGAATCAGAGGAAACCAACTTGTGGGGCAAGAATGTAAAGAAAACACTGGGTAGTTTGGCTACAGTATTTAAGTTTCTTGTTTTCAAAAGTCTGAACTCCAATAAAAGGACTTTCAATGTGCTATTTTTGCAATTTTCAGTAACAAATGTGTGTATACCAAAACAATAAAACTGACATATTCAAGTAACATTAAAAAAAAAACATTCATGATGAATCAGTTACCTGGCTTTGGCACAGTAGGGAGTGGAGCTCAATTTCAACCCAGATGCTTCTGACTTGGAAGGCCATTCTTCCAAACATCCTTTTTCTAGTATGGTAAATATACATTCTGACTCCAGGTCTAACTCCAGAGACTACACTGGTTTCACAATACTCTGTCTTCTAACCTGAACAAAATACTTGCACAAAATAGTTGATTCTCTTCTTCCAATTTCTTTTCATTCAGTAAAAGGGAAAGAAAACACATTTAATTAGGCATCCAATAAATATAAACACAGTGTTAACATTTAAATGCTTTCTCAGCAAATATTATTTTAAATGATAAACCAAAAGAATGTGTATCTAACACACCAGAAAAAAGAAGCGAGCAATTAAGGAGTGCAGCCATTCACGCTGTAACTACGTGCAATGAGGTAAGTCACTGGGAAGGGAAAACTACCTACATTTCTTCCAGTTAAAACCAAATTAGTAACTCTCATCTTATAAATATGATAGCCAAATGTGAGACACTACCCACAAAATGCAGAGGGGCACACACAAGCCTCAGCAATACCATGACCCTTCAGTTCACAAGTAAGGGAGACACACCATTATCTGAGATATACTGTAAGGACACCAATGAGCAACAAACATATGGCATTACAATGGCTGTTTCAGGAAACATCCATTTACACTGTTTCCTGGATTTCAGGCATAAAAACATGACTGAAGGCATATACCGGCCCTATTGCCTTGACAATTCATAACCATTGTAACAGATACCATTTCGCTACTCAGAAGATTATAAAGGAATTGTATTTTTCATAAGACTCTACAACCTACTACCTGTAACTCTGACATGCACATATCGTACAACCGGAATATATAATTATCAAATCTGATAACCAACGTTCTGTAAATTACCAGCTATTACAATATTTTGGTGTTTGCCAGTTAACCAAGCAGAGGTGGGGGAAGGGGGTTTGGAAGAAGCCTCATTTCACCTGCTCTTTCCAAAATTTCACTTCAAGGGTGTTCAAAAACTCAGTATGCCCAGGTAGAAATCTCCAAGTGCGCCTAGTTTTCACTGCTTAACAAAAGCGATGTAGAAAGCAATTACTGTAGCCTCCATCAATCTTTTCAGATTGCACAGAATTCCTTCCAGAAAATTCCAATTAAAAAAAGGTATTCCCGTTTTAGTATGAACGTCGTGTTTCGCACAAGTCACTGGAGAGTGAAAGCCTTTAAAACATTTAAATGTTCCTGGTATTGCTTTCTGATGAACGTGATAATCCCTATTTACTAAGATTAAAAACCCTTCCACCACGTACGGAAAATGTCTCCAAAAACACAAAATCTAATTCAAAAATTACAAATAAAAAAAGAAATGTAAAAACAATTGCATAAACAAACTTTGACATGTGAATGGGTTGACATTACTGAAGTCATTACTCAAAAGAAACCTTTGTAAAATCGAGAACGCACAATCAATGCTACAGTAAGATGCTGGAGGAAGGGGATGCCCAGTCCCACATTGCAAATTTCAACACATTCGGCCCGGCGCGGTGGCTCACGCCTGCAATCCCAGCACTTTGGGAGGCCGAGGCGGGTGGATCACGAAGTCAAGAGATCGAGACCATCCTGGACAACATGGTGAAACCCCCCTCTCTACTAAAAATACAAAAAATTAGCTGGGCATGGTGGCGCACACCTGTAATCCCAGCTACTCGGGAGGCTGAGGCAGGAGAATTGCCTGAACCCAGGAGGCGGAGGTTGCGGTGAGCCGAGATCGCGCCATTGCACTCCAGCCTGGGTAACAAGAGCGAAACTCCGTCTCGAAAAATAAATGAATCAATAAAAAATTTCAACACATACATTCCTAGACGAATACATCCAAGGGCACTCAGGAGAAGAAAAGCGCTTGGCTCTCTGCAGAGCACGCAAGTTTCACCACGCGCATCAGGAAGGGGGCTGCGCCGGCGCGAGGACCGGCCGGTGGGCGTTCCGGCAACCCACAGCTTGCAAGGACCACGGCCATCCCCCGGGCCTAGGAAGGTGGCCCGAGGGCAGGCCCGCGTCCCTGGGGTGACCCAACCCGCCCGTCCCCCCGCCCCGGGATTAGGCAACCCTCCCCCTCCCCGCGTTCAACTTCGCGGCCCCACCGCCCCGCCCGCGGGCCTCCCAGCTCTGCTTCAAACAAAGCGCGCGTTAAGGGGTCTGCGGCGGCCAGAAAGTGGGGACAGGAGGGTGGCGGCCATGTTGGCGCGTGGCGGCGGAGATGGGGTGACGGAGGAGTACGGGCCGGCGAACAAGGAGCGCGTGCCCGCCCGGAGGCCCAGGCCCGCCCCGCCCGGGTCCCCGCCGCGGCCCGGCCGGCACGGGGCCCGGTGTGGGCGCCGCCCGAAGGACAGTGCTCTGCCGGGCCCCGCGCGGGTCGCGCTCACCAGCGCCCCTGGCCCGGCCGCTGCACCCCTGGCCCGCCCGCAACCCGCACCCTCTCACGGGCCTACACGACCCACGCTCGCCCCGCGCGGACCTTACCTGCTAGCAGCTGATGCCGCCGTCCACAGGCCCGTGCCGCCGTCGCTCGTTCGCGCTCTCGCCGGCCCCAGCCCCAGCCAGAAGGCGCCGCCCCGTCCCCGCTCCCTCGCCGCGTACGCCACCGGCTCCCCAGCAGCCAGGGGAGCCGCGCACTGCGCCAGACGAACTGCGACAGCCGCCCCGGCCGACTGCCCCAGGCCAACTGCAACAGCCGCTCTGGGGCCGGGCGCCGACTTCCCAGTACGCAGGCGCGACGGAGCGGAGAGGCGGGGCGGTGGAGCAAGGCAGGCCGGGGCGATGGAGGGGGTGACTAAGGCGGGGCCAGAGCACGGGACTTCCGGGTGCGCGCCGAAAATGGGCGTCCACAGGCGCCCGGAGCCCTGTAGCCTGAGGGAGCGCGGCTTCTCCCGGAGGGCAGGCAGCCAGAGAAGGGCTTCCTTTTCGCCCAGTAGGACTTTCCAGAAAGGATAGGGCCGGGCGCGGTGGCTCACGCCTGTAATCCCAGCACTTTGGGAGGCTGAGGCGAACGGATCACGAGGTCAAGAGATCGAAACCATCCTGGCCAACATGGTGAACCCCGCCTCTATAAAAAAAGAAAAAAAGAAACCTCACCATGGATGGATGCAATCAATGGATGGTTGAGAGAAATGGATGGATGAGGCAGATGGATGAATGGATGCATGGGTAATGGGTGAGTGGATGGGATGGATGGATAGATGGACAGTTGACAGATGAATGGATGGGATAGATGGATGGATTAATACGATGGATGGGTGGGGATGGATGGATGGGGTGAATGGATGCATGCGATGGATGGATGGATGAGATGGATAGATGGATGGATGAATGAGATGAATGGATGGATGGACCAATAGTTAGATAGGTGGATGACTGGATGGATGGATGACTGGATAGATGGATGTGTGTTACTGGGAAGGGCAGGGGTGCAGTTCAGCCAGAACAGCCTCTCGCTTGGCACATAGTGGTTGCCGGCCTCAAGTCCTTCCTGCCCTGCCTGGTCCTGTGTTTGAGAAAGAACTATGGAGTATATTACTTTGTGCCCATGCAGTGCTTGCAAATGCGAGAAACACATGTCATTTTTCAATGAAAACCTAACTTGGTCTTGAGTCCCAAACTTGGGATTAACAAAGCCAGCGAACCAGCGAATCTGTTTACTCTTGAGAAAGAGTAAACAGATGTCCTGCCCAGAGTGAGGTGGCCGAGGTCTAATCAGGAAGATGGGGACAGATGGTTGGAGGGCAGGGCGGTGAGAAGCACCAACTCCAGGAAATAGAGGAAGTGCTGTCAGAGTTCAGAGGATTTTTAATGGCAAAAGAGTAAGAGGGCCTAGAAGTCATGGCTCTCACAGAGCGTAAACGCTGGAGGAGACAGGTGCACGTGTGTCCTCAGAGGACCAGTGTGGGGGGCAGTTCTTAGGAGGATCCTGTAAATACTGCTGCTTCCTCAAACCAGGGCAGTTAGGCCCCAGTGAGACCACCTCTGTCTCCGGTCCCACCCTCTCCGAGGCTGGGCTTCATAGAGGATGAATGCAGACCTGGATCACTTGGCATCAGGGCAGAGTTCCAGTGAAATTCTGATGAAGGTAAAAGCCTCAGGCCACCCTGGGTGGGCAGACTTCAGCTGCCAGCTGGGAGCCATGCGCTACTCTTGGCCCTGCTGATCCCAAAGTCTGCTCCGCTCACCTTCTCCGGCCACCCTCCCTGACGCTGTGCTTCCCACCAGCCCCTCCATCAGTGTGGGTCCCCATCCCTTCCTCTGCACCCTCCAGAGCACACCCGTCATCCCACCATACTTCCAGACCCGATGCCAGAGGCCTTCTGACCTCCTTCAGCGCCCTCTGTGGCCCGTAAGCCCCATGAAAGGCTTATGTGGCCCCTCACGGTTTTATCCGTGTTGGAGCTGTGGACACATTTCCCAGGAGGCCTCTCAGTGTGGTGGGGGAGCGCAGGGAGGACAGGAGTAAACCTTCCTCTGCCAGGGCCCTTCTGTGGCTTGGGTCAGATCACTGCCACTCCCTGAGCCTCAGCTTCTCATCTCAGAGGTGGGCCTGTGATACCCATTTACAGGACTTTCCAGGGGTTTTAGTGTGATCGAGGCTGTGAAGGCTTCTGTGTGGCCTGGTGGCCAAGAGCAGGCCCTCAGAAGGGCCCCAGCATACCTCTCCCTGAGGCTTTGAGGCTGGATTGTTTCGGAGCTGAGGGAAGGGGAGGGGTTGTTTCCTGAGGAAGTGATTTTTTCCTGATTTGTTCTGAAGGTGGAGGTGACAGAACTTCCCAGGTAGCCCTTCGTGTGGGCACTGCCCACTCATGACAGAGCCTGGCCGTCAGCCTCGAGCGGCACCAGCAGCACCTTGGGCCGGTAACACAAAGATCGCTGGGCTCCTATGTTTGAGGAAAGCTCATGTATATAGAAATGTGCATTCTGACCTGTCCCGGGTAAATCCATGCTGATGCCCCGGGTCCTGGGACCCCACTGGGACCCATTGCCCTAAAGAATACAAAAGAAACATTGAGAAATTTGGGGCAGCATTGCCCACCACTCTTCCCTTTGAGAGTATCCCCAGGACGTGTTACAGGTGGGTAAATGTCAGCCTCGGATCCATTCCCCACATTTTCAGTGCCCTTCCCTTGCGGAGGGTGGGAGCACCACTGTGCAGCCTAGTCCAAGCCTGCTCGTGGCTTCCCATCATGTGGTCAGAGGTAAGCAGCCTCCAGGATTCTCTCCTGGAATTTCATTATGCGCCTTAGCTTGTGACCTGGTGCGGAGGCCCTGCCTCAGAGAAAGCCACACAGCCCATTTAACCAGACATTTGCCAAACCCACCTGACGACAAGGCACCTCTTGGGCAGTGCATTGGGATGTTTTGAACACACCTAAGCAATGAGGTTGGACTTGAAAATCCTTTCCAAGCTCTCCCCAGTGCGGGGATGATGTAGTGGTCTCCCTTACCTACCTGGTTCTTCTGGGAGTGTCCTGCGTCTAGGTCTGGCACACCACACCGCATGGTGAGCTCAATGAGCTCCACGGCTGCAGAATCACACAGATTTTCATTCATCTTTCCTTGTTTTCGAGATGGAGTTTCGCTGTTGTTGCCCAGGCTGGAGTACAAGGGCACAAACTGGGCTCACTGCAACCTCCACCTCCTGGGTTCAAGAGATTCTCCTGCCTCAGCCTCCCGAGTAGTTGGGATTACAGGCACCCACCACCACGCTCAGCTAATTTTTTGTATTTTTAGTAGAAACGGGATTTCACCATGTTGGCCAGGCTAGTTTTGAACTCCTGACCTCAGGCAATCTGCCTGCCTTGGCCTCCCAAAGTGCTGGGATTACAGGTGTGAGCCACCACACCTGACCTATTCATCTTCTTTCCCCAGTAATTCACCTGGGTTTTTATAGGAATGCATGTACATATCCTGAATAGCAAACCTAAAAACATTTATAATGCCTACCTCATGCAGTAGAACTTCAGCTATTCGTGTTAATTATAGTGAATGGTAGATGTGCATCTTTAAAAATATGCGGTGGTGTTACTTTCATGATTAAGCCGTAGCGCACACTTGTCTACTCCAGAGGTACCACGTGAATTCTCGTAGAGGTGACGTGACTGAAGGCACATAGGGGGATTACTTGTAATAAGCATCAATTATTTGTAAATTTAGGGTCTTTTGGTTTTAATATTCTTCCTACTATCTTATTTGCCCATAACCTTTGACCCAATGAATATGAACTTCAAATTAGTGAACCCAACTAAATAAGGTTTTACTCTGTCAGAAAAATCACTCACCCAACAACAGGCACAGCTGTGCTCCTGTGCTCGTGTGCCCTTGTTAGAGGTACTGAGAACGTTTCACAGTGTCCAGAGCCTTATACTCATTCCTATATGGGCCTGCAGTGTAGGAGTCCACCTGCACAATCACACAAGGACTTTCCGCCATTGCTTACGACAACAGAGAAAAGTGAAAGCACGGGGAACTGTTATCATTAGTAGTGTGGTTTCAGAATCTCTGTGCTTTTCACACTGTAGGCTGTAGCCCATTGGTTGGTCATGAAGTCGGCTTAGTGGATGGAGATCAGCATTTTTAAACAATGAGATGGGACCATGCAGAAAATATTAGTGTATCCCAGGATACAAGGGCAGAATTGTTTAGGGCTGTGTGTGTGTGATGTGTGCATGCATGTGCGTGTCTGCATATGTGTGTGTGTGCATGTGTGTGTGTATATGTGTGTCTGCGTGTCTCTGTGCGTGTGTCTGTGTATGTGTATCTGTATGTGTGTTTGCACATTTGTGTCAGTATTTGTATATGTGTGTGTGAGTGTGTGTGTATGGGTTTGTCTGCATGTGTGTGTAGGTATGTGTGTGTGTGTGTGTGTCTGTGTGTCTGTGTTTGTGTACGCTTGTGCCCAGTGCATCACAATGTAAAATAATCCAGGTTTTAATTGTAGGTCATGCTGACAATGTAGTAAAGCCATTGACAGAATATCTTTTAAGCAATTCCAGAGTAGAGAAGAATGAATAATTTAGTTTTAAAAGTTTCCTCCTCAAAGTGATCATTTGACTTTATATACTCCCAAGTTATTTCTCTGCTTTGACAGCATCTGCCCTTTATAATCTGCCTGTTAGGATATCTGCCTGGAGTTGCAGCAATGTTCGAGTTTGTATTGCCTGTGGAATTCCTTTGTACTTAATATTAAAGGATGATTCAACTCTTCAGTGTAGCAACCCACTCTTAAGAATTTCAAGCCTAAATAAGAATTAGAGCCACTTGGAGGTAGTGATGGCATGGGTGAGGCACCAAATTAATGTGACCAACGGAGAATTTAATCTAAAAGAGAACTGGATGATGAGCAGAGCCGCTGCTCCTCCAGTGCCACCCATCCATCACAGCACTCTTGCACCCTAGCATCTGTGCATCGCATCATTTCTGTGCCATGCCACCTTGTGCCATACCCACACACCACACCACCCGTGCATCACACCACCTGTGCATCATACCACCTGTGCACCACACTGTCTGTGCACCACACTGCTTGCAAATCCAACACCCGTGCATCACAGCACCCGTGCATCACACCACCTATACATCACACTGTCCATGCACCACACTGCTCACAGATCACACCACCCATGCATCGCAGCACCTATGCGTCACACTGTCCATGCACCACACTGCTCTCAGATCATACCACCCATGCATCGCAACACCCGGGCATCACACCACCTGTACATCACATTGCCTTTGCACCACATAGTTTATGCACCACATCACCCATGCATCTCAGCTTTCCTGCCCTCAGCTCAGTGCTGGAGCCACATTCTTAAGGGGTTTTGAACATGAGTCTTTAAATTACTCAAGTCTGTGCTGCTGTTGAGAAAAGGCAGAATCCACCCCTGAGCATTTCTCCCATTCCCGGGGCCACCCACATGTCTGCCTCTCAACACTTGCTCAGCTGACTATGCTACACTTTTCAGATATCAGCTGAAACCTCACTGGCCCTCCAAACCAGTTTAAACCCCTGCTCTGTGCTCCTGTAGGCCCTTGGCCTTCCCCTCCATAGCTCTTTGCTTAATTGGGAACGCCCAGTTGATTTTTCATTATTCATTTGACATTCGGCCCCAGCCACCTCAGACATTGCAAACTGGCAAACTGACTTGGGGACAGGCCCATGGCTTCTTTTTAAGGCCAGTCCCCTCTGACTTTTCCGTGCGGGTATTGAACTTAGCCTACCGTCCTTCCCTCTTACAGTTGTGGGAATTCAGACCAAGAAAGGAGGAAGCACGTGACCAGCTTACCTAATTAGGGGAGGACACAGGAGGCTCATGTTGTTCATGCAGATCGACCTGAAGCACGCAGTGTGCATCCGGTTTTCTGGGCTTTTCTGGAACCCCAAGCCCTTTTCGCCAGGCCAGTGCACCCACTTACAGCATAAGATTTAGGTGCACACATTGGCCTTTTCATTAGGTACAATATAATGTATTAAATTTGGATACTGTTTCTAGGTTAGTAAAAGTGTGGCCTTATCAAATCCCATCATCATTTTTGTCTCATAAACAAGAGACAAGAAATTCTTCCAGATATCTCAACTGCCTCGTCAGTGATTAGTAAAGTGAGTTTGTCTTGACAAGTCTGTCTCTGATTTTCTTACAAATCAGGTAACATTTGAATAAATTCTCAAGATTGCACCTAAGCCACATAACGTTACTGCGTTTGAGGCTTGGATTCGAAAGCATCAGCTACAGTCAGGAGCCCAGGCTTCGGTGTCACGCTTGTGAGTTTGGTTCCTAGCTCCTCCTCTTGCTAGCTGTGTAGCCTGAGGCAGGCTGTTCAGCCTCTCTGTGCGTGCATCCTTATCTGTAGATTGTGATTATTAATGATACTTACCTAAGCTGACTGTTGTGAAGATTACATGAGTTCATGTGTCTCCAGTGCATACAGTAGTTCTGGGCCCAGAGTCAGAAACAAATACTAGCTATTATTAGTAGCATGTTCATTAGTACTCGGTGTATCTCCATCATTTATAGCCAAGCACCCGGAACTAAAGGTCATCCTAATACCCTGTGAGTGGATGGCTCTGGTTAATATAGAATATTTAGGCAAAATGTGTTTATGAGGACACTTCTGCCTGTTGTTGTTGTGTAATGCTTTCCATGTGGTACTGTTGGATGCAAATGTCGACACGAGCTAAGCTCTTCGCCGTCCAGAGGGTGGAGGTGACTGTGACTTCTTTCTCTTCTGCCTGAAATGATGCATGTTTGAGAAATGCTGTGTTTCTAGGGCTCGCACGTGATTCGGGGCAGTACATCCCCAAAGGAATGGCACTTTTTTACGACTCCTGGGACTAATGTCTCACCAAGCACACTTGGTCCAGTGCACCGACCTAACCAAGGGTTTCATAATTTCTGGAATGTCTCAACACATAGATACATTAAATCCTAAGAAAAGAAAATCGGCACTCAAAGGTATGACTCCACCTTACATTTAAATCTGCTCCTCTCCCCGTGAAAGATTATACTGAGTAGGAAAGGAAAACTGCAGGACAGAGGGCATCTTAGACCTAACTTGAGTTCTCCTTTCTTCATGAAAAATGCCTATTATCTGCCCGATTTTGCCCAGACAGTGCATACAGTGAGGGCATGTGGCCCTACATGGAACTTCTTCTGTTTTATCACAAATGATAAGGCAGCTGAAATGCTGGGGCTGAATGCACAGCCTCGTTCTCGGACAGCAGTGGAGTGAGCCCAGGCTTCAGCTACACAGACTTGTCATTCCAGTGGCCAAACAGCACATGGCCCAGTGGTGGAGAAAAAGACAGAGGATGGAGAAATTGATTCCCTGGACCAGGACCTCCTGCTCGATCACTGTGATTGCTCCTTAGCCTTTGAGGTACAACTCTTTCCAAAATGTATAAGCCACCTTCACCTCTACATAAAATACGGAACACAATTGAAACTCTGCCTTTAGTACATGTCTCACGGCCCTCTGTAGCGTGGGCCACAGTGGTTGATGCTAATGGAAGCTCTGCCCAAAAGGCTTCCTTATTCAAAGGCATTCAGGAAATGGGTGAAATGAAGTTAATCTGGTTTCCTTAAGACTGCTCGGAGCTCCAGCACATTAAGGGGCATTTTGGTCTCTGAGAGGAGGATACAGGAAGTAGTGTTTCCACAATTTAGTTGACCACAGGTTACTCAAATTGCATTGCAGGACAAAAGCCAGGCAGAATGTATTTTGGGCCACAGTTCTGAGGTTTGTGCATGCAACGTGTGGGAAGACCGGAGCTTGCCAGAGAATTTGAGGACCCAGGTGCTTGTCCTGGCTCCACTTCCTCCCAGTCCTGTGACCATGGGCACTGTCTGTCTCTAAGCTGCATCCTCACCTGTGTGAAAAGGAGGTCAGTGTGGCTTGTGGGCTCTCAGCCCCGTACACTGCGCAGGAAGGACTGAGGGACCACAGGCAGTGGGCTCTGAAATTAGCGAAAGGCCACACAAATGGAAGACAGTTGTTGGTGCTCAGTTCTATTAACCTAGAAAAGGCCAAGATACAATTTGGGGGAAATTCTTTGATTGCATTTGTTCTATTCTGCTTTGCCAAGGGTTTCACGTAATTGAATGAATCCAATTTTACTCTATACAAATAGATGTATAGAGCTCACCACGGCAGCTCCATGTAATCCAGGAGTAATCTTTTTACCTCCTGACAGTTTTACTGTCTTGTGTGTTTCTAATCCATTTCCCTTTCTTGGCAGCAGACTGGGTGGCAGCACAGAGACGCATAGGAAGCTGTGAGCGGAAAGTGCCCCTGTCGCCATGGCAAGCAAATACACATTCCAGAGCCCTTGGAAAACTGCAGAGGGCTTCATGTTTTCACACTGAAACTCATGTGGCAAAAAGTGACCTGATGTGAGGCTATGTATAATCCTTAAATCCTACTTACCGTAACATCCATACATTTTGCTATGGAAGACTTAATGGGTTTGGATATAGGGTGCTGCCCAAGCCCCTACGGAGTTGTTCACCATGTATGATTTTTATAACATGGTGCCTTTATAAAACTTGAAAAATCCTGAAATCTGAAACCTATATAGCCCCAAGGGTTCCAGGTAGAAGAGATAAGGGACCATAAAGGAAACTCTGGGGTACAGAGGCACCTGTGGAGATGAAGGCAACCAGGCTAGCCTGGTATTTGACAGGCAGAACACCCTGTTCCTGGGTTCAGGCAAGAGGTTGCCCGACCCTCTTGACGCTCCTCTCCACCACGGCGCAGTGCTGTGAGTTCTCCCCCTCCTTACCGCTGGTGCATTTTTTGTGAAGCCATAGAGACAAGCCAGTGTCTGGTCCCCAGCCAGGCTGGAGAGGCCGTGAAGGTACATCCCCACAGACAGGCCCTGTGCTCTCCTCTACCCGGGGCCCCTGGGTAGCCAGCCAGAGAGAAGGCTCCCTGTGCCCCTCACACCCGGCTGTTGTGTAAAGAAGCAACTGGCATGCACCCCAGGACACTAGCTGCCGCCAAAGCCAGCAGTAATTTATGAGCCTTAAAAGATCTTGTTGTACCAGTCCGTTACAATACCAGTGTACAATAATTCACTGTACAACCAGTCCGTTGTACCAATGAATTATTGAATTAACGCTGCATATTTATAGCAACTTCTTAATAGCTTAATAATTTATTCATCCCTGTGGGTCCTTTGGTATATTTTTTTTAATTGTTAGAGAAAAGAGTTTTTTAGAGCTGGCTTCACTGGACTACTTCCTCAGCGATGCTTCCAGAATACTAAAATAGAATCCCACACAGGTGTTCCTAAGCTTAAAGTACCTGATCCGCAGCAAACAGACCTGCCCACACGGGAGCCGGCGACACCCCCGGCCTGTGCTCAGGGCTGCAGCTGCTCTGGAGACGCCCACAGCCAGCCAGGTCCAGCTCTCAGCCCTATGGCCCAGCACACTAGCATTTCATAGCCTATGCTTGGATTATTTGTCTTCTGAGACAGTTGAGGGACCTAAGCATCATCCATATTGTTTCTACAAGAAAAAAATCTTTCTGTGTCCCGACAAGTAAGCTCCCTATTTTGGAAGGACCCCTGCTTTGTAAGGCTTGGCCTACTGCTCACAGTGAGTCATTCCTCACCCAGCCCTGAGGCTGGTTCCTGTTCCTAGGTGCTTGGGGATAAGGGGAAATCGTTTCCCAATGCTCACCTGCAGATAACTACACCCAGAAGTGGTGGGGTAGCGTTAGGTAAGGAGACCAAAGTTGACAACTTAAGACCCGGATCCTTCAGGCACTTGAGACTTGAGCTGAGGATGCAGGGCATGCCGGGCCATCTGTGCTCAGGGTAAGGCTGCATGTCTGTCTGCACCAGGGCTCCTGAGAAAGCGCCTTGCATGTTACTGTCCCTTTTGCATGACTTGTTTTGGTCATGAGTGGCATCACACTTTATAAAAAAGACATGTTTTCTTTACAGGATGAGCTACCTTTGATCCTTAGTCTTCCTCTGGCTTAGGCAAGAGTCCTGCAAAGCTGTTCACCTGTTGTTGGCAGCTGCCAGGAGTTGCCGTAAAGAAGGTAGAAGAGGTTTTTTCTGTTAAATTGGTTAATTCAGGCTCCCAGATGTGGTCTTTGATAAGACACACCCCATCCCTCTCTTCCTTACCGCCTCTAGCTAACTGTGCTCATCATTTAAGCTTCAATTCATGGTTCCATCACCATTCTCAAGTTTGACTTGAAAAGATCTGAACAAGTACCTGTTAACCTGAGCTCCCTCCAAAGAGGGAGAAAAACTAATCATCCGGATCAGTCTGGCAAAAGCTAGAGGAAGAGCCCGTTTGCTTGGTGACTCCAGATATCACCCTATGGCAGACAGATCCAGCTCAGCCAGACTGTTGGGGCACAAAAAAAAGTAAATCCACTATCTCTAATCACTCTTTTGGAAGCCTTTGAGGCTAGCAAGGCATGAAAGTTACATAAGAAATGAGCAACAAACAGTTCCAGCTAAGCACCCTGGTTAATTCACTCCCTGGCCACTACCACAAATTGTGCTAAGCTGAGGGTCGCCGATCGGTGATGTCATTTGGTGCTCACAGTGTTTGTTGAGTACGTGTGTGTACCAGACCATATGCCAGGCGCTGGGCACACAACAAATCCCACCATGGTCCTTGGCCTTGAACGGGAGTCGTGCGTGCAGAAGCTTAAAGCCGTGTTGTGATACATGGAAAGTTCTTGTGGGAACTCAGCTGGGAAAGTATAGGCCCTGCCCTTGGGGAGGGGCGGGAAAGTGATGGAAAGAGAACGTGAGTCAGCCTTGAAGGTGCTGTTTATCAGCTGGCTCAAGTATCAAGGTTGAACCAAGCACAGGCAATCTGAGCATTTCTTCCATGAGAAATGAAAGTCAAGAGCCCGGAAAAGTTGAGGATCGTACCACAATTCCATGTCTCAGCTTGGAGTGGCCATACAGCATATTTAGTGTGACAGGCTTTAAAAGTGAAAGAAGGCACTCCTAGTAATAACACCAGGATAGATGCCTGAACCCAGACTGTCCCAGGGAATCAGGAACGTGGTCACCACCCTGGGGATAACTTGAGGCCTACTTTGCTGCCATGAATGAAGTTCATTCTCCCTCTACTGGTCAGAGAGGAGACGGCAGGGGATTGGTTGCACCCTCGACCTTTTTTCTTTTTTTAAGAAAATGATAGAAGACAAATACAGTGTCATCTGACATTGCAATCGTTATTGGAAACTACAGTGCATGGTATGCTCGCACTTATATCCTTGAAAACCGTTTTAGGGCTCGCTCTCAGCCCTGTTACTGAACCACAAAGAAGCTCTGTTTAAAAATATTCAGATTGGTTCCTTATTGAGGAAAATGCTGAGGAAAAGCAGCAAACTGCATCTGGAGCTTGAAAAGAACTCTTCTTTGCCTTGTGTTCTCTGCGATGCAGCTGACTTCTTTTAAATCAGCGTTCTGAGTTAGTGCTGCCATTCCATCTTCACCTGCCTTAATGAAACAAGCAGCCCAGAGGCAGATGACTTTTCTCTGGGTGCTTTGTGCATGAGTCTCATGTTAAACACTGCATTCTTTGTTTCCTTGGGAAATAAACCATCATAGACAATGGTTGCTTCAGGTCTTGACCAAGTGCCCACATGCCCTAGCCAGATGCTATGGTTTCCTCCAGGGTGTTCACCTCTCTGTGGGCTTCTTCCCTCTGGTTTCTAAGGTGACAAGTGGCTTGTCAGATGCATGGGACAGCACAGGCATTTCACACCCGGCCATTCAGAGCAGGGACCACTTGTGCAGACTTTCTGGGATACCTCTGGTTTCGCACATTCTCTCTTGTCCACACAAAGACTTGTATTGGTCAGGCAGTATTCTGGTTTGAGATAACAAAATGTAAGAGTAGGGCCATCTTATCTACAGCACGTGACCCAGAGAAACAAGGGCCCTGCAAAGCAGGTAAGTCAGCCTTGAGTCCCATAACCCTGTAGAGAGCCCGGCACCCTCATGCCCCAGCAGGGCTGGCCCCATCTGGGTGGTCCCTGCAGGGTCTCCAGCACCCAGCACTGGGCAGGCACCAGGTGGTTGCTCAGTGAATATTTACCTGATAGAAGCACCCAGGCACGGTGTGAACACAGATCCGTGCATGGTGACCACCATGCCCCAGGCATCCACGCTGCCCGTGGGGCCCCACAGTGCCAGTGAGAGCCCCCCCATTAGAATCTGTGCCACAGCCGAAAATGTCCTTCCCTTCTCCCATCCCTAATAAGAGGGGGAGCCCTCCTACAGGTTCTAACAAGTATGAAAAGGAGAATCAAGAGCCTTCGGTTCCTCCTTCGTCCCCAACCTTAGTTTGCATTCTGATTCATTAATTAGAATTAGAAATCATTAATGCAGGGTGGTTTGCAGCTGCCCTTAGAGATGATGGTGGCAGTTCTCCTGAAATGCACCTGTGTTGTTCTTGCACTTTCTGGCACTTCTCAGTGGGCCTCAGAAGTCAGATGGGTGGACTTACCTGCCCAGCCACGTGGAAGAAGGAAGGCTGTCATGTAGATGGCTACTCATACATACCACCTCAAAGTAAGGGTTAGACACTACAAATAAATTCCCTTCTGATGTCTTAAATGGAAAGTTTCCACTGAGCCCTAATGCTCCCTAGAAACATGTCATGTCCTGCCTGCAGAAGGACCCACCCAGGGCCCCATTCTAGTTACCCTGTTCTTGCTCGTGGCCATGGGCATCTCAGCTCGCACAGAAGCGCTCCAGGTCACAGCTTACTCTGTCCATCATCCAGCATCTGCCCCCTCACTTTGTGAATGACAAGGGACATGGATGGCTTCACTGGTGAGATTTGCTCGTGGTAAAGCATGTTATCTGGCTGTTCCCATGGGAAGGAAAAGAAGCTGCCTCAAGGCAAAGGACAACCCAGGAAACCGTTGATAGAAGCAGGTGGGAGTGAGAGCCGTGGGCCTGGGGCCTAGTGCAGCACACACTGGGCATTTCCTCTCTGTCCTGCTCCTGCCCTTTTATTCCTCTCTGGAAAGTCTCATTTGCCAAGTTCACAGAGATTCTGTGCTTCCCTGCCTGTCCTCAGGAACAGCTCTGGGGGCAGTCACGTCCCTGATGGAGGATCAAGCTTGTGGAAGTCCTTTCTGTCAATAAGAACATACTTAGTTCTCATGTGGTTGCCACAGAAACTGGCCACATCAAAATAGAGACAGCCCATGTTTCCAGAAAACCATGGTGACCCACTTTCACATTAGCCTCTGGTAAACCTCACAGGAGTGGCCTGTTGTCCTCTTGATATGTAAAGGGCCCTCTAGGACCAGTCTTCACCTCAGTCCCTAACCCAGCATCCTGTACAGTGTGTGAATACAAATGCCTGTTAGTGGAGAGGAGGAAGAAGGTGACAGTGATGACAAGTACAGACAAGCTCCTATGTTCCTCCAGCAACTGGACAGGCTGGAAAAGGTAGGAGGTGCTCTAGAGATTGTACAAACACTTCCTTATTTGCAGGCATGCTTGGCACTTACAAACACCAGAGACACACAGATGGGTAGGTAAGTAGATAGGTAGGTAGGTGGGTAGATGTGAATAAATGGGAAACTGAAAGAGCCAGTCTTCCAATATAGATCCTTAGTGGCTCACTGTGGGTCCAGATTTTAAATAGAGCCAAGTGGCCATTTGCTGACTAGGGTCATACAGGTACTCTGAGTTCCCCCGCAAAGCTGTACCTTTTTATCGTTGGGACTTTTAGAGCTCACCTGAACCAATCAATCAGGGTTTGGCTATATCAGCCAATCAGAACTAAGCAAATTTCATTCTTTTATTTGAAGAAACAGACCTAATTGGGAACCTGGGTGCGAACTTTTGCTTTAAAACCCAAGCCTTCCTTTGTTCTTTGGAGCATACCTTCATTTTAGATTGGAGGCTTCGTCTCCCTGGTTTGCAGACTGTTCACTGGAATAGTCTCTTTACTCCAAATTCCTTTTTTAGAGAACTTTTGTTGACAGGTAGACAGATGATAAGTAGATAGATAGATAGATAGATAGATAGATAGACAGATAGAGATAGAATGATACTCTACATATATATATGTAGAGTATGTGTGTGAATAAATGAATGAAATCAACTAATAAATAAACCACAATAAACCTTAGGGCCCTGAATATTAATTACCCAGAAGAGACCCAGTGACTAGAGATCAGGACATCATGAATAGTCAATATCAGGGAGTGAGTGAAGACGTGAATTAGTGGCTCACAGTGCATTTCTCAAAACCCAAACTTTAGGGGACTTTGATGCTGGTCTATACCACAGCCTACCCTGCTGTGTTCCCATGCTATTCTAACACTCTGCAGTGTTTGCTATAAAAGTGGGTGAAGGTAGGGCTGTCGGGGTGAATATGAGTTATCCTAACTCACTAGCTGGTTTTGAAAAGTAAGCAGAATTGGTTGTGGGTTTAGTTTTCTGCCTACTTGACCCTGCTCTCTTTTTTCTGCTAAGTCTGGGAAAAGCCCAAGTGCTTGGTATGATCTGAGGAGGGGCCTTCGGAGGGTTCCCAGAGCTGACATTTCCAATCAGGCAGCAGGTGAATTTGCAGATCCAGAGACCCCTGAGGACACTTACGGCATCATCCTGGCTGGCTGGCTGGCGAGTAGCTGTGCTCTCAGCTCGCCCACTCCCTCCCTTGCTACGTGTAGGAAAGGTGGATTGAGGACGTAATCACTGGTGAATCCAGTCACAGAGGTATCAGAAAGCGCTTGTCCATCATGCCGTGTACCTGACTTGAGCCTACCCTCTGCATGGTTCTCACAGGCCATGCTTTGATTCTTGTTAGATGCATAGCTCCATGACTAAGAGATGCGTTGCTGAAAGAATCCTCAGTGCAAGTAAACTCTGGCATCTCTCTAGTTCCATTGCTGGGTTCTAGACAAAAACATCCTAGACACAGCTGGTCCCATTTAAGGTCAGCCACCTGTGCTTCCGGAGATGGAAGCAGACTCAGACCAGATGAGATTTTTGGTGTCTGTATTGGATTAGCGTGTACTTCTTTCTAATAGGAATTTCACTAACAGTTGTCTCATTGGATTTTTTTCTACTTACATGATCATTTTCCTTTTTAGAGCCATCATAGTTTTATCCTATTTAAAATACATACGTTATACTTTGAACCATGGACCCGCTCCTCCCGAAAATTATGCCATTTTAATACATGACCCTTGAGCCTGAAGATTGTATTTCAAAATATGGACAATAAATAGAGTGATTTTTAAGGCACCTGTCTAATCAGCATTAAGCAGTCACCAACACGTCCCCATAATTGAAATTCCAAAGAATGACTCTAAAGCATGGACATGTTCAGAATCAAAGATGGAAGCTTTTTAAGGGTAAATGTTACATACTGAAATCAAGCAAGAAGTAAACTTTTTAATAAATAAATGATCCTTATGCAGACTAATAGTCATACCAGTTGTCCTCAGGCTGGGCTGGATGGCCGCACAGCTCTGTTGTAACGAGCTAACGCTGGAATAACCTACTGTGAGCAGGCACTTCCTAGGGCAGTGTCAGGAGCCCTTGTGAATACTGCAAAGGACTGTGTGCACCGCCTGATCTAGCATCTTTACAGGTGGCCCATCCACAGCCAAGGCCTCCCCACGACACAGCTCTGGAGCTAAGCCTAGGCAGGTTTGCCCCCAGTGTCTTCTGCACTGTCATGAAGTAGAACATGCACACTTTTTATTTAACACGCCCCTTGACTTTACTGATAACCTACATTCTTCCTAATCGTTACATTCTGTGAAACATTTCAATAAGTAAAGGAAGCAGTGCTTTCTGCTGCTTTATACGGTTTGAATTGTTCAGGCTGCTGGGAGCAGAGGTGGACAGGGATTCCCACTCTTTGGTGCCGGAGGAGCCTTTTCCCATGGTCATGCCCTCAAACCCTGAGCTATGGCGTGATGCAGTGCTCAGAAAAAAGGAGTGAGGAAATGCAAGGTAGGCACGCTGGCATTCTCCAAGGAAGCCCTGAGAAACTTTGAAAGTCCCCAATCTTGAAAGAAATGAGAGGAGAGAGAGAGACAGAGAGAGAGAGAGAGAGAGAAAAGAAGTCTTATGTTATGCTTTAGAAGACAAAAAGCAACATCTAGACTCTGTCTGTAGGAAACTAAGTCATTACTTATCGCCACTAAACATGAGCTTGTCAGTGGAGGCGTATTCCAAGAGCAGTGAATATCTTATTTAAACTCCCTATTCCACAAAAGAGGAATCGTTCCCATCTTACAGATGGACACTGAGCCTTTGAGAGGCTGCTCATCTGAACGGAGATTTCACCCCAGAACCATCTGTTTCCTAAGCCCAAGCCTCAAACGTGCCATGACACTGCTTTTGTCTGCGGTTGTGAATCATCTCTGACTCCTGTAGAGATGGCAGCGGAATGGCTGGGATTTCTGCACCAGGCTGAGGCCCCCACACCCCCTACTCCCTGGCTCATGTCAGGAAGCACTGCCTGGGCTGTGCCTCACATGTGGTCACTTCTACGTAGGTGACGAATTTTGAGACTCTCAGTGGCCCAGGACCATCACTTCATATTAAATCCGTAAGATGTAAGAAGGGTAATTAACACTTCCTGTCGTTATTTCCTTTTCTTCGCATCCGGGGAAAGAGGTAGAATAAGCAAGAGCAGGAAGAGGGGAGGGAAGGGCCACACGCTAGGTGCTGAGATGGTCTGGGATGGGAAGAGTGCTGGGCGCACAGGAGCTTTCTGGGGCCGTGTCTACAGAGAAAATGAAGGTTCCCGCCTCTTTCAACCAGTCTCCCAGTCTGCGGCTCTCACACTACATGTGGAGTGTGTGGAACACGCCATCTACTGATGAGTTCTGTTCACCCCACACACTGAGAACCTGGGGTTTTCACCTTTCCTAAAGAAAAATACATCTCTGTGAAGTTTTGACATCTGGATCAACAACTAACCAAATATCTGTGGGTGGAACGCTACCTGGAGAGGAACATTCCAGAACCCTCAAACAAGAGCATCCTTCCCACACAGACCCAGACCTGGCCCAGACCCAGAAGAACAGATTGGGGTGAGGTTTTGTCCTGAAGTCACAGTGCCTGGGAAGCAGCAGGTCTGAGGAGGAGGCAGAGCAGTTACTGCTGTCCCAGCCTCTTCACTGCAGGACTTGAAGACTCTGATCCCAGTCGTATGATTCCATCTCGCTGAAAAGAAGGTGCCGTTAGACCGGCATGAACCCGAGCTCAAGCATTCTCCCTAGAAAAGCACCTCTGGTTGTGCCCTTCTGAAAAATATTATGAATTTCATATACTGAATTTAGAAGGAATTGGGTTCCGGGTTACTTTCTCTTGGGTTTAGATTTGTATGTACAGCACTGGAGCTGAGTTTTATATATCTTTAATCAAACTCACGTGACAATTAGCCACTCCTGGGGAAAAGGGGCACCCTCATCCCCAGGTGCCAGCAGCCCTCGCCACAGTGGCCAGCCAGCTTCCATTTCTCCTGGTGGTAGCTGAGCTGGCCGGAGCCTTCCCGGTCTGAGAAAACCGCCAGTGCCATCTTGTGGGAATGTTCTCAGTGCTGAAGCCAGGCTGAAGGCGGAGACAGCCTGGACTGTCAAACTCTGAAGAATGACGTTACCCTGAAATGTCTGGGTGCAGTCGAGGGAGACGCTTCCCTCTGCTCACCAGCCGTGCTAATTATGACTTTGGTGTCCAGAAAATTAATATCCCAAATGAGACCAAGCCAAGAAGATATTTCAAGAACTACAAATGGCAGGAAAGGATTTGTTTTCCATGGACTTACCAGGAAATGTTTAAAAAGTCACCCCAGGTGGGAATGTATTTTCCATAAAATCTGAAAGCCCAAAGCTACAGATTCTGAGCAGAGTGAAAGCAAGAGCTTGGGAATTTGCTTCCAGGCTGCCCTGCGGGCTTCGTGCTTTCCTGAGGAGAGTGGACAGGAAACCACTTTTCCTGGGCAATAAGCGTGTGTGCTGAGCTGCGCCCTAAGTCACCCCTTTCATCAGTGCCCGAGAAGAGCGCCCAGGCCCACTCACTATGTGCGGGCAGAAGCTGATCGAGGGTGCCCCGTCTTCCCACCGTCCTCTCTGTTACACACGTGCTGTGTGCACACTGTGACTACCTTTCACCAGCACACAGTGGGGGAGGTCCAGGGGCCTCTTCTCCTGCACTGAAAGAGGGTTTGATTTGAGGTGCACCCCAGTTCACAAGGTCTTTACCCTGGAAAAGCAGTCTCTTTGCCTCTTTCCCGCCTCAGGAAAGCACAGAGCCCGCAGGCAGCCAAATTCCGAAACTCTATTTCAACCCTGTTTCGAATCTGTTGCTTTCTGTTTTTGTGTGTGTGTGTGTGTGTGCACACGTGTCTGTATGTATACACGTACATACAGTCACCTAAGGAGGTAGGGTCTGTTGCTATCCGGTTTTACAGATGAGGAAACTAAGCCTCAGAAAACTCAAACACCAGCTCACCAGCTGGTCCCTGGCAGAGTCAGGATTTGAACCCGGACCGTTCGACACCCGAGCCCACAATCCTGGTGTCCATTTGCCGTGCTTCCTCCTGTCTGTAGTTCTGAATCGTCTCTGGGCCTGTCAGCTGCCTCTGGATCTGGTGGATGGTTTGAAGCCTCCCCTGCATTTTGTTCCCAAGACCCAGGAACAGAGTCATCCGAGATGGCGGAGACCACAAACAACCCAACCGAAGAGCACAGTCCAAGAGCTTCCTCTTGGGTGTCGTCCCCAGAACCCCAAGCAAGGTTCCAGCCTCTCTGAAGCACCATTTCTTCCTCCATAAAATAGAACATCACCTGCCGAAGGAACTCAGATGAGCTCATGATTTATGTGGAAGTGCTTTGTATGCTAGTTATATGCTAGAGACATAAATGATCTTTTTCAGGAAAAAAACATCCTCTATCAAGTCAGAAAGTAAATCTTTAGGTAGATTTGAATATATTATACTGTCTGGTTGAATAAAGGGCTCTCAGGTTACATTTAGAGTGCTTACCTTAAAACTCTGCGTCTCTAAATCATTTACAGGGGACAAGCTAAACCTTGAGGCTGCTAAACCTTGGCCCTTGTTCCAAGTCCGGTTCCCAGCACTTATCACTGTGCAACCCTCGGGCAAATGACCAGTCGTCTGTCTCTCTGATTTACCATTCTAATCTGTAAAATGGACAGCTCCCTCCTCACAGGACCAAGAGACTTAGATACAGCAATTCTAAGGGAAGCACCTAATTCAGCACCTGGCCCATAGTGCACAGTGGTGATTGGTAAACAGTAGCTTTCATGGTCAACATGGTGAAACCCCATCTCTACTAAAAATACAAAAAATTAGCTGGGCATGGTGGTGCGTGCCTGTAGTCCCAGCTACTCAGGAGGCCGAGGCAGGAGAATTGCCTGAACCCAGGAGACGGAGGTTGTGATGAGCCGAGATTGCACCATTGCACTCCAGCCTGGGTAGCAAGAGCGAAATTCCATCTCAAATAAAAAAAGAAAAGAAAATTTAGGCCGGGTACAGTGGCTCACGCCTGTAATCCCAGCACTCTGGGAGGCCATGGCGGGCAGATCACCTGAGGTCAGGAGTTTGAGACCAGCCTGACCAACATGGAGAAACCTCATCTCTACTAAAAATACAAACTTAGCCAGGCATGCTGGTGCATGCCTGTAATCCCAGCTGCTCAGGAGGATGAGACAGGAGAATCACTTGAACCTGGGAGGCAGAGGTTGCGGTGAGCAGAGATTGTGCCATGGGCACTCCAGCCTGGGCAAGAAGAACGCAACTCCATCTCAAAAAAAAAAAAAAAGAAAAGACAAAGAAAATTTAGGAAATAAATAATAGTGAACTTTTGTTAAGGACAACGGGTCCTTTTAAGAGTCTGATATGGTCCTTACCAGATGGACAGTAGAGACCCACGTGCACAAACATCTGCTGGCTGCTTAGTCAGGCTGTGAAAAAGCTGCAGTTAACTAGTGGATAGGAAGTGTTACCTGGATTCTATCCTGGCTATTCTGCCTGGCTCGCGGTTCCTTTACATTTAAATAAGTGTGGTTTTTAACTTCTGGAAAGGCCTGAGGACATAAGGAGAGCAGGGATGATACTTTTGACTGTCTGTTTCCTGAGAGAAAATAATGTTGCATCTTCAAAACAGCATCTGTCAGAATGATTTTCATCAGATTAAATGAATCCTCAAAGCAGCTGTCATACTTTATAGACTTCAGAAATGTAGGTTAGACTTGGCGTGGAAGCCTAATGGAATTTCACATAGGTGTGTTTTTGCATGTACAGCCTTGCACCCAGACTCGACTGGGGTTTCTCATTTGTGAAATTTTCTTCAAGCTACCATATCTCAAAGAGTTTAGTAAGTGTTGTTACTGAACAAATATAACAAATAATTATTTACCAATTTAAGTTACTCTTAATTATAGTTGGAAAAAAGGATTGCACCAAACTTGATGAAAACCTGCAACACAACATACGCTGTCAAGGGTCAAGTTACATGAAAATACATATCGCTGGGCCAGGTGCATGGCTCACACCTGTAATCCCAGCACTTTGGGAGGCTGAGGCGGGCAGATCAACTGAGGTCAGAAGTTCAAGACCAGCCTGGTCAACAAGGCAAAACCCCGTCTCTACTAAAAATACAAAAATTAGCTGGGTGTGGTGGCGCATGCCTATAATCCCACGCTACTTGGGAGGCTGAGGCAAGAGAACAGCTTAAGCCTGGGAGGTGGAGGTTGCAGTGAGCAGAGATTGTGCTACTGCACTCCATCCTGGAATACAGAACGAGGCTCCATCTAAAAAAAGAAAATAATACATATTGCTGTTAGGCATTTTGGAAGAGGCCTGCCTTTTGCCATCTTTTCACGGGCAGCTGCCATATGTCCTTAGAGCCAATTATGGCCTTTCAGTTTTAGAGGAGGAAAACTTTTGGAGGAGACTTTTGGTTCATAAAGACCTTTAATGAATGATGAATGCAGAGTGATATTTATTATTTTGCAGCAGAAAATCTTATTCTTAAAATTAGTTGCTAAATCTAAATGACAGTAAGATACCTCTTCACACCCGTTAGATTAGAGTCTTTATCCAAAAGAACAAAATAACACAAAACAGAAAACAAGTGTTGGCAGGGATGTGGAGAAATAGGAACCCGTGTGCATTGCTGGTGGAAACCTGAAACGGTACAGCCGCTGTGGAAAACAGGTTGGTGATTCCTCAAAAAGTTAAACACAGAATTACCATATGACCCAGCAATTCCACTTGACTTATACCCAAAATCATTGGAAGCAGAAACTCGAGCAGATATTTACTCCCCCACATCTATAGCTGCACTACTCACAGCAGTCCAGGTGTCCATGAGCAGATGAATGGATAAGAATGTGGTCTGTCCGTACAGTGGAAGGTTATTCAGCCTCAAAACGGAATTCTCACACATGCTGCAACATAAATGAACCTTGACGATATTATGCTAGAAAGAATAAGCCAGACACAAAAAGACAAGCACTGTACGACTCCACTTATGTGAGATCTCTGGGGTAGTTAAGCTCGTGGAGACAGAGTGGAATGGTGATGGCCGGGGCTGGGAGGAGGAGAGAATGAAAGCGAGGGCTTACCAGGGACAGACTTTCTGTTAGGAATGATGAAAAAGTTCTAGAAATAGATAAAGGTGATGAAAGCATAATATTATGAATATACTTAATGCCACTGAACTGTATACTTAAAAATGGCTAAAATGGTGAATAATGTTTTTGTAATTACTTGCTGAGCTGGCTGGAGTTTCAAAGCAAAGTTGAAAAAGAGGGAGGGCTTGGACTCTATCTTTAGGAAGAATGTTTCCCTGGAGCTGACCGGAGCTAAAGGAGATCCTCTGTCTGGTGTCCTGTCACTTCCCACCAAGTTGCATCTTGCAGCTCGATAAGACTTTCTCACGCAACACAATTCTTGAATATTGTGCAAAAAGTGCACTCTTAGGGCAAGGACCTCACCTATGGAAGTGCTAGATACACAGGGTTATTTCCTTCGGGGCCTTATTTCTTACCGGTCCCAAACAGATGGGGGCGCTGGAGAGCAGCAGGACAGGATGAAGTCTCAGGTCTTCACGTTGCTCTTCCCCAAGGTAACCGGGGAAAATGCACACTGTTTTGGCTGGGCCCCAAAAGAGTGCTCTGATCTAAGCTCGCCACTGAGTCACATTCCCTGTCCCTGCTCCTCAGCTCAGAGACAGCCTCAGGGTGTGCACAGGGGCAAGTTCACAGCCTTTCCGTCCTCAGTCCTTTTGACTGCAGCGCCAGGCCCTCACTCTCGCAGTCACTCAGCCAAGTCGCCAGCACCACATCAGCAGAATGACTAGCCACTCTGTATAGGATGTAGCACAGAGCACACCAGCGCCTGGCTCATCACCGTGCCCGGGGGCCTGACCTTACCCCCCACCTCCCATGGTTGGCAGAGGCACATTTTTTACACTGACCCCAGCATGCGTTCCATTGACATACTCTGCCCTCGTGACAAGAATCCAGCAAGCCACTAAAGCTCAACAGATTCAGTCATGACTCCCCCGAAAGGAGCGATGTCCGTGAGATGAGGGGTTTCACAAGGACAGCCCCATCTGTGAATGCCTCCCGTGGACTGAGAATCTGCAGCCTGCAGCTGTGGCCCTGGACACTCCTGGAATGAGCTGGGACTAGGGGGAGAGTCGTGCTTACTGCTGGGGTCTCATTTAGCCCCCAGGGTCTCCACGGTCATTCAGCAGTTGCAATGGGACAGTGTCCTTGAGCAGCCCGTTTGGGACTGAGGTGCTAAATGTGGGTTTAGGAAAGGAACCAGCATGCCCTGGGAGTCTGAGGCTGGGTTCTAGGCCTCTGCTTCCTTGTGTGTATTCCAGGATTCAGGTTAGAGCAGAGCTGTCATGACTTCATATCATCACCGTTCACACACATTTCCCCTGGGACATACTCCAGGCAAAGAACCCCACCCTCTTGTGATTCAGTGCAGGAGACACCCAGACGACATGGGGCAATGGAGATAGCTGGCGTGTGAGTATCACCTCCGAGGACCACTGAGGGCAGGGAGGAAGGGCAGGATTGTGGTAGGCCCCTGGGGTCCAGACAGCGGTCCTCAGTGCACACAGGGAGCAGTGCTGGAGACAGACTCTGGATAGCCAGGACCCCAAGAGCCTCGCCTGGTAGCTGCTACAGAGTGGGGCTGGGCTCAACTAAGTAGCCTGTCAGGAGTACCCAACACGGAGGCCTCTCCGGGCTGGTGCCCTGCTGCTGGACAGCACCTCTGTGTCCTGGAGTTCCACTCCATCTCTGCAAAGGGCAGCCTACTCACAACGTAGCCCCTCATTGCTGGGATCTACTCACAGCGTAGACGACCCTCATTGCTGGGATCTACTCACAGCCTAGACCACCCTCATTGCTGGGATCTCCTTTAGCCCCGAGAGCCTCCATGGCCAGTCAGCAGTTGTGATGGGATGATAGTTCTCTGCGTGCATCAATCTTTGTAAATACACACATGCAGTAATACAGAATTACAAGTGATTTTATTTTTTGCTTGTCTGCTTTTCAATAATGAAATGTATAGGCAGACCTCAGAGATATTGCAGGGTCTGCTCCAGACCACCATAATAAATGAAATATTCTGATAAAGTGAGTCTCACAAAGTTTTTGGTTTCCGAATTCATGAAAAAGTTGTGTTTACACTCCACTCTGGCCTATTGTACAGTACCATGATGTCTAAGAATAAAAGCCAATGCGCATACCTTAATTTAAAATTGTTGTATTGCTAAAAAATGTTAATGATCATCTGAGCCTTCAGTGAGTTCTAATCTTTTTACTGGTGGACGGTCTTGCCTGCCTCTCAGTGTTGATGGGCACTGGCTGATTGGGGTGGTGGTTGCTGAAGATTGGAATGGTTGTGGCAGTTCCTTAAAATAAGACAACAGACCGGGTGTGGTGGCTCATGCTTGGAATCCCAGCACTTCGGGAGGTGGAGGCAGGTGGATCACTTGAGGCCAGGAGGTCAAGACCAGCAAACATGGTGAAACCCCATCTCCACTAAAAATACAAAAAGTAGCCAGGTGTGATGGTGTGTGCCTGTAATCCCAGCTACTCTGGAGGCTGAGGCAAGAGAATTCCTTGAACCTGAGAGGCAGAGTTTGCAGTGAGCAGAGATTATACCACTGCACTCCAGCTTGGGTAACAGAGTGAGACCCTCTCTCTGAAAAAAAAAAAAAAAAAGACAACAATAAAGTTTGCCAAATAAATCAACTCTTTCTTTCAGGAACGATTTCTCTGCAGTATATGATACTTCTTGATAGAATTTACCCATGGTAGAACTTCTTTCAAAAATGGAGTCAATCATCTCAAACCCTGCCACTGCTTTATCAACTAAGTTTGTGTAATATTCTCTATTTTTTTTTTTTTTTTTTTTTTGAGACGGAGTTTTTGCTCTTGTTACCCAGGCTGGAGTGCAATGGCGCGATCTCGCCTCACCGCAACCTCCACCTCCTGGGTTCAGGCAATTCTCCTGCCTCAGCCTCCTGAGTCGCTGGGATTACAGGTGTGCGCCACCGTGCCCAGCTAATTTTTTGTATTTTTAGTAGAGACGGGGTTTCACCGTGTTGACCAAGGTAGTCTTGATCTTTTGACCTCGTGATCCACCTGCCTCGGTCTCCCAAAGTACTGGGATTACAGGCGTAAGCCACTACTCCCGGCAAGTTTATGTAATATTCTATATCCTTTGTTGTTATTTCAACAGTGTTTACAGCATCTTCACCAGGTGTAGATTCCAGCTCAAGAAACTACTTTCTTTGCTCATCCTTGAGAATCAACTCCTCATCCCTAAGGAATTTGATCACGAGATTCCAGCCATTCAGTTCTATCTTTAGGCTCCACTTCTAATCCTAGTTCTCTTGCTACTTCCACATCTGCAGTTACTTCCTCCAGTCAAGTCTTGAACCCCTTCAAAATCACCCATGAGGGTTGGAATCTGCTTCTTCCAAACTCCTGTTAATATTGATATGTTGACCTCCTCCCATGAATCATGAACGTCCTTAGTGGTATCTGTAATGGTGGATTCTTTCCAGAAGGTTTTTGCCCAAATCCACCCAGTGGAATTACTTATTTCATAACTATTAAGACTGGAAAGTCTAAATTACTCCTCGATCCATGGGTTGCAGAATGAGTGTTGTCTTAACAGATATGAAAACAACGTTAATCTCCTTGTATACTTGGTGTTGGGTGGCCAGGAGCCTTATAAATCAGCAGTAATATTTTGAAAGCAATCTTCTTTTTCTGAGCAGTAGTCTCAACAGTGGGCTTAAATAATCAGTAAACCTTGCTGTAGATTAATGTACAGTCATCCAGGCTCTGTCATTTCATTTATAGAGCACAGACGGAGTAGATATTACGTAATTCCTAAGGGCCCTAGGATGTTTGGAATGGTAAATGAGGCTTGGCTTCAAATTACAGTCATCAGCTGCATTAGTCCCTGGTAAGAGTCAGCCTGTCCTTGTAAGCTTTGAAACCAGTCATTGACTTCTCCTCTCTAACTGTGAAAATCCGAGATGACATCTTTTCCCAGTAAAAGGCTGTTTTGTTAACATTGAAAATCTGTTGCTTAGTGTGGCCACTAACCTAGACCTTGATCTGAGCTAGATCTTCTGCAGAACTTGTTGCAGCGTCTCCATCAGCAGTTGCTGCTTCGCCTTGCACTTCTATGTTCTGGAGACGGCTTCTTTCCTTAAACCTCATGAACCAACCTCTGCTAGTTTCCAGCTTTCCTTCTGCAGCCTCCTCATCTCTCTTAGTCTTCATAGAACTAAAGAGAGTTAGGTCCTTGCTCTTGATTAGACTTTGGCTTAAGGGAATGTTGTGGCTTGTTTGGTCTTCTGTCAGACCACTCAGAGTTTCTCCATATCAGCCATAATGCTCTTTTACTTCCTTGTCACTCACTCCAGTGCTCGCTGGAGTAGCATTTTTAATTTCTTCCGAGAAGTCTTCCTTTGCATTCACAACTTGGCTATTTGGTGCAAGAGGCCAGCCTGCCTGAGCTTCTGAGACATGTCTTCCTCATCAAACTTAGCCATTTCTAGCTTTTGATTGAAAGTGAGAGACATGCTACTCTTCCTTTCATTTCAACACTTACAGGCCATCGTAGAGTTGCTGATTGCCCTAATTTCAATATTGCTGTGCCTCGGGGAATAGGGAGCCCTGAAGGAGAGAGACAGGGAATGGCTGGTCAGTAGAAATGTCAGAACACATACAACAACTATTGATTAAGTTTACCATCTTATATGGGCACGATTCATGGTGCCCCAAAACAATTACAGTAGCAGCACCAAAGATCAGTGACCACGCATCACCATAACATATAATAATAGTGAAGATGGGTGTCCACAGACTGGCTTATGCACAGTTGCCACAAGCCTTCAATCCCTAAAGAAACACGCTACCTGTGAAATGCATATCTATATATGCATATAATTATTCAAGCTTCCTCAGCCACCTTTTAGGGCTCCCTTCTGTGGAGGAGCTAATTCCCTTCATCATGCATCTATTCTTACTAGATTGACTCTCTGTGGGTGACATTATCAGGCTTCTGGACTAGGGGGATCTCCTGCAGTTCTGCCTTTCAGAGCCTCGACATAGGTTACGATGGAAACCACTGTGTGCTCCGGATACAGAAAGACGACTGTGCTTTGTTGGAGGATGGTACTATATGATTTGTTACCAGAGTGGGGCCATCCCTGCCTCAGGCTGTTCCTAGATGTTTAAAAGAACATTCCAAAGGACTTTAAGAAACTTCGTGCTACCATTTCTGTATTCCTTTCCAAATCTTTTATAAAATGTTAGAATTCAGATCACACTTCCCAAGCTTTGGAGGCAGACCCCTTGGCCCTGAATCCCTGGAGGTTCTCACCTGTGGGCGGTATCAGGCATCACAGCAGGATGTGCTTTAAGAATCCAAATGAATTCAGTCAAACCACATGGGGCAGGGGCTTAAACTTGAGTTAAATTGACTCATCTCTGGCCAGCTATTAATCCTATAGCTAAATCATATACATAAAGGAAGGAGAATAAATCACACCCGACTAACCACACGACAAACACTAACCCAAACCAAGGTAACGTATGGTCCATCTCTGTGCTGCTTAGTAAAACTTGAAGTTTCTTAATCTCATGAAGTGACAGAAATTACCTGGGGGAATTTCAGGTGTTTTAGGTAAATTCTTTGGGGAAGTAAATAGCAAACTTCCTGAATGCTGGGACTTTTGCCTGCAGCAAAACAAAGCTAAGACAAGTGGATTTCTTAAAAAGACCACCAGCAGCAGAGAAGCCAAGCTGGGCAGAGGCAGGCTGGGGAGCCCAGGGGATAAATTCCACCCCATCTGGCCAGCAGGCCTGGCCTTAAGCAAAACTGAGCCAAGAGGGAGATGCTTCCTCTCCACCCACTTCCGTGAGTGTCCCCACTGGGCTGACCTTGTATTCATCTCCTGCTCTTGGGTGTCCATATCTCTTGGTGGAGGCATTTTGGAAGTAAACACACCTTGTCCACCACGTCCAACTGTGTCCTGATGTTTTTAAGTTATGGTACATGTAGCTATCAAAAATAAATGCACAGAAGAGTATATAAGAACATGGAGAGATGCTTACCATACTCTTAGTTCAGAAGGCAGATGACCATTTTTGTAAGAAAAAAATTATAAAGAAGACAAGCACGTACATCTATGCATACATAGAAGGAAAGCCTGGAGGAAGAGCCCCATGTTAGCAACTCGTATTTTCAGGTGGTAGCCCTGCCAGCGATTTGAGCCTGTTTTTTCACACTGAGCTGTATTGCTTTGGTACTATGTGCATTTCCTCAATACTCCAGTTTGGATGAGCTCAATGTGAGTTAACACGTCAAGAGGTGACAGGTTTCCCAAGGACCTTATATTTGTAATGCTCGGGGATTGATGGGGCCAGGAGGTTTGTGTTGGCTCCGGAATCTCCCCTGTGAGGATGCCGGAAGGCAAGCCCAGCGTTGAGGAGGCAGTGAGAGCAAAGTCCACACCACGTAAAGCTACTTCTGCCCTGCTTCAGGTAAGCGCGTTTCACAATCTCATTAAATCAAAAGTCAGGCTTGCCCATAGTTAAAATGTGTTCATTTAACCAAAAAACAAAAATAGGCTGGGCATGGTGGCTCATGCCTGTAATCCTAGCACCTTGGGAGGCCAAGGTGGAAGGATGGCTTGAGCCAAGAGTTTGAGACTAGGCTGAGCAATACAGCAAGACCCTGTCTCTACAAAAATTAAAAAATTAGCCAGGTATAGTGATGCATACCTGTTGTCCCAGCTACTTGGGAGACTGAGGCAGGAGGGTCACTTGAGTCCAGGAAGTAGAGGCTGCTGTGAGATAAGATCGTGCCGCTGCACTCCAGCCTGTGACAGAGACCTTGTCTTTTAAAACACACACACACACACACACACACACATACACAGTGCTTGTGGGCAATTCACTTGCAGTTGACTGTGTCTTTTTCTCTCTCGTACTTGGGGCTGAACTAGCCTCAGGAGAAGGAAGCTCCCAAGCCCAGTACTGTGGTCATTGCAACAGATAACACAGAGGAAGAGGTTCGCTCCCATCCCACCTCCAGGCCTGCCAGCCTGGTTCATCCATGTGCACATTGTCTTCCACAGTGTCTCCTTTTGTGGGCTGTTTTGGGAAATCTGCCTTTTCCCTTCTTGTTTTCCAGTCCCCCTAAACCAACTGTTCAACACTGGGGTCACTGCCCGGGTAAGTCTGGGGCTGTCTGGGGTGGGCTTGAGGCCTTTGTGTGGCAGCACGGAATCTCCGGGTTCCTTCTGCTTTTGTTAAACTGTACCTAGAGTAACCCAGCAGCGCTGCTCCTCTCATCTGTGGCCGTGACTCTCTTCATTGCCGTATTTCCCCCAAGGGTGCTCTTGCAGACCCCAGGCCGGACTCACGGCTTGGGTCACATCCTTTACCTTTACAGAGCTGCCCTCTGGTGAGACCCAACGATGTGACTTGAGTGCAGACCTCCCGCCAGTGGCCCCCGCAGTATTGCCATCCACAGGGCCACTGCTCTCAGGATGTTCACTGAGATGATGAACTTATCAGAGGATGCCTGAAGAAAGTGCCAGTGTTGGGGACATCCCACTGCTGGTGGAGCTGTGACCATAGCCGGCCAACCTGTCAGCCAGAGAAGTGTGGCTCCAACCTGCCCATGCGGGGCTCACCCTGGTCACACCCACATTGGCACAGAAGCCCATTGGTCCCTCTGGAAAATAGCGGGTCCCTCCTGAGACTGTGCAGGCAGAAACTGGTTGTGTCTCACAGCCGCCCTGTGCGTTTCCTTCCCGGCCAGTGCCCTAGGCCTGGCTCACAGCTGCGGCAGCACATCTGAATTTAAGATCCTGGATTTAGTTCTGTCCTTCCCCCAATTTAAATAGACTCAAGTACAGATCTAGCTGAAGGAAGCCCCCGAAAACCAAGTCAGATCTGAGAGAGGCGCGTGTTCCTGTGTCTCATAGCATGGGGTGTTCTTGCCGCCCTGCTGGTGTGTGGGCCTGAGTGCCAATTGACATTCCCTGGTTCTGATGGCCCAGGACCCCCACTACCCACATGGGACAGGCTTCTACCTTTACCCATTCGAAGTCCCCACCCATCCTGCAAGGACACTGGTGGGCACTGGCCTGGGGCTTCCTCATGCACAAAACCCCTGCTCCCTGCGGGGATGCTGGTGGGCGCTGGCCTGGGGCTTCTTCACCCATGAACCTCATGCTTCCTGCAGGGACGCTGGCATGGGCCCACCTCATGCACAAACCCTGTGCTTCCTGCGGGGACGCTGGCCTGGGCCCTCCTCATGCAAGAACCCTGTGCTTCCTGTTGATCAGCCTGTGCTTTCCGTGTATCCTGACAGGGTGATAAAGACTTCCCCCCAGTGGCCACACAGGTGGCTCACCAGAAGCCGCATGCCTCCATGGACAAGCATCCTTCCCGAGAACCCAGCATATCCAGCAGCCACGCAAATGAACCTGGACCCCACCAGCCTGCCCCGCAGCCCCAGGTCTGCTGCACCTGGCACTTCCCCGACAGAGAGAACCAGCACTTTCTCCCAAATCCCCCTCTACTGGGAAATCTAAGGCAAAATGAGGTGCTCTGTCCTTTGCCTTATATTTCCATAGATGGCTCCAGCCCGAACCTTATTTAAGGGGAGTCTGGTTGGATGTCATTTGAGGATTATTGTGCCCCCAGAGGTACCATTAGCAGAACTTGCCAAGATCTGAGGAAAACTGTAGCTTTAGTTCTAGTTCAGCAGTCACCTGACAGCCTCGTCTGTGGTCTTCAAAACAAGAAGGCACAAACCTGAGAGGATCAGATTAAGGTTAAGAGAAAAGCTCAGTCATTGCCTGCTTTTTAGTATTAGGACGATAAAATCTCAACACCTACGAGAGAAGAAGAAATAAGGGAATTCCTTTGGGTGGCCCCTCAGGCCCTTAGAGGCAGGAAACAATAACCCCGAATTTCCCTCCCTTGAGATGGGGGATCCTGTGCAGGCTGATGAGGCACACACAAGAAAAGCCAAAAACATATGTCTTAGAAATAGCCCCTCAATTCCAGGAGTCAGCATGCCAAAAAATGAGGCTGGTGGCTCCGAGGGAGGCCTTCTGGAATGAGGTCTTTGCGTGGCAGGCCCAGCATCGCCCTCAGTCCAGACGGGCTCCACCAGGACCTCAAGCAAGGCTGGCCTTTTGGGAATCACCTTCTGAGCCACTTCAGAGTTCTGGAAGTGCCCATGGCCCAGGGTCGAGGAATAGACTTCTAGTTCATTCTGAAACATGTGAGCCAGAGAGTTGGAAGCTTGGAAAGACCCAGTTTAAAAACCTGCCCTTTGTCTCCCTAGGGACATCGAATACCACATTCCATTTGTGCTAGAAAACCTATGCACTGGGGAGTCTAACTGCCCCAAATGCCTCCCGACCGTGTGCACAGCAGCCCGGGCCCATCGTCACTTGGGCACCTCAGGTGGTCCTCCAATTTTTAGATAAATTTCCTGTCTAGAGGTGTCCTAGTCTGCTCACTGGCTGGTAGTAGTAGCATCTCCGAAAAGCAAGAGGGCTCACTTAGACAAAACTCCAGTGCTTGTGGAGGGCCCACTACTCACCCTCAGGACTGCTGCAGGTCAGCAATTGTGCCATGGCCAACCTGCAGCCTTTCTGGTACCGTTCTCCAGTTAACATCTGCCAGCTGGTGAGGGCACTGGCAGACCTGGTCAGACCCAGCGGCCCCTCCTCCGTGAAGGAGCATGGCACAGCCTCACACTTCAAAGGCAGTGTTTGGTTTCCCATCTCATTTATTTATTTACTTTTGAAACGGAGTTTCGCTCTTGTTACCCAGACTGGAGTGCAATGGTGCTGTCTCATCCACTGCTGGGTTCTCACTAACCTCCTCAACCCAGAGATTCCCCAGTCCACCCATGGCCCCCATCCTGCCATCTCTGCCAAGTTGTCTCAAAACTCCCAGAGCTCAGCAGTCACAACTGTTCTCTTATCTGCCCCACCAATCTGGTCTGACTCCAGTGACCCAGTCTCAGGGAATGGCCCTGTCATCAGTGCAAGTGGGAAGCCAGCAGCTTAGGTGGAGTCCTCCATGCCAATCACCACTGGCAGGTCCTGGGGGCATGACCTCAGCATCTCCCAGTCTCCCCTCCTCCATCATCCCTGCACCCAACCCACCGCCCCTTCTTCTGTATCACCGCCCATTCTCCCTGCAGCCAGAGATGTCTCTCACAGTTGCTATGGAATCTGAATCGCATCACACAGCCCTACCTGCTGAAAACTCTCCAATCCATTGCTCTAAGGATGAAATGCAAACTCCTCACCCTGGCCTGCAAAGCCCTGCACTGCAAGGCCCAGGCCCATCTCCCCAGCCTGGCCGTCCCTGTGAAGCCCTGCCCTCCACTCCAGCCACACTGGCTTCCTCCCTGCCCTGCAGCTGTGCACCCATGTTCTTTGTCTCCCCTAGCTCACCCGCTCCCACCTTCCCTACATTCCCACCGGATGCCTGCCCTTCCATGCACTCATCACCCACAGCTTCCTCTTCTGGAGCATGTACTGAGGATACAATTTTAGTCATAACGGCCAGTGAACCATGAGCTTAACGAGGCCACCCATCCTTATTTTCTCTATTATTGTGTCCGCAGCATCTGACACTATTAATACTGTGAGTGGCAAACATTCAACACAGAAGTCATAACAATCTCTGAGCAGAATCAGGCAGATAAACCCTAGACTGATCCCAGAGAACCTTCTGGAATCAAACTCCATCAACCCTCACCATCCCCTTTACCCCCAAGTCCCCTTCCCCAAGTGTCTTATTGGTACCACCTGGGTGATTCCTGAAAGAAAACCTGTGTGGGCGTTCCCTGGCAGCACCCTGGGAGCAGTGCTTCTGTCACACCGTGTAGCTGTTCACTCAGCCCTCCCACCTGCAACACGGGTCGGGCATTATTTACCCCAGCAAGATCCAGAGCTCAGCTGAGCTGCCTGAAGTTGAACTCCTGTAGGAAAGGAAAGGAAAAAGGAAAGACCCCACCCAAGGAGCCCACCTGTCCTAGACAGAGAAACCACCACCAAAGTTTGGTTCTTGAGTATGTAGTTTTTACTGAAAAAATCATTCATAAATTAAAATACAAAAATGTACAAACACATGAGTAAATAATGTAATGAGAAAGGACTATTTTCTGTGAAACTTTTTTTAAAACATCTTTAGATTTCAGTGCAAAAATGAACCCCTGGCACCTCTTAAAACATAAGAGCGAGCTCAAAAACACGT
This sequence comes from Callithrix jacchus, assembly GCF_049354715.1. Lineage (NCBI taxonomy): Eukaryota > Metazoa > Chordata > Mammalia > Primates > Cebidae > Callithrix > Callithrix jacchus. The sequence continues at coordinate 44,414,041 of NC_133506.1, read as the reverse complement.
AGTCATGAAAATAAGCTAGCTATGCTCAATGCTATTGTCAATGTGGTGGATACAATCAATCCTTGTGGCTGCTGCTCAACTATTCATGTCTGTGGTAGAGGATCTCTGACAACAGGACCTATTATTTCAAACTGAGTATTCTTGCAAGTACCCCCTTTCCCCCAAAAACAGCATCAACAGGGACACCTTTCCCGGCACACAGCAATCAAAGACAAGATTAATTTAAGGGGCCATAAGAATTTCAGCTGTCAACATGTGCACAAGGTCACATTTGGTTCCTGTTTTTTTTAATGACAATTCCACGCTATTAACAGCACAGGGGCCTGGCTGTACATTTTGAACTGTAACATATCCCATATAGTATTCAAGATCTGGAATTAGCATGACAGTTACATTCAGAGATTCCACACTCATCAGACGGACTTATGACTGCAAGGGTGTCCATGTGACCCCACTTTAAGCAGTGAAAAGAGACCCTTCCCTTTTGTTCTCAAATCAGTATTTTAAAAGTCTGCTGTTAATCTTTTGCCAACAGTGTGTACTTGACAGTAATTATAGTAACGTAGAGCTTCAAACAACACTGCCGCCTGTAACTCAGAATCAGTCTGTACTGGCAAATCCTTCCAAATGACATCACAGTGTTGTCACAATGAAAGCAACTCACAGCCTTCAGTGAGGAAAAGGGATAGGAGAATGAGAAGGGGAGAAAAGCTGAGGCAGGGACAAAGGCCTGGTGGGGGCGGGGTTGCACGATGGAGGGCGAAATGTGGTCGGGGGTCCTTTACTGCTATATGCACCCTAAAACAAAGGAAAACCAAATGAACCTCTGGGTGTAACGTTCCCTTGTGAAGGTATTTTAAAGCATGAAATGCTTAAAAGCTTAAAAATACATAGGCTATAGCTAACCAGCATTTTCAAGGGCAGGAGCCTGCTCTCTCATATGAGCCGATAAGAGCTTTGCAATGCAATTTATTTTCCAATACCACTGTATTCTTCAAAAGAAAACACAAACATGAAAACAAGGCCTGGCCAATCACTCCCACAGTTTGCGGGGATCATATGTTCACAGAACCAACACATGAGGCACAAAAGCCCTAACCCACAAGTATATACACACACACACACACAAACACACCCATGTAAACTGTGAAAATCAAGGAAGTTGAAGGCAAACAAGGCAATTAAAATTAATACAAAGTACTCTTCAGAAAGTACTCCTCACCACAATATATAAATATGTTGTATAGAAAAGAAGGGCAAGAGGAAAACTGGCATTTTCCAGATTTCTGCAGAAGCGGACAGGGACTACAAATTGAGGGCTTTGAGGGAAAAACAAAGAGGCGCAAATTCAAATACAATTTAGAATATGACTTCAAGGCTGGGCATGATGGCTCACACCTGCCCGTAATCCCAGCACTTTGGAAGTCAAGGTGGGCGGATTGCTTGAGTCTAGGAGTGTGAGAGGAGTCGGGGCAACATGGCGAAACCCCAGCTCTATTAAAAATAAAAAACATTAGCCAGGCATGGGGGTGTGCACCTGTAGTCCCAGCTACATGGAAGGCTGAGGTAGGAAAATGGCTTGAGCCTGGGAGATGAGGCTGCAGTCAGCTGTGATGGTGCCGATGTACTCCAGCCCAGGTGACAGAGCCAGACCCTGACTTAAAAAAAAAAAAAAAAAAAAGAATATGACTTGAAAATGCAGGTGCGGGTGTAAGCAGCGCACCTGGGCTCTTGCCATCTGGAGCTTTGTTGGTCTAATTTCAAAGCTTCCATCCGGTCTTTCCTGGATCCCAGCTGCCCCACAGCACACAAGTGTCACTGGCTCCCTGGCTGAATTCTTTCCTACTCCAGTGCTCCTTGGTTCTCTGTATCAGTTACTAATGTTGACAGTCTTTCCAGGAACTAAAAAGGGAAACAGAGGAATCACTGAAACCAGCTGGTAATGTAGGCACATTGTTCAGAAACTGTGGCCAAGTTTCCAGAGAAAAAAAGGGGGGAGGGGTTCCCATATAACCCCCCTCCCAAACCACATGCTGATCAAAGGACGAAACATGAAGCCTGGAGAGCCAGGGATGTGTGTGCAGCGAGCCCTGGAGGGCCTGCTTTGGGCAGGAAGCAGCCTGCTCTAATAGCAGCCTCCCGCTTAGCGGAGAGTGGGATGACCTCCAACGTGGCCAATAGGGAAGAGTGAATCCAGAGCAGAAGTCAAGGACAAGACTCGTGGGGAGAAAGAAAGGGGCAGAAGCCAGCTCCCAGCAATAAAGGTCGGGTTATTTTGTTCTTTTGTGATGTGCCCTATATCCACTCCCTTCCCAAGGTGACAGCCATTCGGGACATGACATCCTCCAACTGCATTTTAACTGAGTTCCTGCACTTGCCAACCAAATAAATGGTCTAATATATAAACCCTAGGTTTGAACTGGAGCCACCTAGAAATTAAATTTTAAAAAGGCATTTTACATGGCTTATTTACAATTATACTTCTTCAAGAAGTGATTGTTATATATTTATGTCTATTTATCTTTCCCAAACACCCTCCCCTCCACCCTCAATCCCCACCCAGAAGTAATTTTTTTAAAAAAAATGAAACCAAAGACAAAACCAGAAATATAGAAGAATGGTGTGAAGTTTCATTTGCTCTTCCTAAAACACAGCTGCCCTGTGCTGGGTTGGCCTCTGCTCTGAAGGCCAAGAGGCTGCAAGGTCACAGGTAGGGACAGGCTCCACGGCAGATCACAGTTCATCACGGGTTCTGGAGACTGTGGCTAAGACAGGATGTGGGGTAGGAGACGGGGAGAGAGCAGCGGGACAGACCTCTGTCTTGTGAAAACAGAAAGTCAGTGCTGATGAAGGAAGTCCCCAAGTTCACTCCCTCGGTCCCAGCAGCTGATCCATTGAAGACGTTTGTGTGTGTGTGGTCACATTTTCCCCCAAACCCTGGGATCCTTCATGAGACACTGTATTTCTATTCTCTTGCTGCTTAGACGCCCGCACAAAAAAAATCTCATCAGACTGCTTTCTTGGTGGCGGTGGGTAAAGCAAACGTACATTCTCTCCTCTCAGTACTCGTTCACCTGAGCCAGCTCGGGTGTCAGGTTGACACTTATGCTTTTATACAAGGCGACGTATGTGATGTTTAAGTAGTTCAGGTTCTTGAGGACATCCAGCCCCTTGCCGTTCTTTTGACTTCCTTAGCAGAGCGTACCTGTTAAGGGCCGGAACAGAGACGAGATGGCTCTGAGTGAAAATCCACATCTCTGCAGTCAGACAGTGCAGCCAACGGCAGCCCTTGCGTAGCATTAAGGCAGGCGCACGGCCACTCTGCTATGCCAGGCTGAGTGCAGTTATTAGAATCACCTCCTGTGTTTCATGCCAGGTGCTTTACTTATTTCATTTAATGCCCACCCAGCCCCTGCTAGCAAATGAGAAAACGCTTAATCATGTTAGGTAACTTGGCCAAGGTCAGAGACTGGGGAAGTGGAAGGGAAAACATTAAAAATACAACAGATGAGAAAGTTCATACTCTGTATTTAGTGCCATTTTACTCCCACGAAAACAGAATTTAAGCAATTAGAATTGGTTGTCTGGAGCACAGTCTTTCCCACAATTTACAAAAGACCAAAAACAAAAAGATAACGTAGCAACTGCAACCACACAAACAGAAGCTCAGAACACCCGTTCAGAATGGGAGCCTGCAGAAAGGGGCCAGCTGCTCTGTCACCTCAGGGACTTTCATCCTAGCTGTTTCTTTTAAAACTCTCCAAAGGGTACTGAGGAGACCACAATGCTGAAGACATAGAATGAGTGATTTCCTTAAAATAATCTTACTGTTGACATTTTCACCAATGGTCTGATCCCCCTACTGGTCTGACTCAGAGTTAAAATACATGCAAGCACTGTCAAACAGCTGTCAGAACAGGGCCCTGGAAAGGGGAAGAGGAGGAGAGGTTGTAATATGCTCTAAGACATCTGGACATGAAAGTATAGGGGCTATTTTCAAGAGACATAAATAAATTGCACTGACCTTCCAAGAAACTGGACTCTTCCTCGATGGTGATGAGAAATGGACTTGGACTTTCCTGTGTCACCCTCTGGCCGGCTCAGAGAATAGCCTGCATTCTGGACTCTGTCCAAGACCAAGACAACGGGCTTTTAGATACAATGGTAATAGTCCAGGAGTGACCAAAGCCTACAAGCCACGTTACAAGCTTACCCTGGAAATCACAAACGGCAAAAGCTTTCTTGCTCACTCAAATGACTCACTGTGTCACTTGAAGTTAAGGGTAGGGGGAGAAAAGAAAAAGAAAACAAACTGAGTTAAAACTCAACTTTAACTGACTTAAAGTTTTCATGTGAACAGAAAAAACAGGCTGGTCTCAGTGGCTGATGACTGTAATCCCAGCACTTTGGAAGGCTGAGGCGGGTGGATCACTTGAGGTCAGGAGTTCGAGATCAGCCTGGTCAACATGGTGAAACCCCATCTCTACTACAAATACAATTAGCCGGGCATGGTGGCACAGGCCTGTAATCCCAGCTACTCAGGAGGCTGAGACAGGAGAATCACTGGAACCCGGGCGGTGAAGGTTGCAGTGAGTCAAGATTTCGCCACCACAAGATTGAGCCTGGGCGACAAAAAAAAAAAAAAAAATCCAACTCAAAAAAAAAAAAAAAAAAGGAAAAGAAAAAAAGTACAGAAAGAAATGGCTACTTCTTGGAAATAAAATAGAATCAAATTGGGGATTAACCCTTAGACACTTGTATCATCTGAATTTTTTTTTTTTAAGAGACAAGGGTCCATTGTGTGCTGCCCAGGCTGGAGTGCAGTAGGGCCATCATGGTGCAGTATAGCCTCAACCTCCCAGGCTCAAGTAATCCTCCCGTCCCAACTGGGCCTCCTGAGTAGCTGGGACTACATGCATGTGCCACCACAACTAGCTAATTTATTTTATTTTTCGGAGAGACAAGGTCTCACTGTTGCCCAGGCTGGTTTTGAATTCCTGGGCTCAAGTGATCCTCAAGCCTCGGCCTTGCAAAGAGCTGAAATTACAGGTGTGAGCCACACGGTACCCAGTATATCATTTGACTTTTTATCAGCAAAGTATTACTTGTAATTAACAACAAACACATATTTTTCAAAACCAAGCTACAAAGTAAACAGATACCAGGTGGAAGTTCTTTCGCGTTTGTTCCTTATTAAGTTAATATTTACTTACATCATAAAAATATTATTTTGGCCGGGCACGGTGGCTCAAGCCTGTAATAACAGCACTTTGGGAGGCCGAGGCAGATGGATCACGAGGTCAAGAGATCGAGACCATCCTGGTCAACATGGTAAAACCCCGTCTCTACTAAAAATACAAAAAATTAGCTGGGCATGGTGGCGCGTGCCTGTAGTCCCAGCTACTCAGGAGGCCGAGGCAGGACAATTGCCTGAACCCAGGAGGCGGAGGTTGCGGTGAGCCGAGATCGCGCCATTGCACTCCAGCCTGGGTAACAACAGCGAAACTCCATCTCAAAAAAAAAAAAAAAAAAAAAAAAAATATATATATATATATATATATATATATATATATATATATATTATTTTATTCCACTCGCACACATGATTGTTCACACAAATTTGTACAATACAAGCCTCATGTGATGGCACAGCTAAATCTATGTAGACATATCACTCATATTCTACTCTTCAATTTGGAGTGGTTCGAATGAAGTGGGCATTTAGTACACAGAATGTTTGTAAAGTGGAAAGTTTTGTTAGAACCTTGTGGCAGGAGGGCCGCTTAGTTATAATATTCTTTAATAACCTTATTTGCGGCCGGGCGCATGGCTCAAAACTGTAATCCCAGCACTTTGGGAAGCCGAGGTGGGTGAATCACGAGGTCAAGAGATCGAGACCATCCTGGTCAACATGGTGAAACCCCGTCTCTACCAAAAATACAAAAAATTAGCTGGGCATGATGGCTTGTGCCTGTAATCACAGCTACTCAGGAGGCTGAGGCAGGAGAATTGCCTGAACCCAGGAGGCGGAGGTTGCAGTGAGCCGAGATCGTGCCATTGCACTCCAGCCTGGGTAACAAGAGTGAAACTCCATCTCAAAACACAAAACAAAAACAAAAACAAAAAACTTCTAAATTATATTGCAAGTTTATTTTCCCATGTCAAGAAAGAAAAAAGAAAATAGCTGCTTTGGTGGGATATACAGCTTGTTTTTTCAGATATTAAGATATTTTTAAATTAAGATTTCTTTCTTTCTTTCTTGTGTTTTTTGAGATGGAGTTTTGCTCTTCTTACCCAGGCTAGAGTGCAACGGCACGATCTCCGCTCACGGCAACCTCCACCTCCTGGGTTCAGCCAATTCTCCTGCCTCAGCCTCCTGAGTACCTGGGATTACAAGCACATGCCACCGTGCCCATCTAATTTTTTGTATTTTTAGTAGAGATGGGGTTTCACCTTGTTGACCAGAATGGTCTCGATCTCTTGACCTCATGATCCACCCACTTCAGCCTCCCAAAGTGCTATGATTACAAGCTTGAGCCACTGCACCCGGCTAAATTAAGATTTTTTTAAAAAAACTTGTAATTTGTATGTGTGTAATTTTTTTTTTTTTTTTTTTCATTTTAAAGAGTTTTATTACAGGATGTTAATATTTAGGACAATTCGGAGCACCTTATACTTCTAATCAGATTTTGGGTAACTGCTTTTAAAGTGTTACTTGAATGGTTTTCTCATACTGTCTCTCAGGCAAAAATACTTCTCAGAGACCATTTAAGAGATGTTAATTTGATTAAACAGTTTATCCTTAATAACCTGAGACATCAATCCATGGATAGCTTCTATGGTAGTTTTACAGCTGTCTCTCGTAGCTTTGGCAAGTTTGTCTTCTGATTTTCGGTCATGCGTTTCTAAACCCAACATGAAACTCCCTCGTCCCAGCTGGGCTTCTGACTGCTCTAACTTTTCAGACAAATCAAATACCTGACCAGTGGTATAGTCTGCATTAGTAAGCAAGCTAGAGGAACTCAATGTATTCACCCAGTATTTATTCAACAACAGCTCGAGCAATTTTCGATCCAAAGAGGATTTGAAATATGAGACCTCTAAGGCATAATATTGTTTGCAGTGTACACCAAAGTCTTCTATTTTATTAAGTGGGATAGTCTGGTACTCAGAAGGTCCTTCATCAGGAGGTTTGTAGCCCTTTGGGTATGTCCTAAAGGCGCCAAGATTCACTTTCCCTGCAGATATCGTTCTTGTTGGATCAATCACCACTGCTACAAATGGTTCCTGGAACTGCTGATTGAGCATCTGAGTACTAACATCAATCCCAGAAAGCCAGCAGCCATAGCCAGGGTGGCTATGATACCACCCAATTGCATTTTCAAGGCGACCAACCTGTTTAGCGTTTTCTATATATGCGGCCATGTACTCATATGCAGCAGCCTGTGCATTTACTCGGGTTTCAGTGCCCTCCACAGGCAAAGCAAAACTGTCCACAATGATCATGGTTTCACCATCCACCTTTCCTAGCATCAGACCCATCACTTCTAAGTTGCCTCCTGATCTGGCGTGCATCACCATCTTCAGTAGAGCCAATGCTGAGATTTTGCAGTACTTAAAGTAATGGTGATCCTTAGTCCAGGGCTTCGCCGCCAGGATTTCTTCCTGCTAGATTTCATCGATACTCTGAGCTTCCTGCATGTTGTTGGCCAATTCCCAGGTTTTCTGGGCCATACCGCTCCCGGACGCCGCCATCGCCGAGGAAACGGAGAAGCTGTGGTATCCACAACCAAGGGACAACTTTACCTCGCTAGGTCTCCTGGTGTGGGCCTTGGACCCTCCGCCCCACGGGAGCAAACTTTTAACTAGACTCTTGGGGCAGCCATGACACCTGTTAGGTCCGCGACGATCCTCTCTTGAGCACTGTGCATGTCCCCGGTCGCGAGCCCGCTCTCCTGAGTAACAGTCTGCCAGCCGCGGATGGGGAGTGTGAGCGGCGGGATATGCCGCGGAGTGGTGTAGAGTGAGGAAGGGGGTCCGGGGCTGCATTCGGCGGAGCGGGGGCAGGGGCTCCGTCGGGGTGTAGATCTCGGGGCTGTAAGGCCGGCGGCGTGCCGGAGTTAGGAGCTCTGGAGTCTGGGGGTGGGAGGGAGTTTCTTGTCCACCAGTGGGGTCTCGTGGCTACTGGACGTGATGAGGTAGGTTCCCGAGTTACGGGTGTGGAGAGGTGGGGTCTCGCGGCCGTGAGGCCGGCAGCGGTGACTGAGTTATGAGGGTTGGAGACGGGAGTTCCCTGTGGGCTGCGGTCTCCCAGCTGCCGGGATCGGGGAGGTGCCCTAGTTACGCGGTCGGGATTCCTGGGCCACCGTGGTCGCCGCCGCCCGCTGTGTTGTTCATGTGTGTAATTTTTAAGACAGGTCTCAATCTGTCACCCAAGCTAGAGTGTAGTGGAATAATCATAGCTCAATGTGGCCTCAAACTCCTAGGCCCAAATGATCCTCCCACCTCGGCCTCCCAAAGTGCTGGGATTACAAGTGTGAGCCACTACATCTGTTCAATTTCATTTTTTTTTCCTTAACTTTTTAAACTATAGCTACTAGAACATTTTAAATTACACACATGGTTTGCATCATATTCCTATCCGATAGCATGGGTCTGCAGTCTAAGGTAGCATTTCTAGAAGACCCCAAAAACAGCACAGAAGTACCTGTTCCAGAGGTCGTCATCTTCTCCACCCCAACCTCAGAAAGCATTAGGAAAGCCCTTGATTTTCTGAAACTGTTCCACTGTTAAGCCACTCACTCCGCCAAAGAACTCAGGATAAGGAAGCCTAGGAAGAGATGTGGGAAATCAATCGTCTGTGTGTTACAGGGTAATTGTTTTACCTAGAACGTTATTCGTTTGAGGACTAAAAACAGTGCTCTCCGTGCTCCTGACCTGAACTATATGAACTTGCTTCCTCATGCTGACATTATCAATCAAAGTAGCAAAATGAATTTTTGCTCACTGATTTTTAACAGCTTGAGTGAGACAGACCCCAGGAGCGCTCACGCAGAGAGGGATGATCGCGTGCAGAGGCAGGAAGAGGACTGCCATCCGCAGACCAAGGAGACAGGCCCTGATGGAAACCAACCCTGTCAGCCTGCACGGCGAGCTGAGACTTCCAGCCTCCAGCACTGTGAGAAAATAACTGTGCTGCCTAAGCCACAGTCTATGGTCTTTTGCTATGGCTGTTCCAGCAAACAAATATAGCCCCTTCCCTGCACACCTAGAGCTCCTGGGAAGAGGCCCATGTGCCTCGCTTGGGTCACATCCCATCTGGTACCAATCCCCGTTGCCAGCAGACGCTGAGCTCTAATTGGCCAAGTGCTTATCTCTGGAGCTAGAAATGGGCTCATCCCACCAACCTGGGTTCACTTTTCCTCGTTTGGTTAAAGACTTTAATTTAAAGCAAGTGAGGGCTGGATGCAGAGGGGTGGATCACCTGAGGTCAGGAGGTCAAGACTAGTCTGTCCATGATGATGAAACAAAATCTCTACTAAAAATACAAAATATTAGCTGGGTGTGATGGCACATGCCTGTAATCCCAGCTATTCGGGAGGCTCAGGCAGCAGAATTGCTTAAACCTAGGAGGCAGGGGTTGTGATAATGCACCACTACACTTCAGCCTGGTTGACAGAGTGAGAGACTCTGCCTCCAAAAAGAAAAGAAAAGTTCTTCAGGGAAAAGATGTGAATGAAGATGACAGGTGATAGGGCAAAAAAATTCACTGATCCTGAAATATTTTTAAAAGAATTACATCAAATTTATGTTGATTCCACAAACAGTGTAAAATATCACATATTGTTAAATTGGTAATGAATATATTAATAAAAATAAATTATACAGTCAACGTGTACTTTATTGAAGATTATTCACCAAAATAATGTTCTCAAGGGAAGTCTCTTTGTACCCAAAACAGACAAGTCATCCATCTTACCTCAATGACATAATTCTCCAAAGACTTGACATCTTTAAGAGCTTCTGGATCTTGATGGATAACCACAATTTCTTTCAAAGGATACTAGGAGGAAAAGGGAGGGGAAAGGTCACTCAGCAGCCAGTCCTCTCAACCTCAGAAAAATGAGTATTAAATGTTTATTTGAACCTCAAGCTCTAGACTAGTCAGGCTGGCCTAGTACCAAGTCATTCACACCCTCACTGCAGAAAAGAAAAAAGGCCATTGCTGGAAGCTCTCTATATTAAGAAAACACCCCAAAGACTTAAATGTTTAGGTCAGTGCCATGTAACATAGAAGTGAAATTTCAAACATTTATGGGAATAGTTTTGCAGTCTCTGATCACTCATTCAAAGTTCAATCACAGACTGCATCAGAGATAACGCACTCTCTGTTTTCGTATCAATCAATTCTTCTCTGAATGGAAGAGGTAGGAATATGAAAGAGATTAGATTGGGCCGGGCGCGGTGGCTTAAGCCTGTAGTCCCAGCACTCTGGGATGCCGAGGCAGGTAGATCACGAGGTCAAGAGATCGAGACCATCCTCCTGGTCAACAAGGTGAAACGCCGTCTCTACTAAAAATACAAAAAATACGTGGGCATGCTGATGTGCACCTGTGGTCCCAGCTACTAGGGAGGCCGAGGCAGGAGAATTGCGTGAACCCAGGAGCGGAGGTTGCGGCGAGCCGAGATCGCGCCATTGCACTCCAGCCTGGGTAACAACAGCGAAACTCAGTCTCAAAAACAAATATATACATATATACATATCTTTCACCGAAAAAACCCGAAAGCATTTGCAGACAACAAAAATAGCTTCCTTATCCTTTTGTTTGTATGATACACCTCTGGAAAGATGAAAAAGAATCAGAACACTCGTTTGTTACAGGAAAAATAAATGTTGTGGAGAGGAAAAAAGTGGGAGAAAGACTGGTCACTGCCTATTCCACTGTGCACAATTTGAATTTGGAACCATGCAAAAGTATTGCTTGGTTAAATTAAAATCACTTAAAAGATAAAAAAATAATCATTTAATACCAGCACAATATGCTGGGAAACAAAATGAAAGGCTTTCTGGCCGCACAGCCACTCTTTGCCAGACTGAGGCTTTCTAGTAAAGGGTTTCTGCCTGAAGCAGGCAGAGGGTCCAGACGTAAATCGTCTGACAAACACGAGGGTTCTTAGGAAGTGTGCTAAATTGTGTGTAAGACGTGTAGCCCCTGTTGAGATTCATCGGGAGTGGGAAAGAGCCCAAGTGGGAAGGAGCATGGGTTCAGGGACACAAAAGTAGGTCTCCTGACAAAGGATGGAAGCGGACATCAGGTTGAAGCTTTGTACCGTGAGACAGAGGGACAACTTAAAATTTGCCTAAAGAGGCGCACAGAGTCTGCGCTGCTGCCCTCCGGCTGGAAGGAAACCTCAGTTCTTGCCTACCGGCTGGAGCCCTTCACAGAATGTCCCCCGCCCCCTACTGGTACCTGCTGCACTGCCCCTCCCCCTCTGCAGAATGTCTGGGGTCCTATGTTCTAAACCTACTCACTTTCAGATTTTCACCGATCTACCTGAACTACTCAGGAGAGTCTGTTGAGGCAGGTCACTCTCTGGGTCCTGCCCTTGACTTCGCATTGTGGAAACTGTCAGATAGTCTGAGGGGATGGCTTCAAATGGAGGTGAGTCTGTAGGGACAGGGGCATCATCCAAGTCTCTGCCATGTTTCAAATCCTTAAGAATTCAAATTTCACACAGCCCCAGAAGACAGTTGGTAGGGCTAGTGTCGAGGAGGAAGGGAAATCTGGATGTTCCCAAAGACACCACACCTGGGGAGGGCCGTGGAACCGAGTCTGTACTTAGGGAGGACGGCTTCTTGGAGGTGGACCAAGATGCCTGGGGGAATACACCATGTAGGGGAAAGGATAAAGTGGATGTACTGATTCTCTCTAGAGGGGGACAGACAGGTCACGTCACCGTGTGTTTGTAGGGAGTGGTGGGATCTGGGATCATGTTGTGCTGGTGGCCCAGGGAGAATGACAAGGAAGCCTGTGAGCCCTGTGTTGTGTCTTCAGGCACCTGGAAGGTGTCCTTCCATAGTGTTCAGAGGGATTTGGACTGGAGTTTTCTGGATCTCAGGAAGGAGTGGGGAAAAGTGGTCTCAGCCAGAAAACCGTTGGGTGTGTTGGCTGTGACACAGCATGCGGTGACAGCCTCTGGGTGGGTGAGGCTGGGGCCACTGTAACTGCCACAGACTCTTAGCTCCCTCCCCAGAGGAGGCTTCTCTGTCAGTTCAGGTGACTGTTGGCTTTAACAGGGGTGGCAACAGTTGGGGAAGTTCAGGCAACATGGCCTGGGCTTCCGAGCTTGTTCTGAATTGTTCGTCCTTTTGGGGAAACTCAGGTCTTCAGACCCACTTCCTCTTGTCTGCTAGCTCGTGGCCTGTCCTCTGCACTTTGTGTTACTCTGGAGAGGAAGAATTTGCTTCTATTCCATGTCTACTACCTCATCAACAGGGGACAGGTGTGGACTCTTGCTGATTCTCAGTGCAAGGGTCTATAAGACTGGTTTCCTTTTCAGTCGAGGAAGGAGAGTACCGCACAAATAGGAAGAGGGTCCTCTTATTATTGTTATTATTCAATTAGGATGTGTGTCCTGACTGATCCCTATCCCCCTTGACTAGAGACTGCATGAGGTCCTAGTGAACAGGGATGAGCTCCAGACAACTTTGCCACACTGGGCCTGTGACTCAAGAACCTCTGGTTTGTGGTTGGTTACTCTATTGAGTTACTGGGAGCTCAAAGGAAAAAAACCAGAGATGGGCTCGTTGTCAAACAACCTACTGTAACATGACCAGCAGCTGTGAAAATCCCTGGACACCTCCCCTGACAGCCCCACTGCTCACCGCTTGCTGGCTGTGCTCTCACCGTGTGCCGCTGTCGCTGCTGCTGTTGCTGGCTACCTGATGACAGTATCTCAGGGAACTCCACCACTGCTTCTCAGACCTGCTCCCTGGGAACAGAGCTTCCCTACTGGCAGCCAGGACCACTGAGCACTGAGTAAAGTGCAGCCTGACTCTGACCCAGGTTTGGCACTTGCTGGGCATGGTGCCAGAACAATCACTTGCACGCTGGATGTGATACGTCTGGGTTATCTTCAGGGTTCACAGGGTGCTGGCTTGGGAGAGATTTCCATCCAGTGGTTTTCTTTCACCGTTTCTTTTTCAAGACGGAGTCTTCCTCTGTCACCGTGGCTAGAATGCAGTGGTGCAATCTTGGCTAAATGCCAGGCTCTGTAGTGAAGCGACCCTCCTGTGGAGAAGGAACAGAGCACGCGATGCACACTCGGGGACACTTGCAAGCTGCAGAGTTTCCCTGTCACACGCCCTCAGCTGAAGGACACCCCTCTAATCCCCAGTGACTAGGGCAGACCTGGAGACCCCAGCTCATTCACCTCTTTCCTTTGTCTCCACAGCATGCCCAGTGCTGGAACCGGGTGTGACTGAGAACCCTGGCGCCTCCGTGCCAGTGTTCACGGCTCTGTCCTTTGCCACACCTGCTCCCGGCCCAGCACACCACGGGCCGCCCCTCGTGACTGTAGTGGTTCCTCCAGCCGGCCCTCCGGTGCTGTCCGCCCTCCCCAGGACCCCCCTGGTGGCAGGACAGGATGGCCGCGGCCCAAACTGGACTGGGGCTTCCAACGTCTTTGGCCAGATGATGACAGCAGTGGGGCCTGTGAACGCCCCTCGGGCACAGACCTTGGTTCTAACTGGGGCCCCCCTGGTCTGGCAGGCTCCAGGTGCCGTCTGTCAGGGCGTCGCATGTCCACCTCCCCGACCCCTGGCAGCTGCCCCTGTGGTGCCCGCTATGGCTGCCCACATCGTTGGGGGCACCCAGGCCTGCGAGGGAGGCTGGTCCCAGGGCCTTCCTCCTCCAGCACCACCACCGGCTCCCCAGCTGGCCCTCATCATGGCCCCATGGAATGCTCGTCCATGGCCACAGGGGGCTCACGGAGAGGGCAGCCAGGCTCCCTCCCAGGCCAAGGCCCAACCGGACGACTCCCGCAACCCCAAGAGCGTGTATGAGAACTTCCGACTCTGGCGGGGCTATAAGCCCCTGGCCCGGAGGCACCTTCCCCAGAGTCCGGACACGGAAGCGCTTTCCTGTTTCTTCATGTGAGTGTCCTCGGGGCCCCAGAGCTCATCCTGCAGCTCACCCATACAAGAGGCTGCCGGAGGGACGGGAGTTCACGCTCTTCAGGGGATGTTGCCGGGCGGTCTGGAAGGCAACGGGTGGAGCTACAAAAGGGCACACTTTTAGCAACATTCATCTGGCTGCCGCTCAGGACACACTCTCAGGGGGCCTCACCTCACCTGCCCCTCACTGTCCCATGAGTCCAGCCAATCCTTTCTTACTGGGTAGGTATCTGCAGCTTTGCCCTTGATCCCTTCTAGAAAAAGGGACAACGATTCTTCATTCAGAGGATGGTGAAGAAACGACTTGAGCTCACATATGACACATGTAGCACGGTGCCCAGCACGTGCTGTGACCACATCACATGACAACTGTTATGATTACCGCCCACCCCCCACCCCCCATTACTATCATTATCAGGACTAGGCCATCTAGGACAGCGCTCTCTAAAGCCACTGGCTTCAGTGATGGCTCTGAGTGCACCATCACGAGCCCGGCAGCCCAGGGCCGTGGACTGTGGTGACTGAGGCAGCAATGCCAGCATCTCAGAGTTTGTTGATTCAGTCCCAGTCCTCCCTCTCTCCATCCTGCAGTGCCTCTGTGACCCTGTGTCCCCCGCGATGAGCAAACCCGTACTCCACGGGAGCTTGAGCACACCCACCAGGCAACATATTGGCCAGTCCCCTAGCCAAGTCCCCTGCCCCGGGTGTAGATGTTAAGGAGGCCCCATCTGTGTCCCAAAATATCTTGCCGCCCTGCATCCTGGAACTGCTTGCATTCTCCCTTGGAGCTGAGTCCAGGTGTACTGGGGGACCCTGATTCTCAGAGTGGAGTCGCCCCGGGCTCACAGGCTTGGCGTGGACTGGGCTTCAATGCCGCTCTGCCTTGGTTCTGGTTTCTGCTCCTCTCCAGGACCCTGAGGCTGCGTCCCCAGGGGCTGCCTTGCTCCACAGTCCCCAGGAAGCTGGTTAAATCCTCAGTCCTGGGGCCCTGGAACCTGCACGTTAACCCTCGCTCCCCAGTCATTCTGTGTGTGCGCTGTCTCAGCCAGTTCGGGCTCTACCAAAACAAGTCCTATAGACTGGGTGCTTTACCAGGACACATTCACGTCTCCCAGTTCCAGAGGCCGGAAGTCCCAGATCAAGGCGACAGCACATTGGTGTCCTGGATGCAGAGGGCTGCCTCTGGCTATGTCCTCTTGTGGCTAAGAGGGCGAGCCCTGGTGTCTCCTCCTGTCCTTCTCGGGGCTCGGATGCCATGATGGGAACCCACCCTCATGACCTGCTCTAACCCTGATGAACTCCAAGCACTGAAACACCGGGGCTTAGGGCTTCAGCACAGGAATGATGGGGACACTCACGTTCCACCCGCAGTACCGAGTTCCCTTGTCAACACAGTAAACACTGAGGACTCGAGGGGCAGTTGGAGAGGCCAGCCGGTGGCTTGTGTTGATGACTCATCTTGGGAGGCATATCCCACCCACGTGGGGGAGAACAGGACAGGGACCGGGTGTTGGGACTAGGTGTTGGGACCAGGTGGGCTTGGGATGGAGGGTGGGCTCACGGACTGGGACTGACCGCACCGCCTTACAGCCCGGTTCTCAGATCCCTGGCCCGGCGGAAGCCCAGCATGACCATGGAGGAGGGACTGCGGTGGGCCATGCGGGAATGGCAGCACACAAGCAACTCTGAACGCAAGATCTTCTACCAGATGGCGGCAAAGTGAGTCTGGGGTGCAGGCGCAGAGCCCACACGGCAGGGTGAGAGAGGGTGACAGAGGCCCGGTGGCCGTGGTGACTTTTCAGCGTGGAGCATGAGAAGGGTGTGGACAAACACAGGCCCTCCTGGGCCCCTGGCGCCCTCACGAAGCTGCTCCTCCCTCCTACAGTGCTCTGGCGTCTCTATCCTGCCCTGGTGAAAAGCCACGCCCTGCCTGGCTGGCACCGCCTCCCTGACACTAAGGGTCAGGGAGGGAGCGGCCCAAAGGAGATCACCGACAGCTGTGAGGATGGGGAGAAGGGGCTCTGGCAACTATAGGCAGAGCGGGGTGAACTCTCCTGACAGCAGTGGCCAGAAGTCGGTTTTCACCCACCCCAGCCTGGCCAGGAGTGGAGACACCTGCGCTGGGTCAGGGGAGACCTGCGTCCAGGACACCATGAGACCCATCTCTGGCCTGCCTGCTTTTGCTCCTCGTAGTCCCCTCCTTTAAGACACAAAGACAGCAGCCTCAGCCTCAGGGGAAAGGGGCCCTGTCTTTTGGGCCCAGCTTTTGCTTCCTCCCGACCAGGGGTCTCCCCGGCCTCATCTTCCCGCATGATCCTTCAGGGACCCACAGTCCCAACCTCAGGACTCCTGCATCTGGGCAACATCGTGGACGCCTTCTGCCAGAAACCCCACCCCTGGCCAGCTGAAGGCTGGAGGAGGGGAACCCGTGGTGCCCTCCTGGGCCTTGTAGCCCTCACTTAACTCAGAAAGCCCTGGGGATGCCATGGGCTCTGTAGGGGCCGGGTGAGGGAGGGAGAGCCCAGAACTCTGGGAGCGGTTCCTTCTGGGACTGGCGGATGGGCCCCAGGGAGGGCCCGGACAGCATGCCCAAGGCACACCTTCCATCCCTGCCATCGGCTGCTGAATGGTCCTGGGGGAAGGGGGCCTGGACCCTCTCAGCACGGCCTGCACCTTCTTCACCCCAGGTTCCTGGAGTTTGAGGCTGAGGAGGAGATGCAGATTCAGAAATTGCAGTGGATGAAGGGGCCCCAGGGCCAGCCTCCTCCAGCGCTGCCGAGCCTTGAACCCCAGGGACCGTCAGCCCCTGAGGTGGTCAAGGAGCCAGGTAACGGCTTCCCACATTCCTACGGGAGCCACAGCAAAGGTCAGAGGGGCCAAGGGAGGCCAATGTCCCCACACCCCATGCCTCCCTTCAAGAGAGGGATTTGTTCCTTCCAACAAGACAGCTCAGGGGAGCCGGGGGGCGGGGGGGGGGGTAGTGCTGGGCTGCCCATGGTCATGAAGTGGGTATTCACCTGGTCACGTTTCCTAGCTACTCTCTCCCCTCGCCATTCCAAAACTCAACAATCTGCCCAGGAAGCAGGGATGAGCGGGTAGAGTACTCAGCGTCTATCAGTGACTCCAAGCTTCCTCCAAAATGATGCTGTCTCACAGGTGCCCCGCCTATGGCGTCTCTTCCAGGGGCGCTGTGGTTCAGGTGGTCCTGACACAGCTCGGACCCACTTCAGGTCCCTGAGCCCTGCCCTCCCCTGTGTGATGCAGGCAGGAGGAGCAGCCCTCATCATGCCCATCCTCCTCCCCCCTGCCTCAGTGGACCTTCCCAGCAAGGCCGGCCCCAAGGCCCCGCCTGCCTGCCTGCCACCACACACGACCCAGCAGCCAGCAGAGACCAAGGCCCACCTGCCACCACCCAGGCCCCAGCACCCGGCGGAGACCAAGGCCCCCGAGGAGATACCCCCTCAAGTGGTGCAGGAGTATGTGGACATCATGGAGGAGCTGCTGGGGACTCCCGTTGGGGCCACGGGGGAGCTCGAGGGACAATGGAAAGAGGGCGAAGCGGAGCAGCAAGGGGACGGGATGCTTCTAGACCCAGGCGTCCTGAGCTGTGTCGACCATCTGTGTTCCCAGAGAGACTTTGTCACCAAGGTGGGCTGGCCTCAAGCACTGGGGTCTGCAGGATTCCAGGGGGTGGCACTCGCAGGTCTTTGGAATTAAGCTCTGTTCCCTAGCAACTCCGCAGTAGATGGCTGTGTGTGTTGCCGTCCATTTGAGGGTCTGTGCATGTGAGTGTGTCTGTGTGGGTGTGAGTGTAGAGTGTGTATGTTACTTGTGTCTATTTTCCTGTGTCATATGTGGGTGTGTTTGTGTGTCTGTGTGCCCTTTGTGTGTCTCTGTCTGCATGTGTGTAGGCTACCAGGTCTGTGGTCTGTGTGTGGAGCTGGTGGTTGCCCTGATATAGCACAGCTTCAGAAGGGTTGGGACGGGGCGCTCACTGCTTTCTGCATCTCCTCCAGGTGTCCTTGGCTCCACCTTACTCCCTGCCCGGGTACCTCACGCCACGCCGTCTTCCTTCTGTTTCCAGGTGGAGGCCGTCATTCACCCCCGATTCCTGGAGGAACTGCTTTCCCCAGACCCACAGATGGATTTCTTGGTCCTAAGCCAGGAGCTTGAGCAGGAGGAAGGACGCACCCTTGCCCAGGTAGAGCAGGGAGGGAGGGGAACCCAGGTGCCCCACCTGACTGCCTACCCCAAGGCTCTGGGGGATGCTCGGCTTCTTGGGGGGCCGCTCTGAGGTTGGGAGGTGCAGGTTCAGACGGAGCAGGATGGAGAGGAGCCAGGGAGGGACTCAGGATGCAAACTGCAGTGAGGCCCAGCAAGATGCCCGGCAGAGCCACACCCTCTGTCTCTGACAGGAAGCCCAGCTGCCTCAGGCTTCCCTGTCTGCCGCCCAAGTGCCTTGGTCTCCACCACCCTGGGCCCTGTTCACACGTGGGGCAGCACCAGAAAATGCCCGTTTCCTCCTGCAGGTAGCAGAGAAACGCCTCCAATCCTTGGAGGAGGAACGGCGTAAGAGGGCAGCCCCTAGTCATGCCACCACCCAGCTGGACTCCATGTCTTCCAAGTCTGCAGCGGGCCGAGGAGCAGAGAGAGATGTCCCTGGCCCCCAACAAGGGGTCAGCATGGAAACCTGCCCACCCCAGACGGCTGCCCGGGACCCTCAGGGACAAGGCAGAGTGTGCATTGGGGTGGCCAAAAACCCGGTGGTGCTTTTGGAGAGGCTGGATTCTGGCAGGCTCAGGGCCGCTCGGCCAGACTCTCCTCCCCAGGACCAGAGACCCACCTGCCCAGGCGTGGGGACCCAGGACACCTGGGGTCTCCCTGGAGCCTCTCCTGTCAAGGAGTCACGCAGGCTGTGTAAGCGGTCAAGTGGGGAGGAGAGGGAGATCCCTGGCATGGTTTCTGTCGTGGGGACCCACTACAGGCTGCGGCCCTGGAAGCTGTCCCAGAGCCCTGTCCCTGCCTCGGGCCTTCTCAGTCCAGAAGGGCGGGGACCCCAGGGAGCTCTTCAGTCCGGAAGGGCAAAGAGAAGAGGCCTCAGCCCAGCACCAGCACCGGCTCCCGCTTCCGCCACCACCACCTCCAAGAAGGGAGCTCTCTGCAGAGGCCTATCCCCTGCTGTTCAGACGCCCCACCTAAGGCCTGGACTCAGAGTCTCTGGGGCACAATCCCCGGCTTGGGGGCCGGGTAACCCCTCACAGTCTCCAAAGAGAAAGGGTGACCCCTTGCTCTCTAAGAGGAACAAAAAGCAGCATCGTAGCCAGTAGAAGGACAGGGCAGGCTCTCTGGTGACAATCCCCAAGGGTGGGGCACTGAACTCTCGGACCCTCAGGGCATCAGATGCCTCAAAGCAAAGACTTCTCTGCTAGTGCTGACCTTCCTGGGCCTTAGCTTGATGGGAAAGGGTGGGAAAGGGAAGGGTGGGAGGGAGGGGAGCAATACCTTGGGAGTCTCCTGTGTAAATCTCAATAAGTACAGTTCTGTTGGAAATGCTCTCCGGGCTGCTGCCTCTGTCCTCAGGGCTGTGCTGCTCAGTGGAGGGGATCTGTGAAGGAGTGCAGAGGGACCTGGAGATGCCAGGCACTGGGTACCCACAGCTGCCAGGCCAGCCCCACTCGTCCCTCCAGGTGTAGGTTGCCCCTTCAGACGCTCCAGGATCTGACAGAGGCCGAGGAAACCCTGATCCCTCCCACCGCTCACCCACAAGGCCCCGACTGCTTTAGTTATCAGGATCCCTGGAACATCCTGGGATGTTGAGAGCTGGCTGGTCTTGTTCTGCCCCGTGGGAGCTGAGGAGAAGGCAGCTGCCTGCAACATGGACCCGGGGAGAGGCGGTCACTCCTGCTAAACCCTCATCAGGAAGAGCTTAGGCCCTGGGCTGAGGGGAGACGTCGAGGCATCCATCCACACGGGTGTGTTTGGGATACGACGGTGGGTGGGGAGCAGGGGAAGTCCTTCTGCCCCTAGACAGGAAAGACTCTTGCCCAACTGGCGGAAGCAGATGCTCCTTGCTGTGGCCACAGGGACTGGCCTCAGGGGCACTTGGGGTCCCACATGGAGCCCCCCACAGCTATGATTCCCTTCCCATGTGATGACTGAACTCTTGTGTGGAATCGATGCAGACACAGATTTGATCCCAGGAGGCGTATGTTGCAGTGAGCCGGGATAGCACCATTGTACTCCTGCCTGGGCAACAATGGCAAAACTCCACCTCAAAAATAACAATAAAAATGAATTAGCTGGGCTAATCCCAGCTGCTCCAGAGGCTGAGGCAGGATAATCACTTGAACCCGGGAGGCAGAGGTTGTCGTGAGCCAAGATGGCGCCATTCCCCCCAGCCTGAGTGGGCAGCAAGAGCAAAACTCCTACCAAAAAAAATGAAAAAAATAATTATCCAGGCATAGTGGTATGCCACTGTAGTCGAAGCTACTTGGGAGGCTGAGGCAGGGGAACTGATTGAACCTGGGAGATGGCCACCATCCCACCCAGCTAATTTTTCTGTATCATTTGTAAACGTGGTTTCACTACGTTGGCCAGGCTGTTCTCACAACTCCCGATCTTGGGCAATCCACCCACCTCAGCCTCCCAAAGTGCTGGGATTACAGGCGTGAGCCACCGTGCTCAATACATCTCTTTCAATCAACTTCTGCACAGCAAAGGAAATAAATGACAGAGCAAAGAGACAACATGCTGAATGGGAAATGATGTGTGCAAACTATTCATGACGAAGGACTAAAATCCAGAACACGTAATGAGCTCAAATAACCAACTATTAAAAACAACAAATAATCTCACTAAAAGATGGGCAAAGGACATCAAAAACGTACAAATAGCCAACTGATATATTAAAAAATGCTCACATCGGTAATCTCTAGGCAAGTGCAAATCAAAACTATGAGATACCTACCACCTTACCACAGTTTGGATATCTATTCTCAAAAATACAAACAGCAGATGCTGACATGATGCGGAGAAAAGGGAACTCTTACACACTGAAGTGGGACTGGAAATTAGTAACGTCGTGATGAAAACCAGTATGGAGATTTCTCAAAACACTAAAAACAAAACTACTACAGGATCCAGCAATCCCACCACTGGCTATTTAACCAACATAGAAGAAATCAGTATATCAAATCAGCATACACTCACATGTTTATCACAGCACTACTGACAACAGCAAAGATATGGAATCAACCTAAGTATCCACCAAGGAGCAGGCAAGGAAAATGTGGCAAATATACAAATGGAATGCTCTTCAGCCAGAAAAAAACACCAAAGCGAAAGCGCGTTGTTTGCAGCAACACGGATGAAGCTGGAGGTCCTTATGTTAAGTGAAATAAGCCAGGCCAGCCATAGAAAGAAAAACATCACACATTCTCACAGACATGTGGGAGTTAAAAACAACAACCACAACAAAAAAAAGTTGACCTCCTGGAAACAGAGAATACCATGACAGGTATCAGAGACTGGGAAGGGATGGGGCGAGGAAGAGAGGTTGGTTAAAATGGGTATAAATGTACAGTTAGAAACAGTAAATTCTAATGTTTCTATAGTTAGGCTGGAGTGCAATGGCGCAACATATTTGCAATATGTTAGCAAATACATAGTGTATATTCCTTTTTTTTTTTTTTGAGACGGAGTTTCGCTCTTGTTATCCAGGCTGGAGTGCAATGGCGTGATCTCAGCTCACTGCAACCTCTGTCTCCTGGGTTCAGGCAATTCTCCTGCCTCAGCCTCCTGAGTAGCTGGGATTACAGGCATGCGCCACCGTGCCCAGCTAATTTTTTGTATTTTTAGTAGAGACGGGGTTTCACCATGTTGACCAGGATGATCTCAATCTCTTGACCTCGTGATCCACCCGCCTCGGCCTCCCAAAGTGCTGGGATTACAGGCGTGATCCACTGCGCCCAGCCCATACTGTATATTTCTAAGTAGCTAAAAGAAAAGGCTAGAAATGTTACCAGCACACAGAGATGACAAATCTTGGCTAGGCACGGTAGCTTAGGCCTGTAACCCCAGAACTTTGGGAGGGTGAGGCAGGCGGATCACCTGAGGTCAGGTTCCAGACCAGCTTGGCCAACATGGTGAAACCCTGTCTATACTAGAAATACAAAAATTAGCCCAGCATAGTGGTGCATGCTCCAAAGGTTGAGGCAGGAGAACTGCTTGAACTAGGGAGGCAGAGGTTACAGCAAGCAGAGATTGCAGCACTGCACTCCAGCCTGGAAAACAGAGCAATACTGGAAAACAGACACTACCCACAAAATGGAGAGGGGCACAGACAAGCCGCAGCAATATCATGACCCCTCAGTTCACAAGTAAGGGAGACAGACCATTATCTGAGATATACTGTAAGGACACCAATGACCAACAAACATACGGCATTGCAATGGCGGTTTCAGGAAACATCCATTTACACTGTTTCCTGGATTTCAGGCATAAAAACATGACTGAAGACATATACTGGCCCCAATGTCTTGACAATTCATAACCATTGTCATTTCGCTACTCAGAAGATTATAAAGAAACTGTATTTTTCATAAGACTGTACGACCTACTACGTATAACTCTGACATACACATATCGTACAACCTTAATGTATAATTATCAAATCTGATACCAACGTTCTGTAAATTACCAGCTATTAAATAATATTTTGGTGTTTGCCTGTTAACCAAGCTGAGGTGGGTAGGGGGAGGTTGGAAGAAGCCTCATTTCACTTGCCCTTTCCAAAATTTCACTTCAATGGTGTTCAAAAACTCAGTATGCCCAGGTAGAAATCTCCAAGTGCGCCTAATTTTCACTGCTTAACAAAAGCGATGTAGAAAGCAATTACTGTAGCCTCCATCAATCTTTTCAGATTGCACAGAATTCCTTCCAGAAAATTCCAATTAAAAAAAGGTATTCCCGTTTTAGTATGAAAGTCGTCTTTCGCACAAGTCACTGGAGAGTGAAAGCCTTTAAAACATTTAAATGTTCCTGGTATTGGTTTCTGATGAACGTGATAATCCATATTTACCAAGATTAAAAACCCTTCCACCACGTAAGGAAAATCTCTCCAAAAACACAAAATCTAATTCAAAAATTACAAATAAAAAGAGAAATGTAAAAACAATTGCATAAACAAACTTTGACATGTGTATGGGTTGACATTACTGAAGCCATTACTCAAAAAAAACCTTTGTAAAATCGAGAATGCAGAATCAATGCAGTAAGATGCCGGAGAAAGGCAAACGGGAGGGGATGTGCAGTCAGTCCCACACTGCAATCTTCAACACATTCGGCCTGGCGCCTGGCTCACGCCTGCAATCCCAGCACTTTGGGAGGCCGAGGCGGGTGGATCACGAGGTCAAGAGATCGAGACCATCCTGGTCAACATGGTGAAACCCCCGTCTCTACTAAAAATTGAAAAAATTAGCTGGGCATGGTGGCTCACACCTGTAATCCCAGCTACTCGCGAGGCTGAGGCAGAAGAATTGCCTCAACCCAGGAGGCGGAGTTTGCGGTGAGCCGAGATCGCGCCATTGCACTACAGCCTGGGTAACAAGAGCAAAACTCCGTCTCAAAAAAATTAAATAAATAAAAAATTTCAACACATACATTCCTAGACGAATACATCCAAGGGCACTCAGGAGAAGAAAAGTGCTTGGCTCTCTGTAGAGCACGCAAGTTTCACCACGCGCATCAGGAAGGGGGCTGCGCCGGCGCGAGGACCGCCCGGTGGGCGTTCCGGCAACCCACAGCTTGCCAGGACCACGGCCATCCCCCGACCCTAGGAAGGGTGGCCCGAGGGCAGTCCCGCGTCCCCGGGGTGACCCAATTCCCCCCTCCCCGCGCCCCGGGATTAGGCAACTCTCCCCCTCCCCGCCCTCAATCTGGCGCAGCGCGCCCTACCCGGGCTCAACTGCGCTGCGCCACCGCCCGGCCCGCGGGCCTCCCAGCTCTGCTTTAAAATAAAGCGCGCGCTAAGCGGCCTAAGGCGGCCAGGAAGTGGGGACAGAAGGATGGCGGCCATGTTGGCGCGGGGCGGCGGAGATGGGGTGACGGAAGAGTACGGGCCGGCGAACAAGGAGCGCGTGCCCGCCCCGAGGCCCAGGCCTGCCCCGCCCGGGTCCCCGTCGCGGCCCGGCCGGCACGGGGTGCAGTGTGGCCGCGCTCAACGGTCAATGCTCCGCCGGCCCCCGCGCGGACCTCGCTCACCTGCGCCCCTGGCCAGGCCGCCGCATTCCTGGCCCGCCCGCAACCCGCACCCCCTCACGGGCCTGCACGACCCACGCTCGCCCCGCGCGGACCTTACCTGCTAGCCGCTGATGCCGCCGTCCACAGGCCCGCGGTTTCTGCCGTCGCTCGTTCGCGCTCTCGCCGGCTCCAGCCGGAGCCAGAAGGCGCCTCCCCGTCCCCACTCCCTCACCGCGTACGCAGCCAGTACCCCAGCAGCCAGGGGAGCCGCGCACTGCGCCAGACCAACTGCAACAGCCGCCCTGTAGCCGGGCGCCGACGGACCACTACGCAGGCTCGGTGGAGCGGAGAGGCGGGGCGGTAGAGCGGGGCAGGGCGGGGCGATGGAGGGGGCTTCTAAGGCGGGGCCAGAGCTCGGGACTTCCGGGTGCGCGCCGGCAATGGGCGTCCTCAGGCGCCCGGAGCCCTGTAGCCTGAGGGGGCGCGGCTTCTCCCGGAGGGCAGGCAGCCCAGGAAGGGCTTCCTTTTCGCCCAGTAGGACTTTCCAGAAAGGACAGGGCCGGGTGCGGTGGCACTTTGGGAGGCTGAGGCGAGCGGATCACCAGGTCAAGAGATCGAGACCATCCTGGCCAACATGGTGAAACCCCGTCTCTATATATATATAAAAAAAAGAAACCTCACCATGGATGGATGCAATCAATGGATAGTTGAGATGAATGGATGGATGAGGTGGATGGATGAATGGATGGATGGGTAATAGATAGCTGGGATGGGTGAATGGATGAGTGATGGGATGGATAGATGGATAATGGGTGAGTGGATGGGATGGATGGATAGATGGACAGTTGAGAGATGAATGGATGGGATGGATGGATAGATGGATTAATAGGATGGATAGAATGGATGGATGGATGGGTGGGGATGGATGGATAGGGCGAATGGATGGATGGATGAGATGGATAGATGAATGGATGGATGGACCAATAGGTCGATGAATGGGATAGATGGGATGGATAGTTGGATGGATGAGATGAATGGATGGATGAGTGGATAAATGAGATGGATGGATGGATGAGTGGGTGGGTGGATGGATGAATGGATATGCAACCAGATAAACAAACCTAAAGTACACCTTTAATCAGGCCACTCTCCTATTCAAGAACCTAACTTGGCTGTGCACTGCCTAGGGAATAGCAAACTCTGCTTTGGGACATTCAAAGCATTCTGAACTGGTCCCAAAAAAGATAAGTTATTCATAGTGAAACATTAGGAAGACCATCTGTCTCCCCAAGCTGGGCATGAGCCATTTGAGGGCAGGGTCATCTTCATCTCTCTGTCTATATATTAAGCCCCTGGTCAGCAACATCAGAGATGTCTGATGAATAACATGACTGAGTGAGCGAGTGAATAAATCAAAGCAGCCCCACTCTGACCCAAGAAGCCAGCAAGTGAGAAGCAGATAGCTGCAGACCCAGAGGGCTGAATGTTTCAAATTTAGAATAGGAGAACAGTTTCACTGTTTCAGGTCACTGTTCCTGGCCAAGGTTTCACCAGTATGTAAAGCTGGGTCTCTGCAGTGACAGGGAAATTGAAGCTTACCAGAAACTAGACTGGCAGTGTCTCTCGGGAGGGACTGATTTGAATGCCAGTGACCTAATCCTCCAATTATAAGAGCACACTGTCGGGCCGGGCGCGGTGGCTCACACCTGTAATCCCAGCACTTTGGGAGGCCAAGGCGGGTGGATCACGAGGTCAAGAGATCAAGACCATCCTGGTCAACATGGTGAAACCCCGTTTCTACTAAAAATACAAAAAGTTAGCTGGGCACGGTGGTGCGTGCCTGTAATCCCAGCTACTCAGGAGGCTGAGGCAGGAGAATTACCTGAACCCGGGAGGCGGAGGTTGCGGTGAGCCGAGATCACACCATTGCACTCCAGCCTGGGTAACAAGAGCGAAACTCCGCCTCAAAAAAAAAAAAAAAAAAAAAAAAAGAGCGCACTGTCAAACTAAAAGGCACACTCCCACGCAATTGCAACCAAAGCCACAAAGACTCGTAGCACTAAGAGTGGCAATTTCCTCTCTTAGAAATGTGCCCTGCTGACACATTTCTGGTTTTTGTAGACCTTGGGCCATTCCATTGTGACTCTCTTGGTTTGCAGGTGGAAGAGGAACAGAGCTGTGAAGAGGAGAGCTGGGGTCACCTCAGCTCTGCCAGAGGTTCTGTGACCTGCTGGAGACTCTGGGACCTTCCCTGAACCATCATCATCTGTGGAGCAAGGACTTCTCACTGAGTGTCACGTTCTATTTGTACTGCTCTTCTGATCCATCAGTGTCTTTGGTTGGGTTCCCTGGGAAACAGAAAGAGAGCTGGGCACCCAGGCGATTTACCAGGAAGCACTCTCCCGCACAGCACCTGTGAAGTGGGTAGGGTGAAGGGGGGAGGGGCGCAGGGGATGTTGGGGCTGGAATGCAGGCACACCAGAACTCAGACGCTGAGACAGCCCTTCTGAGTTGCCCACATCAGGGCCATGAGATGGGGTCCTTACGATATTGGAGGTAGGCTGCCCCTGTGAAGGAGGCAATATTAGGCGAGGTGGTTCTCCTTGGCTGAAGGCGAATCCTGTAGTCTCTGTCCCGAAGGGGAATCCAGGTGGTGGACTACAGTCTCCACTGTGGTCCACTACTCTTCACTTCCACCACCTGGAGCCAACACATCACCTCTCAGCTGGATGCCTCACCAGAGCTCAGCATCCATGTTTGGCCCTTCACCAACAGAGTCCAATCTCCACCAGGAACCTAAAGCCAGAGGGGCTCTCCCAGCACAGAAATCAGATCACTTCACTCCACTGCTTGAAACCCTTTGCCCTCCCACATCAAAACACACTCAGAATAAAATCGTGAGTGATCCCTGCCTCTGCCAATGATCTCTCCCTTCACTGTGCTTCAGCTCTTTCTTTTTTTTTTTTTTGAGGTCTTGCTCTGTCGCCCAGGCCAGAGTGCAGTGGCATGATCTTGGCTCACTGCAACCTTTGCATCCTGGCTTCAAGGGATTCTCCTGCCTCAGCCTCCAGAGTAGCTGGGACTACATGCCACCATGCCCGGCTAAATGTTTTTTGTATTTTTTGAAGAGATGGGTTTCACCATATTGGCCAGGTTGGTCTTGAACTCCTGACCTCGTGATCCACCCCTCTCGGCCTCCCAAAGTGCTGAGATTACAGATGTGAGCCACTGCACTCGGGCTTTTTTTTTTTTTTTTTTTTTTTAAGGTAGAGTCGTCTTCTGTCACCCAGGCTGGAGTGCAGTGGCATGATCTCAGCTCACTGCAAACTCAGCCTTCCAGGTTCAAGCAATTCCCTGCCTCAGCCTCCTGAGTAGCTGGGATTACCAGCACCCGCCACCATGCCCGGCTGATTTTTGTATTTTTAGTAGAGACAGGGTTTCATCATCTTGGCCAGGCTGGTCTTGAACTCCTGACCTTGGCCTCGCAAAGTGCTGGGATTACAGGTGTGAGCCACCGCTCTTTTCTCTGTCTTTGAACAGTCCATCATGATTTTCAGTGTTTTCTCTTTCTTGAGGCAGCTCTGTTCTACCACGGGCCTTTGCTCTTTCTGTTCCTGCTGCCTGACATTCTCTTCCCTCAGATCTTCCCATGGTTGACGACTCTACATCTTTCAAGTCTCATCTGACACGTCACCTCCTCAGAGGGATCTTCCCTCGTCACTGATCTAAAAGATTCCACATTCCTCACACGTTACCTTCCTTTTAAACCACTTCTTGCTGTTTGAAACTATCTTTTAGCCGGGCGCGGTGGCTCATGCCTATAATCCCAGCACCAGCACTTTGGGAGGCCGAGGTGGGTGGATCACGAGGTCAAGAGATTGAGACCATCCTGGTCAACAAGGTGAAACCCCGTCTCTATTAGAAATACAAAAATTAGCTGGGCATGGTGGTGCGCACCTGTAGTCCCAGCTACTCAGGAGGCTGAGGCAGGAGAATTTCCTGAACCCAGGAGGTGGAGGTTGCGGTGAGCCGAGATCACGCCATTGCACTCCAGCCTGGGTAACAACAGCGAAACTCTGTCTCAAAAAAAAAAACAAAAAAACAGGGTCTTGTTCTGATGCCCAGGCTGGGGTACAGTGGTGTGATCTAGATTTACTGCAAACTCTGCCTCCCAGGTTTAAGTGATTCTCGTACCTCAGCCTCCCAAGTAGCTGGGATTACAGGAATGCGTTACCAGCTAATTTCTGTAGTTTTAGTAGAGATGAGGTTTCACCACATTGGCCAGACTGGTCTCGAACTCCTGGCCTCAAGTGATCCACCTGCCTCGGCCTCTCAAAGTACTGGGATTATAGGCATGAGCCACCACACCTGGCCCTACTTTATTTCCTTTTGGGTTCAAGTTATCCTCCCATCTCAGTCTCCTGAGGAGCTGGGCCTATAGGCAACCACCATGCCTGGCTAATTTTCTTATTACTTTTTATTTTGTAGAAAGAGTCTCAGCTGAGTATGGTGGCTCATGCCTGAAATTCCAGCACTTTGGGAGGCTGAGGCAGGCAGATTGTGTGAGCCCAGGAGTTCAAGACTAGCCTGGGCAACTTGGCAAAAC
This sequence comes from Callithrix jacchus, assembly GCF_049354715.1. NCBI lineage: Eukaryota > Metazoa > Chordata > Mammalia > Primates > Cebidae > Callithrix > Callithrix jacchus. The sequence goes on along the minus strand of NC_133506.1, from coordinate 44,385,020 downwards.
CAATCTCTACAAAATATACAACAATTAGCTGGGTGTGGTGGTGCACACCTGTAATCCCAGCTACTCAGGAGGCTGAAATGGGAGGATCACCTGAGTGCAGGAGGCAGAACTGCGGTGAGCTGAGATCATGCCTGGGCCACAGAGTGAGACAGTTTCAAAAAGAAAAAGAAAAAGAAAAAGAAACAAAACCAAAAACTCACTCTGTTGTCCAGGCTGCATGATGTCACTTCTATGTAGCATCTACACATATAAGTCATAGTCATGGAGAAGAGCAGAAAAAATTGTGTTCAGGAGATATTGATCAAAGGGTACAAAATTCCAGTTAAAGAGGAGGAATAATTTCAAGGGCTCTATTGTACATCATGGTGACTATAGTCAATAACAAGATACTGTGTACTTAAAAATTGCTCAAAGGATTTTGTGTTCTCATAGCAAAAAAATGTGAAGTGTCACGCCTGTAATCCCAGCACTCTGGGAAGCCAAGGCGGGTGGATCACCTGAGGTCAGGAGTTCAACCAGCCTGACCAACATGGTGAAACCCTGTCTCTACTAAATACAAAAAATTACCCAGGCATGGAGGCGGATTCCTGTAATCCCAGCTACTTGGGAGGCTGAGGCAGGAGACTCACTTGAACCTAACTGGGGAGGTGGAGGTTGCAGTGAGCTGAGATTTCGTCACTGCACTCTAGCCTGAGCAACAAGAGCAAAACTCAGTCTCTTAAAAAAAAAAAAAAGTTAAGTAATGCATATTTTCTTTAGCTTGATTTAGCCATTCCGTAATGTGTACATATTTCAAAACATCATGTAGTACACAATAAATATATACAACTTTATTTGTCCACTAAATATGTGATGTTGCCTGATATGCACAGCATCGTCATCACCTATGATGCTTTCTTGCCAAAATATTTGACTTGATCTTATCAAGCCTTTAGATTGACTCTCCAATTTATAGGAGATGCAACAAATGAAATAACACCCCCAGGAGGCAACACTCAGATGAATCCAGAAGGTGTGGCATTCTCCAGGACAAGCCCCTGTGGTAAAGGGGAAGAAAGGGTGGTGCTAGGTTGGAAGAACCTGAAGGACCAAATGGCCTCCTGTCACATATATCCCCTGCCAGTTGTATAGGATTTTTGAGGAAAAATGGGAAATTATTGATGTGAAAAAATGGAGATGGTTAACTGACAGAAGTTACAAAACAGCATTATAGGCCAGGCATGGTGGCTCACACCTGTAATCCCAGCACTTTCGGAGGCCTAGGCAAGTGGATCACTTGAAGTCAGGAGTTCAAGACCAGCCTGGTCAACTTGGCAAGACCCCATCACTACTAAAACTACAAAAATTAGCTGGGTGTGGTGGTGGGCATCTGTAGTCCCAGCTACTTGGGAGGCTGAGGCAGGAGGATTGCTTGAACCTGGGAAGCAGAGTGAACTGAGAAAGCATCATTCCATTCCAGCCTGGGTGATAAGAGCAAGACTCCTCTCAAAAAACCAAAACAAAACAAAAACCTAGAAGTATATAAAACAAAATAAGGTTCAACAGTAGAGTGAGTTGTGTCAATGTTTTCTTATTTTTATCTTTCTGTACTTCCTTCGACAGTGAACCACATATTCTGCTTGTTTTTTTCTGCTTTAGTAATAAAGTTTTTTTGAGTTCTATACAGTGTAAAAAAATGAAAGAAAAACAAAAAAAAGTCTTTTTTAACATTTGGAAATAACTATTGATTCACAGAGAACTGCAAAAATACTATGTAGAATATCCAGTACCTTTCACCCAGCTTCCCCCAAGAGTGACATTTTTTTTTTCTGTTTTGTAATTTTAATTAAGAAATTTCGGCTGGGCGTGGTGGCTCACGCCTATAATCCCAGCACTTTGGGAGGCCGAGGGGGGCGGATCACGAGGTCAAGAGATCAAGACCATCCTGGTCAACAAGGTGAAACCCTGTCTCTACAAAAAATACAAAAATTAGCTGGGCATGGTGGCACGCGCCTGTAATCCCAGCTACTCGGGAGGCTGACGCAGGAGAATTGCCTGAACCCAGGAGGCGGAGGTTGCAGTGAGCCGAGATAGTGCCATTGCACTCCAGCCTGGGTAATAAGAGTGAAAGTCCATCTCAAAAAAAAAAAAAAAATTGCTTTTGTTGTTATTTCATTTTTAACAGGGTCATTCACCTGGAGGTCACAAAAAATGTACTTGGCAATTTCTTGCAATTGCTGTGGAAATGACAGCAGACCATGGTCCATGCCAGAATGGAGATGCCGGGCCTGGCAGAAGAAAACAGCAAGCAGCTCTGGGAAGCCGTTTGCACAGAGCTTATTTTAAGTCCTGGGGTTCAAATCCCAACTCTGCCTCTAGATAGTCACAACCCACTGGATACAGAATAGGTCAATCAGAGTATAATTTGAGAATAACAAGGGTGCGGACAGGATATAAGGAAACCACATAAGCTAATGTTGACCCATAAAGCACCCCCCACACCTGATGGGGCAGGCAAGCAGCAGCTATCAGAGCCTGGAAAGTCAGTTGGGGAAGCTCTTGAGGGTCTGTGGCCTTAGACAGAGGAAGGCAGCCAGAGGGGAATGTGCCTGAGGGGAATGCATATCTCAGACTCACCCTCCCTACCTCCTAGGGAACCTTGAGGCCACCAGACAAGGAACTGTTAATGCAGTTCATGCTCCAGGAGCACTGAACAGAGAGGAGCAGAGAGGAGCAGAGAGGACAAAAGTGACAAGGAGATCTGGAAGCACTAAGGAAGACACTGGCAGAGCCATTTATTATGTGTCTGAGGCAAGTCACTTCCCCTGCCCAATCTGTTTCCTTGTCTGTTAAATTGGGATGTTACTCACTTGAGGTGAGGAATAAATTATTTAAAATGTATAAGGTCAGGAACGGTGGCTCACACCCGCAATCCCAATACCTTGGGAGAGTGAGGCAAGAGGATTGCTTGAGCCCAGGAGAGATCAGCCTGGGGAACAAAGGGAGACATCGTCTCTATAAAAAATAGAAAAATTAGCCGGGTGCGGTAGTAGTCTCAGCTACTGTGGTCCCAGCTATGGCTGAGGTAGGAGGCTCACTTGAGCCCAGGAGTTCAAGGCTGCAGTGAGCCATGATCACACCACTGCACTCCAGCATGGGGGACAGAGTGAGACTCTGTCTCAAAAAATAAATAAAACTAAAACATGTAAAGTACCTACCATGAAGCCTGGTAGGAAACTTTTTAAAAGGCAGTCGTTGCTATTGTTATTGTAACTCAAGTAGGGAGAAATCAGACTGAGAGGTACATTAGAGTGGGCTAAAAGGTACGACAGTGAGGGATGTTTGAGGCAGCCTAATGTACACTATTATAAATACCACCACACTCAACAAGCAGCCTCTCTGCTTCTAAAAACATCAGGTCAACCTGGGCAGAGGCAGAAGATTGCATTTGCTGCAATTTTAACATCAGGGCAAAAAAAAAAAAATGTTCTTGCCCACTTGGCCCACTCCCATCTCAACCCTTCCTACCAATACAGTCAGGCCAGTCTATTTTAGCAAAAGACCATTTGGTTAAAGGAGACTGACAAGGGAAAGAATCCAGATTTCTCCTTTTCTCTCTTTTAAAAAAAGATATAAATAAGCCCAAGATGGTCTGTTTCTGCCACCTTCTAAACAGACCTCTGGTTAATTAATATCAGGACCATGGGGGACTATGATCAGAGGATGGGTCAGGTTGGCCGCAGACTCTGCCAATTCCACTCACCCAGGCTTTGAAGCCAGGGAAACTAGCCATCAGGAAACTACACAAACCTCAGTTTCCCTCAATTTTGCAGGAAAAACCCAAGTCAGCAAAGAATATGGAAATCAGTAAGGTATGAGGTCCACGGAGCCTGCATCTTAAAGAATGAATGCCCTTGGCCAGGCAGAATGGGTCATGCCTACAATCCCAGCACTTTGGGAGGCAAGGTGGGTGGATCATGTGAGGTTAGGAGTTCAAGACCAGCCTGGCCAACATGGAAAAACCCCATCTCTACTAAAAATACAAAAATTAGCCTAGTGTGGTGGCAGACGCCTGTAATCCCAGCTACTTGGGAGACTAAGGCAGGAGAACCACTTGAACCTGGGAGGTGGAGGTTGCAGTGAGCCAAGATTGCACCATTGCAGTCCAGCCCAGGCAAAAAGAGCGAAACTCCATCTCAAGAAAAAAAAAAAAAAAAAAAAAAAAAATGAATGCCATCATCCCAAATCAGGTGTTCTGGGAATGGGGCAATTTAGAAAGTAAAAACATACAACTCCTAGTTAAATTAGAATTTGAAGTAAACAACAAGTAACTTTTTACTATGTCCCCAATATTGCATGGGGCATACTTACCCTAAAAAATTACTTGTTATCTGAAATTCAAATTTAACAAAAATTAGCTGGGGGTGGTGGTACACATCTATAATCCCAGCTACTTGGGAGGCTGAGGTATATGAATCACTTGAACCTCAGAGGTGGAGGTTGCAGTGGCCTGAGATCGTGCCACTGCACTCCAGCCTGGGTGACAAAGCAAGACTCTAAGAAAAGAAGAAATTCAAATTTAACTGAGCATTCTATGTTTCAGCTGGCATCCCAGCTCAGGAATGACAAGAACAGTGCTGAAAGAGACACAGCTCAAACTACAGAGATCTCCAACTAGTGGCCTCCAGACCATATGAGGCCCATGTGCATGTGTGTTGCTCAGTCTTCAGTTTATAAAACTGGAACAGGCTGCCAACATTTTAAAGAACTAGGGCCGGGCGCGGTGGCGCGTGCCTGTAGTCCCAGCTACTCGGGAGGCTGAGGTGGGAGGATCGCTTGAGCCCAGGAGTTCTGGGCTGCAGTGCGCTATGCTGATCGGGTGTCCGCACTAAGTTCGGCATCAATATGGTGACCTCCTGGGAGCGGGGGACCACCAGGTTGCCTAAGGAGGGGTGAACCGGCCCAGGTCGGAAACGGATCAGGTCAAAACTCCTGTGCTGATCAGTAGTGGGATCGCGCCTGTGAATAGCCACTGCACTCCAGCCTGGGCAACATAGCGAGACCCCGTCTCTTAAATAAATAAATAAAGCACTAGGATTTCTGGCCTCTTTAAAAATGGGAAGCTTGGCCGGGCACGGTAGCTTACACCTGTAATCCAAGCACTCTGGAAGCCAAGGTGGGCAGCTAACCTGAGGTCGGGAGTTCAAGACCAGCCTGACCAACATGGTGAAATCCCATCTTAAAAAAAAAAAATAATAAAATAAATATATATATATATGAAGCTCCAACCATGCAGGTAGTAGCTGCCCCACTATGGGAAAATAATGGGGACAGAAGGGAACATGCAAAAGTGAAAACTGATCACTGACTTCTTAGGATGGAGAGATTGTGGATAAATCTGTTTAGGGGTCATTTGTTGTATGAGGAGTCTGGAAGTGATAGTGTCAGAAGCCCGCACCTGGGGAACTGGCCTTCTGCAGCCTCCACTGCTGCAGTCCCAGAAGTGCTAGACAGTGTCTGAAAAACTTGCCCATCTGCAACACCTCTGCCAGACAGACTTGGACTTCCCTCTTTCCAGGCCCAAGAGGAAGGCCTCTCACCATGAGGTGGAGAAATCAGTACCTACAGCACCCGCTGCAGACACAGGCTGGAGTTGCAAGTCCTGGGGGGACCTGCTCCATCTTCTCTGGCAATTGTTGCCACTACTAGAGGAATACAGGCAGGCAATATCTAGGGAAAGAAAAAGAAGATTGAGCCAATGGCTAATACATAGCAGAACTAGGATTTGAACCCAAGTCTAACTTCATAACCTACGTTGTTTATAACATTTTTTTTTTTTTGAGACGGAGTTTCGCTGTTGTTATCCAGGCTGGAGTGCAATGGCACGATCTCGGCTCACCGCAACCTCCGCCTTCTGGGTTCAAGCAATTCTCCTGCCTCAGCCTCCTGAGTAGCTGGGACTACAGGTGCACACCACCATGCCCAGCTAATTTTTGTATTTTTAGTAGAGTCGGGGTTTCACCTTGTTGACCAGGATGGTCTCGATCTCTTGACCTCGTGATCCACCTGCCTCGGCCTTCCTAAGTGCTGGGATTACAGGCGTAAGCCACCGTGCCTGGCTGTTTTTAACATTTTTAGGCCGTTTTTAACATTTTTAAAAAGCACTTTGGGAGAGTGAGGCAGGAGGATCGCTTGAGGCCAGGAGTTCAAGGTCAACCCCAGCAACATAGTGAGACCCCGCAGCTCTACAAAAAATTTAAAAATTAACTGAGTGTGGTGGCAAACACCTGTAGTCCCAGCTGCTCAGAAGGCTGAGGTGGGAGGATTGATTGAGCCTGGGAGGTCGAGGCTGCAGTGAGCTGTGGTTGCGCCACTGTACTCCAGCCTGAGTGACAGAGTGGACCCTGTCTCAAAAATCAATCAGTCAATAAAAATTGTCATACAACAAAACTATCTTTTATTTTGCTGTACAGTTCTTTTAATGTTTTTGTTTTCTCTTTTTTCAGATGAATGACTCTGTTGCCCAGCCTCCACCTCCCAGCTTTAAGTGACTCTCCTGCCTCAGCCTCCCAAGTAGCTGGGATTACAGGTGCTGGCCACCACATCCAGCTAATTTTTGTATTTTTAGTAGAGATGGGGTTTCACCATGTTGGCCAGGCTGGTCTCAAACTCCTAACCTCAGGTAATCCACCCGCTTTGGCCTCGCAAAGTGCTGGGATTACAGGCTTCAGCCACTGTGCCTGACCCAGTACTATGAATCTTAACACATGTACACATTCATGTAACCAATACTGCAATAATGATACATCAAACACTTCTCTGTGTGATCCTTCTACATCCACATCTGCCACTCATCCTAACTTCTGGCAGCACCATCATCTGTTCCCCATCTTCATGCCTTTGTCTTTTCCAGAATGTCAAATAAATGGAATCACACAGCATGTAACCATTTGAGGCTGGCTTCCCCTCACTTAGCATCGTGTCTCTGGGGTTTGTCCAGGTTGTTTTGCAGTCACTAGTTCATCTCTTTTCACTCAGGTGAAGATGGCTATTACTGATTGAGTACCTACCCTGCGGCCAAGCATTTACAGGACACATTGTCTCATTGGATCCTCACAGCAACTCCAGAAGGACAGACATGTTATGCCCGCTTTATAGATAGATCTTCAGAAGTTACTGCTGTCTGCCACGAGCTGGGATTAAGCCCAAGCTTCAAACTGTTTGTAAAACTGCTCTGTTCCCAGAAAATGAGTAGTGAGGTACAATGTCACCACCTCTCAGCTAAAATTCTAGGAGACATTGTTAATCTTGTTTGTTTCGCGCAGCTTCCCAGAAATGCTTGTGCTTTTTTTTGAAACAAAAGTCTCCCTGTGTCGCCAGGCTGGAGTGCAGTGGCGTGATCTTGGCTCACTGCAGCCTCTGCCTCCCGGGTTCAAGCGATTCTCCTGACTCAGCCTCCTGAGTAGCTGGGACTACAGGTGCGTGCCACCACGCCCAGCTCATTTTTGTATTTTTAGTAGAGATGGAGTTTCACCATGCTGGCTGGGATGGTCTTGATCTCTTGACCTCGTGTTCTGCCTGCCCCAGACTCCCAAAGTGCTGGGATTACAGGCATGAGCTGCGGTGCCCAGCCATGCTTGTGCTTTTACCCATGTAGTTGGTGAAGGTCTTAAGCAAAGGCCTTGCAAATTAGGGGCCGAGGATAGCACTGATTCAAATCCCAGCTTTCAAGAATTCAAATCCCACCTTCAAGGTATATGAAGTCACTACACCTCCCTGAACCTAGTTTTCCTATCTATAAAATAGGGTAGCTGGGCATAGTGGCTCACGCCTGTAACCCCAGCACTTTGGGAGGCCAAGGTGGGCGGATCACCCGAGGTCAGGAGTTCGAGACCAGCTTGACCAACATGGAGAAACCCCATGTCTACTAAAAATACGAAACATTAGCCGGGCATGGTGGTGCATGCCTGTAATCCCAGATACTCAGGAGGCTGAGCAGAAGAATCACTTAAACCAGGGAGGCGGAGGTTGCAGTGAGCTGAGATCACGCCACTGCACTCCAGCCTGGGCAACAAGAGCGAAACTCCATCTCAAATTAAAAAAATAGGGTAATAACAGAGTTGGGGTAAAGATTAAACGAGATAGGCCGGGTGCGGTGGCTCACGCCTATAATCCCAGCACTTTGGGAGGCATGAGGTCAAGAGATCAAGACCATCCTGGTCAACGAGGTGAAACCCTGTCTCTACTAAAAAAATACAAAAATTAGCTGGGTATGGTGGTGCATGCCTGTAGTCCCAGCTACTTGGGAGGCTGAGGCAGGAGAATTGCTTGAACCCAGAAGGCGGAGGTTGGTGAGCCTAGATCGTGCCATTGCACTCCAGACTGGGTAACAACAGCGAAACTCCGTCTCAAAAAAAAAAAAAAAAAAAAGATTAAATGAGATAATAGCACAATATCAGCACATGCCAAGCATCCAATAAACCCCATTTTACAGATGAGGAAACTGAAGCTTATAGAAGGAAAGAAACTTTCAGCCAAGACAAAGAGGTAAAATGAGACTAAAGCATCAAATGTTCGGCGGGAGCTGAAGCTAGAGAGATGGATTGCAAGTGGTTTCATCATTAGAGGCCTACAACTGCCTCTGGAGGTCAGAGAAACAACAGCAAAGCCAAGACTATGGGTGTGGCTGGGAGCTCTCCAGGGAGCTTCTCTGGCCCCTAGCTGGCAAGTATTTGGGCCATTTCTGACCTCAGTGATATCTCAACTCTGAAGTCCAGCAAAAGGATTTGAACTTTTAAGAGTCAGAAACTATATCCTTCCTGTATCCATTAGACTGCTTTTAAGCATGCTGCAATTAAGCCAAGAGTTACAAATACAAGTGCCAGGCCAGGCACAGTGGGTCACACTTGTAATCCCAGCACTTTGGAAGGCTGAGGCGGGTGGATCACTTGAGGTCAGGAGTTTGAGACCCGGCCAACATAGTGAAACCCCACCTCTACTAAAAATACAAAAATTAAGGAGCACGGTGGCAGATGCCTGTAATCCGTTACTCAGGATGCTGAGGCAGAAGAATCGCTTGAACCTGGGAGGCAAAGGTTGCAGTGAGCCCAGATCACGCCACTGCACTCCAGCTCAGGCAACAGAGCAAGACTCAGTCTCAAAATTAAAACAAACAAACAAACAAAAAACCAAATACAAGAGCCAGACTGACTATATACACACACAAAAAACCAAACATATATGTATATACATATGTATATACACATGCCATGTATATAGTATATGCACAGGCAATATTTGTTAAGCAATAAGTAATATGAAGAAAAAACATGGCCAACATGGTGGCTTACACCTGTAATCCCGGCACTTTGGGAGGCCAAATAAGGAGGATCACTTGAGCCCAGGCCTGAGCAACGTAGATTGTCTCTATTTAAAAAAAAATAAATCAGGATGGGTGCAGTGGCTCAAGCCTGTAATCCCAGCACTTTGGGAGGCCGAGGTGGGTGGATCACAAGGTCAAGAGATCGAGACCATCCTGGTCAACATGGTGAAACCCCATCTCTACTAAAAATACAAAAATTAGCTGGGCATGGTGGTGCATGCCTGTAATCCCAGCTATGCAGGAGGCTGAGGCAGGAGAATTGCCTGAACCCAGGAGGCAGAGGCTGTAGTGAGCTGAGATCGCGCCATTGCACTCCAGCCTGGGTAACAAGAGCGAAACTCTGTCTCAAAAATAAAAATAAATAAAAAACAAGATAAGGGAATAGAAAGTGATGGGGAAGATGACTAGATAGGTCCCCAGAGGGGCAATGTGGGCAAATACCTGAATGACACAAGGGAGGGGGCCATGCAAAGCTCTGGGGGTCTAGGACAGGTCATTCCAGGATGAGGGAAAAACAAGTGCTAAGATACTGAGGTTGGAGTAATCCTAAAGGAATAGAGAAGTGGGGGGGCCCATGTGGCTGACTCAGATTGAAAGGGAAGAGATGAAGCTAGAGGTTAAGAGAAGAGGAAGATCACATAGGACCTGATACTTTGGCTTTTCCTGTGAGGTGGGGAGACACTGGGGACTACTGAGCAGAGAACTCCATACCTAATTCAGGTTTTGACAGATTGCTCTGGTTGCCTCTAAATTCATGACAGGAGCAAAGGCTGAAGTAGAGACTCATATTCCAAGCCTGTTTGATGATGGTTTGGACCAAGATGGTAGCAATGAAGACACTAAGAGGGGGTGGGTTTCAGATGTATTTTGAAGACAGAACCAATAGGATTAGCCAAGGGTTTCACATGATATATGAGGTTGATTGCACAGCTCCTGACCAACTGGACTGCTGGTGTTGCCAATACCTGGGAAGGGAAGATTGTAGGAAGCAGATTTGCAGGGACTGGGGTTAGGGGAGTAAAGCATCAGGCATTCAGCTTTGGACATATTAAGTCAAATGCACAAGTCTGAAGATGTAGGTTGTTGGCCAGCCAACAGCTTTGAATGCTGTGCTGAGAAACTGAAGTAGCGTCAGCAGACTTACTTAGGTTAATAGAGATGCTCTCAGGTCACCTTTAGAGTGGGATTTCATTATGGAATTCAGAATTTACTGCTTTGTAGCAAGTTACCTCAAAACCTAGTGGCTTGAAATACATTTCCCACAGGTCAGGAATCCAAGGAGTCTGGGTGGGTCCTGCCCAGTTTCTCACGGGCATTTTCAAGGGGTTTTCTGGGGTGGTTGTCATCATGCCTCCACAGAAAAACATGCTTACAAACTCACATGGTTGCTCACTCCTCCCACACTAATGGCTCACCCTCGGTTGCTTGGTACATTGGCCTTTCCCAACATGGCCGCTTAAATAAAAGTGAGCAAGCCAAGAATGAGAAAAAGAGGTAGCAAGTCTCGGAAGTTACATGACGTCCAGACTAGTTAAGGGGAGGGGATTCTGAGTCAATACCAGGAGCCATTTTAGAAATTGAGAGTCCCATCTTTGAGGTGGCATTTCTTTTTTCTTTTGAGACGGAGTTTTGCTCGTCACCCAGGCTGGAGTACAATGGTGCGATCTTGGCTTGCCGCAACCTCCGCCTCCAGGGTTCAGGCAATTCTGCCTCAGCTTCCCGAGTAGCTGGGATCACAGGCACGCGCCACCGTGCCCAGCTAATTTTTTGTATTTCAAGTACAGACGGGGTTTCACCATGTTGACCAGGATGGTCTCTATCTCTTGACCTTGTGATCCACCTGCCTCGGCCTCCCAAAGTGCTGGGATTACAGGTGTGAGCCACCGCACCTGGCCCTGAGGTGGTATTTCAAGGCATTCAAAAAATTGTGTACTAAAACCAAAATATTCATCACATATTGAAAAATGATGCGGTCTGTTTTTGCAATTTCCTATGAAGTTTGTAAAGACAAACAGCATAACCCAAATCACCCTTATTCACCTCATACAACCACAGGTCTAATACCCATGATAGCACATACAACCTTGAGCAGGTTTAAGTATACCCTCTGCTTCTCTGCACCTGGAGTTGAACTTCTGGCCCAAGTGTGCTTGCTTATTCTTAGGTTTCCAATGCAGAAGACAATCACGAGGCATTTAACACCTGTGGAATGCCCTGCTTTGCCTGCAGAAACCAACTGCCCAACTACAGTGATTCTCCCCTCAAAAACCTAAAACCAAATGAAACTGCAAATACCTAACTGCTACTTGTTATCCCTGTTCAATGGTTATCTCCAATGGACAAACACAATAGCATTTTGATTTAAAAGATTTTATTTTATTGAGATGGAGTTTCGCTCGTTACCCAGGTTGGAGTGCAATGGCGCAATCTTGGCTCACCACAACCTCCGCCTCCAGGGTTCAGGCAATTCTCCTGCCTCAGCTTCCTGAGTAGCTGGGATTACAGGCACATAATCCTGCTCCTAGTTACCCTGGAAACAACCTCTCCTGCCAACCCTAACCTGTAAGCTACATCTGTTCCTTATCCAATCAGGACTACTTTAGATTGTGCTCCATCCAACGGGGATAGGACACAGAAGCAGGGACTAGCTGCCTTAGGGATAAAAACCCCTTCTCTTATCCAGTGAGCAGCAACCTTCGACGGAAGTAAATTTGCCTTGCTGAGAAATCTTTTGAGTGCTTGTTTTCTTTGCAACTGCGAGCTCTCATTTCCAACCAATTGGGGGCCCATCCAGGATTCCCATTCTCCACCCGGAGGGGCCAGTGACCACCTCTCTTGAGGAGAGGAATCCCACTACTACCTTGTGGTGGCCTCACAAACAGACTGGGTCCCACCCTCAACAACACAAGCAGAAAGGATCCTCATACCACTGGGACCAGGTAACTCTCCACAGACTAAGGTAAGAAAAGTCATGGTGGCAATAAAGTATTTTCTTGGTGGCTGGGACATTCTGGAGTTGAGCGTGTGAATGAGATGCACAATTGAGTGTTGAGTCTGGATCTGCAGTTCTGTGGTCACCTCATACAGCTAATGGTGAATTCCTGTCTTGGGGCTTTTACCAACACACCAACGCTAAAAGGGACCTGAAATAGCAAAAGGAGAAGAGTGTAAGAAACCTCCAGTGGCGGTGGGGTAGGTAGTTTGAGCATGTAGAGAAAGGAAAAGCAAAGAAATCTCCAGAAGCCAACTCCTCTGAAAGGAGTAAGGTCTCTACCCCCAAACAGCCTACTAACATGGGGCCCAGTAGACCACCTGGCTCCATCAAATCCCCTGCCTCAAGCAGGCATACAGGACACCCCTACTCAGTCCCTACCCCATATAATCTCGAATCAATGTCCCACATTCCCTTAGCCACATACTCAAGCATGTGTCTCCCTCAGGGTAACTTGAGCATGAAATACAACAAAGGAACAATGTAAGAAGGATATTCTGAACTTCCCTTTCCCCTCCATCTCCAAGGAATCAGCCCCAACTCTCTTCCCCTCAAGGGAAGTGCCCCTTGGGGAGGGAGGCACTGGTTTCAGGGAAGAGGCATCAGCTTCATAAATGCCCCCCTAACCAAGTCCAAAATCTAAAAGGACTCAAACCCTTATGAGGTAGCAGATCAAACTGATCAACTTTTAGGATCCCAGTTGTATACTTGGGCCAAGCTTATGTCCATTTTAGGCATTCTCTTGAGAACCATAGGGCTGCTATGAGAACGTGAAGAGCCTCCTGGTCAAAATATTCCTGCTGCAGAACAAAAATTCCTGGCCAAAGATCTCCAATGGGACAGTAACAATGCAGCTCACTGAGAAAATGAGACCTTAGGGATATGACAGGGGAATTCGTGATTCGGTACACAGAATATTTCCCAAGCATTCAACAGCTATAAGGAAGGAAGAAGGACCCATGGAATTCCTAAATAAGCTTAAAGAACAGATAAGAAAATAAGCATGTTTAGAGACCCAAGACCCACTGGGGCAGGGGATGCTGTTACTAATAGTTGGCCAGACATCTCTAAAAAAACTACCTAAGATAGAAAATTGGAAAGACCGTCCCATACACAAACAGACATTCATAAAGCATAAGGGACAAAGAGAAGCAGAAACAAAGGGCAAAAATTATGCTGTCCACCTTATAACAGGGAACTCTGCAAGAGGGACACAAGGAAACAAAACTTATAAATCCTCTAGGCCACCAGTGACTAAACCATATACAGGGAATAGGCAAATGAAACCTGGAGGTCACAGTGCAGGTCAAAGAGGGGAAAACAAATGTTTCACATGCAGAAGAGTGGGTCATGCTCTGATTGGGAAAGAGAGAAGGCCACTCACTTATGGCCTTAGCGGAACAATAGGGAGGTCAGGGGCTGTCTTACATGTTGGCCCAAAGGGATTCCTCACTTCATTAAATCTACTTACCACTGCAGAAGAAAAATAGTTCATCCCAATGTATGGGTAGGAAAAAAAGAAATTGAGGAAGACTTCAAGTCACTCCAATCCATACACAGTTAAGGAACCCAGGGGAAATGCTAAGAAAAAAACAATATCCCGGCAGGGCGCGGTGGCTCAAGCCTGTAATCCCAGCACTTTGGGAGGCCGAGGCGGGTGGATCACGAGGTCAAGAGATTGAGACCATCCTGGTCAATATGGTGAAACCCTGTCTCTACTCAAAATACAAAAAATTAGCTGGGCACGATGGTGCATGCCTGTAATCCCAGCTACTCAGGAGGCTGAGGCAGGAGAATTGCCTGAACCTAGGAGGCGGAGGTTGCAGTAAGCCGAGATGGCGCCATTGCACTCCAGCCTGGGTAACAAAAGCGAAACTCCATCTCAAAAAAAAACAAAAACAAAAACAAAACCACCAATATCCCATTCCCCAGAGGGCAGAATAGGCTTAAATACAGTGGTTGAAGGTCTCATTCAGGATGGACTCCCTGAATGCTGTATGTCTTCCTGTAACACCCCAATGTTACCTGTAAAGTAAAAAGATGGGGCCAGGCACAGTGGTTCATGCCTGCAGTCCCAGCACTTTGGAAGGCTGATGTGGATGGATCACCTGAGGTCAGGAGATCAAGACCATCCTGGCTAAAACGGTGAAACGTCTCCCACCAATCCCAACTTATAACCTACATCTGTTCCTTATTTGGAAAAGTCCCCCTCACTCCTAGCAACCCTCTGTAAATACTTGCCACTTTCCTGCAGAAACTGCCCTTTCTGCTGCTGTAGCCTACAACTGTTTAAAATAGCCAATCGGGACTAGTTAGACTGCACGGTCCCACTCCAATAGGGATAGGACACAGAAGCAGGGATTAGTTGCTTTTATGGTAAAAACCCCTTCCCTTTGTTCGGCATGCTCTTGTGGCCAGGAGTGTAAGCAGCACCCTCTGGCAGAAGCAGATTTGCCTTGCTGAGAAATCTTTTCTTGGAGTGCTTTTATTTGCAACTCCGAGCTCTTATTTCCAACAAAGACCTATTAGTACCAACAGGCCAATGACTTACTCTCCCAGCTTTATATCCAACTTGGAAACGGGTCCTGAAGTTAGGCCCAACTGGACAAATTTGGCTGGGGATGACAGCTAGAAAACAGAAACCTCACCTGTTACAAGGCAGAATGAATCAAGCAAAGATCAAGCTGACAACACACTGGCACACGTGGCTCAACCTATAGAAAAATTTAACAGGTCAAAATAAGCTATCTGAATGGTAGAAAAAAAGAGTAAGCCCAACTCTAATAAAGAAGAAGCAACAGTTTCTGATAAAGATAAGCAGAAAATAAAGATAGGAGTTATCACTGGGGCCAATGCATCAGACAAAACTGGCCAATAGTGTGGAGATCAACAGGGTCGATCTGACGGGGAAAAAAGCTGTCATCAGCTGCAAAGGCCACATTTGAGTCATACAAGTGGGGTGACGAACCCACACTGAAAAGCAGCTACCACTCCCCTCCATAGAGCCTATGCCTAGTCAGCCAAGCAAGATGTGTCGGCACCACTTACCAATTACATACATATATTCTATTTCCCACACCCAGATTCATCCTGGTCCAATCAAAGCCTGGTTTTGGCCAACAGCAAACCTGAGATGAAAAAACAGAAAAATGAGCTCCTGTTAGCTAGATGCCCAGGGAAGCTGGGACAGAAGAGCTGCTCAAGCTGGCACATCAGACAGAAACTGGCTTACATAAGTTAGATCAACATGGTCGATCTGTCGGGGAAAAAAGTTCAGTCATCATATATGCCAGCAGGAAGCTCTTAAGTAGTAAGACTTGAAAGCCCTGAATGAGGAATTAGAGTTGGTTGGTATGCTTCTTATCTGCCAATGTGCATGTTTGAGCACTTCTGTGTTCTATCCTGCAGCTGGCAATAATTTAGTAGCCAAAACAAACACCCCTGTCTGGTGCCTACATTCTGTTTGAGTATAGGCCCATGATAGAAGCCAGCGTGGCTGATAAAGCTGAGGAAGTAGTTGGCGTTTACTGAGTTGCTAAGTGAGCAAGTGCCAAGAGGTTGCATTTTAACACAAGTCTAGAACAGTAAGCTTCAAATGTGTTCCATGTGGTCCAGATGTTAAATGCCTCACTCCTGGACTCTAGCAGTAAATAGTTATGCAGTAGGACATTGGTTGGATAGTTCAACAGAAAAACACATTTGGCTTTCCAAAATATGCCAATATATCATCCACTTGGAAATTTAAGTGCCCAAGCACACAGGTAGAATGGAATCCAAAAATATGCTTAAGTGGCATTAAAATGTTAAGATACCTTTTCACTCACAAGGTTCTTCCACTTCAGGCATTCCTCCTAAACCTATTTCTTCACCAGAAACATAGGTCCAGTAAGTAAATTTCGAGAATAAAACATTCAGAACAGTTTTTAAAATACTAAACAGGTGCTCAATAGAAAGTGTTTTAATATGTTAAATCCCACGTTTTACCTAGGAAACTAAAGGTTCTCAAAGCACGTGTTTTCTACAATCGGCCCACAGGAGACTAAGGCTTACTCAGGAGATCCAAGGTTGTAGATGTCTGCACGTGGTTTCCTTGGAGGCCCAGTGGTGACCCCCTCCTCCAAAATCCATTGTCCCCTCTGGCTGCTCTAACCTGTGAACGAACAAATAAAGTGAGTACACCGCGATCTTCCCAAGGTTGGAAATGAACAAGGCGGGGCCTTTTGAGGCTAGTGTGTCAGAACAAACTGGCCAAATGTTTTAAGACGTCAGCATTGTCGATCTGATGGGGAAAAAAGTGGAAAGTCATCATTTACACCAGCCAAGGGCTTCTCAAGCCTGTACAGAAGGCATTAGCTTTTCCAGTTCTAACTCATTTCTCCCATACCATTTTTTTTTTTTTTTTTACTTGAGAGTCTCGCTCTGTCACCCAGGCTGGAGTGTAATGGCAGTCTCGGTTCACTGCAACCTCTGACCTCTGCCTCCCGGGTTCAAGTGAGTCTCCTGCCTTACCCTCCCGAGTAGCTGGGATTACAGGTGCCTGCCACCAGTTTTTTTTTTTTTCTATTTTTAGTAGAAACTAGGTTTCACAATATTTGCCAGGTTGGTCTCGAACTCCTGACCCCTGATCCGCACGCCTTGGCCTCCTAAAGTGCTGGAATTACAGGTGTGAGCCACCGTGCCCGGCCTCTCCCACGCCTGTAAGGCCTATTTGGGGTCAGGGCTGGAGGAGCAACGAGAGGGAGATCAGGATCGGCCGCAGAGGCGACAGCACAAAGAAGGAGAAGAAGGATCAGAAGTTTCGGATTAAGAACATGGAATTCCCACTCACCACACAAAAAACAGGAACCTACGGGAAAGACGATGGCGTATGAAGCGTGGCCGCAACCCACAGCACCAACACTTTAAGAGCACCGCAGACGCGAAAGAACGAACTACGCCTGGTACCTCCTTTATATAACCAGATATGGCTCCTGCACCTGCGCACTGGATCGGAGGCGCTCTCTTTCCGGCCCGCTCTGCGCCAGGCCCCCTGGGAAATGTAGTCTCGAGCCGCACAGCCCGAGGCGCTCTAGTAGTTATCAAGGCCGCGTCTAGCCCCGCCCTCTTCCCTGTGCACTGTGGGCCACCCGGGTTCATCTGCTTCGCCGCCATGTCGCGCTTAACAGTCATTACACCCTTCGCTGGGTCCCCCATCCTCCGGGGCCGGCTGAGGCCTGCAAAGACCTTGGGCGCAGTCAACTCGCCTCCCACGGTCCGCTCACCTCAGCCGCGCCCGCCTGAGCCCTCCTGCCCCGCCTTCGGGGGTAGCTGAGGTGACGCCCGCCTCGAGGGCGGGCGCGCCGGCCGTGTCTTGGCCAGGCCCTCGCGCTTGCTACCCGGGGCTCCCGCCTCCTCCTCCTTCTCTGGGCTGCCCGCCCGGCTCCGCCCAGGGTCTGCGGGGAACGGAAACCGAAAGTGCGCGGCGTCGGGCGGGGCTACCGACCTGCCTGGGCCGAATCCCCAGCGCTCGCCGGCGGCAGTGAGTGGACGCGCCGGAGCTGGGTGAGTGGCCCCGCAACTGTCCCTGCCCTGCCCCGCCGCGCCCCCTGCCACTGCCTCTGCCCAGAAGCCCGGTGACCCTCTCAAGCCCCCAGCGCCCCCGTCATCCGCTCAGAGTGGCCCCTGGCCCCTCAGCGTCCCGTCGCCCCCCGACCCCCATCACTCAGAGCCTTGTCGCCTCCTTAGCCCCCAGCGCCCCCATCACCCACTCAGAGCGCCTCTCAGCGTCCTATCGCCCCCTCAGACCCCCAACCCCAGATTTCCATCACCCACTCAGCCCCTGGCCCTTCTCAGCGCCCTGTCGTCCCCTCGACTCTCTTTAGCGTCCCCGTCCCCTCAGCTGGCCCTTTGCTCCCCCCACCACGCCCGAAACCATCACCGCCTCTGCCCTCACCACCTCTATCTCCTCTGCCCCCTCCCCTTTCTGTGCCCTCCCTTTTGCCACTCGAACCCCCCCTCATCCCTCTGGCCTTACCTTCTGTCACCTTATCCATCCCCCTCTTCTACAAAGCACCTTGGCACCCCACTCAGCACCGCCAGCTTCTCGCTGCCACCCTCTCTGGGAGGCCCCCATAACCCCACCACCTCACAGCCTTGGAGCTCCCGGACCCCGTCATATTTCCATCGGGGAAAGTGGGCCCCCTGGGTCAGGGACTCATCCAGGACCCTGGAGACTTCCCCCAAACCCAGCCCTGCCTCCGGCCTCAGCCTCCTGCGTCCCACCCTGGTGATAACCAGCCCCTCTCATTCTGACCCCAGGCCATCTTGACCATCACCGATATTCTTCTTGTCCTTTAGGCCTTGATTCCCCCCCAAAAAAACACTTCAGTCTGTTTTTGATCCCAGCATTTCCTGTTCCTATCTGCTCCTCCCTTCCTTTCCTTGCCTTTTCTTTCTAACATTTCTTTTTTTCCTTTTTTTAGTTTCTTTTAAATTTTCTGGGGTTTCTATTTTAATATTTTTCAACAAGAGGAAGAAGGAATTTTCCCCTCGGAGAATTAAAAATAAACAAACAAATTCTAAATACTGAGCCTGCGCCAGGAGGGCTGGGTTTGATAAAGTGAGGGAAGGGACTCGTGAGAAATATTCCCAGGACGAAGAAAAGGGACTCCTTTTTCTGATGAGAATAAAAAAAGCTGCCCATCATATAATGCTAAATGTAGTCACAGTTTCCAAGTATGAATATTTTAAAATTCAGTAAGGACAGTCTCAAAAATCCCTTTCCTGAGGATTCTGAGTCACCCACTGTTTCCTGAGCCCCAGCCCACACAATGTGTATGAGTTGGGTTGAGAAGTTCCCTTAAAGGGGCTTCCTCTTCCTCTTGTAGGACCAGTGTCAAAAGTCATCAAGGTAGAAGAATGAAGAGGAAGAAAGAATTGCAATTTCTAGCTGGTCCTGAGGAAATAGCACCTCATAGTTGCCCAGCCTCCTGATTATTGAAACATGTAATTTCTTTCTCTTGATTCAGTAGAGCAGAGAGCTTAATCGTTTGGCTCCATTCCAAAAAGTAGGATAAGGGGATAACTGCTCACTAATTATTTATAAACTATAGGATACTGCAACCTATTGGGTACTGTATAAGTGGCAGATATATTATATAAATGCCAGATAGGGTGGTGAGTACATGGTTTTGGATTAACAAAACATTGGCAAAACCTTTTTGCCCTGGCAACAATATTTGTCTGCCTCTTAGGAGAGGAAAATGAAACCTAGCAACTGATTAAGTAACTTGGCTAAAGGCATAAACCAAACAGCAGTTTTGAATGGGAAATGATGACATTTCCTCTACCCCAAGAAACTACAAGGGTAAAAGAAAGGGGAATTCGATCTCTTGAAATCAGATAAATTATGAATTTAATATTTTATATCATAATTGAGCATTCACAGAGTTGAGCACTTGTGCTCCAGATTAAAATCTGCATTTAACCCTTAGTTAACAAAATATGTTAACAAAGGCCGAAGGACTGGCTTGATGGTGTTTGGGTTTTTCCTGCTAGATGCTGTGTTTCAAGGACACTGATAATTCAACATGTGCAGTTTTCCAGATAACAGAAAGTAACGTGGAAGAATTTGGGTGACTCAGACATGGAGGAGAGAAGACCTCATCTGGATGCCAGGCCCAGGAATCCCCATACCAACCACAGAGGTAAGCAAGGTTTCCTACCTAATGAGAAGGAAATCAGCCTCCTTATGAATGAGCAGGCCCTACCTAAGATTGTCTGCATCTCTCAAGTAAAGTATGACTGGCTGGATGCAGTGGCTCAGGCCTATAATCCTGGCACTTTTGGAGCCCGAGGCATGAGGATCTACTTGAGCCCAGGAGACTGAGACCAGCCTGGGCAACATGGCAATAGCCTGTTTCTACAAAAAATAGGAAAATTAACCTGGTGTGGTTCTGTGTGCTGATAGTCCCAGCTACTTAGGCTCCTTGGGAGGCTGAAGTGGGAGGATCCCCTGAACCCTAGGAAGGTGGGGTACGGAGGGCAGAGATTGCCCTGGACTGTGATCTTCCCTCCAGCCTGGGTGACAGAAAGAGACCTTGTCTCAAAAAGAAAGAATGACTTCTTAATTACAGCATGAATTACTCTGAAAAACAGCCAACCCTCCGCTTTTCCTGAGAGAGTTGATGAATGGGTGCAGTTTGCTTTAACAAAAACAGTGATAGAGTTTCAGAAAGGGAAATAACACTTGGTGTAGAGCAGCATCTAACAGAAACAATGTAAGCCAAGAGTATAATTTTATATTGTCTACTAACATCATTTTAAAAGGTAAGAAGAAACAGATGAAATTTATTCATTTATTTTGAAATGGAGTCTCACTCTGTTGCCCAGGCTGAGGTGCACTGGCACCATCTCAGCTCACTGCAGACTCCACCTCCCAGTTTCAAGCAATTCTCCTGCCTCAGCCTTTCGAGTAGCTGGGATTACAGGCATCTGCCACCATGCCCAGCTAATTTTTGTATTTTTAAGTAGAGACAGGGTTTCATTATATTGGACCAGGCTGGTCTCGAACTCCTGACCTCAGGTGATCCACCTGCCTCAGCCTCCCAATGTGCTAGGATTATAGGCGTGAGCCACTGCTCCTGGCCTTGAATTTTTAAAAAATTATTATTTTTTTATTTTTATTTTATTTTATTTATTTATTTTGAGACGGAGTTTCGCTGTTGTTACCCAGACGTGAGTGCAATAGCACGACCTCGGCTCACCGCAACCTCCGCCTTCTGGGTTCAAGCAATTCTCCTGCCTCAGCCTCCCGAGTAGCTACGACTACAGGTGCGCGCCACCATGCCCAGCTAATTTTTTGTATTTTTAGTAGAGACGGGGTTTCACCTTGTTGACCAGGATGGTCTTGATCTCTTGACCTTGTGATCCACCTGCCTTGGCCTCCCAAAGTGCTGGGATTATAGGCGTGAGCCACTGCGCCTGGCCATATTTTTTTATTTTTATTTTTATTTTTTTTTCTTAAAGGCTGTCATAGACCTAGAAATTCATTTTTTAAATTTAATGACAATTTAATAAAATTTAGTAATTTAATGTTTTATTTAACCCAGTATAACCAGTGTTATTTGACTATAATAATCAAATCTAGTTTATAATAATTTAATAATTTACATAATACTTTTATTTCCCTAAAATACTCATTTTAAGATATTATCAATATAAAAGTTTTTAATGTAATACTTAGCAGTCTTTTGTACTAGCCTTCAAAATCTCATGTGTGTTTTATATGTCTTAATTCAGAGTAGTTACATTTCACAAACCATAGCATCTACATGCGGCTGATGGCTTTGTATTGGATACTGCAGGTTGTGAGTCCTACTCACCAAAGCCAAATTAGTTCCAAGAGCATCACTCTACTAAAGGAATTATTCTGCTTACTCAGAGCTTTCTAAAACTAAACAACCAAATAGATTCCTGTTTTTCCATAAGTTTACAATGTGTCTTTCAAAGACTTTTAGCTGTGGGACAAATGAGGAAGAACTGTAGCGTCTTTTGAGTTGTGCGAATGGTTTTTTTTTTTTGTTTTGAGACAGGGTCTTGCTCTGTTGTCCAGACTGGAGTGCAGTGGCACAATCCTGGCTCACTGCAACCTCAACCTCCTGGGTTCAGTTATCCCACCTCAGCCTCCCATGTAGCTAAGACCACAGGCATGCACCATCCTGTCTGGCTCATTTTTGTATTTTCTGTAGAGATGGTGTTTTGCCATGTTGCCCAGACTGGTCTGAAACTCCCGAGCTCAAGTGATCTGCCTGCCTTGCCCTCCTGAAGTGCTGGGAATACAGGCATGAGCCACCATGCATGGACATGAATGTTGAAAGGATAAGAAGTGATACAATTTTCCATTCTTCTAAGACATAGAGTTTTATAATCAGATAAAAATATTAAAAGTAGGCCAGGCACAGTGGCTCATACCTGTAATCCCAGCACTTTGGGAGGCCAAGGCAGGTGGATCATGAGATCAGAAGATCAAGAATCATTTTGGCCAACATAGTGAAAGCCCATCTCTACTAAAAATGCAAAAATTACCTGGGCGTGATGTCACATGCCTGTAGTACCAGCTACTCAGGAGGTGGAGAGGTTGCAGTGAGCTGAGATCGCGCCACTACATTCCAGCCTGGGGATAAAGTGAGACTCTGTCTCAAAAAAAAAAAAATTGAAAGTAGTACTTTTTTCTGATTTGGGGGTTAGTTTGAAAGTAAATATATAACTAACATTTATAAAAATTTAAAGTTCAGTTGTACATCATTTATAGTTTATCAGATATTCCTTTATGTGGTCATATTAAAATTTTCTCTACAAAGTGCAAAATAAGGAAAAGTGTACATAAATGGATTTAGCATCTGATGTCAGGAAATTATATGATCATCTCAAATATAACATGCATTTAAAGCTTTTATAACTTTTTTATCAAATCATTGCATGCAGTCATCATTTATTTGTTTTTAAAATCTCCACATCTTTCTGCTAAGTTGGGACAGCCCTAGAATCAGTTTTAGCAGGAAGGAAAGTGAAAAAAACTGGACTTTGGGTATGTTGTGCAAGGTTATTTATGATATGTGGGGCAGATCAAGGAAGACTAGTTTGGCTTCATCCACAGAGTGATACTGTCTCGTGCGTACTGGGTATGCTCTCACCACTCCTTTCTTCCCCTCCTGCTTTCTAAAAGGGTTGGTAATTTGTAAGTACTTTAGGGATGAAGTCATGCTTCATCCATGGAAAACTTGGAGGAAAGGAGGAAAACTTGGGAGTTTCATTTTTCAGTTTCTTTCATAGTCTGTTAGCTCAAAAACATCTTGGTAAAGGAAAGCCCACCTTTCTCTTTCCCATTCAAACTGCATTTGCTAATGCTGGACAGCATTCGGGTAATACTTCCTGTTATAATTTGATTTCACTTAATGTCTCTGTTGGCTGTGATAATTGTTTAGTGGTAGAACCAGTGGACCCCTTAGAATCAATAATATATTCCCAATTACTGCTCCTAGTAATAACTAACATTTACTGAAAGTTTTTAATGTGTTCAGTGATATATTAAGCACTTTATAAACATTTAATCTTTGTAAAAATCCAGAAACTGAGACTTAGAGAAATTTTACAACTTGGTCAAGATTATATAGTAAGGAAGTGGCCAGGCCAAGATTTGAACCAAGTCACTTTGGCCCTTAAACCCACGTTCTGACTGTTAACTTGGTACTGGCATGAGATTAGAAGCAGTGAGACATACTGTATGTATTTGTTCTTTTAACACATATCAGGTACTCGACAAATGTTTATTCCTTTTCCCTTTTGCGTCCTTTGTAAGAATAATATTTTCTAACCTCTATGACAATAATAATTATCTTTCATTTATTATATGACTTGATAGAAACCTTTTTTCTCATCATATAAAACCTGAGCTCTTTAGTTATTCTGTTGAATTTTCAGCAGAACTTGGTTCTTGTGCTTACTTAACATTTCATTGTGTTTAGGGCCTGTGGATGGAGAGTTACCACCAAGAGCTAGAAATCAGGCCAGTAACCCGCCAACCAATGCTCTCCGAGGAGGAGCCAGCTATGCTGGAAGGCATCCTAGGGCCAACAACCATCCTCCTCCTTACTGGCAGAGGGAACAGAGATTTTGGGCCGTGGGCAGGCCCATACATCAAGGAAGGAGGAATCAGGAGGGGCATGCCAGTGACGAAGCTAGAGGCCAAAGACATGACCAAGAGAATGACACCAGGTGGAGAAATGGCAACCAGGAGTGTAGGAACCGCAGACCACCGTGGTCCAATGACAACTTCCAGCAGTGGCGGACCCCCCACCAGAAGCCTACAGAGCAGCCACAGCAGACAAAGAAATTGGGCTACAAGTTCTTAGAAAGTCTTCTGCAGAAAGACCCTTCTGAGGTGGTCATCACGCTTGCCACAAGTTTAGGGCTGAAAGAGCTTCTTTCTCATTCTTCCATGAAATCTAACTTCCTTGAGCTCATCTGCCAGGTTCTTCGGAAGGCTTGCAGCTCCAAAATGGATCGCCAGAGTATTCTCCATGTACTGGGCATATTGAAAAACTCCAAATTTCTCAAAGTCTGCCTGCCTGCTTATGTGGTAGGGATGATCACTGAACCCATCCCTGACATTCGAAACCAGTATCCAGAGCACATAAGCAACATCATCTCCCTCCTCCAGGACCTTGTAAGTGTCTTCCCTGCCAGCTCTGTGCAAGAAACTTCCATGCTGGTTTCTCTCTTGCCAACCTCTCTTAATGCTCTGAGAGCCTCCGGTGTTGACATAGAAGAGGAGACAGAAAAGAACCTGGAAAAAATACAGACTATCATTGAACATCTGCAGGAAAAGAGGCGAGAGGGCACTTTGAGAGTGGACACCTACACTCTAGTGCAGCCTGAGGCAGAAGACCTTGTGGAGAGCTACCGAACCATGCCCATTTACCCTACCTACAATGAAGTGCACTTGGATGAGAGGCCCTTTCTTCGCCCCAACATCATTTCTGGAAAATATGACAGCACTGCTGTCTATCTGGATACCCACTTCCGACTCCTGCGAGAAGATTTTGTCAGACCTCTACGGGAAGGCATTTTGGAACTTCTCCAAAGCTTTGAAGACCAGGGCTTGAGAAAGAGAAAGTTTGATGACATCCGAATCTACTTTGACACCAGGATTATCACCCCGATGTGTTCATCATCAGGCATAGTCTACAAGGTACAGTTTGACACAAAACCATTGAAGTTTGTTCGCTGGCAGAATTCCAAACGATTGCTCTATGGGTCTTTGGTATGCATGTCCAAGGACAACTTTGAGACATTTCTTTTTGCCACCGTATCTAACCGGGAGCAGGAAGATCTCTGCCGAGGAATTGTCCAGCTCTGCTTCAATGAGCAGAGCCAACAGCTGCTAGCAGAGGTCCAGCCTTCTGACTCTTTCCTCATGGTGGAGACAACTGCATACTTTGAGGCCTACAGGCACGTCCTGGAAGGACTCCAGGAGGTCCAGGAAGAAGATGTCCCCTTCCAGAGGAATATTGTGGAGTGTGACTCTCATGTGAAGGAGCCAAGGTACTTGCTAATGGGGGGAAGATATGACTTTACCCCATTAATAGAGAATCCTTCAGCCACTGGGGAATTTCTAAGAAATTTCGAGGGCTTGAGACATCCCAGAATTAATGTCTTAGATCCAAGCCAGTGGCCCTCAAAAGAAGCCCTGAAGCTGGATGACTCCCAGATGGAAGCCTTGCAGTTTGCTCTCACGAGGGAACTGGCTATTATTCAAGGACCTCCTGGAACAGGTAAGACAAAATTTTTTAGAGTACATAAGATCTGCTCTGTAAGACAGGCAAGGGACAAAACCTTGGCTCTAGGTTTCTAGAATGTCTTATTGTTTGTTTTCCAACTTTTATTTTAGGTTTGGGGATACATGTGTGGGTTTGTTATGTGTATATTGCGTGTTGCAGAGGTTTGGTTTACAGAGTATTTTGTCACCCAGGTAATGAGCATAGTACCTGATAGGTAGGTTGGTTGGTTGGTTTTTTTTTTTTTTTTTTTTTTTTTTTTGAGACAGAGTTTCGCTCTTGTTACCCAGGCTGGAGTGCAATGGTGCGATTCCGGCTCACTGCAACCTCTGCCTCCTGGGTTCAAGCAATTTTCCTATCTCAGCCTCCTGAGTAGCTGGGATTAACAGGCATGTGCCACCACACCCAGCTAATTTTGTGGTTTTAGAAGAGATGGGGTTTCACCATGTTAGCCAGGCTGATCTTGAACTCCTGACCTCAGGTGATCTGCCCACCTCAGCCTCCCAAATTGCTGGGATTACAGGCATGAGCCACCACACCCGGCCCAGTAGGTAGTTTTTAGGTTCTCACCCTCATCCCACTCTACCCTGAAGTAGGCCCTGGTGTCTGTTCCCTTCTTTGTGTGCATGTGTACTCAATGTTATCTCCCACTTATAAGTGAGAACATGTGGTATTTAGTTTTCTGTTCCTGCATTAATTTGCTTAGGATAATAGCCTCTAACTCCATCCACTTTGCTGCAAAGGACATGATTTTTGTTCTTTTTCACAGCTGCATAGTATTCCGTGGTATGTATGTGCCACATTTTCTTTATTCAGTCCACCGTTGTTGGGCATCTAGGTTGAGTCCATATCTTTGCTATTGTGAATAGTGCTATGATGAATATGCACATACATGTGTCTTTATGGGAAAATGATTTCTATGCCTTCCTATTATATACCCAATAATGGGACTGCTAGGTCAAATTTCTGTTTTAAGTTTAAGTTGGTTGAGAAATCTCCAAACTGCTTTCCACAGTGGCTGAATTAATGTACATTCCCACCAGCAGTGTATAAACTTTCCCTTTTCTTTGCAACCTCACTAGCATCTGTTACTTTTTTTGACTCTTTAGTAATAGCCAGTCCTTCTAGTATGAGATGGTATCTCATTGTGATTTTGATTTGTACTTCTGTAATGATCAGTGCTGTTGATGTTGAGCATTTTTTTCATATGCTTGTTGGCCATGTGTTTGTCTTCTTTTGAGAATTATCTGTTCATGTCCTTTGCTCATTTTTTAATGGGGTTAAGTTCCTTACAGATTCCAGATATTAAACCTTTGCTGTATGCAGAGTTTGCAAATATTTTCTCTCATTCTGTAGGTTGTCTGTTTATTCTGTTGACAGTTTCTTTTGCTGTGTGGAAGCTCTTTAGTTTAATTAGGTACCACTTATCAATTTTTGGTTTTGTTGCAATAGAATGTCTAGTTATAACATTCCTCCCAAAATGGGCATAAAAATTATTTATAAAGGAGCTACTCATAGGGATTTTCCAGTAGGAACCCATTGGCATGCATAGTAATAGATACAAGATTGCTAGAGGTTAAATGTAGTGAGATGTGTTATCTCTGCTTTATATTAATTTGTTCAGTTTTATATTATTTTAAATTAAATAATATCAAATATGTAATAGCACTATGTGTAAAGCACCATTTTACTTGCTTTACATATGTTAACTAATTGTATCCTCACAACAACCTTGTGAAATAGAAACCATTACTAAAACTGTTTTAAAGATGAGAAAAGCTAAGGCAAAGAAGGGTTAAATAGCCTCTTATTTAAGAGGTGGGAAGTATGTACTGAAGTTCACACAGATGTTAAGTGACAAGTTTAGGAAATGAATTCAGGCAGTCTAGCTATATAATCCTGACTCCTATCTGTCACATTGTACTTCTCATGGAACTGTACCTTCCTACACCCTTTTTCCCATGTGCTGCTCTCTAATTCTACTCTGGGGTCATAACTATTATTAGAAGGGGGAATTTAGGCCGGGCACGGTGGCTCATGCCTGTAATCCCAGCACTTTGGGAGGCCAGGGCAGGGGGAACATGAAGTCAGGAGTTTAAGACCACCTTGGCCAAGATGGTGAAACTCAACGGGGTTTCACCATGTTGACCAGGATGGTCTCGATCTCTTGACCCCCTGATTCACCTGCCTCGGCCTCCCAAAGTAGTACCAGTAGTCCCAAGTACTTGGGATACTGAGGTGGAAGGATCCCTTGAAGACAGGTGTTCAAGACTGCAGCACACATAGCCCCTGCAGCAGTCCAGCCTGGGCAACATAGGGCCTTAAAACAGAAGGAAGAAAAAAAAAAGAAGTAGGAATTTACATTAACAGTTAAAATAGCTACTGCTAAATTACTCTCCCAAAAGGAGAGTAAATTTATTAAAAAAAAAAAAGTACCAAAAAAAACCCAAACAGGAAGAAGTCTTTTTTTTTTTTTTTGAGACAGAGTTTCACTCTTGTTACCCAGGCTGGAGTGCAATGGCATGATCTTGGCTCACCACAACCTCCGCCTCCTGGGTTCAGGCAATTCTCCTGCCTCAGCCTCCTGAGTAGCTGGGATTACAGGCACCCGCCACCATGCCCGGCTAATTTTTTGTATTTTTAGTAGAGACGGGGTTTCACCATGTTGACCAGGATGGTCTCGATCTCTTGACCCCCTGATTCACCTGCCTTGGCCTCCCAAAGTGCTGGGATTACAGGCTTGAGCCACCGTGCCCGGCAAGGAAGAAGTCTTTAAAAAACACTGATTAATGTAATGGCAACTCATGATTTAAAAAAACAAAATCTTTATGTAAAGGTGGGCTTCCTGACGAGTACCAGTAGTCCCAAGTACTTGGGATACTGAGGTGGAAGGATCCCTTGAAGACAGGTGTTCAAGACTGCAGCACACATAGCCCCTGCAGCAGTCCAGCCTGGGCAACATAGGGCCTTAAAAAAGAAGGAAGAAATTGTTACTTAACATGATATATTGAAATCTTTGATTATCTTATATTACTCCCTCATTCAACTTTGAGATTTTTGGGGACAGTGTCTGCCTTACCAGCCTGAAAGAAACAATGTAAGAATTTAGCAGGCTGGGCATGGTGGCTCATGTCTGTAATGCCAACACTTTGGGAGGTAGAGGTGGGTGGATGAGGTCAAGAGATCAAGACCATCTGGCCAACATGGTAAAACTCCATCTCTACTAATACAAAAATTATAGAGGTGTGGTGGCATGCACCTGTAGTCCCAACTACTTGGGAGGTTGAGGCAGGAGAATCACTTGAACCCAGGAGGCAGAGGTTGCAGTGAGCCAAGATCAAGTCACTGCACTCCAATCTGGTGACAGAGCAAAACTCCATCTCAAAAAAAAAAAAAAAAAAAAGAACTTAGGCGCCGGGCATAGTAGCTCACGCCTGTAGTCCCAACACTTTGGGAGGCTAAGATGGGCAGATCACCTGACATCGGGAGTTTGAGGCCAGTCTGACCAACATGGAGAAACCTTGTCTTTACTAAAAATACAGAATTAGCAGGGTATAGTGGCACATGCCTGTAATCCCAGCTACGCTGGAGGCTGAGGCAGGAGAATTGCTTGAACCAGGAGGCAGAGGTTGTGGTGAGCCGAGATCCACACCATTGCACTCCATCCTGGGCAACAAGAACAAAACTGTTTAAAAAAAAAAATGTAGCAGCTTGTAGCCTAATTAATGAATAGCCATTTACTACTGAGCCCATAACTCTTATTCCAATGTTGATTTCTATAAGTTTTCCCCTCCTGTCACAAAGGCAAATCTACCATGTATATAAAAAGTATTTCTAAAGAATTTTCCACAAGATTGGAAACAACATATATATCATCAATAGAAAACTGGCTTAAAAATATCTTACAGCTGTAAAAAGAAAACAAGAGGTTGGCTGGGCGCAGTGGCTCACACCTATAATCCCAGCACTTTGGGAGGCCGAGGCGGGTGGATCATGAGGTCAAGAGATTGAGACCGTCCTGGTCAACAAAGTGAAACCCTGTCTCTACTAAAAATACAAAAAAATTTAGCTGGGCATGGTGGTGCATGCCTGTAGTCCCAGCTACTCGGGAGGCTGAGGCAGGAGAATTGCTTGAATCCAGGAGACGGAGGTTGCGGTGAGCTGAGATCATGCCATTGCACTCCAGCCTGGGCAACAACAGTGAAACTCCGTCTCAAATAAAAAAAAAAAAAAAAAAGAAAGAAAGAAAACAAGAGAGTGGGGTCGGGATTCTCCTACATATTGATAGAGAACTACCTTCAAGATATATTAGGTGAAAAAAGCCGAGATGTAGAATGGTGAAAATAGTCTGTTACTATTCATATTTAAGAAAAAGGAAGGCTAGAAAAAGAATGTACATTTGTATTTATTTGTATATGCATAGAAACACTATCTCTGTAAAGTTACACAAGAAATTAGTAACATTGTTTGCTTCCACCCAGATAACTGGGTGACAGAAGTCCAAGAGGGACTTTTCACAATATACCATTTATGCTTCTTAGATTTTAAACCATCTTAATATATCAATTTTTTTAAAAAAATAAGATTTTGCTCCAAGTAATTGCCTTATTTAGAAAATGTCTAAATTTTTAAATTTCTTTTTCCTTATTTTCTAGGCAAAACGTATGTGGGTCTAAAAATTGTTCAGGCCCTCCTGACCAACGAGTCCGTTTGGCAAATTAGCTCCCAGAAGTTCCCCATCTTGGTTGTGTGTTATACTAATCATGCTTTGGACCAGTTTCTGGAAGGTAATATTTATAGGCAAGTTTGTTCTCTATCGAGATGCTGATGATTGAACCATCAGCAGCTTCAGTAGCTTTCTATTGCTCTTTGAACAAAGTTGACAGTCCTTATCATCACTTACATGGCCATTTGTGATCTATCTATTCCCAGCTGGACTATGAATCACATCTCTTACTTCTTACCTTGTTCTCCCTAATTCCAGCAGCACTGGTTATCTTCAATTCCTTGAAAACTTCTGGGCCCTCCATTGACCCTTTCCATCTTCCTGCTTGTAATAGTTTTTTCCCTCTCCTTCTTGAGCTCATTCAACCTTGCTGGCTCCTACTCATTCTTCCAGTCCCACTTTTAAATCTCTCTTCTCAAGTGAATGTTCTCTATTGCCCCAAACAAAGTGAAGTCTCTTTTGCATTTTTTGTTTTTTTATAATCTGTTTAATGTATCTCTACCCCAGACAAGGATTGGTCCTTTTCTTGCTGTATTCACATATCCTGGCACATAATAGGCACTCAAAAAAATACTAAATAACATTAATGAATGAATAAATATAAGCATACAAGCTTTTTCTTTTTCATTTTTCTATACCCTGCTTTCACCTACATAAGTCTTTATTCTTTGAGTCGGAGATTAAATATTAGATTTTTTTTTTTTTTTTTTTTTTTGAGATGGAGTTTTGCGCTTGTTACCCAGGCTGGAGTGCAATGGCGCGATCTCGGCTCACGGCAACCTCTGCCTCCTGGGTTCAGGCAATTCTCCTGCCTCAGCCTCCTGAGTAGCTGGGATTACAGGCACGCGCCACCATGCCCAGCTAATTTTTTGTATATTTTTTAGTAGAGACGGGGTTTGACCATGTTGACCAGGATGGTCTTGATCTCTTGACCTTGTGATCCACCCGCCTTGGCCTCCTGACGGAGTAAAGTGCTGGGATTACAGGCTTGAGCCACCGCACCTGGCCAAATATTAGATTCTTAAGAATAGATCCCTATGCCACCCAGACCAGGTAAGGTCCCCTGCTACCGGTACTCATTACATTTATTGCTGTTGTATTATTTAATGAGTACCTTTTCTGCCAGAGACAAAGACATGATAACAAATCAGAAACTGGGCCTGTGGTTCTACTGCTGTATCTTCAGAACAGGTTGACGGATACTCAACCTGGCACATGCCTAGAACATATGAGCAATCAGTAAACCTGCAGAATGAATAATATATAACATTTCCTGGGTGCTTGCTTTGTGCTAGGCCCTAGCTAGGAGCTTTAAAGATGCTCTTTCATTTATCCAGATTGTAACCCTGCATGGGAGATATTGCCAGCTCTCAATCACAGACAGAGAAACTAAGTAACTTGCCCCAGGTTACACAGCAATAACTGGTAGAGTCGAGAGTTGGATTCCCAGTTGTCTGATTCCAGAACCTGTACTCTTAAGTACTACACTTTACTGCTCTGCAGGTCACATCTTCTCTGGGACCTTCTCACTCATTAATGGGGTAAATTTACTGTAAGCACAGGTTTGTTCCCTAAGGGACCTGACTTGATCTCCCAGATACACACAGCTCTCACCTTAGAGAACCTAGCATAGCTCCTCTCAACCCTGCCATGCTCCACTTTGCTCCACAGGCATCTACAGGTGTCAGAAGACCAGCATTGTACGGGTGGGTGGAAGGAGCAACAGTGAAATCCTGAAGCAGTTCACCCTAAGGGAGCTGAGAAACAAGCGGGAATTCCGCCGAAACCTCCCCATGCACCTCCGAAGGGCCTACATGAGTGTAAGTTCCAGCTCTGAAATATCTGAGGTAGTTCAAGAGGGACCTAAACAAGATAGGAGTAGCTTTCTTTGTAGGCAGCCCAGGGTAGACGTGGAGGCTCCTCAAAGCTCTCGAGGGTCCAGGTTTCTTTCTGTGTTGCTAATCCCTTGGTATGACCTTTGCCTTCACAATCCAAGATGGAGAAAAGACAAGGACACAGTGCCCCTCCCCACCCTGCCTTAAGGCTGCTTCCCCCATGCCATCCATTGCACCTCAAGGTAGAGTAAACTGAAATGTCATCTTTTAGCTGGGCAGCAATGTGCCCAATCAAAAATCTGAGTTTTGGCTGGGCGCGGTGGCTCAAGCCTGTAATTCCAGCACTTTGGGAGGCCGAGGCGGGTGGATCACGAGGTCAAGAGATCGAGACTATCTTGGTCAACATGTTGAAACCCCGTCTCT
Source organism: Callithrix jacchus (assembly GCF_049354715.1). NCBI lineage: Eukaryota > Metazoa > Chordata > Mammalia > Primates > Cebidae > Callithrix > Callithrix jacchus. The sequence continues at coordinate 44,352,367 of NC_133506.1, read as the reverse complement.
ACTAAAAGTACAAAAAAATTAGCTGGGCACGGTGGCGCGTGCCTGTAATCCCAGCTACTCAGGAGGCTGAGGCAGGAGAATTGCCTGAACCCAGGAGGCGGAGGTTGCGGTGAGCCAAGATCGGGCCATTGCACTCCAGCCTGGGTAACAAGAGCGAAACTTCGTCTCAAAAAAAAAAAAAAAAAAATCTGAGTTTTTATTACTAAGGAAAAGACAGAACAGATATTGTAAGGCTTAAAGTCTTTGCCATAGTATTGTTGGCCTGTTTTTTTTTCTATTGTATAAATTGAGCATCCAAAATCCAAAACTTTCTGAGTGCCAACATTATTTCTTATATATATATATATATATATATATATATATATATATATATTTTTTTTTTTTTTTTAAAAACAAAAAACAGAGTCTTGCTTCGTCACCCAGGCTGGAGTGCAATGGCGCAGTCTCGGCTTCCTGCAACCTCCACCTCTGGGTTCAAGCAATTCTCCTGAGTAGCTAGGATTATAGGCACCTGCCATCACACCTGGCTAATTTTTGTATTTTTAGTAGAGATGGGATTTCCCCATGTTGGCCAGGTTGGTCTCTAACTGCTGACATCAGGTGATCCGCCCCCTCATGGCCTCCCAAAGTGCAGGGGTTACAGGCGTGAGCCACCGCACCCTGCCCAACATTGTTTCGTATTTTGGATTTTTAGATTTGGGATGTTCAACCAGTAAGTATAAATGCACGTATTTCAAAATCTGAAACACTTCTGCTCTCAAGCATTTTGGATAAGGGATACTCAACCTGCATTACTTGTTTTCTTACTGATTGGTAGGAGTCTTTTAGACATTTTGGGTACTAACTCTTTTTTTTTTCTTTGAGACAGAGTCTCACTCTGTCTTCTAGGCTGAAGTGCAGTGGCACTATCTCAGCTCACTGCAACCTCTGCCTCCTGACTTCAAGCAATTCTTGTGCCTAAGCCTCCCAAGTAGATGGAATTACAGGCACTCACCACCACACCTGGCTAATTTTTAATGTTTTATATTTTTAGTACAGATAGGGTTTTGCCATGTTGGCCAGGCTGGTCTAGAATTCCCAACCTCAAGTGATCTGCCTGCCTCGGTCTCCCAAAGTGCTGGGATTACAGGCATGAGCCACCATACCTGGCTGATACTAATTCTTTGGTTTCAAGACCACAGTAGTGTGCCTTGGGAAATTGGTTTGTTGACTAGTCTATTTATTTATTCTCCCTCCTTATTGTTCCTGTCTTAGCTTTGTTTTCCCTTAAGGCAATTACTGAGTTTGGGGGATGATGATATTTCCTCATCATTTCTTTCCTTCTGTACTTGGCAGATCATGACACAGATGAAGGAGTCGGAGCAAGAGCTTCATGAAGGAGCCAAGACCCTGGAGTGCACCATGCATGGTGTCCTACGGGAACAGTACCTGGAGAAGTACATTTTACCCCAGCACTGGAAAAGTCTCATGAATGGTCCAGTGCAGGTAGGGGTCATCTTGGGGAACACAAATATGTCTCTGGCCTCAGTACTTTGAGGGAGCCTCCAGGACAAGCATCAGTTCAAAACTTTAGCTATTTGATAATCTGATGCTGCCACAGTGTGCAAAGTTCCCTTTTGTGATTAGACACAGCTGAGTATACTGGTCAGGAACAACACTCTGGAACCAGCCTGCTGGATTTTAATCTGGGCTTGACTCTGGAGAAGTTGCTTAATTTTCTGTGGCTGTTTCTTCTTCTATAAAATGGGGATAATAATAAGCATTAAGTTGAACCATATGAAATTGCCAATATCTGGCCAGGCGCGGTGGCTCATGCCTATAATCCCAACACTTTGGGAGGTAGAGGTGGGCAGATCATGAGGTCAAGAGATAGAGACCATGGTAAAACCCTATCTCTACTAAAAAATACAAAAATTAGCTGGGCATGGTGGCGCATGCCTGTGGTCCCAGCTACTCTGGAGGCTGAGGCAGGAGAATTGCTTGAACGGAGGCAGAGGTTGCAGTGAGCCGAGATCATGCCACTGCACTGCAGCCTGGCACCTGGCAACAAAGCAAGACTCTGTCTCAAAAAAAAAAAAAAAAAAAAAAATTGCCAATATCTGTAATTTTGATTTGCAAAAAAAGCAATTTCTTACAGATCTTTGTTCTTATAGGATTGTTGTTTGGTTGAGCAATGTAGTGTTTGTAAACTTATTAATTTAATAGGTGTTCCTTCAATGAAATGACCAAAATCTTAACCAGAGGCAAACCAGCACAGATAGAGAACTTGGGAGTTGATAGATATAGTCCTGCAGACTGTGTGACGGGCTAGTGTGATGCTCAGCAATCAAACATGGTTAATGATAATGCCTGCCTTCACAAGATACTGTAAGAAATAACTGAGACGGACTGGGCACGGTGGCTCGCTCCTGTAACCCCAGCACTTTGGGAGGCCAAGGTGGGTGGATCACCTGATGTCAGCAGTTGGAAACCAGCTTGGCCAACATGATGAAATACCATCTCTACTAAAAATACAAAAATTAGCCAGGTGTGATGGCAGGTGCCTGTAATCCTAGCTTCTCAGGAGGCTGAGATCATGCTGCCGCACTCCAGCCTGGCAACAGAGCAAGATTCCATCTCAGAAAAAAAAAAAGAAGGCCGGGCACTGTGGCTCATGCCTGTAATCCCAGCACTTTAGGAGGCCAAGGCAGGCAGATCACCTGAAGTCAGGAGTTCAAGACCAGCCTAACCAACATGGTGAAACCTTGTCTCTACTAAAAATTCAAAATTAGCCAAGCATGCTGGTGCATCCCTATAATCCTAACTACTCAAGAGGCAGGAGAATGGCTTAAACCCAGTAGGCACAAGTTGCGGCGAGCCAAGATCACGCCATTGCATTCCAGCCTGGGCAACAAAAGTAAAACTGTCTCAAAAGAAAGAAAGAAAAATAACTGAGACAGTCTCTGTAAAGTGGCTTGCCAGGATCCTAATGAAATGGTAGCTCTGTTATCATTAGGTTGCTAATTTACAGGATTACAAATCCAAAAACTTACAGAGGTCATTCACTGAAAAATAAGTGAAGCAATCTACGTTTGAAATATTAAGAAGCAGAGAGGACTGTGGCAAACTAGAAAAGGTGTAGCAATCTAGCTCCAGCCATTTGTTGCCATTCAGTAATTTTAAAGGGTCAGTATTGCCATAGTTCCTGATTTTGTCAAAATACTCTGGAAATTTTTATTAGAAAAAAATTTTTTTTTTGAAATGGAGTCTTGCTCTGTCTCCCTAGGCTGGAGTAGCTCACTACAACCTTCACCTCCCGGCTTCAAGCAATTCTCCCACCTCGGTCTCCTGAGTAGCTGGGATTACACGCCCCTGCTGTCATGCCCGGCTAATTTTTGTAGAAACAAGGTTTTACCATGTTGACCAGGCTAGTCTCAAACTCCTGACCTCGATGATCCACCCGCCTTGGCTTCCCAAAGTGCTGGGATTACAGACTTGAGCCCTTTGTTTTTGTGTTTTGTTTGTTTTGTTTTGAGACAGTCTTGCTGGAGTGCAGTGGTGTGACCTCTGCTCACTGCTATCTCCGCCTCCCAGGTTCAAGCTATTCTCCTGCCTCAGCCTCCTGAGTAGCTGGGATTACAGGCACCTGCCACCACATCCAGGTGCTCAGGAGGTTGATTTTTTTTTTTTTTTGTATTTTTAGTAGAGACAGGGGTTTCACCATGTTAGTCAGCTGGTCTCGAACTCCTGACCTCGTGATCTGCCTCCCTTGGCCTCCCAAAGTGCTGGGATTACAGGCGTTAGCCACCGTGCCAGGCCTAATTTTTATATTTTTAATAGAGATGGGGTTTTCCCATGTTGGCCAGGCTGGTCTTGAACTCCTTACCTGAGATGATCTGTCTGCCTCGGCCTCCCAGTGTGCTGGGATTATAGGTGTAAGCCACTGTACCCGGTCTTTTTTTTTTTTTTAAAGACTTGGTGTCTTACCATGTTGCCCAGGCTGGTCTTGAATTTCTGAGCTCAGGCAGTCCTCCTGCCTCTGCCTTCCAAATTGCTGGGATTGCATGCATGAGCTACCATGCCCCAACCTGCTCTTGATTCTTTCAAGAGGCCCTGCCTTCACATTGGTTGTCACAGAGTCCTCACAAATGATCATTCTTTTTTCCTTAGGATAGTGAATGGATTTGCTTCCAGCACTGGAAGCATTCCATGATGCTGGAGTGGCTAGGTCTTGGTGTCGGTTCTTTCACCCAAAGTGTTTCTCCAGCAGGACCTAACAATACAGGTAAGAAGTGCATGTCTTCCTAGAATCACACCTTAGGTAGAATATGGTAAAGACCAGAACGGTGAAATTTCAAAATAATTCTGAGAATAAATAAAGACCTGTTAGTCAATCAGAGAAAGACAGATAGCTTAATATAAGGAAAAGAGATAAAAGATTTTTAAAATCTTTTTATAAATCACAAAATAGGAAATATTACTGTTCAGTAGGTACGTGAAAAGTGCTCATTAAAAACTAGAGGAATTTAAACCACAATGAGATTTTGAGATGGAGTCTTGCTCTGTTGCCCTATTACACATGCACCAGATTGGCAACAATTAAAGTTTGATATAACCCCATGTTGATGAGAATGTGAAGCAATGGAAACTCTGATGCACTGCTGCTGGGGATATTTAAATTTACATAACCACTTTATGATAGCAGAAAATCAGAACTCAAATGTCTATCAACATTTCTTCAGTGGATAGATCAATTAAGTCAACTCAGAAAATGAAATACTGTACAACAGTGAAAAGGAATGAATCATAGCATATACAGTAACATATATGAATCTCAAAAACATGCTGAATGAAAAAGGCAAATTGGCCAGGCATGGCAGTCCATGCCTGTAATCCCAGCACTTTGAAAATGCAAGGCAGGAGGATCATTTGAGCCCAGAAGTTGGAGACCAACCTGGGCAACATAATGAGACCCTGTCTTTACCAAAAAAAAAAAAAATTCGCTGGGTGTAGCGGTGCATGCCTGTAGTCCCAGCTACTTAGGAAGCTGAGGGGAGAGGATGGCTTGAGCTCAGGAGGTTGAGGCTGCAGTGAGCCATGATTGCAACTCTTCACTACAGCCTAAGTGACAAAGCAAGACATGATCTCAAAAAAAAAAAAGAAGCAAGTTACAGAAAAATAAATACTAGACAATGTGTTACTTAGAGAGAGAGAGATGGTATAAATGTGGTAACATTGTTTTCATTTAAAAAGGAAATGAGCAATATAAAATTCAGGTTAAGAAAACTCAAAAGGTCTTCAAAATATTTGGCAGTTTTCTTTTTTTTTTTTTATTGCATTTTAGGTTTTGGGGTACATGTGCAGAACATGCAAGACAGTTGCATAGGTACACACATGGCAGTGTGTTTTGCTTCCTTTATCCCCTTCACCCACATTTGGCATTTCTCCCCGGGCTATCCCTCCCCAGCTCCCCCCGCCGCTGGCCCTCCTCTTTTCCCGCCAATAGACCCCAGTGTTTAGTACTCCCCTCCCTGTGTCCATGTGTTCTCATTGTTCATCACCCGCCTGTGAGTGAGAATATGCGGTATTTCATTTTCTGTTCTTGTGTCAGTTTGCTGAGAATGATGTTCTCCAGATTCATCCATGTCCCTACAAACGACACAAACTCATCATTTCTGATTGCTGCATAATATTCCATGGTGTATATGTGCCACATTTTTCCAATCCAGTCTATCATCAATGGGCATTTGGGTTTATTCCAGGTCTTTGCTATTGTAAACAGTGCTGCAATGAACATTCGTGTGCATGTGTCCTTATAGTAGAACGATTTATAGTCCTTTGGGGCAGTTTTCTTCTTAAATTGGGTGGAAGGTACCTGGGTATTCATTTTACATATTTTTATTATCCTTTGTATTACATATTTACATTGTATGCTCTCCATTGTATATCTATTTGTTATAAGTAAAACCTTTCTTTCTTATTTTATCTATTTTTTTTTTTTTTTGAGATGGAGTCTCGCTCTGTTGCCCTGGCTGGAGTGCAATGGCGAGATCCCGGCTCATTGGAACCTCCGCCTCCCTGGTTCAAGTGATTCTCCTGCCTGAGCCTCCTGAGTAGCTGGGACTACAGGCGTGCGCCACCACACCTGTCTAATTTTTATATTTTTAGTAGAGACATGGTTTCACTGTGTTGGCCAGCCTGCTCTCAAACTCCTGACATCAGGTGATCTGCTCGTCTTGGTCTCCCAGAGTGCTGGGATGACAGGCGTGAGCCACCGTGCCCAGCCAAAACCTTTCTTTAAAAGGCATACATTCATATGATTTTTTAAAATGTAAAACAAGAAGTATATAAGGAGACCTAAATCTTTCCTAACTCTCTTCTCATTCCTTCTGGTTTCTGTTCTCAAAAATACTCACATAAACCCTTGATAATGTCTTCATGCATCTGAGCTCTTATAGGTGCCATCTTCTGTCCCTTAGCTTCAAGAGTTTCCATCTCTGTCCTGCCTGTTTCTGTCTCTTAGCCCAGGCAGAAGGGGAGGAGGAAGAAGAAGGGGAGGAGGAGAGTTCGCTGATCGAGATCGCAGAGGAAGCTGACCTGATTCAAGCAGACCGGGTAATAGAGGAGGAAGAGGTGGTGAGGCCTCGGCGGCGGAAGAAGGAAGAGAGTGGAGCAGACCAGGAGCTGGCTAAAATGCTTCTGGCCATGAGGCTAGACCACTGTGGCCCTGGGACAGGAGCTGGACAGGAGCAAGCAATAGGAGAGTGGCAGGTAAAATCACTTCCTTGGGTTGAAACTGAGAGTGTTCTGACCACTTTTTTCCCCCACTTCTAATACAGTATATTCACTTCATCATTACAATTAGCTAAGTACCCATATTATAGCCTATACCTGGTATGAGATGGGTGTAATTCCCAAGCATAAAAATATTACAGTTCTTCAGAGGGCCTCTGGCAAGAAATGCTGACTTAGAAAGACAGGAAGCAGGTAGCCAAGTGCTTCTGTAGAACTCCGGGAAGAATGTAGCATATATGAATCAGGTCAAACAGTCTCAGCACTTAATACCTTCAGGAGTGTTACCTTCTTTATTTCAAATGAGTTTGTGAACATGTACCAAGATTTTAGAGGATTAAAGTAAGCAATGAATCAAGACCTCCAGGCTGGGTGGAATATTCCTCCTTCACTCACCTTGGAATTTGACCCTTCTCTTAAAGCCAGAATTATATGAATTCCCGGATGTCTTCATGTAGCCTTCCCTCTGTTCCTTCTGGTAGAGCCTAGTGGTCCTCAGTATTTACCATGCATAACTATGATGATCGAGGATTAGAGACTCAAGAATTTGTAAACCTTATGAATGATTTAAGAACTTTCAAGAACAACTTTGGATGCAGTTTTCACCTGAGTGCTAGCTTTGCACCTGATCTCCTAGTTCAGTTCAGCATCACTATATGTGGTGAGTGGAGTCATGATCTCAATTCTTAGAAGCATGGATTGAGCATCTCCCAGGGGGCATCAAGAAAGGTTAATTTGTTTGGTTTTAAAGCAGAGGGTGCAGATCTTTATGTAGTGACATCTGTCTGACTTGCCAGTTCTTCTAAAGGCTCATAGCCTCAGGCTCAGTGACAGCCAGAAGAGAGTGCTTTCTCATAACAGTGCTTTCCACCCACTTGTTAAAGGTACTGTGTTGATATGATGGCATTAGGACCGTTTTAGCAGGCCCTGTGTCAAGTACTGTGCAAAGCACCAGTTGCTAGGCACTGGTTGTAGAGCATTCAACAAGAAAATCCTAACCCCGTGACGTTCATGGCATACATTTTGGAAGGAGAAACAGGCTATGGTCAAAGATGTTTAATGATAATTAGTGCTAGCACTAGTATAAATGCTTTCCATGTATTTACTCCTGACTAGCCAACGATTCTATAAAGAGATGTTATTTAGAAGGTGATACTGAGGGACACAGAGATTAGGTAACTTGCCTTAGGTCCCACAACCTAGTAAGAGGTAGAGTAGGGCTTTGAAGCCAGGCAAACAGGTTCCAGAGTCTTTATTTAGTCTTTGTTTAGAAGAACTATGGGGAGAATGTAAGATACTTGACATTAATCAGGGATAGCAGCCCTTTTTCTTATGTGCTATGGCCCCTACCTTGGGCTTAAAACCAAGCCTGCCTCTGCTCAGGCAGTATTAGTATTGATGGTATTGATGTCTGCAGACCCAGCGCAACCAGAAAAAGAAAATGAAAAAGAGGGTGAAGGATGAGCTTCGCAAATTGAACACCATGACCGAGGCTGAGGCCAGTGAGATCGAGGATGTTTGGCAGCTGGACTTCAGTTCTCGCTGGCAGCTTTATAGGTACTGTGTTTGGCACCCAACCAACCCATGTAATTTCCCCAGGGAGTTTTTTCTATTCCTGGAACATTGTCCACTTCCAAGACCTTCAATGATGTTAACTAATTATTGATTGAACACCACCACTGAGCTGAGTGATAGGGATACAGCCATGGGATAGAATAGACATTAGCTCTACCTTCATGGAATTTAGAGCCTATCCAGGGTGACAAATTAATCACATAATTCCACAAATTAAAAAGTTACAAATGGGCATAAAAAGTCAGAAAGGAAAGAACAGAGAGGCGACAGGCACAGTGACTCACACCTGTAATCCCAGCACTTTGGGAGGCTGAGGCTAGCAGATCACCTGAGGCCCAGGGTTCAAGACCAGACTAGGCAACATAGTGAGACCTCATTTCTACAGAAAAATTTTTTGAAAAGAGTAATAGCCATTGGAAAGTTTTACGTCAATTAGTGACATCATCAGTTTTGCTAATAAAACAAACACTTTATGGAGAATTAGAAGAGAGGAGGAAAACTAGGCAGGGATGGTACAGCGAGAATTTATGAGAAATTCTTCCTGAAGTTTTTGATGTCTCTTTATTCTCTTCTCATAGTTAACCTTTCTTCTTTATCTCACCCCTTTCCTTAGTTCCTGGCCACTCTGCACATCTTTTTGTTGAGCATTTTGGATTCTTGGGTCCCTGTATATCTGGATCTCTTTGTCTGTCTGTATATCTCTCTGTCTGTCACTATGTTCCTCAAGGGTCCAAGGTTCACTTCATATACTAGGCACACTGAAGGGGGTTCTTCCACCTTCTCAAAGATCTTGTGACTTTCTTTCCTTGATTCTTCCCATTCTCCAGGCTGTGGCTACAGTTGTACCAGGCCGACACCCGCCGGAAGATCCTCAGCTATGAACGCCAGTACCGCACATCAGCAGAAAGAATGGCTGAGCTGAGACTCCAGGAAGACCTGCACATTCTTAAAGATGCCCAGGTTGTAGGAATGACAACCACAGGTAAGAAAGTGTGGAGGAATTTACCTATTGCATCTAAATTCACTTCTTGTGCCAGATTATCTAAGGACAGGTAAAGAGAAGCTTTGTTAGAAGGTTAGAGGAAAATACCATGAAAAGCTACTGAAAGCATCTATATTTTGAGAACTCGGTGAAATTCACTGACTTTCTCCTGCTGAGTTTGAAACTCCAACAATGACCAACACAGCTTTAATGTTCTGGAGACCACCCAGAACACTACAAGGGCTAGTTATCACTGATCCAGGTTCAGGGAAGATACAAAAGCAGATTCCCAGAGGAATCCCTGTGGGTCCTTTGCCTCAGCTCAGAGGAGTCTTTACTCTTCTTTTCTCACTTGAGGTGCTGCCAAATACCGCCAGATCCTACAGAAGGTAGAGCCGAGGATTGTCATAGTGGAAGAAGCTGCTGAAGTCCTTGAGGCCCATACCATTGCCACATTGAGCAAAGCTTGCCAGCACCTCATTCTGATTGGGGACCACCAGCAGGTAAAACAGGAGTCCCCCCTCTCACCCATAAGATGAGTTGGCTGTCTGTGGGGGTAGAATCATAAAGGAGGACCCTGGCCTCCGCTTCAACAATCCTCAAGCTTGTAGCTTTTTGTGATCCTCTTGCCTCCACCTCCCACATTCAATCTAAGAGCAGGTGCTATTAGATTTTGGGTATATTTTAGAGGCAACATCATCTATTTCATCCATTTCCTCTGCTATTTACTTAGTCCACCATGGCCTCTCGAAGTGGACTGTATTACAACAGTATGCTCCTTGGTCTCCCTGCTTCCATTTTTGCTGCTCTGTAATGCACTCTACATAAAGGAGCCAAAGTAAATAAAAAAAAAAAAAGTAGATATCACATTCCAGCTGAAAACCCTCCAGTGGTTTCTCATTGCACTCACATAAAAATCAAGCTTCTTCCCAAACTAAAATGCAAAGAAAAAAAAAAAATCAAGCTCCTTTAAGTGGCCTACAAAGGCTTTGGTGATCAGGTTTCCGCTTATTTCTCTGACTTCATCCCATTTGCTCATGGTGTCCCACTCTGTCCTTTCCACTCCCCCTTATGGCTTGCTTTTCAAATGACTGAAGAACTGGCAACCTCCTTCATGCTAGCGTCTAACTCAGATGTCACTGGTTAGAGACCTAGCTAGAAAAAAACCTGCTATGGGGCACTCTGTCATATCACCTTTAGTTCTACTAATCCTTAATCCTTGTCATTATTAATCTTTAAACTTTGTGTACATAGAATAGTGCATGACACACAGGAAGCACTTGAAAAACATTTGATGATTGATTGGATGGATGGAAGTATGGATGGTTAAAAGACTTTATCAAAAGAGAATCCTCAATCATATTTCTCTTTTCAGCTGCGCCCCAGTGCCAACGTGTATGATCTGGCCAAGAACTTCAACCTTGAGGTGTCTCTTTTTGAACGACTAGTGAAAGTAAACATTCCCTTTGTCCGTCTGAATTACCAGGTAAGAAGCTGGGCCTCTGTCGTTACCAAATGCACAGGGGAAAGCTCCTGGAAAGCTGCCAATTGCCAGCAAAAAAGGTCTCATATAAATAAAAATAATATATTACTGAAATGATTTTGTCAACCTTACATTTTCTCTTTTAAAACACCACAAGAAGCCAGGCATGGTGACTCACACCTGTAATCCCAGCACTTCGGCAGGCTGAGGTGGGTGGATCACCTGAGGTCGGGAGTTTGAGACCAACCTGATCAACATGGAGAAACCCTGTCTCTACTAAAAACACAAAATTAGCCAGGCATGGTGGCACATGCCTATAATCCCAGCTTCTCAGGAGACTGAGGCAAGAGGATTGCTTGAACCTAGGAGGGGGAGGTTATGGTGAGCTGAGATTACGCCATTGCACTCCAGACTGGGCAGTTACTTTTTTCAAATAATAATCTCTCTCTCTAGATTTTCTTTCCTTTCTTTCTTTCTTTTTTTTTTTTTTAAGAAAAGTAGAGGCCGGGTGCAGTGGTTCACACCTGTAATCTCAGCACTTTGGGAGGCCAAGGCAGGTGGATTACCTGAGGTGGTCAAGAGTTAGAGACCAGCCTGGCCAACATGGCAAAACCCCATCTCTACTAAAAATACAAAAAATTAGCCTGGTGTGGTACCTCATGCCTGTAGTCCCAGATACTTGGGAGGCTGGGGCAGGAGAACCTGGGAGGCAGAGGTTGCAGTGAGCTGAGATGGCGCCACTGCACTCCAGCCTTGGTGATACGTCTCAAAAAAAAAAAGAAAGAAAAATAGTGATGAGGTCTCACTATGTTGCCAGGCTGATCTCGAACTCCTGAGCTTAAGTGATCCTCCCGTCTTGGCCTCCCAAAGTGCTGGGATTAGAGATATAAACCGTCATGCCTGTCCTTCCCTAAATTTTCGAACAGCAACCTCACGTTTAAAGAAATTGTCCGTGTGTCCTCTTGTGATTCCTCTTGCTTTCACCTCCCACATTCAATCTAAAAGCAGGTGCTATTAGATTTTCTAATGACATACATGTGTTGTTTCAGCACCGCATGCGCCCTGAAATTGCCCGCCTTTTGACCCCCCACATTTACCAGGATCTGGAGAATCATCCCTCTGTTCTTAAGTATGAGAAGATTAAGGTGAGTCTGTCTTACCAATCTTTCTTGGATGGTTTCAGCAATCTAAAAAGGCTATAATTTCCTCAAGATGAAAAAAGCCTTTCAGCGACCGGGTGTGGTGGCTCACACCTGTAATCTCAACACTTTGGGAGGCCAAGGTGGGCGGATCACTTGAGGTCAGGTGTATAAGACCAGCCTAACCACCGTGGTGAAACCCTGTCTCTAGTAAAATATAAAAATTAGCCAGGCGTGGTAGCAGGCACCTGTACTCCCAGCTACTTAGAAGGCTGAGGCAGGAGAATCACTTGAACCCAGGAGGTGGAAGTTGCAGTGAGCTGAGATTGTGCCACTGCACTCCAGCCTGGGCAGTAGAGTGAGACTCCCTCTCAAAAAAAAAAGACTTTCAGAAGAGAATAGAGCCAGCTTTTTAAAAGCTGGTTACTAGGATGAAATTGAAATGCGGACCTGCGTTTTTAATCCCAACTCTGCCAGTTAGTAGCCATGTAACTTTAAGCAAGTTATAGAAGAATTCTGACCACGCGTGGTGGCTCACGCCTGTAATACCAGCACTTTGGGAGGCCAAGGTGGGTGGATCACGAGGTCAGAAAATTGAGACCATCCTGGCCAATATGGTGAAACCCCATCTCTACTAAATATACAAAAAAATTAGCCAGCCATGGTGGCACACACCTGTAGTCCCAGCTACTCAGAAGGCTGAGGCAAAAAAATCTCTTGAACCCAGGAGGTGGAGGTTCCAGTGAGCTGAGATTGCACCACTGTCCATTCTGGGCAGCAAGAATGAGACTCTATCTCAATAAAGAAAAAAAAAAAAAGAATTCTGTTGGCCGGGCCTGGTGGCTCATGCCTGTAATCCCAGCACTTTGGGAGGCCAAGGCAGGCGGATCATCTGAGGGTCAGGAATTTGAGACTAGCGTGGCCAACATGGTGAAACTCCATCTCTACTAAAAATACAAAAATTAGCCGGCATGGTGGCAGCCACCCTGTAATCCCAGCTACTTGAGAAGCTGAGGTAGGAGGATTGCTTGAACCCAGGAGGTGGAGGTTGCAGTGAGCCAAGACTACACCATTGTACTCCAGCCTGGGCAACAAGAACAAAACTCCCATCTTAAATAAATAAATAAATTCCGTCAGCTGAGGCCAAGAGTTCAAAACCAAGCTAGGCAATATAGCAAAACTGTCTCTATTAAAAAAAAAAAAATTACATTCTGAATATTAGTTTATTCTAGACAATAAGAATAATAGCTCCTGCCATATGCCATTACTGTATGGAAGGAGGTAATGTATATAAAGCAGTCAGCACAGTGGAGTGCTCAGTAAGTTAGCTGCTCTGTCGTCATCATCATCATACCACTGCCTGTTCTTTCAGCTATAATGGTTGGATTGCGGTTGGCTGTTTTATCTTTTATTTATTTTTTTGAGATGGAGTCTTACTCTGTCACCCAGGCTAAAGTACAGTGGTGCAATCTCAGCTCACTGCAGCCTCTGCCTCCTGAGTTCAAGTCATTTTCCTGCCTTAGTCTCCTGAGTAGCTGAGATTATAGGTGCCAGCCACCATACCCAGCTAATTTTTGTACTTTTAGTAGAGATGGGGTTTCACCATGTTGGCCAGGCTGGTCTCAAACTTCTGACCTCGGGTGATCCATCCACCTTGGCCTCCCAAAATGCTGGGATTACAGGACTGAGCCACCACACCCAGCCAGCTGTTTTAAATAATATCAAACAGGTATCTTGAAAACTGAAGTAGACATAATTATTTTCATAATTTGCTGTGGCCCCAAAACAAATCACACAGTGACTTACTAAAGAATTAAAGATAGTGATGTTAAGGGGACAGAAAGCCTTCTAAAGTCTCTCTCTGGAGCAGAGACAGTGACCAGTACATGTGAAGAGAGAAAGAAAAAACAGTACCTTGAGTGAACCTTCTAACATGTCACTTCTTTTCCCTGTCAGGGGGTGTCTTCCAACCTTTTCTTTGTAGAACACAACTTTCCTGAACAGGAAATCCAAGAGGGCAAAAGCCATCAGAACCAGCACGAGGCTCACTTTGTGGTAGAGCTGTGCAAGTACTTCCTGTGCCAGGAATACCTGCCTTCCCAGATCACCATCCTCACTACCTATACTGGGCAGCTCTTCTGCCTGCGCAAGCTGATGCCTGCCAAGACATTTGCTGGTGTCAGGGTCCATGTTGTGGACAAATACCAAGGGGAAGAGAATGACATCATCCTCCTCTCACTAGTTCGAAGCAACCAAGAAGGCAAGGTGGGTTTTCTGCAGATATCCAACCGCATCTGTGTGGCCTTGTCCCGAGCCAAGAAGGGAATGTACTGCATTGGAAACATGCAAATGCTGGCCAAGGTGCCCCTGTGGAGCAAGATCATTCATACACTTCGAGAGAACAATCAAATAGGCCCCATGCTCCGCCTCTGCTGCCAGAACCACCCTGATACCCACACCCTAGTATCCAAAGCTTCTGACTTCCAAAAAGTACCCGAAGGAGGCTGCAGCCTGCCCTGCGAGTTCCGGCTGGGCTGTGGGCACGTCTGCACCCGTGCCTGCCACCCTTATGACTCTTCACACAAGGAGTTCCAGTGCATGAAACCATGCCAGAAGGTTATCTGCCAGGACGGGCACCGGTGTCCCCTTGTTTGCTTCCAGGAGTGTCAGCCTTGTCAGGTGAAGGTGCCCAAAACCATTCCTCAGTGCGGCCATGAACAAATGGTCCCTTGTTCCGTGGCTGAGTCAGATTTCTGCTGCCAAGAGCCTTGCCCCAAGTTTCTGAGATGTGGGCACAGATGCAACCACCCATGTGGTGAGGACTGTGTGCAGCTGTGTTCAGAAATGGTCACCGTAAAACTTAAGTGTGGGCATAGCCAACAGGTAAAATGTGGTTATGTGAAAGACCTCATGTATGGTCTGCCAGTTGCCACCAAGTGCACCACCAAGTGTGGCACTATCTTGGACTGCGGGCATCCTTGCCCAGGCTCCTGCCACAGCTGCTTCGAAGGGCGTTTCCATGAACGCTGTCAGCAGCCCTGCAAGCGCCTGCTTATTTGCTCACACAAGTGCCAGGAACCGTGCATCGGTGAGTGCCCACCCTGCCAGCGGACCTGTCAGAACCGCTGTATCCACAGCCAGTGCAAGAAGAAATGTGGGGAGCTGTGCAGCCCCTGTGTGGAACCTTGTGTCTGGCGCTGCCAACACTATCAGTGCACCAAACTCTGCTTTGAGCCCTGCAACCGACCCCCGTGCTGTGTGCCTTGTACTAAGCTGCTAGCTTGTGGCCACCCCTGCATTGGTCTCTGTGGGGAGCCGTGCCCCAATAAATGCCGGATCTGCCACATGGATGAGGTCACCCAAATATTCTTTGGGTTTGAGGATGAGCCTGATGCCCGCTTTGTGCAGCTGGAAGACTGCAGCCACATCTTTGAGGTGCAAGCTCTAGACCGCTACATGAATGAACAAAAGAATGATGAAGTTGCCATCAAGTTGAAAGTCTGCCCTATCTGCCAAGTGCCCATCCGCAAAAACCTGAGGTATGGAACTAGCATAAAACAGCGGCTAGAAGAGATTGAAACCATCAAGGAAAAGATCCAGGGCTCGGCAGGGGAGATAGCAACCAGCCAGGAACGGCTGAAGGTTCTGCTAGAGAGGAAGAGCCTCCTTCACCAGCTGCTTCCTAAAGACTTCCTGACGATAAAGGAGAAGCTAGCCCAGAAAAATCTGTCGGTGAAGGACCTGGTTCTGGTTGAGAATTACATCAGTTTCTATGACCACCTGGCCAGCCTGTGGGATTCCCTGAAAAAAATGGATGTCTTAGAACAGAAAAGAGTGAGGACTCGACTAGAGCAGGTCCATGAGTGGCTGGCCAAGAAGCGCTTGAGCTTTACTAGCCAGGAATTAAGTGACCTCCGAAGTGAAATCCAGAGGCTTACGTACCTGGTGAATCTTCTGACCCGCTACAAGATAACAGGGAAAGTGAAAGATAGCATAGCAGTAGAGTTCCATAGTGTCCAGAATATCCTTGAGAAAACATGTAAGTTCACCCAAGAGGATGAACAATTTGTGCAGGAGAAGATGGAAGCTCTGAAAGCCACCCTTCCCTGCTCTGGCCTGGGCATCTCAGAGGAAGAGCGAGTGCAGATTGTCAGTGCCATAGGTTATCCTCGTGGTCACTGGTTCAAGTGCCGCAATGGCCATATCTATGTGATTGGCGATTGTGGGGGAGCCATGGAGAGGGGCAGGTGTCCTGAGTGTAAGGAAGTGATTGGTGGCACAAATCACACTCTGGAAAGAAGCAACCAGCTTGCTTCTGAAATGGATGGAGCCCAGCATGCTGCCTGGTCTGACACGGCCAACAACCTGATGAACTTTGAGGAGATCCAGAGGATGATGTAAGAAGATGGTACACCACTGCCTTTTGCCCTGGCCACTGAATAACTGGGGCCAACTCCCTTATGAAGGAACTGAAGTTTGTTTTTTATTATCATCCTTTCTAGTCTTTGCACCTATTTAAGGATCCACTTTTAGGGCTTGCCCACATTTGTTTCTAGATTTACCCCTGCGCTAGAGTAAACACTTTATCTCCAGAAATAAGAGCAAAGATCTTACCTCTTTTTCTCTCCTGCAAATTAGTGAACATACTCCCTCAAACATGTTTGGGGCTTCCACCTAGGGCCAGCCATCTAGTGTTATCTCTGGGTCTTTACTTGGTCCGATGTGTCTTCTAGAGTGTTCCCCAGGAACAGAGTATGAGCTCATTGACACTGACTGATTCTAATTGCAAGGCCCTAATTTGCAGACTAACTCTTATTATAATAAAGAGACCCAGAGTTGCTTATTACTGCTTATCCCTTAAAGGAGCACAAGAATCCCTCTTGCCCTCCTTGGGCACCCTGTCTCTAGGAAATGGAGGCATGTGATAAGACAAAGACTTCAAGTCATAGTCACTGAGAGTGGGGAATATGTGACAGCCCACATCTGGGGGCTTATGCAGCAGGCCCAGGTCATTTCCTGGAACCTGCACTTTGGCATGGTGGAGGTTTGGTAGCACTGCTGGTTACCCTTACGCACTGAATGGGGCTAAACTCAATATTCAGTACCAGCAGCATTTATCCCAGGTGTGATCCTTCATCCCAACACTCCCTCTTGCAGCTTTTGCCTGGGTTGGGCCTGCATCTGCATCCCCTCCCTCAGTCCAGTGTTCCTTAGAACAGACATTTAGGTATCTCAGGTCCTTTCTACGTGTCCCTTTCCTATGTATGCATTTCCTTTTTTTGTCTTTACTATGCACTTTAGCTTATAAAGCCAATTAAAACGATGATTGAGAAAATCAATGGTCCACGTGTATCCTCAACTTGAAGAAGCACCTCAGATGGCCAAAGACAGTGAAGACGGGGATAGGGCAGGCACTGTCTACAGTGGCTGTGATTTTGTTTTTGTGATACAGGATTTTTATTTAGCTGGTAAATATCATTTTTACCCATGGTAAAAAAACATTTCTTCAACCTGTACAAAGGGGTATACTTGAAGTTTCCTTCTCCAGAAGCAAACCCTGTTCATTTCCTGAGTCCTCCCAGAGATAATTTATGCACATGCAATACATATCCCTTGGGGCCGGGCATGGTGGTTCTCACATCTGTAATCCCAGCACTGTGGGAGGCTGCAGTGGGCAGATCTCCTGAGCCCAGGAGTTCAAGACCAGCCTGGGCACCATGACAAAACCCCATCTCCACAAAAAAATACAAAAATCAGCCAGGTGTGGTTGCTCAAACCTGTACTGTAGTCCTAGCTACTCCAAAGGCTGAGGTGGGAGGATCACCTGAGCCTGGGGAGGTTGAGGTTACAGTGAGCAATGATCAAGGCACTCCTCTCCAGCCTGGGCAAGAGTGAGACCCAGCTTCAATATAAAAAGTACACAGTTCCATACTTGGCTTTTTTAGCCTAATGACCTTTCTGTAAAACGTATTAAGACAGTAAGTCTGAACTGGACTCCATCACACAGTTGTGCCATCATTTTCTGAATTGGACCCTCTGTTGGTGACTTAAGTGCACCCTGAATGAATAGCTTTGAACACACTAGTATCTAGGGTATGTGCTACTGGATAACACCATTTTCAAGCTGGGGGTGGGGCAGTAAGTACTCCCTGAAATTATAACAAACTATACATACTTTTCCCAGGTGGGCCCCACAGCCTTCATCTCATTCTGAGTCAGAAAAGAAGAACCAACATTCTACCAGGCATGGTGGCTCATGCCTATAATCCCAGCACTTTGGGAGGCCAAGGTGGGTGGATCACCTGAGGTCAGGAGTTCAAGACCAACCTGGCCAACGTGGTGAAACCAGTCTCTACTAAAAATACAAAAATTAGCCAGGTGTGGTAGCAGGTGCCTGTAACCACAGGTATTTGGGAGGTTGAGGCAGGAGAATCACTTGAACCTGGGAGGCAGAGGTTGTAGTGAGCCGAGACTGCATCATTGCACTCCAGCCTGGGCACAAGGGACTCTGGTTTTTGCAGCAAGTAACTAACTGACGGAGTCAAGGCTCCTTCTGTCTTTTGGGGCTTCTGTTTCTCCAGCAGCATTTCCACAGTAGAGCAGTAAGAGGTGGGATGTGGGTTCAAGTAGATGTTAGTTGAAAACCTGAATTCCCAGCTGTGCAAATCTGGAACGTTAGTCTTTCTAAGCCTCTGTTTCTTTATTGGAAAAATGGGGATATCACTGCCTGCCTCACAGGAAGGAGTGCAGTGAATTGACTGGATTCTCTTCAGCATACAAAATACCTGGTGCATGGTTGGCATTTATGCTAAAGTACTCTTGTTGATGTTTTAGAACTAAGCTATCATGTAGCTCTTAGTTCTAGAATATCAACAAAAGATAACTTTTCTTAAGAGACAGGAGAGACAGGGTCTCACTGTATTCCCCAGGCTAGAAGAGACCTTCTAACAAGAGTTTTCCTCACTCCATAACCAGTTCCTCTACAGGCATAAATATTCTGCATTCCAACTGTATGTGGCAGTACCAGCCTAGCAGACTGTGGGCACAGGAAGAGAGTAATAAGATAATACACTTAGATTGGTTTCTCTTCCTCCGAAAAAATACCTCCATTTAGTATAGTCATTATAGGAAAGCTAATCAACAAGAAGGGAGATTGACAGACATCCTTAGGAAAAAAGCTACATATCACCACCACCCAAACTTTTTTTTTTTTAATGCACAAATGACAGGCCTAATTTTTTTTAAAAACAAATGGAGAAACGACAGACCAGCCAAGATAACTTCCCACGGGGAAGGGATTTAAGGGCTGCCCCCATGAATTTCTTCAGGTCACAACAGCTACTTCCTCCTCTTGTATCTAGAAGAAAATCAGAGAGTTAAGACCAGAATGAGGATGGAGAAGCTCCTTTTCCATGAAAGGTTTTTATCTCTAATCCCAAACAGCCACAACCTGTGGCCCTCCAAAACGGCCAGCATCACCTGGATTTAGATTTAAAGTTTCCTCCTCGTCTCTGGTGGGGTAAGCCCAACTGTTTCCTTTCTTCAAAGGAAGGGCTGTGAAAAAGAAGATGAGATGCTGAAACGAGCAAGCTGTTGAACAAATCAGTATTGTCTCACCCCACCCTACCCAGCTTCCACATGAAGCAGTGACATCTCTGGCATGCATCATTTTCAGGGCCCAAGTTCTAAGCCTTTATGGGTTTCCACCTGACATGTGTTTTTGGAATTCAGGGCCCAACTTTAAAATGAGGTTGGAAGAGGCCCTTCTTATGTATATACAACCTCTTGAGAAGCTTAGTCTGCTCCTACCCCAACCCTGGGCTGGGGAAAGTGGCATGGGACAACACATGCCTGAGAGCAAGCCAGGATTCTCTGGGGTTCTGTAGGATGGAACTTGAGATGAAAGAGTTATCACTCCCCTGAAGGAAAGCTCCATTTCTGAACCCAACAATGTACTATTTCACCTCAAAGGCAGGAACAGTGCTAGCTTAACACCCCTCTCCTATTCCCACCTTGGGATCCTCAGGTGGCCTTGAAAGGGGTGGGGGGTGGAGAACAGACAGGTACCCTTGAATTTACATATTATAAAGCTATAGGTATGTGAGAACTGGGAATAGGGAAGGAGGGAGGAGACTCATAGCTTCCATTAGAATACCACGGGCTCCCTGATGACTTGAAATCCTACCCAGCTCGATACTGTTTCAGGGCCTTCTTGCTTGTGTTGGTGAGTTCTTCATCAAATACAGATTTCTTCCCCTGCTTTTGCTTCTTGGCTGTGCACAGAGAGAAGGGGTTAGATATGGTTCTCTTTGGCCCAAGCTCCTAAATCCCCTTAAGTTCAGGGTAATTATTCCAAGTTCAGTGGATGCTCTGGCATCCAAAGACTATCTGCAGTCTATCTTCAACAGCTCCTCCAAGTGGCAGCTGGTAAGGACTTAGGCTCCAGAGTGAGAAAAGCTGGTGTTCAAATCCTAGTCCTCACCACCCACAGGGTCACTACACCCCTTAGACCAATGGAGGACAGCTCCAATTAGTATGTACACATTCGTACATACTAATTACCCAAATAATGTGGGCTATTGTCATCATCCCTCAAATTTTCTCCCTGAGCACAGGTTTCAGGGAAAACCTCCCTACAAGCTCCTTTGAGCTCCCCATCCACCTACCAGGGCCTCTCACTGGCTCCTCCTCGGGCATTGCTCGGGCCCGCTTGGCTCTGCGATTCCTCTTGGCTACCCGTTCAGCAAACATCTGCGCCTTGAGGATTTCAAACTGAGACCTTTCCTCTGCCTGGGGGAAGAGGGGAGGGATGAGTGTGGAACACACCAGGCTACTCTGACCCATCCCACTGAGTGGACCCAAACTCCAAAAAAGAGGCCACTCACTGTCATCTCCCCCTTTTTTTTGGCATCCTTCATAAACTTCTTCCTTTTCTTCTTTCCTCTTAAGGCCAAGTCAAATTCCTGCAGAGCTTTGGCAACTGGGATGAGAAGAAAACAAAAGATTTCAGGGATAATTTTATCTTTTTTTAAGCTTACAATAAGTGCTCATATTTTAAATTGGTACATAACAATTTAAAATGAAAAGCAGCAAGCACTTCTTGGCCAGGCAAGCTGGCTCAGGTCTGTAATTCCAGCACTTTGGGAGGCCAAGGAGGGTGGATCACCTGAGGTCAGGAGTTCAGGACCAGCCTGGCCTGAAACCCTGTCTCTACTAAAAATACAAAAATTAGCCAGGCATAGTAGAACACCTGTAATCCAGCTACTTGGGAGGCTGAAACGGGAGACTTGCTTGAACCTGGGAGGCAGAGGCTGCAATGAGCTGAGATCGCCCTACTGTACTCCAGCCTGGGCAACAAGTGAGACCCCATCTCAAAAAAAAAAGAAAAGCAGCAAGCACTTCTTCCACTGATTACCTCCATTTCACTAAATAACATGCTTTTTTGACTATTTCTCAATCCATTTAAGATACTCATTATAAACCTGCTGCTATGAAAAATGTAGATTTAGGTCACTTATACCACTTTACTCACCAGTACAGTTATAACTCTATTTCTATCAGAAATGTAACATATATATACCCTTATTTTGTCCCATCAAATATAAATAATATTTCTAAAACTGCTGGTATACCTTCTAGGAAGGTAATTTTGCAATCTCTAACAAAACTAGAAATACAAATACACTCTAACCCACTATTCCACTTTTAGGAATGAATCCTGCAAGCCATATATATATGCTTGCTTAATTGTAAAAGGGCCTATGTACAAGGTTATTCACTACATGCCTTGTTTGTAATGACAAATGATTGTTTTTTGGGGTTTTTTTATTTGTTGGTTTGTTTGGAGACAGGAGTCTCATTGCTGCCCAGGCTACTATAGTGCAGTGGCAGAATCTCAGCTCACTGCAACCTTGACCTCCCCAGGCTCAGGTGATCCTCCTACCTCAGCCTCTCAAGTAGTTGGACTATAGGCATGCGCCACCACGTCCGGCTAATTTTTTGATTTTTAGTAGAGACAGGGTTTCACCATGTTGCCCAGGCTGGATGGCAAAGGACTGTAAACAACCTAAATATCCCTCAACAGAGGATTAAATAAATGATGATTGGCTGTGCGCTGTGGCTCACACCTGTAATCCGAGCACTTTGAGAGGCTAAGGCAAGCAGATCACAAGGTCAGGAGATCCAGACCATCCTGGCTAACACAGTGAAACCCTGTCTCTACTAAAAATACAAAAAATTACCTGGGCGTGGTGGCACGCACCTGTAGTCCCAGCCATTTGGGAGGCTGAGGCAGGAGAATCGCTTGAACCTGGGAGGCAGAGGTTGCAGTGAGCCGAGATCATGACACTGCACTCCAGCCTGAGCGACAGAGCAAGACTCCGTCTCAAAAAAAAAATCAACTCATATGATGGAAGAACATGAAGCCATTAAAAAAATAAAAAGGGCAGCCATATATGGGCCTGTATAAAACATATCTTCAAAACTGAAAAAGGCAAGGCACAGAATAATGTGGACTAATAAGTGTTTTGGGTCCTTTTTAAAGGGAGATGGAGAGGAAATCTATAAGTATTTCCTAACCTTAAAAATAAAAGTTTTATTATAGCTTTTTATATATAAATACACACACACACACATAACAAAACTTGCCATTTTACCCAATACTAAGTATACAATTCAGTGGCATTACTTAAATTCACAACATTGTACAACAATCACCACTATCTGTTTCCAAAACCTAACAAGGAGGCTACTCACCGTCATCATCCCAAACAGAAGCTCTGCAGCCACTAATAACTTCTTCCCCTCCTTCCCCTGGCCCTAAGTAATCTGTAATCTCCTTCTGTCTCTATGGAATCTGCCCAGCAAGGTATCTCACGTAAGTGGAATCCAACAATATCTGTCTCTTTGTGTCTGGATTATTTCACTTGGCTTAATATTGTCAAGGTTCATTCTTATAGCACTTATCAGAACTTCGTGGCTAAATAATATTCCATTGTGTGTGTATACACCCCCCTCAATTTTGTTTATCCATTCACCTATTGATGGACATAGTTTGTTTCCACCTTTTTACTATTATGAACAGTACTTCAAAGAACACTGGCATCTAAAGTATCTGTTTGAGTCCCTGTTTGCAGTCCTTTACAGCAGCGGTCCCCAACCCCCAGGCTGCATACCAGTACCAGTCCATGGCCTATTAGGAACCAGGCTGCACAGCAGGAGATGAGCGGCAAATGAGGCAGCATTACCACCTGTGCTCCTCCTCCTGTGAGATCAGCAGTGACATTAGATTCTCAGAGGAGCACGAACCCTACTGTGAAGTGTGCATGCGAGGGATCTAGGGTGTGCACTCCTCATGAGAATCTAATGCACCTCCCACACCCTGAATGTGGAAAAATTGTCTTCCACAATACTGGCCCCTGGTGCCAAAGAGGTCGGGGACCCCTGCTTTACAGTACAGAACTAGGAATGGAACTGCTGAGTCCTATGGGGTAATTCTGTGTTTACATTTCTGTGGAACCTCCCTCACTTACTTTTCTCCTTCTTCCTCTCTTCTTTGGTCTGGAACCAGCTCCTCTCAGGCTCTTGAACCACTGCCTCCTTCCCCTTCTCCAGGAGCCGCTTTGCTGTATTGATCTGTAGTGATAACAAAAGGATGCCTGCCGTGAAACCTGTATCTATTAACACAGGAAGCCACTGCCTGCAAATGCCTGGGGCTCTGATGAAAGAAGCATTTCAGAAGGGCAGCACCAGCAGGGACACAGCTGCAGCTTGTTTATTGATCAGCCTTGTGAACAAGATCCTGCCTCACAGCCTCACCTGAGCTTCTGATTGCTGCATCTCTTTTTCCTCCGCCTCTAGCTGCAGAACTGCATACACATCTTTCTCCATTTTCTCAATCTTGTCCCGGAATTTGAGGACAACATCTCAAAGGGAAAAAATTAAAAGGATTTAAAAATAAGGGTAGGCTGGGCATGGTGGCTCACACCTGTAATCCCGGCACTCTGGGAGATTGAGGTGGGAGGATTGCTTGAGCCCAGGAGTTTGAGGCCAGCCTAAGCAACATGGCCAAACTCTGTCTCTACAAGAAAAAAAGGCCAGCACGGTGGCTCACACCTGCAATCCCAACACTTTGGGAGGCTAAGGCAGGTGGATCACCTGAGGTCAGTTTGAAACTAGCCTAGCCAACATGGTGAAAACCCGTCTCTACCAAAAATACAAAAATCAGCCAGGTGTGGTGGCACATGCCCATAATCCCAGCTACTCGGGAGGCTTAGGCAGGAGAACTGCTCACACCCAGGAGGTGACGGTTGCAGTGAGCCGAGATGGCACCACTGCACTCCAGCCCAGGCAACAGAGCAAGACACCATCTCAAAATACACCTAAATGCTATCACTGGTGAGCTCTTTGACATGGAATTACATTTTTGCTTTTTAAATTTACATTTCCAACAATAAATATGTACTTTTTATTTCATTTTTTAGAGATGGGGTATTACAATTTTGACCAAGCTGGAGTGCAGTGGTGCCATCTCCATCATAGCTCACTGCAGCTTCAACCTCCTGGATGTATGTGATCCTCCTGCCTCAGCCTCCTGAATAGCTGGGACTACAGGCGCACACCACCATGCCCAGGTAATTTTTTCTTTTGAGAGACAGGGGTCTCACTATATTGCTCAGGTTGGTCTCGAACTCCTGGCCTCAAGCAACCCTCCTACCTTGGCCTCCCAAAGTGCTGGGTTATAGGCAAGAGCTACCATGCCCAGGCTAAATATGTAATATTTTATAACTTAAAAAATTTTTAAGGCTGGTGGCTCATTACTGTAATCCTAGCACTTTGGGAGGCAGAAGTGGGTGGATTGCTTGAACCTAGGAATTCAAGAGCAAAACAAAACAAAACAAAATACTTTATTTTTTAATTTTTTTAATTAATTTTTATTTTTTGAGACGGAGTTTCGCTCTTGTTACCCAGGCTAGAATGCAATGGCACAATCTTGGCTCACCGCAACCTCTGTCTCCTGGGTTCAGGCAATTCTCCTGCCTCAGCCTACTGAGTAGCTGGGATTATAGGCATGCGCCACCATGCCCAGCTAATTTTTTGTATTTTTAGTAGAGACAGGGTTTCACCATGTTGACCAGGATGGTCTCGATCTCTTGACCTCATGATCCACCCGCCTATGCCTCCCAAAAAACAAAATACTTTAAAGAGGACATGCTTTATAGGACCCCTACAGATCAGAAGAACAAAATCAATGAAAGGACCCAAAAGGAATGAGTACTGATCTCTGAATTCCTCCCACCAACAGTAAGGGGAGAAGGAGGTTATTGAGAATTCTGCCCCAAGCGACCTTCTCTTCCCAATTTTCCACCTAAGTGGAGAACTGTGTTTACAATTCTGTCATTATTCCCTTCTATACACAGGAGGCAAGCTCAAAGAGGTGAGGCCAAACCTGCGCAGGGTCACTCCACAAGGAAGCAGCAGGGCTGGAATTCAAATCTGGCTCTGAACTGTAAAGCACCCGCTCTCAGCCATCGCACTCTCTGCCCTTGCCCTGCCCACCGGAGCCATTCTGCACTGCCACAGAGGTGCCTGCTCACCTTGGGGAAGTATCCTAGCCTTCACAGGGGCCTTGGCAGCTTTTACAATCTCCTTCAGCATCTTCCGCTCATCTTCTCCCACCAGAGAGACTGAGCGCCCAGCCCTGCCGGCACGAGCTGTTCGCCCCACCCGGTGGACATAATGTTTGATGGTATTAGGCATTGTGAAGTTGATTACCTAGAAGGTCAAAAATGAACATCAGTCAGGTCTGGCAGGGGAAGAGGGGTGCGAAGAGGCAAAAAGACTTCCACCAAAAGTCCAAGGAAGATAGAGTCTGCTCACCGTTTTGACCCCCTCAATGTCAAGTCCACGGGCTGCCACATCAGTAGCCACAAGGATGTCAATCTGTTCATCCTTAAAGCGCCTAGAAACAGTCACAAACAGCTGTTTATCCAGACACCTCCCCCAATAATGCTCCACAAGACCCTGAGTCAGCAGAGGACGGAACAAGGCATTAAAATGGAGATACATTCTAAATGTGAGCACATGGGATATTTACACCCACTTTTCAACAACCAATTATGCAGAGCAAACATAGTTCTGTCTGCTAACGGCATGAGCAAATGTCTCAGTTTAAATCAGTCTATCTTTAACAAACACCTTTCAGCACTCCTCTGATGAACAAGGATAGGTGGAGAGTTCTAAAGGGTTCCTCCTTGCCAACCACCCCTATGCCATTCTCTGAGGATTAAACAAGAAATCACATGGAAAGCACACAGCACAGTGCCTGGTAAAGTAGATGCTCAAGTCATGGCTGCTGACTTTGACTCTAAATCTTGTTCAGTCAGACCCAGGAATGTTCACCACTCTCAGGAAGCTTCAGGGAGGAGACCATGTGCTGTCTTTCCAAGCCAGCTTCCTCTGTGGCCCCACACAACAGCTCCCATGCTAGGGACAAGCATCCAAGGGCATGAGGGTCATCTCTGACTATGAAGTCAGAGTTCTAAATGCACCTAAGACATGACCTCACAGTGGTTAGGTTAAAATGTTCAAGGCCAAGATCATCCTATGTGTCTCCTTCTAATGCTCTAATAGAATGCTCAGGGTCCTCTTCTTCCCTCTAACTGCTCTGCCCCAGAAGGATGGTGGGAGCCTCGGTCCCCACCCCAAATGTTACCGGAGGGCCTCCAGCCGCTGCATCTGTGACAAGTTGCCATGGAGCTCACCGACCTGCAGCCCCATGAGCCCTAGGAGGATGTGCATGCGGTGGGCCTGCTTCTTGGTCTGTGTGAACAGCATCACATGGTCAGTGAAGGTTCTCGTCAACAGAGCTGGCAGGAAGAGAGGATTGAGTTGGCAGCTGTTTCTAGGCTCTTATTCAACATGTACCATCTCCTCATCCACAAGGTGTGATCACTGTGCCTAGCACTAGAGAGACAGGCACTGTCCCTATCCTGTGAAACTCAAATTCCAGGGTACAGAGATACAGAGAAGCCAATTCCTGGGGGGTAAAAAATGTCATAAGACAGAGTTCAGGGAGGAGGGTGAAGCAGCTAAGGGCTGGCCTCTCTGAAGAGGTGAGATTAGGTTCAATGACAAGGCAGATGATCCATGGGAAGATCCAGCGGAAGATTCTAGACAGAGGAAATGGTAAACATGAAGTCCTGGAGGCAGGAACAAGCTTAAAATGAGAAGTACAAGCAGGCGGCCAGGTGTGGTGGCTCACACCTGTAATCTCAGCACTTTGGGAGGCCAAGGAAGATAGATCACTTGAGGCCAGGAGTTCAAGACCAGCCTGGCAAACATGATAAAACCCTGTCTCTACTAAAAATACAAAAATTAGCCCAAGAGTGGTGGCAAGTGCCTCTAATCCTACTCAGGAGCCTGAGGGACAAGAATCATTTGAACCCAGGAGGCAAAGACTGCAGTGAACCAAAATCATGCTGCTGCACTCCAGCCTAGGCAAAAGAGCGAGAGTCTGCCTCAAAAAAGAAGAAAAAAAGTACAAGCAGGCGAATGTGGCTGGAGCCATAAGCAAGCCTCCACAGCTGAGGACCCAGGCCACGCACCGGCCAGGCCTGAACAGTCCTAAAATACTCACTAGGATGTTTGGATTTTAGTCTAAGACCAATGGAAGCCACCACAGGGTGTTCAAATAAGGACGTAACAAGTATGAATGTCTTCTGTAAGCAATCATCATAAATGCTCTGCCATGCAGTCACAAAGGGCCAAGTGGAAGAGGAGAGCTTGAACTAGAGGCTGTGCAACGATCCAGGTGACAGAGGACAGTGGTCTGGACTGAGGGGCACAACCGCAGCTGGTGCCAAGTGGTTGGGAGTTGAACAGGACACAAGGAGGATTGGTTAGGTGATAAAGCAAAGGAAGGACCCATGGAGAAGTGAGGCAGCAGATGATCAAGAGTGCAGTGCAGCCTCTGCGCTAGGAAGACTGGACAGCAGAGGCACAGGGGCAAAAACCAAGCACTTCAGCATGGATACCAAGAGCTCAAGGAAGCTGACCGGCCCACCCTGCCCAGGCTCGCCCTGAGCTTCCACCTGCCACAATGGCTTCCCGGTCTCCTTCCCGATTAGGCCGGATCCGGATGAACTCCTGCCGTAGGAAGGGAGCCACATCCGTGTTGCTGTTCACAAATATCCGGACAGGATTCTTCAAGGAGACAGAAGCCAGATCTTTCACCTGCCAAGCACAAAGCTGGGTTTGCTCTGCTCTCTGTGAGGTGGTAGGGAAGGAGGCAGCAGTGCTCACCCTAGGCAAACCCCCTCAAGCCCAGCCAGGGTCCTCTACATGGCCCCCTCCATGCGTACTTCCACCCGCTGCAGAGAAGTCCCTCAGTCTACCTCGTCTGTCATGGTGGCCGAGAAGAGCATGGTCTGGCGGTGGTGGGAACACATTCGGATGATCTCCTTCATCTGCTCCTCAAAGTACTCATCCAGCATCCTGGGAGCAAGGAAAGACATGGCAGAAATGGGTAGAGAGCTCTTCAGTCACAGTGAAGGACACAGGATAGCATACAGGCTGCTGTTCTGTTGTCACTGGTTACATTCAGGATTCATCTATTTTATTATTTTATCTTTTCACCAAGAATTATTATTTTGCCACATTTGCTTTGTCTTTTTGTGGCAAGTTGAGGCGTTGTAACACCTTACCAAAAATATTTCAGCACGCAACTCCTAAGGACTACAACCTTCTCTTACAAAACTACATCATCAACACACCCAAGGCTTGCGAGTGGGTAAATCTCTAAAGTACAGGCCACATTCAAATTCCTTCAACCGGCCGGGCGCTGTGGCTCACGTCTGTAATTCCAGCACTTTGGGAGGCCGAGGCGGGCGGATCACGAGGTCAAGAGATTGAGACCACTCTGGCCAACATGCTGAAACCCTGTCTCGACTAAAACACACAAAAAATTAGCTGCGCATGGTGGCGCATGCCTGTAGTCCCAGCTACTTGGGAGGCTGGGGCAGGAGCACTGCTTGAACCCAGGAGGCGGAGGTTACAGTGAGCCGAGCTCACAACACTGCACTCCAGCCTTGAGCCTGGTGACAGAACGAGACTCTGTCTCAAAAAAAAAAAACCCCCCAAAAAATTCCTTCAACTGCCTCCAAGTGTCTTTTTGTTTTTTTTTTGAGACAGAGTTTCACTCTTGTTGCCCAGGCTGGAGTGCAATGGTGCGATCTCAGCTAACTGCAACCTCTACCTCCCGGGTTCAAGCCATTCTCCTGCCTCAGCCTCCTGAGTAGCTGGGATTACAGGTATGCACCACTGTGCCTGGCTAATTTTGTATTTTTAGTAGAGATGGGGTTTCTCCATGTTGGTCAGGCTGGTCTCAGACTCCCAACCTCAGGTGATCCAACCGCCTCAGCTTCCCTAAGTGCTGGGATTACAGATGTGAGCCACCACGCCAGGCCATGTGTCATTTTATAGTTGCCTTTTGTTTTAGTTCAAAAACCAAAGTTCCTGCCTTACTGCTGGCTGCCACATCTCTTTAGTCTTCCTGCATCTAGAAAAGCCCCTCAGCCTGGGCAACGTGGCAAAACCCCATCTCTACAAAAATGAGCTGGTGCTGGGCAAGGTGGCTAATGCCTAAAATCCAAAATCTTGGGAGGACAAGTGGAGAGGATCACTTAAGCCCAGTAGTCCAAGACCAGCCCGGACAACATAGCAAGATCTCATCTCTATTTATTTAATATAAAATAAGCCGGGCATGGCTGGGCACGGTGGCTCACGCCTGTAATCCCAGCACTTTGGGAGGCCGAGGTGGGCAGATCACAAGGTCAAGAGATTTATACCATCCTGGCCAACATGGTGAAACCCTGTCTCTACTAAAAATACAAAAATTAGCTGGGCGTGGTGGCACTTGCCTGTAGTCCCAGCTACTTGGGAGGCTGAGGCAGGAAAATCACTTGAACCCAGGAGGTGGAGGTTACAGTGAGTAGATATCATGCCACTGCACTCCAGCCTGGTGACATAGCGAGACTCCATCTCAAAAAAAAAAAAGAAAGAAGCCGGGAATGGTGGCATGTGCCTGTAGTCCCAGCTATTTGCAGGGACTGAGGTGGGAGAATCACCTGAGCCTAGGAAGTAGAGGCTCCAAGCTGAGGAAATGGCAAATACAGAGGCTGCAAAGTGGGGGCGTGTAGACAGGCAGTGCCCATAGGCGAGCTGCGGGTTGTGAAAACCAGAGCGGAACAGCTGGAAGGATGGAGCTACCGTTCCTTCAGCTGGTGAAGAGTCAGGGAGGGGCATCAGGATCACAGGCAGTTGAAGGGCCAGCAGCCTTAGCATGCCCTGGGGCTGTCTGCAAGCTCCTTCCCCTGCCCTACCTCCAGCCTCAGTCCAGTTCAGGAAGAGCTCCTTCTGTTCAGTCCTGGAGCAAAGAGGTAAGCAGATGGCACACGTATGAGGAACAGAGCTGGGGGTTGGGGAAGAGAGGGAGTCCCTGAGGCAGTCACTGAGGCCCTGGTGGGAGCCGTGCTGGCACTTCCACTTCCTCCCTCCTCAGCTCCTCCACACCATATGCCTATGTGCTTATCTCCCATTTACAAACAAGAAGAGATTTTGTTTTGAGAATCTAAACATTTCCAAATCTCTTTAGGAAGTGGCAGAGCCAATATTTGACCAGCCTTATCACTTGACCACCATAATAGAGAGAAAGAAAAAACAGGAAAACATGGGCTAATGCTGGACTAAGGCCCAAGCACAAGCGGCTGATCTGTTACCATGCCCAGAGCCACAAAGACTAACATGGTGTGGCAGGTCCACATCCCGGTTGTGGGCCTTGGAACCCCAGAGTGCCCTGGGCCCCAAGCTGTGAAGAGCACCTGTCAGCCTCGTCCAGGATGAGCACCTCGATGCTGCTCAGGTGGAAGGAAGGGCAGTTGTGGAGGTGATCAATGAGCCGGCCTGGGGTGGCGATGAGGATGTCAGGTGCTGCCCGGAGAGCCGCTTCCTGAGACTTCACGTCTAAGCCGCCTGCAAAGAGGACAGAGCCCCAATCAAGCGGCCAGGTCAGCTGTTCATGGGTGTTGACTGAGCATAAGCCACTGGCCAGGCTTCAGGCCAGATACAGAGGAAACTGCAGAGAGTAAGGCTAACAAAAGGCCGGGCGGGGCGTAGTCCCAGCACTTTGGGAGGCTGAGGCAGGCGGATCACCTGAGGTCAGGAGATTGAGACCGGCCTGACCAACCAAGCCGGAGAAACACCATCTCTACTAAAAATACAAAATTGGGCATGCTAGTGCATGCCTGTAATCCCAGCTACTCGGGAGGCTAAGGCAGGAGAATCGCTGAAACTCGGGAGGCAGAGGTTGCAGTGAGCCAAGATCGCACCATTGCACTCCAGCCTGGGCAACAAGAGCGAAACTCCCTCTCAAAAAAAAGACAAATAAAGGCCCAAGTACATGGGTTTCCCAATATAATGGGAAAAACAGATTATGTAATTACAACTGTGGTAAGTATAAAAATAAAAAATGTTAATGACACAAATGCAATTCAGAAGAGAATGCATGGGCCGGGCACAGCGCCTCATGCCTGTAATCCCGGCACTTTGGGAGGCCAAGGCAGGTAGATTACCTGAGGTCAGGAACTCGAGACCAGCCCAGTCAACCTGGCAAAACCCCATCTCAACTAAAAATACAAAAATTAGCCAGGCATGGTAGTACATGTCTGTAATCCCAACTACTCAGAAAGCAGTGGGAGAATCACTTGAACCCAGGAGGCAGAGGTGGCAGTGAGCGAAGATCATGCCACTGCACTCCAGCCTGGGTGACAGAGGGAGACACCCTCTCAAAAACAAAGAAGAGAATGCCTGAAGCATCCAAGGACTAAGAGAAGCAGCTGCAGAAAGTGATGAAGTCGGTTACAGGGAGACAAAGATCACTTCTGACTTTAACTGTACAAGGATGGCAAAATGCAGGCTCCGTAACATTATATAACTTCATCAGAAAAACGCTGCCCCAAATAATGTTTCATTCATTATTCTCATGAAGCAGAAATTATATCCCAAATTTGTTCAGTACCAAGAAAAAAATGTTCATAGTTTTCAGGTTTCATTTGTCAAGATTGGTTAAGTCTCACCTGCCTAAAGCACTATGAAAACATGTCTTCCAGGGCAGGGCACTGTGGCTCATGCCTGTAATCCCAGCACTTTGGGGGGTTGAGGTGGGTGGATCACAAGGTCAGGAGTTCAAGATCAGCCTGGTCATTATAGTGAAACCCCATCTCTACTAAAAATACAAAAATTAGTCGGGTGTGGTGGCACGCACCTGTTATCCCAGCTACTCAGGAGGCTGAGACAGGAGAATCAGTTGAACCCGGGAGGCAGAGGTTGTAGTGAGCAGAGATCACCCCTGCCTCTAGTCTAGGTGACAGAGTGAGACTGTCTCAAAAAAAAAAGAAAGAAAGAAAACATGTCTTCCAGTTTTTAAGTGGATTCAATCAATACAAAGGCCTATCCTGGCACCTGTCACCCACAGATGGCAGGGCACATCCATCCTCCATCCCACCACGGTCCCTCAGGGGCTGGCAGCCCTTGGCCAGAAACTTACCCACAGCCAGGCAGGTGGTGATGTTGCAGAACTGGGCCAATTGTCTGGTGACAGAGTGCACCTGGATGCCCAGCTCCCGAGTGGGAACCAGCACCAGCACACGGGTGACTGGACCCCGGCGGGGTTTGTAAATCAGACGCTCCAAGACAGGAAGGGCAAAAGCAGCAGTTTTACCTAGAGGGAGGGGCAGCAAGGAAGCAACGAGAAGATGTTTGGTTCCCTCCAGGGTTAGGTTTTCACCAGAGCACAGAAAAACTACATACCTGGTCAGGGGAGATGAAGGAACTTAGTTTTCACAGAATATTTTTTCTGCTTTCAATTCACATGGTCAGGCTCACATATATAATCCCAGCACTTTGGGACGCCAAGACGGGTGGATCATCTGAGGTCAGGAGTTCCAAGACAAGCCTGGCCAACATAGTGAAGCCCCAACTCTACTAAAAATACAAAAAACTTAGCCGGGCACGGTGGCAGGAGCCCGTAATCCCAGCACTTTGTGAGGCTGAGACAGGAGAATCACCTGAGGTCAGGAGTTCGAGACCAGCCTCGCCAACATGGTAAAACCCCGTCTCTACTAAATACACAAAAATTAGCCAGGCATGGGGTAGGCACATGTAATCCCAGCTACTCAGGAGGCTGAAGGAGATCGCTTGAACCCAGGAGGCGGAGGTTGCAGTGAGCCAAGATCACGCCACTGCACTCCAGCCTGGGTGACAAGAGCAAAACTCTGTCTCAAAAAAAAAAAAAAAAAAAAATACAGCCGGGTGCAGTGGCTCACACCTGTAATCCCAGCACTTTGAGAGGCTGAGGCAGGTGTATCGCTTGAGGTCAGGAGTTTGAGACCAGCCTGGCGAATGTGGTAAAACCCTGTCTCTACTAAAAAGACAAATATTAGCCAGGCATGGTGGTGGGCACCTATAAACCCAGCTACTGGGGAGCCTGAGGCAGGAGAATCATTTGAACGCAGGAGGCGGGGGTTGCAGTAAGCCAAGATTGGGCCACTGCACTTCAGCCTGGGTGACAGAGTAATACTCTGTCTCAAAAAAAAAAAAAAACTAATCCTTCAGTAAACTGAATGAACTCTGCAGTCTAGGAAATACTGTGATATCACTGCCAGTTTCCTGGTTTTGACTTTATCCTACAGTTATGTGGGATGTCACCACTGGTGAAGCATTCGAGAGACCTTATACACTATTTTTGCAACTTGCCATTGATCTACAAATACTTCAAAATAAAAGTTAAAAATTTAAAAGTTTTTACTCTCTCAGTTGTAACAGTATATCTTTCTAGTGTTAAAAAAAATGTTATGGCCAGGCCTAGTGGTTCATGCCTGTAACCCCAGCACTTTGGGAGGCCAACATGGGAGGATCACTTAAACCTGAACCGAGGAATTTGAGACCAGCCTGGACAACAAAGTGAGGCTCTCATCTCTACAAAATAAAAAATTAAAACAAAATGGTTGAAGAAACCAAGAATATTTAGCAAACCAGCCTTTTGCTAAGTCAACCTAAAGCCCTGCCCTGGGTAACACCCTTCTGCCCACCCCGGGTCCCTATCCTTTTTTAACCTGTCCCAGTGGCTGCACAGGCACAGATGTCCTTCCCCAACAGACCCACAGGTATGCACGCCTTCTGGATCGGGGTGGGCTGCTTGAAGCCCATGGCTGTAATGGCCTGAGGAAAAAAGACTGGGTCAGACAGGGTTGAGCAGGGGGAGGTCTCAGCATAACACAAACAGGGCAGGTTTCCAGACAAGTAGTAACCACACCAACCCCCACCAATCATTGATTCCACAAACATTCACGGAGCACGTACTACGTGTGAGGTGCTGTTCTAGACACTGAGGACACAGCAGTAAATAAAAGAAATAAAAATCCTGCCCTCGGGAATCTTATAGTCTGGTAGAAACAGACCAAAAACCAAAGACACATCGTATGGAGATAAATGCCATGGAAAGCTGTCAGAGGGGTGGGGTGGGGGGCGTGGGGGAGTGAGGTTCACAGTAGGGCTGCCCAGGAAGGTCTCACTGAGCAAGGAATAAAGTTGAACCCTGAAGGAAGTTAGAGAGCACCCCAAAAGATTTCTGGAAGTCTTCCAGGCAGAGGGAACAGCAAGTGCAAGGGCCCTGAGGAAGAGGAGGCCTGACCTATTTGAGGACCAGCAAGGAGGCCAGTATGGCCAGAGCAGAATGAGTGCCTGGAGGTGTCATCAGAGGGGGACAGAAGGGGCAGCGCCTTGTAGGTCAATGTAAGGACGTGGGCTTTCAAGCCAAGTGAGACTGGGAGGGACTGAAAGACTTAAGAGGAGGGACGTGATGGAACTCATTGCTTAAGAGTTCTCTGGCAACTCTGTGGACAAGAGAGGTGAGGGAGGCAAAGAGAGAAGCAGAAAATCCAATTAGGGGTGGCTGCAATAATCCCCTGGTTGCCAAAATAAGCCACTACTGGCCAGGCACAGTGGCTCAAATCTCAGCACTTTGGGAGGTCGAGGCAGGAGGACTGCCTAATGCCAGGAATTTGAGACCAACTTGGGCAACATAGGAAGACCCTGCTTTTGCAAAAAAAAATTTTTACAAGAAGCTGCTACCTTCAGAAGAGGGCGGGAAAGGTTCATGTCCTGAAATGAAAGGTTTTCATCATACTGAGATGCGTCTTCAAAAAATCCTCCTGCTTCCTATACCAGAATACCAAAAGAGAGATGAGAATTCAACAGAAAGGGCCAAGAAAACCAAATGACCTTAAATGCCTTCCGGGTTGCCAACACACTGCACAACGTCCTGCAGGCCCAAGCTCACCTGTCCTTTCTTCTTCTTTTTCCGATCCTTTACTTTGAGTGTATCTATGGAGAAAAATATAGCTGATGAGCATGGCTCAGACTTACAACGCACTTGCATTCTGCTGGACGCTGTCCTAAGTGCCAATGCCACACATCAGCTTCTGAAGAGTGACCATCATCAGCCTCATTTCACAGATGAGGACACTTTGTGGCAGTGTGGTGAATGACTTGCTTAAGGTCACAGAGAAAGCTAACCCAGTGACTCAGGTCCAGAGACCAGGTTCTCGACCACTACACTGTATTATGATGCTTTACCACATATTTCTGCAAGAAATACTTATTCAGGTGGTCACAGTGGCTCACACCTAAAATCCCAGCACTCTGGGAGGCCGAGCCAGGTGATCACCTGAGGTCAGGAGTTCAAGACCAGCCCGACCAATATGGTGACACCCCATCTCTACTAAAAATACAAAAATTAGCCAGGTGTGGTGATGTATACCTGTAGTCCCAGCTACTTGGGAGGCTGAGACAGGAGAATTGCTTGAACCCAGGAGGCAGAGGTGGCAGTGAGCCGAAATTGTACCACTGCACTCCAGCCTGGGCGACAGAGTGAGAATTCATCTCAAAAAAAAAAAAAAAAAAAAAAAACTTATTGAGCACACGCTATGTGGCTAGTGGCTAGACCCATCTGAATACATCACCCCAAATGAGTTTGTATAACAGAGGCATCCAGCAGCCGCGTGGGGCTAGATGGGAAAAGAGTAAACTACCTACAAAGTACAGAAACCCAAACAAAATCCCAAGAGAAAAGAGAACCTAAAAGAAAGGATTAGGCAGGCACAGCGGCTCACGCCTACAATCCCAGCACTTTTGGAGGTCGAGGCAGGAGGACTGCTTGAGTCTAGAAGTTTGAGACTAGCCTGGGCAACAAAGCAAGACCTCGTCCCTACAAAAAAAAAAAAAAAATTAGCCAGGCGCAGGGCCATGCACCTGTAGGCCCAGCTACTTAGGAAGAAGCTAAGGCAGGAGGATCACTTGAGCCCATGAGTTCAAGCTTTGCAGTGAGCTACGACTGAATCACTGCACTTCAGCCTGTGAAATCACATGTGTGTTTTGTTTTGTCTTGTTTTGTTTTGTTTTGTGACAGGTCTCATTCTGTGGCCCAGGCTGGAGTACAGTGGCAAGATCTTGGCTCTCTGCAACCTCTCCCTCCCAGGTTCAAGTGATTCTCGTGCCTCAGCCACCTGAGTAGCTGGGATTACAGGCGCATGCCACCACACCTGGCTAATTTTTGTATTTTTAGTAGAGATGGGGTTTTACCATGTTGCCCAGGCTGGTCTTAAACTCCGGACTTCAAGCAATCCACCCACTTCAGCCTCCCAAAGTACTGGGATTACAGGCCTGAGCCACCACGCCCAACCAACATCTCTTTAAAAAAAAAAAAAAAAGAAAGGAGTTCAATGTAGCAGACAGAATATCTTAAGATGAACTATGCAGAAGAGTGGAAGAAACTCTACAAAGTCACGGAGGATGCCTTCTGATCTCCCGTCCTGTTACTGACAACTCCGCCATAACGTCTACCTGCTTTGGTGAGGATGTTCTCATCAGCCGACGAGTAGTCGGTCTCTGAGTCTTCATCTTCTGAGCCTTCCTTATTGTTCCCTTGAAGGTCTTCCTGCTCTTTTGGTTCAGAGCCCTCCTTTCCTTCTTTCTGCTTCTCCAACTTCCCAGACTTGGCTTCTTTATCCTGGGGAAAAAATTAAAGCGAGGGTCATGACAAACTTCTACAAATCCAGAACCTAAATAGAGCAATAGGAAGTTCTCCAGCCTGAATGGATGACTGTGGGGATTCTCAGTACAGATTCACAGCAAACACACAGAAGAGCGCGTCTGGCCCAGCCACCCCCAGCTCTGTAAGGGCTTCGAGAGAGATGCTGGGGTCGCAGTGAGAGTAAAGCATGGGGCGTAACAACGCAAGTAGCCACTTTTCTTCTCACCTCTGTTTTCTTTTTCTTTCGAATTTTCTCAATCTTCTCATCTAATGTAGTGGCTGCTCTCTGCAGATAAAAATAAAGAGGTGAAAAAAATTTTCATTGAAACATCGAATAAGAGAACAAATACTTCATAATTAATTTGAAAAAGAAAAATTTGTCATTCTCTGAAAATATGTATATATATACATACATATATATTTATATATATGTACATACATATGTAAATTTTAAAATCTCCTCCAGATGATCTTGAAAAGGCAATACTGGTTTATTTCAATCAGAATAAGGACTAGCAGAGCCTAGATTAAACTGTTCTGGACAGGCAATATTTCTCTTTGAAGCATATGAAATAGAAAATAACTTGGATGCATCTCCTAGTTTAACCAGATTCACAGAAAGCCATAAACTCTTGGCAAACAAGCAGATGACAATGACATTTGTGGTAGCTTTGGCTGTGCTGTGTGGGAACCAGGGACCCTGCACAGTGACACCACAGGACACCACCTGGCAAGTGCTTATACTCTGCTTAGAAACAATCAAGATGATGAGTCTTCCCCAGCAAGCAGACTTGGACAAAAAAAAATTACAGTGAGTCATTTGTGATCTGTGTGCCCATCTCATCAAAACTATACCAGATATTTTATTTTTTCTGAGACGGAGTCTTGCTCTGTTGCCCAGGCTGCAGTATGGTGGCGTGATCTCAGCTCACTGCAACATCCACCTCCCAGGTTTAAGTGTTTCTCCTGCCTCAGCCTCCTGAGTAGCTGGGATTACAGGTGCACAACACCATGCCTGGCTAATTTTTTGTATTTTTACTAGCGATGGGTTTCAGCATATTGATCAAACTAGTCTCAAACTCCTGACCTCATGATCTGCCCACCTCAATCTTCCAAAGTGCTGGGATTACAGGTGTGAGCCACCACATCTGGGCAGACACCAGATATTTTCAAAGGAGTTCTCATATCTACTGAATGTAAACAGATGATCAGTCAGGTCAGGGCTAGGCCCTGAAACCCACTGTCCAATCTTACTAGCCCAAGGTCTGGAACTGTCCATCAGTGCCAGTCTCACCTTCTTCTTGAGTTGGCTCATGACATCAGCCAGGGCCCAGCTGCCATCGTACGTCCCTTCCTTCTCGGTGAAAACAAAGTCAGGGTTGAAATCAGCACTGCGGTTCTTTCCCAAGGCTTTCTGTCGTCTGCCCAGCACAATGGGCCCCTGGGAAAAGTAAGAGACAGAGTGACTTTGGGGCAGAGATGAAGAACAACAGAAAGGAAGAAGGGCCAGGCTTGGTAGGTCACACCTGTAATCCCAGCACTTTAGGAGGCCGAGGCAGGAGGATCATTTGAGGTCAGGAGTTCATGACCAGCCTAACCAACATGGTAAAACCCAGTCTCTACAAAAAATACAAAAGAATAGGCCGGGCGTGGTGGCTCACGCCTGTAAACCCAGCACTTTGGGAGGCCGAGGAGGGTGGATCACGAGGTCAAGAGATCAAGACCATCCTGGTCAACATGGTGAAACCCCGTCTCTACTAAAAATACAAAAAATTAGCTGGGCATGGTGGCACATGCCTGTAATCCCAGCTACTCAGGAGGCTGAAGCAGGAGAATTGTCTGAACCCAGGAGGTGGAGGTTGCTGTGAGACGAGATAGCGCCATTGCACTCCAGCCTGGGTAATGAGCAAAACTCCGTCTCAATTAAAAAAATAATAATAAAATTAAAAATAAAAAAATTTTAAAAATACAAAAGAATTAGCTGGGTGAGATAGTGCACACCTGTAATCCCAGCTAACTCAGGAGGCTGAAGCAGGAGAATCGCTTGAACCCAGGGGGCAGAGGTTGTGGTGAGCCGAGACTGCATCACTGCATTACAGCCTGGGGGACAGAGCAAGACAACGTCTCAAGAAAAAAAAAATAGGAAGAAGGAAATGAGAGTCACATCTCTCTCAGCATCTGATAAATCAAGCAGACCAAA
This sequence comes from Callithrix jacchus, assembly GCF_049354715.1. Taxonomy (NCBI): domain Eukaryota; kingdom Metazoa; phylum Chordata; class Mammalia; order Primates; family Cebidae; genus Callithrix; species Callithrix jacchus. The sequence goes on along the minus strand of NC_133506.1, from coordinate 44,313,070 downwards.
AGTGAGTAAATCTATAGAAAATTTGAACAGCACAATTAAGAAGCTTCATCCCAGCCAGGTGCAGTAGCTCGTATCTGTAATCCCAGCACTTTGGGAGGCCGAGGTGGGTGGATCACAAGGTCCCAGGAGTTCAAGACTAGCCTGGCCAAGATAGTGAAACCCTATCTCTACTAAAAATACAAAAATATAGCAAGGCGTGGTGGCACGCGCCTGTAGTCCCAGCTACTCAGGAGGCTGATGCAGAGAATTGCTTGAACCTGTGAGGTGGAGGTTGCAGTGAGCCAAAATCATGCCACTGCACTCCAGCCGGGGCAACAGAGGAAGACTCCGTCTCAAAATAAATAAATAAAGCTTCATCCCAATGAAAATATACAGAACACTGCATTTCTCACTACAGAATGCATACAGAATCAAAAAAAAAGTCAAATTCATAAAAACGGACAGTAGAATGGTGGTTGCCAAGGGCTGGGATGTGATGGAAATGAAGAAATGTTGGTCCCAGGGTATACACTCTTCAGTTTTGCAATGTACAAGTTCTGGGGATCCAACGTACAGTATGGTGACTACAGTTAATAACAATGTATTGGGCCAGGTGTGGTGGCTCATGCCCGTAATCCCAGCACTTTGGGAGGCTGAGGCGGGTGGATCCCCTGAGAGGTCAGGACTTCGAGACCAGAATGGCCAACCTGGTGAAACCCCGTCTCTACTAAAAATAGAAAAAAAATTAGCTAGGAGTGGTGGCGCACGCCTGTAGTCCCAGGTTCTAGCGAGGCTAGGGCAGGAGGATCCCTTGAACCCAGGAGGTGGAAGCTGCAGTGAGCCAAGAGCGTGCCACCGCACTCCACCCTGGGTGACAGAGCAAGACTCTATCTCAAAAACAAAAAAATGAAGTAAATGAGACTGATGTGTTGGTCATGAAGAGGAGGGCCATAAGAAATGAAAGTCAAGGTGGAAAGGACAAGATCGTGAAGGACCTTGAAAACCATGGGAAAGCAGGCTGCAGAGTTTTAAGCAAGGAAGGTCTCTATGTGACTGTATCACAAAGAGATCCCTCTGCTGCGAAGCAAAAAATGCATTGGAAGAGGACAAGAGAAAGAGATGAAGATGAGGTATGTTTGGACTGCAAGTGTGCACGTGTGTAAGCATGAGATGGCAGTGGCCAGAGCTAGGGTGGGTACAGCGAGAATGGAGAGAGGAGAGAGAAGCTTAAGAGTGATTCATGTGCTAGCCTGCAGAGTACTGGAGGCGGCGAGGAAGAAAAACCTGTCAAGAACAACTCTAAGGTTTCTGGCTTGAGAAGGGAACAAGGTAACAGTGAACTGAACACAAGTTCAGCCTCGGAGGAGTTGAATTTGTAGAGGCTGTGGGACATCCGAATAAACCTATCAAGTGGACAGATGAGAGTGCAGAAGGGACAACATCTGGGCTGAATGTTTGAAGGGCAAGCACATTTTTCAGAACACTGATCCCTCTTTAACTGCCATATTGCTTAATGTCTGCAAGTCCCCACATCACCACGCTGCAGGAGACTGTCACTCATCTTGTTCACTGCTACGTCCCCAACGATTAACACTGGGTCTAGCACGCGTAAGTATTCAATAAACACTGGCTCGATGAACATATGACAGACAACCATGGCTCCCTGAGCAGAAACCAGGGCTGACTTCAGCTCTCTATGGCTCTTACACAGGACGTGGTTAAATACCTCTTCGGTGAATGGATACTGAGTTCAACATGGTGACAGGGAACAACACAGCCAAATAAGCAGGCGGACGTGGAGAAAAGCTAGTGGCGGGAAAACTGAGGAAGATCTTGGGGTCCCGGTGAAATCCTTTTTGGGAAACTTCCCGGACTGGCTGGCATAGGATGATGAGGATTCGGAGACAGGGACCTGATTAATCCTGGGGAAGGGAAGCAGTCAAAGAAACCCAAAGGACCAGAACCGTACTCATACCTCCTCCTCCTCGTCACCGGAGTCAGACTCGGGCTCCACTGGCACCTCGTCATCCTCGCCTATGGTGCCGATTAAGCCGAGCTCCGCAAGCATGTTGTCGCAGAAGCAACTTCCGGAAGCGAGCACAGCTTGCAGTCCGGCCCTTAACTTTTCGCAACCTCCTCGTCGTCACTGCGCATGTGCCATGCGTCACTTCCGTTAGAGAGCCCCTCCTGTTCTCCCGTTGCGACCTCTTAAGAGTGCGCAGGCGACAATCTGGGGCGTGGTTTCGTGTGACGACATCAAGGGGCGGGACTTTATTTTAGGGAAGCAAATTCCATTGTCTCTGGCCTCAAAAAGGTGGGAATATTTGAGGAGGATGCGAAGGGTGAGAAAGTCTAAAGAGTTGCATTTATAAATTCTAGATATGGTTATATAGAAAAAACTATGGAATAAAATACAATAAGCAGTTAGCTGTGATTGTTTCTGGGGGGTAAAATTCTAAATAATTTTTCTTTTCTTTGTTTCTTGTTTCTGGGGGCAAAATTATGTTTCTTTCTCTCTCTTTCCTTTTTTTTTTTTTTTGAGATGGAGTCTCACTCTGTTGCCCAAACTGGAGTGCAATGGCGCAATCTCACTTGGCTCACTGCAACCTCCGCCTCATGGGTTCAAGCAATTCACTTGCCTCAGCCTCCCTAGTAGCTGGAACTACAGGCGCGCACCACCACACCTGGCAAATTTTTGTATTTTTAGTAGAGACGGGGTTTCACTATATTGGCCAGGCTGATCTCGAACTCCTGACCTCATGATCCACCCTCCTCGGCCTCCCAAAGTGCTGAGATTACAGGTATGAGCCACCATGCCCGCCTTTCTTTCTTTCTTTTTTTTTTTTGTGAGGCAGGGTCTGGCCCTATTGCCCAGGCTGGAGTGCAGTGGTGAGATCATGGCTCTCTGCAACCCCCACTTCCCGGGCTCAAGCGATCCTCTCGCCTCGGCCTTCCCAGTAGCTGGAAGTACAGGAGCTACCACCACACCCGGCAGAGTTTCACCATCTTGCCCAGGGTGGTGTTGAACTCCTGGGCATGTTGAACTCCTGGGCTCAAGCAGTCCTCCTGCCCAGGCCTCCCAAACTGCTGGGACAGATGTAAAAATTAATGTTTATTGTGGTTGAAAAAAAATCAGAAGAAAATAAAAATCAAGGCCAGGCAAAGTGGCTCTCACACTTTTAGTCGCACCACTTTGAAAGGCCACGTGGGTGCAATGCTTGTGCCCAGGAATTCCAGACCACCCTGGGCCCCATCTCATATATATATATTTTTTTAATTAAAAAAGTTAAAAAAAAAAGAAAAAATTTTTAATTAAACATAGCTGACATATATAACATTTACTATATATCACTACTGAACTAAACACTTACATGTATTAGCTAATTTATCCTCACAGTGATCCTAGCCTGGAGGTACCATTACTATCAGAGTTTTGCAGTTGAGAAGGCTGAGGCCTAGAGGGTCCCAAGGTCACGGAGCTAGTTGATAACAGAGCCAAGAGTATAGGCCAGCCTTCTCAGTTCTTTTTTTTCTCCTTTTTTTTTTTTTTTTTTTTAAGACAGGGTTTCACTATGTTGGTCAGACTGGTCTTGAACTCCCAACCTCAGGTGATCCGCCTGCCTTAGCCTCCAAAGTGCTTGGATTACAGGCATGAGCCACCACTCCTGGCCCTCGGTTCTTAAGAAAGTAAGTCTCAGAGCTCACCAGAAACTATTCCTCCCATTTCTGCTTATAAAAATGTAGTGGCTCATGCCTGTAATACCAGAACATTGGGAGGCCGAGGTGGGCAGATCACCTGAGGTCAGGCATTCAAGACAAGCCTGACCAACATGGAGAAACTCCATCTCTACTAAAAATACAAAATTAGCCAGCTGTGGTGTCACGTGTGTGGGAGAATCGCTTGAAACCCAGGAGGCAGAGGTTGCCGTGAGCCAAGATTGTGCCATTGAACTCCAGCATGGGCAACAAGAGCGAAACTCCCTCTAAAAAAAAAAAAAATTAAAATCTTACTCTTAAATCTTACTCACAACTGCATCCCCTAGGCAACTTTCCCAAAACAATGCCAACTGTAAGAAGTCACCCCAGACTATCTGTCCTTCACAGCTGTTTGCCTCTTCTGTATCAACACTTTCTACTGGGAACAGAGTTGTAGTGGTACCACAAAAGTAGTTTCAGTTGTCTTTTTTTTTGCAGTTTTATTCATTTTTAAGCATATGATTCAAAGGCATTAATTAAACATATGTACGATATTGTGCGACCATCACCACTATCTCTTTTCAAAACTATTTCATCACACCCAACCAGAAACTCTGTAACCATTAAGCAATGACTCCTTCATCCCATCCCCCCCACCCCTCTTGGTAACCTCCAGTCGATTTTCTGTCTTTATTAATTGACCTTTTCTAGATATTTCATATAAGTGAAATTCTATAATATTTGTATTTGGTGTCTGGCTTAGTTCACTTAGCATAATGTTTTCCAGGTTTATCCATGTTGTAGACGGTATCAGAACTTGACTGTGGCTGAACGTTGTTTTACTGTATATATCCCCATTTCATGTATATATTCATCTGTTGGACACTTGGGTTGTTTCTAGCTTTTGGCTACTGTGAATGTTGCTGCGATCAACACTGTCATTCAAGGATCTAGTTGAATCCCTGTTTCCAGTTATTTTGGGTAAATACGTAGTAATGAAACTGTTGGGTCATGTGATAATTTATTGTTTAGCTTTCTGAGGAACCATCAAACTATTTTGCACAGTGGCTGCACCATTTTGCATTCCCACCAATAAGGTACAAGGAGCCGGATGTAGTGGTGCGTGCCTATAGGTTTAGCTACTCTATCTGGAGGCTCAGGCGAAAGAATTGCTTGCGCCTAGGAGTTTTAGTCCAGCCTGGGAAACATTGCAAGACCCTGTCTCAATATATATATATATATAGAGAGAGAGAGAGAGTATAATATATATTAAAAAAAAAAATATATATATATATATATATATTTTTTAGATGGAGTCTCACTCTGTCGCCCAATCTGGAGTGTGGTGATGCAATCTTGGCTCACTGCAACCTCTGCCTCCTGGGTTCAAGCAATTCTCCAGCCTCAGCCTCGAGAGTAGCACCCGGCCAGTGTTTCTCCTCCTCCTCCTCCTCCTCCTCCTCCTCCTCCTCCTCCTCCTCCTCCTCCTCCTTCTCCCTTTTTTTTTTTTTTGAGACAGAGTCTTGCTCTGTCACCAGGCTGGAGTGCAGTGGCGTGATCGCCACTCACTGCAACCTCCGCCTCCCAGCTTCAAGAGATTGTCCTGCCTCAGCCTCCCCAGTAGCTGAGACTACAGACATGTGCCACCATGCCCACCTAATTTTTGTATTTTTAGTAGAGATGGGGTTTCACCATATTGGCCAGGATGCTCTTGATCTCTTGACCTCATGGTCTGCCCGCTTCGGCCTCCCAAAGTTCTGGGATTACAGACACAAGTGTGCCCGGCCGAGTGTTTCTTTACCTACAGATTCTTGGGAGCTACTCAGGAGACTAAAAGCAGGAGAATCGATTGAACCCAGCAGGTGGAGGTTGCAGTGAGCTGAGATGGTGTCACTGCACTCTAGCCTGGGCAACAGAGTGAGACTTCATCTCACAAAACTAATAAATAAAAATTAAATTTTAAAAATTGGCTTCCTGAAGTCCATTCAGTCACCCCAAGTGAAATCCCTTGGTCCAGACAATGGACAACAGAGGCTCTCTGTGATTAACCTTCTCTCCACTTGTCTTTGTTCCACTGCCACCAAGTCAAGTTCAGGTCACCATCTTCTCTCAAGTGGATGTCTGCAACAGCCTCCCACTGGTCTGATTCTTCTCTTTTATCCTTTCAATTGTTCTCCATACAATGGAGATGTCCTTTAAAAATCCAAATTACGCGCCTGTAGTCCCAGCTACTCGGGAGGCTGAGGCAGGAGAATTGCTTGAATCCAGAAGGTGGAGGAGGTTGCGGTGAGCTGAGATCATGCCATTGCACTCCACTCTGGGTAACAACAGCAAAACTCCGTCTCAAAAAAAAAAAAAAAAATCCAAATTAACCGGGTGTGGTGGCTGATGCCTGTAATTCCAGCACTTTGGGAGGCCGAGGTGGGCAGATCACCTGAGGTCGGGAGTTTGAGATAAGCCTGACCAACATGGAGAAACCCTGTCTCTACTAAAAGTACAAAATTAGCTGGGCGTGGTGGTACATGCCTATAATCCCAGCTACTTGGGAGGCTAAGGCAGGAGAATCACTTGAACCAGGCAGAGGTTGCAGTGAGCCAAAATCACGCCATTGCACTCCAGCCTGGTTAACAAGAGCGAAACTGCCTGAAAAAAAAAAAAAATCCAAATTAACCAGGTGTTGATCTAGTAATTTTCAGTTAAAAAAAGAAAAAAGAAATTAATCAGGTACAATGGCTCACTCCTGTAAACCCAGCATTTTGAGAGGCTGAGGTGGGTGCATCACTTGAGTCCAGGAGTTCAAGACCAGCCTGGGCAACATGGCAAAAACCCATCTCTACAAAAAAAATACAAAATTGGCTGAGCATCGTGGTGTGTGCCTGTAGTTCCAGCCGGAGACTGAGGTGGGAGGATAGCCTGAACCCAGGAGGTTAGACTGAAGTAAGCCATGTTCCCACCATTGCACTCCAGCCTGGATGACAGAGCAAGACCCTGTCTCAAAAAAAAAAAAAAAAAAAAGTCCAAATTAGTTGGGCATGGTGGTAGATGCCCTGTAGTCCCAACTCCTCAGGAGGCTGAGACAGGAGGATACCTTGAGCCCAGGTCAAGGCTGCAGTGAACTATTGCTGCAGATTGCACCACTGCCCTCTAATTTGGGTGACAGAGTGAGACCTTGTCTGAAAAGAGAGACAGAGAAAGAAAAAGAAAGATTCCCTTCAAAAAATAAAGAATGGGCTAGGTGCAGTGGCTCATGCCTGTAATCCCAGCACTTTGGGAGGCCGAGGCGGGCGGATCACGAGGTCAACAGATCGAGACCATCCTGGTCAACATGGTGAAACCCCGTCTCTACTAAAAAATATACAAAAAATTAGCTGGGCATGGTGGCGCGTGCCTGTAATCCCAGCTTCTCAGGAGGCTGAGGCAGGAGAATTGCCTGAACCCAGGAGACGGAGGTTGCAGTGAGCCGAGATCGCGCCATTGCACTCCAGCCTGGGTAACAAGCGCAAAACTCCGTCTCAAAAAAAAAAAAGAAAAAGAAAGATTTCCTTCAAAAAATAAAGAATGGGCTAGGCGCAGTGGCTCATGCCTGTAATCCTAGCACTTTGGGAGGCCGAGGTGGGTGGATTGCCTGAGCTCAGGCGTTCAAGACCAGCCTGGGCAACATGGTAAAACCCCTTCTTAAAAAAAAAGAAAAAGAAAAAAAAAAAGAATGAACAAATATGTGTTGTGATTGAATAAATGGAGACCTCCCCACCACCCTAACTGCCGTCCTTCCTTTCTCAATGGGCCAGTAACTGCCACACAGATCTTCCATTCTTACAGCCTCCACTTCCTTCTCGAAGCAGCCAGAACAAATTCCTTAAAATGCAAAGAGTGCAGTGGCTCATGCCTATAATCCTAGCACTTAAGGAGGCCAAGGTAGGCGGATTGTCTGAGCTCAGGAGTTCAAGACAAGTCTGGGCAACATGGTAAAACCCCATCTCTACTAAAATACAAAAAAAAAAAAAAAAGATAAAAACACTCCTGTATTTAAAACCTAGTTTAGGGATCACAGCATCAAAAACCAGTGTAGAATCAGGGACATCAGAAAAATGATTTTAATTCCTTTAAATCAGGAATTTCTCAGTCTTGGCTGGTGCGGGCTACCCTGTGCACAGTAGGATGGTAGGCAGCATCCCTGGCCTGCACCCACTAAATGCCAGAGGCACCCCCCTCACCCACTGTGACAACCCAAATTGTCTCCTGATTATCATGGTTGAGAACCTGCTGCTTTAAGTGGAGTCCACACGCTCAGCTCATCCTCTCATCCTAGATCGCTCTGCATCCTGGGAGCACCACATTCCTCACACATTTGTACTGCCTGCGGGCCTTAGAAACATTTTTGTCTGAGTGGCTTAAACAATAGAACTGTATTTTCTCACAGTTCTGTAGTCGAGAAGTCTGAAATCAAGGTATCAGCAGGGTTGGTTTTCTTAGGTCTCCCCCTCCACTTGGAGATGGCCATCTTCCCTCTACGTCTTCACGTGCTGTTTTCTCTGTGTGCGTAAGTCCTCATTTCTTTTCTTTTTCCTTTCTTTCTTTCTTTTTTTTTTTTTGGTGACAGGAACTTGCTCTGTCACCCAGGCTGGAGTGCAATGGCACAATCACATCTCACTGCAGCCTTGATCTCCTAGATTGAAGCAACCCTCCCACCCCAGCTGCCCAAGCTGCTGGGATTACAGCTGTGTGACACCATGCCTAGCTAATTTTTGTAAAGTTTTTTGTAGAGATAGGGGTCTCGCTATGTTGCTCAGGCTGCTCTCGAACTCCGGCACTCAAGAGATCCTCCCATCTCAGCCTCTCAAAGTACAGGTGTGAGCCACCTCGCCAAATCCTAGATTCTTCTTATCAACACACCAGCCATATTGGCTCAGTGCCACACTAATGACCTCATTTTAATTTACTTACCTCTTCAAAGGCTCTATCTCCACATAGTGTGACATTTGGAGGTGCCAGGAGTTTGGACTTCAACAGATGAGTTTTAAGGAGAAACAATTCAGTCCATATCAGCTTGCTACTCCTATGTATCAGACTCACTGTATACTAATAAAAGGCTTACTTAAAAAAAAAGAAAAAAGCTAGGCCGGGTGTGATGGCTCACACCTGTAATCCCAGCACTTTGGAAGGCCGAGGCAGACAGATCATAAGGTCAGGAGATCGAGACCATCTTAGCTAACATGGTGAAACCCCATTTCTACTAAAAATACACACAAAAAAAATTAGCCAGACGTGGTGGCACACACCTGTAATCTCAGCTACTTGGGAGGCTGAGGCAGGAGAATCGCTTGAACACAGGAGGTAGAGGTTGCAGTGAGCCGAGATTGTGACACTGCACTCCAGCCTGGGTGACAGAGTGAGACTCCATCTCAAAAAAAAAAACTTTAGGCCAGGCATGGTGGCTCATACCTGTAATCCCAGCACTTTGGGAGGCCAAGGTGCACAGATCACTTGAGGTCAGGAGTCTGAGACCAGCCTGGCCAACATGGTGAAACCCCATCTCTTTAAAAATACAAAAATTAGCCAGGTGTGGTGGTAGGTGCGTATAATCCCAGCTACTCAGGAGGCTGAGGCATGATAATCACTTGAACCTGAGAAGCAGAGGTTGCCATGAGCCAATATCGCACCACTGCACTCCAACCTGGTGACATCTCAAATAAATTTTTTTAAAAAAGCTTTATCCACATATAATTTATGTATCATACAGTTCACTGATTTAAAGTGGACAATTTCATAGTTTTTAGTGTATTCACAGAGTTGTACAGCCATCATCACAGTATAATTTAAAAACATTTTCGTCCTGAGTTGGGAGGATCACTTGAGGTCAGAAGTTTGAGACCAGTCTAGGCAACATAGTCAGACCCCATCTCTTAAAAAAAAAAAAATCAGCCAGGCATGGTGGCTCATGCCTGTAGTCCCAGCTACTCGGGAGTCTGAGGCAGGAGGATTGTGTGAGGCTTGAGCTTAGGAGTTCAAGATTGCAGTGAGCTATGATCGCGCCACTGCACTCCAGCCTGGGCAACAGAGTGAGACCCTATTTCTAAATAAATAAATTTAATGTCCATTAATAGGAGAGTAGATAAATAAAATGTGGTTAATACTAGAATGTGAATAACAATTTACATGGTAGAACTGAAACTATAGTTCTACCGGGATCTCTTAAACCTGGGAGGTGGAGGTTATGGTAAGCCGAGATCATGCCATTGCACTCCAGCTCGGGCAACAGAGTGAAACTCCGTCTCAAAACTATATATATTTTTTTATCTTATTTTTTTTTTTTTGAGACAGGGTCTCACTCTGTTGCCCAGGTGAGAGTGCAGTGGCATTATCTAGGCTCACTGCAGCCTCTGCCTCCTGGGTTCAAGTGATTCTCCTGCCTTAGCCTCCCAAGTAGCTGGGATTATAGTCATGTGCCACCACACCTGGCTAATTTTTGTATTTTTAGTAGAGATGGGGTTTTGTCATGTTGACCAGGCTGGTCTTGAACTCCTGACCTCAAGCGATCCACCCGCCTTAGCCTTGCAAAGTGCTGGAATTACAGGTATGAGCCACCATGCCTGGCCTAAAAATATTTTTTTTTAAAGGAAAAAAAAAAAAAGGATGGGCTTTGGAATCACATAGCTTAGTTGAAATCCTGCTTCTGCTTCTCACTATGTGGCCTTAGGTAAATTCCTAGTTTCTCTGTGCAAATTTGCTTATTTATAAGATAAGGACACTGTTAGGAAGGATATTCAATACCTTAAAGAAAAACTGGATACAAAGGATGCAAAATGATATTGGGGAACACAAGTTTTTGTTCTTTGGTTCTTTGTGTAGTTTCATCTAATAGTTTGCTAATTAATAAGCTATGCCCGTTATTAAGGTACCGTCAGCTTCGAACTAGTCCTTCTCTGGCTCATGTGCCTGGTGGGGCAGGACTCCCGTGTCCATGTTTGTACTTTACCATCAACGTTCTTGTTAGAATCTGCCAGCAGGGGGCGCCTGTGAGAGAATGGAGCGAGGGAGGAGGAAGCGGCAACTTGGTCTGCTTCACATTCCAGTGTCATTCCAGCAGCACTTTTCCCTGGAAGCAGCAATACATTCCAGGTGGCAGGGAGGGTTTTTTTTTTTTTTTTTTAACACTCACAGAACCAGTTTTTCTGTGTCCAGCCAGAGCACCAGCAACAGTTGAGCAGCGCCTCATTCTCCAGGGTTTGGGTCCCAGCCCCATGGGAACCTCTGGGCTCAGAGACATCAGCACCATTTCTTTGGATATCTGAGCTTCTTCCACATAGGATCCTTTCTCTGAACTACTTAGTTTTTATTTTAATTTAATTTTTTGAGACGTAGTCTCACTCTGTTGCCCAGGCTGGAGCACAGTGGTGTGATCTTGGCCCACTGCAACCTCTGCCTCCTAGGTTCAAGCGATTCTCCTGCTTCAGCCTCCCAAGTAGCTGGGACTACAGGGGCCCACCACCACACCCGGCTAATTTTGTGTATTTTTAGTGGAGTTGTGGTTTCACCATGTTGACACTCCAGCCTGGGCAACTGAGTAAGACAGTGTGTTATAAATTCTCGGCCTTTTGGCTAAGATCAAGTGTAGTATCTGTTCTTATCAGTTTAATAAATAAATAAATAAAGGTAGAGCTTAATTCTCATCTTGAGTATATGTGACTTGCTTCTAAAGATTATGACAGAGTTTGAATTCTATGGGTAGATCATAAAAAACTGGCTTTTTCTTTGCTCTGTTTCTTGAATCACATGTTCTGGGAGAAGTTAGTTGCTCTTTATTTTTTTTTTTAATTTTAATTTTTATTATTTTTATTTTTTTTGAGACGGAGTTTTGCTCGTTATCCAAGCTGGAGTGCAATGGCGCGATCTCGGCTCACCGCAACCTCCGCCTCCTGGGTTCAGGCAATTCTCCTGCCTCAGCCTCCTGAGTAGCTGGGATTACAGGCACATGCCACCATGCCCCCCTAATTTTTTGTATTTTTAATAGAGATGGGGTTTCACCATGTTGACGAGGATGGTCTCGATCTCTTGACCTCGTGATCCACCAGCCTCCCAAAGTGCTGGGATTACAGGCTTGAGCCACTGCGCCTGGCCTTTTTTTTTTTTTTTGAAGATGGTATCTCACTCTGTTACCCAGTTACCCAGGCTGGAGTGCAGTGGCTTGATCTTGGCTCACTGCAACCTCTACCTCACAGGTTCAAGCAATTCTCCTGCTTCAGCCTCCTGAGTAGCTGGGATTACAAGCGTGCACCACCGCACCTGGCTAATTTTTGTCTTTTTAGTAGAGGCAGGGTTTCACAATGTTGGTCAGGCTGGTCTCGAACTCCTGACCTTGTGATCTGACAGCCTCGTCCTCCCAAAGTGCTGGGATTACAGGTGTGAGTCACCATGCCCAGACCCAAAGTAATGACATTGTTTTTGTTTTTGTTTTGAGATGGAGTCTCACTCTGTCACCCAGGCTGGAGTACAGTGGCAGGATTTCAGCTCGCTGCAACCTCCACCTCCTGAGTTCAAGCTATTCTCCTGCCTCAGCCTCCCAAGTAACTGGGATTACAGGTGGGCGCCACCACACCTAGTTAATTTTTTGTATTTTTAATAGAGGTGGAGTTCCACAGTGTTAGCCATCTGTCCGCCTTGGCCTCCTAAAGTGCTGGAATTACAGGCGTGAGCCACCACACCCAGCACTGCCAAGTCTTCAGGACATGCAAACAACATATGACAGGCCTATGTTGTGAGGAACTGGGGGCCCCTGCTGACAGCCAGTGGGAAACTGAGGCCTCTGCTAACAGCCTCGTGAGGAAGCCACCTTGAAAGGGAATCCCTCAGCCCCAGTCACACCTTCAGATGACTGCAGCCCGTACCAACCCCTTAGCCACAACCTCATGAGACCCTGAGTAGAACCCTGCATGCAGCTGCACTGTTTCTGAATTCCTCACCCACAGAAACAGATGATAAGTATTTGTTTTCTCTTAACATGTTTATTTTACTGGGTGTGGTGGCTCACACCTATAATCCCAACACTTTGGGAAGCTGAGGTGGGTGGATAGTTTGAGCCAAGGAATGCGAGACTAGCCTAGGCAAGATGGTGAAACCCCATTTCTACACTAAATAAATAAATAAGTTAGCCAGGTGTGGTGGTCTCTGCCTATGGTCCCAGCTACTTGGGAGGCTAAAGTGTGAAGATCTCTTGAGCCCAGGAGGTCAAGGTTGCATTGAACTATGGTAGCACCACTGCATTCCAGCCTAGGTAACAGAGTGAGACCCTGTCTCAAAATAATAATAATAATAATAATAATAATAATAATAAAATGTTTATTTGAAGTTACTAAGCTTTGCATAATTTGTTATATAGAAATAAATAGGGCAAAGTCACCCAATTAACAATTCTTCACACTTAAAAGGCATTGTTGACCTTGTGCAGTGGCCCACACCTGTCATCCCAGCACTTTGGGAGGCCAAGGCAGGAGGATCACTTGAGAGCCCAGGAGTTTGAGACCAGCCTAGGCAACATAGTGAGATCCCATCTCCACCAAAAATAAAATTAAAAAAAAATAGCCAGGCATGGTGGTGCATGCCTGTAGTCCCAGCCACTTGGGAGGCTAAGGTGGGAGGACCACTAGAGCTCAAGAAGTCAAAGCTGCTGTGAGCTATGATTGGGCCACTGTACTCCAGCTTGGATGAAAGAGTGATACCCTGTCTCAGAAAATAATAAATAAAGTAAAAATAAAAAGGTATTTCACTCCAATTGAGGAGGGAAACACAATGTGAATAAAAGACATAATATTTTTTTCTGGGTCTTTTTAGTCAGTTTAAAAAAAAGACACAATAAAAAGATGTATTGGCTGGGCACACTGGCTCTCGCTTGTAATCCCAGCACTTTAGGAGGCCAAGGCAGGTGGATCACTTGAGGTCAGGAGTTCAAGACCAGCCTGGTTAACATGGTGAAACCCCATCTCTACTAAAAATACAAAAATTTGGCCAGGCGCGGTGGCTCATGCCTGTAATCCCAGCACTTTGAGAAGCCTAGGCAGGTGGATCACCTGAGATAGGGAGTTCGAGACCAGCCTGACCAACATGGAGAAACCCGGTCTCTACTAAAACTACAAAATTAGCTAGGCATAGTGGCACATGCCTGTAATCCCAGCTGCTCAGGAAGCTGATGCAGGACAATTTCTTGAATTTCTTGGACCCAGGAAGTGGAGGTTGCGGTGAGCTGAGATCACACCATTGCTTTCTAGTCTGTGCAACAAGAGCGAAACTCCATCTCAAACACACACACACACACACACACACACACTAGCGGGGCGTGGTGGTGGGCACCTGTAATCCCAGCTATTTGGGAGGCTAAGGCAGGAGAATCACTTCAGCCTAGGAACTGGAGGTTGCAGTGAGCCAACTGCATACTCAATCAGTTGGAGCCACCATACTCCAACCTGAGCAACAAGAGCAAAACTCCATCTCAAAAAAAAAAAAAAAAACCCAAAAAGATGTATCAAAAGCTAAGGTAATTTCTAAACAAAGACATCTGCTTTCCTGAGGATTTTGTGCAATGTTGCTAAGAAAATAAAACTTCCGGGCTGGGCACGGTGGCTCACGCCTGTAATCCCAGCACTTTGGGAGGCCGAGGCGGGTGGATCACAAGGTCAAGAGATTGAGACCATCCTGGTCAACATGGTGAAACCCCATCTCTTCTAAAAAAAAAATACCAAAAAAATTAGCTGGACATGGTGGCGTGTGCCTGTAATCCCAGCTACTCAGGAGGCTGAGGCAGGAGAATTGCCTGAACCCAGGAGGTGGAGGTTGCGGTGAGCCAAGATTGCGCCATTGCACTCCAACCTGGGTAACAAGAGCGAAACTCCGTCTCAATTAAAAAAGAAAAAATAAAAGAAAACTTCCCTGGAGAAGCCACTTCCTTAGTTAGCAATCCTGTCACGGCTCTCTACACCTGTAGGTGAGATCTCATCCTTCCCAGAACTGCCATGATGACCTGTTTGTATTTGTCATGGCATGAGGCATGTTTTGCATTGACCTATGTGTACTTGACTCAATGCTGGTGCCAGCCTGTGTTCCAGAAACCCTGTGCATCTCCCAGCACCACCCTTGGTGTCCATGGGTTGCAGCCTCATTGCCTGTTTATTTGATGGGGCCAAATCCTGGCTGCCTTCACATCCTAATTCCCCAGAATGATTTGCAATGGCTGAGATAGGCAGATGTGAAGATCTTGAAAGTCTTGGCCAAGAATGAGCAAGTCTTCTGAGATCCTTGGAGGTCAAAGATGTTGGGAGCTTCAGAGATCTGCTTGACCTTCCTCTGAAGTTGATCTCAACTTTAACCCCCAGCCTACTTGCCTGCCACCTCCATGTGATTCTTTTTATTTTTCTCTCAAACCCAAGTCTAAAAGGAACAGATTGGGAAAAAGAAAAAAAAAGATTTATAATTGTTCTCTTTGGCGGTTTTATATCCGTTCCAGAACGTTAGCTATGCTCAGGAAAACTCAGTTTTCTCCCCTCAATTCGTTTTTTTGAGGGTTTAAAATTTTTATTTATTTATTTATTTAGACATGGAATTTCGCTCTTGTTGCCCATGCTGGAGTGCAATGGCATGATCTCGGCTCACTGCAACCTCCACCTCCTGGATTCAAGCAATTCTCCTGCCTCAGCCTCCCGAGTAGCTGGGATTGCAGGCATTTGCCACGACACCCAGCTAATTTTTTGTGTTTGTAGTAGAGACAGGGTTTCTCCATGTTGGTCAGGCTGGTCTCAAACTCCCGACCTTAGGTGATCCACCCACCTTGGTCTCCCAAAGTGCTGGGATTACAGGCGTGAACCACTGCGTCCAGCCAATATTTATTTATTTTTTGAGATGGAGTCTGACTTTGTCACCCAAGCTGGAGTGCAATGGCATGATCCTGGCTCACTACAACCTCTGCCTCCTAGATTCAGGTGACTCTTGTGCCTTAGCCTCCAGAGTAGCTGGGATTATAGGGACCCAGCCACCATGCCCGGCTAATTTTTTTGTATTTTTAGTAGAGACAGGGTTTCATCACGTTGGCCAGGTTGGTCTCAAACTCCTAACCTCAAGTGATCCACCCGCCTTGGCCTCCCAAAGTACTAAGATTTCAGGTGTGAGCCACTGCATCCAGCCTTGAGGGATTTTTTTTTTTTTTTTTTTAGGGAGATGAGGGTCTTGCTGTGTTGCCAGACTGGACTGGAACTTCTGGGCTCAAGTGATCCTCCATCCTCAGCCTCTTGCATAGCTGGAACTGTAGGTATGAGCCACTGCACCCAGCTATACCCCCTAATTCAAGACAAATAGTTTTCTTCTTCTTGTTCTTTTTTTGGGAGACAGAGTCTTACTCTATCACCCAGGCTGGAGTTCAGTGGCACAATCTCGGCTCACTGCAACCTCTGCCTCCCGGGTTCAAGCGATTTTCCTGCCTCAGCCTCCCAAGTAGCTGGGTTACAGGTGCCCGCCACCACACCTGGCAAATTTTTGTATTTTTAGTAAAGACGGTGTTTCAACATGTTGGCTAGGCTGGTCTCGAACTCCTGACCTCGTAATCTGCCTGCCTTGGCCTCCCAAAGTGGTAGGATTACAGGCGTGAGCCACCACACCTGGTCTCCTTTACTTTCTTAATAAACTTGCCTTCATTAAAAAAAAAAAAAAAAAAAAAAGAGGCCAGGTGCAGTGGCTCACACCTGTAATCCCAGCACTTTGAGAGGCCAAGGCGGGTGGATCATGAGGTCAGGAAATCAAGACCATCCTGGCCAACATGGTGAAACCCCGTCTCTACTAAAAATACAAAAAAATTAGCTGGATGTGGTGGCGCATGCCTGTAGTCCCAGCTATTCAGGAGGCTGAGGCATGAGAATTGCTTGAACCCAGGAGGTGGAGGTTTTAGTGAGCTGAGATCATGCCACTGCACTCCAGCCTGGTAACACAGTGAGATCTCGTTTCAAAAAAAAAAATAAATAAAGAAAGAAAGACTAGATACAGCCAGGCTCCGTGGCTCACACCTGTAATCCCAGCACTTTGGGAGGTCAAGGCGGGCAGATATCAGAAGGTCAAGAGATCGAGACCACCTGGCCAACATGGTAAAACCCTGTCTCTACTAAAAATATAAAAATTAGCCGGGCATGTTACTTGCGAAGCTGAGGCAGGAGAATCACTTGAACCCAGGAGGCCAAGGTTGCAGTGAGCCAAGATTGAGCCACTGCATTCCAACCTGTCAACAGAGCGAGACTCCATCTCAAAAAAGAAAAAGAAACACTAGATACAATAAAACACACTCAACAGCTGATAGTGGTATTGTAAAATTGTATTTATTGACTTGTAAATATATTTGCAACATATTGTTTGATGAAAACATAAAGTAACAACAATTTTTTTTCTGTGTAGCATAATGCCATTTTTTTCTAGCAATGAAATATTCTATAAAAGTCAGCTTGGATATACCATCAAATGTTAATAGAACTTATCTCTGGGTTGTGAAGTTAGAGGTAATATTTTGCTCTCATTAGTGCTATGCCATATTTTTTCTTCTTTTTGTTTCTTTTTCCTTTTTTGTTGAGAGGGAATCTCACTCTGTCACCCAGGCTGAAGTGCAGTGATGTAATCTCAACTTGTTGCAACCTCGGCTTCCTGAATTCAAGTGATTCCTGTGCCTCAGGCTCCTGAGTAGCTGAGATTATAAGTATGCACCACCACTCCTGGCTAATTTTTATACTTTTAGTAGACAGTATTTCACTGAATTGGCCAGGCTGGTCTCAAACTCCTGACCTCAAGTGATCTGCCTGGCCTCGGCCTCCCAAAGTGGCTGGGATTACAGGCGTGAGCCACTGCACCAGGATAACTGTTCCACATTTTCTAATTTTGTTCTAGTCAACATTCATGTGTAAGTACATCTAGAACACAAAAGGGTTAAATAAGATTTTCTCTTTTAAAGATACAAGAATTTAAGCTTTCCTTACATAATTTGTGTACTAAACGTTTTTAAATAAAAGGAAATTTTATGTTCTCTTTCATATTTATATTTGCAAGTTTTTCTACAAGGACGAGGCTTTTCTTTTTTTTTTTTTTGAGACAGAGTTTCGCTCTTGTTACCCAGGCTGGAGTGCAATGGCGCGATCTTGGCTCACCGCAACCTCCACCTCCTGGGTTCAGGCAATTCTCCTGCCTCAGCCTTCCGAGTAGCTGGGATTACAGGCACGTGCCACCGTGCCCAGCTAATTTTTTGTATTTTTAGTAGAGACAGGGTTTCACCATGTTGACCAGGATGGTCTTGATCTCTCGACCTCGTGATCCACCCGCCTCGGCCTCCCAAAGTGCTGGGATTACAAGCATGAGCCACTGCACCCGGCAGGACGAGGCTTTTCATTAAGGAAAGTTTACTATAGGCCTAGCACAGTGGCTCATGCCTGTAATTCCAGCACTTTGGGAGGCTAAGGCAGGAAGATCACTTGAGACCAGGAGTTTGAGACCAGCCTGGGCAACACAGTGAGAGCCCATACAAACACACACACACACACACACACACACACACACACACACACACACACAAGCCAAGTGTGGTTGCATGTGTCTGTAATCTTAGCTACTCAGGAGACTGAGGTAGGAGGATCACTGGAGGCCAGCAGGTCGAGGCTACAGTGAGCTATGATTGTGCTGCTGCACTCCAGCCTAGGCAACAGGTATGATGGAGCCACTGAACTAACGGCCTGTCTCTTTTAAAAATCTGAAAGGGAACTCCCGGCCGGGCACGGTGGCTCACACCTATAATCCCAGCACTTTGGGAGGCCGAGGCGGGTGGATCACGAGGTCAAGAGATCGAGACCATCCTGGTCAACAAGGTGAAACCCTGTCTCTACTAAAAATACGAAAAAAAAATAGCTGGGCATGGTAGTGCGCACCTGTAGTCCCAGCTACTTGGGAGGCTGAGACAGGAGAATTGTTTGAACCCAGAAGGCAGAGGTTGTGGTGAGCCGAGATTGTGCCATTACACTCCAGTCTGGGTAACAACAGCGAAACTCCGTCTCAAAAAAAAAACCAAAAATAAAATAAAATAAAATAAGAGGGAACTCCCGTGCTGATCAGTAGTGGGATTGTGCTGATGAATAGACACTGCACTCCAGCCTGGGCAACACAGCGAGACCCCGTCTCTTAAAAAAAAAAAAAAAAAATTAAAAGGGGCCAGGCATGTAGGTTACGCCTGTAATCCTAGCACTTTGGGAGGCCGAGGTGGGTGGACCACTTGAGGTGAGGAGTTTGAGACCAGCCTGGCCAACATGGTGAAACCCCATCTCTACTAAAAATACAAAAAATTAGCTGGGTGTGGTGGTGCATTCCTGTAATCCCAGCTACTCAGTGAGCTGAGATTGAGCCATTGCACTCCAGCCTCGGCAACAAAAGTAAAAATCCACCTCAAAAAAAAAAAAAAAAAAAAAAAATTTAGGGAAAGTTTAAAAGACAAACCTGCCAGGTGTGGTGGCTCACACCTGTAATCCAAGCACTTTGGAGGCCAAGGCGGGCAGATCACCTGAGGTCGGGAGTTCAAGACCAGCCTGACCAACATGGTGAAACCCCGTCTTTAGTAATAATAATAATAATAATAAAGAAAAACCCTGTAGCTCCTTTTCTTTCCTTTGTCTTCTGTTTTGCATCTCACTTTGCTTCCCTTCTTGTACAACCACCTGTAAAGCAAGAGGTGGGCAGGGAAAGGCAGGTGTTGATGTCAGTGGACACTGATGGCCCAGGGAGGGAGCAGGATGAGGAGAGCGTCCCCATGGGGAAGGCTTATGCCTGGAGAGAGAGAGCCTGAGCAGGGGCAGAGGTGTCCACATAGCCAGTGGCCTGGAGTAGGTGTTGGAGTGTGTTAAACCAAGTTTAGCCTAAAGCTGCCTCCTTACATATTTAAGTTTGGCCTAAAGGTTTTTCTGTACATCATGAACATAACAAGGAGAGGTGTAAACTGATGGTAGCCCACACCTGTGCCAATCACTGAGTTTTGACCAATCAAGTGTAGCCAACTGTTCAAGCCATGTTCAAATAAGGCAAATGCCAAGCCATAACCAATGGAGTTGTTTCTGTATCTCACTTCTGTTTTCTGTACATCACTTTCATTTTGCTGTCCCTAAATCTTCCATTTCCACCACGTGGCTGTGATGGAGTCTCTGAATCTGCTGTGATTCTAGAGGTTTCCCGGTTTGCGACTTGTGCATTGCTCAATTAATCTCCCCTAAATTTAATTCAACTGAAGAAGTTTATTTTTTCTTTTGAGACAGTCTCGCTTTGTTGCCCAATCTAGAGTGCGGTGGTGTGATCTCGGCTCACTGAAACCGCTGCCTCTCAGGCTCAAGGTGATTCTTCTGTGTCAGCCTCCTGAGTAGCTGGGATTACAAGCATGCACCACCACACCTGGCTAATTTCTATATTTTTAGTAGAGATAGGGTTTCACCATGTTAGCCAGGCTGGTCTTGAACTCCTGACCTCAAGTGATCCACCTGCCTTGATCTCCTAAAATGTTGGGATTACAGGTGTGAGCCACTGTGCCCAGCCAGTTTTTCTTTTAAGAAGTGTAAACAGTATGAGGACGTCTGCATGGGTTGGGGGTGGTGGAGTCTGGCAAAGGGAGTGGGAGCCCAAGCAGAGTGAGGAAGTGCCCAGGTGGTGGGGCAGCCAATGCAAGATGTTGAAACTTGGAGGTGACTGAAGAGGCATCCAGCATGGCAGTAGATCAGTTTCACATGGAGGATTGGTCAAATAGGTATGGATTTTAAGGATAATGTAAAGTATCTCACTGTCAGAGAAGAGAGTTAAAGATATGAAAAAGAAGCCGGGAGCAGAGGCTCACGCCTATAATCCCAGCACTTGGGGGCCGAGGTTGGCGAATCACGAGGTCAAGAGTTCGAGATCAGCCTGGCCAACATAGTGA
This sequence comes from Callithrix jacchus, assembly GCF_049354715.1. NCBI lineage: Eukaryota > Metazoa > Chordata > Mammalia > Primates > Cebidae > Callithrix > Callithrix jacchus. The sequence continues at coordinate 44,292,441 of NC_133506.1, read as the reverse complement.
AACCCCTGTCTCTACTAAAAATACAGAAATTAGCTGGGTGTGATGGTATGCACCTCTGGTTCCAGCTACTCGGGGAGACTGAGGTGGGAGAATCTCTTGAACCCAGGAGGAGGAGATTGCAGTGAACCAAGATCACGCCATTGCACTCCAACCTGGGAGACAGTGTGAGACTCCATCTCAAAAAAGAGAAAAGAAAAAAAGATATGAAAAGCCTACTTTATTATCAGCCGGGGGCACCCCTATGAAAAATTATTTACTAATCTAAAATATCAAATTTATCCCGGGCGCAGCGGCTCGTGCCTGTAATCCTAGCACTTTGGAAGGCTAAGTTGGGCAAATCACTTGAGGTCAGGAGTGCAAGACAAGCCTGGCCAACATGGTAAAACCCGGTGTCTACTAAAAATACCAAAGTTACCTGGGTGTTATGGTGGGAGCCCAGCTACTCGGGAGGCTTGAAGCTGGGCAGTGGAGATTCCATTGAGCTGAGATCACACCAGTGCACTTCAGCCTGGGCAACAGAGGAAGACTCTGTCTCAATAAATAAATAAATAAGTAAAATTTCAAATAAAGGTAATAAAAGAAAACATTTTTGAAAAATATATGAAAAGGGAGAAAACTAGAACGAATCTTGTGCTGTTGGGTTGGGATCGGGGTATTGCTGCTGACTCATGGCTTTCAGTGTATGGGGAAATAAGTATAGATGCAAATTTGTATGTACGAGTGTGCACGTGTGTGTGTGTGTGTGTGTAATACGTGCATTCAGTGGTGTGCTGGAATCAGATCGTAACTGCTCAAGAGAGTCATTGTGGGAGTGTCTCCCCAATGTCATGTTCAGTGACATCATGTTGGTAGTCTGAACCATGATGCAAGTATTTACACCATAGAAATCAGCAAACATTACCAAACACTAAAAATTCTCTCTGCCCATTTCCCTGATAAATCACATTTATCAGCACATCACTGCCTCGCTTCCCTAGCTCTGGGGCTACATAGAGGATCTGGAAATAGTGACTCACAGTAGCAATGAAGCTGTCTGGTGTCTAGATCTTTGCTTTTAAAATACCATTCTACACTAATAGGAACCAGAGTTACTTGGAGAAATGACTAATTCCAGGGTTGGGACAGGAAAAGTGCATGATTTTTCTGGAACATCTTGTTGGATCAGAAAGCAAGGAAGTGCTCAAAGTATGATGGGATATGCAAACCAAACAAAACTAAACTCAAACCTCTGTCTTGTTCCTGATCTCAGATTTCCTCTGAGAAATCGAAGATCCTTAGAGGAACTTTTTAGAGGAAATCTGAGATCCATAGAGGATAGTTTTAGAGGAAATCCTTAGAGGAAATCTAAGATCTTTGCTTTTGCTGGGCGCGGTGGCTCGTGCCTGTAATCCCAGCACTTTGGGAGGCTGAGGCGGGTGGATCACGAGGTCAAGAGATTGAGACCATCCTGGTCAACATGGTGAAACCCCGTCTCTACTAAAAATACAAAAAATTAGTTGGGCATGGTGGTGCGCGTGCCTGTAGTCCCCGCTACTCAGGAGACTGAGGCAGGAGAATTGCCTGAACCCAGGAGGCGGAGGTTGCGGTGAGCCAAGATCGTGCCATTACACTCCAGCCTGGGCAACAAGCGTGAAACTCCATCTCAAAAGCAAAAAAAAAAAGATGTTTGCTTTTGCTACTTCTCTTCAATGCAGTACTGGAAGTCCTAGCCGGAGCAATTAGGCATGAAAGAGAAATAAGGCCAGGCACGGTGGCTCACTTATGTAATCTCAGCACTTTGGGAGGCCGAACGAGGTGGGCAGATCAATGAGGCCAGTAGTTCGAGACCAGCCTGGCCAATATGGTGAAACCTGGTCTTTACTAAAAATAAACACAACTGGCTGGGCACAGTATCTCACACCTGTAATCCCAACACTTTGGGAGGCTGAGGCAGGCGGATCATGAGGTCAGGAGTTCAAGACCGGCCTACCAAAATGGTGAAACTCTGTCTCTATTAAAAATACAAAAAAATTAGCTGAGCATGGTGGCACACACCTGTACTCCCAGCTACTCGGGACGCTGAGGCAGGAGAATTGCTTGAACTGGGACCTGGGAGGCAGAGGTTGCAGTGAGCTAAGATCATGCCCCTGCACTCCAGCCTGGGCTACAGAGCAAGACTCTGTCTCAAAATAAATAATTAAATAAATAAAATTAAATTAATTGGCCAGGTATGGTAGTATACATCTGTAATCTCAGCTTGGGAGGTCAAGGTACAAGACTCACTTGAACCCAGGAAGTAGAAGTTGCAGTGAGCCAAGATTGTGCCACTGCACTCCAGCCTGGGTGACAAAGCGAGACTCTGTCTCAAAAAAGAGAAAGAGAAATAAGAAAGAAAAGGCATTGAAATTGGACAGAAAGAAGTATAACTAGGCCAGGCACTGTGGCTCATGCCTGTAATCTTAGCAATTTGGGAGGCCTAGGTAGGAGGATCACTTGAGCTCAGGAGTTTGAGACTAGCCTGGGAAACATAGCGAGACCCTATCTCCACAAAAAATTAAAAATTATCTGGGTGTGGTAGTGAGTGCCTGTACTTCCAGCTACTCAGGAGGCTGAGGTGGGAAGATTGCTTGAGCCCAGGAGGTTGAGGCTGCAGGGAGCCATGACTGTACCACTGCACTACAGCCTAGGGAACAGAGTGAAGACCTTTCTCAGAAGAAAAGAAAAAAAAAAAAACAGAAGAAGTAAAATTATCTCTCTTCCAGGATCACATGATTAGATATGTAGAAAACCCTAAGATTCCACCAAAAAAACAAACAACACCCTCTTAGGGAGGTGGGAGGGAAAAAAAACACCCCGTTAGAACTAATAAATGAATGTAGTAAAGTTGCAGGATACCAAATAAACACACATATCAACTGCATTTTTGTACATTGACAATGAACAACCTGCAAAGGGAATTCCATTTATTTGTTTTGTTTTGTTTTTTTGAGATGGAGTCTTACTCTGTCACCCAAGCTGGAGTGCATCGGTGCAGTCTTGGCTCACTGCAACCTCTGTTTCCTGGGTTCAAGCAATTCTCCTGCCTCAGCCTCCTGAGGAGCTGTGACTACAGGTTGCTGCCACCACACCTGGCTAATTTTTGTATTATTAGTAGAGACAAGGTTTTACCATCTTGGCCAGGCTGGTCTCCAACTCGTGACCTCAGGAGATCCACTCTCCTCAGCCTCCCAAAGTGCTGGGATTATACGCATGAGCCACTGCAGCCAGCTGGGAATTCCATTTACAATAGCATCAGAAAAAGAAATACTTAGGACTAAATGTAATCATGGAAGAAAGAGAGTTGTACGATAAAAATTACAAAATGTTTTTTTTTTTTTTGAGACAGAGTTTTGCTTTTGCTACCCAGGCTGGAGTGCAATGGCGCGATCTCGGCTTACCGCAACCTCTGCCTCCTGGGTTCAGGCAATTCTCCTGCCTCAGCCTCCTGAGTAGCTGGGATTACACACACGCGCCACTGTGCCCAGCTAATTTTTTTTGTATTTTTAGTAGAGACAGGGTTTCACCATGTTGACCAGGATGGTCTCGATCTCTTGACCTCGTGATCCACCCGCCTCGGCCTCCCAAAGTGCTGGGATTACAGGTGTGAGCCACCACACCCGGCCCACAAAATGTTCTTGAAAGAATTTTTTTTTTTTGAGACAGGGTCTCTTTCTGTTGCTCAGGCTGGAGTGCAGTGGTGTGATCTCGGCTCACTGCAACCTCCACCTCCTGGTTCAAGGGAGTACATCCTGCTAATTTTTGTATTTTTAGTAGAGATGGGGTTTCACTATGCTGGCCAGGCTGGCTCGAACTCCTGACCTCAAGTGATCTGCCCCACTTGGCCTCCCAAAGTACTAGGATTACAGGCATGAGCCACCATGCCCACTCCCTGGCCTTGAAAGAAATTTTGAAAGACATAAATAAACAGAAAAACATCCCATGTTGATGGATTGGAACAATTAATATTGTTAAGATGTCTATATTACCGTCTCCTTGAAGTCTGGGTATTTGGGGAGGAAAAAAAGATATCTTTACTACCAAAAGAGATTTACAGATTCAATGCAATTTCTCTCAAAATTCCAGTGATATTTTTTCCTAGAAATAAAAAAAAATCCTAAAATTTACCCTAAAATTCAAGGAAACCCCAAGCAAACAAAATAATCTTGAAAGAGAAGGAACAAAATTGGAGGTCTCATATTTCCTGATTTCAAAACATACTACAATGATATGGTGATTCAAACTATGTAGGACTGGCATAAAAACAGACATATAGACCAATGAAACAGAATAGAGAGTGCAGACATTAACTTTCATATATATGGTCAACTGATTGTCAACAAGGGTTCTAAGACCATTCAACAGGGAAAGAGCAGTCTTTTCAACAAATGGTGTTGGGAAAACTGGATATCTACATGCAAAAAAAAAAATTAAAGTTAGATGCCTACTTTATTTATATTTTATTTTGTTTTGTTTTATTTTTGAGATAGAATCTCCCTCTGTCACCCAGGCTGGAGTGCAGTGGCACGATCTTGACTCACTGCAATCTCTGCCCCAGGGTTCAAGTGATTCTCCTGCCTCAGCTTCCTGAGTAGCTGGCACTACAGGAGTGCGCCTCCATGTCCAGCTGATTTTTGTGTTTTTTATTTTAAGTAGAGACAGGGTTTCACTATGTTGGCCAGGCTGGTTTTGAACTCCTGACCTCAGGTGATCTCCTGCCTCAGCCTCTCAAAGTGCTGGGATTACCAGAGTGGCCTGGCCTGGACCCCTGCTTTATACTTCATATAACAACTTGACCAAGTGTGAAGGCTCATGCCTGTAATCCCAACACTTTGGGAGACCAAGGTGGGAGGATTGCTTGAGCCACGGAGTGATCAACCTAGGCAACATTGTAAAACCTTGTCTCTACAAACATACAAAAAAAAAAAGAAAAAGAAAAAGAAAAGAAAAATTTAGCTAGCTGCGGTGGCAAGATCCTGTAGTTCTAACTACTTGGGAGGCTAAGGTGGGAGGATTGCTTGAGCCTGGAAGATAAGGCTGCAGTGAGCCATGATTGTGCCACTGCACTTCAGCTTGGGTGACAGAGTGAGACCCTGTCTCAAAAAAAAAAAAAAAAAAGTACTCAAAATGGAACAACAACCTAGGCATAAGAAGTAAAACTATAAAACTTTTATTTTTATTTGACATGGAGTTTCGCTGTTGTTACCCAGACTGGAGTGCAATGGTGCGATCTCGGCTCACCGCAACCTCTGCCTTCTGGGTTCAAGCTATTCTCCTGCCTCAGCCTCCCGAGTAGCTGGGACTACAGGTGCGCACCACCATGCCCAGCTAATTTTTGTATTTTTAGTAGAGACGGGGTTTCACCTTGTTGACAAGGATGGTCTCGATCCCTTGACCTCGTGATCCACCCGCCTCGGCCTCCCAAAGTGCTGGGATTATAGGCGTGAGCCACCGCGCCTGGCCTGTAAAGGTGTAAAACTTTTAGAAGAAGGCCAGAAGCAGTGGCTCATGCCTGTAATCCCAGCACTTTGAGAGGCCGAGGTGGGTGGATCACGAGGTCAAGAGATCGAGACCATCCTGGTCAACATGGTGAAACCCCGTCTCTACTAAAAATAGAAGAAAACACAGGGGGGAAACCTCATGACATTAGATTTGGTAATGATTTCTTGGATATGACACCAAAAGCACAGTCAACAAAAAACAGATTTTGAACCTTATCAAAAATTTTTAAATTTGCATTGACATTCTCAAGAAGGTGAAAAAATCCACAGATTGAGAGACAATATTAGCAAATTATGTATCTGATAAGGTATATAAAAATGTTTACAACTCACTGGTTATGGTGGCTCCCACCTGTAATCCCAGCACTTTTCGAGGCCAAGGCAAGAGAATCACTTGAGGTCAGGAGTTCGAGACCAGCATGGCCAACATGGTGAAAACCCATCTCTACTAAACATACAAAAATTAGCCAGGCATGGTGGCATGCACCTATAACCCCAGCACTTTGGAAGGCTGCAGCAGGCGGATCACCTGAGGTTGGGATTTCGAGACCAGCCTGACCAACATGGGGAAACCTCATCTTTACTAAAAATACAAAAAATAGCCAGGTGTGTTTGCACATGCCTGTAGATCCCAGCTACTCAGGAGGCTGAGTCAGGGGAACTGCTTGAACCCGAGAGGCAGAGGATTCAGTGAGCTGAGATTGCGCCATTGTACTCCAGCCTGGGCGACAGAGCAAGAGTCTGTCTCAAAAAAAAGGAAGATTAAAAAAAGAGAAGAGAGAAAGAGAAAGAAAGAATAAAAAAAGAAAGGAAGGAAAGAAAGAAAGAAAGAGACAATATAATAACTGTTGGTAAGGCTGTGGAGAAATAGAAACCCTCATAAATTACTGCTGGGAATGTAAAATGGTACAGTCACTTTGGAAAATATTTAGCAGCTCCTCAAAAAGTTAAACATATGCAAAAGAATTAAAAACATGGCCAGGCTTGGTGGCTCACATCTGTAATCTCAGCACTTTGGGAGGCTGAGGCGAGAGGATCACCTGAGGTCACAAGTTCGAGACCAGCCTGGCCAACATGGTGAAACCCCCATCTCTACTAAAAATACAAAAAATTAGGCCTGGGCATGGTGGCTCATGCCTGTAATCCCAGCACTTTGGGAGCCCAAGGTGGGAGGATCACCTGAGGTCAGGAGTTCGAGAACAGCCTGTCCAACAATGTGAAAGCCTGTCTCTACTAAAAGTACAAAAACTAGCTGGGTGTGGTGGTGCGCACCTGTAGTTCTAGTTACTTGGGAGGCTAAGGCAGGAGAATCCCTTGAACCTGGGAGGTGGAGGTTGCAGCGAGCTGAGATTGCGCCACTGCACTCCAGCCTGGTGACAGATGAGACTCTGTCTCAAAAAAAAAAAAAAAAAAAAATTAGCCGGGTATGGTGGCAGGCGCCTGCAGTCCAGCTACTTAGGAGGCTAGGACAGGAGAATCACTTGAACCCAGGAGGTAGAAGTTGCAGTGAGCCAAGATCATGCCATTGCACTCCAGTCTGGGTGATAGAGCAAGACTCTGTCTCAAAAAAAAAAAGAAAAAATTAGAAACATATGCCAGGTTGGGTGCAATGGTTCATGCTTATAGTCCTAACACTCTGGGAGGCTGAGGCAGGTAGATGGCTTGAGCCCAGGAGTTCGAGACCAGCCTAGGCAATATGTTGAGACTCTCTCTCTACAAAAAAATAAACAAAATTAGCTGAGCCGGGTGGCATGCTCCTGTAGTATCTATCGTCTACTTGGGAGGCTGAGGTGGGAGGATCACCTGAGCTCAGGAGTTTGAGGCTGCAGTGAGCTGGGATTGTGTCACTAGGTGACAGAGTAAAACCTAGTCTCTAAAAAATTTATATATGTATGTATTTATATATTTTTTGTACAAACCTCTGCGCAAATATATATATATATGTATCCACACAAAATCTTGTACATGAATATTCATAGCAGTATAATTCAATAGGCAAAAAACAGAAACAACCCTAATGTCCATCAGTTGATAAGTAGATAAGGAAAATGTGACATATATCCATACATTGAAATACTATTTAGCAATAAAAAGGAATTAATTACTGCCACATGCTACAAATGAACCTTGAAAACATGTGCTAAGTGAAAGAAGCCAGTCACATATTGTATAATTCTATTTATGTGAAATGTACAGAGGCAAATGTATAGAAACAGAAAGTAGATTAGTGGTTGCCAAGGGCTTAGGAGAAAGAAGAATGATTCTTTGTGGGCATGCTGTTTGTATTTGGGGTGATGAAAATGTTCTGGTTGGGCAAGGTGGCTCATACCTATAATTTTAGCACTTTGGGAGGCCAAGGCGGGATAATTGCTTGAGCCCAGGAGTTTGAAACCAGCCCCCCAAAAAAGCTGGACATGGTGGTGTGTGCCTATAGTCCCAACTGCTTTGGAAGCTGAGAATGGAGAATGACTTGAGCCTGGGAAGTTGAGTCTTCAGTGAGCCCAGATTGTGCCACCACACTTCAGCCTGGGCTATAGAGTGAGCCCCTAGCTAAAAAAAAAAAAAAAAAAAAAAAAAAAAAGAATGCCGGGTACAGTGGCTCATGCCTGTAATCCCAGAACTTTGGGAGACCAAGATGGGCAGATCACAAGGTCAGGAGATTGAGACCATCGTGGTCAACATCGTGAAACCCTGTCTCTACCAAAAATACAAAAATTAGCTGGGCGTGGTGGCCCACACCTGTAGTCCCAGCTGCTCAGGAGGCTTAGGCAGGAGAATCACTTGAACCTGGGAGGCAGAGGTTGCAGTGAGCTGAGATCAGGTCACTGCACTCCAGCCTGGCAATAGAGCAAGATTCCGTCTCAAAAAACAAAAACAAACAAAAAAAACTGGCTGAGTGTCGTGGCTCACGCCTGTAATCTCAGCACTTTGGGAGGCTGAGGCAGGTAGATCACTTGAGATCAGAAGTTCAAGACCAGCCTGATCAACATGGAGAAACCCTGTCTCTACTAAAAATAAAAAGCTAGCCAGGTGTGGTGGTGCATGCCTGTAATGCCAGCTACTTGGGAGGCTGAGGCAGGAGAATTGCTTGAACCTGGGAGGCAGATTCCCAGATATTGCAGTGAGCTGAGTTCATGCCATTGCACTCCAGCCTGGGCAACAAGAGCAAAACTCTGTCTCTAGAAAAAAAAAAAAATGAAATGAGATACATGCTACATTGTAGATGAACCTCAGAAACATTATGCTAAGGAGAAGAAGCCATACCCGAAGGTTGCATATTATTTGATTCCATTCATATTGATTATCTAGAATAGGTAACTCTTCTATAGGTAAAGAGGAAGCAGATTGGTAGTTGCCAGAGATTTTGGGAATCAGATAATTGAGGGGTGGGGGTTAACTGCTTAATGAATGCCAGGTTTCCTTTTGGAGTGATTAAAACATTTTGGAACCACATAGAGATTGTGGTTCAATAACATTGTGAATGTACTAAATGTCATGACAATAAAATGGCTAATTTTATATTACATGAATTCACCTCAATATATAGTTTCTAAAAAGAAAAAATTAAAAGGAAGAGTTGCAGTGTTGAGGATAATAGAAAAGTCATTTTACCATTTACGAAGATACAAGCACAAATTTTTCAACCAAGAAAAGCCAGACATGATTACATAACCCTGCTCTCCCTGTTAACAGTAATTCAAACAATATGCAAAGTGTAAGTGCCAAGTCTGTTTTCTGCTATGTAAATACAAGTCTGTGTTAGGAAAACAGCTGTGTGCTTTTTGACAGCTCTAGAGTTTGAAAACCTAGTGATGTAGAATTTTCCCCTGCCACTACCAAACACAAGGAGGAGAAGGAGGAAAAAAAGGAGAGAGAGAACAGGAGGAAGAAAAAAGTTGGTTTCCCATCCATGAGTAAAATCGCTAAGAAGCACATTTGCCCCCTGGAATGGGAAAAAACTTCATTCCTGAAGGACAATGATTTCTAACCTAGCATTGTATACCCAGCTAAATTATCCATGAAGTGTGAGAACGGAAAAACATTTCCAGATGCGTAGTGTCCAAATTTTCTCTTCTCTGCCCCTTTGTCAGGAAATGAGTGGAGGATGAGTTAGAAAACTATGCAAAAGGAACTCATGGAATTCAGGAAACGGGAGATCCAGCCCAGGAAAGAGGCTAAAGCAAGACATAATGCCATAGCTGCCTGACTGGTCTGGAGAGGAGTCCATGCCAATCAGAGATAAGTATACAGAAAACTAAGCATAGCCAATTTATTTTTTTAATTATTATATATATTTTTTGAGATGGAGTTTTGTTCTTGTTGCCCAGGCAACAAGATCTCAGCACACTGTGCAATGGTGTGATCTCAGCACACTGTGACCTCTGCCTCCCAGGTTCAAGTGATTCTCCTGCCTCAGCCTCCAAGTAGCTGGGTTTACCAGGTATCTACCACCTTGCCTGGGTAAATTTTCTATTTTTAGTAATGATGGGGTTTCACCATGTTAGCCAGGGTGGTCTCAAACTCCTGACTTCATGTGATCCACCTGCCTTGGCCTCAAAAAGTGTGAGATTACAGGTGGGAGGCACCATGCCTAGCCTTCCTTTTTCTTTTTTTTTTTTTTTTAACTATAGAGATGGGGTTTCACTATGTTGTCCAGCCAATTTATTGATCAGGTGGGACTCATGCATAGGGTGTAGGCAGAAAACAAGTTGTTTTTGTTTTTTTTTCTAAGACAGCGTCTCGCTCTGTCACCCAGGCTGGAGTGCAATGGCATGATCTCTTCTCACTGCAGCCTCCACTTCCCAGGTTCAAGAGATTCTCCTGCCTCAACCTCCCTAGTAGCTGGGACTACAAGCGTGCATCACCACACCCAGCTAATTTTTGTATTTTTAGTAGAGACCAGGTTTCACCATATTGGCCAGGCTGGTCTCGAACTCCTGACCTTGTAATCTGCCCACCTCAGCCTCCCAAAGAGCTGGGATTACAGGCATGAGCCACTGTGCGCATCTGAAAACAAGATTCTTCTTTGCATGTTCAGTTTGTCTCTGGGAATGCAGTTCTTCTCTATACCTTGAATGAAATCTACGGTAAGTCCCATGGCTTTTTTTTTTTTTTTTTTTTTCAGATAGAGACAGGGCCAGTTGCAGTGGCTCACATCTGTAACCCTAGCACTTTTGGAGGTCGAGGCGGGCAGATCACTTGAGCCAAAGAGTTTGAGACCAACCTGGCCAACTTGGTGAAACACGTCTCTACTAAAAATACAAAAATTAGCTGGGCGTGGTGGTGTATGCCTGTAATCTCAGCTTCTCAGGAGGCTGAGGTGGGAGAATCACTTGAACCTGGGAGGAGGTAACATAGTGAGCCAATATTGCACCACTGGACTCCAGCATGGGTGACACAGTGAGACACTGTAAATAAATAAATAAATAAATAAATAAACAGACAGAATCTCACTATGTTACCCAGCCTTGTTTTGAACTCCTAGCCTCAAATAATGCTCCTGCCTTGGCCTCCCAAAACTATTGCTTTCTTAGTGACTCTCAGATAATAAAATTCTCTTGGGCAGGATGTGGTGGCTCATGCCTGTAATACCAGTACTTTGAGAGGCCAAGGCAGGCAGATCACTTGAGGTCAGGAATTTGAGACCAGCCTGGCCAACGTGATGAAACCCCATCTCAACTAAAAATACAAAAAAAAAAAAAATTAGCTGGGCCTGTAATTCCAGCTACTCAGGAGGCTGCTATGGAAAAATCACTTGAATCTGGGAGGCGGAGGTTACAGTGAGTCGAGATCATGCCACTGCATTCCAGCCTGGGTGACAGAGCAACACCGCATCTTAAACAACAACAAAAAATTCTCTTGGTCACTTACAACCCCAAACAGACTTAGTTCAGTAATTAAAAAACCCATTTGCATGCATTAAGCTGCAAATCATAGGAAATTGTCTTTTTTTTTTTTTTTTGAGTTATAAAGAAATGAACATTGGCAATTTCTTTTTTTTTTTTTTTTTTGAGACGGAGTTTCGCTCTTGTTACCCAGGCTGGAGTGCAATGGCGTGATCTCGGCTCACCGCAACCTCCGCCTCCTGGGTTCAGGCAATTCCCCTGCCTCAGCCCCCCGAGTAGCTGGGATTACAGGCACATGCCACCATGCCCAGCTTATTTTTTATATATATATTTTTTGAGACGGAGTTTCGCTCTTGTTACCCAGGCTGGAGTGCAATGGCGCGATCTCGGCTCACCGCAACTTCCGCCTCCTGGGTTCAGGCAACTCTCCTGCCTCATCCTCCCGAGTAGCTGGGATTACAGGCACGTGCCACCATGCCCAGCTAAATTTTTGTATTTTTAGTAGAGTCGGGGTTTCACCATGTTGACCAGGATGGTCTCGATCTGTTGACCTCATGATCCACCCGCCTTGGCCTCCCAAAGTGCTGGAATTACAGGCTTGAGCCACCGCGCCCGGCTGAACATTGGAAATTTCATTTGATTCACTCTAATGAGCGTCAAAACTTCAAAATTCATTTAAATTTAATTAACTTCCCTTCTCCCCATTCAGCTTGCTTTGGATTGGCCACATGAGAACAGAAAAAGAGGCCTGCCTGAAGGACTTCTCTAATTTTTCCACCCAGGCCTTCCACTAACCCTTCTCCACTCATGAGTCTGCCCCTGCCTCCTCCAGGATAGAAGGGGGCAGTGGAGGCGAAAGAAAAGTGGCAGTGTGGACACTCTGACTTGGGAGGTGCTTACAAGGGACTGACTATTCCTCTCCCAGAGGACTTTGGGCTTTTCTTTTTTGAGGCAGGGTCTCACTTGGTCACCTAGGCTGGAGTGCAGTGGTGTAATCATAGCTCACTGCAGCCTCAAATTCTTGGGCTCAAGTGATCCTCTCACCTCAGCCTCCCAAGTAGCTGGAACTACAGGCGCATGCACCACCATGCCTGGCTAATTTTTAAAAAATTATTTTTTTGGCTGGGCACGGTGGCTCACATCTGTAATCATAGCACTTTGGGAGGCTGAGGCGGGTGGATCATGAGGTCTGGAGATCAAGACCATCCTGGCCAACATGGTGAAACCCTGTCTCTACTAAAAATACAAAAATTAGCTGGGTGTGGTGGCTGGTGCCTATAATCCCAGCTACTGGGAGGCTGAGGCAGGAGAATCACTTGAACCTGGGAGGCAGAGATTGCAGTGAGCCAAGATCATGCTACTGCACTCCAGCCTTGTGGCAGGGTGAGACTCTATCTCAAAACAAAAAATTTTTGGCCAGGCGTGGTGGCTCATGCCTGGAATCCCAGCACTTTGGGAGGCTAAGGTGGTGGATCATGAGGTCAGGAGTTGAAGACCAGCCTGGCCAACATAGTGAAACCCCATCTGTACTAAAATATATAAACATATTAGCTGGGCATGGTGTCGCATGCCTGTAGTCCTAGCTACTCGGGAGGCTGAGGCACCTCCTCCGGGAGGTGGAGGTTGTAGTGAGCCAAGATCGTGCCACTGCAGTCCAGCTTGGGAAACACAGTGAGACTTTGTTTCAAAAAAAAATTATTTTATTTTAAATCTATCTATCTATCTATCTATCTATCTATCTATCTATCTATCTGTCTATCTATCTATCTATCTATATTTGAGACAGAGTTTTGCTCTTGTTACTCAGGTTGGAGTGCAATGGTGCGATCTTGACTCACTGCAACCTCTGCATCCTGGAGTCAAGTGATTCTCCTGCCTTAGCCTCCTGAGTAGCTGGGATTACAGATGCCTGCCACCATGCCCAGCTAATTTTTTGTATTTTTTTTTTTATAGAGAAGGGGTTTCATCATGTTGGCCAGGCTGGTCTGGAACTCCTGACCTCAGGTGATCCACCTGCCTTGGCCTCCCAAAATGCTGGGATTACAGGCATGAGCCACTGCACCCGGCCATTATTTATTCATTTATTTATTTTAAATAGAGGCAGGGTCTTGCTATGTTGGCCAGGCATGGTGGCTCACTGCTATAATCCCAGCATTTTGGGCAGATCACTTGAGTCCAGGAGGTTGAGGCTACAGTGAACCATGACCATACCACTGCACTCTAGCCTGGGTGACAGAGCAAGACAGAAAAAAACAGAAGGAAGATGCCAAGAGGAAGAGTTGAGTAGACATTGTTTTTCATGATAAGCTTCTTAAAATTATTTGATTCTGTCTCCTTTTTTTTTTAAAGACGGGATTTCACCATGTTGGTCAGGCCGGTCTTGAACTCCCGACCTCAGGTGATCCGCCGTCTTGGCCTCCAAAGTGCTTGGATTACAGGCGTGAGCCATCATGCCCAGCCTATTTGATTCTCTAAACTATGAATACTTATTACTTTGATTAAGAAAATTAATTTTAGACCTTCCTGGTCAACAAGGTGAAACCCCGTCTCTACTAAAAATACAAAAATTAGCTGGGCATGGTGGTGCGTGCCTGTAGTCCCAGCTACTCGGGAGGCTGAGGCAAGAGAATTGCTTGAACCCAGGAGGCAGAGGTTGCAGTAAGCCGAGATTGTGCCATTGCACTCCAGTCTGGGTAACAACAGCGAAACTCTGTCTCAAAAAAAAAAAGAAAATTAATTTTGGCCAGGTACAGTGGCCCATGCCTGTAATCCCAGCACTTTGGGAGGCCAATGTGGGCAGATCACTAGGTCAGGAGATTGAGACCATCCTGGCCAACATGGTGAAATCTGTCTGTACTAAAAATACAAAAATTAGTATTTTGGGGATTACAAGTATGTGTGGCAGCACGTGGGAGCAGCTACTTGGGAGGCTGAGGCAGGAGAATCACTTGAACCCGGGAGGCAGAGGTTGCAGTGAGCCGAGATCGCACCACTGCACTCCAGCCTGTCGAGAGCTAGACTCCGTGTCAAAAAAAATTAATTTTAAAAACTGTTATAAAGCATATAAATTATCTAGAGACCAATCAATATTTGGATATAACAAGAGCACTTGTGTGCATAATGAGAAGTAACTTGCACAAAGCCAAAAGCTATTTTGCGTGACCAAAATGCACTCCATCATTATGAAGAGAATGACTCCCTTTAGCCTTCTGCCTCCAGTATAATATGAAAATACGTTCTAAACTGACATAGCGAAGGATTTGCTTTTCCCATTGGGTTACTTGGTATTAAATTTAAGAAATAACCAGGTCAGCTAAGCCAACAGGGGCTATCTTGTTGACCTAGAATGAACTCATGATTACTGCTTCTCTCCTCAATTACCCTTGAGCCCATAATTTTTTTTTTTTTTTTTGAGACGGAGTCTCTTTCTGTCACCCAGGCTGGAGTGCAGTAGCACGATCTCTGCTCACTGCAATCTCCGCCTTCTGGGTTCAAGCGATTCTTCTGCCTTAGCCTCCCAAGTAGCTGAGACTACAGGTGCATGCCACGACGCCTGGCTAATTTTTGTATATGTTTAGTAGACATGGGGTTTCACTGTATTGAGTAGACTGGTCTCGATCTCTTGACCTCATGATCCACCTGCCTCGGCCTCCCAAAGTGCTGGGATTACAGGCATGAGCCACCACGCCCGACCAAGCCCATAATATTTCTATACAAAATCTTGTGAAGAGTTTTTTTTATGACAGTGGGTGGAGAAAAAGACCAAGAGTGGGGTGGGCATGGTGGCTCACACCTGTAATCCCAGCACTTTGAAAGACTGAGGTGGGTGGATCATATGAGGTCAGGAGTTTGAGACCAGCCTGGCCAACATGGCAAAACCCTGTTTCTACTAAAAATACAAAAAATTAGCTGTACATGGTGGTGGGGGCCTGTAATCCCAGCTACTTGGGAGTTCCGAAGCAGGAGAATCACTTCAACCTGGGAGTCGGAGGTTGCAGTGAGCCAGGATTGTGCCACTGCACTCCAGCCTTGGTGATACAGTGAACTCTGTCTCAAAAAAAAAGAAAAAAGAAAAAGATCAGGAGTAAAAAAGAGACAGGCTCTTCATGTAACCTTTTGAGAGTAGGGTCCTGTTTGTGTTGTTCATCTCAGTATTCTTAGTGCCTGATATAATTAAGGCTCAGTAACATCTATCTATTGAGTGATTAAATGAGTGATGGTAATGCCTTACTTTCCCAAGGTCTATAAGGATGTGAATAAAGTTATTATAAGTTATATCTGTAATTAGTAGATCTATGAAAAGTCAACACGTAAGATAGCCCTTAGTAAAAGGTACATCATGGGTACCTTGGGAAGAAGCCAATAATAAATATTAAAAAATGTGTCAGGCACAGTGGCTGTAATCCCAGCACTTTGGGAGGCTGAGACAGGTGGATCATCTGAGGTCAGGAGCCTGGCCAACCTGGGGAGACCCTGTCTCTAATAAAAAATACAAAAATTAGCCAGGTGTGGTGGCAAGCATCTTAATTCCAGCTACTCAGAAGGCTGAGGCAGAAGAATCGCTTGAACTCGGGAGGCAGAGGTTGCAGTGAGCCGAGATGGCACCACTACACTCCAGCCTGGGCGACAGAGTAAGACTCCATATTAAAAGAAAAAAATATATATACATATAAACATATATATGTATATATACATACTATATATAATACATAATGTAAAATCCACCAATTGCATAAGGAGATATGCAAGAATGTTGACAGCAGCCTTGTTTACTATAGCAACAAAGTACACCAACCTAAATGAGGTAAATATAAAATGACATATCCAGGGCCAGGCGCGGTGGCTCACGCCTGTAATCCCAGCACTTTGGGAGGCCGAGGCGGGTGGATCATGAGGTCAAGAGATCGAGACCATCCTGGCCAACATGGTGAAACCCCGTGTCTACTAAAAATACAAAAAATTAGCGGGGCATGGTGGCATGTGCCTGTAATCCCAGCTACTCAGGAGGCTGAGGCAGGAGAATTGCCTGAACCCATGAGGCGGAGGTTGCGATGAGCTAAGATAGCACCAATGCACTCCAGCCTGGGTAACAAGAGCAAAACTCCGTCTCAAAAAAAAAAAAAAAAAAATGACATATCCATTTGTTGGCGTACTGTACAGCATTGAAAATGAACAAAATAGAACTACATGTATAAATATAGATGAACCATTCAGAATGTAATGTTGAACGGAAAAAAGCAAGTCGTAAAATAATTCAAATAACATGATCCCATTTCTATAAAATTTTAAAGTGTACAACAAAAAATACAAAAATTAGCCTGGCATGGTGATGCACAAGTATGGCCCCAGCTACTCAGGAGGCTGAAGTGAGAGGAGGATTGCTTGAGCCTGGGAGGTGAAGTCTGCAGTGAGCAGAGATCATGCCACCACATCCTGAGGGACAGAGTAAAGGAGTGAGACTCTGTTTAAACAAAAAAAAAGTAGGCCAGGTGTGGTGGCTCACACCTGTAATCACAGCACTTTGGGAGGCTGAGGCCCTGAAACCCTGTCTCTGCTGAAAATACAAATATTAGCTGGGTGTGGTGGCACATGCCTGTAATCCCAGCTACTCAGGAGACTGAGGCAGGAACATCTCTTGGACCCAGGAGGCAGAGGTTGTAGTGAGCCAAAATCATGCCATTGCACTCCAGCCTGGTTGACAAGAGTAAGACTCCATCTTAAAAAAAAAAAAAAAGTTTTCTTCGAACTGCGGCTTGCTTTTTTATTCTCTTTACAGTGTCTTTCCTTGTTTTAATTTATTTTTTCTTAACCGCTGATCATTATTCCATTGTATGAATGTGTCATGACTTATTTTGCCAATCTTAGGTTGATGGATATTGACGTTATTTCTAAATTTCTGCTATTACAAACTGTGCTTCTGTTAATATCCTTGAATTCACGTTGTTGCTTCTTTTTTTTTCTTTTTTGAGACAGAATCTCGCTGTCACCCAGACCGGGGTACTGTGACACCATCTCTGCTCACTGCAACCTTTGGCTGCTGGGTTCAAACAACGAGCTGGGATTACAGGCATGTGCCACCATACCTCACACCTGGCTTTTTTTTTTTGAGATGGAGTCTTGCTCTGTCACCCAGTCTGGAGTACAGTGGTGCGACCTCAGCTCACTGCAACCTCCACCTCCTGGATTCAAGCTATTCTCCTGCCTCAGCCTCTGGAGTAGCTGGGACTATAGGCGCTCACCACCACACTGGGCTAATTTTTGTGTTCTTAGTAGAGACGGGGTTTCACCATATTGGCCAGGTTGGTCTTGAACTCCTGACCTTGTGATTTGCCTGCCTTGGCCTCCCAAAGTGCTGGGATTACAGGCATGTGCCACCGCGCCTGGCTGGCTATATTTTCTTACTAATTTTATGTCTAAAGCCAGAAGACTTTAGACATGGCTTGTATAGTACCAAAACAAAATCCTGATTGTATTTTTCTTTTCTTGCGATCTCATTCAATATCTTCTAAAATGTTAATGTATTTTTTCAGTCAGGGTCTCACTCCAAGTCTGGAGTGCAGTGGTACAATCACAGCTCATTGCCACCTTGACATCCTGGGCTCGAGCAATCCTCCTACTTCAGTCCCCCAAGTAGCTGGGACCACAGGCACATGCCACCACATTTGGCTAATTTTTTCTGTACTTTTTTTGTAGAGTTGGGATTTTGTCATGTTGCCCAGGTTGTCCTTCAATGTTTTGATCAACTGATATATATATATATATATATTTTTTTTTTTTTTGACACAGAGTTTCCTTCTTGTTTCCCAGGCTGGAGTACAATGGTACAATCTTGGCTCATGGCAACCTCCCCCTCCCGGGTTCAAGCAATTCTCCTGCCTCAGCCTCCCGAGTAGCTGGAATTTCAGGCATGTGCCACCATGCCCGGCTAATTTTGTATTTTTAGTAGAGACGGGGGTTCTCCCTGTTGATCAACTGATATATTACTGATGCAGATGGAGCCTTCCTAGCCAAGAACATAGCCTATATTTCTCTTTGTTCAAGTCTTTTTCTGTATCCCTTTGCAGGATTAAAAAATTTTTCTTCAAACAGATAATGCATATTTCTGGCAAAGTTTATTTCTATGTGTTTTTCTTTTTCCACTGCTTTGTAAATGGGGTCTTCCATCATATCTTTTTTGCCTTGTTTTGTTGAGATGGAATCTCACTGTCACCCAGGTTGGAAAGCAGTGGTGGGCTCTCAGCTCATTGAAATCTCTGCCTCTCCGGTTCAAGTGATTCTCCTGCGTCAGACTCCTGAGTAGCTGGGACTACAGGTGTGTACCATCTGTAGTCCCAGCTATTTGTTTAGTAGAGGTGGGGTTTCACCATGCTGGCCAGGCTGGTCTCAAACGCCTGACCTCAAGTGATCCACCTGCCTCTGCCTCCCAAAGTGCTGGGATTACAGGCATGAGCCACCACACCCAGCCCTATTATATTTTTATGCCTTGTAATTTTTGCTGTAAGATTTTGATATATCCTTAAGGGAGCAGGCTACACCAAACAAGCTTGATAATTGCTTCTTTAGGCTAGCAAGTAGTTCTCAATCTGTCTTTCTGTGCTATACATATGACAGGTGACCCTGACATCCACCAATCAATCCTGCAGGTGTTCCCTGTTTCTTAGGGGCGTTAGCAGAGATAAGCAAGGCTGTGATTTTTTTAGCAGTCTATGGTAATTTATCATATACCTATTGTCTCCTGGCACTGTGTTAGGGGCCAGGGACCATCATGGTGACTAAGACAGGCTGAGTCTGCTGTCATGGAAGTCGATCACTTATTCTTAGCCTAATAAATATATTCAACTGAAAACTGAAAAATTATAAGGGTACAAAGTTCTACTAAGAGGCTATGAGAGTGGAACACAGATAATTCGTCAAAGATTAACATTCACGCTTGTAATCCCAATGTTTGGGAGGCCGAGGCGGGTGGATCACTTGAGATCATAAGTTCAAGACCAGCCTGGCCAACATGTTTAAACCCTGTCTGTACTTAACATACAGAAATTAGCTGGGTGTGGTAGTGTGTGTAATCCCAGCTACTGGGGAGGCTGAGGTAGGAGAATCACTTGAACCCAGGAGGCAGAGGTTGCAGTAAGCCGAGATTGCACCACTGCACTCCAGCCTGGGTGACAGAGCAAGCCTCCCAAGTAGCTGGGATTACAGGTGTGAGCCACCTCACCCATCCAAGAAAAGTATAATCCTTAGATAAAAATCAATTTATCAGGCCAGGTATGGTGGCTCGTGCCTGTAATCCCAGAATTTTGGGAGGTTGAGGTGGGTGTATCATTAGAGGTCAGGAGTTTGAGACCAGCCTGGCCAATAAACAGGAGCATTGCTTGAACCTGGGAGGCAGAGGTTACAATGGGCTGAGTTCAGACCACTGCAGTCCAGTCTGGGCCACAGAGCAAGACTCTGTCTCAAAAAATAAAACACAAAAATACAAAAATTAGCCAGGTATGGTAGCACATGCCTGTAATCCCAGCTACTTGGGAGGCTGAGGCACGAAAATCGCTTGAACCTGGGAGGTGGAGGTTGCAGTGAACTGAGATTGCACCATTGCACTCTAGCCTGGGCAACAGAGTGAGACTCAAAAAAAAAAAAAAAAAGACTGGGTGCAGTGGCTTACCCCTATAATCCCAGCACTTTGGGATGCTAAGGGGGGTGGATCACCTGAGGTCAGGAGTTTGACACCAGCCTGGCCAACAGAGCGAAAACCCAACTCTACTAAAAACACAAAAATTGGTTGGGCGCGGTGGCTCAAGCCTGTAATCCCAGCACTTTGGGAGGCCAAGGCGGGTGGATCACGAGGTCAAGAGATCGAGACCATCCTGGTCAACATGGTCAAACCCCGTCTCTACTAAAAATACAAAAAAAAATTAGCTGGGCACGGTGGCGCGTGCTTGTAATCCCAGCTACTCAGGAGGCTGAGGCAGGAGCATTGCCTGAACCCAGTAGGCGGAGGTTGCGGTGAGCCGAGGTCGCGCCATTGCACTCCAGCCTGGGTAAGGAGCGAAACTCCGTCTCAAAAAAAAAAAAAAAAAAAACCACAAAAATTAGCGGGGCCTGGTGGCATGTGCCTGTATTCCCAGCTTCTGGAGAGGTTGAGGCAGGAGAATCACTTAAACCCGGGAGACAGAAGTTGCAGTGAGCCAAGATCACACCGCTACACTCTAGCCTGGGTGACAGAGCAAGACTCTGTCTCACAAAAAAAAAAAAATAACGTCTCACAGGGCTTTTGTGAGCTTTGCATCAGAGAGCCGAGCTCACAGCATTGCATTCCAGCCTTGGCAACAGAGTGAGACTCTTCTCTCAAAAAAAAAAAAAAAAAAAAATCAACGTCTCACAGGACTTTTAGGAACTTTGCATGTTCCCATTCCTTAATATAAATGCATATAATTTATCTTGTGAGAAGGAACACACAGAATTTATCATGAGGTACTTAATGCTCACAGTTTCTTGTGAACCAAGAACACACAGCTTCTGTCTTTTTCCCTAGATAAATAAAAATTATTCCTTAATTACTTGGCAAGAGTCAAGTGGTCTTTAGGACCTTGGAAGAGAATTTGACTGACAGTTTCTAGGTACAAATAGAAGAAAACCAATCTAAGTGACCCACGCTAGGTCAGGTACGGTGTCCCATGCCTGGAATAATCCCCCCAGTACTTTGGGAGGCCGAGGCAAGAGGACTGCTTGAGCCCAGAAGTTTGAGACCAGCCTGGGCAACTTACTAAGACCCTGTCTCTATAAAAAATTTAAAAATTAGCTGGGTGTGGTGGTATATGCCTGTGATCCCAGCTATTCAGGAGGCTGAGGTAGGAGGATTTCTTGAGCCCAGGAGGTTAAGGCTGCAGTGAGCTCTGTTCACGTGGCTACACTCTAGTTAGGTGATAGAGTGAGACCCTGTCTCAACAACAACAAAAAAGAGATGTAGAAGGAGGAAAGAAAATTGAGACTGGAAGTCATAGACCCACCACTTTCGCCCTCATGGGTGACAGCAAAACCACCTTTGATGAGATTGTCTGATTGTGCCCATGACCCCAGCTTTGGGTTTAGGGAGAGCTCGCTGCATCTGCTCCTTTAGCCAAGGAGCTATGAGATCCACACTGCTTGGAAGTTAGAAAGAAAAAAAAAAGGCTGGGAGTGGTGGCTCACGCCTGTAATCCCAGCACTTTGGGAGGCCGAGGCGGGTGGATCATGAGGTCAAGATATCGAGACCATCCTGGTCAACATGGTGAAACCCCATCTTTACTAAAAATACAAAAAATTAGCTGGGCATGGTGGTGCGTGCCTGTAGTCCCAGCTACTCAGGAGGCTGAGGCAGGAGAATTGCCTGAACCCAGGAGGCAGAGGTTGCAGTGAGCCGAGATCGCGCCATTGCACTCCAGCCTGGGTAACAAGAACGAAACTCCATCTCAAAAAAAAAAAAAAAAGAGGTCAAAGGATTGAGACCATCCTGGCCAACGTGGTGAAACCCTTTATAAAAAATAAATAAATAAGAAAGAAAGAAAGAAAAAAAAAGATCACTTTCAGCAGAGGGCTGGACAATATCTGAATGTTCCTAAGTACTGTCTTGGATGGGCACTAAAGGAACGGTGAAAGTCCTTTGACTATTTTCGGTGTTCTGAAACTCAGTCTCATTGCACTTCAGAAGAAGCAATGTAAGGAGGTCTTGTCTAGAGAAAGGTGTCCTCCCAGCCTTGGATAAGGCTCCAAAGCCTCGTTTGGAGGGGCTTCTTCAGACACAGCCGCTCATATTCTGAATTTATATTCCTTTGGCAAGAGAGATTGAGCAATATTTAAACTGAGAGATATCTGAGAGAGAGATAATTATTTTTAAATAGCAGGGAAGCAGTTCGAGTGAGCAGGAGAGAGGAGCCCTGTGCACTTGCAGTTCTTCACTCATTCTCCGTTTCCTGGACCTCTCACAACGCGAGCATAATTTTCGCTGAGTGTGATTCCAGAAGTTCAATATTCTCTACTGGCCACCCTGTTCTCCCTCCAACCTCCCATATAACATGGCTGCTACAAACCACGTAGTTTATCTAGATGTGGATAAAAGAAATAGCAATCTGGCACTTCTTTTATCTCACTATAAATTTTATTTTTTCTTTGAGACAGAGTCTCGCTCTGTCACCCAGGCCAGAGTGCAGCGGCGCGATCTTGGCTCACCGAAACCTCCGACTCCCTGCTTCGAGCGATTCTCCTGCCTCAGCCTCTCCAGTAGCTGACATATCTGGCGCCCGCCACCACGTCCGGCTAATTTTTGTATTTTTAGTAGAGACGGGGTTTCACCATGTTGGCCATGATGGTCTCAATTTCCAGACCTCGTGATCCACCCGCCTCGGCCTCCCAAAGTGCTGGGATTACAAGCGTGAGTCACCGCGCCCGGCCAAATTTTCTAAATTTATTTATTGTGTGTTTTACTCACACAAGAATGTAAGCTCCACGAGGGCAGGGATTTTTGTCTGTTCACCACTACATCCCTAGCTCTTGGCGGAATGCCTTGCATACAGCAAGCATTTAATGAACATTTACAGATGAAGGAAGAAACATTGCGGGAAGGAGAGAAACGAGGGCCAGAGGCAGGAGAAGAGGAAGAACCGAGAGAAGGAAGGAAGAAGGAAGTGGAGGAAAAGAAGGCAGGCTGGTTCTCCCAGCCCCGCTACTAGTCCAGCAGGCAGCGCGAAACTCCCACCGGAACTACAATTCCCGGCAGGCCCCGGGGCCCCAGGGCTGGCCGCAGCGGCTCAAACCGGACATGGCTTCACTCCCGCTGGGCTACCGGCGTGCCTTGCGAGCGCAGGTTGTGCCGCAGCGCCCGCCGGAACTTGTGGTCCTGGCCGCGGGTGGGGGTGGCGGCGGGCGGGGGCCGGGGGCGGGCGCCGGCCCCTCCCCCGTCACTTCCTGCCGGGCTGCGGGCGCCGGAGCGGCTCTTCAGCGTTTGCGCTGGCGGCTGCCGTGTCTTACTCGGCTCCCCCTTCCTTTGACCCCCCCCCCAGCCCGGCGGCGCCCGCCTTCTCCGTGGCCACTCCGCCTCTTCCCTCCCTTCGTCCCGTCCTCCTCTCCTTTTTTCCTTCCCTTCCCCTCCTCGCCGCCGCCGCCCAGGACCGCCGGCCGGGGGACGAGCTCGGGGCAGCAGCCAGGTGAGGCGGCCCGGCCCGGCCGGGCCTGGCGGGGCCCGCGCTGGCGCCGCGGCGGTGGGGAGTGGGCGGCGGGTGGGGCCTAGGCCTTGGCGGGCCTGCGCGCCCCGCCGCCTTCCCCCGGGCCTCTCTCCAGCCCGCGGGGCCTTCCCGGAGGAGGCGGGTCCTCCTGCGCCCCCCGCCTCGGGGCGCCCTGAGGCCTGGCCCCCGGGCGCCCCCATCCGCTTCAGCCCTCGCCGGGGTCACAAACAGGTGCCGTGGCCGCCTTTCCTCGTCCCGCATGGCGCGCGCGGGGATGCCGAAGTTATTCCCGGGGCTGAAGCTGGGGGTGGGGGGTCCCCGTTTTAGGTCCCCGAGAACTGGAGCCTCTCAGTCTCGCCGGCCCAGGTCTGCAGCTTAGTGGTTAAGAGCACCGCCCAGGTGTCCAAAACGGGTGCTAATCCCGGCTCTGCCCCATTAGGCAAGACACTTAAACTCTTTGTGTCCTGGTTGGAAAAGGGGCTGCTGATACAGTCCCTGCCTCTTATGGCTGTTAGGGTTCAGTGAAATGGGGCGTGTAAAGCGCTTATCAGAGTGCCAGACCCACAGCGTGTCCCAATAAACCGTCTGCATAATTTATTAGCGTGATATGAAGGATAATTTAATGGGTAGAGTGGATAGAAGTTGACCTACCTATCCGTTTGGGTTTCTTAGAGGCTCAGTGTTGCGCGTGCCCGTGTCCAGAGCCAGGGCATTGTTTTGAGTTGTTAACATCTGAAAGAGGCATACGCTTAATTGGAACACTGTAGTTGGCAGTCTGTAAACGATAGATGCTATTTCTTTCCATCTCCTCCGCTTAGCCAACTGCAGGATATTCACCAGCTCCCGCAGGATGAGCAACCTGTCCATTTCCCCCCGCCCGGCCATCATCCAGCTTCTTGTCATTCCATTTCTGGGAAAGTTGCTGGCAGAAGCTTCCCTTGTGTTAAGCAGACCTATCTGGAGCACTTGCAGTGTGTCAGGCTTTGAAGGGGGGGTGTACGAAAATGGAAAAATTTGTCTGTCTTTTCTTGCTCTACATCTCTTAAGTTTTTTCACCGAAGCTTTGCTTTTATTCCCCCCCTCCCTGATGGCTGACTTTCCTTTTAAGCCCTGGCCCCGCCTCCTTGTTGCAGTATTGCTTGTGTGGGAAGTTTTCTTGGGTTCCGCGAAGATACGTACTTCGGTCTGTCCTGCCACTGTTCTTTGGCCGTGTGGACCTTTTTAAGGGGTCACACTTCTCTTCTGCTTGTAGCTTTCATTGTTCAGAACGTGGTGGAAACAGTTAAATCAGGTTCCTGGTTGATTTTGGCCTTTCAGGAATCCGTGCTTACCAAATGTAAATTACGTTGCTACTTGTTGAGGTAAAAACTAAAAATATAGTTGGAGTGTAGAGGGAGCAGTTTCGGTTATCCTGGTGACAGGTGGGATTTTTAGAACAGCAACTTTATTAAAGGATACTGGGTTTTAAAAACTTTTGTACTTAGTTTTATAGGTGTACTCAAAGGAAATGCAACTTATGAATGTTAAATTTTATACGAGTAAGGAGTGTGTGTTTACCTGAGTGATCCTCCTGTATCGTTGTAGGCATTGAATTTCCTTAGTGAACTGAAAATATTTTGATTTATAACCATCTTTTAATAACACACATGTGGCAAAGTGCCCTCCTTGTTTTTGACAAATTTTCCTAGAATTTTCTTACAGCCTTTTTTTTTTTTGGAGATGGAGTCTCACTCTTGTCTCCCAGGCTGGAGTGCAGTCGGCTCACTGCAACTTCTGCCTCCCAAGTTCAAACGATTCTCCTGCCTCAGCCTCCTGAGTAGCTGGGATTACAGGTGCCTGCCATCGCTCCTGGCCTGAATTGCTCTTTTAAAACATGTGGGTCAGGCGCGGTTGCTTTCCTGTAATCCCAGCACTTTGGGAGGCCGAGGCGGGTGGATCACGAGGTCAAGAGATTGAGACCATCCTGGTCAACATGGTGAAACCCCGTCTCTACTAAAAATACAAAAAAAAAAATTAGCTGGGCACGGTGGCGTGTGCCTGTAATCCCAGCTACTCAGGAGGCTGAGGCAGGAGAATTGCCTGAACCCAGGAAGCGGAGGTTGCGGTGAGCCGAGATCGCGCCGTTGCACTCCAGCCTGGGTAACAAGAGTGAAACTCCGTCTCAAAAAAAAAAAAAAAAGTAAGCAGGCAGGGCACAGTGGCTCACGCCTGTAATCCCAGCACTTTGGGAGGTGGAGGCGGGTGGATCACGAGGTCAGGAGATCGAGACCATCCTAGCCAACATGGTGAAACTTCATCTCTACTAAAAATACAAAAAGTAGCCGGGTGTGGTGGCGGGTGCCTGTAATCCCAGCTACTCGGCAGGCTGAGGCAGGAGAATCGCTTGAACCTGGGAGGTGGAGGTTGCAGTGAGCAGAGATAGCGCCATTGCTCTCCAGCCTGGGCTGTCGCAAACTCCGTCTCAAAACAAAACACCACCACGTAACCAAACAACTAGTACACAAGCCGTATAAAGCATGTCTTCTATTGCTGTATCACAATGGCATATTGCAATAGGGAAATGGTATTTCGAATACCATTTTTTAAAAGTTTTTTTATTCTGGAAAATATGCAAAAATTGAATAGTATGTAGAACCCCATGTATTAGTCACTCAGCTCTAACAATTATTAACTCATAGCCAAGGTCGGTCTTGTTTCATGTTGCATCCCACTCTCAAACTAGATTATTTTGAAAGAAATTTTGAACATTGTATCAAAACATTAGCGATTTTGACTTTTACCAGATTGCCCCAGATTATTAATGTCACAGAATCTACTTTATTTTTTATTTTTATTTTTTTTTTGTTTTGAGATGGAGTTTTGCTCTTGTTACTCAGGCTGGAGTGCAATGGCGCGATCTCGGCTCACTGCAACCTCCGCCTCCTGGGCTCAAGCAATTCTCCTGCCTCAGCCTCCCGAGTAGCTGGGACTACAGGCACGCGCCACCATGCCCAGCTAATTTTTTGTATTTTTAGTAGAGACGGTGTTTCACCTTGTTGACCAGGATGGTCTCGATCTCTTGACCTCGTGATCCACCCGCCTTGGCCTCCCAAAGTGCTGGGATTATAGGCGTGGGCCACCACGCCCGGCCCAGAATCTACTTTTAGTAGAATCATAGTTCTCATTTTATTTGTTGGGCTTCTCTTCTCTCTTTATAGATGATTTCTGTACAGGAGAAAAGAAAAATATAGCTCTTGATCCAATGCTTTCACCTCAAAATCAAAATGCAGCCTTGCTTCTTTGTTGCTTACAAAAGCAAACATTCTTGAGCTATTAATGACTATAATTGAAAAGCTATCAGAAATACAGATTTCCCCGATCCTGTTTGGCAGAGATCTGACTGTTAACCCACTTTTATAGAGATAACTTTGTGTCAGAGTTACACTACAGTTAATAATTTGTAATGCAAACTTAGTTTCTTTACAGTAGTTGTGTAAATATACTGCTGTTACCTTAGGTTAAGAATTAAGCAAAAGATAATCTTCTGTTGTAGAATTGTTTTCAGAAGATCCCCCATCTGCTCTATTTGCAAATAACAAATTTAGCAAATATGAATGAAATCTTAATTTTTTTGAATGGTATGAAATCACAACGTAAGTGTTCACATTTTTCTTTGTTGTCTAAAAGATCTCTTACATTGGAAGTTGACAGGAATATTATAAATGTTTGTCATTGTTGCTTAACTTTTCAGATTTCTAGTCATGAATAGTTTTCCAGATTTTAGATCTATAACATTATTGCTTCAGTTTTGTAGGTTTACTTTTGAGCTTGGTCAGGTACAGTGGAAATGTTACATATTATGTTTTAGTTATTACTACCTGGAAGATGGGGAAGAATACACCTCTTAATTTTGATTTAGGAAAGAAACACCAGTTTAGTATCTGGGAAAGGACACAACACATTTAACAAAATGTGTAGTGCTTCCCATTAAGCTTAAAGTAAAACTTTTAAGCATTGAGAATTGTTACCATGAATATAATTTCTTCAGAATAAGTTGCTCTCGCTGGGCGTAGTGGCTCAACACCTATAATCACAGCACTTTAGGAGGCTGAGGCGGGTGGATCAACTGAAGTTAGGAGATCAAGACCATCCTTGCCTATGTGGTGAAACCCCGTCTCTGCTGAAAATACAAAAATTAGCTGGTGTGGTTGTAGGTTCTTGTAATCCCAGCTACTCTGGAGGCAGAGGCGGGAGAATCACTTGAACCTGGGAGGCGGAGGTTGCAGTGAGCCGAGATCGTGCCATTGCACTCTAGCCTTGGCAACGTGATTGAAACTCCATCTCAGAAAAAAAAAAAGTATGTATACTTGACATTTATTTTGGTGTTTAATATTAGAAGTGTTTTGGTCTTTATTTAAAAGTTTGATGATGTTTTTCTGACGAGAAATATGCCCTAGGAACCTAACTCTTGTTTGTGTCAATTAGCTTGTGTTAGTCTGAAGTCTCAGTTTCCAAGAACCTATCCATTAAGAGGATTTGCTGTATTTTTTTTTTAAATTTACTGTATTTTAAGTTTAGAAATGGGCATGACTCATGGAACTCTCCCCTAAAGTCCAAATCATTAATATCATACTGGGTGTTATCAGATATGGATGCTGCTTCATCTGGTCTCTTAGTCTCAGTTTGTAGGGCAACTTTCTTTGAGCCTTTTTACTGGATTCAGTAAGAGTGTAATTCAGTCTAAAGATGAAACTTTCATGAAAAAGTTATCTTTTTGTGGGATTCTATAAGCCAGTCTGTAGTTTGTTGCCCAGGCTGGTCTTGAACTCCTGAGCTCAAGTAATCCTCCCACCTCAGCCTCCCTAGTAGCTGGGATTATAGGCAGAGACCTTGTTTTCAGGAGCCTCTAAATTCGATCATCTTATTTGATGTCATGCCTGGTGATGCAGAATTGTTCAGTTTGAGGAAAGGTGAATTCCTCCCCTCTCAAATAAGAGCTTTGGGGTTGCTTTTTTCTCAGAATGGGATTTTAGAGCTTTCAAAACTGTTTAGATAATCCTTTTTTTTTTTTTTTTGAGACGGAGTTTCACTCTTGTTACCCAGGCTGGAGTGCAATGGCACGATCACGGCTCACCGCAACCTCCGCCTCCTGGGTTCAGGCAATTCTCCTGCCTCAGCCTCCCAAGTAGCTGGGACTACAGGCGTGCACCACATGCCTAGCTAAATTTTGTATTTTTAGTAGAGACGGTGTTTTACCTTGTTGACCAGGATGGTCTCGATCTCTTGACCTCGTGATCCACCTGCCTGGCCTCCCAAAGTGCTGGGACTATAGGCGTGACCACCATGCCCGGCCTTAGAGAGTTCTTTGACAGGTTTTTTTCCACGTGACTTAACAGGTGGTTTTACATTGACATCTGGTGATGGAGACATTTGTGATTGAAATGCTTCTGGTGTAATTTTCTACATGAGCTTTTTAAGACTTCACCAGAATCAAGGCTATACCATTTGTGTTGTTCCAGAAAATATAAATTGCCAGTTAATGGTTGAACTCTGAGAGGACAAGTTAGTTGGTATGGTTATTTCCCCCCAACGTTTTGTTATGAAAAAATTTCAAACATTTAACAAAGTTTATGAAGTTTTATTGTTCATCTCTTTAGATACCATCTAAATTTTAGGCAGAATTTGTTAAAGAAGTAGACTCAGGGAGCTCCCTCAAAGTATTATTTTTTTGAGATGGAGTTTCACTCTTGTTGCCCAGGCAACAATGGCATGATCTTGGCTCACCACAAACTCCGCCTCCTGCGTTCAGGCAGTTCTCCTGCTTCAGTCTCCCAAGTAGCTGGGAGTACAGGCATGCACCACCATGTATGGCTAATTTTGTATTTTTAGTAGAGATGGGGTTTCTCTGTGTTGGTCAGGCAGATCTTGGACTCCTGACATCAGTTGATCCGCCCGCCTAGGCCTCCCAAAGTGCTGGGATTACAGGCGTGAGCCACCATACCCTGCCCTGTTTGTTTATTTATTTCTGCCCTGTTTTATGGTGCTGAATACCATCTACTCTTTATCATTACCATTTTACCATACAGTATTATGAAGGTGTTATGAAGCTTGAATACTGTTGGCCAAATCCATTATTCTCACCTGCTGAGGAGATAGAGATTATAAATGTATAGCTATATTGAGCTTATCAAATGCCACTAGATAGATGGCTTGGATATCTGTCTTGTTGACAGCTTAATGCTCTGAACTAGAAAACCTTACTGCAAAGAAAAGTAATATTTTTTAAATGGTAAAATGAGAATTGCTGCACATAGCTTTATTTTTTAAGTGTTTATATTCCCATACTAGTGAATAAGGTTGATGTAACAGTGATTTATGTCACCAGGTAAGAGGAAGTAGAGAAAAGTCTCTGCAGGCTGTTAATTACTGTGTATTTTCTGGGATTACATATGTTTATTTGTTAAAGAAGTAGACACAGGGAGCTCCCTCAGAGTACATTTACTGAAAGCAAAAGTGGAAAAACCTATTTGAGAAAGTATTTGCTTTCTATTAAAAATTAGTCTTCTAAATATCAAATCTGTAACCCATATGGCTTCTGTTTAATCTGGAATCTAATTTGGGAAAGAAGTGTGATGACTATGTGGGTTTGTAACAGTAATGGAAGCAAAATTGGCCATTTCATTATGATAGAAATTTTGTGTCATGTCTCCAAGACAATAAAGGCTAAGAAAATCTATTTAAATACATTGGAATCTTTTCCCCGAATGAAAATTATTGCTGAGAGTCAAACCTTCATTAGATTGCCTCTATGTTTTTTTTGGGGGGGAGGGGGCTGAATCTCTCTCTGTTGCCCAGACTGGAATGCAGTGGCATGATCTCGGTTCACTGCACCCTCCACTTGCTGGGTTCAAGTGATTCCCGTGTCTTAGCCTCCCGAGTAGCTGGGACTACAAGTGTGCACTAGCATACCCAAGTAATTTTTTGTATTTTTAGTAGAGATGGGATTTCTCCATATTGCCCAGGCTGGTCTTGAGCTCTTAAGCTCAGGCAGTCTGATTACCTTGGCTTCCCAAAGTGCCAGGATTACAGGCTTGAGCCACTGTGCTGGACCTTGCCACTGTATATGATGTAGCAGTAGAACTGGTTGCTCAGTGAGTAGGTTGGTTTTAGTCAGCATGTTCTCTGATCCCATTAAAAAAATTTTTTTGGGGGGCTGGGCACGGTGGCTCACCTCTGTAATCTCAGCACTTTGGGAGGCTGAGGCGGGCGGATCACCTGAGGTCGGGAGTTCAAGACCAGCCTGGCCAACATGGTGAAACCCCGTCTTAAAAATAAGATAAAATTTAATTTAATTTTTTTTTTTTTTGAGATGGAATCTTGCTCTGTTGCCTGGGTTGGAGAGCAGTGGCTCCATCTCAGCTTACTGCAACCTCTGCCTCCCAGGTTCAAGCAGTTCTCCTGCCTCAGCCTCCTGAGTAGCTGGGACCACAGGTCCCACCACCATGCCTGGCTAATTTTTTGTGTTTTTAGTAGAGACGGGGTTTCACCATGGTAGCCAGGATGGTCTCGATCTTGTGCTCCACCCACCTCGGCCTCCCAAAGTGCTGGAATTACAGGAGTTGAGCCACTGTGCAGAGCCCCATTAAAATTTTTTTTACAAGTCACTGTAAGTTTATAGATGTTTATGTGTAAGGACAGGTTTATTGAATTTGCTGGATATTTTTTGCTATTGAGCTCTTACCATGTGCCAGGTTAGAATTACAGGGTGAAAGTTATTTTATGCAGAAAAGGAAATCTAAAAGGTCAGGTTGAATTTACCTAATAATATAAAAGTTGCAGTTTATTTAGCTCTTGCCTTGAACCAAAGAAAAGTGTTTCTTAGACTCTATATGTTGTATTTCTAATACTCACAAACATCTTTGCAGAGTAAGGGTCATTATAACTGAAAATACAGAAGTCCTTCTGAGACACCGATAACTGGCTCAGGACCGTGAGCCACCAAGTATTAGTTTTAGAGCACAGGCTGGTCTGGCTTCAAAGTCAGTGCTCTTTTTACTGAACCATGCTTTGTCTCTAACTTATGCTTAGGTCCTTTTTGTTTAGGATAATTGATTCTGCTTGTCATTAGCGCCCCTCCACCTTTCCCCACCACAGCAGCTAGGATGAATTGTGCTCGCTAGAACCTTAGATCAATTTGAAAGAAAGTCTGGTTAAGTAATAGTCTTTTAAATGGACCCTTGAAATAGCTTTCCAGTTTATTTTTATTTATTGTGTCAAATTAAGCTAAAACTTAAAGCTGATCCACAAGTTTGTGTCTGGGGAGGGGCTGTCTTACTAACCTTTGTGTTGAAGAAGGCCAGCTCCTAAATTACTGCTATCATGTGTCGTGAAGTTTGTTAAAAATTGCCAGCCCACACCTGTAATTCCGTCACTTTGGGAGACCAAGGCAGGTAGATCACCTGAGGTCAGGAGTTTGAGACCAGCCTGGCTAACATGGGGAAACCCCTGTCTCTACTAAAAATACAAAAATTAGCTGGGTGTGGTGGTGTATGCTTGTAATCACAGCTACTTGGGAGACTGAGGCAGGAGAATGGCTTGAACTCGGGAGGCAGAGGTTGCAGTGACCCAGCATTGCTCTTGACTCAAAACAAAAAACAAAAACTATAGTCCACGTTGTTGCTAAATAATTCATTTCTTCTGAATTCTAACGTTCTGCTTTATTGTAAATGAGTTAACTAAGCTTCCAATTAACTTTATAGGGTAGGTGCTGGTTGCCCTCTTTGCTTCCTGGCCGTTTCTAACATCCCTTTTGTGGCTAATACTGTTAGGAGTATTTAATGCAGCTTTCTGTTTGGAATCGAACTGCTTCTTCAACAATTTTGTTGTACTTTCTTTGAATTGGTGATCTGAATCAGAAGCTTCTTTGATATTCCACCCGGGCAGCAGTCTTCTCTTATAGCTAATCTTAAAAGGATGGATCAATGAAATTAAATCTGCCTTTGGATTTGAGCTTTTAGTGAGATGGTGTCTGAAGTTCCATTTTGTGTTTAACCTCAACTGAGGCTACCATGTAGTCTATAATGACATAGCATGTCTCACTAATCACTAAAACGTGTTGGAAATACACCTTGGGAATGAAGTGAGCAGATAATGCTGTTTACATTGTTACTATATTGGCTCCCCTCAGAGATGAGCTTTAGGATCTAACTAGATCTTGTCTGATTCTCTCATGTCTTTGCTTATTTGAAGTCTCTATACCTTCTGTAGATTAAAATTAACTGAGGCATGAATTTTCTACCCTTGCAGATTCTACCCTCACACAAATAGGGCCATTGTCTGCTGAAGCCATTGTGACTTTATGCAGAATGCTGGGCAGTCCTTTCCTCTGTCAGAAAGAACAATTTATATATGATAGGTCTGATTATGCTTGGAAGCTTATGTTCTTTGTTGCTCAATTGAACCGACCTGCTCATTTAGGCTCCATGACCCTTTACCTAGATGACAGTCAAATAAAGTTTGGCAAATAAGTTTCCTTTTGGTTTATCATTGAGTAAACTTTTGCAACCTGTAATGTTTAGCAAGTGACTATTTCTAGATAGTAATTTTCCCTTTTAGTTGAGAATTTATTGAAGCACCAAACATAAAGAATAAAGTGAAATAAGCTTTCTTTTGCATGAGGGACTTTCTAAAATTTGCTACTTTTTATCTTCTTAATAGTGTGATTTGAATGTGACTTTTTATTATCATTTTATAATGTCAGTGTGGTCTACCCTAATAATATTAATGAACAGCTGACTTTGGCATGGCATGTCATACTTTTTTTTTTGAGATGGAGTCTTGCTCTGTCGCCCAGGCTGGAGTGCAGCGGTACAGTCTCGGCTCACTGCAACCTCCATCTCCCGGGTTCAAGCCATTCATTCTCCTGTGTCAGCCTCCTGAGTAGCTGGGATTACAGGCGCCTGCCACCATGCCCAGCTAATTTTTTGTTTTTAGTAGAGACAGGGTTTCACCATGTTGGCTAGGCTGTTCTAAAACTCCTGACCTCATGATCTGCCTGCCTTGGCCTCCAAAGTGAGGTTATAGGTGTGAGCCACCTCCCTGGCCAGCATGTCATAGTTTACAAGCATTTCACTTACATTACCAGTTAATCCACCCAAGAATCATATGATTACTGTTTTATTAATCATATCAAATTGTGGTAGGCTGGGTGCGGTGGCTCATGCCTGTAATCCCAGCACTTTGGGAGGTTGAGACAGGTGGATTACTTGAGGTCAGGAGTTGGAGACTAGCCTGGCCAAAACCCCGACTCTACTAAAAATACAAAAATCAGCCAGGTGTGGTGGTGGGCGATTGTAATCCCATGGGAGGCTGAGGCAGGAAAATTGCTGCAACCCAGGAGGCGGAGGTTGCTGTGAGTGGAGATCGTGCCACTGCTCTCCAGCTTGGGTGACAGAGTGAGACTCTGTCTCAAAAAAAAAGAAAAGAAAAGAAAAAGAAGAAATTATGATTCTATCCCATTTTTTTTCCTGTCACCCAGGCTGGAGTGTGGTGGTACGATCATAGCTCACTGCAGCCTCAACCTCATGGGGTCAAGCAATCCTCTCACATCAGCCTCCCAAGTATCTGGGACTGCAGGCACATGCCACCACCTCTGGCTAATTTTTAAATTATTGTGGAGACAGGGGTCTCACTGTGTTGCCCAGGCCGGTCTGGAAATCCTGGCCTCAAGTGATCCCTCTTCCTTAGCCTCCCAAAGTGCTGGGATTACAGGCATAACCCGTGTTTTTTTTTTTTTTCCTTTTCTGAGGCAGAATCTTTCTCTTTTGCCAGGCTGGAGTGCAGTGGTGTGATCTCGGCTCACTGCAACCTCCACCTCCGGGTTTCAAGTGATTCTCTTGCTTCAGCCTTCTGAATTGCTTCAGGACTATAGGTGTGTGCCACCACTCCCAGCTAAGTTTTGTATTTTTAGTAGAGAGATGGGGTAAAACGCCATCTCTCTACTAAAAACAGAGTTGTTGGCCTCTCATGTTGGCCAGGATGGTCTTGGTCTCCTGACCTTGTGATCCACCCACCTCAGCCTCCCAAAGTGCTGGGATTATAGGAGTGAGCCACTATGCCCAGCCAGCATAACCCATTTTATATATTAAAAAGGTGAAGCCTACAGATGTAACTTGCTTTGGGTTATTCAGCTGAGCAGCAGTTACAACCCAAACTCAGATCCCCAGTTGAGAGTTTTTTTTACATCATACCCAACAGCTGGTTTGCCCTTATTGTAAATCAGTGTACAGTCAAAGGGTCTTTTATCTATTTTGTTGTCGGTTGGTTGTTTGATTTTGAGACAGGGTCTCATTCTGTCATCTAGGCTGCAGTGTGGTGGCACAATCACAGTTCTTTGCAGCTTCCACCTCCTGGGTTCAGGCATTCCTCCCACCTCAGCCTCCCAAGTAGCTGGGACCAAGGTGCATGTGCCACCACTTCTGGCTACTTTAAGACATTTTTTTGTACAGACCGAGTCTCACAATGTTACCCAGCCTGATCTCAAATTCCTGGGCTTAGTCCTCCCACCTTGGCCTCCCAAAGTGCTGGGATTATAGGCATGAGCCGTCATACCCAGCCACCTTTTACATTTTTATGTGTCTTCCAGATATGAGATGCTGTATATTATAGATGACTTGTTACTACTAAAGTGCTACTGTGAATTATTTATTTAAAAATTTGTATTGAGTGTAGGAATGTGAATTCCGTGGGGACATTGACTGTGTCTTGTTATGCATACCTTTCTCCCCAGTGCCTAGAATAATGCCTACAAATAGTAGGTGTTGAATATTTATTTGTTAAATGAATAAAGCAGTGAATTTAATTCATGCTCTTGCATTCTAGTATGCTTTTTTCTTCTTCTTTGAGACAGAGTCTTGCTCTGTCACCCAGGCTGGAGTGCAGTGGCGCGGTCTTGGCTTACTGCAATCTTACAACCTCCACCTCCCAGGTTCAAGCGATTCTCCCACCTCAGCCTCCCGAGAAGCTGAGATTACAGGCCTGCACCACCACGTCCGACTAAATTTTTTTTTTTTTGAGACAAAGTCTCACTGTTCCCTAGGCTAGAGTGCCGTGGCACGATCTTGGCTCACTGCAATCTCCACCTCCCAGGCTCAAGCAGTTCTCATGCCTTAGCCTCCCCAGTAGCTAGGATTGCAGGCACCTACCACCATGCCCAGCTAATTTTTGTATTTCACCATGTTGGCCACGCTAGTCTCAAACTTGTGACCTCAGGTGATCCACCCGCCTTGGCCTCCCAAAGTGCCTGCTACTTTTTATATTTTTATTTAATTTTTGAGGCAGTGTCTCACTTTGTTGTACAGGCTAGAGTGCGGTGGTCCTATCCCAACCTCTGCCTCCGAGTTCAAGTGATTCTCCTGCTTCAGACTCCCAAGTAGCTGGGATTACGAGCATGCACCACCATGCCAAGCTAATTTTTGTATTTTTATTAGAGTCGGGGTTTCACCATGTTGGCCAGGCTGGTCTCGAATTCCTGGCCTCAGCTGATCCATCTGCCTTGGCCTCCCTAAGTTTTGGGATTACAAATGTGAGCCACTGCCCCCAGCCTAATTTTTGTATTTTTAGTAGAGATAGGGTTTCACCATGTTGGCCAGGCTAGTCTTGAACTTCTGACCTCAGGTGTTCTACTCACCTTGGCTTCCCAAAGTGCTGGGATTACAGGCATGAGCCGCTGTGCCCGGCTTAGTATGCATTCTTGACTGGGGAAAAAAGGGGATTGGGTTTAACTTACAGTCTTTGTTCTCTCTGCTATTGCAGAGGTGATTGTGTACTATATGAACATATTGGTAATAATTATGATGGCTTGGATTATCTTTTGAAATTAGAGGATTTCAGAAAATAGATTTGCCTATGGAAATGTGAATTTTTGTTTGTTTTTTGTGATGGAGTCTCACTTTGTCACCTATGCTGGAGTGTAGTGGTACAGTCAGGGCTCACTGCAGCCTCAACCTTCTGGTCCCAAGCAGTCCTCCCATCTCAGCCTTCCAAGTAGCTGAGACTACAGGTGCATGTCACCATGCCTGGCTAGTTTTAAAATTTTTTGTAGAGATGGGGTCTCTCTCTGTTGCCTAGGCTGGTCTCAAACTCCTGGGCTCAGGCACTTCTGTCTTGGCCTCCCAAAGTGTTGGGATTACAGGCATGAGCCACCACACCTGGCCAAAATGTGAATGTTTGTATGAATCTCAGTTATCACTGTGTAAAAGTATTTGAGATCCAAATGGGTGCAGACTGCTGTATTTCTCATCTCTCTCTCCTCTTTTTGCAAAGTTGATGGTGGTGGTTTTTTAATACCGTCTTTATGTCTGACTCTAACAGCTCCTTTTTCCATTTTTATTTTTTATTTTTATTTTATTTTATTTATTTTTTGAGACAGAGTTTCGCTCGTTACCCAGGCTGGAGTGCAATGGCGTGATCTCGGCTCACCGCAACCTCCGCCTCCTGGGTTCAGGCAGTTCTCCTGCCTCAGCCTCCTGAGTAGCTGGGACTACAGGTGCGTGACACCAAGCCCAGCTGGTTTTTGTATTTTTAGTAGCGACGGGGTTTCACCATGTTGACCAGGATGGTCTCAATCTCTTGATCTCGTGATCCACCAGCCTTGGCCTCCCAAAGTGCTGGGATTACAGGCTTGAGCCACCGCACCTGGCCTATATGATGAGTTTTCTAGGATGAACATTAATAATGAAAATGTCTTTTAGAAAATACTTCTTTAAGCAGACCATCTGACCTCCCAGCTGTTACATTTGTGTGGAAAGTCCTCTATTGGCCATGGCATTGGGCCAAGTGTGAGATGGGGACTACATTCAGTCTCACCTGTATTGCAAGTGTAAAAATCTTGAACGGCCTGGGTTGTTTCCAGGCATTATTTTTGGCTAATTTTATTATCTTGCAAGTGAGTGTACCTCCTCAGGGCTAATTCTCCTGTGTTTCTGTCTTGAGCATCAGGTGCATAGTGGCTTATTTTCCTCCCCTCCCCTCCCCCTCCGCTCCCACTCCCCCTCCCCTTCCCTCCCCTCCCCTCCCCTCCCCTCCCCTCCCCTCCCCTCCCCTCCCCTCCCCTCCCCTCTCCTCCTCCTCCCCCCCTTTCCCCCCTCCCCCCCTTCCCCCTTCCCCCTTTCCCCCTCCCCCTTCCATGGAGTTTTATTCTTGTTGCCCAGGATGCAGTGCAGTGGTGCAGTCTTGGCTTACTGCTACCTCCACCTCCCAGGTTAAAGTGATTCTCCTGCCTCAGCCTCCTGAGTAGCTAGGATTACAGGCATGTGCTACCAGGCCCAGCTAATTTTGTATTTTTAGTAGAGAGGGGGTTTCTCCATTTTGGTAAGGCTGGTCTTGAACTTCTGACCTCAGGTGATCTGCCTGCCTCTGCCTCCCAAAGTGCTGCTGGGATTACAGGTGTGAGCCACCGCATCTGGGCTTCCCCCACTTTTTTTTTGGCAGTTTGGTCATATTTCTTTTAAAAAACCTTTTATTACTGGGTGATTTAGTATATATAGGCCTGCTGTTGAACATTATTTGCTTGACATTGACCTTAAAGCAGTTTTTTCGAAATATTGTATAGGATGGTAGTGATTAACATGCTTCTGTACTAGTGTCTGCCCTGCCTACAGGTATTTGTATAATGTTTGGAGTCAATGAATTACTGATTTGGGAGACTGGTAGGGGGAAGTAATGGTGGAAACAGTTTACTTTCGGAAGACAGAGAACCACTTTGCAACTAAAAGATATGTCAGAAAAGAATCTTAGAAATAACTGGTAAAAGGAATGATGTGGGTATTTTAGGTGTATTTCAAGGCTATTAAAAAGGACTTTATGTTGTAGAAAAAGTGGTGTATTCCTTAAGGTTTTTTAATTGACCAAGTTTTTCTGGGAGTGGAGCCTCTCAAAAAACTAAAGAGAACATAGTAATGTATTTACACATGATTGCCTAAAGATATGTCACCTTGTGTCTTTGAGGAAGAACACATAGATCCTTTCCTGCAATGTGCAATCTGCCATTTATGGGTTCACATGTAATAGATGGTTAATAAATTTTTGTTGAATATTGAGTGAATATATTTTAGAATTGTTAATTGCTTTATCACAGTGAGGCACTGGAGTGTTCCTTTGTATCTGTATATCTGTGTTACATCAGATTTACTGAAAGACTTGCAAGGGGAGATGTTTAGTGAAATGTTTGTGATTATCTGAGAAGGAGGCTTCTCCAAAATTGGATGACTTGTTTCATTTCTTTGTTTCTTCTTTCTTTCTTTTTTCCAGACACATCTTGTTTGGAAATACCACTTACTATGAAGGAGAATGATATGTTGTTAACATAAAAGTATAGCTACTACATTGTAAGTTGTATTAATCCAGTTTAAAAATTGACTGTTAAAAATGTTTTTTGGCTGGGTGCGGTGGCTAACACCTTTAATCCACCACTTTTGGAGGCTGAGGTGGGCGGATCACTTGAGGCCAGGAGTTCAAGACCAGCCTGACCAACTTGGTGAAACCCTACCTCTACTAAAAATACAAAAAAAATTAGTCAGGCGTGTGGTGCACGTGTGTAGTCCCCTCTATTCAGGAGGTTAACGCAGAAGAATCATTTGAACCTGGGAGGCAGAGGTTATGGTGAGCCAAGACTGCACCACTGCCCTCCAGCCTGGGCGACAGAGTGAAACACTGTCTCAAGTAAATAAATAAATAAACAAATAAATAATGTTTTTCCATAATTGCTTGAGTATTTCATAGGGCAAAAATTTAACAATCTGTAAGTTGAAAGTGGATAAGACTGAGCATGTATTAGCAATAGCACAAGATAATTAAAAAAAAAAAGACTAAGTATGATTACAGATCATTCTGTAAACCATTTCTGGAAGAATCTGCCGCCTTGTATATTAAACAGATGACTCGGACTGCGTATTCAGTATGGTCTAGTCTTGGTAAGTTCACTGCTGAGTGCCGAATATATATTTTGTGACCACTTTTTAGTACATTATAATTAAAAAAACAACTTTCGTAGATCTCATGTGCTCAGATTCTCCTTCCCCACAACCCATAAAAAGTATTTGACGCTTGTAAAATGGTAGCTGCCAGCCAAGGCAAGATTCTATTTTATTTATTTGTTTTGTTTGTTTTTTTTTTTTTGAGACAGAGTCTTACTCTGTCACCAGGTGCCAAGCTGGGGTGCAGTGGCACAGTCTCAACTCACTGCAACCTCTGCCTCCCAGGTTCAGGCAATTCTCCTGCCTCAGCCTCCGAGTAGCTGGGACTACAGGCGCATGCCACCATGCCCAGCTTATTTTTGTATTTTTAGTAGAGATGGGGTTTCACCATGTTGGCCAGGATGGTCTTGATCTCTTGACCTCGTGATCTGCCCGCCTCGGCCTCCCAAAGTAAGATTCTATTTTTATGATAAGATTTTTGTGTTACCAAGCCAATCTTAAGACCCGGGAGGACTTGGAATTAAGGAATCTTTTAAAAGCAACATCTGTAACTCCATCATTTGGCACCTTTTATTATTATGGTGCTTATGTATGCTATGTAAACTTAGGACTTGAGAATAAGATGAGTATGTTTTTCTGACCTGGTTGGTGTCTAAAGCCCTTCAAATAGAGAAAGAACCAGAAGATGAGAGGCTCTCATCAGTGTGGGTGGCAGAGAGGCAGGGAAATGGCAGCATGACACAATTCACAGTAAGAGGTGTTTCCAGCACCAGTGAGATCTGAAGAATCTTTCAAACTTTTCAACCTAATTTTACTATGTGTAAAATAGTGTTTGTCGCTAAGAAGACTCTAACAAAGGATTTGCTCTCTTAAGTCCTTAATTTACTTGGTGGAAAACAATCCTTAAATACAGATTTAAAGGAAAATACTTATTTGCATTTAAGGACTTAGTCTTCAGGACAGTACTGTTGAACAACAGGTTCAGAATTTACACAGAAGTCATATTTCCAATTTCCACAGTGCCTTGAAGGCTGCTATGAACTATATCAGTATCAGTAGTGAAAAACTTGATTTGTTCTTTGAGTTATGTGGGCAAATGATAGGTTTTCCCACATTCATAACTGTGATGTCTGTCCTGGCTTCTCTTTCGGAGAGGAACATCTGTTTGGGTGCTGAAATATTAGCATCAGGCCAGGCACAGTGGCTCACACCAGTAATCCCAGCACTTTGGAAGGCCAAGGCAGGAGGATCACTTGAGATCAGGTGTTCGAGACCAGTCTGGCCAACATGGTGAAACGCCGTCTCTACTAAAAACACAAAAATTAGCCAGGCGTGGTGGTGCATGCCTGTAATGCCAACTGCTTGGGAGGCTGAGGCAGGAAAATTGCTTGAACCCAGGAGATGGAGGTTACAGTGAGTAGAGATTGTGCCACTGCCCTCCAGCCTCAGCAACAGAGTGAGACTTTGTCTCAAAAAAAATAAAAATAAAAAATAAAATAAAATATTAGGATCTGTTTTTTTAAAACCTTTGAGATGGAAAGGGGATTTTCTTTTCCCTGTCTAAGAATATAAGCTACTTGTTACATTAGTAAGATTGTATTTTGTGAGTTAGTATATGTGTGCTTGAAACAGAATCCCTGGCCCCTCTACTAGATATCAGTAGGTCCTCCATTCTGCACACCAGTTGTGACAACCGAAAAAATGTCTCTAGACATGGGCAGATGTCTTCTGGGGGAACAAAATTGCCCCTTCTTGAGAATTACTGCCTTAGATGCTCTGTTTAGGCTTAAATACGACACATAAAAGTGTTAAATTAGCAGGTGACTAATAATTTATGAGTATTGTTTGTTGAATTTTTATAATTATCAGGTTGGAAATTTAAATTTCCCTAGTCTTATTTGGAGAGTTTAACTTTTGTTTTGTTTTGTTTTGAACTGCATGTTTCAACCAACTGTTAGACATAACTCTTTCAGGTAAATTTAAGGGAAACATTTTTGAGGCAGTCTTAATTTAAAAAGCCTGTTCCTTTTCTCAGCTTCTAGAAAGTTTACATATTTATGACTGACTTGAGTCAAGTGCAGTGGCTCACCTCTGTAATCCCAGCACTTTGGGAGGCCGAAGTGGGCAGGTCTCTTGAAGTCAGGAGTTTGAGACCAGCCTGGCCAATGTGGCAAAACCCTGTCTCTGCTGAAAATACAAAAATTAGCTGGGCATGATGGTGTGTGCCTGTAATCCCAGCTACTTGGGAGGCTGAGGCAGGAGAATCGCTTGAACCCAGGAGGCAGAGGTTGCAGTGAGCCAAGCTTGCACCACTGCACTCCAGCGTGGGTGACAGATCAAGACACTGTCTCAAGAAAAAAAAAAATTAAAAAAAAATTTATGACTGACTTGAAATGCTGGCAGTCAGCCTGCTTTAGATAGCATTAACCAAAAGTCCCTTGGTTTACACCCTTTCTAAATTTAGGCATTCATTCAGAGTCTCAAAACTCTAAGAGCCACCCAGGACAGAGTTGGGTTGTTCTTTCTGGGATGGGAGTAGATTCTGGAGCGGATACTTTACTCCTGGCTTGTTTTTTGACCTTGAGACCTGGGGTTGGTGTTGTGAAGTTGTACATACATACACTACAAGTAATTTTTTTGTTGTAAAACGTGCTTTCAAGACAGAGTTTACAAAAAGCAGGAAACGGAGAAGGGAAGTGAGTGAGTAAATGAAGAGAAGGGAAGGGAGGAGGAAAAAAATGTTTCTGTTTTAGCAGCTGAACGGGAAAAAGAACCCCAATGAAATAAGGTCGTAGCTGACTTCTGAATGGTTCTGGTCTTGTTTCTTGACATTGGCGACTTGTCTTCTAAGACCGTTATGTAGATCTTCAATGGAATTCCTCTGTTACTTTGTTCTGATTCCAAAAGTAAAAAGGAACAACTGCACTCTTAGGGAATTTTGTTGAATAAGGTAATGCTTATGCCTCTGCTATCCAGAGTCACATTTCGGCTGAGTTTCTTTGGAGTTTTGCAGTCCTTTTTGCTCTCAGAATGTGCCAGGACTCCTCAAGTAGCTTAATTGCTGTGGTCATTCATCTTTTTCTTGAGGACCAGCTTTAAAAATCATGTTGATACTTAAAAAAATTTAAAGTATAACTTTTTGTTTATAATAGAACTTTTAATTAGTTGGTTTGCTGGTTTCT
Source organism: Callithrix jacchus (assembly GCF_049354715.1). NCBI lineage: Eukaryota > Metazoa > Chordata > Mammalia > Primates > Cebidae > Callithrix > Callithrix jacchus. The sequence goes on along the minus strand of NC_133506.1, from coordinate 44,249,747 downwards.
GCATTGGTTGCCTATTTCCTGAGGGACCTGTTATTTCTGTTCTTTGCTGCCACTGGTTATTATTTAAAAAAAAAAGATTTTTTTTTAAAGCCAGTCAAATTTAGCAATGGGGGTTTGTATACCAACTTTAGTGACACTAATGTTAAGCCATTGGTTATTTTTAAGTACTTTGACTCTTTGAAAACATTTTCAGCTTTTTAAGGATGGCCATGAAAATGAGCACAACTGTCCTTATTTTTGACTCGTGAAGAAATTTAATGTATTTAGAAGTAACGCCTTCATTATTCTCTTAACTTACAAGATGAAGGAAACAGGTTCCAGTGCTCCTCACCTCACCACCACACCAGTAAAATTGCCAGTCGAAAATCCATTCCTGTCTTCTTCTCCACTTTTGCTTAAGGTCTTTGTTACTCACATCACTTCTCAGGATCTATGAGCCTGGGTCGGGGTGCCTTCATTTTCTTGTTTGGGGTCTGTATTTAAATGAGACCTCAAACAAACCTTTTAGGAAAACAATACATCTGTCATTAGTAAAGGGAAAAAGAAACAGCAGAAGTATCCTGCCTTCTTTCCGTCAACTTACAGCCCTAAGGTTGTCAATCTGAGACCTGGTTCTTAAGAAGAAGCAGTGTTCACATTTCCCTGTTCCTGGTATTATAAACCTTTTATAGTTTGCTTTCAATTTCTCATAATTTTGCGAGAAAGAAACCTTTACCATACCCCAAATACTATAGAAACCTCTCCATACTTGTAAATTTGCATTTTTCAATGTAAGCTATAGTTTGCAGTCCTTTTTTTTTTTTTAATTTTTAGTCCACATAGACCATTCTTAAGGAAGTTTGCAGTTCTTAACATTCACCAATAAATATTATTATACCCTACTGATTCACTTTGTATAATGAATGTGCAGAGCACATGGATATTGTAAATCATTTAAAAAACACTGGGAAAGTGAAAAGGCCAAGAAACTTACTATATACTAAGGAGAAACATTTTGAATAAATCAACGTAGCTACATGCTAAATGGGGCTATTTTCCAGAGTAGGCAACACCATTTTGACTGACTATTGGCAATTACATATCTCCTCTATAATTTACCTTTTTATTTTCTTTCCCTTACAACTTTTAGGTAGAACTTTAGACTTCATAGCACTGAATTAACCTGCACTGAAAGCTGTTTACCTGCATTTGTTCACTTTTGTTGAAAGTGACCATGTCTCAAGTTCAAGTGCAAGTTCAGAACCCATCTGCTGCTCTCTCAGGGAGCCAAATACTGAACAAGAACCAGTCTCTTCTCTCACAGCCTTTGATGAGTATTCCTTCTACTACTAGCTCTCTGCCCTCTGAAAATGCAGGTAGACCCATTCAAAACTCTGCTTTACCCTCTGCATCTATTACATCCACCAGTGCAGCTGCAGGTAAGCATATGAATCCAAGTGTCTTCTATTTCAAATGTTTTCTTACCCTGTTTTCTGATCTGATAAGTAGGTTGCAGATTTAGGGAGCTTTCACATTTACCTTTAGAAACAAAAGAAAGGCAAAAGAAGGTATCACCACCCACACTTCTTTATCCCAGATATAGAACACTGGTTGTGTAGGGGGTTGACAGAGGCCACAGTTGACAGACCATTGTAGGTTGTGAGAATGAGAATTGGAAGCTGAAAACTACTCAAAATGTAAAGCCTCATCTGTTAAAGAGTGGTGGCTGACAGAAAGAATTGAGCAATAAATACCACCTTGGATATTCATCATCGTATGGAATAATTCTGCATTTAAAATTATTTTCCAGAACAAGTTAGGCACAGTGGTCCACACCTGTAATCCCAGCAATTTGGGAAGCTGAGGCAGGTGAATCACTTGAGGTCACGAGTTCAAGAATAGCCTTGCCAACATGGTGAAACTCCACCTCTACCAAAAAAAATATATAAAAATTAGCTGGGCTTGGTACTGCATGCCCATAATCCCAGCTACTCAGGAGGCTGAGGCAGGAGAATTGCTTGAACCCGAGAGGTAGAGGTTGCAGTGAGCTGAGATCATGCCATTGCACTCCAGCTTGGGCAACAGAGGGAGACTCCATCTCAAAAAAATAAAAATAAAATAGTTTCCCACAACTTACAAAGAGCTCTTGTGTCTGCGTAAGCCTCCTTTTTGAATGTCTAAGATTTTATCCCAAGCCAGGGGGAAGCCAGATTTACTAGAAAGCAAACAACTACATTGAGATTTGTTTCTATTTTGAACAAGTAAGTTTAAGTCTGGGAGGTTCCAGAAGTAGTTTAGAAATCATAATGAGGGCCAATTAGAAATGAAATAAAGAAGCACATTTTTTTCTCTTCTCTTCTCTTGTTTCCTTTTTTTTTGCTTCGTTTCACAGGGTCTCCACTCTGTTGCCCAGGCTGGAGTACAGTAGTGTGATTACGGTTCACTGCAGCATCAATCTCCTGGGCTCAAGTGGATCCTCTTGCCTCAGCCTCCTGAGTAGCTGTGGTTACAGGTGTGAACTATAATGCCCAGATTTATTTTCTTGTTAAAATTCTCTGCATCATGGCCAGGCATGGTGGCTCACATCTGTAATCACAGTACTTTAGGAGGCTGGGGAGGGAGATTGCTTGAGCTCAGGAGTTGGAGACCAGCCTGGGCAACGTGGTGAAACTCCATCTATATAAAAAAAATACAAAAATTGTCTGAGCATGGTGGTGCATGTCTGTGGTCCCAGCTACTCCAGAGGTTGAGTCAAGAGGGTCACTTGAACCTAGGGAATTGAGTCTGCTGTGAGCTGTAATTATATCACTGTACTTCAGCCTGGGAGATAGAGTGAGACTCTGTCTCAGAAATAAAAAAGCAAAAAAAAACTTCTTGGCTGGGCAAGGTGGCTCACACTTGTAATTTCAGTGTTTTGGGAAGCCTATTTATTTATTTATTGAGGCAGAGTCTCACTTTATTGTCTAGGCTGGAGTGCAATGGTGTGATCTCACCTCACTACACCCTCTGCCTCTTGGGTTCAAGGGATTCTCCTGCCTCAGCCTCCTGAGGCTGCAACTATATATACTTGGCTGTTTTGTATTTTTAGTAGAGACAGGGTTTCACCATCCACGCTGGTCTTCCAACTCCTGGCCTCAAGTGATCAGCTTGCCTTGGCCTCCCAAACTGCTGGAATTAGAGGTGTGAGTTACTGTGCCTGGCTGGGAGGCTAATTTAAAAATTAGCTGGGCTTGATGGTGTGCACCTGCAGCCTCAGCTACTTGGGAGGCTGAGGCAGGAGGATTGCTTGAGTCCAGGAGTTCGAGGCTGCAATAAACTGTGATTGTGCTACCTTACTCCAGCCTGGGCAACAGACTGAGACTGACTTAAAGCTTAGAAGCATTCAAATCTGATTATTAGGAAAATGAAAATGAACTATAGGTACTCTGCCAGACGCGGTGGTTCATGCCTGTAATCTCAGCGCTTTGGGAGGCCAAGGTGGGCAGATCACCTCAGGTCAGCAGTGTGAGACCAGCCTCGCAACATGGCAAAACCCTGTCTCTACTAAAAATGCAAAAATAGGCTGGGTACGGTAGCTCACACATGTAATCCCAGCAATTTAGGATGCCAAGATGGGTGGATCGCCTGAGGTCAGGAGTTTGAGACCAGCCTGACCAACGTGGAGAAACTTTGTCTCTATTAAAAATACAAAATTAGCTGGGCGTGGTGACACATACCTATAATCCCAGCTACTCAGGAGGCTGAGGCTGGAGAATCACTTGAACCCAGGAGGCAGAGGCTGCAGTGAGCTGAGATCACATCACTGCATTCCAGCTTGGGCTACAGAGCAAGAGTCTGTCTCAAAAAAAGTAAAAGATTTAAAACACTTGAGGAGAAAAATATCTACAAATATTATAGATAAGAAATTAGGCTGGGTGCAGTGGCTCACGCCTGTAATCCCTGCACTTTGGGAGGCTGGGGCAGGTGGAACACGAGGTCAGGAGTTCAAGATGAGCCTGGACAAGATGGTGAAACCCCGTCTCTGCTAAAATACAAAAAAATTAGCTGGATGTCATGGTGGGCGCCTGTTAATCCCAGCTACTCCAGAGGTTGAGGCAGAGAATTGCTTGAATCCGGGAGGCGGAGGTTGCAATGAGGTAAGATTGTGCCACTGTACTCCAGCCTGGGTGACAGAGTGAGACTCCATCAAAAACAAAACAAAACAAAAACCCCAATATTGTTATGAATAGGAGACAGGGTCTGATTAAAAAAGAAAGCGGGGGTGGGGGTTGCACCTGCCATGTCCATGGAGAGAGGCTGAGGCAGCTGAGCTTTGAGAGGCCTGAGACACCAGGGTGCGGGGATGGCAAAGATGTCGGCTTCCTTAGTTCAGGCAACTGTCTGGGCTATGAGCAAGAGGAAGCTGCATCCCACCCAGGCCGCTGTCACCCTGACACCTTCAGCAGTAAACAAGATAAAACAACTTCTTAAAGATAAGCCTAAGCATATAGGTGTAAAAGTTGATGTCTGAACCAGGGGCTGTAATGGCCTTTCTTATACACTAGAATATACAAAGACAAAAGGAGATTCTGATGAACAAGTTATTCAAGATGGAGTCAGAGTATTCATCAAAAACAAAGCACAGCTAACACTTTTAGGAACAGAAATGGACTATGTTGAAGACAAATTATCAAGCGAGTTTGTGTTCAGTAACCCAAACAGCAAAGGAACTCGTGGCTGTGGAGAAAGCTTTAATATTTGAAATCTGAGGACTCTTCTGGCCATAGGCTCCAGGAAAGCTCCTGGAAGCCTTGGGGCTCACTGCAGAAATCATGTGACTGTCACATGCTTAATGTATGGCTGCCTTGTAAGGGAAATAAAGTGATGGATTTTGAAAATGAAAACAAAAAAGCAGGGAAGATAATAAATTTAAACAATGTTCTGCTTCCCAACACCCTCCCCACAACATGGCAGGACCAGTGAAATAAATAGGTTGTCAGTGTGAGTATTTCTATACTATAGTCATGGTATAGAAGTAACAAAGTCTTTTCATCCCCTTCCTTATGCCTGTTTCCTTCACTTTGTAAATCTGTTCTTAGAGTGTTTGCTTCTCCCACTCAGCTGCATGGCATCTTCCATGCTACCTCCACAATTCCTTGGACTGGTTCAACAGATAGCATTCTTGATTTGGCATAGTCCTGCAGAGATGCTGTTTTTCCCGTATTTGCCATGTGAGGCTCTCTTAAAAGAAAAGACACAGACTGTTTGAGTCCTCTGGGATTTATTGCTTTTTCTTCTAGTGAGTTCTGGTGTCCAAATCCTATTGACTTTGTAAACTCCTGCCCACCAAGGTCATTTTATTTTACTTATATAATTGTTAGTAATAGATAAGGTCTGAGGATGGCAGCCTTTGGAGAAAAGACTAGAAGATGCCCCAGGAATGAGAGTTTCACTGTATGGAAAATGACAACAGTTGATTGAGAGATGGTAATGGCATGTTGAGTTTAGTGAAATAATGGGCAGGGTACAGCTGGTAGCTGTTTTGGTAACCAGTGTCTCTCTGTTCAGAAGACCTTGTATTCCCTTAGTTGGTTTTAATAGCAGTGCTTCATCTGATTTCAAATCTTGCTTGCCTACCATGGGTTAGTTATTACCCTGACTTCTCTCTTTTGAAGACACACCCATTCCTAGGTTACCTGGCTTCAGCTGGTTCAGAAAAGACCCCAGTTGTGTCTTCTCTGGGATTGTACTACTGGAATGATTTGCAGTTTTGTATGACTGCTGCCTACATTTGTAGACCTTCTATTTTGTTTTTCGTCTATTTTCATATCCCTAGGAGAGTAGTAGTCTTATATACTGCTAGTTGACTTCAGTGCTCTTACATTATTTTTTACTTCCTTCTAATGTGGCAAACACCATAGAGAAAAATCACAGTTGGTGTTTTGTGAATGAGTTAGTTTCAGCAAGGTCCAGCTTGAGTATAAGCTTCTGTGTGAGCAAGGTCCAGCTCACTGTAAGGTAAATATTGTCCATATTGCTTATACATTTGTATGCCACCTGAAATGTTTTCTGTATTTTTTATACTCTTGAAACTGGTGCTGTGATTCAAAATACGGATTTTCAAACTGATGAGGTTGTCTTAAACAAAAACTATACTTAGACAACATTATAGATTTTTTTTTTTGAGACGGAGTCTTGCTCCATTACCCAGGCTGGAGAGCAGTGGTGCTGTCTTGGCTCACTGCAGCCTCCGCCTGGTGGATTCAAGTGATTCTCCTGCCTCAGCCTCCTCAGTAGCTGGGACTACAGGTGCATGCCACCCATGCCTGACTAATTTTTTTGTATTTTTAGTAGAGACTGAGTTTCACCATGTTAGCCAGGATGGTCTCTACCTCCTGCCTCGGCCTCCCAAAGTGCTGAGATTACAGATGTGAGCCACTGGCCGATTACAAATTTTTGAAGTTGTTTCTTTTTTCATTTTTGCCAATAGGTCAAAGAAATATGCTTCTTTTTTGGAATAATTGGCTTTTTACTGTATTTTTTATTTTATTTTATTTATTTTATTTTTGAGATGGAGTCTCACTCTGTAGCCCAGGCTGGAGTGCAGTGGTGTGATCTCGGCTCACTGCAGTCTCTGCTTCCCAGGTCCCAACTCAAGGACTTCTCCTACCTCAGCCTCCCAAGGAGCTGGAATTACAGGCATGAGCCACCATACCCAGCTAAGTTTTGTATGTTTTAGTAGAGACGGGGTTTTACCATGTTGGCCAGTCTGGTCTTGAACTCCTGACCTTGTAATCCGCCTGCCTTGGCCTCCCAAAGTGCTGCGATTACAGGCGTGAGCCACCGTGCCAGGCCTACTTTTTTTTTAGTCTTTATCTGCTGCCCAGGCTGGAGTGCAGTGGTACCATCACATCTCACTGCAGCCTCTACCTCTCAGGCTCAAGTAATCCTCCCACTTTGGCCTCCTGAGTAGCTGGGACCACAGGTGCATGCCACCACACCCAGCTAATTGTTTTTTATTCTTTGTAGAGACGAAGTCTTGCTATGTTGCCCAGGCTTGTCTCGAGTTGCTGGGCTCAAGCAATCCACTCACCTTGGCCTCCCAAAATGCTGGGATTTCAGGTTTGAGCCACCTCACCTGGCCATATTTTGCTTTTAAAACTCCAAATAGTGTTTGGCTATTTGGGATTCTGAACGAAGACAATTCTCAAGCACCTGTGATTGATTCCTGTAAGTGTTTTAGCTCTGGACCACCTCATGTCTGCAGCTTGCTTCTGACTCCTCTCCTGCTTGTTGCACATAGACCTTAGGGCAGGGAGATGATGTGATGGGAAATCAGTTTTTTCACTTGTTAGCAATCCAAAGGTTTGAAGATGCAAAGTAGAAATTAGTCTCAAAGTGAGTATTTTGTATTGTCTCTGGTTTCAGTTATCCTTGTCATTCCCCTTATCAGAGAATGAAAGTCTGACTATAATTTTAAATTTTGCTAATCATTATTTAAGAATTCAGTCTTTTTAGAACATGTGGAAAAAAGAGAATTCTGTCTTTGAAACTTGTTTGATATCTATAATAACAGCACATTTTGGAACTTAATTCTTGCATATCTGGAGTTGTCTTCTTTTTTCCCCAACCATCTAGGACATAAAGATACGGGGTTGTCTTTTGCAGCTGTAGTGTAAGATGATACAGTATGATAAGGAATTGAACCTTCTGCTTCTGATTCTAACCTTGCAGCAAAGATAATATAATTAAGGATGAGCGATTTATCTCATTATACCTCATTTTCCTTCACATGTAAACCTCAAGCCTTGAATAAATCAAATGTTTCTTTTCATCTGACTAAAAGTAACATCAGGCACAATCATAAATAGTCACTGTAGCATAACACAGTTGAGTTGCCTTTCCAGTCAGGTAGATCTGGGTTTGAATCTCAGCTTGTTACTAGCTGTGTGATCTTGGGCAAGTTGCTACTTTTTTTTCAGTTTCCTCATCTGTAAAATGGGGACAATAATACTCACCAAACAGGTTTATTACTAGAATTTAATGAGAGCATATATATTAACGTGTGGAGCACAATGCCTGGCACCTAGTAAATGCTTGAGAAATCGTAGTTGTTATTATTAAGCAATTAGGCATTTAGGAAAAATATTTCCCACTCACACAAAATTAGCTTAAAAATGTTGTTATAAAGCATAATTCTATTTGAAATGTGTCTTTATATTTAGAAGGCAATTAGGGGCCAGGAGCAGTGGCTTATGCCTGTATTCACAGCACTTTGATAGGCTGAGGCTGGCAGATCACTTGAGGTCAGAAGTTCAAGACCAGCTTGGCTAACATGGTGAAACCCCGTATGTACCAAAAAATACAAAAATCAGCTGGACATGGTGGTACGTACCTGTAGTCCCAGCTTCTCCGGAGGCTGAGGCAGGAGAATGACCTGAACCTGGGAGACAGGGGTTGTAATGAGCTGAGATGGCACCCTGCATTCCAGCCTGTACAACAGAGTGAGACCCTGTATCAAAAAATAAATTAATTAAAATTAAAAGAGGCAATTAGTCATTTAAAAATAATTGTTGTGGTTTCCTTACAGGATTTTTTTGCAGACCTTAACTTTGGGATTCCCTTTATTAATTGTTTTTATTATATTTTGGCTCATGTTCTTTCTCACTTGAACTTTTAGTAATTTAGTTACTTTGACCGTGTGTTCATCTGTAACCTTATATTTTCTTTTTACCCACAAGTTGCTCAAAGAGGAGAAGTTGTTCTCTCTCTCTCAGATACTCAGATATTTGAAAAATCAGAGATATGGTGTACTTTTAATTCTATCAAAACCAAGATTCTAAACTTGCTACCAACAGAATGCAGCAGAGTGGCAAGTAGCACCTGATGGAGAAAGACCTAGAGAAAGGCAAGACTGTTCATGAGAATAACTTGGTGTTTTTTTGTTTTGTTTTTTAAGCATTTTCCCCTTCAACATTTATCCATGAGACAATCACCAAGATGACCCAGGGATTATACTGTGTTGCAGGCTTTTACCATTTGACTTTATTGCCTGCCAGGGTCTTGAGGTCATGTGGTTATTTGTACTTAAATGAGTAGCCTGGTGAACTGTAGAACACATACAGGAGATCCTTGATATCCTGATGTGTCAAGGGGTGTTAAAAGGATTCTTTCTTTTTTTAAATTTTTTGAGGTAGAGTCTTCCTCTGTGCCCCAGGCTGGTGTGCAGTGGTATGATCTCAGGTCACTACAACCTCCGCCCCCCCCGGGTTAAGGCAGTTCTCCTACTCAGCCTCCTGAGTAGCTGGGACAGGTGTGTACCACCATGCCTGGCCAAATTTTGTAGTTTTAGTAGAGATGGGGTTTTACTGTATTGGCCAGGCTGGTCTTGAACTCCTGACCTCAGGTGATTCACCTGCCTCTGCTTCCCAAAGTGCTGGGATTACAGGCATGAGCCACTTTGACCAGCCTTTTTTTTTTCCCCCTCTTTTGAGGTGGAATCTCGCTCCGTTGCCCAGACTGGGGTGCAGTGGTGCAATCTTGGCTCCCTGCAACCTCTGCCTCCTGGGTTCAAGTGATTCTCCTGCCTCAGCTACCTAAATAGCTAGAATTACAGGCATGTGCCACCATGCCTGGCTAATGTTTATATTTCTAGTAGAGACGGGGCTTCACCCTGTAGGCCAGTCTGGTCTCAAACTCCTGACCTCAAGTGATCTGTGTGCCTCGGCCTCCCAAAGTGCTAGGATTACAGGATGAGCCACCATACCTGGCCAATACAGGATTCTTTTGCTTTTTCATTTGTTTGTTCCTTTTTTTTTCTTTCTTTTCTTTTAGAGAGGGGTCTCGCTATGTTGCTCAGGCTGGAGTGCAGTGGCTATTCACAGGCGCAGTCCCACTACTGATCAGCACAGGAGTTTTGACCTGCTCTGTTCTAACCTGGGCCATTTCACCCCTCCTTAGGCAACCTGGTGGTCCCCCACTCCTGGGAGGTCACCACATTGATGCCGAACTTAGTGAGGACACCAGATCAGCATAGCACACTACAGCCCAGAACTCCTGGGCTCAAGCGATTCTCCCACCCCAGCCTCCCAAGTAGCTGGGACTACAGGCATGTGCCACCACACCTAGCCAATACAGGGTTCTTTATGTTTTTTTTCTTTAGTGGAAGCTGTGCGCTGAGGGAATCCTAAAATTAAGACCTACAAGAAAAATCAGCTATGAAGGCAAGTTGCCCCACCCCTTAGGCATCAAATTTAAACGACCTAGACATACTACTCAAATCTAGGTTTCTCTTGTAAATAATGTGTAAGTGAGATAAAGTGATACTCCGTGATAAAATCAGGAAAAAAAAAAGTTTCAATTGTTTTTTTTGTTGTTTTTTTTTTGAGACAGAGTCTCAAAAGTCTCTCTATCATCCAGGCTGGAGTGCAGTGGTGTGTTCTCGGCTCACTGTAACTTCCACTTCCCGGGTTTATGCCTAAGCCTCCCGAGTAGCTGGGATTACAGACATGTGCTAGCACACCTGGCTAACTTTTGTATTTTTAGTAGAGACGAGGCCTCATCATTGTTGGCCAGGCTGGTCTTGATCCTGACCTCAGGTGATCCGCCCACCTCAGCCTCCCAGAGTGCTGGGTTTACAGGCATGAGCCACCATACCTGACCACTTCAATTGATTTTGTTAAATTCCGAAGTAGTAAATCTCAGATCTTTGGGGTGCATCAGAATTACTTTGGGAACTTATTAAAATCCTACCACTTTAGAAGTCTGAGACCGAGAGATCATGGAGCCCAGGAGTTTAAGACCAGCCTAAGTAACACAGGGGGACCCTGCCTCTGCAAAAATTAAAAAATTAGCCAGGTATGGTTGCATGTGCCCATATTCCCAGCTACTCAGGAGGCTGAAGTGGGAGGATTGTTTCAACCCAGGAGACTGCAAGGAGCTATGATTGTGCCACTGCACTCCAGCCTGGACAACAGAGCAAGACCCCATCTCAAAAATTGAAAAAAGGGGTGGTTCTGTTTTCAAACAAGAACCCAAAAATATATTACAGCATCAAAACAAATATTGTCTTAATTTGTGTGAAGTACTGCTATGTGTTTAAATCAAGTTTGCAAAATCTTTCATGAGAAGTAATTGGAAGAATATTTCAAGGCTGGACATGGTGGGTCATACCTGTAATCCTAGACTTTGGCAGGCTGAGGCAGGTGGATCACTTGAGGTCAGTTCAAGACCAGCCTGGCCAATGTGGTGAAACCCCATCTATACTGAAAATATAAAAATTAGCCGGGCATGGTGGCAGGTGCCTGTAATCTCAGCTACTCAGTTGGCTGAGGCAGGAGAATTTCTTGAACCCAGGAGGTGGAGATTGCATTGAGCTAAGATTGAGCCACTACAGTCCAACCTGGGGACAGAGTGAGACTGTATCTCAAAAAAAAAAAAAAAAAAAAAAATTTCAGTGTATACACACAGAATCTTTTTTTGTTTATGAAAATGACAAAAAGCTGGGTGTGGTGGCTCACGCTTATAATCCCAGCACTTTGGGAGGCTGAGGCGGATGGGTCACAAGGTTAAGACATCGAGACCATCCTGGTCAACAAGGTGAAACCCTGTCCCTACTAAAAATACAAAAATTAGCTGGGCATGGTGGTACGCGCCTGTAGTCCCAGCTTCTTGGGAGGCTGAGGCAGGAGAATTGCTTGAATCCAGGAGGCAGAGGTTGCGGTGAGCCAAGATTGTGCCATTGCACTCTGGTCTGGGTAACAACAGAGAAACTCAGTCTCAAAAAAAAAAAAAAAAGAAAATGACAAAAAAGGATAAGAAGGGGATGACAGGATAAATCGTCAGGATAAGACCAGGCCTCGTGAACATGTTTCATGAACATTAAAAGTGTTCAAGGTTCAAGAGACATATTACAGTCTATGTCAGGTTTCATGAATTGAGAGCTCACACTCTTCATTTCTAGGAATTTACGGTACAGCTGACACTTGGAGATCAGTACTGGGGAGCTCACTGAACTATTATTACAAAGGTTAAACACAGCTGCTGCCAAAGCTTTGGAGGGAACAAAATTTTCTAAGCCCACAATCTGCCCTTTTGGTAGTGAAGGAAGGAATCTAGGTCTTATGTGTGGGCCAAACAGTTTCAAAAGGGTGTCTAGATGTACTGTTTAGTATGTATATGAATGGTTTCTTAACAAACTTGTTGATTTTGAAAGCACAGATTCTATACTACCAGTGACAAATGCTTATTTTTTGGGGGGGAATCATTAACCTCATTCTAAAGCAGTGGTTTCCAATCTGTGGTCCTTCAACTCCTGACAATCTGGAAAAGCGGTCATAGGAAGGATGGCGGGTGACCATATGATTTCAAAGATTTCTGAAAAGTTTAATGAAAATAGATTTTTTGATAAGATTTTATAGATTACCAAGAATGCAAGTTTTATCTAGAGTCACATCAAGTTGGTTTAGTGATTGTAATTTTGTTGGTCAGAAGTGCTGATTGTCAATTGTATGTCTCTTAATTATTAAAAAAGAATGAGAAAATGTAAATACTACTTAAATACAAGGCAGCGGGTAGTATGTCTTCAAACAAGGGACCCACGCAGGGAGAATACTAATCCAGAAGGTGTGGCTGGTGAAGAGTTGGGGATCAGTGACCTGGAGGCTGTGTCAGGAATGGCTGTTATAGCAGAGACTCCGTCACATGTATGAAGTCATTCCAGGTCTTGGTACGTAGGAAGGAATCTGGGAAGTTCTCAGGCATATCTTTCTTGTTAATTTTGATTTTTTGTGTTATACTTTTTTCATATTTATTCTCTACTGCAGACACATTGTATGGATCAGAGCTGCTCTTAAAATGATTCGGCTGTACTTAAAATGCAATTATATGAATTTTGTAAGAAATATAATTCTGATGTAAGGGAGAGACAGATCAGTAATTCATGTGGCCCTCTGTGCAAACCCCAAAGATACTCTATAATTTGATTCAAGCATTAAATAATAGTTAAACCAATTATAGTATAGAATCAGGTCATTTTTATTTCTCTGTATATACATCCTAAAAAGGCATTTTAAAGTGAATTTTTGTGTGCTTTTAGATTTTGGCATTGCTAGTGTTCTGTTTTTGATGTGAAAGTGTTGTGTTTAAATATGACTGTGCACTGACACTAATCTTTCCAGGCTGGCTTTCTTTCTAAATGGTTTGTAAAGGCCTGTGCATTGGATAAACTGAGAGAAAACAATTGGAAAATGAATAACATGTATTTTCTGAAGTTGGTAATTTTCAGATAACCTGTTGTATTTGAAAATGGAACTCATTTTCCTAACAAGTCGCCACAGGTCAGATTCCTAACAAGTTACCACAGGTCAAATTGTATTAGAAATGTCAAGAATGGAAATATATGAATATTTTGGGGGCCTTGTGTGACTTCTCCAAAGAGAATTGTGTTGCCGCTTCCTCAGTGATTTTCACGTTTCCGTAAGGTGCACATCATGTTGTATTGTAGCTCTTTGAGTGTGCTTTGTGTTCTTTGAACTCCTCTGGGGTTAAGCTTAACACAGTGCTTTGCATTCTAGTAATAAATGCATCATTCAGTAGTGTATAGAGACATACTTCTGAGTGTAAGCCAATAACCTTGTCAATTAGTACAACCAAGGTTATATTGATTAAGAATTCTCAAACAGTAAAACAATTTGGACAGTTACATAGGATTTTTTTTTATTTTTAGACGGAGTTTCGCTTTTGTTACCCAGGCTGGAGTGCAATGGCACGATCTCGGCTCACCGCAACCTCCGCCTCCTGGGCTCAGGCAATTCTCCTGCCTCAGCCTCCTGAGTAGCTGGGATTACAGGCATACGCCACCATGCCCAGCTAATTTTTTGTATCTTTAGTAGAGACGGGGTTTTACCATTTTGATCAGGATGGTCTTGTCTCTTGACCTCGTGATCCACCTGCCTCGGGCTTCCAAAGTGCTGGGATTACAGGCTTGAGCCACCGTGCCCGGCCTGCATAGGACTTTTTAATCATGAAATTTGATATGTTTTAGAACTTACTTCTGAAAACTGTACCATATAGCTTTCACTGATAATGTCGCGGGGTTAAATTGTGACTCCTCTTACAGCCCTCAGAGTAGATTTTGTGCTGTTGACTGTGTATTAATATGGAGAAATCACAGCATATTCTTGGATTTCCTTGTCTGATGCCTAGCAGTGAGCCACCCAGGTCCTTTTGTGTAATGCATCATGAATCCAATTAGTAGAAAGCATGCTATTACTTTTTATTTGAGTATCATTCTCATATCAGAAACAAATTTTTTTTTTATTCTTTCTTGCAGAAAGCATTACCCCTACTGTAGAACTAAATGCACTGTGCATGAAACTTGGAAAAAAACCAATGTATAAGCCTGTTGACCCTTACTCTCGGATGCAATCCACCTATAACTACAACATGAGAGGAGGTGCTTATCCCCCGAGGTATGTGTGAAGTTTTTTTTTTGTTTTTTGGTAAAACACAGGTGAAGATATGTCTGATCTTTTACATAAACTAGTAACCTCTAGATTGTGGCGGGAGTAATGATTTGGTTTGGGCCTTCCAAGTGTTGAAGTGAGTCTTAATTAGGTTTGTACCTTTGGAACTGTGTCTTTGTGCCCCCTTTTTTTTTTCCTGAGGAGGTTTTGCTCTGTCGCCCAGGCTCCAATTGAGATTGTACAGTGGCGCAATCTCACTGCAACCTCCACCTCCCAGGTTCAAGTGATTCTCCCTGCCTTAGCCTCCTGAGTAGCTGGGATTATAGGTGCCCACCACCATGCTCGGGTAATTTTTTTTATTTTTTAGTAGAGATGGGGTGTTGCCAGGTTGGCCAGGGTGATCTTGAACTCCTGACCTCAGATGATCCACCTCTCTTGGCCTCCCAGAGTAATGTGATTACAGGCATGAGCCACTGTGCCTGGTTGCCCCTCCTTTTTTTTTTTTTTTTTTTTTAAATCAATTGAGACAGGGTCTCCCTATGTTGCCCAGACTGGTCGGGAACAGAGTTCAAGAGGTTCTCCTGCCTCAGCCTCCTAAAGTGCTAGGATTACAGGCGTGAGCCATTACATCTGGCCCTGTGTGTGTGTTTAACTACTGCCTTTGGAAAGGGCCTGAGCATGTTCCTCACTGGCAGTGTGGCTTGTGCCCTCAAACAGTCTGGTTAAAGATCACCCTTGTAACTCCTTTGTGTAAATGAATTATATTTGGACATGATTCCCATAGCATAATGATTCCTGTAATACAATGATTCCCAGCATTTATAGATACCTTATTATTGGGTACTTTTTGGTTTTTGAACTTGTGAGCTTTGTAAGTAGCTCTGGTGCAATAAAATATTAATTGAAACCTGAAAATGCCATGCATTGAAAATCTTTTGCTCATGATAATAAGACATTAGTGGATAGATGATGAGCAAAATGGAATTCTTCATTTCCCTGCTCTCTGTTTGGGGGTTAAGTCATTTTAAAAATATAAGCTATGAAATAGATAAGAAACTGGATTCTGCTAGGTAGGCTACAGCTTGTTGGGATTTCTCGAAATGAGGATCCTTCCTAAAAGACCTGTACATTAAAATTCCCAGCCTCCTATTGGAGACATGCAAGTGTAAAGCTAAGGTTTGAGAAGGCAGAGCAAGCTACATTTCTGTCTCAGCCAAAGCCTAATTTATTTTAGATTTTATCAGTACAGGTTAGCATGATACATTGAATTCATAATTTATAAGCCATTGTATTTCATGAAACATAAGTTGGGATTGCTAAACACTCTTTGCTTATACTGTGTAGAAATTCTAATTCAGTTTAAGCTTTTATGAAATCTGGATATATTGATGAAGAGTGGTTAGCATCAAACACTAATGTGAGTAGGATCGTGATGAAGGAAAGATTTGCATTTGCTAGAGGATGTATGGGTGACTTACCAACTTGAGACTATAATTTGCCTAACCCCCTTTTATTTCTAGGTACTTTTACCCATTTCCAGTTCCACCTTTACTTTATCAAGTGGAGCTTTCTGTGGGAGGACAGCAATTTAATGGGAAAGGAAAGACAAGACAGGCTGCGAAACATGATGCTGCTGCCAAAGCATTGAGGATCCTGCAGAATGAGCCCCCGCCAGAGAGGCTGGAGGTGAGGAGCAGAGCCCAGGTTCTCTGACACTTTGACAGGGTAGAAGGGTCATGGGGAGATGTCACTGCACATTATCTTTTCTAAGAAGGCACATTAACAGCTTTCCATAATTTTTCTTTGAATGCCTCCAAGCTTTTGTGCTCTGTAGCTTTCTTCCTTTTTACCCCTTTTTTCTTTTAAAATTAAGAAAATCAGTTACCTTCTTTTTTACTTGATGGCATGGTTTTGAGTGACATGATATGGTGTGAACATGTTAGAAAGTTTGCAATTCAATTGAGTTGTGAAGAACATGTATGGATGAAGTCTTCAGTGCTGAAGATTACACTTGACAGAATCTACTGTGATTTGTGATACTAGATTAGAGAATTTTCTGAAGCTGTTCTTGACCAGCCAGTCTTGATGATATTGAAGCACCTGTTATCTGTTGCCGCATAACGGACCATTACAACATTTAATGATGGTTTAAACATCTCCAGGCATTTATTTTTTGCTCATGAGTCTGCAGTTGAGGCAGGGCTTGGCAAGGGTTGTTCCACACAGCTTTGGTTGAGGTAGCTCTGCAGGGGGATGAATGATCTGCTTTTAAGATGGCTCACTCATGTGGCTGGTAAGTTGATGCTTGCTGTCAGCTAGGAGCTCAGCTGGGGCTCTGGCCCCAGGACCTCATTTCATCCCTGGGTGACCTATGGAAAAATTGCCTACATTTCCTCATGGTATGGTGTCTGGTTGCCAAGGGTAAGCATCCTAGAAGATAGGAAATGGAAGCAGCTGCCAGTTTCTTAAGGCTTAGGCCCAGAAATCACAGCATCGAGTCGACCATACTCTACTGGTCAAGTGGGCACGGAGCCCAGATTCAAAGGAAGGAGATAGAGAAACGTCACTTTTTAAAAAATTGAGATAAAAATTATATAGCCTAAATTTACCACTTTAAGTGTACAATTCAGTGGATTTTAGTACATTCACAATATGGAGAATCCCACTTCTAAATAAAAGGATTGTCAAAGAATTAGGGGACATATTTTAAAACCACCATGATAGGAAAAAAAAGTTTTTGTGACTAAACAGCAATATAATTCTTAGGGAATCAGTAACTCCATGCCATTGAGGGGTTAGAGCATTAGTGAATATCTTTGGCCAGGTAGAATCTTATGACAGATAAAATAACAAAGTCCAGAAGAAGCCCAGTGAATTGAAAACATTGAGATTTCATAATTCTGTTTAATTACAGCAGGAAATGCCACCTGAAAATATCTCTGGGTAGTGTTTGACTTTTCTTCCCCAGGAAATATGTTCACAAAGAACAAGAAGAACTTGCAGAGAACAGTGGGCTAATTATGTGATGAGAGGTGTAGACCCCAGTGGACCTTGGGCAGGGTGCCTGGTGAGGTCTATTGTATCTGTTGCCACCCAGGGCGACCCAGCTCAGACTTCATGGCTGGCCGCACAGAAGCAATTTGTTTTTCTTTTGTTACGCTGCGTTTCCATTTTCCACTGTAATCACCTCTTCTAACAGATGATCTGTTTCCAGGGCCCACTGAGGACCAGATAAAAGAAAATGAGGCTGTAGCTAAAAGAGGAGGATTTAGTGAAGTTAAAAGGATGAGCTTTTCAGTGGTGAGATTTGTTAAAACATCAAAAAGGTAGTAGTATAATGTGAGTTATTTTGGAGGCTTTTCAGTTTTTTTACTTGACTGGTGCTAATTTAATTGGAGTCCGATTGTATAGGTATTTCTAGTTCCTTCCAGCCAACAGTTGATAAACAATTGCTGGGTACTGATACAGGGATTTTCTGCATCACAATCACTTGATAAGTTAAAAAAAAAAAAAAATTTCTGGGCCCAACCCCAGGATTCTAATGTAGTAGATCTAAGGTAAGACCCAGAAATCTGGCTTTTTTTTTTTTTTTTTGAGACAGTCTCCCTCTGTTGTCCAGGCTAGAGTGTAGTGGAATGATCTTGGCTCACTGCAACTTCATCTCCTGGGTTCAAGTGATTCTTGTGCCTCAGCCTCCTGAGTAGTTGAGACTACAGGTGCTCACCACGATGCCCGGCTTATTTTTGTATTTTTAGTAGAGACTTAGTTTTCAGCATGTTGCCCAGGCTTTTCTCAAGCTCCTGAGCTCAGGTGATCTGACCCCTTTGGCCCTCCAAAGTTCTGGGATTATGGGCTTGAGCCACTCAGCCATGTTGTTGTTAATAAGCTCTTGGAGTGATTCTGAGGTATGGTAAAGGTTGGAGAACCACAGATCTGAATGCTGTCAGCACTTCCCCAGGAGTGAGTCCTCCATGAGAGTGATCACAGTATTGCTACAAAGGATGAGCGCCTTTTAGAGTTTCTGAGTCTTGTGCTCTCACTCACTAGAACAGCGTTGGTTGACACAGTCCTGTGGGCAGCAGCTGTTGTAGACATGTTCTCCTGAGCTGAGTTTTCACTCGCTCCTGTGAAATCTCAGAGGAGCTTTGCTGGGAGTGGTGGTTAAATCTGCTTGTGCCCCTTGATATTTCTCCTCCGTGCCCCCTTTTCTAGCTATATAGAATTTGAAGTAGAGACCATGCCTTTCAGAAATGGCTTAAAGGCTGG
This sequence comes from Callithrix jacchus, assembly GCF_049354715.1. Lineage (NCBI taxonomy): Eukaryota > Metazoa > Chordata > Mammalia > Primates > Cebidae > Callithrix > Callithrix jacchus. The sequence goes on along the minus strand of NC_133506.1, from coordinate 44,231,058 downwards.
CCTTGGCCAGTGAAATGAAGAGTCATTAACTCAGAGAAGACAAACTTGAAGTACTAGATGAGTATCCCTTATCCTAAATGCTTGGGACCAGAAGTGCTTTAGATTTCAGAGCTTTTTTTGATTTTGGAATATTTTTCCATTATACATAATGAGATATCTTGGGGATGGGACCCAAGTCTAAACATAAAATTTGTGTTTCATATACATCTTATACACAAAGCCTAAATGTAATTTTATGTTTTTCTTCGGGATATTGAATAAACTTTTTCAATATCCCTGAAAAATGTGATGTGTTGCATGAGGTTATGTACGGAATTTTCCACTTGTGGCATCATTTTGGTGTTCAGAAGTTTGATTTTTGGAGCATTTTAGATTTTGTATTTTTGAATTAGGAATGATTAGCCTGTAGTAAGTGAAACACTTGGCCTCTTTCGTAGGTGTGCTACCCTTCATTTTATCAGGCACTGTGATAGTGGGCAGTAGGGGAATAAAGAGAGACAGTTTTAAAAGATAATTTTTTTTTCCTTAAAAATAGTGCATATGGGCTATAAAAAATACTAAATTCAAAAACAAGGAAAAATAAATGATTTATAAAGTTACCACTTACAGATAATCACATATAGACCTTTTGGTGTATATTCACTGACAAGCACATATGCAGGTAAATACAGGTGCCTATCTATTTCATAAAAATGGCATGACAGTGTACAGTAACAACCTTTTTTCCACTGATGAGTATATTTTGAATATGTTACATCATTTACGTGTAATTCTTTGGAGGACTCAAATTCATTGCACACATAAGCACTTTTTAATGGCTGCAAAATATTCTACTGTGTGAATGTACTGCTTTATTTTCCAACAGGGACTTGATTTTTAGGTTGTTTGTAGTTTTCCCTCTTATAAAATGGGTCAGGTAGAACATTGTTGCGGTAAAGTCTTTGTCCATAGTCCTAGAAGTGGAATTGCTGAACCAGAGGGCATACACGGTGGTACATACGGCCAAGTTCTCCACAGAAAGAGGGTGCCATTTTAGAACCTGTGGACAGGCTGTAAGCAGCCTGTGTGTCCACAGCCTGGCAACATTGGAAGTGATCATTTTAAACAAATTGTCAGTGTTGCTGTGGAAAATTTGTGGAGCATGTGATTGTGTGGTGGATCAATGCATCTTCTCTAGAAGATACGCAGTAAAGCCAGTACTTGCTGTCTACAGGGCAGGTATAGTCTGGACCCTCCATGCCAGCGCTGTGCTAGACCCTGAGTTGAAAACAGCCAGTGCTGTCCCTTTTCCTGTGAACTTAGTCAAATGGAGCTGCCAGACATTAACATTAATGTCAGCAAAAAGTGCAGTTAGTGCAAGGTTGTATGGGTGACAAGGATTAGAAGAACATAAAATACCTCATTTAGGTTGGAGTAATGGTGTTGAGTTCCGAGCAGTCTTTTCAGAGGAAGAGACGTTTGCTGAGACTAAAGATAAGCGAAGAGCAGGGACAGTGTATGCTCAGAGAGGGAGCGGCAGTTGCAAAGGCTCCAAGTTAAGAAAAAGTGCATGGGTTGCTTATTTACTTATTTATTTAATCTAAGGTTTGTGCTAATAAAGGATGAGTTTTACTCAGTGTCTAAGCTATTAGGAGCAGTATGGTCATAGCTGCAGTGTCTGTAATAGAGAAAAATGGGCTAGCTTAAATGTCCATTACTAGGAAAGTGGTTAAAAACATGGCTGCATTTATCCCATGAGTACCAGTGTGGTGTCTAATATACACAGGCATGAAAGGGAATCAAGATGCAAAGCTGTTACTGTGTGTACAGTGTGATCCTGTTGGTGTTTCAGTAGACAGCAAAGCCAACTGTAAGTGTGGGTATATATTTTTCTTTCTTTCCTTTTTTTTTTTTTGAGACAGGGTCTCTCTGTCACCCAGGCTGGAGTGAAGTGTAGAGGTATGATTGTGGCTCACTGCAACCTTGACCTCCCTGGATTCAGGTGATCCTCCCATCCCTGCCTTATGAGTAGCTGGGACTATAGATGCATGCCACCATGCCCTGCTGATTTTTGTATTTTTTTACAGAGTTGGGGTTTCTCCATGTTGTCCTGGCTGGTCTTAAACTCCTAGGCTTAAGTGATCTCCCCACCTTATCTCCCAAAAAACTGGGATTACAGGCATGAGCCACCTTAAATAGCCTGAAGTTTTTAAAATACTTTGTTTTACTTTTGTAAAAATGAATAAATGCAGCTCTTTCTGGTTTTGAGTCCTTATCTTCACTTGGGACAGTTGCCTACTTAAGTAGATGTAAAGTGAAATCAGAGATCCATTTATTTATTTTCTTGAGATGACTCTCACTTAGGCTGGATTGCAATGGCGTGATTTTTGGCTCACTGCAGCTCCGCCTCCCGGACTCAAGCAATCCTTCCACCTCAGCCTCCAGAGTAGCTGGGATTACAGGTGTGTGCCACCACACCTGGCTAATTTTTGTATATTTGGTAGAGATGAGGTTTCACTATGTTTCCCAGGCTGGTCTTGAACTCCTGAGCTCAAGTAACCCACATGCCTTGGCCTCCCAAAATGCTGGGATTACAGGCATGAGCCACAGCGCCTGGCCTAAAATTGGAGACCTTAACAATCTCCTTGTTTTCCTCAGTGTTCATTGGACCTTAGTTTTCTTTTTTTTATTTTTTTTCTGACAGAGACGAGTCTCGCTATTGTTGCCCAGGCAGTGGCTATGTTACACAGATAGGATCATAGTACCCTGTGGCCTTGAAGTCCTGGCTTCAAGAGTTCCTCTAGCCTCTTGAGTATCTGGGACTACAGGCATGCTTATGCTTGGCTCAGGTTTTCATTTTTAAATTGTTTTTTGAGACAGAGTCTCGCTCTGTCACCCAGGCTGGAGTGCAGTGGCATGATCTCGTCTGACTGTAACCTCTGCCTCGTGGGTTCAAGTGATTCTTCTGCCTCAGCCTCCCAAGTAGCTGGGATTACAGGTACACACCATCACCCCCAGCTGATTTTTGTATTTTTAGTAGAGGTGGGGTTTCACCATATTGGCCAGGCTGGTCTTGAACTCCTGAACTCGTGATCTGCCTGCCTGGGTCTCCCAGAGTGCTGGGATTACAGGTATGAGCCACTGTTAGGAAACTCCAGATAGGTTTCCTTTTTTTTTTTTTTTTTTTTTTTTTTTTTTTTGAGACATGAGTCTTGCTCTGTCACCCAGGCTGGAGTGCAGTGGTGCGATCTTGGCTGACTGCAACCGCCACACCTCCCAGGTTCAAGTTATTCTCCTGCCTCAGCCTCCCGAGTAGCTAGGACTATAGGCGCATGCCACCACTACAGGTGCATGCCACCACCACCTAATTTTTGTATTTTTAGTAGATACGGGATTTCGCCGTATTGGTCACGCTGGTCTTGAACTCCTGAACTTGTGATCTGCCTGCCTCAGCCTCCCAAAGTGCTGGGATTATAGGAGTGAGCCACCGTGCCCAGCCCAGGTTTCCATTTTTTAAGCTGCTTTTTCAAGCTCTTTAAGGAATGATATTGCATGAGTTTTATTCTTTTTTAGAGGTATTACAAAAAACTGAAAGTATACTTATTTTTTAAATAGTGCAAAACTCATTTTTTCTTACAATTATCATAGCTGCCTTTTGGCTCTTTTTATAAATCTTTACATGATGGGATCCTAGGGTTCTTAATTTTCTTGTGTTTTGAAACATTTTGCTATTTGTTATTCTAAATAATTATTTCACTACTGGTCATCATCTATTCCCAAATATGCCAGATAAGATGAAAATCATAAGAAAATGGAAGGATGATAAAATCTCTGGGTGGATATACAATAATGAAATAATTTGTCATGATTGCACCATCTTTTATTATTCTCATGGCCTTGCCCAGGCTGTTGCACTGTCTTTCAAGAGGTTAAAAAAGAAGACTGGAGACACCATCTTTTGAGTCTCCTTTTTGCTTTCATTGAATTCAGGTGATAATCCAGAATTTTTCTATTTTTCGTCTGTAACATCAAGGAGAAGAGAATTGACAGAGGAAGACATTGCCAATGATTAGACAAATGACAAGATGAATGCAAAAAGACAGATAGGTGGCAGCACTCCATACTGTAATGATGATGGTGAGATTGTCTAAGCAAAATCTTAGACACTGAGTCTTCATATAATAGCATAGATGAATTGCCCCAAACTCAAGAATCAGCTAGTGATCAATGGGTTTCTATAATGTATGGAAAGGAAACGTCTGTTCTCATCTAGTCATTCAACAGAAAGGACTTCATCGTGCAACATTTTTCGACAAGAAGCTGCCCCATTCTGTTTGGATTAAAAAAAAAAAAAAAGTACATGTGACAACATTCTTTTATGTTTGGGTGCCAGTGTTTATTTCTTACCACTTACTGTCAACAAAGTAGGTGGACAAATGCACAAGAAGGTGTGTGTCCAAAGGTGATTAGAAGAAAATACAAATAAAAATGACCAAAATCACTGGATTGATTCTTCTGTTGGTGTTAATAAATCCAAAAATGAAAGTGTTTTGTACTTAAGGAGCTAAGAAGGTGGCTTTCTCTTCAACAGAATTATGAATCTGTTTCAAAAGTAGTGTGTTTTGACAGTGCCAATACATGAAGAATCTGAAGTCCTGATAAGTTAGAATCTATCAGAGATGGACTTGGAATCTGGCATTGCCACAGGTGGGCTGTGCCCTAGGTTCAGGTGCATCAGGTGATGAGCAGTTAGTTGCATATAGAGGACCTTGCTTTTTTTCAGGTATATATGCCTTCCAAACTAGAAACATTGGGATAAGAAGTTGGATTTGCTGTGTTTAAGTTCTTATTAAAATGTCTAATAAAATGGCTTTTGTCATCCTTTTATTTGGTAAATTGTTTGTAAAATGACATTACATATAGAAAAATAAAAGAGTCTGTTGGAGCCAGATAATAAATGGTGATGGCTAATTTTCCTAGCATACTGTGAAGGTTAAGTATGGTTCAGAGCATTTCTTTCTTTTCTGTTTTGTTTTGAAATACTGTCTTGCTCTGTCGCCCTAGCTGGAGTGCAGTGGCAAGATTGTGGCTCACTGCAGCCTTGCCCTCTTGGCCTCAAGTGATCCTCCCATCTCAGCCTCCTTTGTAGCTGGGGCTACAGGCATGCGCCACCACACCTGGCTAATTTTTGTATTTTTGTAGAGATGTGGGTTTTGCCATGTTTCCCAGGCTGGTTTTGAATTCCTGGGCTCAAGTGATCTGCCCACTATGGCCTCTCAAAGTGCTGAGATTACCGAGATTAACTAAAACACCTGGCCTCTTAATGTTGCCTAGATTTTATTGCTGAATTATACACTGTGGAATCAGCGTTAACAGTAATTACTTCATTGTGAAGATAAGATTGATCAGGCCCACTAAACCTTCCTCATTTTACTGGGAATGGTTTTTGTGGATTAGTTTTGAACTGTTTGCTGCCTCCCTACTTGGAACATTTTGTCAGATGGATAATATGAAATTTTTTAATGAGCCAGGCATGGTGGCCTATTCGTTTTTTTTTTCTGAGACGGAGTTTCGCTCTTGTTACCCAGGCTGGAGTGCAATGGCGTTATCTCTGCTCATCGCAACCTCCGCCTCCTGGGTTCAGACAATTCTCCTGCCTCAGCCTCCTGAGTAGCTGGGATTACAGGTACGTGCCACCATGCCCAGCTAATTTTTTTTTGTATTTTTAGTAGAGACGGGGTTTCACCATGTTAACCAGGATGGTCTCAATCTCTTGACCTCGTGATCCACCCACCTCGGCCTCCCAAAGTGCTGGGATTACAGGCTTGAGCCACCAAATCGCAGCACTTTGGAAGGCTGAGGCGGGAGGATCAGTTGAGCCCAGGAGTTCGAGACCAGCCCGGACAAGATGGTGAGACCATCTCTACCAGAAATATTTGGGGGAAAAAAAAAAAAAAAAAAGGTGGCATGTACCTGTAGTCTTAGCTAATGTAAAGGTTGAGGCGGGAGAATTGCTTGAGCCTGGGAGATCAAGGCGTCAGTAAGCTCTGATTATCCCATTGCACTGTAGCCTGGGTGGCAGAGCTGAGGCCCTGGGTCCAAAAAAAAAAAAAGATGTAAAAGAGCAATATAATTTCATTTTCAGATGTATGTTTTTGTTTCATATTTTGCATTTTTATTTTACTGGCTGCTTTGTCCCTATTGATACTCCTCTGGAAGCAGTACCTTAGAGCAGTGAATCTCAACTCTAGTCATCTGGGGACTTACTTAAAAAATAAAAAAATACTGTAAATAAAACTGCTATCCAGGCCATGCCCTCAAAAATTTGAGTTCAGTTGTCTGGAGCGGGCTTCAGGATCTGAACTTGGGAAGCTCCCAAGTGATTCTAGTGCTGTCTGGTTGAGAACCACTGGCTTAGGGTGTAGTACTGAGCAGTAGAACCCATTGTTTTTTATCAATCTTATGTGGAACCTTGATACATGTATATAACATAGAAAAGGAGCATTTGATTAGTATAAATCGTTATTAAAAAATTTTTTTTGGCTAGGTGCAGTAGCTCATGCCTGTGATCCTAGCACTTTGGGAGACCAAGCCAGGAGGATCACCTGAAGTCAGAAGTTCAAGACCAGCCTGGCCAACATGATAAAATCCCCATCTCCATAAAAAATACAAAACATTAGTCAGGCATGGTTGCTTGTACCAGCTCCTTGGGAGGCTGAGGCAGGAGAATCACTGGAACCCAGGAGGTGGAGGTTGCAGTGAGCAGAGATCGCGCCGCTGTACTCCAGCCTGGGCAACAGACTAAGACGTCACCTCAAAAATAAATAAATAAATAAAATAAACTTTTTTGTAGAGGTGGGGTCTTGTTATGTTGCCCAGGATAGTCTCAAACTCCTGGGTTCAAGTGACCCTCTCACCTTGGCCTCCCAAGGTGCTGGGATTGCAGTCATTAGTATAAACTTAGAAGTTTGGATTTATGATAATAAAGATAATTTTTGAGAATGAGGTATGTGAGTTTTCAAATCAATTATATTCATTTAAAAACATGGCTGGAAAAGGTACAGTGGTGCAATCTCAGCTCACTGCAATCTCCGCCCCCAAGCTCAAGTGATTCTCCTGCATCAGCCTTGGGACTACAGGCATGCGCCACCACACCCAGCTAATTTATGTATTTTCAATAGAGACAGGGTTTTACCCTGTTGGCCAGGCTGTTCTCAAACTCCTGACCTCAAGTGATCTGCCCGCCTTGGCCTCCCAGAGTGCTGGGATTATTGGCATGAGCCACCTCACCCGCCCGTTGCCTTGTTTTTTAAGAGATGGAGTCTTGCTCTGCTACCCAGGCTGGAGTGCAGTGGCAAAGATCATAGCTTACTGCAGACTTAAACCCCTGGGCAATCAATCAAGTGATTTTTTTGCCTCAGCCATCCCAGTAGCTAGGACTATAGGCACATTCCACTGACTAATTACTCCCTTGAATAATTAAAAAAATTTTTTTTGTAGAGGTGAAAGTCTCACTTTGTTGCATAGGCAGGTCTCCTGGCTTCAAGCAGACCACCCATCTTAGCCTCCAAAAATGTTGGGATTACAGGCCTGAGCCACACAGTGTGGCTCATTGTTTTTCTTAAAAACCCTGTGTGGCTCATTGTTTTTCTTAAAAACAGAAAAAAATATGTCAGTACTACTAAACTGTTGACATTTGTTAAATCCAAAACAATTGCCTGTTACATTATTATCTGTATGTTTGAAATAGGTTATAAATAAAAATAAAAGTTTAAACCTAATTGGGCTGATAGAATGAACAAAACATTTGAAAACTGGGGCATGTGCATGGTGTTCGAAGTCTTGTAAGTCTCAGCACCTGGTTTATTTCCAAATTGTGTTCTGACTGCACATAAGGAGAGCGTTCTCACTGGCACAGCTGCTTAGCATGTTGACCTTTTTTCTTTTTAAACAGATCATCTATTTAAAAAAAAAACCTTTTCAAGGAAACAGCTATCAAAAAGCTTTATTCTGTTGTGCACAAAAATGAATTAATCTGGGGTTAGCAGTATCTTAATATTTGGTGTGAAACATTTTTGTTGTTACTTTTTAAAAAATTCAGGCAAAATATACATCTAGGTCGGGCGCGGTGGCTCACGCCTGTAATCCCAGCACTTTGGGAGGGAATCCGCCTAGATCTTGAGGTCAAGAGATCAAGACCATCCTGGCCAACATGGTGAAACCCCCGTCTCAAAAAGAAAAAATAATACGTCTAAAAGTATTAAACATTTTAAAACGTACCAGTGGCATTAAAGTATATTCTCAGTTTTGCTCAACTCTCACCACTACTCATTTTCATCATTCCAAATAGAAATTCTGGACTCATTCAATAGTTACTCCTCACTCTCTTGCTCCCAGCCCCTGGTAACCTCTATTATACTTTCTTTTTCTATACATTTGCCTGGTCCACTTCATAGAAATGGATATTCTTTTACCTCTGGCTTGTGTCACTTCCTATAATGTTTTCAGGGTTCATCTCTATTATAGCATGTTTCAGCATTTTATTTCTTTTTTAAAGGTGAATGTATTATGGTATGAATAGGCACTATTTTTTCTTTTTCCAGTCATCTGTTGATGGACATTTGGGTTGTTTTTACCTTTTGGCCATTGTGAATGCTGCTATGAACCCTGGTTTATACAATTTGTTCAAGTTCCTACTTTCAGGTCTTTTGGGTTTATATCTAGAAGTGGAATGCCTGGATCATATAATTGTTATAAGTTTAATTTTTTGAGGAACTACCAAACTGTTTTCCACAGCAACTGTACCATTTTACATTTTCTATTTATTTATTTATTGAGATAGAATCTCACTCTGTTGCCCAGACTGGAATGCAGTGGCGCAATCTTGGCTCACTGCAACCTTCATCTCCTGGATTCAGGAGATTTTCCTGCCTTGCCATGTTGCCCAGTCTGGTCTTGAACTCTCCTAGGCTTAAGCAGTCCGCCCACCTTGTCCTCCAGTAGCTGGGACTACAGGTGTGTGCCCCCATGCCTACCTAATTATTTGTGTTTTTAGTAGAGAGAGAGTTTCACCCTGTTAGCCAGGATGGTCTCGATTTCCTGATCTCGTGATCTGCCCGCCTCAGCCTCCCAGAGTACAGAGATTACAGGGATGAGCCACCATGCTGGCCATTTTTTCTTTTTTTGAGACAGAGTCTTACTCTGTCACCAGGCACCAGGCTGAAGTACAGTGGTGCGATCTCAACTCACTGCAACCTCTGTCTCCCAGGTTCAAGCAATTCTCCTGCCTCAGCCTCCCGAGTAGCTGGGATTACAGGCGCGCGCCACCATGCCCAGCTAAATTTTTGTATTTTTAGTAGAGACGGGGTTTCACCATGTTGACCAGGATGGTTTCGATCTCTTGACCTCGTGATCCACCCGCCTCGGCCTTCCAAAGTGCTGAGATTACAGGCTTGAGCCACTGTGCCAAGCCTTTTTTTCTTTTGAGACAGAATCTTGCTCTGTTGTCCAGGCTGGAGTACGGTGGCTCGACCTTGGCTTGCTGCAACCTCTGCCTCCTGGTTTCAAGCAATTCTCCTGCCTCAGCCTCCAGAATAGCTGGGATGACAGGCACTTGCCACCACATACAGCTAATTTTTTTTGTATTTTTAGTAGATACAGGGTTTCACCATGTTGCCCAGGCTGGTTTTGAACTTCTGACTTCAGTGATCCACCTGCCTCGGCCTCCCAAAGTGCTAGGATTATAAGCGTGAGCCAAAGTGCCTGGCATTTTTTTTTTTTAAGATAGGATTTCCCCTCTTGTTGCCCAAGCTGGAGTGCAGTGGCACTATCTTGGCTCACTGCAACCTCTGCCTCTCAGGTTCAAGTGATGCACCTGCCTGAGCCTCCCGAATAGCTGGGATTAGTCATGAGCCCCTGTGCCTGGCCCTTACTATGGTTTTGATTTCCCTAGTGATAGTGGTGTTGAGCAATTTTTCATTTGCTTGTTGACTGTTTGTATTTTTTTCTTTTTCTTTTTTTTCCTGAGATGGCCTCGCTCTGTCCCCTAGGCTGGAGTGCAGTGGTGTGATCTCGGCTCACTGCAGCCTCTACCTCCCAAGTTCAAGCCATTGTCCTGCCTCAGCCTCCTGAGTAGCTAGGATTACAGGTGCCTGCCACCACCGTGGGCCTAATTTTTTGTTTTTTACATGTTGACCAGAAGCTGATCTCGATCTCCTAACCTCAGGTGATCCTCTCACCTTGGTCTTCCAAAGTGCTGGGATTATAGGCATGAGCCACCACACCTAGCCTGGGTTGTTTTATTGTTGAGTTGTAGTTCTTTATATATTCTGGATGTATGAATCCCTTATCAGATAAATGATTTGCAAATCCCGTTCTTTGGGTTGCCTTCTCTTAATAGTGTCCTTTGATGTATGACTGTTTTAAATTTTGATGAATTCTAATCTGTTTCTTACATTATCTGTGATTTTCCTGTTAGATCTAAGAAAACATCACCAAATACGGTGTCATGACACTTCTATGTTTTCATCTAAGAGCTTTACTGTTTTAGCCCTTATGTTTAAGTATTCGATCCATTTGAGTTTCTTGTGGTGTGGGGTAAGGGTCCTACCTTGTTAGTTTTGCATGTGGGTATCTAGTTTTCCCAATACCATTTGTTGAACAAGCTTACAGTATTATTATTATTACTATTTTAGTTTAAAATGTATTTAACTATTAGATTGTTAAATTTCAAGCCAAAACTCTGTAGAACCCAGACTTTAAGGCATCTTGCTCGAAATTTTTGGTTTTAAGGATTCGGTCATAAAAAAGCAGACCCTTTTTCTCCTTAGGATTTAAACAACAAAAATACAAGTGTTGGTTGGGTATGGTGGCTCACACCTATATTCCCAACACTTTGGGAGGTTGAGGTGGGAGAGTCACTTGAGTCTAGGAGTTCAAGACCAGCCTGGACAACATAGTGAGACCCCATCTCTACAAAACATTAAAAAAAAACAGCTGGAGACCAGGCAGGTTGGCTCACACCTGTAATTCTAGCACTTTGGGAGGCCAAGATGGGCGGATTACAAGGTCAGGAGTTTGAGACCAGCCTGACCAATATGGTGAAACCCCGTCTCTACTAAAAATACAAAAATTAGTCGGGAGCCCAGCTACTCAGGAGGCTGTGGCAGGAGAATCACTTGAACCCGGGAGGTGGTGGCTGCAGTGAGCCGAAATTGTGCCACTGCACTCCAGTCTGGGAGACAAAGCAAGACTCTGTCTCCAAAAAAAAAAAAGAAAAGAAACTTTGTCTTTACTAAAAATGCAAAATAATTGGCCATGCATGGTGGCAGGTGCCTGTTATCCTAGCTACTCGGGAGTCTGAGGCAGGAGAATCACTTGAACCTGGAAGGCTGAGGTTGCAGTGTGTGGAGATCACACCATCGCACTCCAGTCTGGGCGACAAGAAAGAGACTTCGTCTCAAAAAAAAAATAGCTGAGAGTGGTGGCTTATGCCAGTAATCCCGGCTACTCAGGAGGGTGAGATGGGAAGATTCCTTGAGGTCAGGAGTTCGAGGCTGCAGTAAGCTATGATGGCACTATTGCACTTCAGACTGGGCAACAGAGGGAGACACTGTCTAATAAAATATATATACAAATTTGCATTATGTTAACCAACAGAAATGATATGAAAATAGTTTTGACTAAGGTGAGACACATTGAAACCAGATTGGAAAGAAAAGATTATGGAAGGGTAGAAGGAATTACAAATAGCATCTGGAATAAATTGATTTGTTCGTTTGTCCAGGATTATACCTTTGGTTATATATATATATATATATATTTTTTTTTTTTTTTTAACCTGGATAATAGCTTCTCTCTCTGTGTGTGTGTGTGTGTGTGTGTGTGTGTGTGTGTGTGTGTGTCTGTCTGTCTGTCTGTCTGTCTCACGGTCTCACTCTGTCACTGAGGCTAGAATGCAGTGGCATGATCATAGCTCACCTCAGCCTCAACACCCCAGGCTCAGGTGATCCTCCCACCTCAACCCTCCTGAGTTGCTGGAACCACAGACATGCAGCACCACGCCTGGCTAATATTTGTGTTTTTTATGCTGACAGGGATTCGCCATGTTGCCCAGACTGGTCTTGAACTCCTGGGCTTAAGCAGTCCGCCCACCTTGTCCTCTAGAAGTTTTGGGATCACAGGTGCGAGCCAACATGCCTCACCAATTATGGCTTTTAATATTAGTTCATTGGCATTGGTGGCTCATGCCTGTAATCTCAGCAGTTTGGGAGGCCAAGGTGGGCAGATCACCTGAAGTCAGAAGTTTGAGACCAGCCTGGCCAAGATGGTGAAACCCTGTCTCTACTAAAAATAGAATTAAAAATAAATAAAAATTTAGCCAGATGTGGTGGTGGGTCCCTGTCATCCCAGCTAAACCCGGGAGGTGTAGGTTGCAGTGATCAAAATTATGCCATTGGACTCCAGCTTGGGTGACAGAAAAGCGAAACTCCATCTCAAAAAAAAAAAAAATAGTTGAGTGTAGCTGGAATATACCTGATGAACATAAGGAAATGCGCAACAGATAAAATCTTGGATAGTCCTACACCTTGCCTATTTAGCAGTTTTAGCCATGGGTTCCTGTTCAGATAGTTCTAATCTTAGAAGCAGGACTTTATAAATTCTTTGACAAAATAAGCAGTAATATGAAGAAAAACAGCTATTTTGCCGTGTTTTGGGGGACTTTGAGCTTATCTAGTTCCCCTTATTATTACTACAACACAGTGTAAAATCCATGTTATCAGCACAGAAGTAAGATCCCTGCTCCTCTTCAATCCCATCCCTGATTAGAAGACTCAAAGACAAGCTTGTTTCAAAGATAGAATCTCTGCCTTTGCTGCGGAAACTTCATTAGTTTCTGCCTTGTATTTATGCCAAGAGTAGTGAGTATGAGATACATGGCAGTTTTGTAATTTATTTCACCGCATTCTTATTTATTCATTTTTAATTATAGAGACAGAGTCTCTTTGTCACCCAGGCTAGAGTTCAGTGGCTGTTTACAGGCATGATCACAGCTCACTGTAGTCTTGAACTGCTGTGCTCAGCTGATCCTCACCTGTCAGCTTCCTGAGTAATGGGGCAACAGTCGTGCACCGCCATGCCTCCTGGCTGCATTCTGTTTTTTTTTTTTCCCCGAGACGGGGTCTTGCTCTCTTGCCCAGGCTGGAGTGCAGTGGCTTAATCTCAGCTCACTGCAGCCTCCGCCTCCTGGGTTCAAGCAGTTCTGCCTCAGCCTCCCAAGTTGCTGGGATTACAGGCACATGCTGCCATGCCTGACTAATTTTTTGTATTTTAGTAGAGATGGGGTTTCACCATGTTGCCCAGGCTGGTTGTAAACTCTGAGCTCAGGCAGTTTTGCCCCCTTGGCCTCCCAAAGTGCTGGAAGCTGGGATTGCAGGCATGAGCCACTTCAGCTGGCCTGCATTCTCTTAAAATGGATTCCTGCCAGGCGCAGTGGCTCACGCCTGTAATCCCAGCACTTTGGGAGGCCTAGGCGGGAGGATCATGAGGTCAGAAGTTTGAGACCAGCCTGACCAACGTGGTAAAACCCTGATTCTGTTAAAATACAAAAATTAGCCGGCATGCTGGTGCATACCTGCAATGCCAAATACTTGGGAGATCAAGGCAGGAGAATCGCTTAAACATGAGAGGTGGAGGTTGCAGTGAGCTGAGATCGCATCACTTCATTCCAGCCTGGGTGTCAGAGTGAGACTTGGTCTCAAAAAAAAAAAGTGTCCAGGGAATTTATGTCCAGATAAGAAGCTTGCATACTCAGGTGGACAGACATATCTGAATTTGCCATGTCCCACACATAACTGTATTTTGACTTTTCCAAAATGTGGCTTCCTACCACTTGAGGAGGACTTTTGGAAGTCACTGTTCCAAGCAGCAGTGACATCTTGCTGAACCACAATTAGGCTGATTCATACCCAAAGGTCTGTTAGTTTTGGATTGTTTATGGTGAACTTATGAGGTACGATTTGACTCAAACTTGACAGGATATATATGTATATTTAACCTGTAAATTCAGTGACACTTGGTATGTGTGTGGTCTTGGTTAAATTCATAAAGCCAAAGCTCAGTCCTTTTAAGGTTTACCATTGCAGGTTAGGATGTTGATGGGTATATTTTGAGTGGGGACAGGGTCTCGCTCTGACACCCAAGCAGGAGTGCAGTGGTGTGATCATGGCTTACCAAAGTCTCGACCTCCTGGTCTCAAGCAATCATCCTGCCTCAGTCCTCCAAAAAAAATTACAGATGTATACCACCACTACACCCACCTAATTTTTGCTTTTCTTTTTTGTTTTTGAGACGGTTGCTCAGGCTGGTCTCAAACTCCTGGGCTCAAGCTGTCCTCCTGCCTTGGCCTCCTGAAGTGCTGGGATTATAAGTGTGAACCACCTTACCTGGCTATTGATGATTTTAAGAGTTAACTACTAAACAATTATTCTTATAGGTGAATGGAAGAGAATCAGAAGAAGAAAATCTCAATAAATCTGAAATAAGTCAAGTGTTTGAGATTGCACTTAAACGGAACTTGCCCGTGAATTTTGAGGTAAGCTAATTTTACATGTAGGACTTTGTATTATACAGTCCTATTAGCATTCATCATAAGAGTGATTTTTTTTTCTAAATAACATTGGAATAATATTCACATAATGTGAACCTCCAAATGAAGCAGTGTTTATTCTCTTCTTCTAGGAGTCCCTAACTAAGGGGCATTGGATGTGTAGACAGTTCATGATGGCTTTAGTTGGTGTGTGGACCTCCTGAAGTGGTCTAAAGATGGTTGTGTTAGTGTTTACATGTGTGCTCTTCTGGACAGGGAGGGGTAGTGGGGCTAGTTCATTACTTAGATCAGTCTCAAAAGCATTTGTGGCCCCTAAAGATCTCTTCAGAGTAATTTTGAAAAGGACACAGTTTTTGTCACTGTCTAGCATCTGCCCTCAATTCATGTTTAATAACTTCATTTGTTGTTGGGCCCTGTATTCTAAAAACAATACTCAATGAGTTGTCTGCTTAAAGTGGAAAATAAATATTTTAATATATGTTGCCTTAAAAGACAGTGTAGTCCATCCAAATGGTAAGGGAGGATTTTTAAAATTTCCCTTAGAAATAAGATCTGACCCATGGCGTATTCTTTGCAGATTCTTTTGATTTACGTGCTTGATTATGGCTTATTTCTTTTCTTAAAAAGCCTATCTGAAGCTTATATTCCTGTAAAATAATTTTGAAGTATGTTTTACAGTTATAGGTGACCCACACATTTCATGCCTATCATAAAATATTAATGTATACCTTCTACTGTGTGTTAGTACCCTAAACTTACCCAGCTTCAGTCCTCCATCTTTCACCCTGCTGATGCCTCACTGCCTGCTGTGGGCCAGAGGTAGGATGGGAGTTCCCAGGGCCACCTCCCATTGTCCACCTGGGTGGGAGGTCTTGTTTGTTCCTCTCCATTTCCCCAATGCCTGTTCCTGTTCCTCCACCCTCAGCAGGCAACTGTTCTCCTGGAGTCCAGAGCCCCCGCATGGATCTAGGGCTGGAATCTTCTCACCTGGTCCTACATTCCCTCTCTGGCCTTTCTCCTTCCATTGGGCGTGGCTGGGTTACACTTTTGGAGGGAATGAGATGGGACATTCAGAATGGCTGTTAGGGCTTGCTCTTGAGTGGGAACGAGACGGGAGCTGCATCCCAAGGAGTTGCGAGGTCTCCCTTGGCACCTGTTTCAGAAAAGAGGAGAAATATTGCTTTTCTTCCTGCTGATGGATTAGTCTGGCATGAGAGTGGATTTTTTAAAGTTGGGGGAAGGGGTACCAAGACTGAGCAGTGGGAGATAGATGCCTGGCTGGCTTCCCGGGCCACCTCATATTCAGAGGCGATGGCTTGGGCCAGAGCCTTGGATTCCTGATCACCTGCTCACACTTGCTGCCTCCGAGTCACCGAGATTTCTGGAAGCCTAGAGATTGCTATTTTATGTTTTTGCTGTGTGAGATTTGGGATGAGATTGCTTCCTTCCCACCTTCACGTGTGTTAAGGTTTCAGATTTGGCCCTTAGTAATCTTAACAGTAGTCACATAAAAGAATTGTAGGAGTGCCCTCTCGTGGTGATCTTTTAAAGTAATTTAAACCATCACAGCTTGCATGTAGTTGGTGGCATGAGTACTTATATTCATTAACTCATATATCAGAATTTCTTACTAGCTTCCATTATTACGTTGACCAAGGTCTTTCTTTTCTCTTGCTGCTGGAAGATTTCCTGGCATGTATTAGATGTTTAGGAAATAGTTAATGAATAAAGGCTGTCACATACGAAGCCGGGTTAGGCTTTTTTTTTTTTTTTTTTTTGAGACAGAGTCTCACTCTGTTGCCCAGGCTGGAGTGCAGTGTAGTGATCTCAGGTCACTACAACCTCTGCCTCCCAGGTTCAAGGGATCCTTGTGCCTCAGCCTCCTGAATAGCTGGGATCACAGGCATGCACCACCACACCCGGCTTATTTTTGTGTTTTTAGTGGGGACAGCGTTTTACCATGTTGGCCAGGCTGGTCTCAAATCCTGACTTCAAGTGATTCACCCGCTTCAGCCTCCCAAAGTGCTGGGATTATGGGTGTGAGCCACTGCGCCTGGCCCATTGGCTTCTTTATCCTTCCTCTTTTTTGTGTGTGTTTCTTTTTTGCAAATCTGAGCATATAAATGTGTATTTATATATGTGTATTTACATATAGCTATTTATTTTAAGTCCTTTTTTCTTATAGTAGAGCTACCATACCATATACACTCTTGTAGTTTTTTTTTCACTTCATCTTTGCCGAGAATCCCTCTTTATCAGTGCTTAGAGATTTGTCTCATTCTCTTTTGTAGCCACATAGCAGCCAATATTTAGTAGACCTAGTCCTGGCTGGAGGCTCAGAGCACATATTAAACTTGAACTGTTTGTGCTGCATTCATTTCTGGGCTTTGCTGGTCTAGCTTCCTTTTTTTGCCAGTTGCAGTGGACCACACTAAACTCAGGACAGCCTGTGAGCAGGGGGCATGGGAGTACAAAGGTCTCTCTGACTTTTTGGGACTTTTTCATGCCTGACTGGGACTCACCAGACTCAAGAGCATAAACCAGTTTGAGAAGTAAGAAGGAAGGCGAGAAAGCATTTGAAATTATCCCTGCTCCCTTTTGTGGACATGCATGCTCCTTTCATTTAATAGGCCTTGTCCTTGATTCCCCTTTCCTGTGTCTGTGTGAAGTGTGCCAGCCATTGTGCCTTGCATCTTTTAATAAGTGTCTGTCCACTTTCACTCAGTCTTTCCCTCTGAAACAGGTGGCCCGGGAGAGTGGCCCACCCCACATGAAGAACTTTGTGACCAAGGTTTCGGTTGGGGAGTTTGTGGGGGAAGGTGAAGGGAAAAGCAAGAAGATTTCAAAGAAAAATGCCGCCATAGCTGTCCTTGAGGAGCTGAAGAAGTTACCGCCCCTGCCTGCAGTTGAACGAGTAAAGCCTAGAATCAAAAAGAAAACAAAACCTATAGTTAAGGTAAGAACTTTTCTGAACATAGAAGGTGTTTTCATGACCAGTTTAGAAGGCTGGTTGCTGTCCCTGAGGTGAAAGGGGATGAGACCAACATGTCATCCCCCAGGCCTGGCAGACCCCTCAGAGGTGCTGCAAGAGCCACCTGTTAGGTAAGATACAGACACTGTGTCCGTTCAGTAGAGGCACCTGTAGATGGGCACACACATCTATGCAGGAGGCGCTCATCACAGTGGGGTATTTGGCCGGAGCGCCAAGGGTGTCCGTGGAGCGCATGGTGAAGTAACAGTGCCTCCATCAGTGACCACGGTGCTGTTCTGAAGGTGGAGGAGATACATGCCAGGCAGGGGGCCCATGGGGGCAGGATGGGACTGAGACATTTTGCTGTGTGCCTTTTCTTTTGGATTTTCGAGCCACACTAATGGATCAATCAAAGTGTTGTATTGACCCCTTCCCCGCCCCCAGAAAGACATAATTCCTTGGAGGACTTTGTGATTTTCAGTACGTGTAGTAATCCAAATTTTTCTTACATAAAAGTTAGCATACCTCACGCCTATAATCCCAGCACTTTGGGAGGCCAAGGCGGGTGGATCACGAGGTCAAGATATCGAGACCATCCTGGTCAACAAGGTGAAACCCCGTCTCTACTAAAAATACAAAAATTAGCTGGGCATGGTGGTGCGCGCCTGTAATCCCAGCTACTCGGGAGGCTGAGGTAGGAGAATTGCTTGAACCCAGGAGGTGGAGGTTACAGTGAGCCGAGATCATGCTGTTGCACTCCAGTCTGGGTAACAAGAGCGAAACTCCGTCTCATAAAAAAAAAAAAAAAAAAAGTTAGCATACCATATATACCCTCTTGTTTCCTTTTTTTGCTTAATATAGCCTGGAAATCACTTCTGATCAGCAGAGTGGGTGAGGGCTCCTTGGCACAAAAGGTAGCCACAAGGAAGTAACTGGGATTCTGAGATTCTTCTTGCCATAAGGCATCAGCTTGAACTTTTTTAAAAAAATGGTGTCTGGATTTTGAGTTCTTTTCAAGAAAATTGGGAACCCATCATAGCTCAGACTCTGGGGGAGTTGTAGAAATAGTATTTTATGTTTTTTCGGCCTATTTAATGTCATATATTGAAATTTGTTAAAAAACAGGTGTTGCAG
This sequence comes from Callithrix jacchus, assembly GCF_049354715.1. Classification (NCBI taxonomy): domain Eukaryota; kingdom Metazoa; phylum Chordata; class Mammalia; order Primates; family Cebidae; genus Callithrix; species Callithrix jacchus. The sequence continues at coordinate 44,212,366 of NC_133506.1, read as the reverse complement.
TCATAGTGATGCTTTGTTATAGTGAAATGTTGATGTTGATTTGCTAAGGCCTTAAAATCACCTCATAACAATTATAGAAAATCAAAGCATCTTTCCATTTTAAAAACGTTAAATTAAAAAAAATTTTAATTCTGAGCCATTAGGTCAACCCAGAATCTCTTATCTCCTCTCATATCCTGATCTCTGTTTTGACCAAGTTCATGCTGTGAATAACATTACGGAGTTTCCTCCTTGTTTGTTCCTCAGCCACAGACAACCCCAGAATATGGCCAAGGGATCAATCCGATTAGCAGACTGGCCCAGATCCAGCAGGCAAAAAAGGAGAAGGAGCCAGAGTACATGCTTCTCACAGAGCGAGGCCTTCCGCGCCGCAGGGAGTTCGTGATGCAGGTGGGTCAGTGTGAATTATGGATGCCCTTTCTCTGATGACGTCCAGTCTTGGGGGCTGATGGAGGTTCAAGGCCTGGACAACTTCCTGACGAGGCTGGGTCCCGTGGGCCATGTTCTGCCAGCAACTGTGATCCTTATTAAGGCCCTGTGGCTTGCAATAATTTGACGGCTTACCCATACCGCAGAAATTTGTAAAGGCTGCATATGAAAGATTAAGTTGTGTATCTTAAGGATTAAAGGAAACAGTGTATGTGAATGTAATGTCTGCACATCAGCACTGCTGCTGTGCGCACTGGGAGGAATGTGGGTATGTTGCACTGAGATTGCGAAGAAGGCATGCTAGGGTGGTGGGTGCTGGGGTGGCAGGTGCTGGGGCGGCAGGTGCTGGGTGAAGTTTTTCTTCATTATGTCTCCTTGAAGGTTTATGACATTGTTCTTTTCCAAAGGTAAATTTTCCAAGAAGTATCAAGAGATCTGTTTCTCTTCCTCCTAATTGTGGATTCTGGAATCCAGGGTTGACTCGTCCTTAGATTGGGGTGATGCTTCAAATTAGTGTGGAACATTTCTCTTTGTACTTAGCTTATTAAGCTCAAAGTTAAGTGGTTACTTCACATAGGCAGCTTAACTTAAGTTATGATTTTGCTTTCCGATGTAAAACACAATATTTGACTCTTGTGTAGCAATTTATAACTTATAAAGTTGAGCTGGTATGTTTTACCTGTGCAGTCAGAAGGTAGGAAAAGAATGATCCTTTCATTCCACAAAAGGAAATTGCAGTTTGCTGAGAGGATCAGTAATTTGCCCAAGAAGAAATGGCTGGTAGATGGCCAGATTGGAATTTATACCCAGGCCAGGGAATGGTTTCCTTGACTCTCTTAGTCTTGTGACCTGGGCTTTTGGTTTTAGCAGCCAGGTGCCTGTGATCATGATCAACTTGGAAGGGGCTTGTAAGCAGGGATGTGCTGGAACATGTTTAACAACCAGCTCTTCTGGGAGGGTGGTTTGATGGGGGGAGCTGAATACATGTGTGTTTTATATATATATATACACATGTGTGTTAAAAATTTTACTGAGAGAATGTGTGTTATAAATTATACTGACACATATACATGTGTGTTATAAATTTTACTGCAGGCTATGTAGCACAATTTATAAATAAACACTTTATTGTAAATGTTGTACATATTTCAGTGTGACAGTCACCAACAATAGTGTTATAAAGTCATACAACACATAATGCTCTATTACTATCCAGTTCAGCAAATGTGTTGATCATGTCATTGACAAATCCATACTTTAGATTTGAGATTTTGGTTCTAGCATGAATATTGGTTGATATTTTTTATTTACATTAACAGGTAAGATGAAAGTAAAACAGGCTGGACATGGTGGCTCATGCCTGTAATCCCAGCATTTTGGGAGGCCAAGGTGGGCAGATCACTTGAGGTCAGGGGTTTGAGACCAGCCAGGCCAACATGGTGAAACCTCATGTCTACTAAAAATACAAAAGTTAGCTAGGAATTGTGGCACACACCAGTAATCCCAGCTACTTGGGTGGCCGAGGCAGGAAAGTCACTGGAATCTGGGAAGCGGAGGTTGCAGTGAGCTGAGATCATGCCACTGCACTCCAGCCTGGGTGACGAAGTAAGATTCTGTCTCCAAAAAAAAATAAAAAGTAAAACAATGAAGACATGTAACATCACTCATTTGTAAATTATATGAGTGGCTTCTTTGCTAAATTGGATAATAATTTTCAAAGATGGGAAGATATTTCACTTTTTTGTACTAGTTACAGTGTAATGGTTGTAGACTTATCATGCTTTTAAGATTAATCTGCTTTATTAACCTTTTCTTCATCATTTTAAGTTTAGAGTTAGATAAACAATTTAATCTTTGATGTGTAGCATTTGTAGATTTCTGTGGTATAAATAGTTCTACCATGATTGATTTCAAGCTATCAAAGTGATACTTCCGATCACAATGCTGGCAAGAGATGTGCAGTAGGTCACTATCACAGACTGTTTGATCATACAAATGCAAAGCCGGACAGACCTTCAGAACACAGATAATTATAAAATGCAGTCAAAATTACTTCTGTAAAAATAATTATAAGCTTATATAATTAAATGTTTAATACTTGCTATGTTTTAACAGCCAGCTTTCCAAACTCCTATTTAATAATTAGCTCTCTCAGACAAGCAGGCCAGGTTCAGGGCACCACTGTTATCTCACTTCTGACCATTGTTGGGGTTATTTTGCGTCACACCAATTCCTGCCTGGTTGTTATTCCGAAGGTTTAAGCACTGGTCTGTGTTTTGACTTCTTTGTGCAGGTAAAGGTTGGAAACCACACTGCAGAAGGAACAGGCACCAACAAGAAGGTGGCCAAACGCAATGCAGCCGAGAACATGCTGGAGATCCTTGGTTTCAAAGTCCCGCAGGCACAGCCCACCAAGCCAGCACTCAAGTCAGAGGAGAAGGTGACTGCTGTGGGCTCTCTCATTGCAAGGTGGTCTCTTGCCTCACCCTAGGGAACTGGGACGCCTCCAGGGGCAGGCTTCAAGGCAAGGCTTCATCCTCCTGGCAGTTAAAGCAGTCCTGCAGAGCGATGTGTCATCCATTTGGACCATAGTGTGCTCACAGGGGCCTCACATGTCCACTGTCCTCAGGCGGCTCTGGGTTAAATCATGATTGTGTCAGCATCTTTGAGGTCTGGGGATGCTTTGCGGAGGGCTGCTTGCTCCTCTCCATTTGTAGAATGAGGGATAATTAGACTTGAAATTACTAAGTGAGATTTCCACTCTAGAAATGAAGCCTGTGTGAAAGATTTATAACTGTTAGGCTTTTATTAATTGTGGAACAGGCTTTGTTTTTTTCTGGGAAAATAAGACAGTGTGATAGTAGAGACAGGTCAGATCCAAAGTTTAGGTCTGGGATTTCTTTTTTCCTATGTGAGTTAAACATCAGATGAAAATAAACCCCTCTTGAGAAATTCACGGCCAGGTGTGGCAGCTCTTGACTGTAATCTCAGCACTTTGGGAGGCCAAGACCTTGAATCCAGGAGTTCAGGACCAGTCTGGGCAACATGATGAAACTCTGTCTCTACAAAAAAATGTAAAAATCAGCCAGGTGTGGTGGCTTGTGCCTGTAGTCCGAGCTACAAGGTTGAGGTGGGAAGATCACTTGAGCCTTGGGAGGTCAAGGTTGCAGTGAGCCATGATTACACCACTGCACTCCAGCTTGGGCAACAGACCCTGTCTCAAAAAAAAGGAAAGTTAAAAAGAATTTGTGTCTACCAGAAGTGGTAAGCAGGACCTCAGCAAAAGCCTTGGCTGACCTTCTTGTTTCACGTCACTAAATGGTCCTAATGAGATAAACTTGAGATCATTTATAAAACTGATTCATTCATGTCTGCTAGTCTTTTCGACAGTGAAAAACAGCATCAGCCATGGTCACATAGTTAATAACTGACTGGGGCCCCAGATACCGCCAGTATAGAGCTTAGGCTTGGCTTTTGGGTTTTTCATTTCAGAATCTTGTTAGGACATTCATAGTGTCTTCTGTTATTTCTCAGAAAGGTGATGTTTTGACAAAATTCTTAGGTAATAACGTTTTCCCCATAAGGGTGTTAATTTTGGAATGTCACCTTACTTTTGAATTGAATATCAGCTCCAGGAAATATTCTTGATTTGTTTGTTTAGCTTCAGTCTGAAAGGTTCTTTCCCCACCTTGGTGGGCTCTGCCGTCTAGCATCTCTGCTCTTTTTAGTTCAGTGCTTCCCGTCTCCCTGTGGGTGCAGAGCGCAGCTTAGCATTCATGGTTAGTGCACTTTGTTAGATGCTCTTTGTGGGCAGGGGTGTGGGCAGGAGGGTGCATTAGGAGGAAGAGACAGGCTCTACCCAGGCTTCTGTCAGAGTGCCAGTGGTCAGGTGGGGAAGGGTTTTTCTGCTGATTGCCTCAGTTACTGCTGGTTGGGCTTTGTGTAGATTTAGACAGCAGGAGTCAGGAGTTAATTTTTCAATGATCTGACTTATGCTCATGGCTTTTTTTTTTTTTTAAGACACCCATAAAGAAACCAGGGGATGGAAGAAAAGTAACCTTTTTTGAACCTGGCTCTGGGGATGAAAATGGGACTAGTAAGTGTGATCTTAATACTGTCTTTATCTAAATGTGATTCTGGGATTTACGTGGGTCCTGAATAACAGCAGGAGCCCAGCCAGTGAGTTCCCGAATGCAAAGTGTCCACATTGTTCTGAGTCCCTGTGCTGCCTGCGTGCCAACGGGAGGGCCAGTGTGGGGTTTGACGGCATCATCTTGTTTTTCCAGGCTGTGGATGTGGATTTGTGTTTACTATGTGTGTCCCTCCCAGGTAATAAAGAGGATGAGTTCAGGATGCCTTATCTAAGTCATCAGCAGCTGCCTGCTGGAATTCTTCCCATGGTTCCTGAGGTCGCTCAGGCTGTAGGAGTTAGTCAAGGACATCACACCAAAGATTTTACCAGGGCAGCTCCGAATCCTGCCAAGGCCACAGTAACTGCCATGATAGCCCGAGAGTTGTTGTATGGGGGCACCTCGCCCACAGCCGAGACCATTTTAAAGAATAACATCTCTTCAGGCCACGTACCCCATGGACCTCTCACGAGACCCTCTGAGCAACTGGACTATCTTTCCAGAGTCCAGGGATTTCAGGTAACTGTCAGGCCTGAGCTGTGATGGCTGTGTCTCAGGACAGTCATCTCTTGGCTTTCCTGAGAAAATGAGCTTTGCGCTTTGTTTCTTAAATCAAGTTCTGTCCAGGGATGGGTTGGGGAGCAGTGGTGGAAGGGCAGAAGGGAAGGAGGTATAGATGTATTTGTAAGCATATGTGGTAAGAGAAACATCTTTACCCTTTGGTAATAACATTTCAAAATTCAAGCCAACCCTAAAAACAAAACTTCTTACCACTGGCAGTCGTTGTAAATTTGGATTTCAAAGAACAGACTCATTGTGCTGATGCCTGGAAAGGATATGGCTTTTCCTAGTCTAGGGCTTCTGAGCAGACACCTAGGTTTCTGGAAGGTTCTGGGCTGACAGAGCAGGTGTTGGTGTGGCCATAGTCAGGCTGAGTTGGGAAGAGCAGGTGATCTCGGTGCTGTGGGGCCAGGCCTGGAGCTGCAGCCCTCCACCCCATTTGTATGCACTGTTCCCTACCCTAGCCTCAGCTCTCTTTTTCTCCTTAGGTTGAATACAAAGACTTCCCCAAAAACAACAAGAACGAATTTGTATCTCTTATCAATTGCTCCTCTCAGCCGCCTCTGATCAGCCATGGTATCGGCAAGGATGTGGAGTCCTGCCATGATATGGTACGTCATTCCTTGGGTGAGGGATTGGGGTGTTAAGTTGTGTGTTTATGTGGAGCCTTCCTTGGTTCAGCTTGTTGCTGGCCTGAGGAAGATAGGAGAAAGATTCTCTTATAGACCTCGAGAACAGTTGATTGTGTGATAGTGTTCATATTTTTGAAGACTTTTTGTCATAGCTGATTGGATCGATTTCTTATTCCTGATCAGAACTTGGCAGCTTTAGCTCACCTTTCCCTTCCCATTCCCTGCTGGCCTGAGGGGCAACTGAGATCCTGCAGCTCATGCAGAGACCGTATGCACTTCATCTCTCACCAGAACAAGGAACTGCAGGTCCACATTCTGGCAGCTGTGAAATGCCCTTGCTTTGGTCTTCTGTTCAGATGAAATTATTGTTATCAGAAAACTGAGAAAAAGAATTGATCAGATTAATGAAACTAAGTAAACTGGTGTATTCACTTTGTGGGACATCATGCATGCATCAAATTAATGTCTCTGGGCTGGGCGTGGTGGCTCACTCTGTAATTCCAGAACTGCGGGAGGCCGAGGTGGGCAGATCACCTGAGCTCAGTAGTTCAAGACCAGCCTGGCCAATGTGGTAAAACCCCATCTCTACTAAAAATACAAAATAAAATTACCCGGGTGTGGTGGTGGGCACCTGCAATCCTAGCTACTTGGGAGGCCAAGGCAGGAGAATTTCTTGAACCTGGGAGATGGCGGTTGCAGTGAGCCAAGATCATGCCACTCCACTCCAGCCTGAGCAACAGGGTGATACGCCATTTCAAAAAAAAAAAAAAATTAGTGTCTTCAAAGATAATGTAATAAGAAAAATCTGCCGGGCGTGGTGGCTCACGCCTGTAATCCCAGCACTTTGGGAGGCCGAGGCGGGTGGATCACGAGGTCAAGAGATCAAGAACCATCCTGGTCAACATGGTGAAACCCCATCTCTACTAAAAATACAGGCATGGTGGCGCGTGCCTGTAATCCCAGCTACTCAGGAGGCTGAAGCAGGAGAATTGCCTGAACCCAGGAGGCGGAGGTTGCAGTGAGCCGAGATCACGCCATTGCACTCCAGCCTGGGTAACAAGAGCAAAACTCTGTCTCAAAAAAAAAAGAAAAATACATGATAGGCTGGGCGTGGAAGCTCACACCTATAATCCCAGCAGTTTGGGAGGCCAAGGCAGAAGGATTGCATGAGCCTAGGAGTTTGAGACCAGCCTGAGCAACTTAGTGAGACCCCGTCTCTATAGAAAGAAAAGTACACGATAGATTTTTGTTAGCACGATATAACATTTGTGCAGTCTGGTTACCACAAGGTTAAAAATACTGGAAGGAAAAATACATTTTCAGAGGTTATGATTAGTGAGGTAACTGTGAATATTTTTAAAACTTGTATTTTAAATTAAAAATTGAGAGTTTTATTCAGTAGTACCAGAGTTGAAGAAGTTGCCACCTGTTTGCTGGGCAGCAGGAACTCTCTTGCCTGCCTGTCCAGTGTACCACGTTGCAGTCCCAAGCTGTGGCTGTGGCTTTACTCTTCTTTCCATCCCCACTAGGCTGCACTGAACATCTTAAAGTTGCTGTCTGAGTTGGACCAACAAAGTACAGAGATGCCAAGAACAGGAAACGGACCAATGTCTGTGTGAGTGCGCTGATGAAGGGGGAGGTGCTGTGATGGGGAGGCTGCTCCTTGTTTGCACTGAGTTGACATGATCTGCTGACTCAGTGGGAAAAATTTGCCTGAGTTACTTTCTGGCCCTTTTGCCTGAAAGCTTTCCAAGTTCTTTGGGCAGAGAGCTTTACTTTTAAAAAACATTTTGAGTAGGTCATACCTTCACGTGGTCAGAACTTTGCATTATTTTACAAGGTGCAATCTGACCCTCAGATAGTCCCCATCCCATCTCTTCTGTTCTCCCCAGCACCTCTCCCATAGATCTTATTTTCACTGGTTTCTCCTGTATCTTTCCTGTATGTTTCTTTACACCAGTACAGACATATATTTCTTCCCTCATTTTCTTCCCTTTTCCCGAAGAGGTAACAAATTCATAACACCCTCCTTGCTTATTTTACTTATTGGCATATCCTGGGAAAACTTTGGTTATCACAAACTGGGGCTTTTAGTATTGGACTTCCTGATGTTTGCCAGTTTCTTTTCATTTTTAACGTTACTTTAATTCTCTTACATTGCAAAACTAGTGTCATTTTCATTTTTCTTCCTTAAAGGTGTGGGAGGTGCTGAACCTTTTCTGGCCATGAACCATTATAAAATCCCAACATATATACTGAAAATACTGAAACTGCTTTGAAAATTTGGAATTTCTGATACCTCCAGTGGGCCGGGAGACACGATGGGTAAAGGATGTGGGCAGCAGCAGGGAAGACAACAGAGACACGAGGAGGTGGCTGTGGCTGGGCTGGACTATGCTGGGGTTTGTTGTGACGGCCACTCGGTGACCTGGCGGTCCCTATGCAATAGCAGCTGCCTGTGGGAAAGAAGGGTTCCTAGCTGCTGGCTCTCCCAGGACACCACCAGATCCATGCCCTGGGTACCTCCATGTTTGATCTTTGTTTTCCCTGTGTGAAAGAACAGAGAGCACGACCCCTTCTCAAGCTGGCTTACTCAGACACGTTGGGACACACCCTGGACAGCCACGCCAGAGAGAGGCTTTTGACCGGCCCCAAAGCTAAAAGCACCAGAGAAAATCAGATGCTTCCTACTCAGCGTGACCTAACTTTTCTAGCGTGCTATGGCCCCACTGCCCACACCCTCACCACTGCTTTCTCTTTCAACAGTCATCTCTATTCTTAGTTTCGTTATTTTCTTTTGATTGATATGACACTATATAAAATTTTCATTTGAGAGTTTCTCAATTGTATCTAGTTATATAGCACAGTTTGGAAACTTGTCTGAGACTGACTGACTTCACTAATCTAACCGACAAAGATCATATCCATGTGTATGTGGTTAGACATTTTTATTTCATTGACTAACCCCAGGACCATTTCAGTCATGCAAATTGTGTGCCCTCTGGTTCAGCTGAAACAGTCCTGGACTTTGAAAAACCGTCAATAAGTCTCCCACAGTTGTGTAAATTGGACAATTTAGGAATTTTAAACTTTAGATGATCATTTGGTTCCATTTTTATTTTATTTTTATCTTTGTTAATGCAAACAGGACTTAAATGAACTTTGATCTCTGTTTTAAAGATGATTTAAAAAAAGTGTGTATCTATACATATGGCTCTTGAGGACTTAGCTTTCACTACACTACAGGATATGATCTCCGTGTAGTCCATATAAACCTGGAGACTGATTTTCCAGAGTGCTCGATACTGTTCATTACATCTCCATTAGGGCTGAAAAGAATGAGCTATGTTTCTCTAGACAGCTGTGTTGCTTTTGATGTTGTGTTACTGTACACAGAAGTGTGTGCCCTAAGGCTCTGCGTGTGGTCCGTATAGGAAGCCTGGTAGCCCTGCGAGTTAAGTACTGCTTCCATTCATTGTTTACGCTGGAATTTTTCTCCCCATGGAATGTAAGTAAAATTTAGTGTTTGTCACCAATAAATGGTAATACTAATTTTTTTTGTTAATTTATTCTCAAATGCCACGACTGCTAGTTTGGTCCCCTCCCAACTTGCCCCTACCCTTTTCTTATTTTTAAGAAAAAACTTTGTAATGCTTGTGATTCTGTCTGGGCAAAAATCTGAAGATCTGAAATAACTTTATATCAAACCATTGATCAATAAACAGCTACTAATGAAGTGTTTGGTCCTGTTGAGCAGTAACTAAAACAATAAGGGAAGATGTAAGGGGATGGAAGCTAATCGTGGGTTAGCAGGCCAGCCCCTGCAGGAAGCAATGCTGCCCGGAGAGGCACGCTGGGTACCTGGGTGAAGGGACTTGCACCTCCTTCATAACTGACATTGCTGCCCAAAGAAATGACCCCAAGGAGCTGAGAGAGACTACCGGTCACTTCCCCAGGGCACCCTCATCTCTCACCATAACTGAGCACTGAGGAGGACACGTGTTCTAGCCTGGTTGAGGGGTAGGCTAGTTGGTTTTCATTTTTTAATTTTAGAAGAAGTGGAAGATTATAAAGATTTCACTATAAAGTCAGCTGATGGATTGGACTGCTGGGATGACTGAAAGTGATCAGAAGGTTATGGAAAATGCCAAGGGCCGAAGGAAATGCAACATTTTGAGGATAAAAGTAGGAGAAAAGGAACAACAAAAGGATTCCTGGACCTGTGGCTCACATCGTGACCCACCCCCAGACCGAAGGTTCTTAGAGAAGCTGAGCTTGGGGCCCTGACTTTGTACATTGGTTTGTAGGGAGCGCACTTGGTGGTAGAGGGCACTGGAAGCCGGCCAGTGCCATCTTGTGTTTTTGACTATGAAAAGTCATTCTGGGTACTTCATTGAAGAAGAGGTGGCCTGAGGTGACTTTGGTAATATACTCAGATTAATTGAGAATTAAGTTTTTAAAATATTACAGTAAAAAAAATGATAGTTCAAAAACAGAGTAGTAAGTGTTTCTTTTGTGTTTTTGAGAGTCTGGCTGTTGCCTAGGCTGGAGTGCAGTGGTGCAATCTCAAATCACTGCAATCTCCACCTCCTGGATTCAAGCGATTCTCCTGCCTCAGCCTCCTGAGTAGCTGTGATTACAGGCATGTGCTACCATGCCCAGCTAAGTTTTGTATTTTTAGTAAGAGTCAGGATTTCACCATGTCGGCCAGGCAGGACTCAAACTCCTGACTTCAAGTGATCTGCTCGCCTTGGCCTCCCAAAGTGCTGGGATTACAGGTTTGAGCCACTGCATTCGGCCTAGTAAATTTTTCATTAGTAGCTTTGCATGGCAAGACATTTCAGTATAGCCTTCCCCTCCCCACCCCCCGTCCTTTTTGAGACAGTATCTTGCTCTGTTGCCCAGGATGGGGTGCAGTGGCCTCAAGTGATCCTCTTGCCTCGATCTCCCAAAGTGTTTAGATTATAGGCCTGAGCCACTGTGCCCAGTAGTATATATCCGTTCTTTACCTTTTTTTTGAGACAGGATCTTACTCTGTCACCCATGGTGGAATGCGGTGCCCTAATCACAGCTCACAGTAGCCTTGACCTGGGCTCAGGTGATCCTCCCACCTCAGTCTGCTGAGTAGCTGAGACTATAGGCACATGCCACCATTCCTGGCTAATTTCTAAGAGACAGAGTCTCACTACTTTCCCCAGACTAGTCCAACTGGGCTCAAGTGGTCCTGTCACCTCAGCCTCCCAAAGTGCTGGGATTGCAGGTGTGAGTCACTGCACCTAGCCCTTTTAAAATTTTATTTTGAAATAATTTCATGGAGAAAAGGTACATTTTACTGAAATGATGTGTACATTCCCTCAGGCGCCCTCACTCCTCAAAATGTAGATATTTCTCCAAGTCGGACTGAACACTGCCGTCCAGTCTGTGGACCCCATGCAGGTCTCACCAGCTGCCCCAACAGTATCTGTCCCTTCCTGGTCCAGGGTCCCTGTGGAGAGTTGTGTGCTGCCTTTAGCTTCTCCTCCTGTTTGCATCAGTCCTCTGGGCTCATGTGCTTCACATCCTAGTGGGTTGAAGCCCACAGACCTCTGTAGTAGATCCTCAGCCTGGGTCTGGCTGATGGTTACCAGCCCTGAGCAGCAGCACTTCTGTGGCAGGAAAACCATAGAAATTATGCTGCTCTCTTCTCTGTACCAGGGGCACACCGTTTAACCTTGGTGACACAGGCAGATTGCTCCACTGTCGGGCCACACTGTCTCCTAGTAATCAAGGACTATTGTGTGGGGAGGCATCTTTAAAGCACATGACCAGCCTGTTTCTCTCCACCCTCCGTTCTTGTCCTTTGTGGACAGCTCCCATCTGAATCCACCACCACTGCCCATCAATGAGCCTCCATGTCCATTGTTCCTTCTGCCAACACCCCGCCTCTGTGGAGGAGCCCTTCCTCCCCATGATTCACTATGTTAGCTAGTGGACTCCTAGTTTGAGTGGGTCTCAATCCATTGCAGCCATTTATTTGATGTTCAAATTGTCTCACATTTGGCTATCAGAAGACATGGCAAAGTGACTCCTGTGTCCTTTTGCTTTGTTTCCATCTTAAAAATTTTAAAGTTGTAAGATACATAGAAAATTTACCATCCTAACCATTAAGCACTTTTTTTTTTGTTTTGAAACAAGATCTTGCTGTCATCCAGGCTGAAGTGCAGTGGTGTGATCCTGGCTCACCTGCAGCCTTGATCTCCTGGGCTCTCCTCTTCCCTCAGCCTCCCAAGTAGCTGGGACTACAGGTGTGCACCTCCATGCCCAGCTAATTTTTCATTTTTTTTTGGTACAATTGAGGTCTTGCTGTGTTGCCCAGGCTGCTAACGACTTTGAAGTGTACAGTTTATAATGTTTAACCACCACAATCTAACTCTAAACTCTTCATTTTGTGAAACTGTCTTATTTTTGAGACAGAATCTCATTCTGTTGCCCAGGCTGGAGTACAGTGGCGTGATCTTGGTTCAATGCAACTTCTTCCCAGTTTCAAGCCATTCTCCTGTCTCAGCCTCCCCAGTAGCTGGGATTACAGGCGCCCGCCACCACGCCCAGCTAATTTTTGTATTTTCAGTAGAGATGGGGTTTCACAATGTTGGCCAGGCTGGTCTCAAACTCCTGACCTCATGCGATCCTCCCACCTCGGCCTCCCAAAGTGCTGGGATTACAGGCATGAGCCACTGTGCCCAGCCCATTCTGCAAAACTTAAACTCTCCCCATGAAACACTAACTCCCTGTTCCATGCTCCCTCTAGTCCCTGGAACCCACCTCTTGTCTATGATTTTCACTACTCTAGGAACCTCCTGTAAATAAAATCATACAGTATTTGTCTTTCTATTACTGATTTATCTTACATAGACAAATGTCCTTAGGTTTATGCATGTTATAACGTGTCAGTTTCCCTCCTTTTTTAAAGGCTGTGTAATATTTCATTGCCTGTATGTATATTCCACATTTTGCTTATCGATACATCTGTTAATAGGCACTAGGGCCAGGTGCAGTGGCTCACACCTATAATCCCAGCACTTTGGGAGGCTGAGGCAGGCAGAGCAGCTGAGGTTGAGTTCGAGACCAGCCTGGCCAACATAGTGAAACTCCATCTCTACTACAAATATAAAAATTATTGGCTGGGCACGGTGGCTCACGCCTGTAATCCCAGCACTTTGAGCAGCCTAGGCAGGTGGATCATGAGGTCAGAAGTTCAAGACCAGCCTGGCCAAGATAGTGAAACACCCAGTCTCTACTAAAAGCAAAAATTAGCTGGGTGTGGTGGCAGGTGCCTGTAATCCCAGCTACTTGGGAGGCTGAGGCAGGAAAATCACTTGAACCCAGGAGGTGGAGGTCTGCCTGTCTCGGCCCCCCAAAGTGCTGGGATTACAGGAATGAGCCACCACACCCTACCTATAGTTTTTAACTTATGGATGAACTGCTGTTTACCACTGCAGCCATCACATTCCATTCCCCACGGTGCAGTGGCTCCAGTTCCTCCACATTGACGCGTGTTTGTTTTGTTAAATAGTAGCTATCATAGTGGATGTCAGGTGGTATCTGATAGTAGTTTTGGGTTGTATTTCCCTGATGATGTTGAACATGTTTTCATATTTATTAGCCATTTGTCTGTCTTCCTTGGATACATGCCTCCACGTCTTTCCCATTTGTTTGAATCATGTTGCTTATTGTTGAATTTTAGGAGTTTTCTATGTATTCTGGGTATTAATCCCTTAACAGATATGATTTGCAATTTTTTTCTTCCCATTCTGTGAGTTGCTTTTTTATACTGCAAAAGCCTTTTGCAGAAAACCTTTTGATGCAAAAAAGATTTTTTGATGAAGTCGTTTGTCTATTAATTTTGTTGCCTATTCCTGGTCATACTTAAGAAAACATTGCATTTGCCCCATGTTAGTTTTAGGTCTTTGGTCCATTTTGAGCTAATTTTGTGTAGGTAAGAGTCCAGCTTCATTATTTTGCAAGTGGATATTATTTTCCCAACAGTATTTGTGAAAAGACTGTCCCTTTCCCATAGAATGGTCGTGGCACCCTTGTCAAAAATTATACAGAAGAGCTTATTTTTGGACTCTATTCCTTTGGTCTGTATTTTTTTTTTTTTTTTTTGGAGACAGGGTCTTGCTGTTTCCCAGACTGGAGTGCAGTGGCACAGTCTCGGCTCACTGCAGCCTGTGCCTCCTAAGTAGCTGGGACTGCGGGCTTGTGTCACCATGCCTAGCTAATATTCTTGTTTTTTTTTTTTCTTTCTTTTTGTAGAGACAGGGTTTTGCCAAGTTGCTCAGGCTGGTCTTGAACTCCTGAGTTCAAGCAATCCTCCCACCTCAGCCTCCCAAAGTGCTGGAATTGCAGGCGTGAGCCACCACATCTAGCCTCTTATATGTCTGTCTTTGTGCTAGTACCACACTGTTTTGATTCCTATAATAAAGTTTGAAATCTCAAAGTGAGTCCTTCAGCTAAGTTCTTTTCAAGACTGTTTTTGGTTATTCAGGGTCCCTTGAGATTGCTTATAAATTTTAGGATGAGCCTTTTCTATTTCCACGAAAACAGTCATTTGTCCCCATCATTTTTTGAGCACTAACTTTTGACACGTTGAGGTATTTGGGGTTGATCTTCTTTTCCTTCCCCTAGTCCTGATGCAGCCATTTTTCTAAGAGCCCTGGTTCCTTTAGAAGACAGTATTCAGAAACCAAGATCTGGATGCTCTGAGGGCTTATTGCTACTGCGGTGTTAGTTTCTGGGCCCCCTTAGCAGACAGGAAATCTGTATATAAACGTGTATATGCCTGTGCACATGTAGCTGTATGCATGTGTAAGTCCATGGTTCTCAGGGCATTCTCCAACACTGAGATTCTCTCTCTCTCTGATTCTAGTCATCGGAGTAGACAAGCTTGGGACTCAGTCGCCTCCCACAGTGGCACTTTTTTTTTTCCACCAAAAAGTGGGTGGTAACTGCATTATCATGACTTTATCTTCACAGTTATTAAAGGGAAATTTTAATGGGTAATGGCTATTTCCTCATAGCTGTCTTGTCTTATCCTCATTATTTTTTCCTGAAGTATTTTAATGCTAATCCTAGACATAAACCTTCACCTGTAAGTATTTTCACCCATAGCTGGGTGGTGGTCTTTTTTTTTTGAGACGGAGTTTCGCTCGTTACCCAGGCTGGAGTGCAATGGCGCAATCTCTGCTCACCGCAACCTCTGCCTCCTGAGTTCAGGCAATTCTGTCTCAGCCTCCTGAGTAGCTGGGATTACAGGCACGCACCACCATGCCCAGCTTTTTTTGTATTTTTAGTAGAGACGGGGTTTCACCATGTTGACCAAGATGGTCTTGATCTCTTGACCTCGTGATCCACCCGCCTCGGCCTCCCAAAGTGCTAGGATTACAGACTTGAGCCACCGCGCCTGGCCTCTTCTGTTTTTTTAAGATCTCCTTAAGCCAGAGCAATGTGGACTGTAGGTCTTTGAAACAAGTAGCACTTCTGCATCTAGGTTGCCTTCTAGGGCTCTATTGTAAGTGGCTTTGTAGGGTGAATGCTCAGTGACAGACACCGAAGTCTGGATCCCTCCTGTTAGGAGGGTGCCTGAGATTGGTGTGATCAACAGGGAAAGAAACTGGCCAAAAGCATGCTGCTGCTGCTTGCTTTATAGGGATCAGTGGGAGTTCAGTAGAATAGGATCATCCCAGGAAGCAAACCTGAGGCCCAAGAGGCCTGGCTTTTGTTTGGATGTAACATGTCAGAAGCATCCATCTGCCAGGCGTGGTGGCTCATGCCTGTATTCTCAGCCTTTTGGGAAGCCGTGGTGAGTGGATTGCAAGAGCCCAGGAGTTTGAAACCAGCCTGAGCAATGTAGAGACCCTCATCTCTACAAAACAAAAAAACCCAAAAATCTAGCTTGGCATAGTAGCATGTGCCTGTCCTAGCTACTCAGGAGGCTGATGTGGAAGGATCACGTGAGCCCAAGGTCAAGGCTGCAGTGAGCTGAGATCACACTACTGCAACTACAACCTAGGTGTTGGAGACCCAGTCTCAAGAAAAAAGCAGCAGTGTTCATCACTACTTCTAGTTTAAGGGCTTAAATGTCCATGTGCTCTTAAAAAAACTGAATTGAAGTTCCAAATTCATAAATATGGGATTTGTCAAGCACTTAGAGCAGGATTGGCAGAGGGAAAAGTGGAGGAGTTAGCCAATGTTCTTAAACAGGGCTTTCAGAGGTAGGTTGTTTTAAGAAGCAATGGCTAACTGAAAGATCTGAGGTAGGAGTTTCAGTTAATGAGGCAGGCAGCGTAGCCATTTTCTTGGACTTTTAAAACCTCTCCTATGGTGCTGAGTTCTTGGAATGTGTTACTTTGTGTATGGTATTGATGAGATTATATATGCAAAGCAGGTAAGCGCAGCATGTGCATGTGAAATTAATCTGTAAACATTCTCCTCAGACTTCTTTGTAATTTAAATGCGATGCCAATTTTCCTTAGCAAAAACTGTAGGAGATTTGTACTGCTTTATGATGTGCTTCTCAACCAAAGTTTAATATTTTAAAACATGCATGCATCTAGGGCACAGTGGCTCACGCTTGTAATCCCAGCACTTTGGGAAGCCAAGGTGGGTGGCTCACCTGAGGTCAGGAATTTGAGACCAGACTAGCAAAAATGGTGAAATTCTGTCTCTACTAAAAATACAAAAATTAGCCGGGCATGGTGGGGGGGCGGGTGCCCGTAATCCTAGCTACTCAGGAGGCTGAGGCAGGAGAATCACTTGACCCCCGGACTGTGCCACTGCACTCCAGCCTGGGTGACAAAAGCAAAACTGTCTCAAACAACAAAAACCATTCATCTACATTGTTTCACATTCACTGAAACCTCCAAGCATCCGGCCTGCAACGACAATAGTAAAGCAGTCTATGTATAGCAGCAATTTTGTTTTTTGAGACGGAGTTTCATCACTTTTGTTGCCCAGACTGGAGTGCAATGGCATGACTTCGGCTCACTGCAACCTCCACCTCCCAGGTTCAAGTGATTCTCCTGCCCCAGCCTCCTGAGTAGCTGGGATTACAGGTGCGCACCCTCAAGCCAGGTCAATTTAGTATTTTTAACAGAGACTGGTTTTACCATGTTGGCCAGGCTGTTCTCAACTCCTGACCTTAGGTCAACTGCCCACCTTGGCGTCCCAAAGCGCTGGATTATAGGTGTGAGCCACTGTGCCTGGCCAGCAATTTTTAAAACTATTTTTTGTTTGGGCTTTTTTGGAGAAGGGTCCCCCTCTGTCACCCAGGCTCAGATCAGATCATGGCTCACTGCAGCCTTGACTTCCCAGGCTGAAGCTGTCCTGCCTTAGCCTCCTGAGTAGCTGGGACTACAGGCATGTGCTATTATACCCGGCTAATTATACAATTTATTTTTTGGTAGAGAGGTGGTCTCACTATGTACCTAGGCTGGTCTTGAACTCCTGAGGTCAAGCAGTCCTCCCACCTTGGCCTCCTAGAGTGCTGGGATTACAGTCACGAGTCACTGTACCTGGCCTAAGATGATTTTTTAATTTCAAAGTAGACTGAAAAATTTGGAAGTTGCCCACAAGCCCTGTATCCAATAATAAATCTCAGTGTCTTCCACCCTTTCCAGGCAGCTCTGCCATGACCTTACCTACAGTGCACATGCAGTGGCTGTAGCAGTTGTCAAACGGGCTTTCAGGTATGCTTGGAGCTCTCATTTTGCTTGGTCTCCAGAACTTGGTGGGGCACAGGCAGGATCAGCCGACAGTCCTTTCTGCCCCTTCAGAGCTGGGCGGCTCTAGTCTGGCTGGTAGTTGTCTCCACTTCTTAAACTGCAGCAGTGGCAACACTGGGAGTCTCTGTCTCACCCTGGGTAGATTAGCAAGCAGCTGGTACCCCTTTGGAGTAAGGATCTCTCCTAAGGTTCTATCAGCATCCTGTGTGTCACTTCTTCAGACTGTGTTCTTTTGTAGTATTTGCCTTTCTCACTATTTGCTATGGCTGCCAAAAGACCTCCCAAAGCTGATGGCCCGAGACTTTCTGTAGTTTGGAAGTCACTTGGCCCTTTTTCTGTGCAAACCTCTGCCTGTTCTGTATGTGGAGTATATGTGCACCTGGTGGGTGGTTGGAAATGTGCTGGCAACTCTGTAATGTGTGCCTGAAAATTCTGAGTCCTAATAAGTTTCTTCCCTGGCTCCTTGGACTTATAGCCAAGAACAATGTAAGCAGGTTGAAGGCTGAATCAAACTTCAGCTAAGAAAACTGGAAATGCTCAGAACTTCTGCAGCCCAGGGACCACACTATTTATGGCCCAGTGAGGCCCATGGCTCCCAAGGTGAGTGGTGATGCCCCATGCACCCTAATTACCACAGCTGATCTTTTTTTTCTGCCACCTCTTGCACAAATGTTAATTTCACATTTTAAAAATGTTTTTGTGGTCACGAAGCTTTAGACCACTGTTACCCAAACCTGATCTTCACAATTATTGCTGTCTTTTAAAAATGGACTCACTTTTATTTAGCTTGATCCTAAGTCATGGCTCACCAAACTGAACATCCATCCCATCACCTGGCTGGGTTGTTAAAAGGTTGCTGGGTCACATTTCCAGAATTTTTGATGTAGTTTCTAGTAATCACTTAGGTGCTAAGTGATGCTGACAGTACTTTCCCGGGACTTACCTACTGTGGCTCTTTCTTGACATGAACACCGCTTCTGTGTTGCCAGATTTTTATTTCCAATTATTTATAATTTCCAATTATCAGGGGTTGCCAGATTTTTAGCTCATACCATCCAGTGTGTAAGGGAAAAAACCCAGAAATCAGGACATGACTTTTGTAGTGAGCTGCTTTAGCCGCTACAACCTTCCAAGAATGGAGGGGCTGGTGTGGGTAGAGGAACTGACCATCAGCCCAAGACAGTTCCAATTATCAGGGGTTCTTAGCTCATTCAGAGAAGCCAGAGGAAAATGCCTCTAATTTTCAGAGGGTCTTTGCCATGAAGCTCCTTTGCCCTGTAAAAGAGCAGTCCTACTAAGAAAACTTAAGGGTAGACCCTAAGGATGAGCCCTGTCTTGCAGTCACATAGCTCAGCCACCATGTTTCTCACACAAGGAATAAGAGCAAGGACCAAGCAGGAGTAGGTTTGCAGAGCAATACTTAGAGTTTATGAAATAGAATAAATGGTCATGTCCAGCAGGCTGGATACAGGATTGTGCCTAGGAGCTTGAATAGGGACTCAAGAATTGTTACAATCAAAAAACACCCATACTATCTATTTTAAAAACTTATTAGCAAACTGCCTTGTGATCATGCCCTTATTAGCTTATTAGCTGTTTCTGACTCTTGCCAAACCATGGCAAAATTGGCTTAGCCAGAATGCTCTAGAAGCCAGACTGCCAGAGTTTCAATCCCAGCTTTATCCAGCTGTGTAATTTGTTAAGTTTCTGTACCTCTCAGGAATAAGTGTGAACCTGTTTGATTCTCAACCCAAAGACTGCATGACTAGTATTTAGGTACAGTTTTGGGGTGGGAGTTACTGAGGGGGAAAACAGAATACACTAGAAAAACACACTTTAGAACAACAACCAACAAGGCTAACAGGCAAAAGCAATTAAAAATCACGTGGTATTCTAGGCTGAGCACATGTTTATCTCCCACAATGAGAATCCATTAATGCCAGCAAAGAGAATGGGGAAGTCAGCAGCAGGGAATTTCTGACACACATGAAAGTGGATACACATGAATCCTGAAAGGTGACCTCACAAAGCGGAAGCCAGGGCCCTGAACACCAGCAGGACAGGTCAGTGGGGACAGGGGACAGGGAACGCTGGAATGAAGAGGCTTTAACGGGAGCCCTAGCAGCCTGCCTGCCTGAAGAACTGTTGTGGCCTACAAGAGCCAGAGCTGTAAA
This sequence comes from Callithrix jacchus, assembly GCF_049354715.1. Taxonomy (NCBI): domain Eukaryota; kingdom Metazoa; phylum Chordata; class Mammalia; order Primates; family Cebidae; genus Callithrix; species Callithrix jacchus. The sequence goes on along the minus strand of NC_133506.1, from coordinate 44,192,678 downwards.
AAGAACATCCAGGGGCAAAGTGGAAGGCATGCCATGCAGCACCCAGGATGAAAAGGCCAACAGAAGTCCAGAAACATGACCACGAGAAAGTCAGGACCCAAACACAACACAAGCTAAAATGGGGAATGCCTTTGAGCAACTGACGAAATAGGAGAGGCAAACTCCATTCCATCTGATCTTAACCTTAAGAACACTCATTCTCTCGAGGGATGCAGAAGCCAAGACATGGGAGGAGGAAACTTTCATCTTTGCACTTGCTTGATACAGTGCCAAACAGTTTATACTGTCGTAACAAGTGTCTAGCAGTTTCAGCTTTTAAAAGGGAACTACAGATAATGCATAGAAAACCGGAAATACCATTTCCTTTAACAATGTGAAACTGAAAGCAGAACCCACCGATTAGCAAGTCGGAGAGGCAGAGGGTGGGAACACATTGTTGTCAATGCTTAGGATTCAAGAGACACTGACAAAGATGATTAATGTCAATGCTTAGGATTCAAGAGACACTGACAGAGATGATTAAATATTTTTAAAAATCAAAATGCTATTACAGATGCTCCTCAACCTACAATGGGGGTCACATCCTGATAAACCCACCATAAACTGAAAATAATTTTAAGTTAAAATGCATTTAATACAATTACTTAACCTACCCATCATCCTAGCTTAGTCTAGCCTACTTTAAAACATGCTCAGAATGCTTACATTCACCTACAGTTGGAACACAAAGCCAATTTAATAATTAAGTGTTGAGGCTGGGCGTGGTGGCTCAAGCCTGTAATCCCAGCACTTTGGGAGGCCAAGGTGGGCGGCTCACTTAAGGTCGGGAGTTCAAGACCAGCCTATTCAACATGGTGAAACCCCATCTTTAAAAATACAAAAATTAGCTGGGGGTGGTGGCGGGTGCCTATAATCTCAGCTACTCAGGAGGCTGAGGTGGGAGAACCACTTGAACCTAGAAAGCGGAAGATGCAGTGAGCCACGATTGCACCACTGCACTCCAGCCTGAGTGACGAGCAAAAATACGTAAAAAAAAAAAAAATTAGTGTAGAATATCTCATTTATTGAATACGCTACTGAAGGTGAAAACAGAATGGTTATATGGGTACTTTACACTTTCTGCTGAGGATGTATTCACCTTTGTACCATCACGAAGTAAAAAAGCCCTGGAAGTTGAACTTTTTTAAGCCAGGACCACACTTTAAAAACTGGATGGTAGTAGTAGTAACATAAACTAAATCCTTAATTTCATAGCAAGGAATTAACAGTTGTCTTAAGGGTAATTGAGACACCTACTATTAAGGGTAGCCTGGGTGTGGTGGCTCATGCCTGTAATCCCAGCACTTTGGGTGGCCAAGGCGGGCAGATGACCTGAGGTCTGGAGTTGGAGACTATACTGGCCAACATGGTGAAACCCTGTCTCTACTTAAAAATACAAAAATTACCAGGGTGTGGTGGCATGTACCTGGAGTCCCTACTTGGGAAGCTATTTGGGAAGCTGAGGAAGGAGAATTGCTTAAACCCGGGCTGCAGAGGTTGCAGTGAGCCAAAATTGCACTACCGCACTTCAGCCTGGGCGAAAGAGCGAAACTCTTGTCTCAAAAAAAATAATAAAATTTTAAAAATATGTAAACTGGAAAGCAGCTATGCTCACCAATGCAGCCAACACGATAAAACCCTGTCTCTACTAAAAATATAAAAATTAGAGGAGTGGTGGCAGGTGCCTGTAATCCCAGCTATTCAGGAGGCTGAGGCAGGAGAATGGCTTGAACCCAGGTGGCAGAGGTTGCAGTGAGCTGAGATCACACCTCTGCACTCCAGCCTGGGCTACAATGCAAGATTCTGCCTCAAAAAAATAAAAAATAAGCAAATTGGCTGGGTGAGGTGGCTCATGCCTATAACCCTGGCACTTTGGGAGGCCAAGGTGGGTGGCTCACTTGGGGTCAGGAGTTTGAGACCAGTCTGGGTAACATGGTGAAACCCCATCTCTACTAAAAATACAAAAATTAGCTGGGCATGGTGGGCACCTGTGTTCGGGAGGCTGAAGCAGGAGAATCACTTGAACCTGGGAAGCGGAGTTTGCAGTAAGCAGAGACTGCACTACTGTACTCCAGCCTGGGCCACAGAGCAAGACCCCCTCTCAAAAAAGAATTAAGAAAAGAATTTTACTACATGTATGTAATAGTTTGATTAAATGCCAGTGTGATTATGCCTTAAAAGGAAAAGTACCATTTTTGCTTATCAAAATGGCAACTAAAAAAGGAAACTGACATCAACTTTGCACAACTGGCTCAGTAATTCCACCCTCAGGAAATAAAGATTGATACATAAAGATGTTCATGTAAAGAGTCATCTACAAAATAAGAAAACCTCCAAGACATCCAACAATGCCTGTATCATTTGTTAATGATATATCCAAATGATAAATCATACATATCCACTGATGTTTACCAAGTAAATACTGTTAAAAAAACATATAGAACTATATACAGATTGACCTAAAATGAACCAAAATGCTTAATATAGGTAGGAATATGAATGATTTTTAATTTCTTAATATTTTTCTGTATTTCCAAGTTTCTCACAAAATATATTTAAAATAAAAACTTGGCATCCAGGCACAGTGGCTCAGGCCTGTAATCCCAGCGCTTTGGGAGTCCGAGATAGGCAGATCACTTGAGGTCACGAGTTCAAGACCAGCCTCATCAACACGGTAAAACCCTGTCCCTACTGAAAATGTAAAAATTAGCTGGGTGTTGTGGCATGTGCCTATAATCCCAGCTACTTGGGAGGCTGAGACAGGAGAATGGCTTGAACCCAGGAGGCGGAGGTTGCAATGAGTCAAGATTGCGCCTCTGTACTCAAGCCTGGGCTACAGAGGGAGACTCTGTCTGAATAATAAAAACTTAGTTATCTGAAAGTTAGCTTGTTAAAAGACATGATTGAATACCACAGAGAATGAATAGACCCAGCAAAAAGCTCTGATGAGAAACTGCAATACTTCCCATCTGTAAAAACACCCTAGGGGTGAAGGTGAAAGAGTTCTGGCCCACCCATGCCAGAACTCTTTTCCACAAAGCCGTCTCACCTTCCAGGAATGCAGCACATTGGTGAGATGGGCAGTGTTTGGCACTGCTCAGTACCAGACCCCCAGCTTAAACACACAAACTACCAGCAGCTTTTACTGATGCATACTTACCCTGCACAAGTTCTCTTCTTGAGTAATAATCTACAGGTATTTATCTCATTTCATTCTTACAACCACCATGAAGGTAAATATGCTCATTTTTCAGAAGAGGAAAATAAAGGCATAGAGGTCAAGTCATTTGCTCAAGGTCACAGTCAGTAGCAGAGTTATAACTCAGACCCTGCTCTTCATACTCACAGAGTGGACGTCACCACTGAGCTACAGTCACTAAGGCTTAGGAAAAAAAAAATCACTTCAGCAATTTTTGTCTACCATGTCCTAAAATCTTTAAAGTCAGATATAAAAACTGTGTTGGATGATGGAATAAGCAACTTCAATAGAAAGCATTTGTAAAAACTGATAATGAATTGTGCCAGGTGTGGTGGCTCATACCTGTAATCCCAGCATTTTGGGAGGCTGAAGCGGGTGGATCACAAGGGTCAGGAATTCAAGACCAGCCTGGCCAGTCTCTACTAAAAATAACAAAAGTTAGCTGGGCATGGTGGCAGGTGCCTGTAGTCCCAGCTACTCAGGAGGCTAAGGCAGGAGAACTGCTTGAACCTGGGGGACGGAGGTTGCAGTGAGCTGAGATCACACCACTGCATTCCAGCCTGGGCAAGAGAGTGAGACTGTTAAAAAAAAAAAAAATGAACTGTGCTAAAATAAGAAAATGTACTAGTCTTGCTGTTCAGTAACTATTTTAAAAGGCACACTTGCTTAACATTTACAAAGACACACCATCTACTACTTAGTCTTTTGAACTGAAGAAGGAAAACATTTGGAACTCAATCTGAGTTTAAAATGCTGTATCAAGCATCCTCCAGCATGGTATCTGCTAAGTTGTTCACAAGTAGATTCAGCAAGAGCAAAGCCAAATACTCAAAGAGCTCATAAGAGTGCCAAACATAAAGAAACCATCACCAGCAATTTCCTGTTGTCCATTCCAGACTTTCCACATAAATTATGTTTGTAGCTTAAAGATGGATTCCAATAATATCCCAGTATCTTTCTACCAACGACTACTGAAGCCAAAGCAATAATGTAAAATGTAATATACCCATTACTGTGTCAAAACCAACAAAGGTAAAAACAAAAAACAACCCTTAAATGACTAGATGGTTCAAATAGACTTACGACTGCTTGAAATTTCTCACGCAACATTACAAAAACAAGTGGCCGGGAGCAGTGGCTCACAAAATCAGGAGTTCAAGACCAGTCTGACCAACATGGTGAAACCCCGTCTCTACTAGAAATACAAAAATTAGCTGGGCGTGGTGGCATGTGCCTATAATCCCAGCTACTCAGGAGGCTGAGGCAGGAACATCATTTGAACTGAGGAGGCAGAGGTCACAGTGGGCCAAGATCCCACCACTGCACTCCAGCCTGGGCAACAGAGTGAGACTGTCTCTCAAAACAAAAAACAAAACAACAAAAAAACAGCATTCAAGTCAAGTGCCTAAGATTAAAAAAGATATCAATTAACTTCTGTGAGAAATCGACCTGGGAAGAAAAAAGTTCCAAAAAGATATCAATTAACTTCTGTGAGAAATCGACCTGGGAAGAAAAAAGTTCCAGTTTACCTATACTGAATGGACAATGAACAATTCTAGCATAAATAAACTGTGCCTCACAAAATTTAGATACTCTGATTCTTCATTCCTCAAAAACAAATGCTATACAATTCCACAGGCCAGGCCAAGGGAGGGAGCAGTGCAGCCAATCTCCCCAGGCAGCCTTTGCCAGATCCACCACTGGACTTCATAGTTCTACGTTGTCGGGATTTGAAAAGTTCCAAATAACCTCCACTCTCCAGGGAAAAGCAGAGATGAAAGAGATCAAACATCCACACTGTCTCAGTACTCTCAACCGCCACTCCATACGCCAGGCCAAGCCTTTCTCTCTCAGAGGAAGCCACCTAACCAAAACTCATGCCGCCACCTAGGAACCGCTATAGAAAATTCTAGTAAATAAGCCCCAAATCTATATTAATGTCCCCTTCCCCATATAAAAAAGACTAAACAATCTGAGTTTACATGATTTAGAAATTAGGATTTTATGGTCCAGGAAAGGAAAAGGGAGAAATTAAAGAAATTCTTTTTTATAAAAGCATGAGAGAGCACCGAAAACCTATCCTTAGGATGTTCTTAGATACATATTTTAGGATTTTTATTGCTGATTACAGATTTAAAACTATGAAATGTGCATTGCTTGGCAAGTTACACAAGTAATTCTTTACTTATTCACATTTCCAATAAAAGCATAAACAGACAAAAAAATATAAAGGACAAGAGAAATACAAATGGCAACAGCTTCAAAAGAAAAAAAAAGGATTTAGTAACAGAGTCTCCACAGTCAATGTCCGTCAAAATTTAAGATTATCCAAACCGTGCAAATGCTCAACTCAATGCAAATCAACGCCATATAGTGAACTATTAATACTTGCCCCTTGAAGCCACCCACATAAATGTATGATCACACAAACCACCTAATTTGCTCAAGGTTCAGGTTAAAACAACATTTAATATCCTTTACAAGATGGAATTCATGACAAGTTCAAAAGGAAAACTTGCTTTGTTTTAATGCAGCTGTGCTCAGAAGTCTGTGATTTCCTAGGAAACCATCTGGGCTTAGCCAATTAGAAAAATGCCATTCAGAGCAGTGTCACACTGGCTGCCTGAAGGTACCCTTGGAGATACTGGAGTGCTTCTGCATTCAGGCTGGTGCTCACCATTGAAGGAACCTACAAGAGATGGGAAACACACTGGCTGTTAGAGATCTGGTGCACCAATACAAACCCATCTTCTATGGAAGAGCCACCATGACTCTGGGACAAGCAGCACGTCATTAATCACTGTCCAAAAGATTCCCAAGAAACTCAACTGCTTTGATGCCTTCAAAAATAGGTCTAAAGAGTAGATTCATAAGGAATTACTATTGTTAGGTGTGACAGTGGGTATTGTGATTAGGATAATTAAAAAGTCCTTACTGGTTAACAATACAGAATGAAATACAGGTGAAATAGGATGTCTGAAACTTAATACAGAGAATAAAAGGAGAAACGAAACAAAACTGGCAAGATGTTGGTAATCACTGAAGCTGGGCACATGCAAGGCTTCATTACACTGTTTCAATGTATGTTTGAAAGTCTCCATAATAATACAATGAAAAAACATACATACATATATATACACGCCCCCCACCCCCCCAAACATTTTTTAAGAAATAGGATCTCACTCTGGTGCCGAGGCTGGATTGCAGTGGCACCATCATAGCTCACTGCGGCCTTGGCCTCCCAAAGCACTAGGATTACAGGCATAAACCACTGTGTCTGGTTTGAAAAAAATATATTTTATCAGGTAACATGTAAGAACTCTAAAGTAAGTGGTGACAAATGCAACTATACAGCCATTATTTGGTTTATGCCATGATCCATTAATTTCTGAGTAGCTGCAATTAAAAAAAATAATAACTGTGGCCAGGCTCACACATGTAATCCCAGTACTTTTGGAGGCTGAGGGAGGAAGATGGCTTGAGCCCGGGAGTTTGAGACCAACCTGGACAACACAGGGAGACCCTGTCTCCACACACACACACAAAAATTAGCTAGGTATAGTGGCATGTGCCTATGGTCCCAGCTACTTGGAAGGTTGAAGCAAAAGGATCACTTGAACCTCAGAGGTTGAGGCTGCAGTGAGCCATAATCATACCACCACATTCCAGCCTGGATTAGAGAGTGAGAGCCTGTCTCTTAAAAAAAAAAAAAAAAAATCAAAAAAATGCTACCACATTTTAATAACAGGTGGATTACTTTGATCTGGGAAATAAATACATTTTGTTAAAGGGATTTCCCCCCTTCTCACTCCTAAATCCTTTCACTTATAATATATTTGTACTACATAATACAACAAAAAAAGGGCTCATTGTTCTTAATTTTTAAAAAAAAACAATCTGGAGAACATCATCCTCAGCAAACTGACACAAGAACAGAAAATGAAACACCGCATATTCTCACTCATAGGCGGGTGATGAAAAATGAGAACACATGGACACAGAAAGGGGAGTACTAAACACTGGGGTCTACTAGGGGGAAAAGGGGAGGGCGAGTGGGAGGGGGAGGTGGGGAGGTGGGGAGGGATAGCCTGGGGAGAAATGCCAAATGTGGGTGAAGGGGAGAAGGAAAGCAAAGCACACTGCCATGTGTGTACCTACGCAACTGTCTTGCATGCTCTGCTCATGTACCCCAAAACCTAAAATCCAATAAAAAATTAAAAAAAAAAAAAAACAAAACAGCCAGGCACAGTGGCTCACGCCTGTAATCCCAGCATTTTGGGAGGCCGAGGTGGACGGATCACGAGGTCAAGACATTGAGACCATCCTGGCCAACATGCTGAAACCCTGTCTCTACTAAAAATACAAAAAAATTAGCCAGGCGTGGTAGCACACGCCTGTGGTCCCAGCTACTCGGGAGCCTGAGGCGGAAGAATCGCTTGATCCCAGGAGGTGGAGGCTGCGGTGAGCCAAGATTGCGCCACTGCACTCCAGCCTGGTGAGAGCAAGACTCTGTCTTTAAAAAAAAAAAAAAAAAAAAAAAAAAAAAAAAATGCTCAGTGAGTTGGCAAATTAAAAAAAACAAAAAAGTAGGCTGGGCACTGTGGCTCATGCCTGTAATCCCAGCACTTTGGGAGGCCGAGGCGGGTGGATCACAAGGTCAAGAGTTCAAGACCAGCCTGGCCAACATGGTGAAACTCTGTCTCTACTAAAAAATACAAAAATTAGCTGGGTGTGGTGCTGGGCGCCTGTAATCCCAGCTACTCAGGAGACCGAGGCAGAGAAAACTGTTTGAACCCATGAGGTGAAGGCTGCAGTGAGCCGAGACTGCGACATTGCACTCCAGCCTGAGCAACAGAGGAAGACTCCATCTCTAAACAAATAAATAAGCAAGCTTACTGTAACTCAATGAGATTTAGCTTTTTTATGCCCACAAATGAAAACAGACACCAGAACTACTACTATCCTCCTGCCCTCCCATTAAAGTCTCCATTTTATCACAGAGCTCTTTGACAACACACTTACCCTTCCTGGACAGGCAGTAGACAACTTGTGAAGTGACTGTGCCAGGTGAATTTTTGGGTTGTTCACCATTTGACCTACAGGATCATGCTCCTTTTTCCCAGCAAATGCCAGCTGTGAGAAGGCAGTCTGATATCCTGGTGTATCTTCTATGTCAATAAAATGTTCCTCATCGGGAATGGTATCATCTTCGGGTAACTCAAAAAGGCCAATCAAAGACTGTAATAATGGAGTCCTGGATTGTAAGAAATCAAGAGATAAAAGGTCAAGAAAATACTCTGAAGACTTAACATCAGCAATTCCTCAGAGACAAAAAATTACAGACTCATAGTTTCAAGAATAAAAAGGGACCTTAAAATTAAGATGGTTCTTTTCATGGCTTTACTCAGTTCTTCCCCTCAAAAACAAGTCAGTTTAGTTGGGCTTTTGTCATAAAACTGTCTTAGAGATCACCTTGATCAGACTCTTAAAGGGGTCCATCAATCTCCCTGAAAAAGAACCAGGGAACAAGATCATTCTATGCCCAGAAGGATCCAGAAATCATGTCTTGGATCTGATGGTTGCTTGTGGAGAAGCCGAGATAGGACCAAAATTCTCTTGTTCTCCAAGAGAATAAGCTGGGTTAATTCTGCAGTCATATGGGAAGGAAGCTATAACTTACAAAAACATTAAAATGAAGTACTTACCATAGCTTGGTATACTCAGTGTCCATCATTGGGGGACATTCTGTTAGTAATTTGGTTATGCCAACTGCACAGATCTTTTTCTCCACATTTCCAGATACTTTCTGAATTTCAGGAATGATAATTTTTTCTAAAACCATTCCAAACATTCTGTTAATCAAAGCAAAATAAATCCACTCAATATTAGACTATCACTAAATAGTAAAATGCTTAGATGTTATTTACACTCAGTTACCTACAAATATAATAAGTTACTATATAACAAGAGTGCTGTTTTTGATCAGCTGAAGAGACCCAGAAAGATAAAACATAAAAAACCCTATCACACCTCTACCCTGTAGCCAAATGTCACAATCTCTCTCTTTTTTTTTTTTTTGAGACAGAGTTTTGCTCTTGTTGCCCAGGCAAGATCACACATGATGTGTTATTCTTGGGTCACTGCAATTCCTGAGTAGCTGGGATTACATGAGCCTGCCACCACGCCCAGCTAATTTTTGTATGTTTAGTAGAGATGGGTTTCACCACATTGGCCGGGCTGGTCTCCAACTCCTGACCTCAGGTGATCTGCCTGTCTCGGCCTCCCAAATGGATGGAATTACAGAGATGAGCTACTGTACCTGGTAAATACTCTTTTAATAAACAATCCTCATATTATCGTAATACTATGATTAAATAAAACTTTTACAAGTTGTTTTGTTTTTGCTTCCATATGGTTTTAAAACAAATTATAAGAAAGCCTTGAAAAATTAAAAAGCAGCTAAGCTAAGCAAGCCCATTTCTAGCAGGTGTAGGATTTTTTTTTTTTTTTGCTACAAAGTGTGGTAATTGAAAACAAAAAAAAAAGGCAGAGAAGGCCGGGAGTGGTGGCTCATACCAGTAATCTCTCCACTTTGGGAGACCAAGGTGGGTGGATCACGAGGTCAGGAGTTCAAGAGCAGCCTGGCCAACATGATAAAACCCTGTCTCTACTAAAAATAGAAAAAAATTACCCGGGCATGGTGGTACGCGCCTGTCATCCCAGCTACTTGGGGGGCTGAGGCAGGAGAATTGCTTGAACCAGGGAGGTGAGAACTGCTTGAACTTGGTTGCAGTGAGCCGAGATCATGCCACTGCCTTGCAGCCTGGGTGACAGAGAAAGACTCCGTCTCAAAAAAAAAAATAAATAAATAAATAAAAATAAATAAACAACCAAAAGCAGAGAAGAGCAAGGAGGAAAGAAAGAATCATCCATCATCCCACCACCCAGAAACTACTAGCCTTAACGTTTTTGGATTATAAGCTTCCCATCTGTCTTTGCTTAGGTATATAAATACTAATGACTGTTTAAAATAACTTGGCTAATCATTCTATGTTGTTGCAAACATGCTACAAGTTTTCCATAATTCTAAATGATTCAAAATCATCAGTTTATGTGTTAATAGAATAAATTCTTTGAAGTGGGAACATGGCTCAAAGAGTGTGGCTATTCTAATGCTCTGGATAAAAAGTGCTTATCTTTTGCTCTCTACAAAGATCAAGCTAATTCAATTCAGGCTCCCACTAGCAGTGCACTAGATTTCCTCACAATCCCGTATTGCCAGAAGCCTTGTTTCCTGGTCTGCTTTCCAAAGTAATTCATTTTTTAGTCAATGTAGAATTTTTCAGACATAATTGAAGTACAGGGATCTAACTGACCCCAAATAAATTTTCCCTAAGAGTTGTTCTTTATCATTTTGTTTTAATTCTTTTATTCCCTACTAATGGGAAATGCTACCTGAACACATTCTTTGCATATATATCAGGTAAGTCAAAAGCAGAGTTTTATTGGTCCTAAGTATTTCTCATTTGAAAAATTCTGCTGTGCTTGCATTGGCAGCACATATACTAAAATTAAACAATATGGAGAAGATTAGTATGATTTTAAAAAAAGGAGGGGGATTCTGCTGTTAGTTTTAACAAAAGCAGGCTCCTAGAGACAACATTGGCCATTTAATATAATATAAAACACTGGGTATGAGAATTCCAGAGTGTACAGTAGAGGATCCTCTAATCTAGAAGATTAAAAAAATGATTACAGGTTTTTTTTTCGAGATGGACTATCACTATATTGCTCAGGTTGGTCTCAAACTCCTGAGCTAAATCCTCCCTCCTCAGCCTCCCAGAGTGCTGGGATTACAGGCATGAGCCACCATGCTGTGCAAGAATTACTTTTTCTTTACACCCAATATCTAAGAATATTTTGAAACCACAGACACTATCCCCACACCAAGAACCACAACATCATCTATAAAAGAGATACTGTAAAGATCTCTATACCATCTGTACTAAAGAAGACAAAATGTTTTATACTTAAAAAAAAAAAGTCAGATTTTTAGATTTATACTAAAAAAAGTCAAAACATTTTCTTCCTTTAAAAAATAATAAAAACAAACTTACTTTGGTTGTATACTATCAAATATTTCTTGTAGTGCTAGTGCCCCATATTTTATGCAATACAAATTAATAAAGACTAAAAAACCTGTTGAAAGAAGATGCAGAATATCAGTATAGAGAATTCACTGTACTAAAATGCAAAATAAACCTATACATATATCCAAAGGCTTTGGCATCGACACTTGCCTTTTATTAAATATAAAAATTGACTTTCTATTATAGACCTTTACTTGCCACTGCTCTCTGATTTATATTTCCTTATAATATTACCTCTATTGAAAAAAATGTTCTGGTATAACTATAAACCAACCTCTGCAACACAATATGACTGACACCAACCTAATGTTTGGAGAACACAAACACCTTAAAATATTTTCTTCCTTTTTTCTTGTGAGACAGGGTTTCACTCTGTCACCTAGGCTGGGTGCAGTAGCGTAATCACAATTCACTGAAGCCTTAACTTTTCAGGGTCAAGTGATCCTCCCACCTCAGCCTCATGAGTAGCTGAGAGTACAGGCACATGCCACCATGCCTGGTTATTTTGTAAAGGCAGGGTCTCACCATATTGCTTAGGCTGGTCTTTAACTCCTGGGCTCAAGGAATACTCCCACTTTCACTTCCCAAAGCGCTGGGATTACAGATGTAAGCCACCATACCAGGCCCTTAAAATATTTATATTTTTTGAGATAGGCTCTCATTCTGTCACCCAGGATGGAGTGCAGTGGGCGTGATCTCGGCTCACTGCAGCCTCAACCTTGGGAACTCACGTGATCCTCCCACCTCAGCCTCCTAAATAGTTGGTACTACAGGCACATGCCACCATGCCTGGCTAATTTTTTTTTATTTTTCATAGGAACAGGGTTTCACCATGTTGCCCAGGCTGGTCTTGAACTCCTGAGCTCAAGTGATCTGCCTGCCTATGCCTCCCAAAATGCTGGAATTATAGGCGTGAACCTCCACATATGGCCAAGTATTTTCTGTATAAAGTTAAAAACTGATAAAAAGTTTATCTGCAACCATAAAGTCGCTAAGGGTTTTAGCTACTTTCTTTCATAACTTCTGCAATATCCAGATGATTTTTACTTACTCTTGATAAACTTTGTTGTTTTGGAATTCTGAAGTCTTTGGAATAGTAGAATGAAGATCTGTTTCCTATACTGGTCAACTGATTCACTAAAGAATTTAAAAAAATCAACAATATAAATTCAGCACTTTTCTGAGCACCTAACAAAACTTCTGAATAAATGTACAGAGTTCTAGTCATACTCACGGAGGCATGTGCTCTATTATACTGTTTAGAAGATAAAAACCTTGGTGGTCATTTGCTTTGGATGCAATCAATTTCTGAAAGACACCCAGTAACCCAGGCTGTAAGAAATGAGATCCAACAGCAAATAGTTAACAAATGGGAATAATTATTCCAAAAGTTAAACATGACATGTCTTAAAACAAGAGTTCATACTGTAATAATCTAATTATCCTTTTCTCTTTAATTCTTACTTCTGAAACATATGGGGGAAAATTTCTACCATATAGACATTCAAGTTCTTTTTTTTTTCTGGAGATGGAAGCCCAGGCTGAAGTGCAGTGGTATGATCTTGGGTCACTGCAGCTTCCATCTCCCAGGTTCAAGTGATTCTCCTACCTCAGTCTCTCGAGTAACTGGGATTAGAGGTATGCGCCAACACACCCAGCTGATTTTCATTTTTAGTAGCAGTTTCACCATGTTGGCTGTGCTGGTCTTGAACTCCTGACCTCAGGTGATTAACCCACCTCAGCCTCCCAAAGTGCTAGGATTACAGGCTCAAGTCACCGTGGTCTGCCAAAGTTAAGTTCTCAAAATCAACCTGTTTGGCTATTTTTAAAATTTCCATCATGGATATAAATAACTAAAGGATATCTAATGCTAATAAAATATACTGTAACATTTTCTACTAATTAGTTCCCTTTTCTTTATTGTTTTTTTTTTCCCTTTTTATTATTATATAAGAGACAGGGTCTAGCTCTGCTACCTAGGCTGGAGTGCAATGGTGAGATCATGGCTCACTGCAGCCTCAAACTCCTGGCCTCACGTGACCCTCCCACCTTAGCCACCCAAGTAGATGGGACCACAGGCGTGCTCCACCATGCCTAGCTAATTAAAAAACATTTTTTTTTTTGGTAGAGATAGGTCTTGCCATGTTGCCCAAGCTGGTCTTGAACTACTTGGCTCAAGGGATCCTCATACGACAACCTCCCAAAGTGGTGGGCTTGAGCCACTGCCTCCAGCCTTAAATTTATTTTAAATAAAAAAAATTTCAAGCACCTGCCATCGCAAGTTTCTCCAAGCTACCTTGGAGAAAATTATGGTTATATCAAAATCTGACTCACGATTTTGTCAGCTGCAGCACTTGCTATTGTATTTGAACCACGTTCCAAGAATGCTTGGAGAAGCCTCACTAGTGCAGGAATATTTCCTGTTCTTTCCCAAAGCACTGGCTGAAGGAGATGAGGAAATAAGGCCATATAGGAAGACGGGATGTCATTTTTGTGTGTTTCCAAAAGCAAAGACATCACTTGAAAGACGTATGGAATAAATTCTGTTAATAAAAGTAAAAGAGCTGTGAGCTTCAGAAGGAATGGCTGACACAACAGACCCACATTGCTTAGGCAGACTGTATTTTATAAGCATGTTAATTTTATTCCATTACAAAAAAAAATAATTTCCGTTAACTTACCTTGCACATCATTTTGTAAGATTTCAGTAAACACCAAAAACAAAGCCTCCTCAAAATTTACAACAGCAGCAGGGTTAGCCTTGCAAGTTATTCTTATGGATAGACATATTGCTTCAAACATGTAGTGATTAAAGTGAGGTTTGCTTGGGTTCTGGAATTTAAAAAGAAAAGCAAATTATGCTAATAACCCACATCTAACCTTTATAAAACACATTTAAAATAGAAGCCATCTACTTTATTTAAAAAATCAACATTAAGAAAAAAATACCAATTACACTAATCTAGTGCTTGTTCACTTGAATTTTTCCAATGGCCTAAAGTCCACTATGAAAAAAATACTTCGGAGTTAGAGTTGCTTATACAAACCTCAGCTCTCAGAGCTGTAAGCAACTTATCTTAAACATATGTGCCCTTGCACAGAAGAAACATGTAAGTCCTAGTAACGCCACTAGCCTTAACTTCTGTGGGCCTCAATGTCTGTGTCTGATCCCCCAAATTAGTGGTTTTAGATGTTCTTTTTAGCAACAAAACCCTATTTTTCTTTAAATAAGATCTTTCTTGGAAGGCTATTAGCATATAAAGCTGACTAAATCAGAACATAAGACTGTGTATGTATGGAGGGTGGGGCTTTCCTCCCCTCTTCATTCCTAAAGGCCCAAAGTAGTCCAAAGACCCTTAGCCGTAACTCGGTTGTAGTAAGTTCACTCTGTTCTCCAAAATCCCTCCAATACTTCCAATGAATTAATCTAATTCTCGTAAGAATAGCATCTAAAAAGGAATTCTGTCAGCCTTAAGTTTATTTTTTATTTTCTAAGACTTAGTATTAATCAACATCAGTCAAGGTGTCTGTAAAATTTTGATCAGAGTAAACTTTCCTTTTGAGAAATAAGAGTAAGGAAGAAAACACAACTTAAAGAACTTTAGTCATCATTTCATAGAAGTCCAAATAGCCTCTTTTATATCCATTTAGTGCAAAGCCTGTTTCCCCCATTTAAGATAATTTTGGATCATCTGCACTTTCTTTTTCTACAATAAACATGTTACTTTTGTAATGAGAATGAAAATGTATTAAAACTTCTAGTATACACTTAAAGGTGACTGCAATTATGTCTCTAATCTAACATACTTTCAGAAAAGTACATTAGTGGCTGGTCAGTAAGAGTTCATAGACCTCCAAGGCTTCACCTAGTGCCAAAGAGTTCTGAGGCCTAAAAAGATTGGAGCAAATTAAAAAGGAAGCCCACTTTCAAAAATTGGCTGTATTACCTTACTAACAGCTAATAGCTTCTGTGTAAGCTGAGTGATGAGAGTAGGAATGTAGGGGATTATGGCTTCTTGTAGGAGGGAAAAGCTTCTCATGATAGCTGTAAAATATAAAACAGCAAAAACAAATATTTTAGTTAAACTTCAGAGTAAGAGAGTGACTGGAGGGAAAAGTGCACTAATTCATCAACTAAAATTTTAAGATGCTTAGACAACCCCAAGATAGCTCTCTACATTTAAAAATAATCTAAATTTCCCTTCCTTTTAAAATTAGGACGGGTTGGCAACAAAATTTAGCTAGAAATAGTGGATATTTCTAGAAGGCTCAAGACTTTAAAAAAAATAACTAAACAGGCAGAGAAAGAGGAAAAAACAATGAGTTGACATGAATGGAAACAGATGAGTCTGACAGAGAACTGTCTGGGTTCTCTTTCTCTTAGAAATCAGTAGCAGAGGTTAAGCTTGGTAGCTCACAACTGTAATCTCAGCACTTTGGGAGGCCGAGGTGGGCGAAACACTTGAGTATGAGACCAACCTGGCCAACATGGTGAAACCCCGTCTCTACTAAAAATACCAAAATTATCTGGGTATGTGGTGCATGTCTGTAGTCTCAGCTACTCGGGAGGCTGAGCATGAGAATTGCTTGAACTCGGGAGGTGGAGGTTTCAGTGAGCCAAGATCATGCCACTGCACTCCAGCCTGGATGACAGAGTGAGACTATCTCTCAAAAAAAAAAAAAAAAAAAGTCAGTAGCAGAAAATGTTTAGCCCTAGCCTAAAAGAAACACGATCTCAGACTATAGGAAACTGAAAGAGAAAGCTGCCAATCTACCTCCCTCAAGAGAGAGATTAGGAACCTAAGAAAACTAAAAATACATGTAAAGCCCGAGTCCAAATTGCAAAAATACTGCACAAAAGACCATCAATGTGTTAAAAATAGTTGGCATGGGAGAAAAATACATTTGTCAGCTAAAAATGCATGATAGCTTTTTCCACAAATAACATTTCCAAAATAAATGTTTACAAAGCAGAGCCCAAATACATGCCAGGCAGAATGGATAGAGAGCAATCTGCTCCTTGCCTCCTGAACTTTACACATAATATTTCCTCCTCTACTGGAGCCAAAGACTCTTTCAGCCTTCAACAAACTGCTACCTATCCCTCACAGCTCAGCTTAGACATCACTTTCTAGCGAAAATCTTTCCCTGACCTGGGTTAAAAGGGTTACAGAATAAATTGGTGCTGCTCCCCTAGGCTGGCGCAGAATTATTTCATTCACTCATACAACTGTACAGAGTAAGTATTACATACTGTGTATTCTTACATACCCTAAAAACACAGCAATAAAGACCACAGGCCAGTTAGCTGCTTTCATGGAACATTAAAGAACAGTAATTACACGTCACTGTTGGGGGAAGGACAGTGTTGGAAACATACATTCAGTGTTGGAAATATATACACATACACTCTAGGATTTCTGACCAAGACTGGAAAGATCAATTTTTCTGAAAAGTGTTTCCTACGATCCAATGTGCTAGGCTTTTGGGATGCAACGGAGACTGTCTCTAAAGTCAGAGCTGGCACCAGGACACCCAACTAATATAGTGCCTGGTGGATGGATACAGCTACCTGTGTCCTTGGCAGTATGTAAGAAGCCACAGTTTGTGTAGAGTCTACCACAGGCACCCAAGATTCACCCCTACCTAGGTGAGCATGCAGTTAATAAATGTTGCATGATCTCTTCTTTGCCTTAAAGAAATTCAATTTAGGGAAGGAAAAAAGGGCTTTGCTACATTTTCTGTTATGAGAGGTCCCATATCAAATTAAGATTACTGTTGGCCAGGTGCAGTGGCCTGTAATCCGTTACTCCGGAGGCTGAAGTAGGAGAATCGCTTGAACCTGGGAGAGAGAGGTTGCAGTGAGCTGAGATCAAGCTACTGCACTCTAGCCTGGGCAAGAGTGAGGCTCTGTCAATAAATAAATAAATAAATAAGATTACTGTTAATAGAAACAAGATTTTCATTTTGAAATATCTAAACTTACTTACTACTTGGTAAACATTATCTGGTTCATAGACTGTATAACCTGAAGAATAACCAAGAGTGCTCACCCTTACAATCTGAGATTAGATACCTGTAGTCTGCACACCAGGGAAAACAGCCTACCTTTCATAATATATTCATTTTCTGAAGAGCCAGGAAGTGTGAGAGCTTTGAAAAGGTTTGTTAGCAGAATCTCAACAAACGGTGCAATTTCTGCAGCTGTAAAGCTATAGATAAAAAAACAGCTTTCAGTCACGACCAACTCTTGAGCCTGTCACTACGGATTACCCATGGCAACCACTATGTCACCTTTCTCAGCATAAAACTGAGTCATCTCCCACCACTGACAATTAATAGACAGTTATTTTTTTTTTTAATTTTTTTAAATGACGGGGTTTCATCATGTTGGTCAGGCTGGTCTTGAACTCCCGACCTCAGGTGATCCGCCTGCCTTGGCCTCCAAAGTACTTGGATTACAGGTGTGAGCCACCACACCCGGCCTCATAGACAGTTTAGGAAAATACTTTTTTTACATGTGCTCATGTTAAGCTCCTAAGAAGACACATTGAGAACCAAACACAGCTGAATCAAAAAGCCACCTAAACTCAATAACATCTAAAGTTGTGATAGTTGTCCCCAGTTCATATCTATTACCATTGAGAACAGAACTCAGAATCTCTGGGGTCTCAGTCCATTTATTTTTCTTGGAGGTGGAGCAAGATTCAGAACTGTTTTCTGCATAAATTCTGGGCCTGAAGATCAGTACTGGCCTTGACTCACCTCAAACCATGTCCTTTCTACCCTTAATCGGCCACTGAGGGTATCTGTACTTCAAGTTCTTGATGAAGAAAAAAACCTAGAACTGTTTTCCATCTTTTACCCAAAGCTCAGTTTCAAGAAATAACACTGTTGAATAGTGGCCTGAAAGACATGCAGACCATCCAGTCCTCTACATTTCATCCTTGATTCAGGCCAGAAGAGCTATTTTCTTGGTCCCTAGTAAAAATTACTTTCATTCAGCTAGGTCATATCTGAGAAACAATTGACATTACACGAACAGCCACATGAAAATAACTGTTACATGATGTTACTACCACTATTGCACAGTATTCACTACTTAATTTTAATCTCATGGACACTGAAAATTTTAACTCCCCAAGTTTCCCTCTTTGCCTTGGCTGCTAAGACTCCAAATAAAATTTGGAGTTTCTTTAACTACTATAGAGGATCCTTTGACACACATTTCTGTTTATTAACTTTATCCCAGTTATTTTCCTTGACTCCAGTTTATTTAATTCTATTGTCATAATGCAGCTATTTTGGTAAGTAGCCTCAAATCCTCTTAGAATAAGACAGTATAAATGAATAAAAAGCAGCATGTGTTTTCCTACTAGTGAAATTATAAAAACATTTAGAGATATCTTTGACCAGAACAGTACAGCTCCCACCCCAGGCTAAAAACTTTAGAATAAAATACTCACAGAGTGGTATTGTTGGGTCCTCGCATAGTAAAGAGCCGTTCAAGAGCATGAGCTGCGTAAGTATGAACGACAATACTTTCAGCTTGAAGATGATTAATCAAGAGAGGAATCGAGACTAAAAGATGCTCTTTTGGAACCTAAAAAACCCAATAATATACATGGTCTAAATGCAATGATTTCACATTTGAGTAAAAGACAATTGGAAGAGAAGGGCTTGTTGATTTAAATAGTTTGCTATTTTTAAGCTCTGCTGTAATAGGAGACGATACTGCCAGAAATCAAAACTTTTACTTGCACATAATGGTTCAATTTCCACTTTTTCAATTCTCCTTCTCAGAGACAAAACTATGAGGAGGATAACATTTTGCAGATAAATCAACATACCATAAATTAATAATGTAACGGAGAAGCAGACTAAGATTTCACCAAACTTAAGAATCATCAGTAGCGGATAATTCTTAAAAAGAGTCATTTAACATTTTTGTGTCTCATTTTGTTCTCTCCCCACCCATAAAAAGCAACAAAGGTAAGAAGAATCTTCATTAAAAACCTCTAAATTTGAAATATACATTAGTATAAACTAGAAAAGCCAGCTGGGCATATTGTATTCCTGCCTGTAATCCCAACACTCTGGGAAGCTGAGGTAGGACAATCGCTTTAGCCCAGGAGCTCAAGACCAGGCCGGGCAACATAGCGAGACCCCATCTCTATTTTAAAAATTAAATAAAAAATTATCTGGGCATGGTAGTGCACTCCCGTAGTCCCAGCTACTTGAGAGGCGGAGGTAGGTGGATTGCCTGAGGCACTAAATTAATAACTCAAAAATGATGGTAAGCACAAACAGTCATAATGTAGCTGGGTGTGGTGGAACATGCCTCTAATCCCATGAATTAGGGAAGCTGAGGCAGGAAGATCGCTTGAATCCAGAACCTCCTGGCTGCAGTAAGCTATGATCATACCACTGTACTCCAGCCTGGGCAACAGAGCAACACCCCATCTCAAAATAAACAGAAAAATGAAACACATAGTATGATGTCATTTATACAAACAAAAATTTAAAACCTAGGCAAGGTGTGGTGGATCACGCCTGTAATCCTAGCACTTTGGGAGGCCGAGGCCAGTGGATCACCTGAGGTCATGAGTTTGACACTAGCCTAGCCAACATGGCGAAACTCCAGCTCTACCAAAAATATATAAATTAGCTGTGCACAGTGGTGGGCACCTGTAGTAGCAGCTACTCGAAAGGCTGAGGCAGGAGAGTGGTCTGAACCTGGGAAACAGAGCAAGACTGTCTCAAAAAAAAAAACTAAAACCTAAATACAAAATAATTTTTGCAGAAACATAAACATGCAGTGAAGGTATTTAAAAAAAGCACTTACATGGGTGTAAAAGACTGACTGAATTCATTATAGTAATTACCTATAGAGAGAAAGGGACTGACTAGGCAGGGAGAACCTGGAGTACCTCCATTGTATGTGTATGGATAAGTAAATATGGCCTGGACCTTTTAAGGTTTATAAGGATTATTTCACTATTAATCATACTGTTTTATTCTGCTTGCATGTTTAAAATGTTTTTGCAAGATGGCACCATTGTTACCAGGCAAAAAACATCAAAGGAATAAGATGACCGCACATTTTGATTTTTTTCTCACTACAATTAAAGTGACACAAGATGTTAAGAATTAGAAGAAGGCCAGGCAGGCAGATCATGAGGTCAGGAGTTCCAGACCAACCTGACAAACATGGTACAACCTTGTATCTACTGAAAATGTAAAATTTAGCTGGTTATGGTGGCGTGCACCTGTAGTCCCATCTACTCAGGAGGCTGAGGCAGGAGAACATCTTGAACCCTGGAGGTGGAAGTTGCAGTGAGCGAAGACTGAGCCACTGCACTCCAGCCTGGATGACAAAGCAAGACTCTGTCTCAAAAAAAGAAAAAAAACCACTACATATTCTCTAAAAATTAAGACCAATAATGAGATAGAAAAATAAGCAAAAGAATATGAACTCACAGTTCACAGAAAAGAAATGAAAATGGACCCTTCAAATGGAAAGATGCTTAATTGAACTCAAAAGAAATGTAAATGGATTTACACTCCAGCCTGGGCAAAAGTAATGTAAATGGACTTACACTCCAGCCTGGGCAACAGAGAGAGAGACCCTGTTTCAAAAAATAAAAATAAAGAAATGGGCTGGGTGTGATGGCTCATGCCTGTAATCCCAACACTTCGAAAGGCCAAGGCAGGTGGATCACCTGAGGTCAGGAGTTTGAGACAAGCCTGGCCAAGAGACAGCGAAACATTGTCTCTTTTAAAAATACAAAAATTAGCTGGGCGTGGCAGCAGCCACCTGTAATCCTGGCTACTCAGGAGGCTGAGGCAGGAGAATCACTCAAACCTGGGATGTGGAGGCTGCAGTGAGCTGAGATCGAGCCACTGCACTCCAGCTTGGGCAACAGAATTGAATAAATAATATTTAAGTAAATGAAAAGAAATGTAATATGACACAACTCCTATAGAGAGGAATATGGAAACATCTAACAACACTATATATGCATTTACCTTCTAATCTATTAATAGCAACTTTAGTTCTGGGAATATAACCCAAAGTAACAATGGCAAAAACACTAAGTAACACATATATCTGAAGGAATTCTTATTTAAAGCAATGAAAGAGGCCAAATATGGCAGGTCATGCCTGCAATCCCAGCACTTTGGGAGGCTGAGGAATACTTGAGGCCAGGGGTTCAAGACCTGCCAACATAAGGAGACCCCATCTCTACCAAAAAAAAAAAAAAAAAAAAAATCAGCTACATGTAGTAGCGGGTGTCTGTGGTCCTAGCTACTAGGGAGGCAGAGGTGACAGAAACACTTGAACCAGGGAGGGCAAGGCTGCAGTAAGGTATGCTCTTGCACCACTGCATTCCACCCCAGGCAACAAAGCATGTCTCTATTGTCTAAGGAAAAAAATAAAAATAGCGTAAGATAGAAAATACTCAAAATACCTAACTATAAATAGAGGACTGGATGACTAAACACTGGAAGAGGCACAAAATAAAATACTGTACCACTATAAAAAAATGAGCACAATCTGTACATGCTACTATGGGAAGATATTCAAAATTTATTAAGTGAAAAAAGCAAGGTGCAATAAATGCAAACATATAGTCCAATGGAATAGAATAGAGAACCTAAATATAAACCCTCATATATGTAGTCAAATGATTTTTGACAAGGATGCCAAGACCACTCAGGGAAAGAAGTCTTTTCAACAAATGGTGCTGGAAAAACTGCATATGCTCATGCAAAATAAGAGAGGGGGACCCTTAGCTAAGACTGCATACAAAAATTAAATCAAAATGGATCAAAGACCTAAAGGTAAGACATAAAATTATAAAACTCTTACAAAAAACCATAGAGCAGACCAGGCAAGGTGGCTCATGCCTGTAGTCTCAGCACTTTGGGAGGCCAACGCAGGTGGATCATGAGGTAAGAAGTTCAAGATCAGCCTAGTAAACTGATGAAACCTTGTTTCTACTAAAAATACAAAAATTAGCCGGGTATGGTGGCAGGCGCCTGTAATCCCAGCTACTCGGGAGGCTGAGGCAGGAGAATTGCTTGAACCCGGGCTGCAGAGGTTGCAGTGAGCCAAGATTGTACCGCTGCACTCCAGCCTGGGTGATAGAGTAAGACTGTCTCAAAAAAACAAACAAACAAACAAAAAAACCAAAACATAGGGCAAAAGATTTGTGACACTGGATTTGGTAACATTCTTGGATAGGATACCAGGAGCACAGGCAAAAAAAAAAAAAAATGCACAAATTAGAATTCATAAAAATTTTAAACTTCTGTGTATCAAAATATAAATAAGTAAAAAAGCAAGCTATGGAATAGAATATAAGCAACTCATTTCTGGTAAGGGATTAACATCTAAAACAAAGAAAGAACTTCTGAAACTCAAAACACCATCAAATTCAAAAACAGGCAAAACTTGAATCTCCAAAGAAGATATGTAAATGGCCAATAAGCACATGAAATTATGCCCAGCATCAAAACAAAAACAAAGAAAAACAACAAAAACCCACCCACAAGTAATTAAAAACATATTAGCTGAGTGCAATGGCACACACCTATAGTAAGAGATACTCGGGAAGCTGAGGTGAGAGGATCACTTGAGTCCAGGAATTTGAGACTACAGTGAGCTGTGATTGTACCACCGTACTACCTGAATAACAGAGCAAGAGACTCAGTCTCTCAAAAAAAAAGAATAATAATAATAATGCTGCTTAAGATGGTATACTTTATGCTATGTGTATTTCACAATTTTTAGAAACTGGAAAAAAAAAAAAAAGAGCAAGGTACAAAACTGTATACTACACTCTTTCCTTTGTAAAAATAAGAGAAAATATACATGTATAGTAGGATAGGTATTAGGCTATATTTACAGAAAAAAAAGTAATAAAAACATAAACCAAACTCAATTAAAAATTGTTACCATTAGGGGAGGAAGAAAATAGAAAGGGAGGTACAGGGATGAAAGCCAGACCCTTCTGAATGTACCTCGCTTTTTTATTGTTTGATATTGGTCTAAAACAATCCCTTTTTATGCTCCCAGGAAACAACAAAACTAAAAATCTATATACAAATGAAGTTGTTTATCAAGGTAGTCATAAAAATGCACAGTAGTAATTTCAAGTTAAAATTGTAAGCAGTCTTTTTTTCACTACATATACTTATAACATCCTAAGGATACAGAAACTAAAAAGATATCAAACTGCATACAGCCATCTTTAGTAAGGTTACTTTTACTGTTCTTTTAAAACTACTTGCATCTTAGGATAAGGCAAATAAGTAATGATAGATACAGGCCGGGCACGATGGCTCAGGGCTATAATCCCAGCACTTTGGGAGGCTGAGGCGGGTGGATCACGAGGTCAAGAGATCGAGACCATCCTGGTCATCAAGGTGAAACCCCGTCTCTACTAAAAATACAAAAAATTAGCTGGGCATGGTGGTGCGTGCCTGTAGTCCCAGCTACTTGGGAGGCTGAGGCAGGAGAATTGTTTGAACCCAGAAGGCGGAGGTTGTGGAGCCGAGATCGTGCCATTGCACTCCAGTCTGGGTAACAACAGTGAAACTCCATCTCAAAAAAAAAAAAAAAGTAATGATAGATACAATTATAACATCAAAAAAAGTTAAATAAAATCCTTATTATCTTAAGTCTATAAATCGGGAACTATTTCCTTCTAAATGTATCATTTCTTGATTCTTCCCTCTGTGAAAAAGCTTAGAACAAATACAACACATTAGGAATATCTCTAGAACCTAGTTGGTCTTTTTAATGTTATTTTATTTTATTTTTAATTTGAGACAGAGTCTTGCTCTGTTGCCCAGGCCAGTGCAGTGGTGTAATCTCAGCTTGCTGTAACCTCTGCCTCCTGTGTTCAAGTGATTCTCCTGCCTCATCCTCCCAAGTAGCTGGGATTACAGGTGTCTATCACCATGCCTGGTTAATCTTTTGTATTTTTATTAGAGATAGGGTTTCACCATGTTGGCCAGGCTGGTCTCAAACCCCTGACTTTAGGTGATCTGCCCACCTCAACCTTCCAAAGTGCTGGGATCACCACTGTGGCCTGCACCAGACAGTTGTTAAATAACATTTCATACTCTTGAGAGGTTGCCAATTCGGGTCTAACTCAAGAAATCAATCTGGAACATCTTATCAGGTATGAAAAAAAAGAACTATCAAAGGCTACTGAGTATATATCAAGAGGACATAGGAAACTACAAAAAAGGGGCCCCTATGGTCAAAGATGAACAACTAGAGCTTCAAACACCCTCATTTGTCATCTCTGCAGTTTCCTAAGGCACTAACATTACTCTAAAATTTGATAGAGGTGGTAAAAAGCAGAAAATTTATCCTGCTTTTCCTGTATAAACAGAGTGGTGGTAGTTATACAACACAATGAATTTATGAAAACTACAGAAGCATATACTTTAAAATGTTGAATTATGGGCCAGGCACAGTGGCTCATGCCTTAATCCCAGTACTTTAGGAGGCCAAGGCAGAAGGATCACTTGAGTCCAGGAATTCAAGACTGGCCTAGGTAACAATGAGATCCCATCTCTACAAAAAAATACAAAAAATTAGTCAGGCAGTGTGGCACACATCTATAGTCTTGGCTATTCAGGGAAGCTGAGGCAAGATGGTTGCTTGAGCCTAGGAGTTCAAGGCTGCAGTGAGTGAGCTATGATTGTACTAGTGCACTCTAAGCCCGGGCAACAGTGAGACCTTGTCTCAAAAATAAATGAACAAAAAAATCAAAAATAAAGAATAAAATGGCAAAATTTGTATTATGTAAAGTATATCTTAGTTTTTAAAATGCTATTTTAAAAATGTTGACAATGTAACATTTGTCTTTATTTGAATCCTCTGATCACCCTTAACATCATTAAAAATGGACAACCAGATATTGTGTATATCCTGATAAAATGAAACGGAAACTATACCTATGATGCTTTCTTATGCCACCCCAACCAAGGAATCTAAATCTAATCAAGCTCCCAGATTTACCACTATAGAAATACAGAGACTAGTGGGACAAGATAAACTACAGGAGGCCCTCAAGTAACACGTTTGAGCTGTGCTGTTGTTTCAGTCTCACTCTATTGCCCAGGCTGGAGTGCAATAGCAGAATATTGGCTCACTACAACCTCCAACTCCTGGGTTCAAGTGATTGTCATGCCTCAGCCTCTCCAGTAGCTGGAATTACAGGTGTGCGCTATCATACCTGGCTAATTTTTGTATTTTTAGTAGAGACGGGGTTTTGTCATGTTGGCCAAGCTGGTCTCAAACTTCTGACCTCAATTGATCTGCCTACCTCGGCCTCTTAAAGTGTTGGGATTATAGGGGTGAGTCACCATGCCTGGCTGGATTAGCTTTAGACCAAATGCAAACAGGTAAAACAGTATTCCTGGGATGCAAAATCTGTATGTGTAAGGCTGGCTATTCATATATGAGGATTCCGCAGGGCCAAATGTGGGACCTAAGTATGCATAAATTTTGGGGTATTCAGGGGTCCTGGAACCAATACCCCTTGAATAACTGAGGGATGACCGTATACCATTAGGATGCAATCAGCCAAAAGTAAAATGTGAGAAACTCTCTAAAATAAATGAGTGTTTACTCCAAAAACCTGCCTAAGAAAGGGGAGAGGCCAGGCGCAGTGGCCATGCCTGTAACCCCAGCACTTTGGGAGGCCAAGACTGAAGATCAGGAGTTCGAGACGAGCCTGGTCAACATGGGGAAACCCATCTCTACTAAAAATACAAAAAATTAGCCAGGTGTGGTGGCAGTTGCCTATATTTCCAGCTACTAGAGAAGCTGAGGCAGGAGAATAGCTTGAATCTGGGAGGTGGAGGTTGCAGTGAGCAGAGATCACACCACTGCACTCCCGCCTGGATGACAGAGTGAGACTCCATCTCAAACAAACAACCAACCAACCAGAAACAAAAAAAAAAAACGCAGACTATAGGGAAAAACATCCCAGACTTTGGGAGGCTGAGGTGGCCAGATTACCTGAGGTCAGGAGTTCGAGACCAGCCTGGGCAATATGGACAAACCCCATCTCTAACAAAAATATAAAAATTAGCCAGGTATGGTAGCACGCACTTGTAATCCTAGCTACTTGGGAGGCTGAGGCAGGAGAATCACTTGAACCCAGAAGGTAGAGCCAAGTGATGTCATCTTGGCTCACTGCAACCTCTACCTTTGGGGCTCAAAAAAAAGTGGGGTTGGGGGAGAGGAGAGAAAACCTCTCTGTTATAAATTAAGAGATTTAAGACAAAATAAACTGCAAGCAATGTGTGAACATTATCTAGATCCCAATTTTATCAATATTATTGTAAAAAGACATCTAAGGAAAATTAAGCATGGTCTAAAATCCTAAGTTATAAAGAAATCGTTGTTAATTTTGTTAGATGTGGATATAAAATGACTGTACTGTAGAAGAGAAGTTGGTATATAATAAGACTCTTAAGAGATTAAGGGGCATGTAACAATAAAAAGCTACTTACTTGATTTCTAAAAATCATAATATATTTGATACCATCAGCTTTAAGGACAGGAAATTCATTCACTATTAAAAAAACAGAAAGCTATAGTTACTTAAGTGGTAAGGATCATTACACTTCCAAATTAGTGACACCATCAGAGGTATAAAAAATCAAGTATCAAATAATTAAAGCACAGTTAATTATATAATAATCTACTATTACCAAAAAAAATCTATTTACCCATTAATTTTAGTAGGATTATAAATAATTTTATTTTTTCCCATGCCTGTTTCATGACAAAGGAACACGTATTATATAACTGAATAAAAATGAGTTGGACCACACATTGGTGAACATGTCTGCCTACATTCCCAAAAGTGAAGCTATTCTGAATTAAAAACATGTCTCTCTAGCTGGAATTTGCTTTACATTATTCCAGTGGTCAGGAAATAAATTAATGAAAAGAATATACCACTAATCACATGGCAGCTCATTACAATATTCTCTTCACCTTTGGGTGTATATAAATTTCCCATATAATTTTTTTTTAAAGGAATATATCTAAATCTAGATCAACACATTCATAAATATCAGAAACTATCATTATTTATCAATTTGAAATGTACTATGAAATGTTCTCCAATTTTTAAGAACTCATTTTTCAAACAAAAAAGAAGCCAATGTATAATTCTTATTATTTATATACCAGGTAGCAAAGCTGAGTTACAGTTTAGTTTTACTTATTCCTATTTTCCTTCTACACAAACAATATTTTCTTTATCAATAATTACTTTCACATGAACAAGATCTGGGGAAACCATTTGAGATTTTATTCAATAAAAGAAATAATGGGCAGGGCACAGTGGCTCACACCTATAATCCCAGCACTTTGGGAGGCCAACATTGGTAGATCACCTGAGGTCAAGAGTTCGAGACCAGCCTGGCCAAACACAGGGAAACTCCATCTCTACCAAAAATACAAAAACTAGCTGGGTGTGGTGGTACATGCTTGTAGTGCCAGCTGCTCATGAGGCAGGAGAACTGCTTGAACCCGGGAGGCAGGGGTTGTAGTGAGCTGAGATCACGCCACTGCACTCCAGCCTGGGTAACAATGAGACAA
Organism: Callithrix jacchus; assembly: GCF_049354715.1. Taxonomy (NCBI): domain Eukaryota; kingdom Metazoa; phylum Chordata; class Mammalia; order Primates; family Cebidae; genus Callithrix; species Callithrix jacchus. The sequence continues at coordinate 44,164,648 of NC_133506.1, read as the reverse complement.
CTCTCAAAAGGAAAAAAAAAGGAAGTAACTACAACAACGATAGGAAGCTGTTTTTTGAATTGCAGGTATAGTGTGGCAAGCTGTAAAAAAGCAAAAATCTCACAACTCACCATTAGCTGATTTTAAATCAGGGAGAATGTGATTCACAAAGAATTCAGTTAGGTTTACAAGTTCATTTGCTTGTGTAATTCCATGCTGAAAAGCAAATTTTAACATGGTAAAATAACAAAATACCTGTACCACATTAGAAATATCTACCACATTAGAAATTTAGGCAATTTTAGAAAACCACATTAAAAATGGAGATGAACACTTCAAAACACAAACTGCTTATATATAAAATAAGACCGTACTGGCTGGATATAGGAGCTCATGCCTGTAATCTTGACACTTGGGAGCCTGAGGTGGGTGGATCACTTGAAGTCAGGAGTTCAAGACTAGCCTAGCCTGGCCAACATGACAAAAACCCTCTCTACTAAAAATACAAAAAATTAGCCAGGTGTGGTTGCACATGCCTATAATTCCAGCTACTCAGGAGGCTGAGGCATGAGACTTGCTTCAACCCGGGAGGTGGAGGTTATAGTGAGCTGAGATCTTGTCATTGCATCCCAGCCTAGACAGAGCAAGATAACATCTCCAAAAAAAAAAACCAAAAGAAAAAAAGATGAACACTTCAAAACACAAACTGCTTATGTGTAAGACTATACTGTCCAGGAACGGTAGCTCAACCTGTATCCCAGCACTCTGGGAGGTTGAGGTGTGAAGATCACATGAGGTCAGGAGTTCGAGACCAGCTTGGCCAATATGGTGAAACCCTGTCTCTATTAAATACATAAAAATTAGCCAGGTGTGGTGGGGCACACCTGGGCTGCGGAGGTTGCAGTGAGTTGAGATCATGCCATTGCACTACAGCCTGGGCAACATAGTGAGACCTTGTCTCAAAAATAATAATAAAAATAAAAAATAAGACTATACTAACATACAATAAAGAACTTTCCCGAATTCAAGAATAGCTTTTAAGTTTAGCATATTTTATATAGCAGGTCTCAGCTAAGGTAACAAGTGTGGCATCTATTAATTTGCTAGTCTATAAGAAACAAGTGCCCAATACAGCAACATAAAGTCATCTTCAGAGATTATATACATTTTAACCTGAATTAATACGTTATCTGGCAGGGTAGGCTCTATTATCGGAGACATGTTACTTCTTTTTGATCTGTGTGGGTGTTACCTGATGTCTGTTTTAGAAACGAAACCACATTAAAAATATTTACCTTCTGTGTTTGGGCTTTTGACGCCAAAGATGTCACTAGATAAATGGCTGCATCTTTGTGTTTCCAGTTGACAGATGGATTTTTTGCATATTCCTGCAGCATAGAATTAACATAACCAGAGAAGATTCCTGTCACAGGTCCCTCAAAAAATTTGCATAATCCTCGTACCAGATCACAAGCAGCCCTGCGTCTAGTATCGATATCTAAAAAATGAAAAGAAAATATATGATGGGAGAAAAAAAACCACCACCAACAAACTGATCCAGTTTATAAGAAAACAAATTTCCCAGAATAATTTGGCTATGATTGTAAAAAAAACAAAAACAAAAAACATACTGCCACCTGATAGCTATCAGTAACACAAAAAATTAAAAAAAAAAAACAAAAAAACCCCTCCCAAGAAATACAAAATAAAGATGAAATTAAAGAGGTTACAAAATAACAGGATTTTGATAAATAAATACTAACTATAAACAAAGACAAATTTTTAAGACTTTCATGCAGGTAATATAAGAGCTTTTTAAGACGAACAAATTGAAGGACAACAGTTCTCAATGAAAGCCAGCTGAAAAGATACCCTTATTCTCACTCCCACTTACTAGAAAAAGAACCACCTTAAAACTGGTTTGCTAAGAGACTAGTAGCTAAAAATCAAGATACATACCAGATCCTTCCAAATCTCTCCTTATGTATTCCTCAGAATTATCCTCGAATGCTTCTTCATCAGCAGCTATAAAGAGAGTTGATATTTCAGATAATGCTCAAAAGATGTCACTGTACTTTACAGCTGAGAACGCAGAAGAGTATGTAGAACTGCTTTGTTCTACAGCAAAGAATTCTTTCCCATCAGATGACTACTTCATATACTCTTAATCATTATCTAGAGCAGCAAATGCTACCCTGAAAGGTGAGGCATTAGGTAATTCACACAGCTGTGAGACAGGCTCACTTGTTCTAATTTGACAATTTCCCAGAATTGGATTACACCTGCAAATATCAAAAATGGTAGGGATCACTATTAGAATGCTAACCTCTTTTTTCCTGAGACGGAGTCTAGCTCTGTTGCCCAGGCTGGAGTGCAGTGGCGCTAACTTGGCTCACTGCAACCTCTGCCTCCCAGGTTCAAGCAATTCTCTCGCCTCAGCCTCCCAAGCAGCTGGGAATACAGGTGCCCAATACCACACCCAGCTAATTTTTTTTGTATTTTTAGTAGAGAGGGGTTTCACCATGTTGGTCAGGCTGGTCTCAAACTCCTGACCTCATGATCCGGCCACCTCATCCTCCCAAAGTGCTGGAATTACAAGTGTGAGCCACCCTGCCCAACCAGAATGCTAACTTTAAATTTCACTGTGAGAACATTAAAAAACCAACAACCTAATTTTAATCACCATTATTTCATTAAAGTCATTTCAACAACAAATAAGTAGAGTAGACAATGTCAGAAGAGCCAGCCAGCGTGGTGACTCATGTGTGTAACCTAGCACAATGGGAGGCTGAAATGGGAGGCCTGCTTGAGGCCAGGAATTTGACACCAGCTTGGTCAACAAAGTGAGATCTCATTTCTATTTTTATCAAATAAATTAAAAAAAAAATCAATCAATCTATCTACACACACACACACATTTTGGAGACAGGGTCTCACTGTCACCCAGGCTGGAGTGCAGCTGTGTGATCATGGCTCACTGCAGCCTCCACCTGCTGGGCTCTGGCAAAACTCCCACCTCAGCCATCTGAGTACCTGGGACCACAGGCACATGCCACCATGCCAACTAATTTATTTCTTGTAGAGATAAGGTTTCACCATTTTACCCAGGCTGGTCTTGAACTCCTGACCTCAAGTGATCCTCCCACCTCAGCCTCCCAAGGTGCTGGGATTAATGTATGAGTGATCACAGCCAGACAGAAGATTTATTCTTTAAACATACTTTCATGAAAACACAAAAGCAAATAAAATCTGACATTATATTGTCCTTAGTTTCCTTATTTTGTTCCAGATGTAATTTGAGAACCACTGATCTAATAACTATTTTGATATAAAACACAATCCTGGCCAGGCATGGTGGCTCATGACTGCAATCCCAGCACTTTGGGAGGCTAAGGCAGGAGGATTGTTTGAAGCCAGGAGTTCGAGATCATCCAGTGCAACACAGGGAGACCACCATCTCTTTAAAAAAATAAAAAATGGGCATGGTGGTGCATTCTTGTGGTCCCAGCTGCTCAGGAGGCTGGAGTGGCAGGATGGCTTGAGCCTGGGAGGTTGAGGCTGCAGTGAGCTATAATTGTGCCACTGCACTCCAGCCTGAGTGACAGAGTAAGACCCTGTTCCCAAAACAAAAACCACAATCCCTTCCACCTTTATTACTTGTTCTTCACAATTTTAAGAACAAGGACATACATTTATAGGCTCTCAGCACTATAGTTTAACCTTAAACACAGTGGGCTTCAACCCTGTATTTATTAAGTTATCATTTCTATCCTCAAGTCAATTGTTTAAAAACAACGATTTCTGGTCAAGGTGGCTGAGACCTGCAATTCCAGCACTTCAACAAACTAAGTGGGCTTTAACCCTATATTTGTAAGTTATCATTTCTATTCTCAAGTTGATTGTTTAAAGACAGCTATTTCTGGGTGGGGTGGCTTAGACCTGCAATCCCAGCACTTTCGGAGGCTAAAGTGGGTGGACTGCTTGAGCTCAGGAGTTTGAGACTACCCTGAACAACATGGTGAAACTGTCTCTATCAAAAATACAAGAAATTAGCCAGGCATGGTGGTGTGTGCCTGTGGTCCTAGCTACTCAGAAGGCTGAGGTAGGAGATTCACTTGAACCTGGGAGGCCAAGGTTGCAGTGATCCAAGATTGTACCACTGCACTCCAACCTGGGTGACAGAGTGACACCCCTGTCTCAAATAAATAAATAAGCCAGCTGAAAATTCAGTTAAACAATAAAACAAAATCAAATTATTTCTCCAAATTGAGATCCCAGGTACTTTATCATCTTAGTGTAAAGGAATTTTTTAAAGTCTCGTTTAATATTTCCATGAGAAAACCCTCACAGAGAACAACAAAACTCATTACAGATACTACATTTTCTGTCTTGGTTTGGAAAATAGGATATAAATGATATACAAGTTTTATTCAGTAATAAATGAATTAGACTGAATATGTTACAAAAAGCAACCAAAGACTTAGTAAATTTATACTAACATACTTTTGCCATAATTACCTCTAAATTCCATGTTAGGCACAATAACCTTTTCACAGATACTTGTCAGCGTGTTCTGGTCCTCAAACAGATTCTTATAATGAGGTCTCTCACAAACTGAAGCCAGAAATTGAATTGCATTACTTACCAACTGGAACAAAACACAAAAACAAGAATATTTTTAAAAGCAAAACTGTAGCACTGAAATCTCCTCTGATGTGATCAGTTTTAAAAAAATAAAAAAGCAAAACTGAATGGTTTATTTCTTGGGTGAGACAGGGAGAGAATGTCTTTTAATGATCTGTCTCCACCATCATCTTACCAAATCATATTTAACCTCTTGACCCGTTGTAACTAGTAAATTCCAGATGGCTGTAACAAAACGAGGCAGGTACCGCTGAAATTCTTCATCATACTTTTGTGCATACAGTGCAGCATTATCACAAATCTGGGATTTTAAGAGCTCCAATAAGCCGGCTTCCTCTTCATCCTCACATAAAAGAAAACAAAAACTCCAACATACAACTCTAATGCTAACATAAACCAGAGAAGTAACTAAAATTCCTCTACTAGACTCTTTATAATTTAAATCCAAATCAAATTAGTTATTGTAAACTACAGCTACACCACCATCAATCTGTTCACAAAGTCAAAAGTTGTTGAGTAACAAAATATTTCCATATTAGATTCAAACCAGTATATTATGGCCGAGGCAGGAAGATGGCTTGAGCTCAGGAGTTTGAGACTAGCCTGGGCAAGCAAGCCCGCAAAATAAAAAAAATTAGCTGTGCATGGTGGTGCACACCTGTAGTCCCAGCTATTTGGGAGGCTGAGGTGAGAGGATCACATGTGCCCAGGGAGGTCGAAGCTGCAAGTAAGCCATGATCATGCCACTGCACTCCAGCCTTGGTAACAGAGTGAGACAGGGGAAGACGTCCGAGTGAGGCCAAAATCCAAAATCAAAACCAGAACTCCCTCACACTGATTACTCAAGGCATAAATATTAAAAGATGTAAGACAACACAAGGTAGTACATGGTTACCTGAGCAAAAAGGTCCTTATAAAAATTTTATCCAAAAAATTTCTGTGAGACTTTTGTGTGAAGAAAAGTTTTGCTTTCTGAAGGAGAGGGTTTTTTTTCCCCTTGTTGGACTGAAATAATTATTTTGAGAGCTACATCTTTTAAAGTTCCTATTAACATAGACAAAATCTGTTGCACAACTATAATGATTCCCTTTCTGTACTCTACTCTTAAAACCTGATTTGAATCACCAATTCTAATTTTTAGTTTATGCGGTACTGAAGTATTCTTAATTTTTTGTTTTTTGTCTCTTCGGAAAGAAGCTCATAAATATATTAATAAATGAGTAGCACAGAATAAGTGTTACATGTTTAAAAGTACACAGTATAAAACCCATATCAGAAACCTTTACAAATTACAATCTTTTACCATTTTCCTTCTCAAGCTGTGATATTTTTTTTTCTTTTTTTTGAGATGAGGTCTCCATCTGTCTCCCAGGCTGGAGTATAGTGACATGGTCACAGCTCATTGCAGCCTTGCACTCCTGGGCTCAACAGCTCCTCACAACTCAGCCTCCTGAGTAGCTGGGATCATAAGCATGATCCAACACATCTGGCTATTTTTATTTTTTGTAGCAATGGGGTCTCCTTACATTGCCCTGGCTGGTCTTAAACTCCTGGGCTCAAGTGATCCTCCCATCCTGGCATCCCAAAGTGCTGGGATTGCAGATGTGAACCACCATGCCCAGCCAGATATTTTTTAAAAGGAGACTACCATTATAGAGTTTCATGTTTTCTTAGTAACTTCAATAAAAAATAATTTATTTCATAAAATATCAAAAACATGAATACTTTAAAGCCTTACTTTCAATAACGTAATGAAATAGCCTTATCTGTACACCATGGCTTAAGCCAGGCCTATAAGAGTAATTCTGTATACTGCACATACCAAATATGTAACATCAAATAGAATCAAATATTATTAAGAGTACTGAAATTTTGTCTTTTAACAATGCAAGAGTAAACAGGTTTCCTTACTGTAGCCAAATAACCCTTAATGAAAGAAAAAGACCACTCAGGCAACATTTTAAATACTTACATCAGTTTGTAAAAGCTTATTATCCAATGTTAAGAGAGTATGAAAATTATTCATCCAAGTTTCCATATTATCTTCAAAAAATTCAGGTAGATCCTAAAGAATAAACACTGACTTGAAACTTTTGATTAAAATGTGTATGAACACTACTTTTCTAAGCTCCCTTGACACACAAAACATTTTATACATAGGCTTCACAGCCTGAGGATTACCTATTCTGACAAGAATTCTCTGTTCCAGCTACATCTGACAGCTGCATAAAGCATTCTGACTTCTGCCTCTGTTTGTATGCCATAAATGATACCAGCTCTAGTTCCTGTCCTAATCGAAATCTTCCTTCAAGGTTCAGCTAAGACCATATGAAAACCTTCCTTACAAAGCCCAAGCTCAATGAGTACATCCCCTTTATTTTCTGAACTACATTTATTGTTAAGATGATCATGAAGGTAGACAAACTAATTGTCTCACAGTTACTATTTCTTGTGGCATAGTACTGCCTTCTTAATGAGCAGACAAATCCCCTGAGGACAGATTATGCCTCTTTCCTTGGTCTTCCTGGTTATACCAGACAAGTTTTCAACAGTTTCATTAAATCTGACTTTTCAGAATTTAAAAAAGGTTTAAGCAAAAACACTAGTACTCACTTACACAAGAACTTCTCAAACTGCTATCCAGCTCAACACTGATGTGGGACATGTCCTTCTGGGCTATTCATCTCCTATGCTAGCGAAAACAACCCTATTTTCTTTTGGGGAATGCTCTCCCTGCCTCTATGACTGTATTCATGTTGTGAAGATAAGTCCAGGTACTGGCCACAAAAAATGAAAAGGCTAGGTCCTCCTTGCATCTCAGTATACCAACAATCTATACCAATTAACACCCCTTTCTTGGTCCTGAATTTTGAATTAATATTCAAGAACAGAAAGAATGATTGGAGGCCACTATCTCAGTAGCAACAGGGTAACTAGGCATTCCCTGCTATAACCTTGTGGCTGTTTCCTCTGAAATGCCACTAGTTCTTACCCCTTTTAAAGTCTGGTACAAGTCTTTTGTCCCCTCATATGGCTTACAATAAAGTCCTTTTGTGTAAGCTAGACAGCAACCCCTAATCAAACATGATTCCCCAAATGTTAATACCCATATAAATGAACAAAAGAGGAAGGCCTTGGAAATCTAGCTTCTTAGTGCCGTCAGTAAAATGGTGTACAGTGTGACTCTCCAAAAGAGTGAGTTAGGAGGTGGGGTTTTGCTAATCTACTAGATATAAGAGAATACCGCTTTCTTCCATGAAACATCCCATTAGCATTTGTAGGAACTATTGTAAAACAGAATACTGTAGATAAATAGGGGGAGTCAGAAAAAACTTTTTCTTAGAAAAAAAAAATCAAAGAAGACTCTCTATTTAACATCAAAGAATAGGAATCAAAAGCTAGAAACCAAATGAACTTACCTGAAAGTTTAAACTATAGAACAATTTTGAGATCAGGATCAGTGAAGAAAACAGAATCCTCAGGGCAGAGGCATCATTTGCATGGGTACTACAGAGTTCAATAGTGGCCTTGGAAAGGAATTTAGCAACATGGTTTAAGTGCATTGTAAACCTAGCTTGCTGATCTTAGTGAAACAGCCTTGCACTAAGCTGAGACTATTCATATTTCTTTTCCAAAATTTGGCTTTTGAATAGTAGTATACAGTCACTTAAGGAATTCTAAAATACAAGTATGTATTTTTGAATTTTTTATAATGGTAGTAGAAAGTCCAATGTTAATATCCTAAACTGTATCCTCCCGATCTGTGCATATATAAAAATATATTACACAAAACTATCTTTATATGCTCTTAATTAAACAATTCCTTTGCTACTTGGTATTTAGGTTGTTTCCAATACTTTATTACTCTAAATGCAATTAACAGGTTTTACTGGTCAGGCGCAGCGGCCTGTAATCTCAGTACATGCCTGTAATCTCAGTTCTTTGGGAGGCCAAGGCAGGGGATCACCTGAGGTCAGGAGTTTGTGACCAGTCTAAGCAACATGGTGAGAACCTGCCTCTACTAAAAATCAAAAATTAGCGGGGTGTGGTGGTACACGTCTGTAATCCTAGCTACTTGGGAGGCTGAGGCAGGAAGATCACTTAAACCCAAGAGACAGAGTTTGCAGTGAGCTGAGATTGCGCCACTCCACTGCACTCCAGCCTGGGCGACAAAGCAAGACTGTCTCAAAAAACAAAAAAAACAAAAACGAAAACCCAAACAGAATCAGGTTTTACGTTATGCATACCTTCAATTCTTACGGTCTGAAATTCTAGACATGTATTACCAAGGCAACACAGTATGCAGGTTTGGAAGCCCAACAGGCCAGTATACAACACAAGCTGTTACTCATAAGGAGCAACACTTTAAGAAAGCAAGTCATTTTACTCTGAGCCCCAACTTCCTTATCATAATGTGGGACAAATGCTTACCTCCAAAAGAGAGTATGAGAATTAAATGAAAAATACACAAAAAAGGTCCTAGTACTTTGTACACACCTACCATGCAAAAGACACTCAACAAACATCATTTCCTTTATCCTACAGTTAGGAAATATGAATATTAAGGTTTTCTTAATAAAAAGCCAAACTCCAAAAAGCTAATACTATTTATAACCCAATGAACAGGACACCAGAGTGTTCATTTCACTATGCTCTTTTTGTTTTTTGAGACAGAGTTTTGCTCGTGTTGCCTAGGTTGAAGTGCAACGGCACAATCTCAGCTCACTACTACCTCCGCCTCCAGGGTGCAAGTCATTCTCCTGCCTCAGCCTTCCCGAATAGCTGGGATTACAGGCATGTGCCACCAAGTCCATCTAATTTTATATTTTTAGTAGAGACAAGGTTTCTCCCTATTGTTCAGGCTGGTCTTGAACTCCTGACCTAAGGTGACCTGCCCACCTCGGCCTCCCGAGGTGCTAGGTTTACAGGCGTGAGCCACCACACCCAGCCAGTCTGACCTTTAACATCTTAAAAAAGAAATTTAAAAATCTTTGCCAATCCAATAGGTGAAAACAAATGATATAATTTTGTTCAATCTTAAAGATATAAATGTACCACCAGTGAGATACCCTAACTATGAAAAACCCTGTGTACACTGTACATTTTATTACATTTATTACTGATTATCATACAAACTTGCTTTTTCAAAATAAGAAATAAATAGCTTTTCTGGAGTCAACAAAACTAGATTTGAGATCTGGCTCTCTCTTTATCAGCTGTGTCATACTGAATCCTCTTACTAGGTAAAATGGGTTAATAATACATTTCTTGCGGCCAGATGTGGTGGCTCATGCCTGTCATCCTAGTGCTTTGAGAGGCTGAGGTGGGTGAATGCTTGTTAGCTTAGGAGTTCAAGACTGGCCTGGGCAACATGGTAAAACCCCATTCCATTAAAAATATGAAAAAGTAGGGCCGGGCGTGGTGGCTCACACCTATAATCCCAGCACTTGGGGAGGCCAAGATGGGCAGATCACCTGTGGTCAGGAGTTCGAGACCAACCTGGTCAACACAGCAAACCCTGTCTCTACTAAAAATACAAAAATTAGCTGGGCATGGTGGTACCTGCCCGTAATCCCAGCTACCTGGGAGGCTGAGGCAGGAGAATCGCTTGAACCCAAGGAGCAGAGGCTGCAGTGAGCCAAGATCGTGTCACTGCCTGGGCAACAAGAGTGAAACTCCATCTCGGAAAAAAAAAAAAAAAAAGCAAAAAGGCTTGGTGGCGTGTGCCTGTAGTCCCAGCTACTCAGGAGGCAAAGGTGGTAGGATCACTGGAGCCAAGGAGTTCTGGACTTTACTGTGCTATGTCAATCGGGTGTCTGCACTAAGTTTGGCATCAATATGGTGACCTCCTGGGAGCAGGAGAACACCAGGTTGCCTAAGGAGGGGTGAACCAGCTCAGGTGGGAAATGGAGCAGGTCAAAACTCTTGTGCTGATCAGTAGTGGGATCGTGCCTGTGAATAGCCAATGCACTCCAGCATGGGCAACACAGCAAGACCCTGCCTCTCTTAAAAAAAAGAAAAAGAAAAAAAAACTATATATATATTTATTTCAATCTCACAGTATTCTCACGAAGGCCAGGAACACATTTAGGAAAGTATCTTGTACTCTGTAAAATGTTGCATAAATATGTAAATTAATTAAATTCCAAACACAGCCAAATAAAAATATGTATCTCTTCCTTTAGAGAGACATACTCAAAATACTTGGGTGAAATGATATGATGTTTGGGATTTGCTTTTATAATATTCCTAGAAAGGGAACAGAGAAAAAGAAATGTTGCTAATCATTAAATTTGCATAATAATGGATGGGAGTTTACTATAGTACCTCTATTTCTATGCAGTTTTTAAATTTTTCGGCCAGGCACGGTGGCTCACGCCTATAATCCTGTGGATCACGAGGTCAAAAGATTGAGACCATCCTGGTCAACAAGGTGAAACCCTGTCCCTACTAAAAATACAAAAATTAGCAGGGCATGGTGGTGCGTGCCTGTAGTTCCAGCTACTCAGGAGGCTAAGGCAGGAGAATTGCTTGAACCCAGAAGGCGGAGGTTGCGGTGAGCCAAGATCATGCCATTGCACTACAGTCTGGGTAACAGTGAAACTCCATCTCAAAAAAAAAAAAAATTTCTAAAGAAATCCTCTAAACATTATCTATAAAATACGCTTTCAAAGCATTCTCTTAACATGTATACAGATATTCAAGCAATTTAAAACATTATTTCTAAAATATCAGCAAGATGCATTCCATACCTTAAAAAGATTAGTCAAAGGCAAGGCAAAGGCATCCAGAACAAGTTTAATTTCAGTCCATAACTCGTTTGACTTAAATTCATGACGATATCTAGAAAATTAAGGTAAAACAGGTAAATTTACAAGTTTTTTTTTGAGACAGAATCTCACTCTGTTGCCCAATCTGGAGTGCAGTGGCATGATCTTGGCTCACTGCAACCTCTACCTCCCAGGTTCAAGCTATTATCCTGTCTCAGTCTCCCGAGTAGCTAGGATTATGGGCAAACATCACCACACCTGGCTAGTTTTTTTTAGAATATTTTTAGCAGAGACAGGGATTCACCATGTTGGCCAGACTGGTCTCAAATTCCTGACCTCAGGCGATCTGCCTGGCTTGGCCTCCCAGAGTGCTAGGATTACAGACATGAGCCACTATGCCCGGCTGGTTTTCTTTTTAAAGGAATCAAGAAGTTTATCAATACTAAGTATTTCACGGGTAATAGAACAATATGAAATAAACATCTTAGCTGAGAAGAAACACAGTAGAGAAACTTATGCTCATTCCAAGATGATCACATTTAAAGGAATAACAAGTCAGAAAAACATAACTGTTTACACAAGCAAATAAAACTTTAAAAAAGTATTTTGAAAACATGAATCTAAGCATCAATACCTTTTAAATAATGAATGTGCAGTACGGAGGACTCCATTAATAACATGGAAATCTCCACTCTGAAAGCGATTCACCATCTCTGTCAACAAGTCAGGCCATTTCTGTGGAAAATCTTCTCTGCCAATAATGCTAATGGCATCACTTAACTGAGAGAGGAAAGGATTAATTAGATGAGGGCTTTACAGAGGAGCCAATTTAAAAAGCAGAGCGACATTACCTGTTTCTGAATTTGCTCTGGACTGCTAAGCATCAAGTGCACTATGTTGGCTTTAATGGCAACTCGATCGGCTTCACAAATTTTGTTTGGTTCATCTTCAACCTTAAAAGCAAAGCAGTAACTGAGGAAGTAACACAAAATCCATATTCATGTCCATATTGTTTTAGGTAAAACGTAACTGTTTTTAAAATTCCTAATTTTCTAAGAAAACCAAATAGATGGAAATTTGGTCTTTCTTCGGTTTCCTTGTACATGAATGGGTCACAGATTTTTTTTTCAATTATCTGATTGATAGTGTGAACCCTTTCCCCAGAAAAATGTACATTCCCAGTGCGCCACTGCATCCAGCTAATTTTTGTATTTTTAGTAGATACAGGATTTTACCATGTTGGCCAAGCTGGTCTTGAACTACTGACCTCAAATGATCTGCCTGCCTCAGGCTCCCCAACTGCTGGGATTAGAGGCATGAGCCACCGCGCCCAACCTTTTTTTTTGAGACTGGGTTTCTATTTGTCACCCATGCTGGACTGCAGCAAACAACCTTGGCTCACTGCATCCTTGACCTCCCAAACTCAGGCAATCCTCCCACCTCAGCCTCCCAGGGAGCTAAGACCACAGATGCACACCAGACATCACCACTCCTGGCCAAGTGTTAAATTTTTTTTGAGACAGAGGTCTCACTTTGTTGCCCAGGCTGATTTGAAACTCCTGGCCTCAAGCAATCCTCCCTCCTCAGCATCCTAAAGTGCTGGGATTACAGGCATAAGCAACTACACCCAGCCCTCTATGAAAATTTCTTGACCATTACTCGTTGGAATGCATCCCAGATTCTAGAAGTCTCACTAGTTTTACAAATCAAAATAGAGGGCTAGTATGTCTATCAGTAGAGAGATGATGCACTTTTAAACATTCTAAGATTTAAAAGACAGTGTCTGGCTCTGCTGCCCAAGCTGAAGTGCAGCGGCATGATCCAGCTCATTGCAATCCCTGTTTCTTAGGCACACATGATCCCCCATCTCAGCCTCCTGATAGCTGGAACTACAGAGTGCACTACTATGCCTGGCTAATTTTTTGTAAAGATGGGGTATCTCACTTTGTTGCCCAAGCTGGTCTCGAATTACTGAGCTCAAGCAATGGGCCCACCTTAGCCTCCCAAAGTGCTGAAATTATAGGTGTGGACCACCATGCCCAGGCTCTTTCTAAGATTTCCTTAACACTCATAGATACTTGAGAAATTATATAGGCTTAAAACAGTATTTACTGTCTCTTTCATGGAATAAGAAAGAAAGGAAGACTCTAAAAAGTTTTTGAGCAGGTTTAAGGTTGACTTTTGAGAAAAAATGATGATTTTTGTCAACTACTAATACTTTATAACATCATAATTGCTATCACTATAAAAAAAAATCCTCATCTTTTTCTCTGTCATGAGGCAGGCCTTCTCAACCTCAGTATCACTGACATTGTGGCTCAGATAATTCTTTATTGTAGGAAGACATCTTGTGCACTGTGCAGCATCCCTGGTCTCTACCCACTAGATTCCAGTAGCAACCCCCAGCTATGATGTCTACAAATACATTGCCAAATGTCACGTGGTAAGCAAAACTGCCTCCGACAGAGAACCACTAAGGTAGGGGGGGAAAAATGCCTGTTTCTTAATTTATAATTTACTAATCATTAAACCTGTTACAAAATAGGTTTAATCTCAAAATTAGAATATATATACATATTCCACAAGACATAGGGCAAAATACCTTATCAAAAATTTGAAATCTGGTTGGGTATGGTGGTTCACATCTGTAATCCCAGCACTTTGGCAGGCTGAGGTAGGCAGATCACCTGAGATAAGGAGTTCAAGACCAGCCTGGCCAACATGGTGAAACCCCATCTCTACTAAAAATAAAAAACTTAGCTGAGCATGGTAGTAAGTGCCTGTAATCCCAGCTACTTAGGAGGTTGAGGCAGGAGAATCGCTTGAACCTGGGAGATGGAGGTTGCAGTGAGTCCAGATTGCACCATTGCACTCCAACCTAGGCAATAAGAGTGAAACTCCATCTCAAAAAAAAAAACAAAAAAACAAAAAAAGAAAGAAATTTAAATTATTTTGCATTCTGCAAATTTTCTATGTATCTGATTTCTTCTCAGCTTTAATTTTCCAACAGAAATCACTTCATTTATTCAGACTGTCTTCCCACATCTCTTCACTAGGCAGCGAATAAAGAGTGAATTCCAACCATAATGGTGACTAAGACCAAGTCTCACTCCCTGTCAACCTCAGGTATAAATAAAGCTTCTGGAAGCTTTGGAAAAGGTTCCTGTTTAATTTTATCTTTGATCCATATTTGAATCTTTCTTTCTTTTTTCTTTTTGAGACAGGTCTCATTCTGTCACAATGGCTAGAGTACACTGGTGCAATCAAAGCTCATTGCAGCCTTAAACTCCTGGGCTTAAGCGATCCTCCTGCCTCAGCCTCCAGAGTAGCTGAAACTACAAGTCCGTGCCTTATCTTTGAAGAACTGCTTATATCAACCTTATAAACATACAGGGTATTAAATTATATATTCACAAAATACTTACAATTCTCCAGTTTCTTTTAATATAGTTTTTGAATGTCACGGAAGCACATACTTTGATAACATTATCTTGAGACTTCTCCAGCAATGTTAAAAGCAACAGTGGATAATTCTGATTTCCTTCCACAGATTCAAGAAATTTCTCAGCTGTAAAAGAATTTTCATGTTAGAAGACTAAAATAAAAATCTTTCCACCTAATATATATATGTACTATGTATATCTTTAATTCAAGAATCAAAGAAGAAAAGATTAAGTTATTTGTGGGTTTACAGGGCCTTTTCTTATCTATTAAGTGGATTATATATAATGTTATATTAAACTTCTATAATTCTTCAGTTTTCAAATCACTTTACCATTTATTAACTTACATGTTTCTCACAAACCTAAAAGTGGCCTAATTAGATGATCATCTCATCTGTGGGAGAAGCTGCTTCCCAGAGAGATTAAGACTTCATATACTCATGTCTTATTCCAGAAAAGAGTATTATTAGTACTATTAGAGGTAATTTTTTTTTTTTTTTTGAGAGGGCATTTCACTCTCATTGCCCAGGCTGGAGTGCAATGGCATGATCGTAGCTCACCGCGACCTCTGCCTCCCAGGTTCAGGCGATTTTTCTGCTGCAGCCTCCCGAGTAGCTGGAATTACAGACATGCGCCACCATGCCCAGCTAATTTTTTTGTATTTTTAGTAGAAACAGGGTTTCTCGGCCGGGCGCGGTGGCTCAAGCCTGTAATCCCAACGCTTTAGGAGGCTGAGGCGGGTGGGTCACGAGGTCAAGAGATCGAGACCATCCTGGTCAACATGGTGAAACCCTGTCTCTACTAAAAATACAAAAAATTAGCTGGACATAGTGGCATGTGCCTGTAATCCCAGCTACTCAGGAGGCAGAGGCAGGAGAATTGCCTGAACCCAGGAGGCGGAGGTTGCGGTGAGCTGAGATCGTGCCATTGCACTCCAGCTTGGGTAAAAAGAGCAAAACTCTGTCTCAAAAAGAAAGAAACAGGGTTTCCCCATGTTGGTTAGGCTGGTCTTGAACTCCTTACCTCAGATGATCTGTCTGCCTCAGCTTCCCAAAGTGCTGGGATTACAGGTGTGAGCTATTGTGCCCGGCTGCAATATTTCTTTTATAAGCCAGTGATGAAGAGTAAATGAGTCAATTCTTCCTAATATATATCATTATTAGATATATGGGTCCAGTGATTTACATATAAAAATATATAAAATTTCATTTAGTTGTCACTATTACCCAGAAAAGTAGGTGGCATTTTAAAAATCAAGGCACTAAGGTTAAGTAACTTATGCAAGATCACACAGCTAGGCTTCATCACTGAAAAAGTTTTAGTGCAGTCCTTATTCTACCTTAATGGCCCTAAGCTTTCTTGTTAAACTAAAATTTCTTAATACCAGGAATAAATTTATCAAAAAATTTTATCTAATAAATTCATCCAAAAATTTGAAAATATCCAAATATATTTTCAACCCAGATTATATTCTGGGATAAATTTCATAGGTTTAGTGATCACATGTGATGGCAGTATAGTATTTCTTTTAATTTTTTCTATCTTAAGATAGAAAATAAGATAGCTTTGTAAGGCAACACCCATTCCAAGATTCCAGTTTTTTTTTTTTTTGGAGACAGTTTTGCTCGTTACCCAGGCTGGAGTGCAACGGCGCAATCTCGGCTCACCGCAACCTCTGCCTCCCTGGGTTCAGACAATTCTCCTGCCTCAGCCTCCCGAGTAGTTGGGATTACAGGCACGCGCCACTGTGCCCAGCTAATTTTTTTAGTAGAGACAGGGTTTCACCATGTTGACCAGGATGGTCTTGATCTCTTGACCTCGTGATCCACCCGCCTCGGCCTCCCAAAGTGCTGGGATTACAGGTGTGAGCCACAGCGCCCAGCAATTCCAGTATTTTTTTGAAAAGTTAATTTCATGTATCATTTAACACCTTCCCTCTTTCTGATTGAGTCCCAAGAGTTTCACTGACATTTTCAAACTCGCCCCGCTTTGTATTCTTGAAGGATGAGGACTGTTACTGAAAAATGTTTTTCACGAAGGAACATACTATGGTTTTGTATGAATACAGAAGGATTTGTTTCCTCCACTTAGTAGCCAGCATTTGGCAGAGGGCATCACATTTCACCCACGATTTGGGAAAAAGCTCATATAGATTACCAAGTCTCTTTCCTAAATTGTAATCATATGCAGGAAGTGAGTTTGAGTCTGCTCCTTTCTGTGTTTATTTCTTTCAACTTACCACAGTATTCATACGCATGTTTCTGCACACTCAAGGAGTCTCAAAAGATCCATGCCACTGTCACATCTCAATAAAGAAGCACAATAGTTTCTGTAAGCTGGGATCCACTACACCTCTCCACCTCCACATCTAGCTCCATTAAGATGCTGCATCAGGGCTGGGCGCGGTGGCTCAAGCCTGTAATCCCAGCACTTTAGGAGGCCGAGGCGGGTGGATCACGAGGTCAACAGATCAAGACCATCCTGGTCTACATGGTGAAACCCTGTCTCCACTAAAAATACAAAAAAAATTAGCTGGGTATGGTGGCGCGTGCCTGTAATCCCAGCTACTCGGGCGGCTGAGGCAGGAAAATTGCCTGAACCCAGGAGGCGGAGGTTGCGGTGAGCCGAGATCGCGCCATTGTACTCCAGCCTGGGTAACAAGAGCGAAACTCCGTCTCAAAAAAAAAAACAAAGATGCTGCATCAGTCTAGTTAGTCAGTCAGTCTCAATCCCTGAGAACTGCTATGTTCCTAACTTCCCAGAAACACCAGTTTATTTTTATACTCTGTGCTGAATTCATAAAGCCACACAACCCTCGTCTCACACACTATTAAAAAAATAATTTGTAATAGTGTTGGCAATGGCTTTCTTTGAAAGTCTAAGAAGATTAGAGGCATTATTAACTTCCCTTTATCCAGGAAAACATATTACTTCTTTACACACTAAAAGAAAAACCAATTTTCCCTTTCAGAAATCACAGACTTTTCTAGAAAAGGATGTATGCACTAACATATTCATGATTCTATTCATCATACATAATGTATAATATAACAAATAAAGATTAGAGTCTTCATGAAACCCTTCCAAAATCCTCTATATGAGCATGCACATCAGTAAGTTTTGAAGAAACAGGTTAAGAGCATTTCTGGTTAGTATGGCCCATATTAAGGATCAATAACTGACTGCTCACAAGATATATCTGGCCCAGAAGTAGTTTGGTTTGCATTGTATTAAAAAAAAAAAAAAAATTTTTTTTTTTTTTGAGAGGAAGTCTCACTCTGTCACCTAGGCTGGAGTGTAGTGGGGCTATCTTGGCTCACTGCAACCTCTGCCTCCTGGGTTCAAGCGATTCTTCTGCCTCAGTCTCCTGAGTAGCTGGGATTACAGGTGCATGCCACCATACCCGAATAATTTTTGTATTTTTAGTAGAGATGAGGTTTTGCCATGTTGCCCAGGCTGGTCTCAAACTCCTGACCTCAGGTAATCTGCCCTCCTCAGCCTCTCAAAGTGCTGGGATTACAGGTGTGAGCCACCACATCTGGTCATTTTTTTTAAAAAGATCTCCCTCTGTTACCCAGGCTAGAGGGCACTGACACAATCATTTCACTGCAGCTCTGACCTCATGGGTGTAAGCAATGCTTTTGCCTCAACTTCCCCAGTTGCTAGGACTACAGGCACACATCACCACACCTGGCTAATTTTTTTTTTTTGTCAGACAGTCTCATTCTGCTGCCCAGGCTGGAGTGGAATGGCATGATCTCGGCTCACTGTGTCCAGGTTCAAATGATTCTCCTGCCTCAGCCTTCTGAATAGCTGGGATTACAGGTGTGTGATACCATGCCCAGCTAATTTTTGTATTTTTAGTGGAGACGGGGTTTCACCATGTTGGTCAAGCTGGTCTCAAACTCCTGACCTTGCGACCCACCCGCCTCGGCCTCCCAAAGTGGGATTAAGGCGTGAGCCACCACACCCAGTCTACCTGGCTAATTTTTAAATTTTTTGTAGAGACAGGGTCTTGCCATGTTGCCCAGACTGATCTTCCTGCCTTGGCCTCCGAAATTACCGGTATTAAAGGCATGAACCACTATGCCTGGCCGTGTTTCTACATTTTTTGAAATTACTTGCTAACATTTAAAAATGAAGGCACTTCATATAAACATCCTTATTTTTCAATCAAAATGGGAAATCTGATCTTGCAAAACTAGTCTGAATCCCCAGAATTAGCTAGTTCTAAAAAATACTTGCTACTTAACCAGGGCATGTATTCTCCTGATATTACCAGTCTCCACTTGGCTCCCTCATTTAACTTAACATCTGAGTCCTGTGAACACCTGAGTTTGAAATTGTAATTCTAAGTTTTTAATGGAATCTCGTCAAATTCAGGAAGAAAAAAAAAAACTCTAGGTCTTAAAACATTTTAATTAAATCTAAATCAACAGCAAGATTAGGAGACATTAACTGATTACTTGGTTTCTTTCACTTAATCAGTTTTTAGGCAATTACTCTCCTCCTTATGCCCTAATTATTTTATATCTACAGCAGGCAGGTTTTAAGTGGGTATTTTGGAAAAGGTCAAAGAACAAAGCATTCTAAACATGTCAGTACCTTTTCCTCCCTCAACTAGTACTTTTTAATCCCAGAAGATGCCAAATAAAAGCTACTCAGAAAAGAAACAACATACCATGGTATAGCAGCTGTAACATAAATTATGCTTGAGAACCCAAGGGTGAATCTTTTAAAAATATTTTTATAAGGAGGCAGATAATACATAGATTTCTTTCACCTGTCCTTAAGGAATTAACCAAAAAACATTTATTTTCTTTACCTGGACGTCTGATGGCAGGATCAGGATCAAGGGTTTTCTTTAAATATTCTGTTAGTGTTTGCAAATTTGCATCGCTGAGCTCCATTGGTATAGGATCTAAAATAAAAAATGAGGTTTGGGTAACTAGTCACTTAAGGAAAAAGTGATTTACATATAAAAATCTGTTTATATTGTAGGTCTTTCTCTCGGAAAGTCATTTGTTCGTTGTTTTTTTATGGGTAATAAACCTGACTCTGACACAAGAGTCCCAGAAAATAAGATGTGCCTCTCCCCCACCAGCCAAATTAATAGTGACACAATTTTGTGATAAGGGAGAAAAAAAAAAACCCTAATTTCGAAAAGACAGTCATAGAAAAACAAAGTTGAATGACTGCTTGAAGGCACCAAGAAGTCTATACGATTTAACACTATGGCCAAGGGCTAAAAGAGGGTAAAAAAAAAAAAAAAAAAATCACTAGAGGGACTTATTAAAAAAGCCCCACAAGGAGGCCGGGCGTGGTGACTCAGGCCTGTAATCCCAGCACTTTGGCAGGCTGAGGCAGGTGGATTGCTTGAGCTCAGGAGTTGGAGACCAGCCGGGGCAACATGGCGAGACCCCATCTCTACCCCATCTCTACCAAAACCACACAAAAATTGAAGCCAGGCATGGTGGCTCATGCTTGTAAACCCAGCACTTTGGGAGGCTGAGGCAGGTGGATCACATGAGGTCAGTAATTTGAGACCAGCCTGACCAACATAATGAAACCGTCTCTACTAAAAATACAAAAATTGGCTAGATGTGGTGGTGGGAGCCTGTAATTCCAGTTACTTGGGAGGCTGAGGCAGGAGAATTCCTTGAACCCAGGAGGCAAAGGTTGCAGTGAGCCGAGATCGCACCATTGCACTGCAGCCTGGTACATAATGGCAATAAGGGCGAAAATCCATCTCAAAACAAACAAAATCAAAAAATTAGCCAGGTGTGGTGGTATGCGCCTTTGGTCCCAGCTACTCAGAAGGCTGAGGTGGGAAGACTGCTTGAGTTTGGGGGCAAAGACTGCAGTGGAGTGCCACACTGCACTCCAGCATGGGTGACAGAGCAAGACTCCATCCCCCCTGCCCCCCGCCCTAACACACAAAAAGCCCCACAATGAGAAATTAAAATTTTAACCACCAAATAAATATCCCACATAAAGTTCTGAGAGTAAAAGAAGAATAAATTCCTTCATCTACAACATGCAATTGCAAATACTAAAAACAATGCTAAGAATTTGCATCTAGGGAGATAATTCTAGAGTTCAGATGATGACAGCTAAGGTTATAAATCTAGACATTTTCATATTTAAAGCTTAAACAAAATGAAATCACAGAATATGCTTATGACTGACCAAAAAACTTCACATCTAACAGATTACAAATTTAAAAAAATTTTTTTTGTAGAGACAAGGTCTCACTATGTTGTCCAGGCTGGTCTCAAACTCCTGGACTCAAGTGATCCTCCTGCCTTGGCCAACCAATGTGCTAGGTTTACAGGTGTGAGCCACTGTGCCCAGCACATAAATTTTAAGCTAACTAAATGGTCTACGTTGATTTAACTAGTAACAACATAGGCTAAGAAATACACAGTTCAAGACATTTATTGTACAACACAGTGACTATAATAATTGTATCGTATTCTTGAAAATTGCTGGGTATATTTTAAGTGCTTTCACCACCAAAAAAACCCAAGTATGTGAAGTATATATATGTTAATTAGCTTGATTTAGCTATTCTACAATGTATACATACTTCAAAACATGCACACCACAAATACATATAATTTGGTCAATTAAAAATGGGGAATAAAAGGGAGTCTGAACCTATCCAATTAAACGGAAAATGAAAAAAAAAAAAAAAAACCCACACACAAAAACAGCACATACACAGAGTACAAGTGTCAGATGCGCATGATTACCAACAGACCACAAATCCTGGGAATCTTACCAATGAAGCTTTATTGTCTTCAACTTGTTGGTGAGTTGATGAAATTAGGTGCAAATTGAGGGAACTTTTTGGGCGTGACAGAGTGTTCTAAAATTGACTGTGGTGACACATGCATAACCTATATAAATTTACTATAATTTCCCAAACAGTTCACTTAAAATGGAAAAGTCTTAAAGTATGTAAATTGTACTTCAATAAAGCTATCTTAGGCCGGTAATCCCAGCACTTTGGGAGGCTGAGGGAAGCAGATAGATCACCTGAGGTTAGGAGTTTGAGACCAGCCTAGCCAACATGGTGAAACCTTGTTTATACTAAAAATACAAAACTAGCTGAGCGTGGTAGCGTGCACCTGGAATCCCAGTTATTTGAGTAGCTGAGGCAGGAGACTCTCTGGAACCTGGAGGAAGAGGTTGCAGTGAGCCAAGATTGTGCCACTGCACTCCAACCTCTCAAAGAGTGAAACTCTCCCTCAAAAAAAAAAAACAAAAACAAACCTGTTTTTGAAAACTCCACTTATGCTTAGATCCCATTAGGCAGCTTTTAGATATACAGCCACATGTAGATGGGAAAGTGGAGCCCTTTCAGGGAAACCATGCAACAATTAACGAGAGGCTTCTATGAAAAAGAAAAAAGTTAAACACACAATTTTTGTAAAATGTAAAAAAGCTCCGTCGAAAAAGGTCAAAGATACCATAATTCAAAGTATGCAAAAAAAAAAACTTCACAGACATCCAAATATATAGTAAACTAAAAACACACTCTAAATGTAGAACAGTGATAACATCTAGGTGATGGATATAAGGAGGGTTTTATTCTTTTCCTATTTTTCTAATCTTACAATCACCTATATGTATTATACATTTACAGTCAGGAATTTTAAAAATTTTGTTTTTTTTTTGAGAGAGTCTTCCTCTATGGCCCAGAATGGAGTGCAAGAGCACAATCACAGCTCACCACAGCCTCTCGAGTAGCTGGGACTAGAGGTCCAATCAACCATACCTGGCTAAGTTTTATATTTTTTTGTAGAGATGGGGTTTCACCACATTGTGCAAGCTGGTCTCGAACTCCTGACCTGAAGCAATCTTCCTGCCTCAGCATCCCAAAGCACCGGATTACAGGCATGAGCCACCACCCAGGACACATTTTATTTATTTTTAAAATGTCTACAGCAATATGCAATCAAGTTCCTGCCCTTGAAGGAGCTTCCTAATAGTCTGGAAGATAAGACACAACTGAAATGCCAAGTTCAGGCCTATATACCCTTTACTAAAGTGATGAAATCCAAAAATCGATAAACTGAAAGTTTTTTTTTTTTTAAAAAACAAGTTTGTAGCAAACTCACTTAGCAAAACCAGCCTGAACTGTCTGAGGCTATCAACATAGATTTATCTCACTTAGTATACAAATTTGTTTCACTAAAGAAATATCAGTATGTTTCGTTACAGGGTGCTACCCCCAGGCCCCACTGGGCATGTTGCGTTTGGTGCATCCAAAAAAAATTCCAGATTCTGAAACTTCTGTCCCCTGAAGTGCCAAATGAATCACAAAGACAACGCCTTAAGTGTTAGGAGGTTCAGAAGGGTGTCACCAGGTTATGCGGCCATCCAATATTTCCCAGAGCCTGAGCCTTGAGCTGAACTTTGAGAATAGTGGACTAGGAGATCAAGATCAAATCATATAGCTTCCTCCATACTTGGCTGAAGAGTGCCATGATTTAATGTATGGGGAAGACATGAAGGTTTTCTCAAGTGGGTAAAAATGTAAGGAAAGTGTAGAGGAACTTTGGGCTGGTGATGGTTTGCACAATGGGGGAGATGTCACATTTATGAAACACGCACACAATGCTATATGTTTTCATAGGCTTCGTGTCATTTATTCCACACAACCATCTTATATACAAAGAAGGGCATTCAGGTTGACTAAGTCACACATAGTTAATACATAAAGATCAGATTCAAATCAGTTCAACTCCTCTTTCTACTACCCAAGGCTGCCTCTTAGGTGCAAATGAGAGAGAGGACTTACCTGGAGTGAACACACTCACAACAAAAAGGCTGATGTGAAAAGAGGGCAGCCAGAGGACTACTGGGCAGCAGGGAGCCAGAAAATAAGAAAATATATCTAATGCGGTGCTTATGCAGGGCACTCCCAAATAGCAAGAAACACCAACCTTCTAAAGAGGATTATCTGTATTTGACCTGCTGCAGGTCCTTCCCCTTAATTAGAAAAATGTGTTTATCACAGGAAGTTAATGTTCTGATTGAGTAGATCCCACCACCTACCTAATCACTCCGTCTAATCCAGGGTGTACCACTCTATAGGTGTGAAGATCAAGTCTCATTAAACCACACATACAATCTATTGAGAGGCTACACCCTTTATAGTTTTTTTATATCATAAGTTTGGAAAATGCTACACATTATATCCTGCCCCACTTTGGAGATTCACAATACAAAAAGCACTTTAAACTCACAAAACTACTGGTTTACATCGATTAATCCACAGTCTCCATTGTTAGGAGGCCAAGGCAGGCAGATCACTTGAGCCCAGGAGTTCAAGACCTGCCTGGGCAACATGGCAAAACCCCATCTCTACTAAAAATACAAAATATTAGGCTGGGTGCAGTGGCTCACGCCTGTAATCCCAGCACTTTGAGAGGCCGAGGCGGGCAGATCCTGAGATCAGGAGTTCAAGACCAGACAGGCCAACATGGTGAAAAACTGTCTCTACTAAAAAATATAACAATTAGCTGGGCATGATGGCTCGTGTCTGTAATCCCAGCTACTTGGGAGGCTGAGGTAGGAGAATTGCTTGAACCAGGACCCGGGAGACGGAGGCTGCAGTGAGCCGAGATCATGCCACTGCACTCCAGACTGGGATACAGACAGAGCGAGACCCCATCTCAACAATGACAACAAAAAGGTGGCGTGCGCCTGTAGTCCCAGATACTTGGGAGGCTGAGGTGGGAGGATTGTCCAGTCTCTCCCATTATTTGGCTACAGAACCCCTTTTGAAAAGAACACACTTTGGAAAGCAATGATTTAATCCATTTATTTTCCTATGCCTTTCTTCTGTATTGAAATGCTGGATCAGTCACGAAATTATGGAAGTTTGGGCCAGGTGTGGTGGCTCACGCCTGTAATCCCAGCACTCTGGGAGGTCGAGATGGGCGGATAACCTGAGGTCAGTAGTTCAAGACCAGCCTGGCCAACATGGCGAAACCCCCTCTCTACTAAAAATACAAAAATTAGCCAGGCATGGTGGCACATGCCTGTAATCCCAGCTGCTCAGGAGGCTGAGGCAGGAAAATCACTTTAACCTGGGAGGCAGAGGTTGCAGTGAGCTGCGATTGTGCCACTGCACTCCAGCCTGAGAAATTCCGTCTCAAAAAGAAAAAAGTTAGTTTGCTGTGGCCAAGTTAAATTATTAACATCAGTGTATCTGAGTTAAAGAAAATTGGCCTTTGTCATATGTAAATTTATTTTCCCATGGGGATGCACACAAGGGGTGGGAGAAGATTTACAGATCTATTTGTCTTTAAAAAAAAAAAAAGAGAGAACAGGTGCAGTAGCTCCCATCTGTAATCCCAACACTTTGGGAGGCGGGGGCCGGCGGGTTGGGGATCACAAGGGCAGGAGTTTGAGACCAGCCTGGCCGACATGATGAAACTTCATCTCTACTAAAAACTAAAATAAGTCAGGTGCGGTGGCATATGCCTATAATCCCAGCTACTTGAGAGGCTGAGGCAGAACAATTGCTAGAACCCAGGAGGCAGAAGTTGCAGTGAGCTGAGATTGCACAATTGCACTCCAGCCTGGACAACAAGAGCAAAACTCCGTTCCAACCAAAAAAAAAAAGAAAGAAAAAGAGCCGGGGGTCATGTATTGTCCAGATTGGATTCTAACTCCTGAGCTCAAGCAATCCGCGTGCCTCAGTCTCTGGAATAGCTGGGACTACAAGCACATGCCACCACACAGCACTTATTTTGATTTTTATAAATTACACATCTCAATAAATCTGCATTTCACTTTCTTCATTATGTTTCTCTAGCACATGTATATTTCTCAACTAAAACTCCTTAGATTCCTCATAATTACTTGTATTAAACACCCAAACTCCTGCCCAGGAGTGGTGGCTGACATCTGTAAGCCCAGCAATTTGGGAGGCCAAGGCAGACAGATTGCTTGAGCCCGCTGGAGACCAGCCTGGGCAACACAGCAATACTCTGTCTCTACTAAAAATAAAAAAAATTAGCCAGGTGTGGTGGCACACACCTGTAGTCCCAGCAAGCTGAGGTCCCAGTGAGTTGTAATCATGCCACAGCACTCCAGCCTGGGCAACGGGAGTGAGACCTGTCTCCAACAAAACAAACAAAAAACCAAATCCCTTACCACAGCAAAGTCTACGCAATCTGGCATCTATTCACGTCATCTCCTATATCTTCTTGGCTCTTGCTACATTCCAGGCACAAAAGCCTTCTAACTAGCCACAAGAGTTCTCCCTGACCATAATAATGCTCATCCTCTAATTTGATAATGGGCACCATTCAGCTCTCAGCACACTGTCAACTCTTCAAAATGGTCTTCTATGACTACCTTCTATATCATCCTTGTTTTGCTGTGTTAGCAATTATCCTCATTTCAAACCATCTTCAACTTCTTTGTTGTCTCCCACACACACTAGACTGCAAGCTCCTGAGCGCAGGGACTTTTGTCTGTATGCTCAGGACCTTCAACATTACCTGGCACACAGTACATAGTAAGCATTTGTTGTATGAACTAAAGGATAAGTCACGACATGTCAGTCACCCAGCAAAATATGAGTTTCCCATAAACATTGGAGACTATCCCTTGAGGATCAATCATTAGCAGCCCCAACATGACATGGGAACTCACTTACATGAATGTCAGATAAATAAATGACCAACTTAACTGCCACAATTAAATTTCTGTTTATTCAAAAGTGCTTAAAGAAAGTGAATTTTTAGATTTGTTCTGGTCTGGCAGAATGGCTCATGCCTATAATCCCAGCGCTTTTGGGGGCTGAGGTGGAAGGACCACCTGAGGCTAGGAAATCAAGACCAGCGTGGGCAACACAGAAAGAACTATCTCTACAAAAAATAAAAGAATTAGCCAAGCATGGTGGTGAGCATTTGTAGTCTCAGCTGCTCTGGAGGATGAGGCAGAAGGATAAGTTAAGCCCAGAATTTTAAGGTTGCAGTGAGCGATGATCATGCCACTGCATTCTAACTTGGGCAACAGAGTGAGACTCTTGTCTCTGAAAAAAAGAGACAGATTTGTCCTATATTACCTGTTCAAACATGTGAGTGCTTATACTTTTGTTTCAGAGTTCTGTACGTACTGTTCCCTCTGCCCATGGAAAGCTACATGGTTCTCACTGCCCACTTCGTTCTCATTCAGGGCTTTTTTTTTTTTTTGAGACAGCGATCTTGCTCTGTCAACCAGGCTGGAGTGCAGTGCAAACATAACTCACCTCAGCCTCCAACTGTTGGGTTCAATGATATTCTCACCTCAGCCTTAAGTAGCTGGGATTACAGGTGTGTATATCTTGCCTGGCTAATTTTTTCATTTTTAGTAGAGATGAGGTGTTGCTATGCTGCCCAGGTTGGAAGGACTCTTTTCTTCTTTCTTTTTAAAAAGACAAAGTCTCTGGCCCAACACAATGGCTCACATCTCTAATTCCAGCACTTTGGGAGGCCAAGGTGGGTGGATCACGAAGTCAAGAGATCGAGATCATCCTGGCCAACATGGTGAAACCCCGTCTCTACTGAAAATACAAACAATTGTTGTGCGTGGTAGCACCCACCTGTAGCCTCAAGTACTTGGGAGGCTGAGGCAGAATTGCTTAAACCCAGGAGGTAGAGGTTGGAGTGAACCGAAATCGAGCCACTGCACTCCAGCCTGGCAACAGAGCAAGACTCCGTCTCAAAAAAAAAAAAAAAAAAAAAAAAAGACAAGAGTCTCATTCTAGACCGCCCAGGCTGGAGTGCAGTGTCATCTCAGCTCACTGCAGCCTCCACCTCTCAGGTTTAAGTAATTCTCCTGCCTCAGTCTCCCAAGTAGCTGCAACTACAGGTGCATGCCACCGAGCCCAGCTGATTTTTCTATTTATAGTAGAGATGGGCTTTCACCATGTTGGCCAGGCTGGTCTTGAACTCCTGACCTCAGGTGATCTGCCCTACTCCACTTTCAAAAGTGCTGGGACTACAGGTATGAGCCCCCGTGCCGGGTCTAGAAGGACTCTTTTCAAACGTCATCTTTTTTTCAGAGATGCCTTGCTGCACCATCCCATCTAAAAGAGCGTTCACCTCAGTTACACTCCATGCCCTTACTCTACTATTTTCCAGGTAGATTTTATCAGGCATATTAATTTCTTTGGTCATTTACTACGCTTCTCTCTTCACTAGATTGTAAACTCCACTGATAGTAGGGACTTTGTGCTTTGTTCACTGCTCTCTCCCTAGATCCTTACAACAGTGATGAGCACCTGTTATATATTTGTTGTACTATTGTAAAGAGCTAGATACCTCTGATTTTTCCATCAAAAATATTCTTCATCTTTATTTCGGTCAGTTGACTGTGTCAAATAAAAAGAGGTGGACACATTCTTCTAGATTCTAAAACCACAAGAGGCTGAGCAAGGTGGCTCACTCCTGTGATCCCAGCACTTTAGCAGGCCAAGAAGGGAAGTTCGCTTAAGCGCAAGGACCATTTGAGACCAGATTCAGCAACAATACTGAGACCCTTTCTCTACAAAAAATTCAAAAAATTAGCTGGGGTCAGTGGTGCCCTCTTATTGTCCTAGCTACTAGGGAAGCTGAGGCAGGAGGACTGCTTGAGCCGGGGAGGTCTAGGTTGCAATAAGCTGAGATCTTGCCACTGCACTCCAGTCTGGGTGACTGAGTAAAATCCTGTCTCCAAAGTTGAGGTGCTAGAGCAGGACTTTTTTTTTTTTTTTGAGACAGTCTCGTTCTGTCACCAGGCTAGAGTGCAGTGGCGCAATTTCGGCTCACTGCAACCTCCACCTCCTGGGTTCAAGCGATTCTCCTGCCTCAGCCTCCTGTGTAGCTGTGACAGCACCACCACACCCGGCTAATGTTTTGTATTTTAGTAGAAACAGTGTTTCACCATGTTGGCCAGGATGGTCTCCATCTCCTGACCTCGTAATCCACCCACCTAGGCCTCTGAAAGTGCTGGGATTACAGGCATGAGCCACCATGCCTGGCTGGATTAGGGCTATTTTTAAGTTAAAGTGGTAGGGCAAGGTGGCTCATGCCTGTAATCCCAACACTTTGAGAGGCCAAGGCAGGTGGATCACTTGAGGTCAGGAGTTCAAGACCAGCCTGACCAACATGGAGAAATCCTGTCTCTACTAAAAATACAAAATTAGCCAGGCATGGTGGCACATGCCTGTAATCCCAGCTACTCAGGAAGCTGAGGCAGGAGAATCGTTTGAACCCAGAGGTTGTGGTGAGCTGAGATCATGCTATTGCACTCCAGCCTGGGCAACAAGAGTGAAACTTTGTCTCAAAAAAAAAAAAAAAAAGTGAGGCCAGGCATGATGGCTCACATCTAAAATCCTAGCACTTTGGGAGGTGGATGGATCAACTGAGGTCGGGAGTTTGAGACCAGCCTGACCAACATGGAGAAACCCTGTGTCTACTAAAAATACAAAATTAGCCGAACGTGATAGCGCATGCCTGTAATCCCAGCTACTAGGGAGGCCAAGGCAGGAGAACCGCTTGAACCTGGGAGGCAGAGGTTGCGGTGAGCCAAGATTGTGCCATTGCACTCCAGCCTGAGCAACAAGTGTGAAAGTCCACCTCAAATTAAAAAAAAAAAGTGTGGGGTTACATAAATATACATGTTATAATCCCTCGAAGTTAAAATACTACACAGACTCTAGATCTTACTATTTTTTGAGACAAGGTCTGGCTGTTGCTCAGGCTGGAGGAATGCAGTGGTACAATTTTGCCTGAAACCTCAGCCTCCTGGGTTCAAACCATCCTCCTACCTCAGCCTCCCAAGTAGCTGGGACTACAGGCACACACCACCACTGGCTAATTTTTGTAGACAGGGGTTCCCATGTTCCCCAGGCTGGCATGGAACTCCAGAGCCCAAGTGATCCGCCCACCTTGGCCTCCAAATATTATTCTTTGGGAATACTCTTTAAGAACTAAGCATGTCAACAAATCCTTTTTATATTGCCTTACTGATAAAGTCTATAAAACCAAATTCTAAGCTTATCCTTGATTTGAGAAAATAAGTGAAATCAGTGACTTTTAGAGAACCTTCTATAGGTATTCACAATTATCAACAAGATCAACGTCTAATTATCTTATTTGACTACCCTCTGAAATATTAGCAATATATAAATGCAAAAAGTGTTACTGATCTAAAATGACTCAAACTAGAAACAAAAAACTCATTTTGGCCAAGTGGGGTGGTTCATGCCTGTAATCCCAGCTCTTTGGAAAGCTGAGGTTAGCAGATTGCTTGAGTCCAGGAGTTTGAGACTAACCTGAGCAACATGATGAAACCCCATCTCTACAAAAAATACACAAAAATTAGTTGAGTGTGATGGTGCACGCCTGTAGTCTTACATACTGGGGAGTCTGAGGCAGGAGGATGGCCTCAGCCCAGGTCAGCCTAGGCAACAGAGTGAGATGGCGTCTCGAAAAACAAAACAAAACAAAAAACAGAGAGAGAGAAGAATTCATTTTATCACCTTTAAATAAGAGGGTGATACTTTTCTTTTCTTTTTTTTTGAGACCGAGTTTCACTGTTGTCACCCAGACTGGAGTGCAATGGCACGATCTCGGCTCACCGCAACCTCCACCTTCTGGGTTCAAACAATTCTCCTGCCTCAGCCTCCCGAGTAGCTGGGACTACAGGCGCGCACCACCATGCCCAGCTAATTTTTGTATTTTTAGTAGAGATGGGGTTTCACCTTGACCAGGATGGTCTCGATCTCTTGACCTCATGATCCACCCGCCTCGGCCTCCCAAAGTGCTGGGATTACAGGCATTAGCCACCGCGCCTGGCTGATACTTTTCTTTCTTCATGGAACTACCTTTGGAAATCCTTACCAATATACGATTAAAAAAAATTTTTTTAATGTACCACAATAAATCAGTTATGACAGACATCTAAATTTCCAAGTTCTTCTTGTTGAATGAATGGCCAGACCTAAGTCTAGCATCTTCCCACAGGCCCTCAGTTATAGGTGATGATTTCTGGAATAAAAGTTTTGCTTTCCGAGGCCATCTCACAGACATCTGTGACATAAGCTGATCCAAGATGTGTGCCTTTTTCTTAGATACTTCCTTAACACATTAGAGAACCATTCCCTTACATTTGGGAAGAGGGAAAGAGATCCAATAAATAAAAACTATCTGGCACTCAAATATCAAGAACATATCCCAACACGTCAACCTACTCTCTGCTTTCTCATTAAAGGAATATACCAGTTAGAATCAGATCCAAACTCCTTACATTGCCTACAAAGCTCTCTATGATCTGGGACCTGGATACTTCACCCTTCTTCACACAACACTCTAGGAACCTAAGATGTTCCTCTAATATTTCAGTATTCCAAGCCAGTTCCTGTTCTTGAGCCTTTGCACATTCTATTCCCTCCACCTGGAATGGTCTTCCCTCACCTTTTTTTTTTTTTTTTTTTTTGAGACGGAGTTTCGCTCTTTGTTACCCAGGCTGGAGTGCAATGGCGCAATCCGGCTCACCGCAACCTCCGCCTCCTGGGTTCAGGCAATTCTCCTGCCTCAGCCTCCTGAGTAGCTGGGATCACAGGCACGCGCCACCATGCCCAGCTAATGTTTTGCATTTTTTTTTTTTTTGAGACGGAGTTTTGCTCTTGTTACCCAGGCTGGAGTGCAATGGCGCGATCCGGCTCACCGCAACCTCCGCCTCCTGGGTTCAGGCAATTCTCCCGCCTCAGCCTCCCGAGTAGCTGGGATTACAGGCACAAACCACCGTGCCCAGCTAATTTTTTGTATTTTTAGTAGAGACGGGGTTTCACCATGTTGACCAAGATGGTCTCAATCTCTCGACCTCGTGATCCACTGGTCTCGGCCTCCCAAAGTGCTGGGATTACAGGCTTGAGCCACCGCGCCCGGCATGTTTTGTATTTTTTTTTTTTTTTTTT
This sequence comes from Callithrix jacchus, assembly GCF_049354715.1. Classification (NCBI taxonomy): domain Eukaryota; kingdom Metazoa; phylum Chordata; class Mammalia; order Primates; family Cebidae; genus Callithrix; species Callithrix jacchus. Next base: position 44,132,843 of record NC_133506.1, on the reverse strand, counting down.
TTTGAGACGGAGTTTCGCTCGTTACCCAGGCTGGAGTGCAATGGCGCAATCTCGGCTCACCGCAACCTCCGCCCCCTAGGTTCAGGCAATTCTCCTGCCTCAGCCTCCTGAGTAGCTGGGATTACAGGCACGCGCCACCGTGCCTAGCTAATTTTTTGTAATTTTTAGTAGAGACGGGGTTCCACCATGTTGACCAGGATGGTCTCGATCTGTTGACCTCGTGATCCACCCGCCTCAGCCTCCCAAAGTGCTGGGATTACAGGCTTGAGCCACCGCGCCCGGCCTTGTATTTTTAATAGAGACGGGGTTTCAGCATGTTGACCAGGATGGTCTTGATCTTTTGACCTCGTGATCCACCCGCCTCGGCCTCCCAAAGTGCTGGGATTACCGGCTTGAGCCACCGCGCCCGGCCTCCCCTCACCTTTTAATGGCTGGTCTCCACGCAAATGTTTCCTCCTCAGAGAAGCCTTCTTCATCTGTCACATCATTCTATCCACTATCTGAAATTATCTAATGTTTTCTCTTTCACCCATGAGAACACAAGCTCCTTTAAGGCAAGAGAACTTGTCCATTTTTGTTTTTTCACTATATTCCCAGAGATTAAGTGGATGCTCAATAAACTTATTAAATGAGTAAAGAAACAAATTAATTCCAAAACCAGAGTATTGCTTTTGCATCCATCCAGTCCTCTGTTCCAAACCCCAACCAGTAGAAGTAATCAGAAAGGGAGAGAGACTTTCCTTGCACTGATGGAAAGAAGTGAAAGATAAAAAAGATAAAAGATAGGAGGGGAGAGACTAGATTCATTAAGATCCTCTGAAAGCATGAAAAAAAAATGTAGACACACAAAGAAAGGCCAAAAATCTAACTATGTTGGCCCAAGGTGAGGAGAAAAAGAGCAACTGTTGGAATCCAAGAGGAAAGGGTCCCCTTCTGTGCCTCCAAGGAAGAGTAATATTTGTGCATCTACCATGCGGCAAACAAAGGTGGGGTGGCACCCACCAGGGAGAGAGAAGCAAGACAGACAAGGTCCTTGCTCTCAAAGAGCTTACATTCTAGCAGTTGAGAAAGGCAATAAACAAGTAAGCAAAAAGTAATTGTTAGTAAATGCCATGAAGTAACTAAAACCAAGTGATGTTGATGGACAGCTGTGGGAGACAAAGGTCCTAGAGAGGCTGGTTGGGCACCCTGGCCAACATGGTGAAAGCCTGTCTACTAAAAATACACAAATGAGCCGGGCATGGTGGCACACACCTGTAATCCCAGCTACTCGGAAGGCTGAGGCAGAATAGCTTGTATCCAGGAGGCGGAGGTTGTAGTGAGCTGAGATCGCACCACTACGATTCCAGCCTGGGCAAAATAACAAGACTCTCTGAAAAGCGGGGAAAAAAAAAGGAAGAAAAAAAGAGGTTCATTAGAGGAGGCCTAAGGTGAGGGAAACTTGGGAGAGGGGGCCTGCCTTCCAAAGATATGACGTTGACAATTTGCCAGCAAATAAAAGGCACGTGCAAATAACTTTAAATAGAAATAAGCCTGGAATAGGGAAGAAACAGAAAGCCACAGTGGCTAAGGAGAAAGATGGGCGGGAGAGCTGAATGAACAATGGTCAGCTCCTGAGAAACCTTCGTAAACCACCGTAAATAACTCAGCGCACCCTCAGCCACTTTACTAGGTAGATTCCGTTATTAATCCCATTTAGCAGCTAAGGAAATGGAGGCTCAGTGAGGTGAGGTGACCCGCCCCAAGTTACACCCTTAGAGACAGGCTACGTCTGGAATGAACACAGACGATCTAATTCCAAAGTTTATGATAGCGTTTCTCCCAAAATGTGGGAATCCCCATGTTACACGGCATTTCTATGTCCCGCGTGTATCGACTAGAATTCTCACAAACAATTCCAGTCAAGTGAGCTCACGATGCCCGTTTTACAGTCAGAGATTCAAGTACAGAGGTTAGAGAGGGGTGAGTTAGGGGGCTTCACTAGAGTTAGGGAAAGGGGCGACCGCAAGGCAGCCACAGCTCCACGCGCCCGCAGTCCCCGCCTGGGCAGGCCTAGCCGCCGCACACCCAGCTAGCGCTGCTAGCGGCCCCGTGCGCGGAGAATGGACACGCAGGCGCGACCAATAAGGAGCGGCCTTCCCGAGCGGCGAGGCGGCGGCGGAGCCAGTCAGCGCCGTGATAGAGAGGAAAGGGCGGGCAATCCGCAGGCTCGCGTTAGGCCGCGCCTCAGCTGCTCTCACCCCTCACAGGCCCCGGGGCCGCCGGACTTAGGCCGGAGACCTAGGACGCCACAAGGCGTGGCAAGCGCTGCCTGAGGAGGCGAAGACCTTGCCTGAGCGCACCGCCCGAGCCCCGGACCCACATTCCGTTCTCGCCCAGAGATGCGGTTCTCACTCCATAGCGCTCGGAAGTACCAGGAGCGCTTCTTCCCTTCCTCAGCTGGGCCCCAAAAGCCACTCTGATAGGCCGTGCACGCCCCGCGCCTCACCTCGTGGGGATACAGAAACAGAGGAGGGAACCCAGGCCGCGGACTGTAGCTGGTACTACTCGCTGCTGCCGCTGCTCCGCCTCACATTCAAACCCCGGCAAAATGGCGCGACAGCTAGGCTGATGCCAGAGCGCATGCGCGAGCGGGCCGCGGAAGAGGGCGGGGCCAGGAATGTTCTAACCCCACCCAGGTTCGAAGGGCCAATCGGGGCCTCGCTGTTTTTACGCTGACGTCACGAGTGACAATGCCCTTTGGCTCTGACCATTCTAACAGGCTTCAGGAGTCCGGATTTCCAAAGAGGAACGCAGATTCAGCGAGTGGCTGCTGGCATGTGACCTATTTCGATGTCAGGGCTTGGCACGTAGGCGGTTCAATGTTGAACGATCCAAGGTCATGCACATAGGGTCTCATAGGGAAGAGAACTTCCCGCCCCTCATGGAGCTTCTATTTTAGAGGGAGTATGGTATGTAACTTTTTGGTACTTTTATTGCAGCCCACAAACCCTACATGATCTGGTCCCTGCCAGCGCCTGCCCTCATCATCTTCCACTTCCCTCCTCTGCTAACCTTCATTCAGCTCTGCCACCCCACCTTCTTTCTGTTCCTCTAAGCTCCAAGCTTATTTCCACTTCAGAGCATTTATACTTGCTGTCTGGGATGTTCTAGATCCCTGAATGATTGGCCCCTTCTTTACATTTAGGTTCCAGCTCCACAAAGAGGCCTACCTGAAATTGCCTACTTACCACCACCCAGCACACAATTTAGGGTTGCTAGATTTAGCAAATAAAATACAGGCTGCCCAGAGCAATGTGAATTTTAGAATCAACCTGGCCCTCCTCCAGCTGCTCCCTCCTGCCCATGAGCTGAGTGGGTGTGCTCATCCAGAGCACATGTCACTCCCTTTCAGACCACACTACAGTTGCACAAGGCCCTGGAATTCCCAAACCATAGGACCCTGGCCTGTGGAGGCACTTGCCCGGGTCACTTCTTCAGAGGGTAAGCTGCACAGCAGCTTGTGAGTACCCCCATGCTGAAAGGGTGACTGGGGTCAGAAAGGGGTTTGCAGGGTGTTTGGGCAGGGCTGGGCATCCAGGCACTCATGCAAAGCCTTGTGGTGCCTGAGGTGGAGACAGCAGGGTGCTGGTCTTGGGCCAGCTCCCCAGTGTTGCTGCTTTCTGGTGTGGAGCTCTGAGGAGCCTGAGAATTCTATCTTTGACCTGCTCATCCAGATCTTTACAAAGGTGCATTTATAAAGGAAGGGAGATAGAGTGTATCTTATTCAAAAACTTTACATATAGCTTTTAAATGTTGACCGTCAGAGCATGTGAGCCGACATTGAGAGCCTGCAAATGTTAATCCTGTGCTAAGTGTGTTCTCTGTCCACAGCAGCCAGGGCTCCACATTATTTAGCACTGTCCATCTGCTCTCCAGCACATCAGAGCAGCCCTTCCCCTGCGTGAGATTCCTTTACTGGGCGAGACGGAAGGGAGCATCAAGGTTGCAGTGAAAGAAATAGACTGAAAGTGGACTATGCAGGGTTGTCTTTATATTTGTTTATTTTTATGAGTTATTTATATATTTATTTTTGTAAGACAGAGTCTTGCTTTGTTACCCAGGCTGGAGTTCAGTGGCACAATCTCTGCTCACTGCAACCTCCGCCTTCTGGGTTCAAGCAGTTCTGCCCCCGCCTCCCGAGTAGCTGGGATTACAGGCGTACACCACTGTGCCTGGCTAATTTTTTGTATTTTTTTTTTGAGACGGAGTTTCGCTCTTGCTACCCAGGCTGGAGTGCAATGGCGCGATGTTTCACCATGTTGACCAGGATGGTCTCGATCTCTTGACCTCGTGATCCACCTGCCTCAGCCTCCCAAAGTGATGGGATTACAGGCGTGAGCCACCACTCCTGGCCCTATTTTTTTATTTTAATTTTATTTAATTTTTGGGGACGGAGTTTTGCTCTTGTTGCCTAGGCTGGAGTGCAATGGTCGATCTCGGCTCACTGCACCCTCCACCACCTAGGTTCAACTGATTTTCCTGCCTCAGTCTCCTGAGTTGCTTGGATTACAGGTATGCACCACCACACCCGGATAATTTTATATTTTTAGTAGAGATGGGGTCTCGCCATGTTGGTCAGGCTGGTCTCAAAATCCTGACCTCACGTGATTTGCCCACCTCAGCATCCCAAAGTGCTGGGATTACAGGCGTGAGCCACCGCGCCTGGCAGTTATTTATTGATTTAAATAAAGACAAGGCTGAACTCAATGGCTGACGTCTGTAATTGCAGCTACTCGGTAGGCTTAGGCGCGATAATCACTTGAACCTGGAAGGCCAAGGTTGCCGTTAGCCAAGATTGTGCTACTGCACTGCAGCCTGGGCGACACAGCCAGACTCCATCTCAAAAAAACATATAAATAAATAAATAATAGAGACAAAGTCTCACTGTGTTGCCCAGGGTCACCTTGAAATCCTGGTCTGAAGCAATCTGCCTGCCTTCGCCTCCCAGAGTGCTGGGGTTACAGGTATGAGCCACGGTGCCAGGCTAGATCTGGGCAGTGTTTAAGAGGCTGGCTCCAGAGCCAGGCTGCAGGGCTTCGAATCCAGCTGAGTGGCATAAGTTCATCAACCTCTCTGAGCCCCAGGTACCTCTGTAGAAAGGAGGGATGGTGGTGATGATGATAAAGTAGTACCTACTTTATGGGGTTATTGTGAGAATTAAAGGCTGAAGTATGGTTGAAATAGCAGGAGTATAAAACATTATCAATATGGCAAGCCTAGCAGGAGAAAGTAATAAAATTCATTGGTGGGGGAATGGGAGGGGGAGAGATGGGGTATCACTGTTTCCCAAGCTGGTCTCAAACTTCTGGCCTCAAGTGACCCTCTTGCCTTAGCTTCCCAAAGTGTTGGGATTACAGGCTTGAGCCACTGTGTCTAGCCATTAAGTTCTGTTTCTTTCCTCTTTTTGTGGAAGGGAAGGGAAAAGTGAGACTTCACCAGGAATCCATGGAATGTGGCCCAAAGGCCAAGGACAGAGCACCTTCCAGGACTCTCAGAGGGCAGCAGGTGCCTAGGGCTGGTTTCTACCTATGACAGGTATGTAGTAGAAGTGAGTCTTCAGAGGCTGGGCATGGTAGCTTATGCCTGTAATCCCCGCACTTTGGGAAGCTGAGGCAGGCAAATCACCTGTGGTCAGGAGTTCAAGACCAGCCTGGCCAATACAAAAATTAGCCAGGCATGGTGGCAGCTACTCAGGAGGCTGAGGTAGGAGAATTGCTTGAACCTGGGAGACGGAGATTGCAGTGATCGGAGATTGCGCCATTGCACTCCAGCCTGGGCGACAAGAGGGAAACTCCATCACAAAAAAAAAAAAAAAAAAAAAAAGGCTGGGCGTGGTGGCTCATGCCTATAATCCCAGCACTTTGGGAGGCCGAGGCGGGTGGATCACGAGGTCAAGAGATTGAGACCATCCTGGTCAACCAGGTGAAACCCTGTCTCTACTAAAAATACAAAAATTAGCTGGGCATGGTGGTGCACGCCTGTAGTCCCAGCTACTCGGTAGACTGAGGCAGGAAAATTGCTTGAACCCAGAAGGCGAAGGTTGTGGTGAGCCGAGATCGTGCCATTGCACTCCAGTCTGGGTAACAACAGCGAAACTCCGTCTCAAAAAAAAAAAAAAAAAAAAGTGGGTCTTCAGGCAGCAGCTTCCTCTTCAAGCTAAGGAAGGCACATTGAGAGTGGAATTTTCAGCAGCCCAGGAAAGCAAAGGAAATGATCTAATTCCCACATTTATGAACTGTTTCATGATCGCACTCACAGAATTTTCACCAAAAAAAAAAAAAAATCTGAGATCGAGACCATTCTGGTCAACATGGTGAAACCCCGTCTCTACTAAAAATACAAAAAATTAGCTGGGCATGGTGGCGCGTGCCTGTAGTCCCAGCTACTCGGGAGGCTGAGGCAGGAGAATTGCCTGAACCCAGGAGGCGGAGGTTGCGGTGAGCCGAGATCGCGCCATTGCACTCCAGCCTGGGTAACAAGAGTGAAACTCCGTCTCAAAAAAAAAAAAAAAAAAAAAATCCTTGCATTATTTCACCAAATACTGAGTGTCTACAATGTGCCAGTGTTTCTCTGACTGGTGACTGTGAAACAGAGCAGTCATGGTCCCTGCCCTGACACCCTTACATTCCAGTTAGGGGAGAGAGGGATCCAACAGATCACTGCAGATAGTGGTAAGCTCTGAGACCAAGAAGGTAGCTAAGGTCAGGGAAGGTCTTTTTGAGGAATGAACTTTTGGGTTGAACCCAGGAGGAGGAAGAACCAGCCAGGGAGGGATCTAGGGAAAGAACATCCAGGCAGAGAGAACAGCAAAGGCAAAGGCCATGAGGCAGGGGCAAGTATAGAACTCAGAAGAAACAGGCCAGGCAGGTGGCTCACTCCTGTTATCCCAGCACTTTGGGAGGCTGAGGCGGGAGGATCACGAAGCCAAGAGATCAAGACCATCCTGGCTAAGACGGTGAAACCCATCTCTACTAAAAAGACAAAAGAATTAGCTGGGTGTGGTAGCACACGCCTGTAGTCCCAGCTACTTGGGAGGCTGAGGCAGGAGAATTGCTTGAACCCGGGAGGTGCAGGTTGCAGTGAGCCGAGATCAAGCCACTGCACTCAGCCTGGGCGACATAGTGAGACTTCATCTCAAAAAAAAAAAAAAAAAAAAGAAAGAATGAATTAGTCAATTTTGAGGTATGTAATTAGGTGGGAAAAGGAAGGCAGTTGATGACTTGGTGAGAAAAGGTGAGACTTTAGGGCAAGGGGAAAACCACAGCAGCTTACTGGTTCAACCTTGGCATCTGCTCACCTCCTCTCCTCCTACCTTATATTACCTCTGCCTTCCTTGAGGTTTTTTTTTTTTTTTTTTTTTTTAATTATACAGAGTCTCACTTTGTTGCCCAGGCTGAGTGCAGAGGCTTGATCTCAGCTCACTGCAACCTCCACCTCCCAGGTTCAAGTGATTCTCATGCTTCAGCCTTCCGAGTAGCTGGGATTACAGGCGTGTGTCACCATGCCCAGCTAATTTTTTTGTATTTTTAGTAGAGACGGGGTTTTATTATGTTGGCCAGGCTGGTCTCAATCTCCTGGCCTCAAGTGATCTGCCCACCTAGGCCTCCCAAAGTGTTGGGATTACAGGCATGAGCCACCTCACCTGGCCTTTTGTCGACTTTTAAATAAATAGCCCATTGCTAGTCATGAAACTACTCAAAGTACAGCCAGCCCTACAAGGCAAGTTTAAGAGGGCTGTTTGAGATGGTTTGTAAGTCAGGTGTTTGCAATACCGAAGCAGTTCACCTTTCAAACAGAAGCCTTGCAAGGTAAGTTCCTTTAGAGGTGAGGACTGTGTTCTGCTGTTCACCCTACTTGGTTTCTCCACCTCTTCTCCCCAGATTACAGTGACTGCCAGGATGACTGACTTGTGTGACGGTGAAGCGTATGTGCTCTGGAGGAGGATCCTGGGTCTTAGTCCTGGCTCTGCCTTTTCCCAACTGTGTCATCCATGTACATAGCTTTAGTGGGTCTCTCTGGGTCAGTTTCCTCGTCTGAAACATGGAGGTGTAATACTGCTGCCCACTTCATAGGGTTGTTGTGAGGTTTGAAGGACTTACTGTATGTAAAACACATTGTAAGGTGCCTGGGGTGTAGTAAACCATCAATGAACATTAGCTCTTAAAAAAGTCAACTTCCCAAGTGATCCTCCCATCTTGACCTCCCAACTGCTGGCCTTCCCAGCACTTTGGGAGGCCGTGGTGGGAGGATCGCTTGAGTCCAGGAGTTTGAGTCCAGGCTGGCCGACATAGAGAAACTCTGTCTCTCCTAAAAATAAAAGTTAGCCAGGCATAGTGGTGTATGTCTGTGATCCTAGCTACTCAGGAGGCTGAGGTGGGAGGATTGCTTGAGACCAGGGAGTTCAAAGCTGCAGTGAGCCATGATGGCACTTCTGCCTTCCAGTCTGCGCAGCAGAGACTCTGTCTCAAAGAAAACAAAAAGGGGGTAATAGCTTGCTAATTGCTAATTTCCAGAAGAGGTAAAAAGTGAATACAAAAATCTGCACAGAATTCTTTCCAGCTTCCATGATCTGTCCAATGGCCTCTTTCCATGGAATGGTTCTGTTTATGCCTGCTTTTCAGAAACCCACAGCACTGAGGAAGAAAATCAATCCACATGCCTGTATTTAAGCTTAAATTTATTCAAGGTGAGTTTACTAGAACACATAGGTATTTCTTGAACATAAATTAAGATAAATTATTTTAGCAATTCTGAATTAGGTTAATGAAGATCATAGAAGCTTTATGCAAAAATTGGCAATCTCTGGGAAAGATGAAAATTGAAATTTGTATATAATATCCTCAGCAGCTCTTCAGTTGAACACAGCAGATAAGGTTGGCTTGTGTCTGGAAATAGGCATTTAAGAAAAATACTAAAATCACTTTTGCCAGAATCCTTTGAGTCTCATCCATTCTCCTCCTCCTCTTGCTATGGGTATGCAGTTACACTCAATTAGTTGGATCCCTGTATTAGTTTGTTTTTACACTGCTACAAAGAACTACCAGAAACTGGGTACTATGGCTCATGCATGTAATCCCAGCACTTTTCCAGGCCAAGGCAGGTGCAACACCTGAGGTCAGGAGTTCAAGACCAGCCTGGCCAACATGACAAGACCCTGTCTCTCCTAAAAATACAAAAATCAGCTGAGCGTGGTGGCATGTGCCTGGAATCCCACCTACTCAGGAGGCTGAGGCAGACTTGAAGCCGGGAGGCAGAGGTGGCAGTGAGCCAAGATTGTGCCATTACACTCCAGCCTAGGTGACACAGAGAGATTCTGTCTCAAAAAACAAAACAGAGACTGGGTAACTTACAAAGAAAAGAGGTTTAATAGCTCACAGTTCCACATGGCTGGGGAGACCTCAGAAAACTTACAGTGGAAGATGAGGGGGAAGCAAGGCACATCTTACATGGCAGCAGAAAAAAGAGTGAAGTGGGGAGTGCCACACTTTTAAACCATCAGATTTCATGAGAACTATCATGAGAACAGCATGGCATAAACCGCCCCCATGATCCAGTCACCTCCCACCAGGCCTCTCCCCGACACATTGAGATTACAATTCCACATGAGATTTGGGTAGGGACACAGCCAAACCATTTCAGTTCCCCTAAGATGTGACACAAATAACCAACCCAAGGACAATTTAACAGACTTCTTAAACTAGAACCAGGCGTAATACACAGGTTTGCAAGACTGGGCATGGGTTATACCTGTAATCACAGTAGTTTGGGAGGCTGAGGTGAGAGGATCGCTTAGGCCAGGAGTTGGAGACCAACATGGACAACATAGTGAGACCCTATCTCTACAAACAAATTTTTAGAAATATATTAAAAGAAAAATTCGAGGGAACCACTCTGGTCTTCTGAAAAAATAAAATGTACTTTCGCCTAAAATGTGTTCCACTCTGTTGGTAGAGTACAAAATCAGTATAATTCTGAAACTGCTTTTCAAAATCCTTAAATAAGTGGCCTTTTAACAAGGTTGAGCTGACCTTTCTAGTGATCCCAGTTATCTTCTTCATTAAATGGGTAAGCAGCATGATTTTTTAAAAAACAGGCTAAAGAAAGTTGAAAGTATCTGCAACAAATTGACTTTGGGTCCTACATCACCATGTTGAAGGAGACTTCTTAGAGGAGGAAAATCACTTTAGTTCTAGCCCTTGGCACCACTGACATTTAGACTGGCTAATCCCTCGTGGTGGGGCTGTTTAGCAGCATCCCTAGCTTCTACACACTAGATGCCAGTCACTATCCCCCCTCCCCATTGTGACAACCAAAAAGTCCCAATACATTGGGAGGCTGAGGTGGGAGGATCACTTGAGCCCAGGAGCTAAAGATCAATTTGGCCAATGTAGTGAGACCCCATCTCTATTTTTTTTTTGAGATGGAGTCTTGCACTGTTGCTCAGGCTATAGTGCAGTGGCACAATCTCCACTCACTGCAATCTCCACCTCCTGGGTTCAAGCAATTCTCCTGCCTCAGCCTCCTGAGTAGCTGGGACTGTAGGTGTGTGCTGCCACACCCAGCTACTTTTTTGTTTATTTTTAGTAGAGACGGGGTTTCAACACGTTGGCCCGGATGGTCTTTTTTTTTTTTTTTTTAAATCCAAAATGTGTTTATTGAGATGTTTTCCCACTCATCTTGATTCGGAGTGCTTTTAGTGCTGCTTCCTCCTGAAAGAACATCTTTCTGTAAGCCTTGCTTTTCCTCCTGTAGGCTGGCAGAGGACAGTGGAGCAGCCAACACACAAAACTACCTTTTGTGCATGGCTGAAGACTGGGGTGATTTTATAGCATCCTGGGCATTTCACATCCATGAAGTAGGAATTGGGGCTCTGCACCAGGCCTTTCTCCTTGTGTTTCCTCTTCTCTTCTGGAGAGGGATGAAGGAGATCCTTTGCGAGAGGCATGTTCTAGTGGGTAGGTTGTCACCCCGGATGGTCTTAATCTTCTGACCTCGTGGTCCGCCTGCTTTGCCCTCCCAAAGTGCTGGGATTACAGGCATGAGCCACCGTGCCTGGCCCCCACATGTCTATTTTTTTAAACAAGTTAGAATTTATTGTGTTACTAAAAGTGATTTGGAAAATTACACCTTTAGTTTAATTATTGGGGATTACACTGTCAGTCTCTTACCCTTGTGTATGGAACTATGTCCAGAATAAAATTTATGTAGACAATGTTAAATGTTATGTGAATCCGATTGTTATTTGTCACATTGACTTAAAAATTAGTATCTCAGTTGGCATGGTACTCACGCCTGTAATTTCAGCACTTTAGGAGGCCAAGGTGGGAGGATCACTTGAGGCCAGGAGTTCAAGACCAGCCCGGGCAACATGGCCAAACCCCACCTCTACAAAACAATACAAAAATTGGCTAGGCAAGATGTCTCACTACTCTACTGGCCCTGTAGTTCCAGCGACTATCAGGAGGCCGAGGTGGGAAGATTACTTGCATCCAGGAGGTCAAGGCTGCAGTGAGCTATAACTGCACCACTGCTCTCGGCATGGGCTACAGGGAAAGACTGTGTCTCAAAAATAAATAAATAAATCAGCAACTGAATATTTCAAAGCTGTCAATGTGTATTGGTTCAACCAATAGCCACTGCCTGATCCTTACAATTAAATTTTATAACTAGCAACAACAAAAAAAGTTAATAGACTCAAGAGGCATATAAGAATCTTCTCATGACTGGATTTTTTCCCCCTTTGATCAGCGAGGGACATAAACTGAAAACTATGGCTTGGTATATGTTTTTTTAAATTACTACATTAGAAACAGCTATACTGGCTGGGCACGGTGGCTCACACCTATAATCCCAGCACTTTGGGAGGCTGAGGTGGGTGGATCACGAGGTCAAGAGATCGAGACCATCTTGGTCAACAAGATGAAACCCTGTCTCTACTAAAAATACAAAAATTATTTGGGCATGGTGGTGCGCGCCTGTAGTCCCAGCTACTCGGGAGGCTGAGGCAGGAGACTTGCTTGAACCCAGGAGGCGGAGGTTGCGGTGAGCCGAGATCGTGCCATTGCACTCCAGTCTGGGTAACAACAGTGAAACTCCAAAAAAAAAAAAAAAAAAAAAGAAACAGCTATACTTTTTAAAATTTTATTGATTTACCACCTGATCAAAGCATGGGATATTTTAACAGTATTATACATAATATTTTTACATAGAAAACTTTACATAGCATTTCATATTATATAATTCTGCTTATTCTTTCAAAAATTTATACATCCATTGGGCAAGGAATGCTTTTCATTAAATTAACAATATTAAATGCACTTAATCATTGTGTATAGATTAAACCAAAGTAACTATTAATTAACTTTTAGGCATTTTAAGGAGGTAAAACATACATTTTGCACATAAAGAAATATTTGATGCAAATATGCAGATAAAATTTTTTAAAAATTAGAACACTGAGTAAAACAACACCTTTGATAGAGTATATTGTTTTGTTTTGAGAGCAAGGATTTCCAGATATATTCATTCTTTAAAATATTCAGCTTTGGTTTCTTTGTTTCCCAAACTGCAAAGCTGCTGATAACAAAACTCCAGGATTTCAAGTGAGTTCAGCTATGTCTACTTTAACACAAATATTAAAACAGAATTCAGAAAATGCAGTATTAAGGATCCAGCTTCTACTGAAACCAATATCCATTTGCATGATAACAACAAACATTTGAATGAGATGGTAATACTTGCACTTGTTAGTAGGTTCCTTTTACAACAAAGACTATTAATTGTACCCTTAATCACAAAATAAATGAAAAAAGTACAGGTTTTTTTTTTTTTTGCATTTTGTACAAAAGTCACCTGTCAGAGGAAAATGTGTTTTCAGATATTATAATACATTTTTCATAATGTATGTTCTTTGGTTGTACATGAGGAGTACAGGGAAAAGATATAATTGACTTTAATGATGCATATCAGAAATAAAAATTATTCATTCACTGTTTGTTGTTAAGATGCCAAAGCTGGTGATTTCCTTAACAGACAATGAAGAAAAACAAAATTGCTCAAAGCAGCAGTATTGTAACAAATAAAAACTTCTCTAGAGACTCAGCATATAATAATCGACACTTAAAGCATTCTGAAAAAGAAATAAGGCCTTGGAAAATGTTTCACTCTCCTCCATTACTTGGTTAAATATATGGTGTCCTGGCCTGATGTTGCAGTTGTACATACCCTTTCACTAGTGTTTGAGTGGCACAAGCCACATTTACCATGAGAAAGAACAGATTTGTTCATAAAAAAGAATTTAGGCTGAATGGCTTATTATTGGAGGTAAAGGATTTCCTCTGTTCGTCACTGTCCACTGACAAGAAAAATTACCCTGAATGGTTTGACATCCAATTTTTTAAAAGTCCATTGCTGGTACAATTCAAATGCCTCATTCAGAAAATCAAATCTTTAAAATACTAAACTAATAAGAAATTTAAGCCTGAATGTTTCAGCAAGTACTAAAATACACTGACACATGTGCTACCCTGCAAGAGACAAAATTAAAGAGAGGGCAGGAAGACACCAGGAAGTTTTACAGTCATATTCGATGAAGAAAATGACGTGAGAACCTCAGAAGGAAAGGAAAAATAACCAATCAGGGATATAGCTACATGCAAGATGGACTTCATAAATGAACGTGTTCCTCATTTATACCTTTAGTACAAATATCAATGGAGACGACTGACTTGTTGAGGTGGTGACATGCTATGATACTAGGGAGCGTAGGATTCACGGTGCAGTGTAAAGGTATAGTGGATTGCAGGGCAAGCCAGTCAAATGTGCTAACATTTTCCATTCAGTATTCTCCCATGGTCCTTTCCTGCTGAATTACATAGGTTCTTTTATCTAATGTATGTAAGTAATGTAAAAACCTAAACCTGCTCATTTTTTCTTTGGTAGAGAAATTAAAACACTTTTTGGGAAAGAAAAAAGTAGACAAGAATTCTGCTGGCCAAAAACCAAACATTTCTCAAGGCTGTTAAAAAAAACAAAACAACTTAAGAGTATCAGTCTCTTAGCAAAAGCACCAGAAATCCTTCTCTACAAAAAAAAAAAAATCCAATTTTACAGATAGATTCCCAAACTACTAACTTCTAAGGCACCAGAGTTGACATCAATACAACCCAATTTAGAGGACTAAAGAGTGTAGGTAGAAGTCTGAATGTTTTAATCACTCCGCGTACACTTATGTCTAACGCTCAGCGATGCTCTAGGTGAGCAGTGGGTAAGGACAGAGAATGAGGCATGTGTGCTCTTCCTCATGGGTGAGCATCCACTATACTGCTCACAGGCTTCGGGTCATACTTGTATACTGCCCGCTTTTATACAAGCTGCATCAGAACTCAGTTCTACTGCAGGTGAGAGAATTGCACCATCATTAACATTATTAATAGGACCTCAGAATCTAACCTTGCCAAAGAATTCAACTCCTAGGGTCAGACTAATGGAAGTGCTGGGCACATGTCACTTCCTGCCATTGTCACAGTTCAGCTGTGCTGGCCCACCACATCTCCAGTTCCACCCATGATATCTGGGCGAGGAAGTTCACGGGAGCAGCTTCTCATGCACTTACTGTCCCTCTCTGGAGGGTCATTTAATGGGGACCGTGCAAAGCAGTGACACTAACCGCCAGTATACTCACTTTTCTGAGGTAAAAATAAAAAGGTTTATTCAAGGATAAATGAACTCTGGTTAAATTACTACTTCATTTTCATTACTACTTCATATATTAGATTTCAGAGTGTGTGAGATGGATAGTGTATTCTGGAAATTTTAATATAACACCCATCCACAAATACTTCAAGGAAGGCTAATCATCTTCATTCAATTGCTCACTTTTTTCTCTAGACTTTTCCTCCCCACATTACTAAAACAGGGAGGTCCATGAGGTACATTTTTTTAACCTCGCAAAACTCTTAATTCTAGCTTAGTTAGTAAACTCTGCCTTCAACTAAATTTTCAGTATCTTTTTGGAAAATACTTTAAAAATCACTCAGACATTAACAAAACACAAAAAACAACCCTTCTCTAATCCCTATCTGGCCCTAAACTAATCTAATTACGGCTGACTTGTAACTGACAAAAACACTCAAATTTCTCTAACACACTCAAACAACAACAAAAAACCCAGCGTATTTTAGGTGGCAGTTAGCCGTTACAAGAAGTTTTATTAACATACTCTCTAATTATCATGAATCAATATAGCTATGTGCAGTATTTTGAAGGAGAGTGACTACTTCTTACAAAAAATTTATAGCCAATCATGGGATTTTGCTAGAAAATGATGGCATGTGCAATGACAGATTTGATAGACAGTTTAATAAGAAAAATGGAATGACAGAAATGAAGCAGACTCCCCACCTACTGTACTAACTGGGTATGCAACAGTTTAATGAAATACCATAAGCCTTAGTTGGGGACTGTGATGGAGCAGCATAGAGGCCATCTGTATCCAGGCCATTCTGAGATCCAAGATGTCAATTCCTTGTTTCTCTGACCCTTCACGAGACGTGCCAGTCAGAGATGGCATGCTGAACATTCTGCAGAGCTGTAGCAGTGGCCTGGGCAGCCATGGCTACCACACTGGTGACAGTATTGCTGGTACCTGTGATGGCTCTTCTGGACTCCATATCTTATACACAACACCTATCCGTAAGAAGAATTTCCGCAGAACTGCTCGGAGCTCAGGGATCAGGTCAAACTGCATAATTTCACACAAGTAGGGGTAGTACATTGAAGCATGTGCTTTGAACTTGAGGTAGGAGAGAAGTAGATGGATAAAATTAGACAATAAATTTCTTATTTTGGCATCAGTTTTTCAAAAGTTTTCATCTCACCCTAAACTTTTTTTTTTTTTTTTTTTGAGACAGAGTCTTGCTCTGTTGCCCAGGCTGGAGTGCATGGTGCGATCTCAGCTCTCCACAACCTCTGCCTCCTGGGTTCAAGCGATGCTCCTGCCTCAGCCTCCCAAGTAGCTTGGATTACAGGTGTGCACCACTACACCCAGCTAATTTTGTATTTTTAGTAGAGATGGGGTTACTCCATGTTGCTCAGGCTCCCAACCTCAGGTGATCTGCCCACCTCGGTCTCCCAAAGTGCTGGGATTACAGGCATGAGCCACTGCACTTTGCCTACCCTGCAACTTCTTATTATATTGGTGCTTTTCATGCTATTAGAAAGTTGGGGCTGGGTTCAGTGGCTCATGCCCGTAATCCCAGCACTTGGGGAGGCCAAGGCAGGTGGATTGCTTGAGCTCAGGAGTTCAAGACCAGCCTGGGCAATGTGGTGAAACCCCATCTCCACCAAAAATACACATGGTGTGTATCTGTGGTCCCAGCTACTCAGGAGGCTGAGGTGGGAGGACCGCTTGAGCCTTGGAGACAGAGATTGCAGTGAGCTGAAATTGTGCCACTGCATTCCAGCCCGGGTGACAGAGCAACACTGTCTCAAAACAACAACAAAAACAACAAAAGAAGTTGAAAGAAAATCTTGCAAATTAAAGCTTCTTTCAGTTATATTCAACTTTAAATCTATTTGGACAGTCTCGCTACCAAAAGTCAATAGCTTTTATTTTGTAAAGCAAGTTCTTATGTCAAAACCAGTGCTTCACAATCTCAACCCTCTCTTGCTGTACTGGAAATCACCATACCATGCCTAACAGCAACACATGAGGTCTAAATTTCAGCCTTGGTCAACTAGAGTTCTTCTAAGAAAAAGCCCTACTATCCTGTGGCACTCATTGTCTGTAATGAATTAACTTCTCTCCAATGCATCTAGAATGGTGCTGACAGTCACATAGCCATCCTTGGGAGAACTGAGAAAATAGTTACTGCAAACTCTTGAGTGGAAAGCCAACCCAAACTTTATGTCCTAGTGGAAGCGTCAGAGTTTACTTGTTCATACCTTCTCATCATTTATTTTGAGGGTTTTGGTTAGAAGTAACAACAGAAGACTTGTCCAGGCCTCCCGATGGCTTTCAGAATTCACGGTGATGAAATAGGCAAGAGCTTCACTGCAAACACTAGAAGAATTAGAGAGGGGGAGGCATATCAAACAATTGATTAACATTTCACATTCAGGGAGAACTATTCATTCTTGGGATGACTTTTTAAAAAAATTATTTTAACATTTTTTTAAATTACTTTTTTTTTGAGACAGGATCTCACTCTGCCACACAGGCTGGAGTGCAATGGCATGATCACAGTTCACTGTAGCCTCAACAACCTCCTCGGGCTCAAGCTGATCCTCCCACCTCAGCCTCCTAAGTGGCTAAGACTACATGCTCGTGCTACCACGCCTGGCTAATTTTTTTGATTTTTAATAAAAATGGGGTTTCTCCACGTTGCCCAGGCTGGTCTTGAACTCCTGGCCTCAGCAATCTGCCTGTCTTGGCCCCCCAAAGTGCTGGGATTATAGGTGTGAGCCTGAGCCTCTAAGTCCAGCCACTGCAATAACTATTTTCTTTTTCTTGAGAGGGAGTCTTGCTCTGTCGCCAGGCTGGAGTGTAGTGGCGCAATCTTGGTTTACTGCAACCTCTGCCTACAAGGTTCAAGCAATCATCCTGCCTCAGCCTCCCGAGTAGCTGGGACCACAGGCGTGTGCCACCACACCCAGCTCATTTTTTGTATTTTTAGTAAAGACTGGATTTCACCATGTTGGCCAGGATGGTCTCAATCTCCCAAAGTGCTGGGATTACAGGCGTGAGCCACTGCGCCCAGCCCTGTGAAAATTTTTAAAAATAATTTTACTTCATGTGGGAATTTGTTAATAATACAATAAATTTTAACCACCCCCCCAAAAAAAGAAGCTGCAAAACTGTTTTTACTTGCAATTTTCAGCAACTGGGGTGTTTTGTTTGTTCTTTAGAGTCAGGGTCTCACTATGTTGCCCAGGCTGGTCTTAAACTGCTGGATTTATGAGATTTTCCGGCCTCAGCCTTCTGAGTACCTGGGACAAGGAGAACAATTTTTCTCTGAACTTTGGAGTTCAAGACCAGCCTGATCCATATGGTGAAACCCCATTTCTAGTAAAAATACAAAAATTAGCTGGGTGTGGTGGTGGGTGCCTGTAATCCCAGCTACTCAGGAGGCTGAGGCAGGAGAATCGCTTGAACCCAGGAGGCAAAGGTTACACTGAGCTGAGATAGAGCCACTGCACTCCAGCCCGGGTGACAAAGCAAGACTCTCTCAAAAAAAAAAAAAAAAAAAAAAAAAAAAAAAAATTCACTTTTAGGCTGGGCATGGTAGCTCATGCCCGTAATCCCAGCAATTTGGGAGGCCAAGGTTGGTGCATCATCTGAGGTTAGAAGTTTGAGACCAGAGTGACCAAAACAGTGAAACCCTGTCTCTACTAAAAATACAAAAAAAATTAGCCATGTGTGGTCGTATGCGCCTGTAATCCCAGCTACTCAGGAGGCTGAGGCAGAAGAATCGCTTGAACCCAGGAGGCAGAGGTTGCAGTGAGCTGAGATCACGCCACTGCACTCCAGCCTGGGTGACAGAGTGAGACTCCATCTCAATAAATAAATAAATAAAATTTCACTTTTAATGGCTATATTTCATAATACCATAATTTAGGACACACCATAGCTTATTCATTCTACAGTTGAGCTGCTTAAAACTTTTTGTCCTGATAAGTCTGCCATGAATATTCTGTGTGGTATTCCTGATTCCTAGTTCTAAAATATTTTCTGAAGCAGATTCCATAACAGTGGAATTACTAAATCACAGAGAATGAACACTTTAGGGCTCCTGGTATATAATCCCACCAGCTTTCCAGAAAGATCATGCCATTGTACACTCCAATGAGCTAAGAAGGAGAGTACATTCTTATCACACATTTGCCAGCACTGTGTACTACTGTTTTTAAACTTAGAGAAAAAAAAGCTCAGACATCAGAATCTTGCTGATGCCCAGGGAACTGAGTGGCAAAGACCCACTTTTCTGACTGGGCTTCCTCATCAGTATTCCACTCTTTCCCCATTGGTGCATTACATCCTGGTTATATGATTTAAATACATTCTTCTTGGAAAGAAGAACTAATGGGATGTTACTGCTGACAACAATTCTAAAGAGGACCTGGACCCAAGATGGATAGTAACCTGCCTAAGGCCACAGGGCTCCAGCCAGAGACAGGACTTCCCTCCAGCCTGCTGACTCTGCTCAGAACACTATTCACTGCCATGTTTCTATGCATAACTCACTGTAACCTTGAATTCTTGGGCTCAAGAAAGGGCTTATCAGTGAAACATGAACCTCTGACCTCTTCAGGGCATTAAGAAAAGTATAATGGAAGAGTCACCAAATAGAAGGAAAAAATAAAAAGGAAAATAATTTGTCAGAGTGTCAGCATGTATTTTCTCCCACTCTTTTCAATCCACGATATAGTTGTGATGAATTTTGTTATGGCAGATAGAAATCTAGTCAGAAACTAATTTTCTTACGTTAAAAGTCTCTGCTGTATTTCTTCCCAGGAATCCCTGCGGTTCTCATCAACATACATTCGAAACAGGATCCTCAAACAACAGGCCAGGCTGCTGGTTTCTTGTTTTAGAAGATTAGGTTTAGACTTGCCCTTAAAACCTAGAGATCAGACAGTCATTTAATTAGTGCACACTTCTAGAATAATGCTGATAACTGTGTATGAACTAGAAATCTAGTTACTTTACAAAATGCTGAAACATCTCTGTTTTTCTTGAGACAGTCTTGCTCTGTCACCCAGGCTGGAGTACAGTGGCATGATCACTTACTGCAGCCTCCAATTCCTGGGCTCAATGATCCTCCTGCCTCAGCCTCCTGAGTAGCCAGGACCACAGATATGTGCCACCATGCCCAACTAATTTTTCAGTTTTTGTACAGACAGGGTTTTACTGTGGCCCAGACTGGTCTCAAATTCCTGGGCTCAAGCAATCTTCCTGTCTTAGCTTTCCAAAGGGATGGGATTACAGAAATGAGCCACTGAGCCTGGCCTGAAATATTTTATATAAATTCTTTTTTTTTTTTTTTTTTTTTTTTTTTAGGACAGCGTCTCCTCTGTTTCCCAGGCTGGGGTGCAGTAGCTTGATCTTGGCTCACTTCAACCTCCGCCTCCTGGATTCATACAATTCTTCCACCTCAGCCTTCCAAGTAGCTGGGATTACAGGCACCTGGCATCATGCCCAGCTAATACTTCTATTTTTGTAGAGACGGGGTTTCACCATATTGACCAGGCTGGTCTTGAACTCTCGACCTCAGGTGATCTGTCTGCCTTGGCATCACAAAGTGTTGGGATTACAAGTGTGAGCCACCACACCCGACCTATATATATTCTTAATACAGATCAATTATAATACCAGATAAAGGCAGTTATGACTCTCCAAAAGTCATCCGCTGTATAAGATAACTTCTTTTTTTTTTTTTTAGAGACAGGGTTTCACCACGTTGGTCAGGCTGGTCTCGAACTCCTGACCTTGTGATCCACCCACCTCGGCCTCCCAAAGAGCTGGGATTATAGGTGTGAGCCACTGCACCTGGCAAAATAACTTCATTTTTAAATGCCCTGAACTGTTCTCCATTTACTTATTGGTATTTTGTTTTATTTTATTTCGAGACAGAGTCTCACTTTGTTGCCCAGGCTGAAGTGAAGTGATGCAATCTTGGCTCACTGCAACCTCGACCTCTCAGGCTCAAGTTGCCTTCCAACCTCAGCCTCCTGAGTAGCTGAGACTACAGGAGAATGCTATCACACCTTGCTAATTTCTGTATTTTTTTTTTTTAAAGATGGGGTTTCACCATGTTGGTCAGGCTGGTCTTGAACACCCGACCTCAGGTTATCTGCCCGCCTTGGCCTCCAAAGTGCTTGGATTACAGGCGTGAGCCACCATGCCTAGCCCAATTTCTGTATTTTTTTGTAGAGATGGGGTTTTGCTTTGTTGCCCAGGCTGGTCTTGAACTCCTGACCTCAAGTGATCCACCCGGCTCAGCCTCCGAAAAAACTGGGATTATAGGTGTAAACCATCTTGCCGGGCCTGCTCTCCATTTAGACTTTGCTTATTGGCTGGTGAAGCCATTAGTTTTGTCTTCTCAAATGTAACAACTCTTAAGAATTCCAGCGTTCTTGCAAGTTGCAAGATTATTTTTCTCTACAAAGCACACATAAGAACTCATTGTTTTTCTTTTTTTTTTTTGAGATGAAGTCTTGCTCTGTTGCCCAGGCTGGAGTGCAATGGCCCGGTCTTGGCTCACTGCAACCTCCGCCTCTTGAGTTCAAGCCATCTCCTGCCTCAGCTTCCCAAGTATCTGGGACTACAGGTGCCTGCCACCACACCTGGCTAGTTTTTTGTATTTTTAGTAGAGACAGCGTTTCACCATGTTGGCCAGGATGGTGTCGAACTTCTGACCTCGTAATCCACCAGCCTCGGCCTCCCAAAGCACTGGGATTACAGGCGTGAGCCACTGTGCCCAGCTAAGAACACATTCTTCAAAGGAGTACCAGCCGGGTACGGTGGCTCAAGCCTGTAATCCCAGCACTTTGGGAGGCCGAGGCGGGTGGATCACGAGGTCAAGAGATCGAGACCATCCTGGTCAACATGGTGAAACCCCATCTCTATTAAAAATACAAAAAATTAGCTGGGCATGGTGGCGTCTGCCTGTAATCCCAGTTACTCAGGAGGCTGAGGCAGGAGAATTGGCTGAACCCAGGAGGCGGAGGTTACGGTGAGCTGAGATCGCGTCATTGCACTCCAGCCTGGGTAACAAGAGCGAAACTCTGTCTCAAAAAAAAAAAAAAAAAAAAAAAAAAAGAGTACCAATCAGCTTAAGAGATATGCAAACCAGGCTTGGTGCGGTGGCTCAAGCCTGTAATCCCAGCACTTTGGGAGGCTGAGGTGGGCAGATCGTCTGAGATCAGAAGTTCCAGACCATCCTGGTCAACATGGTGAAATCCTGTCTCTACTAAAAATACAAAAACTACAGGAGGCTGAGGCAGGAGAATTGCCTGAACCCAGGAGGCGGAGGTTGTGGTGAGCCGAGATCGTGCCATTGCACTCCAGCCTGGGTAACAAGCGAAACTCTGTCTCAAAAAAAAACAAACAAAAACTAGCTGGATGTGGTGGCAGGCACCTGTAATTCCAGCTATTGTGGAGGCTGAGGCAGGAAAATTGCTTGAACCTTGGAGGTGGAGGTTGTAGTGAGCCAAGACCATGCCATTGCACTCCAGCCTGGGCGACAGTTGCATATTTTAAGGCTGTAGAGAAAAATGACATTCTTTACTTGTCAATTACAATAACTATTTGGGGACAAAAGTAATGATAACAAGTCCAGGTGCAGTGGCTCATGCTTGTAATCCTAGAACTTTGGGAGGCCGAGACGGGCGGATTACTTGTGGTCAGGAGTTCAAGACCAACCTGTCTTTAGTAGAGACAGGTGAAACCCTGTCTCTACTAAAAATATAAAAATTAGCTGGGCATGGTGGCATGTGCCTGTAAACTCAACTACTCGGGAGGTTGAGGCATGAGAACTGCTTGAACCCGGGAGGTGGAGATTGCAGTGACCCAAGATTGCATCACTGCACTCCAGCCTGGGCAACAGAGTGAGACTCTGCCTCAAAAAAAAAGTAATGGTAACAATACCAAATTTATATGAATTATCACTTTTATGCAAAGTTCAACATAATGAGAATCCCACCACCATCCCAGAAAATAATATATTTACCTCCAGTGTTTATGTATTGATTTTTGGAGGCAGGAAAGTGAATAAACCCCAAAAAGCTTGGAAAATTGATGAATGATTTCTGGTTTTCCAAGATTACCAGCCTGGGTGACAGAGCAAGACTCCATCTCAAAAAAAAAAGACATTTTTAATTTAATGCAAAATTTATTTTATTTTATTTTATTTTTTTGTCGAGATGGGGTCTCCCTCTGTCACCCAGGCTACAGTGCAGTGTTGCAATCTTGGCTCACTGAAACTTCCACCTCCTGGGCTCAAGTGATCCTCCCGCCTTAGCCTCCTGAGTATGGTGTGTGCCACCATGCCCAGCTAATTTTCATATACTTTTTCTTGGTAGAGATGGGGTTTTGCTGTGCTCTCCAGGCTGGTCTTGAAATCCTGGGCTCAAGCGATCCACCTGCCTCAGCTTCCCAGAGTGCTGGGATTACAGGCATGAGCCACCGTGCCCAGCCCATAAAATTTCTTGACTTGCTAGATCAATTCAATTCTCCAACTTTTTTTTTTTTTGGGGGTGGGGAGGAAGGCAGGAAGGGAGGGAAGAAGGACGGTAAGGAGGAAGGAAGGGATGAAGGAAGGAAGGAAGGGAGGAAGCGGGGAAGGAGGGAGGGAGGGAGGGAAGGGAAGGAAGGAAATCAAGCAATGAGAGAGACATTGCCGACCTGGATCTAGAGGTTTACAAGTTGATTTCTTTTTTTTTTGAGAGAAGGAAAGAAAAAAAAATAAGTAAAGGAGAGGAAGAAAGAGGGAGAGAAAGAGGGAGAGTAAATGGAAATATTGCTTTATTTTGAAAAAAATTGAGTATTAATAATGGCCAATGTTTCATTTAAACTTATGGGTAGGTGTGATGTGGTATTGACAAGAATGTATATTTTGTGTATTTGAAGTGGAGAGCTCTATGAATAGTTATTAAGTTTACTTGTTCCGGATCTGAGTTCGAGTCCTTGATATCCTTATTAATTTTCTGTCTCATTGAATCTAAGTCTCGTATCTGGGTGTTAGGATCGTTAGCTCTTGTTGCATTGATCCTTTTACCACTATATCTTTGTTGCTTTAAAATCTATTTTCTCCGATACGAGAATTGCAACTCCTGCTTTTTATTTATTTATTATTTATTTTTGCTCTCCATTTAGTTGGTAAATCTTTCTCCATCCCTTTGTTTTGAGTCTTTGTGTATCCTTGCATGTGAAACAGGTCTGGATGTAAAATGCCATTGGGTTTTGGCTGTGTCTTTTGGTTGGGGGATTGAGTCAATTTAAATTTAGGGTTGCTGCCATTTGATGTTGACTGGCTGTTTTATCCATTCGTTGGTGTAAATCCTTCTTTATGTTGGTGCTCTTTACTTTTTGGTATATTTTTAGAAAGGCTAATACTGGTTGTTTCTTTCTGTGTGTAATGCTTCTTTCAGAAGCTCTTGTAAAGCAGGCCTGGTGGTAATAAAATCTCTGAGTTCTTGCTTGTTCATAAAAGATTTTATTTTTCCTTCAGTTGTGAAGCTTAGTTTGGCTGGATATGAAATTCTGGGCTGAAAGTTCTGTTCTTTGAGAATGTTGAATATTGGCCCCCACTCTCTTCTGGCTTGTAGAGTTTCTGCTGAGAGATCTGCTGTAAGTCTGATAAGCTTGCCTTTGTGGGTAACATGACCTTTCTCTCTGGCTGCCCTTAGTATTTTCTCCTTCGTTTCAACCCTGGTGAATCTAACGATTATGTGCCTTGGGGTTGCTCTTCTTGAGGAATATCTTTGTGGTGTTCTCTGTATTACCTGGGGTTGAATTTTGACCTGCTTTGCTAGTTTAGGAAAATTTTCCTGAATAATATCCTGAAGGGTATTTTCCAGCTTGGATTCATTCTCTCCGTCGCATTCAGGTACACCTATCAAACGTAAATTTGGTCTTTTCACATAGTCCCACATTTCTTGGAGACTTTGCTCATTCCTTTTTATCCTTTTTTCTCTAATCTTTTCTTCACGTTTTATTTCATTAAGTTGGACTTTGACCTCTGATATTCTTTCTTCTGCTTGAACAATTCGAGTGTTTAAACCTGTGCATACTTCTCGGAGTTCCTGTATTGTATTCTTTAGTTCCATTAATTCACTCATACTCCGCTCTAAGTTGTCTATTCTCAATAGGATTTCATCAAACCTTTTTTCAAAGTTCCTATTTTCTTTACGTTGGGCTACAACATGGTCTTTTAACTCACTGAAGTTTCTTATTATCCATTCCTTGAAGAGTGATTCCGTCATTGGGATGTGCTCGTTCTCCATCAAGCCTTGTTCCATTGTTGATGTGGAACTGTGATCATCTTTAGAGGGAGAGGCGTTCTGATTTTGAGTATTCTCAGCTTTTTTACGCTGGTTTCTTCCCGTCATTGTAAATTTATCCTCCTGCCGTCTTTGAAATTACCAACTTTCAGATTAGGTCTCTTGAGTGGACGTCCAGGTTGTTAGTTCCCAGGGCCAGAGCAGCGGCGTTAAAACTGATGGTGCTTTTCTGCCCAGGATTCTCCTGTCGGGCTTCCTTCTTGTGTCGGTAGTAGGCAACTCTGCCTTCCCGGGGCTCCAAACCTCGGTCAGAAGGGGAACTGGTCCTGTTTACTTTGCTCCGAGAGCTGCCGCGCCGAGGTGCCGGCAGAACCGCTGCACCGGCCACGAGAGTCACGCTGGCCACCCGTGTGTTTCCTCCACTGGGGGATCTCCTGCTCCGTGAGCGACCAGAATTTGTCTGAAAGTGTGGCATCCTCTAGTTCTCCGTGCCTTCCCTGAGAGCTGCAATCCCGGGATGTTAGCGATCGGCCATCTTGGATCGTTCCCCTCAACTTTTTTTTTTTTTTTGAGACAGCGTCTCGCTCTATCACACAGGCTGTAGTGCAGTGTCGTGATCTCAGCTCACTGCAACCTCTGCCTCCTGGGTTTAAGCAATTCTTTTGCCTCAGCCTCCCGAGTAACTGGGACTAAAGGTGTGTGCCACCATGCCTGGCTAATTTTTGTATTTTTAGTAGAGATAGAGTTTCACCATATTGGCCAGGTTGGTCTCAAACTCCTGACCTTGTGATCCACCTGCATCAGTCTCCCAAAGTGCTGGGATTACAGGCATGACCCACTGTGCCTGGCCCAAATTCTTCAAACTTCAATTTGTCCTTTTCTGTTTCTTTTGAGATGGAGTCTCGCTCTGTTGCCCATGCTGCAGTGCAGTGACATGATCTCAGCCCACTGCCACCTTTGCCTTCCGAGTTCAAGTGATTCTCCTGCCTCAGCCTCCTAAGTAGCTGGGACTACAGGCACGTGCCATCATATCTGGTTAATTTTTTGTATTTTTAGTAGAGACAGTATTTTACTGCGTTGGCCAGGCTGGTCTTGAACCCCTGGCCTCAAGTGATCCACCCTCCTCGGCCTCCCAAAGAGTTCGGATTATAGGTCTGAGCCAATGCACCCAACCTCAATTTGTCTTTTTATGAAATACTTACTGAGACTCTACTATGAACTGGGATGAAACCTATGCAGCATTTCCCTTCTCTCCCCATCAAGCATGAAAATATCTGTTAAGTTATTCTAGCTATGTTTAAAATTTTGGACATTTTCCAAACGCTGTAACATTTTAGGATGGTGACCAGTGTGGCTATCTTATCTGCTGTGTGGCCTTACCTGCTCGCCACAGGACAGTCCGCTGCTCATAATTGGAGTTGAAGGCCTTTGAAAATGAATGGGATTCCTGCAAACAGTCCAACAGCTTGAAGAGGTGCTGGGAAGACATGTACTTATACATGCCTTGATCCTCTGTCTCTATGTGAATATCTGCATCCAGCGTGTCTTGCTAGAGGACAGGACAGAGGATAGAAGAGCTAGTGAAGAAGATGTAAGTCTTTGGGCATTGTGACTGCAGACAATGGGAGTCATGAGTTTCCCAAAGTCATCCTCTCTATAAGACATACTTTATTCCCCAACACCCTGAAACATTTCTATTTAGACCCTGCTCACTGGCTAGTGAAGGAACACACTTAGCTGCTCCATGATGGCAGGCTTGGCTGGCCAAAGTTTCAGTTTTATCAGTAATGCCTCCATTGCATAAACAAGAGTGTGTGTCTCCAATGGTTTCACTAGAGGAATGCATTCTTGAAAAATGTATGAAACACTAGGAAACTTTATTGAAAAAGTGACTAAAATTAAAAAATCAAAAAGGACAGCCTTTGGCCCATAGCTATATTTTTTCCAGCAGTAATGAAATTTACATTAATTTTTGCTAGTATTTAAAACACGACTTCCTCTATGAAAAGAAATCTTGATTTTGGCTACTCTTAAAACAACAGAAACTGTCACTTGGATGGTAACTGGGTACTAAAGGTGAGAGGTGGCAGCTGCTTTGACTGGGCTAGAGATTTCTGGTTTACTGCAGTCTCTACCCAGCCTGCCTCACTCACTTACTCACTCACTCTCACTCACAGGATCTGCTAGCCCCTGAAGCACTGACATTTGCAGCCCATGCTGTAGGATTACTGTCTAACTTTTGGACATTTTTTTCAAGAATTTCATATGTAGGCCAGGCATGGTGGTGTATGTCCACAATCCCAACACTTTGGGAGGCTGAGGCAGGCAGATCCCATGAGTCCAAGAGTTTGAGACCGGGCTGGGCAACATGGCGAAACCCTGTCTCTAAAAAAAAAATGTAAAAAATTAACTGCGCATGGTGGCATGTGCCTGTAGTCCCATCTACTTAAGAGGCTGAGATGGGAGAATCACCTGAATCTGGGAGGTTGAAGTCCCAGTGATCTGTGATTGTACCACTGCATTCCAGCCTGGGTGACAGAGTGAGACTTTGTCTCACCAAAAAAAAAAAAGAAAAGAGAAAAGTAATCCCTGATGTACGAAGATGCATATACCAAACAAAAAAAGTGAAATATTTGAAGGAATAACTGGGATCTTTATATATATCTTTTCCTTCTAACTTATTTGTGAGTAAACTGTATCAGTATGGGGAACAGTTCCTATGATAACTAACACTAGTATGGTGGCATCTGAGAAGTGGTAGGCTAATAAACCTACTCTCTGGGGGGGGTGTGTGTATAGGCCCTGATTTTTAGTGTTTGCTGTTTTTTCGTAAGTGACTCCCATCAAGACCAATTTGAAGCTATCAACATGTCATCACTGAATGTGGGGTTGGAAGGAGATAAGCATGACAGGCTCTGAAAAGCCAATACAAGCTGGCTCCTGCACACCACTACATCAAAGCAGCCTCCCTATGGACAGGGATGCTCTTCCCGAGGCCTCCTGTTCTTACCTGGGCAGCAACCATGTGCTCTGCATCCTCCTTTTTGCTGGTCGCAGGGTAGAACACAATGTTGTCAATGGTCTGTATCAATTCCAACTGGACCACACACTTGATGAGGAGGCTGGCAAACAGTTTCTGATCTATGTTAGATGATAAAGATTAACCCTAATAATGATTTAGCCAATACTGAAAAAATATCCACTGAGCTCCCACTATGTGCACGATGTGACTTTTTTTTTTTTTTTTTTTTAAGAGATGGGCTCTCACTATCTTTTCTAGGCTGGTCTTGAACTCCTGGTTTAAAGTGATTCTCCCACTTCAGCCTCCCAAAGTGCTGGGATTACAGCATGAACCACCACACCCAGTCAAGGCACAATTCTTGATTTTGTGGCAAAGCAATGAACAAGCTGGACAAAAAAAATCCCTGCTCCCATGGTGCTGACTGACAATAAATAAAAAAAAATTTTTTTTTTTGAGACGGAGTTTCACTCTTGTTGCCCAGGCTGGAGTGCAATGGCGCGATCTTGGCTCACCGCAACCTCCAACTCCTGGGTTCAAGCAATTCTCCTGCCTCAGCCTCCCGAGTAGCTGGGACTACAGGCATGTGCCAACATGCCCAGCTAATTTTTATATTTTTAGTAGAGAGAGGGTTTCACCATGTTGACCAGGATGGTCTTGATCTCTTGACCTCATGATCCACCCGCCTTGGCCTCCCAAAGTGCTGGGATTATAGGCATGAGCCACCGTGCCTGGTCAATAAAATATTTTAAGTATAAGATATTGTATGTCAAATATTGATGATAGGTAGAGACATGCATAAAAAGTGTCAGGATAGGATTGCAAGTTTAAGCAAACTAGTCGGGAAAAGTCTCCATGAAAATAGAAATTTGAGCAAAGACCTAAGAGAGTGAGGGAATCAGTTATGCAGGTTCTGTGTCCTCCAGCAAATTTCTCTGCCACCCAATAGGCCACCCCTAAAGACCAGCTCTGGACTGTGCCCTAACCACAGGATGTTTCAGGTTTCTGCAATAGCCAGCCTCTCTGAAGAGGCCAGAAGCTTTTTTTTTTTTTTTTTTTTATATAGAAATGGGGTTTCCTCATGTTGCCCAGGCTGGTCTTGAACTCTTGTGCCACAATATTAAGCAATCTGCCTGCCTCGGCCTCCCAAAGTGCTAGGATTACAGGTGGGAGCCATTGTGCCTGGCCAAGAAGCTCAGTTTTGTGTGGCCACAGGAGTGGCTTTCCTTAGTTTCTGGATCACTTTCTGTTTAAAGATAGTATCTGCTTTCTGCATTTTCTACTTCTGTATCCCTTAAAAGCAGTCTTTTATTCCTTTTAGTGGTTAACAACCTTTGACTAGTTAACAATTTTTTTTTTTTTTTTTTTTGAGATGGTGTCTTGTTCTGTCACCCAGGCTGGAGTGCAGTGGTGTGATCTTGGCTCACTGCAACCTCTGCCTTCCAAGTTTAAGTGATTCTCTTGCCTCAGCCTCTCAAGTAGCTGAGATTACAGATGCACACCACCACGCCAACTAGTTTTTTGTAATTTTAGTAGAGACAGGGTTTTGCCATCTTTGCCAGGCTGGTCTCAAATTTCTGACCTCATGTGATCTGCCTGCCTTGGCCTTCCAAAGTGCTGGGATTACAGGTGTGAGCCACTGCGCCTGGCCAACAATTCTTTTTCTTTTTGAGACAGAGTTTTGCTGTGTCGCCCAGGCTGGAGTGCAATGGTTCGATCTAGGCTCACTGTAACCTCTGCCTCCTCGGTTCAAGTGGTTTGCCTGCCTCAGCCTCCCAAGTAGCTGGGAATACAGGTGCCCGCCACCATACCTGGTAATTTTAAAAAATTATTTTTAGTATAGACGGGGTTTCACTACGTTGACCAGGCTGGTCTTGAATTCCTGACCTCATGATCTGCCTTCCTCGGCCTCCCAAAGCGCTGGGATTACAGGTGTGAGCCACTGTGCCCGGCCCCAACAATTCTTATATTGAATTTTCCCTGTTCAAATTAGCAGTGTGGTTTCTGCTTACTGACTAGACTAACTACATCCTCTCTGTGTTCTCAATCCCTGGGGGCCCAAGGGTGGCCCATATCAAATACATCATTAAGTGTTGACTGATTTGACTATAATAACAGTAGAGGTTCCTTTCCTAACTTATTGTTATAAAATCAGAATGTTGAAAACATTAAATATTTTAGTGATAGAAAACAAGGAGGTTGAGCTGTCCTCAAGTTTTTGAAAGTGGCTATGAAATTATTTTTTCATTAAAAACTTTTTTTCTTAGAGATGAGGTCTCACCATGTTGCCCAGGCTGGTCTCAAACTCCTCAGTTCAAGCAATCCATTGGTTGTGGTCTCCCAAAATGCTGGGATTACAGGTGTGAGCCACTGCTCCCAGCCAGTTGTGAAATTATAAAAACATGTAACTATTCTCCATGTAGAATGTTTTAATTTTTTAAAAAATACAGTGGAGCTGCAGCAGATGTACATTCAATTTATGCCAAGTCAATTAAAGCATTTTGGACCAAAAATAAAAAGAAGGAAACAATAATAATAGTGTAAAGATTTTGTCTGCCTGAGTTTATGTCCTGAAGGGTGGCTGACTGGGAGGCTGGGAGCAGCAAAGGCACTGTTCCCAGTGGGAATGGGATGTGCCTCGAGTTCCAGGTACTTCTCAGAATGCAGACTCGCTGCACTGGGAGTGCTTCTCCTGTTGAAAGAAATGTACATCTCGCCTCCACACAGAAAAAGAGGCTGGGCCTGGTGGCTCACACATGTAATCCCAGCGCTTTGGGAGGTCAAGGCAGGAGAACAGGCTTGAGGCCAAGAATTCAAGACCAGCCTGGGCAACAAACCCATGTCTACAAAAAATAAATTAACCAGGTGTTGTGGCAGGTGCTTATTATAGTCCCAGCAACTCAGGAGACTGAGGCAGGGGAATTGCTTGAGCCCAGGAGTTTGAGGCTGCGATGAGCTATGATTGCACCAGTGTACTCCAGCTTGGGTGACAGAGTAAGATCCTGTCTCTGAAAAAAAAGAAAAAGAGATCATTCTATCACTGGACACTAGAGAGAAGCTGGCTGCATCAGTTATTGAGAGACAGCACGGCAGTCCCAACATGGTACCTCTTTAATGAATTTCAAGGGTGACTACTTTTATTCCTTCTAAAGCAAATGGTGACCACAGACTGTTTTGGTCAAATGTGCTGCTTCAGAAGTTAACGTCAATGTTAACAGCTATAGCCTAGCCTGTTGAGGATTTGGTGGGACTGCTATAAAGGCAAACGATGGGGCATACAACGTTCAAAGGACCAGAACAGCCTTCACAAGTTCCCATTCCTTAGGCTGCCTAAAATGTGTCTGAATCCCTACTCTACTACATGTTGTCAAGTTCTCTCATCTGTGTAAGCCCCAGTTCCCTCAAATGTAAGACAGTATCCCTTCAAAGGGTAGGATGGGGATTAAATGAAATAACAACACACATGAAACACATAGTGCAGGACCTGGTACGTTATAGCTGTTAAACTTATTTTTTTAACGATAACAAAACACACCATAAGCAATATTAAGAGACAATTTGGCAAAAATAATTTGAAACGTATCAGAAAAAGGATTTCTAGTATATAAGAGCTCCTCCAAACCAATAAAAAAAGCACCAACAATCAACAGAAAATGAGCAAAGATTACAGAGTTCATAGAGAAGAAAACAGAAGTGGTGCTTTAACATACAAAAAACTACTCAATTTGACTCATAATTTGAAAATTTCAAGTTAAAATTAGTCCGAAGTTATATTTAATCTAAAAAGATCATGTAAACAGGTACAAATTTGATAGCAATGAGGAAATATTTTAAAATGGCAAATCCACTTATCCACTGATTCCAGTACATTTTTGGGAACTTACTAAACTCAAAAATGACATATGTATTGGGTTATTCAATGCAGTATTGCTCCTAACAGCAAAAGATTAGAAATAACATAAGTGTCTGTTAATAGCAACTCAATTAAGCAAAAGCATGTCTACAAACTGGAATAATAGACAATAGTATAAAAGAACGTGAAAGCTACTTATTTACTAATTTTGAATGATCTCTAAAAGATGTAAGTGAAAAAAGAATAAGACACACTATTCCATAATTTGTAAAAGAAGAGAATTCATATGTACTATGTATGTATGTATGTATGTATGTGAATGTGTATGTGCATGTACTTGCCTGCATATGGATACTTTACTATGTATGTATGTATGTGAATGTATATGTGCATGTACTTGTCTGCATATGGATAAAATGACTCTGGAAAGGTACAGAGAAATGGGTAACCTTGGCTGCTACAGAGAACGGGCAGACTGAGGCACAGGGCAGAAGGTGGCTTATCAGGTTTACCGTTTTGTGCCTTCTGAATATGTGAATCACATAAGCTTATTTAAAACAAATTAAAAAGTGGCCTTACTTGCGTATGGTCTACCCTTCCAGCTGTCATCTGTCGGGTTAGAGAGCTGGCTCTGGCCTCTCTCAGAGGGATTTTTATCTATGCTGCTTAAAGACTGGCGGTCCAGATCCACATCCTAAATGTAAACCAGAAAAAAACACAATGCTCACTTTTCTTCACCATAATTTGGGCAGAGATGTGCCTGTTTTAATATGGCTGGTCCAGCCTCTATTTAAGTGCCTTGCATTGCTCAAAATAAAATTATACCACATGCTTAATGTAGCCAGCCTCATAGGCTGCAATGAGGAGATTAAGAATTTAAATTACTTCTCCTCCCATTAAAATTTAAATTCCTATTCCAACCCAAAGGACATTTCTCTACATATTAGGATTTAATAGTAAGTGTGACAAGTTTTTTATGAGATCAAGTTCAAAGATAAATTACGAGTGCAGTAACCAGTTTTTTAAAAAGTCGACAGCAGGCCAGGCATGGTGCCTGTAATCCCAGCACTTTAGGAGGCCGAGGTGGGTGGATCACCTGAGGTCAGGAGTTTGAGATCAGCCTGGCCAACATGGTGAAACCCTATCTTACTAAAAATACAAAAAAAAAAAAAAAAAATAGCTAGGTATGGTAGCACACAACTGTAACCCCAGCTACTTGGGAGGCTGAGGCAGGAGAAACGCTTGCACCTGGGAGGTAGAGGTTGCAGTGAGCAGAGATTGTGCCACTACACTCCAACCTGGGTGACAGAAAGAGATTCCATCTCAAAAAAAAAAAAAAAAAAAAAAAAAGGAAAAAATACAAAAATTAGCTGGGTGTGGTGGTGGGCACCTGTAACCCCACCTACTTGGGGGAGGCTGAGGCATGAGAATCCCTTGAACCTGGGAGGCGAGGTTGCAGTGAGCCAAGATTGTGCCACTGCACTCCAGCCTGGGGGACAGAAGGAGACTCTGTCTCAAAAAAAGAAGATAAAAATAAAAAACTTGACAGCCGAAGACAGTTGCTGTATCCCAAATGCTTTTTAAAAACTAATGGTCTTAGAGTCATTTAGGAATAAAAGTTAGTAATTCAACTCCTCTCTGTAAACCAAAGTACTTAAAAATGAGATTTGAATTAGAACTTCTTTATGTGGACTCACACGAAAAGAAAGAACTACCAGTTCTTTGGTGAAGAGGAAAGCACTATTAATTTAGGAGGGGAACAAACAAGCGTAATTATACCAAAGCACTATTTATAATGGTGAAACCCTAGAACTAACCTGAGTGCAATAAGGGAGAGAAGTAAAGAAATTATAATAATACACAGCCACTGAAAATGTTGCTCTCAAAGAACTGTTTAAAATATGGAAAAATGCTCACATGTTGTTGTATGCTAACTGATCCCTCATTTCAAATATGGCTGGCTTTAATAGGTGGGCACAGTCACACAAAGCAGCAGCCAGAAATGTAAACAGTGCTTTTTATTTAGCAGTTACTTATTTGCTTAATGCTTTTCTGGACTTTCTAAAAAATGTTATGAACATATATTATTTTTAGATCTTATAGCTTTTTTACTCACTTCCCATCAAAAAAGTACAAACCATACAGGCTTACTGATCTTTTACTAAGATAGGAGAAGAAAGAAAAGACAATCAAAGAAAAACCCAGCTTTTTCAGGAGTTCAAGACCAGCTTGGTCAAATCTTACCAAATGCTTTTCTGATGAATCCTCCTCCATTCCTGCAGGTCTCCATGTCAGCAAACTTATGAAAAAGAAAGAGAAAGAAAATAATCAATGTGAAAGGCAATCAGGAGTTCTAAGACATCCACTGAACACGGAGATAAACAGGAACACCCTCATGAACACTTACACATGTGGGATGGTTGTTTTGAAAATATCCAACATACAGTTGCAGGTTTCATCCCAGACTTCAGGACTGAATTTCTCTCCATTGGATATTACTAAGTTTTCTAAGCAATTTGTACCTGATCGAGCCAACTGTTCATTATCTGTAAAATAAAGCAGTATCTATCATTAAACTTCTACTGCTATTTTGATGCCAACCATGTCTCCAATACTGTATACTGTGAGTTGAAGACAGCAACTGGTGGCTTTTAATTAATGAAGCCATGTTACAGACAGTATTAAAGTTTTTACTAAAATTTTTTTGAAGAGATAAAATTGTTTAACATAGTTTTATTACTAAGGAAGAAAGAAGGTCAACATTTTGCTACTTTAAGTGGCTCATGTATGAAAATGGTAATAGAAGAGAAAATATTACACCATGTTTTGAAAATGTAGTCACTCATACACTACATTTCCAATTTTTGCCATCTGAACAATATCATATGTTTTGTCATTTATTTTAAAATTAAGTCATTATTTACAAATGTAACTAAATTTAGCCTTGCCCTAAGCCAAAATTATCTATGGATCTAGATCTAATGTGCTAGCTGGGTATTTTTCCTGACAAACCCTAAAATAAACACACAACTACTCAAATGAAAAATGCCTTTTGATGAAGCTGGTGATCTGGACTGAAATAGTACATTTAAAAAATATTTTACTATAGAAAATTTCAAGCATACGCAAAAGAAAAAGAATGGTATAGTGCATGAAGGTACATGTTGTAGAATGCAAAAATAAGTATATCCCATCTTTAAGAAATGCTTTATGATCTGACGTGGGGGGATTGTTTTTATCTTGTAATTAAAACATATACATTTCATCGACTAATATATATTGTACTGCTTGGCACTACATCCAAGCTTTCAAATATTGAAAAACCTAACCTCTCATTAAGGACTACATAAGAAAAACAATGCCTAGAGACTTAAAGAATACCTTGTTTTACACACCACTGCAATTGTGCAAACACATCAGAAAGAAGAACTTCATTCAAAGCTTCATAAAACTGGGTAAAAACATCACAAATAGCATAAAGTGCGTGATTGCAGGTTGTTGTCATCCACTCAGATTTCTGGGAAAACAAAAAGATAATGCTTAAAAGCTATTCTCCCTGCAGTGAGATGGGCACTCTTGTACACTCCTGGCAAAATTGTTGTAGAAAGCAATTCGGTGGTATGTACCAATAGTCTTAAAAATGTTAATACATTCATATGTACAGAGGATATATGAGGATATTTATAAAATTATGGTAATGATGCCCAAAGTGGAAGCCAGAAGTAAAAAACAAACAAACAAACAAACAAACAAAACCATGGATAGATTTGGTTACTTAAAAGCTAAATTTTCCAAAATGAAAAGGAAATAAAAATAATAAAGTGGGCAAATCATCTGCAACTCATGTAAGCATATGCTACATTATTTGTATATTTAAAATGCATAAATCAATAGGAGAAAGATGACTAACAAAGTAGATGAGCTAAGTCTAATTCATAAAAGAAGAATACATAAACGGCAATTCCTAAGAATGATCAATCCTATGAGAGAAATTATGCCACCTCACTAGCAGTTTGAAACACTTTTTCAACTTAATACATTGGGCCTCTCAAATTAGCAATGACTAAAACAAGTTAAAAGAAGAAGACCTGGAATGAATATGGAGAAAAAGGAACTCTCATGCATTGTTGAAAGAAGTGTAAATGGCTACAGAGATATTTGCAGGTGGGCTTAGTGGTATGTATCAAAGGCTTAGTAATATGCATGCCCCAAATCTAGGAATTGGGCTACTTGTCTCTAAAGAGGAAACCACCACCACCATCACGAGTAGAAGTGTGGCTGCAAAAAATACTCATTTCAGTGCTGTCCAGAAAAACAGGAAGCAACCTAAATGTTCATGAACTGTGGAACATCCACAACTAAGACTATTTTGTAGCCATTATTAAAACATTGTTAAAAAAAAGCTGGGTGTGGTGGCTCACACCTGTAATCCCAGCACTTTGGGGAGCTGAGGCAGGTGGATCACTTGAGGTCAGGAGTTTGAGACCATCCTGGCCAATATGGTGAAATCCTGTCTCTTCTTAAAGTACAAAAATTAGCTGGGCATGGTGGCAAGAGCCTGTAGTCCCAGCTACTTGGGAGGCTGAGGCAGGAGAATCACCTAACCTAGGAGGCAAATGTTGCAGTGAGCTGAGATCATACCACTGTACTCCAGCCTGGGCAACACAGAGAGACTCTGTCTCAAAAAAAATGAAACAAAACAAATGAACAAACAAAATTGTTTTTTATTTTTATTTGTTTTGAGACACAGAGTTTAGCTCTTGTTTCCCAAGCTGGAGTGCAATGGTGCAATCTTGGCTCACCACAACCTCCGCCTCCCAGGTTCAAGTGATTCTCCTGTCTCACTCTCCTAAGTAGCTAGGATTATAGGTGCCTACCACCATGCCCAGCTAACAAACAAAATTCTAGGAGAAAAGTTAATACATGAGTATGGAAAAATACTCATGTATTAAGTTTAAGAAGTAGTTTATATATGTGTGTTGGGATTCTATTTTCATAGAGGAAAACAGAAAATAGAATTTGTGGATCACAAATACATGTGTGGGTGGACACATGCATGAAAGCAACACTTGAAGGTCTTAACATTGGCTGCCTATGAAAAACTGCAACCGTGGGTGTTTAAATTTTTCTTTGTTTTTGGCTGTGTTCTGCAGTTCTTTTTTTTTTGAGATGCAGTCCTGCTATGTTGAGACAGGGTCTTGCTATGTTGCCTTGGCTAGTCTTGAACTCGTGGCCTCAAGCAATCCTTCTACCTCACCTTCCCAAAACACTGGAATTATAGGCATGAGCCATTGTGCCCAGCCTCTGAACTATATTTAAACCATGTAGAAGACTGAGAAAAATTTGCAAAAACATTAACCCTAATTTTTGATGGTAAAAGTAAGAATTTTTAAATATTTGCCTAATATTCCATATTAAGCATATGTCACTTTTATGTTGGGGTAAGGGAGAGAGGGAATGGTGTTCCCAAAAGAAACTAAAAAAGTTACTTTCCCACATAAAAATCTTGAGCTGGAATATCCTTTCACTATCCCTGTACCTCTAAGAGACAAAGAAAAACACCTATAGGCATCAAACATCCTTTTTAAAATAAGGCCTGATATTCAACATCATCTCCAAATGCAACTTCATTAAAAACCCTTAAAGGACCAGAGACATTCCACTTTCTGACTGTTCAGAGGTTGATATGAACAAAACAACTACAATGACCAGTGAGGAGTCCTGGTGAACTGGAAGGTGCAATACCTAAGGACCAAGTGGCAGAACACAGAGATGTATTTCCTCTCACTCTTCTGAACATGGGGAAAGTCACTCGGGACTAGTTGTTACCGGTAGGAGTACCAGAAAGGTGTTTCCATTTTTAAAACCTTAAGTTCCTCAGTATTTAAGAACTCCATGTAGATGATGATGCAGCCCCCAGAGGCAAATATAGGTCAGAAAAGCCTTCCTCTCCATCATAACCAGGGCAGTGCTGTAGTTATCACTTACCTCTGACTGCTGCTCAGGGAGTTTCATATTGTCAAAAATCCGAAACACGATTCTGAACAGGTCCTGCCACCAGTGCTTTTCAAAGGTGTGGCCATAGCTCTTCATGATCTCAAACATGACTGTGAGTCCTCTGGAGGAAACAAAGCCAGGCACAAAAAGAGAGTGTGGTGGAGAAGAGAACAACAGAGAAGAGAGTGGGGTCAGGTGAGCAAGTGACTGAGGTTCACTTCAGTGATGTAAGGGGCCACCGCACAGGGACATGGTTACCTTGTTCGTACATCTAACTTGCATCTATTAATGATGCAGGAAAGTTCAAATAAGATGGGGAACCAGCCTCGGACCCAGACTCTGTCACCAGGAGCTACATTCATGTCATCACTTGTGTATTCTTGTAGCACCTATGATGAAAATCACATCTCAGGTGTAAACTAAGCATGCACAAGGAAGGAACTGAAAGGGAACTATATATAGATTAAGGCCTCATACATTTTTCTCTCCCAAAAATTTCCATTCAGCAATGGGACAGTGGGAATAGAGGACACAAAGACATTGTCTGTCCCAGAGGACACATGAGCAGTTTCCCAGTACAAAGCTATGGACCTCTGAGGGTTTTAAAACAAGTTGAAGGGGTCAGATCACAAGAGTCCTGGGGGTGGGGGTGTTATACTAAGAAGAGCTGTAAAGGTCAAATGGTGTTGACAAAATATCCAGGATGATTCATTATCTTGGGACTTTCTGGAATGTTACTGTAATACATGTTACTTAAAATAATACCAGCAGCTACTGTTTACTGAGTGCTATGAACCAGGCACTGTTAAAGTTCTTTTCACAGATTAACAATTCTTACAAGGATTCCAAGTGGCAGGTAGAAACAATGGTCTCGGGTTACAGATGAATCAACTGAGGCACCAAGAGCTTCAGTAAGCTGCTCAAGGTCATGCAGCTAGGATGTGGCAGTTTTCCTACTCTCTGCCCTATTTCTGGGATTTTGACCCCTCTGCTCTGTAACTACTCTTGAAGTGGTACTGAAATTTCTTTAGGAATTCTGGTTATCTAATGTGAGGCAGTTTCTCTCTGTGCTTCAGTTAACTCCCTTGTACAATGAGGTATAATTACATATCTTATAGGTCTGATGTGGGGACTAAATGAATCAACACACAGAAAATACCTAGAATGCTGTCCAGCAAGTACTAAGTGCTCAATCAACATTGGCCCTATTATCATCACATCTTAATGAGCTATTGTAAGGGATGAGACATCATCTTAAAGGTTTATAGCTCTTTCTCTAAAGGATACTTAAGTAGAGATCTACACAGGACATCATAGTTTAGATACACTTGTTTTCACCCAATTTCAGTGTTGTGGTACTCTGTAATTTAAACCAAGTAGGCCTCTTTAGAAAGATGAGACACATGAAAACAACAACAACAACAAAACAACTCATCATTTTCAGGAGAAAACAAAAGGTAATTTTAAAATACGATTTCTCAGGCACATTATAATGGCATGCCATTTCCTAAAAGAGAGATTTGTTTTCTTTCAAATAGAAAGGTCTAGCTTCTTGAGCTTTGCTAAAATACAAAAGTTAAAATACAACAAACTTCTACAAAAACAATTTGTAGAATAACATAGGTTCAGTATGAATTAAAATACAGAATTTCACATACACCAAAGAATGTAAAGGCCTACCTCCCTGCCATGGTAGCATTTTGAAATAAACACCTAATTTAGGGCAAACACACATTTCTAAAAGAGTAGCTGGAAAGCTCTTTGTTAGGACCAAGAATTTCTGCTCTATGACCCTTTTTCCCTTCACTGCCCATCTGAGTAAGGTAAGGAAAAACGAACCCGAGGCCTCTCAGAGACATATTTGCCACAGAAGCGGATGAGCCGAATTGCTTCCATGCTCGTGTCAGGGAAGGCGGCATTGCAGGCGAACTCTGATAAGCATTTCACAGCATCCTGAAAGGAATCGATGGCTGCAGGAAAATGGTGCTGGAAAATAGTTGCTGGGAACACAAGGCACATTTTTCATAAGACCAGGATTTAGAAATGGGAATGAAAAGCACGCATGCACACACGCACGCACGCATACACACACACACACACACAGGAGATAATTAACTTTGTGAAAATCTAAGAAAAACACATCAGTATCTTTGGAAGACAGTTTTTTAAATTAAATTACTCAGGAATGAATACATTGGGTACAGCTTGGGCTAGACAGTCTTCCTGAAATCAAGCAATGATGTAAAGACCCAAATATCCATTCATTCAACATTTATTGAATGCCAACTATGTGCAAAGATTACTCAATGCCTACAAATTTCCATAGAGACCAAGTAAACATCTTGTTACATGCTGGCAGGCAGAATCCAGGATTCCTGGTCAGTCCAGAGGAGAGGGACACTGTACTAACTCTGGGCTAGACTGCTCGAGTGCAAGTCCTGGCTCTGCTACGTCCAAACTGAGTGTCCTCAGGCAAGTAGTTACACTTGTTTTTCTGTGCCTCAGTTTCCTCTTGAGTAACATGGGGGAAATAATGGGACAGTCTGTTCTTGTTATTTATGATAGTTACATTCTATAAAGTTGTCATAAACAATGAATTCAAGAATACTGAACCATGGCTCCTGGGGGAAATATGGAGATAGGAGCTAGATTCCTGCAAGTCTCTGCTCAGAACACTTTCAAGAACTTGTTGTATGTGTATTCCTGTTTAAAAGACACCTTGTTTTGCTTGTTTGCTTTCTGAGACAGAGTCTCGCTCTGTCGCCCAGGCTGGCGTGCAGTGGCATGATCTCAGGTCACTGCAACCTCCGCCTCCTGGTTCAAGTGATTCTCCTGCCTCAGCCTCCTGAGTAGCTGAGATTACAGGTAGGTGCCACCACGCCTGGCTAATTTTTGTATTTTTTTTTTTTAGTAGAGATGGGGTTTCACCATGTTGGTTAGGCTGGTCTTGAACTACTGACCTTGTGAGCCACCTGCGTTGGCCTCCTAAAGTGCTGGGATTACAGGCGTGAGCCACTGTGCCCAGCCAAAAGACATCTTATTTAACAGATATTGTTGATTCATTAACACTGAACTCACAGCCAATAGTGCTATAACTCATGCCTGAAGGAAGCTCATCTAACATACGTATTTTTTTCATAAGACACATCACAGCCTTTCTGCACATAGAACACTAGCCAGCATTCAGCACTTTGCTTGGGGGGCATCTTAAACAGTGAAATCACCAATAAAAAGCACAAAAATATAAAAAACATGGCATTCAATAGGCCACAGAAAGCACACTTATGTCATGACAGCTGAAACAAGAAGGCAGGGCGCCACCTTCTTCACCCACAACTGGGAATATGTGCCTTGGGTGACTAAGTTTTTTGCTATTCTATGCACGCACATGTTGGCAAATGACCACAAAAGCACCATGAGTATCGGCTGTGGAGTTAATAATAATATATACATCTTAGTGAGTACACACAGGGAATCCACCAATAATGAGGATCGACTGTACTTCTTTCATAGTCATTACAGTGGTCTTAGGATTGAATTGACTCGAACTTCATGTGGCTTGAAATAACATTCGCGTTTGTCTACCGGACTCAAACTGACTGATAACAGGAAAAGCCATTTAGAAAAGGCAAGGAGTAAGTCAAAACAGAGTTAAAATGCGGATTAATACTCGTCAAGTGCTTACAACACTGTCTGGCACATTACTGTATCACAGTAGAGCCAAGGTAGGGAGGCCTCTGTAGGTAGTAAAATAGCAAGTAAGTGACACCCTTCTAGACTTGCAAGTGGGACATTAGTAGGGAGGGAACACAGCCACTTACTGACAATGTGGCAAGAGGTCTGGAAGGCCAGCTCCACAATGTTCCCATCATGATCAGAGGCTGCCTGGTGGAACACTGCAAAGATGTTCTTCCAGCCTGAGCGGATGTTGGCCGCCTGGGAGTTCACCATCTGGGCAATGCAGCGGATCACCATGTCCCGGATGGTGGGAGACCTGAGGAAGGAACCAGACAGCCATATTATCTGTACTTTAGAGAATGGGAAGAGAAATGAACAAAGCTCTTCTCTTAGGATGAGCTTTAAACAAACATTTATTATAGCACACAGCAATCTACATTTGGGCTCTGCCCCACTTCCTCTCACTTCCATTCCAAACCTAGCATGCTGCATAGAGCTACAACCACCAGGCTGCAATCACAAAACAACAGACTCAAGGTTGAAAAGCCGACCCTCTGAATGGAAGAACGAAAAGAAAAAGTCTGGGTCTCAAATAGTCCCTATCTGGGTAATGTAACCAAAGTCGGAATGCTTGCCTCTGACTTCTTTCCTGTTATGAAACAATAAACAGCCTTACAGTGTTAACTCATTGTTGGTCAGTTTTTCTGGCCAGAAACGTTTCTAATAATATAATTCTGCCACCTAGAGATAACCATTACTAAATTTTGTATATATCTTCTTAGATTTTTGTTTATCACATATACCTATATGATAAACACACATATGTGGATCGGAGTATACATATATAATTTAAGGTACAATGTTTACCCAAATTATTATAAAGCAAAACTTGAGAAAATGGCTGATTTTCTGGAACAGCTGCAACTCACAACCTATTAAGACATACTATTATGAAGGAACCCTATTATCTCACAAATAGCAAGAAGAAAAGCTATATAAGCCTATTGCTTCAACAGTACTAGCTTTAAAAGTCAGTACAGTGGCCTTTGGATTGCAGGTTTGACTTTCAATTTTTTTTTTTTCTTCAGACAAGGTCTTGCTCTGCTGCCCAGGCTGCAGTGCAGTAGAGCAATCTTGACTCATTGCAACCTCTGACTCCAGGCTCATGACTTTCAAATTTTATCTGGCTTAGAATAACATTTCATGTTTGTCTTCTAGGCCCACACTAACTAATAATAGGAAAGGCCATTTAGAGAAGGCAAGGAGAAAGTCAAAACAGTTAAAAATTAGCTGAAAGTCCATAAAATAAACATGCCACATGAAGATAACAAAGGACTGGCCACACAGTGGAAGTAACTTCAATATATGATAAAAATGAATTCATGGTTGTCTCCCCATGGAGAATAAAGCAACTTTTTGACAAAACTATATTTGTTAAAATGTTTTTTGCCTGATTGTTAAAGTAAGATAGGATGACAGTAAAAGTTTTAGGAAATGCAGAAAAAGTATGATTAAAAAAAATTCACCTGGGCCCAGTGAGTTCACGCCTGTAATCCCAGCACTTTGGGAGGCCGAAGTAGATGGATCACCTGAGGTCAGGAGTTCAAGGCCAGCCTGGCCAACATGGTGAAACACCATCTCTACTAAAAATACAAAAATTAGCTGGGCATGGTGGTGCATGCATGTAATTCCAGCTACTTGGGAGGGTGAGGGAGGAAAACTGCTTGAACTGGGGAGGCAGAGATTGTAGTAAGCCAAGATCACACCACTGCACTCCAGCCTGGGCAACAGGGTATGACTACATCTCAAAAAAAAAAAAAAAGATCGTTTACATGATACATGGTACTTCAAATGGAGAGATACATTTCACTATCTCTATTATATTGTCTGTCCAATTCTACAACTAGTCCTTTTCTTGAAACTATTAGTCATTTCCCACATTATAAACATTGTGAACCTTCTTTTTTTTTTTTTGAGATGGAGTTTCTCTTGTCATCCAGGCTGGAGTGCAGTAGCATGATCTAGGCTCACTGCAACCTCTGCCTCCTGGGTTCAAGCAATTATCCTGCCTCAGCCTCCTGAGTAGCTGGGAGTACAGGCATGAGCCACCACACCCAGCCAAACATTGTGAACATTTTTAACAGCTAAACAATATCCCATGTTGTGCCTGTACTAACATTTATTTTAACATTTGTTTATTTAGACAGTTTCTGTTTTTTCTAGAAAACTATTTTCTGTGACTTATAATGCTTTATTATATTTCACATTAACTGCTTTGGATAATTACAGAAGTATGGAGTTACTGAGTTAAAGGGGCACAAAAATATCAGGATTTTTTTTTTTTTTTTTGAGACAGAGTTTTTGCTCTTGTTACCCAGGCTGGAGTGCAATGGCGCGATCCTGGCTCACCGCAACCTCCGCCTCCTGGGTTCAGGCAATTCTCCTGCCTCAGCCTCCCGAGTAGCTGGGACTACAGGCGCGAGCCACCATGCCCAGCTAATTTTTGTATTTTTAGTAGAGACGGGGTTTCACCATGTTGACCAGGATGGTCTTGATCTCTTGACCTCATGATCCACCCGCCTCGGCCTCCCAAAGTGCTGGGATTACAGGCGTGAGCCACCATGCCCGGCCAAAATATCAGGATTCTTAACACATATTACCAAAATGTTTTTGGAAATGTTACAGTAAGTTACAGTTCCACTGACAGTATCTAAGACTGGCTGGCAACATGTGATTCTAAACTCACTCTGCCCCTTTTCAAATGCCCCTTTCAAATGGGAATAGGGGGATAGGCAGGGAAGGTCTGGAGTTAGAAGATAAGGGCTTCCATGCAATCAGACTCGAGCACATGGCTTGTCCATGTGAGACCTTAGTC
Source organism: Callithrix jacchus (assembly GCF_049354715.1). NCBI lineage: Eukaryota > Metazoa > Chordata > Mammalia > Primates > Cebidae > Callithrix > Callithrix jacchus. The sequence goes on along the minus strand of NC_133506.1, from coordinate 44,088,377 downwards.
TCCTCAGGTACTCTCAACGATGTTCCCAAAGGTGGGAAAATACTTTTGTGCATTTGCTAAAATCAAGGGTTCTGCTAGACTCTGGGCTTAATTTTGGTTCTCTTGAAATGAGCAATAAAACAGACAATGCAGATGCCAGGAGAAAGAGAGGCACGTCAAGGAAACTGTTCTGGTGTCCTTTCATTTACTACTGTAACAGCCTGCTGCTCTGGCTTCCAGCTTGGGAGCTTTCATTTTCTTAAAAAAAAAAAAAAAAAGAGAAAGAAAGGACAGATGCAGCAGCTCATGTTTGTAATCCCAGCATTTTGGGAGGCAGAGGCAGACGGATCACTTAAGGTCAGAAGTTTGAGACCAGCCTGGTCAACATGGTGAAACCCCATCTCTACTAAAAATACAAAATTAGCCAGGTATGGTGGTGCGTGCCTGTAATCCTAGGTACTTGGGAGGCTGAGGCAGGAAAACTGCTTGAACCCAAGAGGCAGAGGTTGCAGTGAGCCGAGACTGCACTACTGAACTCCAGCCTGAGCAACAAGAGCAAAACTCCGTCTTAAAAAAAAAAAAAGATCCAGGCTGATCTGGAGTACGCTTTTTAGGGGAGTGCGTGCAGCTATGAGGAATTAGGTCCAACAGTCATCCCTGACATTTCTTCCTTTATGCTCCATAGCCAATTCATCACACATGGTGTAGGATTCCCTTTCCAAATGTGCACAGAATCTAATCCATCACTGCCACTGCTCCCACTTGGTCCAAATCTGGACAACTACAACGACCTCCTACCTCATCCTATTGCTCCTCATGTTCCATGGAAAAATGCAGGGTTATCCCTTTTTTTTTGAGACGGAGTTTTGCTCGTTACCTAGGCTGGAGTGCAATGGCATGATCTCGGCTCACCGCAACCTCCGCTTCCTGGGTTCAAGCAATTCTCCTGCCTCAGCTTCCCGAGTAGCTGGGACTACAGGCACGCACCACCATGCCCAGCTAATTTTTTTGTATTTTTAGTAGAGACGGGGCTTTACCATGTTGACCATGGTCTCGATCTCTTGACCTTGTGATCTACCCGCCTCGGCCTCCCAAAGTGCTGGGATTATAGGCGTGAGCCACCACGCCCGGCCAGGGTTATCCTTTAAAGTATGTTACACTATTTTACTCATTTCACTTCTCTGCTTAAAATCCTCCAACGGCTTCCATCTTTCACGAGCGCAAGCCAAAGTGCTGACAATAGCCAATACCTCCTATGTGATCTAGGTGCCCTGCCACCACTGGGAGGGACTTCACCTTCTACTACCTGCCTTGTTTCCTCCATTTCAGCCACATTGGCCTCCTTACCTATGCCAAGCACTACCTGCTACAGGCCTTTTGCTTTTGCTCTTCCCCTTGTTCCTAATTCTCATGCCAAGGCAGTATATGGCTACTCTTGGCTTATTCCTGACTTCCCTCAGGTCTTTTCCTAAGGGTCCTCTTAGCAAACACATGTTAGCTGGCTGCTCTGGATAGAAGAATGCTTCCATCGCTATCCCCTCACCTTGACATAATGTCCTTCAGAGCACATTACCACCACTGATATTTATGATCAAGTGATTCTCCTACCTTAGCCTCCCAAGTAGCTGGGATTACAGGTGCCCACCACCATGACTGGCTAATTTTTTATTTTTAGTAGAGTTGGGTTTTCACCATGTTGGCTAGGCTGGTCTCAAACTCCTGCTCAGGTGATCCACCCGCCTTGGACTCCCAAAGTGCTGGGATTACAGGCGTGAGCCACTCACCCAGCCAAAAACAGGGATTTTAAAATGCTTTCTTTATAGTGCCTAGCAGATGGCAGGCCTCAATAAGTATAGGCTGAGTGAGTGAATGAACAGTATGGGCCCAGTGTCCTGACTTCTTTTATATCTCCCTGGGGGAAAAATGCTAGGTCAAATAATTCTTATCCTGGTTTGAGGAGGCATCTGCAGTGGCTCTTTCTCTAATCTCCCCCAGCACCAGCCCCAATAGAGGTTCATGACACATTTCTACAAGTTGCAGGATGACATCTGTCCTCCTAGGAAAGGTTACACATAGATCTTAGTGAGATTTATTTCAGAAAAATCAACGTGAATCACAGTCTATTCATTCTATTTGTTTCCCCTGACAAGGAAGGAAAAAAAAAATCATGTGGTTAGTGTTAGGAGGGCTTGTGGGAGCTCCAAAAGGAAATTTGACCAAGGGTCTTCCAGAGCAAAACACATACCTGTTTTTCTTCATAATATGCTCAAAGGGTCTCAGAAAATCTTTCTGGAAACGGAAGTTGGCTAATTCACCCTTCTCAAGAAACTTCATGGAGAGCTGCCTTAATGAGTCAACAGCAAAGATAGCCACATCTTCATTAGGATTGCAGCCAACCTGAGCAGAAGAGGAACTGATGTGAATCAGGTACAGTGTAACAATGACAGAAGTAGGGCTCTTAGCAGCGAAGATGGACAGCCTACCTTCAAAACAAACTTTCTGGGAAAACCCACCTAAGAAGAAAAGAAAATGCTATTTCTTGGCTATGATCTGTCCAATTTTATTGGACAGTCAGTATTGCATAGTTAATTAAATATGCATTTAAAATGTGCTTTTTTTTCTTTAAATTTCATTTTATTACTATTATTATTATTTCCAAGACGGAGTCTGGCTCTGTCGCCCGGGTTAAAGTGTAGTGGAATGATCTCTGCTCACTGCAACCTCCGCCTCCCAGGTTCAAGCAATTCTCCTGCCTCAACCTCCCAAGTAGCTGGGATTACAGGTGTCTGCCACCATGCCCAGCTGATTTTTGTATTTTTAGTAGAGATAGGGTTTCACCATGTTGGCCAACCAGTCTTGAACTCCTAATCTCGGGTGATCCACTCACCTCGGCCTCCCAAAGTGCTAGGATTACAGGTGTGAGCCACTAAGCCCAGCCTATTTTTTCTTTTTCTTTTTTTTTTTTTTTTTTGAGATGGAGTTTCCCTCTTGTTACCCAGGCTGGAATGCAATGGTGAGATCTTGGCTCACCACAACCTCTGCCTCCTGGGGTTCAAGCAATTCTCCCGCCTCAGCCTCCTGAGTAGCTGGGATTACAGGTGTCTGCCACCATGCCCAGCTAATTTTTTTTTGTATTTTTAGTAGAGACGGGGTTTCACCATGTTGACCAGGATGGTCTCTATCTCTTGACCTCGTGATCCACCTGCCTTGGCCTCCCAAAGTGCTGGGATTACAGGCTTGAGCCACAGCACCCGGCCTTCTTCTTTTTTTTTTTTTTTTGAGACAAAGTTTCACTCCTGTTACCCAGGCTGGAGTGCAATGGTGAGATCTCGGCTCACCGCAACCTCCACCTCCTGGGTTCAGGCAATTCTCCTGCCTCAGCCTCCTGAGTGGCTGGGATTACAGGCACGTGCCACCATGCCCAGCTAATTTTTTGTATTTTTAGTAGAGACGGGGTTTCACCATGTTGACCAGGATGGTCTTGATCTCTTGACCTTGTGATCCACCCGCCTCGGCCTCCCAAAGTGCTGGGATTACAGGTGTGAGCCACTGCGCCCAGCTCTTTTTTTTTTTTTTGCTATTAAACGTGCAACTGTATTCAATTTTTCTAATTGTAAAATACACATTACACAAAATCTACCATCTTAACCATTCTAAGTGAACAGTTCAGTAGTATACATTAATACAATTGTGAAACCAATCAGAACTCTTTTTTTTTTTTTTTTGAGGCAGAGTCTTGCTCTGTCAACCAGGTTGGAGTGCCATAGCATGATCTTGGCTCACTGCAACCCCTGCCTCTGGGGTTCAAGCAATTCTCTGCCTCAGCCTCCTGAGTAGCTGAAATTACAGGGGACTGCCACCATGCCCAGCTAAGTTTTGTATTTTTAGTAGAGATAGGGTTTCACCATCTTGGCCAGGCTTGCCTTCAACTCCTAACTTTGTGATCCACCTGCCTCGGCCTCCCAAGGTGCTGGGATTAGAGGTGTGAGCCACTGTGCCCAGTCCTCTTTTCTTTCTTTCTTTTTTTATTTTTTTAACATAAAGTCTTACTCTGTTGCCCAGGCTAGAGTGCAGTGGCCCCACATCGGCTCACTGCAACCTCTGCATCCTGGGTTTAAGCAATTCTCCTGCCTCAGACTCCTGAGTAGCTGAGATTACAGGCACCTGCCACCCTGTCCAGCTAATTTTTTTTTTAAGAAGAGACAGGGTTTCACCATGTTGGCCAGGCTGGTCTTGAACTCCTGACCTGAAGCAATCAGCCCATCTCAGCCTCCCAAAGTGGTAGGATCACAGGCATGAGCCATCATGCCCGGCCAAGAATTCTTTCATCTTGAAAAAATAAAACTCTATACCCATTAAACAACATATCCCAAGGTGCTATTTAATTTCCTCCAAATATATATATATAGGTATATATATCTATATATGTGTATACATAGATATGTATATATATGAAGGGTCAAAAGATGTCACAGTCTATGGAAAACCTTTTCACACTTTCCCAATGTCTGTCATCTAAAGCAAATGACTATGAAATAAATATCATCAAATTCTGTAAAATTATTTAGGCTTTTCAATTTACTTAAAAGTCGTACTTGTCTCTGGTTTGCCTACTTTTAGGAACTAGAGTTATGGGTAAATATTTGGCTGGTGCTTTTCAGACTTTTCTCTTAAGAAGAATCTCTAAAAACAGAGAGAGAGAATGTTTTCCATCAGCACCCCCTGCCAGTGGATCTGGGGGCATCTTGTAGAGGCCTGCTCCAAGTGAGACATTCATTGACATGTGGTCTGACCTGATGTTTTATTTTTAACAATTATAATGCAGCAATATCATTTGTAATAATGAAAAATTGGGCCCAGGTGTGGTGGCTCACAGCTGTAATCCCAGCAGTTTGAGAGGCTGAGGCAGGAGGATCACCTGAGGCCAGGAGTTCAAGACCAACTGGGCCAATATGGTGAAACCCTGTCTCTACTAAAAATATAAAAATTAGCTGGGTGTGGTGGCACGGGAGGCTGAAGAAGAATTGCTTGAACCTGGGAAGTGGAGGTTGCAATGAGCCAAGATGGCGCCACTGCACTCCAGCCTGGGTGACAGAGTGAGATCTGTCTCAAAATAAAAAATTAAAAAAAAAAAATTGGGTCAGGCATGGTAACTCACACCTGTAATCCCAGTATTTTGGGAGGCTGAGGTGGGCAGATGACTTGAGGTCAAGACCAGCCTGGCCAACATGGTGAAACCATATCTCTACTAAAAATAAAAAAATTTAGCTGGGTATGGTGGTGGGCACCTGTAATCCCAGCTACTTGGAAGGCTGAGGCAGAAGAATTGCTTGTGCTTGGGAGGTGAAGTTTGTAGTGAGCCAAAACTGTGCTACTTCACTCCAGCCTGGGCAATAAGAGTGAAACTGTCTCAAAAAAATTAAAATAAAAAATAAAAAGAAAATAAAGTCAGCCTTGAAAAGGATGAAAATTCTGATACGTGCAACAACATGGATGAACCCTGATGACATTACTATGCTGAATGAAATAAGGGAGTCACAAAAAGACAAACACAACATGATTCTACTTATATGAGGTACTTAGAGCAGTCAAGTTCCTAGGGACACAGAGCAGAACAGTGGTTGCCTGTGGTTGGTAGGGTGAAAGTGGGAGTTACTGTTTAATGGGTATGCAGTTTCAGTTTTGCAAGATAAAAAGGGTCTTAGAGATCTGTTGCACAACAATGTGAGTATACCTAACACTACTGAACTGTATGGTTAAAATGGTTAGGATGGTAAATTTTATATGTATTTTATTTTTGAGACACAGTTTTACTCTTCCTTTTTTTTATCTTTTTTTTTTTTTAAAGATGGGGTTTCACCATGATGGCCAGGCTGGTCTTGAACTCCTGACCTCAGGTGATCCATCCACCTTGGCCTCCCAAAGTGCTGGGATTACAGGTGTGAGCTGCGCCCGGCCCACAGTTTTACTCTTGCTGCCCAGGCTGGAGTGCAACGGCATGATCTTGACTCACTGCAACCTCTACTTCTCAGGTTCAAGATAAACTAATAAAAAGAATATTCCCCTTCTAAAAATCCAGGTAAAACAGATGTTCCAGGTATACACACCATGTTCAGTGTACAGCTTTGCTTACCCAGGACACAGTGCTTATGCCCCTAGTTCAAGAGAATCATGTAACTGTGCAAACAACCCTGACAGCACCCTGAGGGCTAAGTTACAGCTCTAATGAGCCATCTATATTTCTTCAAATCTGCAAGATTCTTAAGTGCCCCAGTTCACAAGGGGAAGAACATCTTTCCAAGGTGGTGGAAAAAGTTAAGAGTTCCAGAGTAAGGGCTGAGTGCAGTGGCTCACACCTATAATCCCAACACTTTGGGAGGCTGAGGGGAGCAGATCATTTGAGGTCAGGAGTTTGAGACCAGGATAGCCAACATGGTGAAACCCTGTCTCTACTAAAAATACAAAAATTAGCTGGGTGTGGTGCTGCATGCGTGTAGTCCCAGGAGAATTGCTTGAACTCGGAAGGCAGAGGTTGCAATAAGCCAAGATTGAGCCACTGCTGTCCAGCATGGGCGACAGTATGAAACTCTGTCTCAAAAAAAAAAAAAACAAAAAACGAGCTCCAGAACGAGCAACTGAGTTTTCCATGACCTGGTGCTTAACAGCACTGATTAAATGAAACAGACATTTGTAATGAAGTTGATGACAATGAAATGTCTGGTTTCTACCTGCCACCCTATGTCCCAAGCTTGCCTGTAAGTGGTCCGTAGATACTGAGAACTGGCACACAGTCTCAACGACAGAATCACAGGTGGGAAAAGTAACTTGAGCAAACTGATGCTCCCCTCCAAAAACAGAAGTCCCAATGAACACAAAATGGGAGACTTTCTGGGAAACATTTACCAAAACACTTTTGGCTAGTCAATTCTGAAAGAACAAAGGATTCCAACAGCTGCCAGCCAAATGATCTTGTGGAATAAATGAGCAGTGTTTGTTCTGGCTTAGCTGTCACATGCTTGGACAAGAATACAAGGTACAGTAATGGCAATGATTCACATTTTCTTTCTCAAACAAATTCACATCAATTATTTCAAATCATCCAATTAGGAATTTGTTTACTCAGAACAGTGGGAAAGATAGTGCTGAGTTAGTTGATTCTTTAAAATGATACCACCCACTCAACAAACAGTTCCTCTGGGTCAAGGCCTTTTCCAATGAGGGACCATTCCTGACCACATTTTCTCAATAACCCTGATATACGACATGCTTGATCCTTTCCCAGCGGTTATTTTATCATAAAATGGGAGTGATAAAATTTTATCATAAAATGGAACTGATGGGAAAGGACAGACAGGCAGGAGCCTCATCTGTCCAGTGCCCAGCATGAAGCAGTCGGATATTTTGTAAAACAGACGGTGTGCTGTGAGGTGCCTTAATTTGAGCTGATAGAAAAACAAGGAACTTTCATTAGCTGATGCACCAAGTTAGAAGCAAGGCTACATTTGACAATGCTTCATTTCAGCAGAGTGGTGGAGTAGATTAGCATTACAAGAGGTGATGGGGTGCCCATCTCTTCCCTAGTTATATCATACTGCTAGCTTTAAATTGGCTCATAGAAACTGGCAGATGCTACAAATCATTTACCAGCACCCCACTGGTTATTCTATACCCTAATGGCAGACTACTTTTTAAGATTTTCCTCTATTCAATGTACAAAATTTCTGTATTTTTTTAAATTAATGCTATTTTTAAGCATTAGTATTATAACTCTTCATCTCCAGGCTTAAGAAAATTTTCTTGAGATCATGAAATTGTTTTGGTAAGAAGCTGTTACTAAGTTATGTTTCCCTTAAGAAGCAAACAACATCACTAATACATACATACATTTCTTTTGATTGCTTTGTTACCAGTTTCTTCACTGTGATAAAACATACTTGACATTTTATTTATTCAATATATGTGTGCATATGTCTGTATGCATATAATAAAACTTCTGGTAAAGAGGAAGAATTCAGTCTGGTTTACTCCCAACAGTTGTCACTTTTTTTTTTTTTTTTTTTTGGCAAATCAATATAGTACATTTTATTACAATAAAAGTATTTTTTTTTTAAAATTTTTTATTGGATTATAGGTTTTGGGGTACATGAGCAGAGCATGCAAGACAGTTGCGTAGGTACACACATGGCAGTGTGCTTTCTTTTCTTCTCCCCTTCACCCATATTTGGCATTTCTCCCCAGGCTATCCCTCCCCACCTCCCCCTCCCACTGGCCCTCCCCTTTTCCCCCCAATAGACCCCAGTGTTTAGTACTCCCCTTTCTGTGTCCAGTTGTCACTTTTAGAACCCAGATGTGTCTTTGGCTTGTTACTGATTTAAAAGCAATTATTATTATTATTATTTCGAGGCAGTCTTGCTCTGCTCCCCATGCTGGAGTGCAGTAGAGTAATCTCAGCTCACCACAACCTCCACCTCCCAAGTTCAAGAGATTCTCCTGCCTCAGCCTTCCTAGTAGCAGGGATTACAGGTGCACACCACCATGCCCGGCTATTTTTTTTGTATTTTTAGTAGAGATGGGGTTTTGCTGTGTTTACCTGGCTGGTCTCAAACTCCTGACCTCAGGTGATCCACCTGCCTCGGCCTCCCAAAGTGCTGAGATTACAGGCGTGAGCGACTGCGTCCAGCCCAAACATTAATTTTTTCAACATAAGTTTCAGAAGAATGGCGGCCGGAATACAAGCAGTGACAATGAAGAGTGAAACTACCTGGAACTTATTTAGGTTTAAAAGGCCTTTCTGGATTTCACAATGTTTCCAAGCATCAGTCTGTTTGTCCAGTGGCTGTGATAATCTTTGTGGTCTTAGCCTACATTCTGCACGTGGGATATTAAAGTATTTTTTTTTTTTGAGACGGAGTTTCGCTCTTGTTACCCAGGCTGGAGTGCAATGGCGCGATCTCGGCTCACCGCAACCTCCGTCTCCTGGGTTTAGGCAATTCTCCTTCTTCAGCCGCCTGAGTAAGCTGGGATTACAGGCACGCGCCACCATGCCCAGCTAATTTTTTTTGTATTTTTAGTAGAGACGGGGTTTCACCATGTTGACCAGCATGGTCTCGATCTGTTGACCTCGTGATCCACCCACCTCGGCCTCCCAAAGTGCTGGGATTACAGGCGTGAGCCACCGCGCCCGGCCTAAAGTATTTTTAATACCACCAGGATTTTTAACTCATTCTACATGCATTCTACCAATATGTAAGTATGATATTTCTCCTATCAAGCTGTCTTTTGACTTCACAGGGAAAACAAATTAGAGGCATCTAAAAAACAGGGCAAATTATTTATCACTTCTTTTTTTGAATTCAGTTGCCTACTTTTTTTTTTTTAACAGCAATGGTTTTTAAATTTGAAGTTACCTTATTGAAGTGATCTCCAATCACATGCCATATTCGGGACCACTGCAGTCGGATCCGATTCATGTTGTAGTATGATATCTCCACAATCTTCTGCAAGCTGAACATGCGAGGATGGTGGGGGGAGGCCAGTTCATCCATGGACACAGCACATAGCCAGCGGACAAAGTCAACTACAGGCCAGACCCAACAATACACGCAAAGCCTCATTAGGAACAGTTAGACGGTTACAGCATGAGGCTTTTGTAGTTGTCACAGGTAAGTAAAATACATACCTATAGCATTTCCATCCAGTCTGGTAGACCCAGTAAAAATTCTAGGAAAATAATGCCAGACAAAATAAACATTAGGCTGGATGTGGTGGCTCACACCTGTAATCCTAGCACTCTGGGAGCCAAGGAGGGTGGATCATGTGAGGTCAGGAGCTCGAAACCAGCCTGGCCAACATGGTGAGACCTCATTTCTATTAAAAATACAAAAAATTAGCCAGGTATGGTGGTGGGCGCCTGTAATCTCAGCTACTTGGGAGGCCGAAGCAGAAGAATCACTTGAACTCAGGAGGTGGAGGTTGCAGTTAGCCGAGATCATGCCACTGCACTCCAGCCTGGGCAACATAGCCAGACTGTGTCTCAAAAAAATAAAAAAAATTAGATTTGGTAGCCTGAGGGCAATTCTGCTTCTGTCTTAGCACTGGGCATAAAAGCCAGATGACCTCTGGGCACACAGGCTTTTTCTTTTTAATTAGATTTGGAAGCTAAAGTTTCTCAAACTCTCAGACAAGACAGAGAGGAAACATTAGGTCTGATACCTCCACCGAAATAAATGATGTGGTATTACAAGCATAGAACAGGTCAAGAAAAGTAAACTGAGTTGAAAGCAGAAAAGCCTATAGTGAGCAGAAGACAAAGTAACATATCAAAAGAGGGGGGAGCCCAGGCACAGTGGCTCACACCTGTAATCCCAGCACTTTGGGAGGCCAAGGCAGGTGGATCACTTGAGGTCATGAGTTCAAGACCAGCCTGGCCAACATGAAACCCTGTCTCTACTAAAAATATAAAAATTAGTCGGGCATGGTGGCACATGCCTGTAGTCCCACTACATAGGAGGCTGAGGCAGGAGAATCACTTGAACCTGGAAGGCGAAAGTTGCAATGAGCTGACATTGCACCACTGCACTCCAGCCTGGGTGACAGAGCAAGACTGTCTTTAAAAAAAATAAGGTACATAAAAAGAGATATAGTAAAAGAAACGATCAGAAGTAAAATGATATACTAGAAAATATCTATTTAACACAAATAAAGCAGTAATAATGGAGGAAGAGGGGAAAAAAAAGACACATTATATGCACTTAACAAAGGCAACATATATGAGTCGAAAAAGGATAGAATTAAAAGGAAAGATGTTGGCATAAGGAAACCATTTGGTTAATAAACAGAATATAATGAATATTAAAATAATAAAAGGGAAGATAGACAATTAAACAATGTCCAGAACAGGCAAATCTGTAGATTAGTGGTTACAGTGACTAAGAAATGGGGTAGGAAAGAAAAGGAAATGGAGAATGATTCTTAATAAGTACGAAGCTTCTTTATGGGAAACATCTCTCCTGGATTTTTATGTCAAGTTTTGAAGTAAAAAGAAATAATGGGAAAAAAAGGAAACTGTCAACTCAGCCAACTCTTATTCATGCATAGGCTTTCGGTCCTATACTCTCCTTGAGATTTTTTTTAAAAAGTAACTTCTACTAAGGAAACAAGGTAATTTAAAACACCAACATAAGCAAAAAACTCTTTTGTTTTTGATATAATTTGTCACAATTTTAAAGTTATAACTTTTCTAAAAGTCAAAATTCAAATAAATGTGACACTTAATCTGTAGCTAACGACACTTATATCAGTTAAATTAGGAATCATTCATGTCCAGTAACTACAGAGAGGCTGCCAAACCACTAGGTAGTTCAGGCTCACTGAAAAATAAAATCATTACCTGTCCACAGCTACAACTACACTCTGTGAGCTGGTCTCGCCAACCGATTCTTGAAAGCTGGCCATCTGTCTTTTATCCACTCCTCCACTTACCAAATTACCTGAAACGCAATGCACAAAATCAGCAGCACTTCAAAAACAGTACAGTATTTAGAACAAAACATTCTGTTATGTCAACATGCAGACAGGGGACATAAATAAGAATGAATCTGCAAGTTCAAAAAACAAACATACTGATGATAAAATTAAAGTTATGCTTTGGCATTTGGCATTTAAATACATTGTTAGTATAAGCTTTCTTGTTTGTACCAACCAATACCATTTTTATGGTATTAAAGGCCTGTATTTAGGAAAACAAATTTGAATCAATTGATATTAATCCAGAGCTCCCAGAACATGTAATGGCTCACACCTGAATGCTTGGTGTGCTTCACAGAATTTCATTCCACTCATCCTCACGAGTACCTAAGAAGTGGGTGCTATTACAATTTTCCATTTCTCTAGAATCCATACTTTTAACCATTACACTGTACCATTCCATTCACTAAATGGGACCTAGAAGCTTACGCTCTGTAGTTGGATGGCTAGGGATTTGAATCATACTACCAAGAAGGCAGTATGACACTGCTCATATCTTTTCACTCCGTGCTTCAGTTTTCTCAATCACAAAATAGGGAAGATAACAGTCCCTATTCTCATTGGATTGTTATGAGCATTAAATGAGTTGAAATATATAAACTGAGTGCTAAGAATATGACGTGGCACATTTGTTTGTTTGCATCAATCGGAAGAGTATCTCAGTCCAATGTATAGCCAGAGAAATAATTCTACTTGCATAAGAATACTGTTTAATTAAAGGCCCCCCCCACCCCCAAAAGATGGAAGAAATGTCAAATCTACCCTTTAAAATCTAGAGACACAAATACATACCACTCTAATGTCAGGCACTAGAGATCTGGCCATTTTAAAGCAAATGGTTTTTCTTCCCAATATAGTTATAGGTATAGAAAGAAAAGTAATGCACTCTACTGATTTTGGTAAAACAGACATTTTACAAAACAGTTTAATCACAATTAAGATAGCTGAAGCAGCATGTTCACTTGCATTCATGAATACACTGTCAGATGGCACAAAAGGAAGAGACAGTTTACATAACAGTCCCGATAAGATATGAAGGGTTTCATCCTGGTTAACTTGCAAATCTGTGACTGTCAGCTGCAGGGCTTGGTGTCTTACCTAGGCCAAGGCCCATGAACTCTTCTCCTGCCAATGTGTGGCTCTTCAGGCTCCCTTCTCTTTCACGCCCAGATCCAGACAGGTAGCGGGTCTTCACACCTGTTCCTATCAGCTGGGCGAGCTCCAGCTGGCTGATGCATTTCAAGATCTAAGATGAAGAAATGAGTTCCTACCTTACAGCCTGAAAAAGGGAACTGTAATCTTAATTTAGTAATTTAAGGAAAGTTGGTTCAATGGAGTTATGCCATATAGATGTTTATGCAAATTTAGTAAGCTCTCAATAAAGAGAGAAAAAGCACTGGACTCAGGCGGGGGGATTCCTCCCACCATGCCACATAATAGGCATACCACTTAGTTATCCCCACCTCCTTTTTCCACTCTCCCCCTGAGATAACAACACACCAGCCTCACTGGCCTCAGTGTGCTCCTTTAACTTGTCATCTCTTGTCCCATCCCTGGGCCTCTGCATTCATTGCTCCTTATGCATGGAATGTTTTCACCCCATGGCTTGCTCCTTCAATTCCCAGCTCAGACATGTGTGTCCCTCTCAAAGAGATCTTTCTTGACTATCCTGAGATCATACCTCCCCATTACCAGGCCCTGCTCATACTTTCTTTTTTCTTAGTATTTACCACTTTTTGGTATTATACCATATATTTATTTATTTGTTTGTTTCCTACCTTAGGTTGCCAAGATGGCATTTACTCTGTCTTGTTCACTGCTGAACACTTAAGTTCTTGGCACTTAAAACTGTTGGCAATCATTAATTGGTTTAACTAAAGGAATAAGAATATGTTCTAGAGCAGGCATGCAGTGGGAGATAAGACTGAATCTCCTGGTCCTGAGGGATGCCTCTGGTGCTTGAGGATGCAGACCTGCACACAGGCCCTCTCCCACCTGAAGCTTAGCTGTAGAAACCGAAACTGGTCCCAACTTATATCAGAGGAAAGACTGGCTACATGAAACTTACTGAGGGATGGCATGTAGACCTCCAGGGAAACCCTAAGGAATTTTCATGGGAACTTCTTACTGAAGCTCAGTGTTGCTTTTCATGCTGACCTTGCAATTCAGTCCCAGAGTCCACTATACCACTGAGCACTGCAGAGTATCTTTACTTATACATTGCTTTTCTCTTGACTGAGAAATGGACTTAATTCCACCAAAGAGAAACATCCCCTGATTTCTTCACACAGCATGATACTATTAAATTATTAGTAGTAACCTAGTAATGCCCTTTCTTTTGCAGAAGCTGGGGATAGCTGGAATTCGAAGTATGTCACCAATACTGAAAGGCCAAGAGCTTATTAGTTCCAAGCTGATTTCTCAGGGCTTCTGACAACCACAGAGGTAGCTAATTAATTTTCAACATTTCTAGATCCTATCATATACTTGGCAGGCAGCAGGAACTTCATATTGGTCATACCTCCCAGCCTAAAAAAAGTTTTAGAAGAAAAAGCAAGTATTCATTGATTCTCTAGGTATTATGACTCCTTACAAGGCAGAAAATGATTTTAAAAAGCACACAACTCAAAATTTTTTTTCCTTTTAGAGACAAGGTCTTGCTCAGTTGCCCCAGCTGGAGCACAGTGGTGCAATCGCAGCTCACTGCAGCCTTGAACTCCTGTGCTCAAACAATCCTGCTGCCTCAGCCTCCCAAGCAGCTGGGACTACAGTCATGCACCACCATGTCTAGCTATTTAAAAAACAATTTTTTTTTAAAGATACGGGGTCTTGTTATGTTGCCCAGGCCGGTCTGGAACTCTTCGTCTCAAGCAATCCTTCTGCTTCAACCCCTAAAAGTGTGATTACAGATGTGAGCCACTATGCCCAGCTGTAACTAAGTTATTTCTAACGTGGGTTACTCAGAGTTGTGACAGAGAGAGGAAAGGCTGGTGAAGAGGGGCAAAGCCAGGTGCCACAAAGAAGACAGCCGGTAACACTAATGAGTTCTTACTCCTTGCCAAATACAGTCCCGAGCCCTTTTCATTCTCATAACCACCCTATGAAGGCTGCAGAGATAAAGAAGGTGGGACTTGGTGACAAAGTAACCTGCCTGTGCCATCCAGGCAGGAGAGGTGGAGTTCCAAATTGGGCCCCAGTTGCCAGGCTCTAGAGCCTTTACTCTGAGCCACTTGGTCCACCTGAAGAAGAAGGATGACAGTAATTTTCTTTCTATGTCAAACCATCCTTTACATTCTCCACAGCCTCATCTCTATTCTTCCACAATTTTCTCTCTAAACAAAACAGTAATACATGCAGATGGTAGAAAAATACTAGAAATGAAGAAAAACGAGAACGAAACAGTTTCCATTAATTCCATCACTCAGACAAGAATGTTAATGCTTTGGTCTATCCTTTCAAACTCCATTCTCTGTGTATTTTCCCACAAGAGACAATGCCTCACAGTGTCTTATAACAACTTGTAATTTTACTGTGACTGTTTTCCCACAATAGTCTTTAATACCATCTTTATCTTTTTTTCTGAAATCTCTTTTAATCCATAGGTACCCTCCTCCCTTCCACTTATTTTTCTTGCAATTTATTTGCTGAAAAACCTGGTCTTCTGCTCTGCAGATCTGTCACACCTAGAGTTTGCAAGCTGTACCCTTATATCTAACAGGCTTCTCTTTTCATTGTTTCTTCTGTAAACTGGCAATATAGGCTTGAACTGATTCAGATTTGAGTCGGGGCTAGCACATTTCTTAGGTAGTATTGTGCACTTCTATCAGAGAGCACATACTATCTGCCTATCTTTTCTTTTCCACAACATTATTTTAAATGGCCACATAACCTAAGGAATGCTGTACCATACTTTAAAAAAAAATAGCAATCTCTTATATTGTTGGGACATCTAGCTCTTTTTAACCCAACCTTTTCCCTAGAACAACTAAAACTGCAACAAATATCCTTTTAAATACATTGCTGTATACCTAAGTAATTGTATCCTTGGGTGAGAATCTTAGAATACTGTTTAAAAAAAAATGTAAACTCACTAGCACTCTACTGAACGTTCATTGCGACTGCCAACCATTTCTAATCAGGCTCCTGGCTTTGTCTTAAATTTATACATTGATCATAGGAGCTCCCAACCTCCCAAGAGGTACATAATGACTTTTAAAAAAGTGGCATTAATATGGAAAGAAAGCTGCAACAATAGACGTACACTTCATGGGGGACATTGGCTGCTGGGTGCAAGGGTGCTCACTGTGAGCTGGTGCACCTGAACTCGCTCCCACCTTTCACAGCCCCAGAGAGGGTGATTTTCAGATACATGTGGTACAGTGAGGCTTGACTTCAAGAAAAATTGAATTGACCAAAAGAGATCAACAATGAATAAAAGGAAGCCAGGAGTCATCCTAACTGAGAAAAGGCAATTCAAAGAGACACATACCTCATGCCAAGAATTCCCAAGGTAGTTACCATCAGTGTGAGCCACTGTGATAAGTGTCTTAATGGTGTCGATGTTTTTCTGCTTCATTTCTGTGATGCTGGAGCTGGCTGTGAGCAGGGAGAAGCGAGCAAGAGCCTGAACATAGGCATCTCGTTCCAGCTGTAACAGAAGCCCAAGAGAAAACACTGTGACTCCAACCCTAGAGTGGCCACTCTCACATCTGCAGGGCTGGCACACTGGGCTTCTCTAATACCTTTTGTATGCACACTGACTGGCTTTCTGCACATTAACACAACAGTTATTCCATGCTAATGCCCTCTCACTTTTGAAACATCTTGCAGAGAGGCTCTCTATGTACTGCCACATGTTTGAGAAGCAGCTCTCTCCTTTCTAATTGACTACAAACTTATCAGTCCCATGTTCCATTATGTCTGCTGAATGCTAAGATTGTCACATAAATTCTGACATCTCCAATAATTCTGCCAGGGAGGTCTGTTTTCTCAAGTTTACAAATGAGAAAATGAATTGGTGTCTTGGAGAGACATTAGCTGGGCCAATGTTACATGGCTGGAGAAGTGGCAGAGCTGGGTTTTGAAGTCTAGATGGTCTAACTTCAAAGCTTGTGGTCTTGGTATAAAAGAAAATGTCTAACTGTAAAATGAATGGGAACAGAAGATTGAGTTTTTAAAAATAAATGGGGTGCAACTTCTTACTGACTTACAAAGTGATGCATGGGATTTTGCCAACCTCCTAATTTCATAACAGTTTCAGAATTATATTTCATTTATATGCTTAAACTTTTCAAGTTTCAGAAGGTTTACAGACATATTCATATTGCACTGAACTACTTGTTTCTCCAGGGAAGAGTTGGAAATATGAGAAATTATAATAAAAACTGATCTTAGAAAATAATATTTTTATACACCAAAGTAGGCAAGTTAGGCAGATGAACAGGAAGTCTGTTTTGTCAAATCCAGTCAAGTAGCTTGAACCCTACCCCCTCCTTTTTCTTTTAATTTTGAGATGGAGTTTCACTCTTGTTGCCCAGGCTGGAGTGCAATTGTGCGACCTTGGCTCACCATTATCTCTGCCTTCTGGGTTTAAGCGAGTCTCCTGCCTCAGCCTCCCAAGTAGCTTGGATTGCAAGCATGCACCACCACGCCTGGCTAATTTTGCATTTTTAGTAGGGATGGGATTTCTCCATGTTGGTCAGGCTGGTCTTGAATTCCCGACCTCAGGTGATCTGCCTGCCTCAGCCTCCCAAAGTGCTGGGATTACAGGTGTGAGCCACTGTGCTTGGCCTACCTATTCTTAAAGACAGTTTTAATCCATATCTCCATTTTTGCCCCTAATGAACTGTCATCATAAAGCTATGGATTTCTTCTTAGTAGGCATGAGTAAGTAGTTTGCTAAGACTCTTAATTTAACTGACAATTTCTGATCATTTCTAAGTTTTGTCAAATCTAAAAGAATACAACCCACCAGTATCTCTGGAGCGTTGCTGACTTATACCTACCTGCATTCCAAAGATGCAGGCAATTCGGATTGCACATCGGATGCCTTCCAAACACAAGGAGGCCACTTCAGTGTCGTCACAGTTCTGGAGTCCAATGCTGTAGGCTGCCAACAGTGGTGTCCACACCAGCTATTAAGGAAGGTAGGTTTCGGTAACATCCAGAGTTTTAGCGTGGAAAAAGCAGAATCAGCCTTAGCCATATTGGATACTCACTTTGAACATTGGCCGGACGTGGTCCAGGTGAGTGGCACTTGTAAATGGGGCTTTAGCATGGCTCACAGCCTCCATCAGAGCTTTGGCTGTTTTAGCCATTTGCTCCATCTCCAAATTGTACAGGAGCCGCCGCTGCTTTTCACTAGCCACATCTATAAAGTAAGAGCATGACAGGTGTGGCTAACAGTCACAGAGGGTTGGCTACATGCCATGTACTGTTTCAAAAGACGCACAATGTTTAACTCATAAATCCTCCCAACCATTCCATGAGTCTGTTACAAATATCATTACCATTTATAGATGGGAAAAATGAGGCAGAGGGGGTGAGTGACTTGCCCAGGGTCATACAATTACTAAGTAGAGAAGCTGGGACTTGATCTACAGCAGTGTGGCTCTAGAGCCTGCACTATACACTACAAACCTTTGCTGCTTCTCAAAGAAACTGACAGCTCCCCAGGCGCCATAACTAAGAGAATTCTAATCAAGGTGGGCACAATCACCACTGAATTAAAGCAAAGTTTTAAGGAACACTTTCTGGAGTAATTTAGTTATCAGATTACTACTTGTAAATTCCTTCTTGATCCTCATCAAAAACCTAGCAAGACAGTGACATCATAAAAGACCCAACATAATCACAATAATTAATTCAATCACATTTCCTATTCAGATATCTAGATATGCACATTAAATTTATCACCACAGTATCTAATCATGCATTCTGATACACTCCAAAATTATAATTAAAAAAATAATTTGCCATTAGACCTTACTCTGCTTTGTAGATTTGGTTGCAATGGTGTGCTCTTTTGTTTCTTTCATTGCAATTTTCTTGCCTTCTATCTCTTCATAGATGCTTGAGAGATACTCTTCTGGCAGATCTTTACTATCATTGATACCCCGATTCATTTTAATATACTGCTCTTTTGTCATTTTATTTTTTACCTGAAATTTAAAAAAAAATTACAAACCATTTTAAAAACATCCAACTGCCCAAGTAAAATCACTTTTAGCTACTACAACATGTAAATCATTGAAGTACTTTACCTGAGGACTGTGCAAGTCTGTAGTTAGCATAATAATTGAATATGCTAGGACATAAGCAGTGTCAGCACTAGCAAACAGAGTTTGCCTGGAGGAAAAAAATTCAAGATATCAACATTCATGGTAATGAGGTTTGGAAGGTACAATGCTAACAGAGACACACTTCACAAAAAAAGCAGCCAACTACTCCCCCGATTCCAAATGAGGCAGGAGTTTTCATGCTTTCATTATCAATGAACAAGACATAGCAACCCAAATTGTAGAAAAAGCTCATTAAGAATCTGTATCGGCCGGGCGTGGTGGCTCACGCCTGTAATCCCAGCACTTTGGGAGGCCTAGGCAGGCAGATAACGAGGTTAAGAGATCAAGACCATCCTGGCCATAGTGAAACCCTATCTCTACTAAAAATATAAAAAAATTAGCCAGGCATGGTGGCACGTGTCTGTGGTCCCGGCTACTCGGGAGGTTGAGGCGGAAGAATTGCTTGAACCCATGGGGTGAAGGTTGCAGTGAGCCGAGATTGCGCCACTGCACTCCAGTCTGGAGACAGAGCAAGACTCCGTCTCAAAAAAAAAAAAAAAAAAAAAGGTCTGTATCAGATTTTAGGCTTCTTTGGCCAGGTGTGGTGGCTCACACCTGTAATCTCAACACTTTGGGAGGTGGGTGGATCCTTGAGGTCAGGGGTTTGATAGCAGCCTGGCCAATATGGTGAAACTCTGTCTCTACTAAAAATACAAAAATTGGCTGGGCATGGTGGCAGCTGCCTGTAACCCCAGCTACTCGGGAGGCTGAGGCAGGAGAATCACCTGAACCCAGAAGGCGGAGGTTACGGTGAGCTGAGACTGCCAACTGCACTTCAGCCTGGGTGACAGAGCAAGATTCTGTCTCAAAATAAATAAATAAATAAAAATAAATGTAGGCTTCTTTGAATAAAGCAATTTCAAATAAATTTTTTTAAAAGACCCCAAGAAGCATCTGGGCAAAGACTAGGGCAAGGCAAGTGGGCAGGTCAGGAGACCTTACATTCAGTGCCGAACCCCAGAAAGGGCATCTCACTACATTTCGCACACTAACTGCCTTCCTTGACTGCTTCCCCCAACCCTGTCCTGTTCTGGAGAACATCTATTTCGTGCCATGAACCATGCTAGACATGACATAAAGATGACTAAAACTGCTGTTTAGCTGTTATTTATAGTCTATATTATCCATTAAAACATTTAGCAGTAGAAATACAAAGGAAAATATTTATGCTGTTCTAAACAATATGCTGGTGTAGTCTGACTTTTTTGCCTATGCTGGAACAGAAGGACAACATGTGGATGCACAGACTTTGAGGATATGAGGCTAAAGCTAGATACTGTCCTGTCCAAACTGGTCATAATAGGAAAAGTAGAAATTTTTTTTTTAATTGCATTTAAGGTTTTGGGGTACATGTGAAGAACATGCAAGACAGCTGCATAGGTACACATATGGCAGTGTGATTTGCTGCCTTCCTCCCCTTCACCTGTATCTGGCATTTCTCCCCATGCTATCTCTCCCAACTCCCCACCCCCTGCTGTCCCTCCCCTATTCCCCACAGCAGACCCCAGTGTGTAGTGCTCCCCTCCCTGTGTCCATGTTTTCTCATTGTTCAACACCCGCCTATGAGTGAGAACATGCAATATTTCATTTTCTGTTCTTGTTGATGTTCTCCAGGTTCATCCATGTCCCTATAAAGGACACGAACTCATCGTTTTTGATTGCTGCATAATATTCCATGGTGTATATGTGCCACATTTGCCCTGTCCAGTCTATCATCGATGGGCATTTGGGTTGATTCCAGGTCTTTGCTATTGTAAACAGTGCTGCAATGAACATTCGTGTGCATGTGTCCTTATATTAGAACGATTTATAATCCTTTGGATATATACCCAGTGATGGGATTGCTGGGTCAAATGGAATTTCTATTTCTAGGTCCTTGAGGAATTGCCACACTGTCTTCCACAATGGTTGAACTAATTTACAGGAAAAGTAGAAATGAAGAACACAACAAAAAGTCTTTTAATATGAGATGTAATTGGGTCACATATTAACTAACTGAGCAAAACAGACCAAGGTTTCCAGGTCCACATGGGAGGTACATTTAAAGTAAATAGCATCTAATTATGCCTTCAGAGAGAGATCTAATGTCTATTTGGTTAAAATGATCATATGATGCCTTTGCCAATCCTGCCGTCTCCTGGGGACAGCATACTATATGCTTGGAGGACTGGGACCAATTAATATGAAAACAAAGTTGACTTTAGAGGCAAACTGTTAATAAAATGTTTCAAGCAGCTGTGGTAGGTCACATCTGTAAATCCCCACTTTGGGAGACTGAGGCTAGGGGATCCCTTGAGGCTAGGAGTTCAAGACCAGACTGGGCAACATGGTGAAACTCCATCTCCACAGAAATATTATACAAAAGATTAGCCAGGCACAGTGACATGCACCTGTAGTCCCAGCAATTCAAGAGGCTGAGGTGAGGGGAGTGACTGAGCCAGGAAGATCCAGGCTGCAGTGATCTGTGATCATGCCACTGTATTCCAACCTGGGCTACAGAGCAAGACCCTGTCTCAAAAAAAATAAAAGTTTCTACTGAGCAATTTCTACATTATGGTCACAGTATATTCAGACATATTTCTAATTTAATGTTCAGTGGAGAGAACATCAACTTTTTTTTTTTTTTTTTTTTTAGATACAGTCTGCCTTTGTCGTCCAGGCTAGAGTACAGTGGCGCAATCTTGGCTCATTGTAGCCTCCGACTCCCAGGTTCAAGTGATTCTCCTGCCTCAGCCTTGGAGTAGCCGGGATTACCTGGCTAATTTTTTTGTATATTTGGTAGAGATGGGCTTTCACCACATTTGCCAGGCTGGTCTCAAACTCCTGACCTCAAGTGATCTGCCTGCCTTGGCCTCCCAAAGTGCTGGAATTACAGGTGAGAGCCATTCCGCCTGGCCCAAACATGATGAGCTTTTGAGTTAGGTAAATCCATATTCAACCCTGGTTCTGCTCCTTAGTAGCTGATTAATTCTGGACAGGTTGCTCAATCTCTCAGATTCTCAATTTCCTCATCTGTAAAACAGGGATACTATTCCCGGGCTTGCCATTTATTAAATGAAAACCCATGGCATGGCCCATACAAAAGAGATACTTAATAATGGTTTGTTCTCCTTCCTATTTCTACTTCTTACAAAATCACGAACTGCCCATCAAAAAAGGTCCCCAGATAAAATCGCGTACTTTGGTGGTTTTTATTAGCTATGCAGCCATTTCTGTAACCTGCTCATCAGTATATAATCAAAGAAAAACCAAAATCCTTGAGACTTACTCCATATATTAAATCAGGGGAACTGTTTTTGATTAGGGAAGAGGTGCCCAATTGTCTCCTCTCAACTTATGAAACTACTCTTTTACAGAAGTTAACAGCACAAAGCTAACAGCACAGGCTTTAGCTGTGTGATCTTGGGCAAGTTAATCTCTATGGTCCTCAATCTCTTTGTCTGTAGGATAGGGACATAAACAGATTATGTGAGGTCTTATGTGAAATAATCCCTTAGCACAGTGCCTGACACACAGTAAACAAAAGCTTTAGTTGCTTGGCACTGATACACAAAGATTAAACCCCAACCAAATTAAAATTAGTGTTCTGAGGCAGGCAAACAGATGATCTGGAAGGGACTCAAAATCGGTGCTCACCCTTGGTTGCACTCTATGTATCTCGCGGCAAACTTCTCCATTAATCGGTCAATCTTTTGGGCTTCCCCAGGTAGGCGGAAACCTTCTAGGAATGTCCGCAGAGCTGAGACAAATTCTTTTTCACAGAAGTCAAGCTGGTCCACATAGGCATACATCACCTCCTTGTTGAACCTTGCGCTATCGCCCAGAAAATCGCCTACTTGGGTCTGAAACATACACATTCACTTATATTTGGAAATTGTCAAATACGAACCCACAGCAAAAGCCAGCAGCCAAAGGGTGGAGTCAGAATAGCCTGGCCCTAACTGGCCAGAACAGGCTGAACTGCTTAAAAAGCTGGGAATTCCCTGATCTGCCCACCTACCCACCCCTTCCAAAAGCAGCCTGTCCTGCATGGATGAAGGAAGAGGAGGGGAGGCACAAGAGATGTAAAATGGAGAGAATGACAGGGTACGTTCAGGTTAGTTGCAGACAGGCAGCCAGAATAACTGTTTCTAGCATTCAAGGAACATTTCTAGCTCTGACACTCATCCAGCAAATACGCAGCCATCTGCTAGGAGGCTAGCTTATTCCCATCAAAGAGCTTTCTGCAACACTAGCCAAAGGGACAAGCAGGACTGTGGTAACCGAGGGGTGGACAACAGACAATGTACTCAGGGCCACCCAATCTCAAGGTGAAAACTGGTAAAGGCTCACAATCGCCTGATAGAACTCACATGCAAGTGCTACAACCCCAGCCTTACAGAATCCAGGCGCTCCTCCTGGTGCAGAAATTGGGCTATGTCTTCAACTGACGTTCCCAGCATGCCCTGCTCCTGGAGAAACTGGATCCCCCTCTTGGGTTTCTTGTTGAACCTGTTTCAAGCAGAGATGGGACACAAGCTGCTTATTTCAAAATCTGGAGGACAGCAAAAGCTGGTATTTGAGATAAATCATAATAGAATGCTAGGAACAAGTGATCACATAAAAGCCAGTAAGGTCACATCTGTCCTGGCAGCTTTTCCAAATTCCACCTTCAATTTCTGATCCAGCTATGTCTGGTCAGAGTCTGCTGGTTGTCACGTCGTATCCACGCTGCCCTTCTCCAATACCAATAGAACCCTAGGTGTTTAGTTGGGAACACAGCCATGTGGAATAAAAACATTTCCCTACCTCCCTTAAATAAAGGATGGCCACGTGATAAACTTCTAGCCAGTGAGATATGACCAGAAGTGGTGTGGGTACTTCTAGGAAGGATTCTTAAACAAAGCTGACTCAGGAAGGAAGTCTGCTCCTTTCTCTTTTTGTTCTTTCCCTCTTCTCCAGAATGTTTGTGGGATGACTGGTACTCTAGCAGTCATCTTATACCATGAAGCCACCCTCTCTGGCTAAATATGGTGAAGCAGACAGATAAAGGGAGCCTGGATCTCTGATGTTCTTAAGAGCAACCATAAGAGCCTTAGAACTGTCCGCTTTTGGATTTCCTTGAGCGAGAAATACATAGTTAAGCATGTTATTTTGTATTTGCTTTTTTTCCCCTTTCTCTACTTTTTCTTTTCTTTTCTTTTTTTTAAAGAGACAAGGTCTCACTGTGTTGCCCAGGCTGGTCTGGAACTCTAAGCGATCTTTCCTCCTTTGCCTACCTAAATGCTGGGATAACAGGCGTGAGCCACCATGCCCAGCCCATTTTGTATTTCTTGTTAAAGGAAGGCAAAGCTAACCAATGTGTATAGACGCAACTTATTATTTACCAGGCCTAAAGCTGGAGGGTGATATTCATGTGTAAGCACAAACTGGCAAGTGCCATGAAAGACATAAATGGGGCAAGGACAGAAATTAACTTGGGATCTGTTCAGATAGTACAGTTGCCAAAGGCTTCTTTGAGGAAGAGATGTTTTACCAAGTCTGTGGAATGAAAAAGAGCCAAGAGAATTTCAAGCAGAAGACACCACGATGAAAAGAGCTGGAGGTGTTCAAGGGACTGAAAATATATCATGTGACTTGGGGGAATTAGTAGGAGATCAGATCAGCAATTGAGGCCAGAGGCTGGGTCAGGCCATGGTGCAGAACAGAAAACCATTTAGGCAGGAGAGTCATAAGACTTGATTTATGTTTTTAAAAGATTGCTTTAGCTGCTGTGGGCAGAACACACTGGAGGGAGGTGGGGTGGTGAGGGTAGAAATAAGAATATCAAATTAATCAATTAATAGCTGAGTACTGTAACTTCAACTTTTAGAATAAGTTGAATTTACTAAGTTATCTAGCCATTCACAAGTTGGAATATGATATATGACTTTGTATATGCTGATGTGTGTAAAAGATTGGAAAGAAACACATGAAGATTTACCAATGATTGTGATGATGATGCTGTGGTTATATGGGAGAATGTCCTTTACTTTTCAGAGATTTGGCTGAGGTCTCATGTTGGCTACAAATTACTTTCAAATGGTTCAGAAAAATATACACATAAATAAAACAGACAAGACAAACAGTAATTTTTTGGCATGTTGAAATTTTCGTAATATATAGTTGGAAAAATATGCTACCAATAGTGAGTTCCTCAGGCAGTAATTTTATGAGTGATTTTTACATTCTTACTTTATACTTTTCCATATTTTTTTTTTTTTTGAGACGGAGTTTCACTGTTGTTACCCAGACTAGAGTGCAATGGCACAATCTCGGCTCATTGCAACCTCCGCCTTCTGGGTTCAAGCAATTCTCCTGCCTCAGCCTCCCGAGTAGCTGGAATTACAGGCGCGCACCACCATGCCCAGCTAATTTTTGTATTTTTAGTAGAGATGGGGTTTCACCTCGTTGACCAGGATGGTCTTGATCTCTTGACCTTGTGATCCACCCGCCTCGGCCTCCCAAAGTGCTGGGATTATAGGTGTGAACCACCGCACCCGGCCACTTTTCCGTATTTTCTAAATTGGTTTTATTATTTTCATTAGAAAAGGAAAAATAAATGCTGTATCAACCACACAAAGGTATTAAAAGTTTTCTCTCTCTGTGCATAGACATACACACATACTCATTCACTCACTGCCTGGCTCAATCAGGCTTGGCTACAAGTGCCAGCATTAGCCTTTTGTAAACAGGCATTTCCTTTTTAGAAATCAGTCCCAGGTTCCCAGAGAAAACATGGCTTTGCCAGAATCCCTGAGAGTGGAAGACCAGAACGGCAGCCACACTCACAGCTCGATGCCATGTTCGATGATTTCCTTTTGTTGCTTGATGACTTCAAACTGCTCAGGGTCGTCCTGAACGGTTGTCTGGGTCCCCGAGGACACTGTGGACTCCATGGATGTCACACTACACCGTCTTGCCATGTCAAGGCCTTTCCCATCCCCCATTTCCTGATCCGTGAGCCTCTCCTGACCTGCAGGGACACAAAAGCAAAGCAAATTAAATAAGCAGGTGGGACACAGACACAGCTAAGCAAGGTCTGGCGGCACAGCCCCTCTTTCCCAGATCTGTAATAGCAACAAGTCTATACTATAAGGAACATAAGCATGAAACCTTAGCATTACTCAGATACTTTACTTAAAAACTTATTTCTTCATGGAACTTGATGAGTGAATTCTAAAATTTACATGAAAGAGTAAAAAAGGCAAAAAGCAGTCAAGACAACTTAAGAACACTGAATAGGAGGACTTGCCCTATAAGGTACCAGAAACAAGTGTGGTATTGGTGTTAAAACAGATAAACAGAAAAGAACAGAAAATCCAGAAAGAAGGCCAGGCACAGTGGCTCACATCTGAAATCCCAGTGCTTTGGGAGGCTGAGGTGGGAGGATCACTTGGGTGGTAGGATCGCTTGAGCCCGGGAGTTTAAGGCTGCAGTGAGCTACAATCGCATCACTATACTCTGGTAATGGAAAAAGACCCTGTCTCTTAAAAAAAATTGAAATTGCACAAAGAGACTTATATACATAGGAAAATATGGTATATCATAAGGGTGAGGCTTTGAATCAGTGAGGGAATGAGCAACTACTAAAAAGGCACTGGAACAACTGGTTCTCTATCTGAAACAATGAAGTTCCAGCACAACTTCACACAACTCCAGATGCATTAAAAGCAGGACTTTCAAAATAATATAGGTATTTAGCAAACTGAAAAGTCTTTTTTAATTCTAAGACAGTTATACCAAGATAACTGTTCCCAGCAGTCATAGGAGCCTATTATGAATAGAGGTGGGTGTGGCAGCAATGCTCTCTTACCGAGACTGGTTTGGTGGTTGGGATTCACATAGAGGTCTTTGCTCCACTCCACCATGCACTTGAGAATGGACACGAGGCACTCCAGGCCTTTCTTCCTCAGGCTGAGCTCCTAAGGGAAAAAGTGACACAGGGTAGAGGGTTAACAGAAAAATGAAGACATCTACAAGGCTCTTTGGGAACCCTGTGAGGCTATGGGATAAATCACTGACAGTCAGTGCTATTAAGGATGAAACAAACCCAAGGCTAAGAAATGACAAGTATTAACGATACATTGCAAAAACCCTGGACATCTCTAAAGGTGTGCATTATAAACATCCCAGCAGCAAAAATATGGGATATGTGGTTTCCTAAAGTGAACAATGTTATTTGAATTTTTGAAGTTTTCATTCACTGCTTGTGTGATTTAAAGAAAAAAAAAAAAAAACTTAAAATTTTTAATTAAAAAAAATAATAACAAGGTATTGCCGGGCTCAGTGGCTCATGCCAGCACTTTGGGAAGCCAGTGCAGGTGGATAACCTGAGGTCAGAAGTTTGAGACCAGCCTGGACAACATGGTGAAACTGTATCCTACTAAAAACACAAAAATCAGCCGGCTATGGTGGCAAGCACTTGTAATCCCTGCCACTCAGGAGGTAGGAGAATCACTTGAACCCAGGAGGCGGAGGTTGCAGTGAGCCTAGATCACGCCACAGCACTCTAGCCTGGGTGACAGATGGGAGATTCTGTCTCAAAAAAAACAAAACCAAAGAGGTCTTAACTAGTAACTCTGAAAAAAGGAGAAAAGAACCTTGAATTATGTAGCAAGTAAGTAACTCTGGATACAATGTATCCCCTAAATACTACAAATACATTCCATTTTAAGGCTCACCCTTTAAGTAAATAAAAATGCTGATTTTCAAAAATAAATAGCATTCTTAAATAACAAGTTGAATATGAATATATCTAACAAAAATGAAGCTGGACATGGTGGCTCACACCTGTAATTCTAGCACTTTCCAAGGCTGAGAAGGGCGGATCACCAGGTAAGGAGTTCGAGACCAGCCTGGCCAACATAGTGAAACCCCATCTCCACTAAACATACAAAAAAGTTAGCTGTGTGTGGTGGTGTGTGCCTGTAATCCCAGCTACTTGAGAGGCTGGGGAAGGAGAATTGCTTGAACCCGGGAGGTGGAGGCTGCAGTGAGCCGAGATCATGCCATTGTACTCCAGCTCTGGGAGACAGAGCAAGACTCTGTCTTGGACAAAATTAAAAGAAAAAAGAAAAAAAATGCAAATATATTAGATTCAAGACAGCATCACAGGCAGCAAAGATCTCTGTGATGATTCTAATGACAATTATGACCATCTTTTAGGAAAAATGCCCATACACCAAAATCCTACACATAATTCCAGAGAGCTTGTAGACCCTCCAACCAGTTCATTCAGAAGCCTAGAGTTAAGCATCCTATTTTCTTTGTAGGTACTCTAAATAATAAGGCATTCTGCTTCTAGGCAATCTTCATTGCCTGTATTGCAGACTGGGATCCTGTTTTCCACACTATCTTTGGAAGGGTGACTGAATGAATTTGCTTCCAATGGGTCTCAGCTCAAAGGTCACCTTCTAAGGTGTTACCCTAAAGACCCCATTAAGAATTACAGCACCTCACCTCCAGCACCTCCTCTTCCATCCCTGTTTTAGTATTCTCTGAAGCCCTTATCATCATCTGAACTGACTTCTTTAATGTCATTTCATGATGGCAGGAATTGTGTGCATACATATGCATGTTTTGTTTACTATATCAAAGACAGTGCCTGTCATGTGGTGGCACTTAATAAATGTTAACTGGAATGAGTGAACTTTAATATAATTGAATGTCTGCAGTGTTTTTTACCTGTAGAGGTGTCATTCCCAGCTCATGTCCACTTCTTCCCTGAGCAATTTTGGATAAATCATTTACAAGGCGCTCGAAAATGTTAGCAGCATTTAAATCACAGTCGTAGTTGACATAAATATCCACAACACACTGGGCATCTTGGAAAATAACATATAAGTATCAGAAATTCTGATCAAATAGCAGTTATGTTTTCTTATCAAACAAGATCTGTTTACCAACAAATTTCCCCAGTGAACCACCAACCTCGTGGACACATCTCACTCAGGAAACACATGTTGGATGTACTAGGAAGCTAGCAGAGAGAAGGTTGTTTTCAGGCCTGCTTCTGAGCAAAATGAAATCTCAGGCAGTTCATTCCACCTGTCCAAGGCTCACTTTTCGCATCAAGGAAGGGGCTAACAACTACCTCTTAAAGTTGTGTCACTCTTAGAAAATTGCATTTGATGCCAGACAAGTAGGATGCTTACTTTAGGCCACATAATTGTATTGTGTAAGGTAAATCCACATGTACCATAGCACCCAATTGGTAGCACCAGTATCTCAAGTCCTGTGATTAAGAGGGCTCAGCTTGTAGGTAATGTGACCAAGTGTCCCAGTTTGACAGGATTAGGGCATTTCTGGGACCTGAGACTTTTAGTGCTAAAACGAGGAAGTCCTGGGCAAACCAGTCTGAGTTGGTCATCCTCTAAAAAAGAAGAGGTGGGGCTGGCTAGTCATTAGGTCAGAATTAGCCTTTAAAACTCTAAAAGGAGGGGTTAAAAGTCTTAATGTGAGCTTTGGCAAATTAAAGCATCAAAAGTGTTTATGAGTAAGTCCAGTGGATGAGTGTCCCCAGGTGAAAATACCTGCACAAATCCTTGTCAGAGTCTGAATGACCATCCATCTGTGCTCAAAAGAACTTGTTGATGTTTCTAAAATGTTCAGGAAAATTTCTTTGAAAAAGACCTATATGACATGAAGACAAAGGAGGATACTAATTAACAGTTTCAACCAGGGCTCAACACATCCAAAGTCTTCAGCAGCCAGGCCGATCCTGCAGTAAGTAAAATACCCTGGGCAGAAGGAAAAGAGTGGAGCGCCTGCCTAGCTGAGCGGCACTGTGACCCTGGCCTTGATGGGGATGGCTGGCTGGGGGGTGGGGGCCATCAGGGGATCTGCCAAGTGGAAATGCAGGACCCATGTTGTGACTTTTTGGAGAGAAACCAGAAATCTGGATTTTCATGTAAAATAGGATTTCTCAATTTGGCAACTAATCTAAATGATTTCAAACAATTTATAGACCAAACAGACATATTTAGGGGTTGAGCATCTCCTTTGGTTAAAATGAAAGGCACACAAGATCTGGGGGCAATAACTTTTTATAAAAAGATATTATCTTACTCATTCAAAAAGTTCTGATTTACTGAGGTGCCAGCTGATGCATATGCCATTCACAACCCTCCCTGCCCCTGCCCACCCCTGAGTTCAGGGATGGTAAGATATGAAACACTTTCATGAACTATTTTCCTAATGCCTACAGTAATATTAGCAGCATTCTCAATATTGAGTATTATTATTAATGACTAATAATAATAGTAAATAATCAAATGAAAAAAGTTTGGAGTCCGTACCTCTATCTGCATTTTCAAGTGCATTTTAAAGTTTGAAAGAAGAGTAAGAAAAATGGCAAGAGAGAGCTCAAAGACATCAGGCACTGAAGAGACGCCGTTTTTGGACAAGGCCACACAGAGATATTGCTTGATTGCATTGATGAACATCTCATGAGTCCTGAACACAGGGCCAGCATTTTGCAACACAGAGAGAAGCAGCTGCAGGGAAACCACCTTGGAACGTAGCTCATGGGATCTGGCAAAGAAAATGAAAAACCACAACAGTACTAAAAGATAAAATGTCAAACAGTATGTTTCTTGAGAAGGCCTTGCTCCTCTACCAATGAGCAAAATTTTCTGAGAAGCCAGTGAGTTAAGAATTAATAGCACCTAAATGTCAGGAGAACAAGGGCAGATGGCATGAGGTGGGTCCTTCTGGAACTGCAGGCCCTTTGAGAACAAGAGCTGCCAACTCCTTTTTGTCCCTCTCCATCTCAAAGTAGAGAATACAGCAGGAGCAAAGTTAAGTGTCAACTGACTCTGGAGAGCAAGTTGTGCAACTGCACTGATGGAACCAAGACTTTTTATCACTTGCGGGAGGCTAAGTCACCTGGCTCACCCTATCTTCACACACCATGAAAATGGTGCTCTTTATCACCTACCTCACAACCCTCCCTCCCTGCTGCCCATCCCTGAGTTCAGGAATGGTAAGAAATGGTAAATTTTCATGAACTATTTTCTTAACATTTATTTTTATTTTTTAAAATTTATTGTTTGAGACAGTCTTGCTCTGTCACCCAGGCTACAGCTCAGTGGCAAGATCTTGGCTTACCGCAACCTCTGCCTCCTGGGTTCAAGTGATTTTCTTGCCTTAGCCTCCCAAGTGGCTGGGATTACAGGCATGCACCACCACACCCGGCTAATTTTTGTATTTTTTGTAGAGATGGGGTTTTGTCTTGTTGGCCAGGCTGGTCTCGAACTCCTGGCCTCATATGAGCCACCCGCCTCGGTCTCCCAGAATGCTGGGATTACAGGTGTGAGCCACCGCACCTGGCCTATTTTCCTAATACTATGATAGCATTAGCAGCATTCTCGATAGATGAGTTGAGGATTATTAATGACTAATGACAAGAACAATAGTGACAATTTATAAAGTACAAGGCCCCATGCTCAGGACAACACTGATATTTCATTTCATCAATCTTGTAAGATGATTTTCCATTATTTCCATTTTTCAGATGAGGCTTGGTAAGTCACATAGCCAAGGAACTGCTCTCAAGTGGAGGAGCCAAGATCTAAATGCAGCCCTTTCTGGCTCTGAAACCTTTGCTTTCCTCACTCCACAGTGCTGACATCCTTGTAGTAGTTTGTTTAGTGCAAAGAAATGTTTGGTTTCCCTGTGTCAAATCTGAGGCTTACATCTGTATTGATGAAGCAGAGGTTTCCAAACAGAACAGGGAACTGAGGTTTGCAGGCATCCTGTCCTCCCTATTCTATATCACGAGATTCAATTCACTAGCTAGTAAAAACGTGTTTTCTATATGTTCAACGAACAGACTGTTTTTCACATTCCCATGCCAAAAAAAGCGAAACTGAGCAAAATCTTGGTTGGTGGGGATAGTGAGACAATTCAGTATGAAAGGACTGTAGAGACTGCATGAGTCTGAACAGTTGTAAAACCATTCCTGCCCTTACACCGACAAAGAGACACGACACTGGGACTTCTTGGAACAAAGGGAATGTGAAACACAGTACCATGTGCTACTGGATGATTGGGTTTAAGATGGCCAAGAACTGACGTCTGCTTACTTTGGGTCTGGAGGGCCTTCACCAAGGGGTTTCATGGACAGCTTGCACAGGGAGCGGAACACAAGGAAGGCATCCTTCTGCAGAACATGGGAGAACCTGGCAGCCACTTGATGTCCTTGTGCATCAGATTCCTAGGATTAGAAACAAACATCGGCAGGGTGTGGTGGCATGTATCTGTAGTCCCAGCTATTCAGGAGGCTGAGGTGGGAGGATCCACTGAGCCCAGGAGGTCAAGGCTGCAGTAAGCCATGATGGCACCGCTGCACTCCAGTCTGGGCAACACAGTGAGATCATATCTCAAAAAATAAAAAGGGAGGGGGGAAAAACAAAAGCATAACTCTTATAAAAAATAAGAAATGTAATCATCTCATGGAAATTCAAATTCTTCTATTTATTTAGCAGGGAGATGAGGTATGTGGGGGAGGGGAAGATAGGACAAAACAGGAGCTATGGAGGAATCATCACAGCAATTCTACAACCTTGTTCCTTGTTCTTCAGAGTTGGTGTGGGTGGTTTAAAATGAAAAATAATAAAAAGTTAAGCTGTAAAAAAAAAAAAACACACAGGCAATTATATTAGCTCGGGGAAGAGAGGTATGTCTAAGAATATTATTGTAGGCCAGCTGCAATGGCTCATGCCTGTAATCCCAACACTTTGGGAGGCCAAGGCGGGCGGATCACAAGGTCAGGAGTTCGAGACCAGTCTGGCCAACATAGTGAAACCCCATCTCTACTAAAAATACAAAAAATTAGCCGGGTGTAGTGGCACACACCTGTAACCCCAGCTACTCAGCAGGCTGGGGAAGGAGAATTGCTTGAACCCAAGAGGCAGAGGTTGCAGTGAGCTGAGATTGTACCACTGCACTCCAGCCCGGGCAACAGTGTGAGACTTTGTCTCAAAAAAAAAACAAAAAACAAAAATAAAAATAAAAAAATAAATAAAAAGCAGGTTGCAACACTGGATACATACTGTATTATTCTATTTAAGTGGAAAAATGTGTGAGATGCAGAAAAATCTAGAAGGATATAAGTGAGATGTTAACAAGGGTAATCTCTGGGTTATCAATGACTTTCCCATACATACTGACTTCTCACTATAGAGAAGGAAAAACAAGTAACTATATATTTTATTTTTCCATAATGAATTATACTATTTTGAGAGAGAAGAAAAGTGGCAGGAATTTAAGTATTTAAAGGTCTGAGTAAACAGGATTTAATAATGATGTTATATACCATGCAACATTAGCACCTTCCAAGAACTGAATGTGCTAAAACAATATCAGCCCAGGACTGTGTGACTAATAAATGAATACGGCTTATTTTACTTGCTTCTTTTGAGAAAAGATTTAATTCTGCATCTTTTGAAAAAGAAAAAATGGCAATGAGTCCACACAGGATATCACCAACATACCAGATTATCTGCTGATGACAAAGACTGCCTGTCATCTGCTATCCCGTTGGTCTGTGAGTTTTCATCTATTCCTGGAGGAATAGCACATTCCTGGCACTCCAGTTCACCTAGAACTCTCTGAGGTTCTGTCAGACCATGCTTTTCCGCTGCTTCTTAAAACACAAGTACAAAGTCATAGCCAAATTAGTACTGTACTTACCCCAAAAGGTTGCCTAACACCAGAAAGAAGTTATTTGTGTAACCTCCCAGCTGTTGCTTTTCCCCCTTTTCCTGTGCCACCAGCCCATGACTGACATAATCCTGGAAAAGGCATGGCCAAAGTGATGCTTAAGCTTCACAAGTTATCTGTTATCCACAGCCCCACTGCCAGGGCCACAACAATATACAATTCTCTTCAGGTCAATGGTGACTCCAGAATTGTGGAATGCAGCTGTCCTGCCCACCCATCCCCATTCATTTTTGAAAAAGATTAGAAGCAGCTAAACCTGAAAAGTATAGATTTTTTAAAAGTACCATTAATAAAAGAATTAGAGAAGAGCCAGTTATGACAGAAAACCTTAGTCACAGAGAAAAAATGTAAACCTGGGCTTCCTGGCAGCCATGTGAAAAAGGGAAAGAATTAAAGAATGAAATAGATTTCATCATTCAACAAAGGAAAGCATATCTGATGATCGGCAGAGCAATGAAACTCTAAGAAAAATTTATAATGTGGTTCTTTATATACAAAAGGGACATGAAACAACTTAATGAGAACAATTTTCAGTAACAGCTTTTACAAAACATATTTCATTCAACAAATATTAAGTGCCTATTATGTGCCAGGCTCTGCAGTAGTGGCTTGAGGGCACAAAGTAAATAAGACAAACATTCATTATGTGATGACTTCTTGTATAGACCCCAGAAACAAACCTAAAGGTATGAAAGAAAATATTTCTATTTTACAGGCATTCTGTAAGAAGTAACAATACAATATGTATACAGCTTTGTGGTACCTTGACAAAAAGATAGGGCTTAGAAAAGTAGCTTTTAAATCTTGACCTCTGTAAGAAATTAATTTTTGAAATTATATCCCAGTACAGACACATGCACATAAACTGAAACACATTTAATGAAACAATACTTAACGTTATATGTGATGCAGTCAGATAATTTGTACTCTATATATCATTTTAGTCCCTTTCATTAAAAAAAATGCTGATTATAACCAACTAACATCTTGATGTCTGGACCAATTAATGGTTTATTGGCACTGGAACCAAGTGTTCAGCATACAGCCACTGACCTGAGATTTTAGGCAGAAACAAAGAAAAAAACATCATCTAATAGTCATTCTGAGCTATACAAGTTTAATTCCACTGAAACTATACCATGAGGCAGTTATGAATGAAG
The DNA here is from genome assembly GCF_049354715.1 of Callithrix jacchus. NCBI lineage: Eukaryota > Metazoa > Chordata > Mammalia > Primates > Cebidae > Callithrix > Callithrix jacchus. Next base: position 44,053,627 of record NC_133506.1, on the reverse strand, counting down.
CCTAACTAACTAAAGCTTCCCTGTACACCTGGTACCTGTTGACATGTGGACTGTCCCCTTGACACAACAATGGCTGGCCATGAAAACTCAGCTGCAATGGACATGGATCTCAGGGCTCATGGCCTACTCCTAGAAAAACCTGGATACCCCCTAATCTATAAGGCAGATGGAATGGCCCTCTAGGTCTCTATGTGGAGCATCTAAGCCTAATACTGTCAGACTATGTTTCTCAAACTCAACCCAAATGAGAATAAAATGAGTCAGTAAAAACAAGTCATTTTTGAATCCCATATAAAAGATGGGCATACGTGGGAAGATTCAGTTTCCATGAGCTCCACAAGTTCTTGGGGCAGGGAAGTCAGGAAACTTCACACTATAATATTTTGCTGAGGACTTTTTGGAGGAATGAGAGAAGAGGAAAGGCTAGGTTGTCCTTGGTTTTTACCTTTAACAGCAGAGGTGACTACATCTTCCAAGATATCCTTCACCACCTCCTGGGCTCCATCATCAGTCCCTATACACACACCCAAATACAAAACACACATAAGCATTTCCAGGAAAAACAAAGAAAGACAGGGAAGGAGATTACGGAGAGATGCATTTCAGAAGGCAAGGGTACAAACAAGTTCTCCCAAAGGCCAAATCTGATTGTGCCAATGGAGGACAATTGCCTTGAAATCAGGAAACTTAGGCAGCATCTGTTCTGCTTTTGAGGTTCCCTTTGTGGAGCACTAAAATCCCACTGGCTTGTACGCTCTTCCTTCCTAAGTCCCAGTGGCTTGGCCCAGGGCCCTTCCCACCACTCCCAACTTGGAGGCAGGAGCTCGATTTTAATCAGCCTAGGGTTCCTGGCAGAACAAAAGATGGAGCTTCCTCTTGTGCCTTAGCCTCAGGGCCCAACGACTTGCCTTCTGCTGCTTCGCCTTCCCACACTGGAAACCCAGAATTTGGCATGAGATTTCCAATGTGATAGTTGAGGATTTACTAAACTTTTATGAAATTATTCTGTAAAATGTTAACATTTAAGCAGAAGAGGTTCAGTATCTCTCTCTTTTTTTTTTTTTTCAGAATACTAGTTCTGGGAAAGAGTTTATATAAAGTAAACAGCTCTTGGCTAGATGTTCAGAAGTAAACATCACTCTTCTTTTTTTTTTGTTTAAAGACAGGGTTTTGCTCTTGTCTAGGCTGGAGTGCAATGGCACCATCCTAGCTCACTGCAACTTCTGCCTCCTTGGCTCAAGCAAGCAATCCTCCTGCCCCATCATGCCCGGCTAACTTTTGTAGTTTTAGTAGAGATAAAGTTTCACTATGCTGCCTAGGCTGGTCTTAAATTCCTGAGTTCAAGTGATCCACCCACCATGGCCTCCCAAAGTGCTGGGATTACGAGCATGAGCCACTGCACCTGGCCTAGCATTACTCATTTATAAAACATCATTTTGACCAAAAAAGGCAATCACCTTAAAAAAGCAAAACCAAAATAACCCTCTGACTACGTATTAATGAGGATTTTCAACCCAACCACCATTTTTATGAGTTCTATGCTTGATATATAAGGTCCTGGAGGGCAGTGCTAAGTATTTTCATTTCCATTGAGCACTTAATACCCTGGAACTATCTACATGGCAAAGTAAATTTGTGTGGAAAATATTGATGTTACAAATTTTTCCTAGGAGGCAAAGGGTACTTGAAATTAGAAAACCCCAGAAACAGTCACAATCTGCTAAACTCACTTCTTCATCTAAAAAGGATGATTTAGACTGTATCACTGTTACTCAAACTTCATCATTCTCAAACCACCTTCATAATTTTTGCCACATTCATGCACCACTATATTATTATATATTATTACGTATTTTAAATATACTGTCATGTACCACATAACAATGTTTGGTAAATGAGGAACCACACATATAATAGCAGTCCCGGAAAATTACAAATGGAGCTGAAAAATTCCTACCACCTAGTGACATCATAGCTGTCGTTATGTCACAGCACAACTTATTACTTATATTTGTGGTGATGCTGGTGTGAACAAACCTACTCTGCTACCAGTCATATAAAAGCACAGAACATGCAATTCTATACAGTACATAATGGCAATGGTAATAAACGACCATGTTATTAGTTTATGTATTTATTGTAACATACTTTTTTTGAGAGAGAGTCTCAGTCTGTTGCCCAGGCTGGAGTGCAGTGACACAATCTTGGCTCACTGCAACCTCCACCTCTGAGGCTCAAGCAATTTTCCAGACTCAGACTCCCGAGTAACTGGGATTAGAGGTGTCTGCCACCACACCCAGCTAATTTTTGTATTTTTAGTAGAGATGAGGTTTCACCATACTGGCCAGGCTGGTCTCAAACTCCTGACCTCAAGTGATCTACCTCAAGTGATCTACCCACCTTCGGTCTCCCAAACTGTTGAGATTACAGGCATGAGCCACCATGCTCAGCCTATACTATACTTTTTATTGTCACTGCCTTCTATTTATTTAGAAAAGAAGTTGTTCACAGTAAAAAAAAAAAAAAAAAAAAAAAAATGTCTCAGGCAGGGCGGGACACAGTGGCTCACACCAGTAATCCCAGCACTTTGGGAGGCCAAGGTGGGTGGATCACAAGGTCAGGAAATCGAGACCATCCTGGCCAAGATGGTGAAACCCCGTCTTTATTAAAAATACAAAAATTAGCTGGCCAAAGTGACGCGTGCCTATAATCTCAGGTACTCAGTAGGCTGAGGCAGTAGAATTGCTTGAACCTGGGAGGCAGAGGTTGCAGTGAGCTGAAATGGCACCACTGTACTCCAGCCTGGCAACAGAACGAGACTTTGTCTCCAAAAAAAAGGTCTGAGGCAGGTTCAGGAAGCATTCAAGAAGTAAGTATTGTTATTATAGGAGACACCAACTCCATGTGTGTTACTGCCCCTGAAGAGCTTCCAGGGGACAAGATGTGGAGGTGGAAGACAGTGATATGAATGATCCTGACCCTGGATTAGGCCCAGGCTAATCCATTTTGTGGCTTAGTTTAAAAAAAAAAGAAAAACTTTTTTAAAGTTTTAAAAACCTAAAATTTAAGAAATAGAAAAAGTTATAGAGTAAGAATATAAAGAAAAAATATTTTTGTACAGCTGCACAATGTGTTTGTTTTAAACCATGTGCTATTACAAGAGTTAAAAAGTTAAAAAAAATAAAGTTTATAAAGTAAAAATGTTAGAAGAAGCTAAAATTAATTTATTATTGAAGAAAGAAAATTATTTTTATAGGCTAGGCACAGTGCCTTATGCCTATAATCCCAATACTTTGGGAGACCAAGGCGGGTAGATCACCTGAGGTTAGAAGTTTGAGACCAGCCTGGTCAACATCGTGAAACTCGGTCTCTACCAAAAATACAAAAATTAACTGGGTGTGGTAGCGGGCACCTGTAATTCCAGTTACTCAGAAGGCTGAGCCAGGAGAATCACTCTGTCCTGAAGCAAAATAAGGGAGCCACCTTGAATAGGTTCACATAGGGGAAGCCTTGCTGCCATTCCCTCCCTAACCAGCTAGAGAACCACCTAACTCACATCCTTCCTAACAGATCCTGAATTTTGTTTTGGGAGGGAATATGCCTACATTTCCCAGCCTTTCTTGCAGAAAGGGTGATCATGTGATGAAGTTATACCAATGAAGGGTAAGCATAAGTTATCAAGGGTGATAACTACTTCCAGAAAACTCCTCTTTAGAAAGGGGAGTGACTCAGCTGGCAGAGTTCTTTAGTCATACCTCTCCCTTTCTTCCTACTTGGAACAACAACAGGATCCTGAGCCATAAGACGACCTTAAAGATAGAAGTCATATGCTAAGAATAATGGGGAAAAAAATGGGAGGAGTCTGAGATAGGCCTACCCACATCCAGTTAAGTAGGGTGCATGGGAGATGGTAGGGTGGTAAGAATCAACAAACTGAGGGTATATGTGTCCAGCACTGTTCCAGGCATTTGGAACATATCACCATCTAAAACAAAGATCCTGGTCAGGTGCAGTGGCTCACACATGTAATCCCAGCACTCTGGGAGGCTGAGGTGAGTGGATCACCTGAGGTCAGGAGTTCAAGACCATCTTGGCCAACATGGTGAAACCTGTTTCTACTAAAAAATACAAAATTAGCCAGAAGTGGTGGCATGCGCCTGTGGTCCCAGCTACTCAGGAAGCTGAGGCAGGAGAATCACTTGACCCCCTGGGAGGTGGAGGTTGCACTGAGCCAAGATCTCACTACTGCACTGCAGCCTGAGCAACAGAATAAGACTCTGTCTCAAATAAAAGGTGAGGTAAGAAATCCACAAACACATAGGTAATTTTACAGAGAATTTATATAAATGTCTTAGGATTCTGACTTTTAACTCCCAACATCAGACATCAGTGTGCTGGAACAAAACATCAGCGTGCTGATATCTGGTGTTGGGAGTTAAAAGTCAGAATCCTGAAAACAAACTTTGACTCCTGGCCTCAAGTGATCTGGCTGCCTTGGCCTCCCAAAGTGCTAGGATTGGAGGCTTGAGCCACCACACCCAGCAGCCTCAGGTATTTCTTCATAACAATGCAAGAACAGACTAATACAGATGCTCAGGCCTATTGGTAAATTCTCTTCATCTACACAAATAACATGGGAGGCAAATTATCCCAGGAAGGCTGTGGGGGTTCCCAGTTAATTAAACTGAAAAACATTATGTTGAATGCCGAGTTAGCAGCACAATGAGTGTCTATGTGATGGTGATTACTGAAGGACAGTCTGTGGGAGAGCCCCACGGTTGTGTCCAACATCCACATACTTTAGTAACATACAAAAATAATAGCCACAGAGGCACTAGAGCTCAGGCCTCTCACTGGGCCTTGATGCCTGGACTCTAGGCCTGGGCACTGTCTCCCTTGCTCCCTTGTCTGCCTTGCTCAACTCCCTTGCCTGGAGGACCTGTTCTTTCTTGTTTATTTGAGATGGCGTCTCGCTATCGCCCAGGCTGGAGTGCAATGGCATGATCTCGGCTCACTGCAACCTCCACCTCTCGGGTTCGAGCAATTCTCCTGCCTCAGCCTCCTGAGTAGCTGGGATTGCAGGCACTCTCTTGAATCAGCCTCCTGAGTAGCTGAGATTACAGGTGCCCACCACCACGCACGGCTAATAGTTTCTCATTTTTAGTAAAGACGGGGTTTCACTATATTGGCCAGGCTGGTCTCAAACTCCTGACCTCATGATCCACATGCCTCGGCCTCCCAAAGTGCTGGGATTACAGATGTGAGCCACTGCGCCTGGCCAAGACCTGTTCTTTCTTTAGAGCCTAGTCCCGAGAACTGGAAGTCATTTACTCTTTTAAGATTGATTGACTGATTTGGGGTGTTTATTTAGAGACAGGGTCTTGCTTCGCTGCCCAGGATGGAGCACAGTGGGCTATTCATGGACACACTGAGGCATCAAACTCCTGGCCTCAAATGATCCTCTTGCCTCAGCCTCCCAAGTAGCTGGGAATACAGGTGTGTGTGCCATGGCACCCAGCCCCCTTGCTCTTTTGAAAGGTAACAGCACACCTCCATTCTGACCCCCTATTTGCAGGTCTGGGGTTTGCTTCTCCTAGGCAATCTGATTCCCATGTTCCTGGGAAAGTCTCATGGGATGCACCAAGTATTGGCCACAAAATCCACAGCAACATGCTAACTGCAAATTATTTTCTCTTTGTTAGAGCAGAACTTCAAGTTACTGTGTTTCTGCAAAATTATATTCTAGCAACGTTTTCTCCTCCTTCAAAAAATGTATTTGCTGAATGTCTGCTGTATGTGCCAGGCACCATTTTAGGTGTTGGGAATATGGTGGTGAGCAGGGCAGCCTAAGCTTCAGACCAGGAACAATTGAACAGAACCCTTCAGTAATTTCAGGTATTGGTAAATGCTATGAAAAAAATAAAAGATAATGAGACAGATGTGATGAGGAGCTACAGAAGTTGATCAGGGAAGCCTCTCTCAAGTCTCAACTGAGAGACCTGAAGATACAGGGGGTTCAGAGGCAGGGAAGAGACAGTAAGTGCAAAGGCACTGAGGCAGAAACAAGCACAGCCTTTCAATAACCAGAAAGGGCACCTCTGCATTGTGTAGCAAAAAAGAGAAAGAGAGGTATAAGCTATGAGGACCAGGCATGGTTTTCAGTCAGAATGGGGCAGGATGGGGAATTACTAAAGGGGCTTGAGCATGGGTCAAGATCTAATTCATGCTTTTGAGAGATCACTGTGGCTCCTGTACAGAAAAGGCTAAAGTGGAAGCAGTTTTATGCAGCTCAGAGAGACTTGGTTTTATATCTGCACAGCTATGCTTATTACAGTGTATTTAAATATTAATATTTATTAACTGTTCACAGCTTAACAAGGGTTACAGTAAAAACCTGATCCTTGCCCTAGAGAGTTAGAAAGGCAAAGATGATGACAGATACAAAGGGCGGGCTGGGGGGTTCTGAGCACCTTCCTGAGGACCCTCAACAGCAGGAGTAAGTAGATGGCAACTCTGTGCTCACCCTGAGACAAACACCATTCTTGGTGGCAATTTTTTCTTTTGTGCTTTCCTTGAATAAATGAATACCAAACAACATTCCAGCAACAACACCTGGTCTGTTCTCATGTATGTCAAGCAGTCTGGAAAATTAAAAGGAATAAAATCTGCTCAAATATGTGCACTTCAGTAGGGTACATACTAGCAACAGAAATCACTATCAGTAATGTGGCTGAAGAAGCGATGAGATCAATTATGAAGACAGGTCAGATATATTGTGTAGAACAACCTGCTTGAGCGAAGAAGCATTTGACAGAATCACTTGGGAAAGGAAATTCCTGAGAAAATAATTTTGGATCTGGTTCCTACAAACTGCTCAGGGAGAGATATGAACAGTCAGAAGTATCATCTTATAACAACTCAATCCATTATTTCATTTCATTTAGATTAAGAATATAATCAGGTGTGGGATAGTCTCTCACTTAAAAACCCAACGAAAACCAGTGATACACATGTATCACTTCTTCACAAGAAGAAGAAAACAAAGCTATCTGTCCATCTGTCTATCCACCTGCTACCTTCTTGCTCCTTCCACAGATATCTGTGAGTGGCTACTAACTGCCAGGTACTGGGCAAGGCATGGATATCCAGTGTAGACATGAGAATCAAAGCCTTTGTGCTCCTGTGGACAGACACTGAGTGACTAATCACCCAATCAATTAACTACTGGGAGCAAAGTGTCCCAACCTGAACCTACTGCACTGAGACTGACATGAAGAAGTAGTAGCTAGATACATCCCAGCACTATTTAGAGAAAACAGCACAGCTGACAACAGGACACTTGACATCATGCCTCGCTGATTGTGTTCCCTAAGAGAAAAGCAATGGGAAAGGCCCAGAAAGAGACAAGCTGTTATCAGAGGTTCCCTTCATATGTTATGACATATGCTTCTTCTGCCCCTCACAGAGGCTGATTCCCTCTCACACTTGGAAAAAGACCATATCAGTCCGTACCTGACAGCAATGAGCCTCCTTCTCTGGGCGTGTCTCCATTTTCTGTGCTTACTTTTCCAGAATCACTCCTGGCATGTTCACCATCGGTTAAATCTGTTTTTTCGGGAGTTGTTGGTTTGCTTTGTGCCTGGCTGTGCTTCAAATGAACGAACTTTGGGGATACTGCTGCAGCTTGGATAACAGGAGACTGGGGTTTCGACTGGATTGGTTTTTCCAGTTCTCTGGCCTCTTGCAACTAAAAGGCAACAAAAAAGGGATACAATTTAAATAGTCTCAGCATTTTGGTAAGGAATAAAAATTATGCCAGCCTATTGCTTAAAAAATTTCCTGGGCTGGGTACAGTGGCTAACACCTGTAATTCCAGCACTTTGGGAGGCTGAGGCAACAGGAATGCTTGAGCCCAGGAGATCGAGACCAGCCTGGGCAACATGGTGAAACTCTCTCTCTACAGAAAACAAAAAAAACTAGCTGTGTGTGGTGGCACATGCCTGTAGTTCAAGCTACTTAGGAGGTTGAGGTGAGAAGATTACTTGAGCTGGGGAGGTCAAGCCTGCAGTGAGCCATGATCATGCCACTGCACTCCAGCCTGGGCAACAGAACAAGACTCTACCCCCCCCCACCAAAAAAAAACAAAAACAAAAACTTCCAGCCACAAGGATAACATACTTAAAAGGAAATAAATTCCTTTGACAAACTCCAAAAAATTCTGAATACAAATTTCAAAACCTGTATTAGTTTCTCTGATTTTTAAAGCAAGAACAAAAGTACAGCATAGAGAATGCACAGGAAGAAGGGGTAACTTTAAAATGCTAGTGAATCTTCACAGGTACCAAGGTCACACATGAAAGAGTTCAGAGAGCAATGATGTCTTGCCCCCAGCACATAAGAGCTGCTACTCACCACTTGGTTTTCCATGCGGGTGAAAATGACGTTGAGCATCTGAGTAAGGGTAGCCTTGGCAGTGGTTTGATTGATGAGATTTTTGCTGGCCAAATAGATATTGTAACATGTCCTCACTGTCTGAAGGATAGTACCCTCATGAATTTCAATGTGTGGGGAAGTCACTGCCGTCAGTAGAGCCTAAAACAGAAATCCACGACCTTCACCATCAGGAAAGCACGCCACCATCCTGCCCTCCCATGGCCACAATTTTCTAGAGGGTCTGGTTTTGTTTTTCTTTTGTGTTGTTTTTTTTAAAAATAAATTTTAAGATGGCTCTGCAAATTAAACTGGATGATTATTATCAAGAGCGAACTTCAATGGCTGTTAGTTTAAAAACAATGAACAGTTCTATGAAATCCAAATTATTTGAAACAATTAAATTGTTGAAGCAGGCTTTCTACTGGCTCACTTTCTAAAAATCCAAACTTCTGGCTAGGCAGGGTGGCTCACTTGAGGTCAGGAGTTTAACATAAGCCTGGCCAACATGGGGAAACCCCATCTCTTTTAAAAATACATAAATAATCCAGGAGTGGTGGTGCATGCCTGCAGTCCCAGCTACTCGAAAGGCTGAGGAACAAGAATTGCTTGAACCTGGGAGGCAGAGGTTGCAGTGAGCCAAGATTGCACCACTGCACTCCAGCCTGGATGACAGAGCAAGACTATGTCTCAAAAAAACAAAAACAAAAACAAGCCAAACTTCTGGATGTTAATACCTCAGGACATATAACACTCAAATGTGATCTCACCCAGATTTTTCAGGAAATACATGTTTCGGTGGTGTCTGGTTTCCCAATTTCCTGGCAGCTTTTCAAGAAAGCTTTAAGAAAGGTTTACTTAGCATGAAGCCCTCCCCTCATAATGCTAATAGTTTCAGGACTTAAGATTTGGAAACTTGGCCACACCCATCCTGATCCTGTTCTCAAACAAGCAGAAGGTACCATCCTGTGCCAAACCATTCTTGGCAGCAGAAATCGAACAGGGAAGTAGGACAGGGGCAAGTCAAAGATAAGAATATCAGCAAAGACCCGCTGAGAAATCCAGACTGGGAATCCAAGGTTAACCAGAGGATTTCAAGATGATTTAATTCACAAGCAAATTGTTTACTTTGAAAACATACCTGGTTCCATTTTTCTTGTCTCAGTCCATGCTAATTAATTCTGACACCTAACAAAAGATCTAAATGATGCTTAAATCTTTCTGTTCCAGCTCAGCACCACCTGAGACAACTAATACATGGTAAATTAGAAATCCAGATTTCCAAGGGGACTTGCTTTCTAATTTAAAAACCAGATAGAAAAACAAATAGATATACCTTAATTATTTGTAACTGAACCCCTTCATCGGTCTGAGGGCCCTGAAAACAACTGCAAATGGTTTCAACAATTCTGTCGATCAGTCGTTTCCCAGGTGCTCCACTGTCAGGGGCATTGCCAGTGATGTGCCCATATGCGATGAGTTTCTAAAAAGAGAAAGAATGGAGATTACAAATTTCTTCTTGGCCAGGACTGAGGCCTTCCGTGGCAGCACAAGACAGCAAAAGACAGGCACTTTCAGTTCCTACAGAGTCCTCTGCTCCCCAGGAGCCAGGCAGGCATAACCACCGTAACCATTCTGTGACTGCAACGTTCTTCCTGTCTCCTGACAGCAAAAGATGCCTGTGATGGTGATATAGTAGCCGAAGAAAAATGCAAGGTATAGGGCACTCCCCAGTACGCATCTCTGCAACGCTGAGGAATTACAAGCTATACATACTCATGGCAGAGAGAAGATCAGTGGTTGTCCAGAGTCGCGGGTCGGGGTAGGGAGACATAGGGAGTGATTGTTAATGACAACATAAAAAGAGTCTACTTAGGTTGTGGTAATGGTTGCACAACTCTGTCAATAAACTAAAAATCACTAAAGTGTGTGTGTGTTTGAGACAGGGTCTCACTCTGTCACCCAGGCTGGAATGAAGTGGTACAGTCACGGCTCACTCAAACCTCAACCTCCCAGGCTCAAGCAATCCTCCTACCACAGCTTCTTGAGTAGCTGGGACCATGGGCACATGCCACCATGCTAGGTTAATTTTTCTTTATTCTTTGTAGAGACAGGGTCTTCCTATGTTGCTCAGGCTGATCCCAAACTCTTGGGATCAAGTGATCCTCCTACCTGTAATCCCAAAGTATTGGGATTACAGATGTGAGCCACTGTGCCTGGCTTGAATTATACTTTGATCCGCCCATCTCAGCCTCCCAAAGTGCTGGGATTACAGGTGTGAGCCACCACACCCAGCAGAATTATACTTTAAATGAATGAATTGTATGCATGTTAATTTTATCTCAAAAAGCTGTTAAAATTATATATAAATATGTATTTTCTTTCAATGGAAAGCTACCCAAGAAATTAAGAACATGGTTTGCTTGAGGGAGGAGAACTAAGCAGCTGTGAGCTGCGGTAGAACTAAGACACTCTGTAGTACATCTTTTCATTTATTTTCAATGTTGAATTGCGTCAGTGTATTTTCTATTCCAAAAATCCAAGTTAAAACTTGATCTGCATAAAAATAACTGCATTTCACACTTATATCAGCAAATAGTGTGTGTCGCCCACAAGTGGCTGCTTGGGCCCTGCCCTCTCTGAGAGGTTATAGATTGGTCTGTGCCACCTCACCCATGACCGGGATATCAGCATGGAGGACAGAGCTGGAAGGAACCTCAAACATCAGCAGCAGGACAATTTCTATGTCTGGCTGGGAAACAAAATCACCCAAGGAAGCTCACTAAAAACACAGGTTCCTGGACCTCAACCCAGACATACTGAAGCAGAACTTCTGGGTGGAGCCCAGGAATCAGTGCTTTTCTCCAAGCTATCCAGGTTATATTGATGGTTGATCAGATAAAAGAATCAGTCATCTGGCACGTATACATATGAACTCTATGGCATTCTCTGCCTCCAGTGACTTGGTGAAGACTCCTACAACTGCTGTTCTTTCTCCATTTTGGCTTCTAGCTGGTTACATTCTTGCTTCTGCCCATACCAGGTGGACTCAGGTTCCTGGGTTATCTATAGAGCAGTCACCACTGCAGGAGGAAGGCTGGCCACTATACAGAAATCTAATGCTGTTTCTCAATGGCTTTTCCCCTTCCTTAGCTATTGAAGTGTCACCACTCAATAAGCAGAAAGAAAAACTGATTGAGAAAGTGGCTGAGAGTAGAAATGTAATACTACTGGATGGAGTGACTGAAGGAGCAGGAGAGAGGCCTGAACATACTCTGCTCCTCCAGTCCAACCCCTAAATCTCCAGGTAGGAGGTGTGGCCTGTGAAGGCAAGTCCATGTGCCCTTTACCTCACCCGCAGGCTTCTTAGGAGGGCAGGGCTGTCGACCTGGAAAATGAGCTGTGGTTCTGACATTGCTTGCTCTTACATCTAATGGACTCAAGTCTGTTTTGTGCATTGGATTGCAAGTGGGATGGTCTAGGAACTCCTCAAATGTGAATGCTGAAAAGTAGGCTCCATAAAATCCAATACCGATGCCACAAAGCAAGCTTGTCTTTCATACTTTAACTCAAGTATGAAAAGGACAGAAAGTATCCTGTCCTCTATAGACTCCCTTCAAATCAGAAAGGGTTTTAAGTATGACTTTCCCCCTCATCTGTGCAGTGAGACAAGGCTGGGAGAAAGCAGAGTTCCTGTATCCTGTGGATCTTTCTGGTTCTGCTTTCGCATCTTTCTCTGTGACAGTCCCCGTTCTGGGCACTGTGGATAACTGTGTAAGTACTATTTTTCTCAGAGTCTATATCTCCAGGGAGGTGCATCAAAGCTCAAAGTCCTAACTGGGACCTACAGGGTTGTGTGTGAGTTGTAGACATTGCCCCCATCTCCCACTATCTCCCAGGTCGATGTCCCCACCTTGTTCCTTGCTGAGGGGTGGAAAGAGAGACAGGGAGGCACGGCTCTGGGCAGCTGGTCCACTGATACATGTGCTGGGGCTTGCACAGGGACAATTCTGGCATGGAAGGGAAGATGATGACAATATAATACACTATAACAGGACTTTATAGGACTCACTGCACAAAGGAAAATGCTATGTGGTTGGTTTCTTGGCATAGAATAGGACATACTTAGTAATGAACAGAAGTGACAAAGATTCCCTGTCTTCCCTTCCTGCAGCATACTTCCCCACAACCAGGGCTCAGTGTAAGGAGGGTTAGGGTCAGTCTTCTCTAAGCTAGTAGGTGGTCTCCAAGTTCTTCTGGTCACGTCAATAACATTTTTTTTTTTTTTTGAGACAGGGTCTCACATCTTACTCTGTTACCCAGGCCTGCAGTGCAGTGGCATGATCACGCTCAATATAACCTCTACTTCCCCTTACTCCAAAGTAAGTAAGCTATATTACAAGTTATCCACCAACACGAATGAATATATTTCATACAAATTAAGTCTTCTACCTCACTGGTCTCCATTCTGAAGTTAGTTCTATTTATTTGGCCTCAGTGACAGGAATCCAAAGAGACACCTCTGACCAGAGAAACTGCAGCATGTCTCCAAGGAGCCTTGTACAGAGATGTTCACTGGAACCTGTGTGTGAATGCGTCTGTACAAGGGAGCGATAGGTGAAATGGTGGCATAACACATCATATACTAGTCAAAAGAAATGCACCAGATCTACATGGAGCAATAGAGCTAGAGCTTAATAATGGTGTTGAATGCAAAAAGCTGCAGAGAAACTTGTACAAGTGAATCATTAATTAAAAAAAAAAGAGAGAAGGAAGAATGTTATATACCTAAACAGGCAATAGGACTTGAGGCTGGTGGCCCAAGGAAACTTCCTTTCATCTATAAAGTTCAAAAACTTTTAACAGAGAATGTAGTCATGTACAACTCATATAATTAAAAATTGGTTTTTCAATGTACATTTAAAAAAAATCTACACATTTTCTGGAAGCGCTGAAAGATCATGTTTGCGGTATAAACAGGGCAGCTTAGATTAGTGGTTTCCTACAGCCTTATATATATACTTTAATAACAGTAACACGTGTAAGTAGGTTTTTTTTTTTTTTTTTTTTTTTTGTAGAAATGAGGTCTCCCTATGTTGCTCAAGCTGGTCTTGAACTCCTGGGCTCAAGTAATCCTTCCACCTTGGCCTCCCAAAGCACTGGGATTACAGGTGTGAACCATCATGCCCAACCCATAACTTTATTTTTTGGAGGCAGAGTCTTGCTCTGTCATCCAGGCTAGAGCGCAGTGGCACAATCCTGGCTCACTGCAACCTCCACCTCCTGGGTTCAAGTGATTCTCCTGCCTCAGCCTCCTCCCGAGTAGCTGGGATTATAGTACGTGCTACCACACCCGGCTAATTTTTTGTATTTTTAACAGAGATGGGGGTCTCACCAAGTTGCCCAGGCTGGTCTTGAACTCCTGAGTGCAGGCAATCCACCTGTCTTGGCCTCCCAAAGTGCTAGGATTACAGGTGTGAGATACCACACCCATACCCAACCTACAATTTTAAATTAAAGCAATATGAATATATTGGGACAATATCCTCAAAAATGTTTTTAATTATTCACTTGAGGCCAGGAGTTCAAGACCAGCCTGAACAACAAAGCAAGACCCTGGTCTCTACAAAAAGTAAAAAAAATAATTAGTTGGGTGTGGTGGCGTACTCCTGTAGTCCCAGCTACGTGGGAGGACTGCGTAAGTCCAGGAGTTTGAGGCTGCAGTGAGCTATGATCAAGCCACTGCACTCTAGCTTGGGCGACAGAGTGAGACCTGTCTCTTAAAAAAAGAAAGAAAACTGGCTGGGCACAGTGGTTCATGCCTGTAATCCTGTAATCCCAACACTCTGGGAGGCTGAGGTGGGCTTAAGCCCAGGAGTTCAGGATCAGCCTGGACAACATGGCAAAACCCTGTCTTAATAAGAAATAGAAAAATTAGCCTATGGTCCCAGCTACCTGGGAGGCTGAGGTGGAAGGATCACCTGAGGCTGGGGAAGTTGAGGTTATACTGAGCGTGATCATGCCACTGCACTGCAGGCCTGGGTGACAGAGTGAGATGTGAGACCCTGTCTCAAAAAAAAAAAAAAAAATTACTGACGTGATCAAAAAAACTTGGAGACCACCTACTAGCTTAGAGAAGACTGACCCTAACCCTCCTTACACTGAGCCCTGGTTGTGGGGAAGTATGCTGCAGGAAGGGAAGACAGGGAATCTTTGTCACTTGATAGAAACAAGCTGCAGGGGAAGTCTCTAGGTTTCTCCCAGTGGGGAAGGAGCTTGAGCTAACTGTGCCTATGGCAAATCAATCCCAAAGAACCTTTGCCACTCCTAACGCTGCACCAAGCTCAAAGAATGGCAGGGCACAGCATGAACGTGTCTGCAGCTGGTTTCGATTCTGCCCAAATCAAACTTTACTCCCAGATGCTGGCCTTCCACCTCTAAGACAGAGGTTACCTCACCCACACTGGGAAAAGCCAGTCCAACAGGCTTGGCAAGGGCAGCCACCAAGGGAAAGTACATTTTTTTCCATTCAGCAGTCCAGGGAGCACCCAGTCACTTTCTCATGTCATAAAAAAGATGAGACATTTTACATACTAAACAAAGAAATCCTACTGTACCTATTACATCTCAGAGAACCTATTACATCTCAGAGAACCTATTACGTCTCAGAGAACTTCCATTCCTTTGTGTGTGTGTGTGGTTTTTTTTTTTTTTAAGACAGGGTCTTGCTTTGTCACTCAGGCTGGAGTTAGGTGTCACCATCATGGGTCACTGCAGCCTCAACCTCGTGGGCCCAAGCAATCCTGTCTCTGCTTCTGAGTAACTGGAACTAAAGGTATGTACCAATATGCCCAGCTAACTTTTTATTTTTACTTTTTGTAGAGATGAGGGTCTCACTGTATTGCCCAGCCTAGTCTCAAACACCTGGCCTCAAGTGATCTTCCTGCCTCAAAGTGCTGGGATTATAGGAGTAAGCTACTGCACCAAGCCAGAACTTCCATTCTAAAAAGAGAGATAACCATATCCCATAAGACTCAAGAATGTAGTAAAGCAGGGTGTCAGTGTTTCCCTTTGAAATCATACTCAGGTACAAGGAGTTCCAGAAACAAACTATTTCTGTTATTAAAGAGGCCAGAGCCACACGGTTACAGTTAAGAGCAGCAAACTTTTTCGATAAAGGGTCATATACTAAATCTTTAGGCTCTGTAGGTTATTTGGTCTCCATTACAGCTACTCAGCTAGGTCACAGTAGCAGGAAGGCAGTCATAGATAATTCATAAATGAATAGGCATGGCTGCTGCTATGGACTGAGAGTTTGTGTACCCCTAAAATTCATATATTGAAGCTTTAACCCTGTCATGTGATGGTATTAGGAGGTTGGGCGTCTGGGAAGTAATCGGACGTAGATGCAGTCATAAGGGTAGGGTCCTCAGGACAGGATCAGCACCCTATAAGAAACCAGAGACCTAGCTCTCTCTCCATGACAAGTGAGAACACAGCTTTTTGCAGCCAGAGAGAGGGTACCCTCACCAGGAACCGAATCAGCCAGTACCTTGATCTTATGTCCCCAGCTTTCAAAACTGTAAGAAATAAATGTCTGTTGTTGAAGATAGCCAGTCTATGATATTCTGTTCAGCAGCCCAAGCAGACTAAAACAGCTGTGTTCCAGTAAAACTTTATTTGCAAAAGCAGGTGGTAGGCCAGATTTGGCTCATGGGCCAAAGCTGATGATCCCTGGTTAAGAACGCAGACACGGAGTCAAGAAGTCCTAGAAACCCGGCTGGGCACAGTGGCTCATGTTTGTAATCCCAAAACTTTGGAAGGCCTAGGTGGGAGGATCACTTGAGCTCAGGAGTTTGAGACCAGCCTGGGCAACTTGGTGAAACTCTGTCTCTATAAAAAATACAAAAAGGAAGTTATCTGGGTGCATGCCTGTGGTCCCAGCTACTTGGGAGGCTGAGATCGGAGAATTACTTGAGCCCAGGGACAATCACTTGACGTTGCAGTGAGCCACGATCTTGCCATTGCACTCCAGCCTACCTTGGACTGGGCAGGTCACTTCATTCCCTAAGCCTTGGTTTCCTTGATTCTAAAATGAGGACAACAGTAAGTACCTCAGAGGGCTGTCGAGGGGACTACACATGGTACGGTGGATGAAGCATGCAGGGCCCACCACAGGCTAAGAGGTCAATGCAAGTCAGCCACTGTTCTCAGTACATCAGTTACATTAATTATCAGCACTCCTTTCAAAACAAAACCTTAACATGGAGAGAGAACAACTAAAATTCAACTTCTGCCAAATTTCCTCATAACACGTTCACAGTAAAAAATATTTTAGGATAGAAGCAGGACTGAAGCCTGCCATTTAACAATTCTTGGCTCACTGTATGTCTCACAAAGGACAATCTACAGAATTATATCGAATAACAAAATAGTTTTGCATTTGGAAGAGCTGCTTCTGTGAAGAAACTCTCTTCAATTCTCAAGTACACATAACAAAGAAGAGAGATTAACAGAGTAAATATTAGACCAGAGACACCAAAAATATGGCACGCCTACTGCCACTTTGCAGTCCTGTGTCTTGGTAGATGAAACCAGTCAAGAGCACTCTTTCTTGAGAAAGCTGGATGAGCCTTCAGACACCTCTTTTACAAAGCTCTCTAAGTAATCAGAATACAGAATCTAGTCACCATTCCTGTTCTAGAAAGTACTGGCAAGCTGTGGATCACTTCAACATGTTTTTAAAATTAAACTTTCTTCATTGATGTGGACTGCCCACTGAGGTCAAGAATAAACATTCTTTGAACCAGGTATGGTGGCTCATTCCTGTAATCCCAGCTACTTGGGAGGCTAAGGCAGGAGGATTATTTGAGCCTGGGAGTTAGAGGCTATAGTGAGCTATGATCAAGGCACTGCACTACAGCCTGGGCAACAGAGTAAGACCCTGACTTGAAATAAACAAAAAAGAACATAAATGTTCTTTGAGGTAATCAGAAACCTAAGGAGCACATCTTGAGCAAGAGTACAAGAATGGTGAGCCGGGAATTAAGAAACCCAGGTTATAGTCCTGTTTCTCTTACTACCTGCATATTACTAGACAAGTCACCTTAACTTCTCTACTCTTGCTTCTTCCTCAGTAAAAGGTAATTTAAAACAAAGTTACTTGTGGCTCTAAATACACCCAGTCCTCATTATTTGCAGCTATATTTGCAAATGCACCTACTCACTAAAGTTTATTTATAAGCCCAAATCAATACTTCTGGGGCTTTTTTGGTCATTTGTAGACATGCACAGAGCAGTAAAGAATGTGAAATCACTTATGTTCATGTTCCTAGCTGAGGTCAAACAAGGAAACACTATGCCTCCTTGTTTCATTCTCCTATTGCAAACAAGTGGCCATTTTAGTGGTATACTTAGTGCTGTGTTTTTTGCATTTTTGTCCTTTTGTTGGTGATTTTGCTGTTTACAATGGCTCCCAAGTATGTGCTGATGTGCTTTCCCATGTTCCTAACAGCAAGAGGGTAGTGATGTGCCTCACAGACAAATTATGTGTGTTAGAAAAGCTTTGTTCAGGCATGTGTCATAGCGCTGTGGGCCCTGAGTTCAATGTTATTGCATCAATAAAAGATATTAGATAGTCTCTTTAAACCGAAACACATGAAGACTAAAGGCTTACAGGAACCTAACCCTGTATTTCTTCTAGGAACAAAGATTCAATGTTTGCTAATTTAGTACGGGAGGTGACTTTACAGCACATAACTACCAAAAACAACAGATTTGACTGCCTCTATTTCTCTACTTGATAGGAATTTTCATGCCATTAAGAAAGGCTTTCGAGATCAGCCTGACCAAAATGGTGAAACTCCATCTCTACTAAAAATACAAAAAATTAGCTGGGTGTGGTGGTGGGCGCCTATAATCCCAGCTACTCAGGAGGCTGAGGCAGGAGAATCCCTTGAGCCCAGGAGGCGGACACTGCAGTGAGATGAGGTTGTACCACTGCACTCTAGCCTGGGCAACAAGAGCGAAACTTTGTCTCCAAAAAAAAAAGAAAGAAAGAGGCTGACCAGGTACAGTGGCTCATGCCCATTATCCCAGCACCTTGTAAACCAAGGTGGTAGGACTGCTTGAGGCCAGGAGTTTAAGACCAGCCTGGGCAACATAGTGAGACTGTATCTCTACAAAATAAATAAAAGAAAGAGGCTGTATAAAAATGCCTATGTGTCCATGTGTGTCAAATATTCCAATTAATGCTAAAGATTTCATTTAGAAAAAACATACACAAGACATGAACAAATAAGATATTTTTGGGGAAACAAATTCTGGTTTTAGCTAAAGAGCTCACAGTTTTCTCTTTTCCCTCCCTCATGAGATGTCCAAAAGGAATGTGTTAAACTGTTCCTTTCTGCATTGTCTCTGAGAGCACTGAGTGCCAGGGTGGTCTGCAGCATAGCTCTGTGTAAGGACCAACTGTGGCTTGGAGAGAACCCCCTTGACACCATGAAGTTTAAACATGGTACCTGCAAGCAGTCGAGGGATGTGCTGACCACCCGTGGGGACTTGGACTGGCAGGCTAGCTCGAATGGAAGAAAATACTTGTCGGCTTCAATGAAGTTTGCCTTTGGTGGTGCAGCAGTGCCAAGCCTAGGAGAAAAGCAAGACAGGGGCAGGAGGAGAAATGAACAAAAAAAAAAAAGCTTGCTTTTTCTACACCTTACTCTAACTTCCCATTCCACCTGCAATCATTTAATTAAAAGTGCCTGCAAACTATATCCTGGGGCTAGGCATTAGAAGGTGAACACCTGCATTAGGAAAACCAACACTAAAGTCCCATGTAGAGAGCAAGTTCTCTGACTGGCATGCTGAATTAACGACATCCTGGACTGAATCTTGGTGGCAGCCACGCCAGAGCTATATTTCTGAAATGTGACTAACTGGCTTCCTTACTACGAAGATCAGGAGTAGCCACTCAGGGAGCAGGCTGTCCTCAAGCCTAAGGAAGCATGTCATACAACAGACAAGGGCTTTGCCTCTTCTGTCAAGAAAATATACAACAGCATTACCTTGATCTTGATCCTTCCCTCAAAGGATACAAGTACTGAGGCAGCAGCCTGTTAACCTAGCATCAGTTCAAATATACAGAGTTGTGCTGTGTGCCTAGCACTATGCTTGCAGAGTTTGTGCTACCCCTGAGGATTAGAAATATGAGAAAACAAGCAGAGAAAGGAGTTCCCCCAGCCGCTACCTACTCCCTTTGTGCCCCACCTCAGCAAGGAGAAAGTGCTATAGCTTACCTCTGCTTTTCTATTTCTGCTTTAATTTCATCTGATAAGGAAGGAAGAAAAAGCACATTAGGAAAATGCAACATTTATTCAAAGGAAAACTTTACTAAAAGATATTTGGAGACCACTGAAAAGAATGTTAATGAGATGTTTAAATACAGAAATGCTGATATGAAATGAAAGAAGTAATTGTAACAGCAATAACAACAGCTAATGCTTACGGAGTGACTGGCTAGAAGCATTACTGTGTGTGTTTTAGCTCATTTAGCCCTCACAACAATCCTATGAGGTCTGTACTATTATTACATCCATCTCATTTAGAGCAGGGTTTCTCAGCCTTGGTACCACTGACATTTGGGGATGAAGAATGCTTTGTTATGAGGCTGCCCTGTGCACTCTAGGATGTTTAGTAGCATCCCTGCCCTCCACCCATTGGATACCAGGAGCACTCCTGACCCCTCTGCCATCCTGAAAACTAAAAACGTCTCTAGACATTGCCAAGTGTGCCCTGAGCAAAACCACTCCTGATGAGAAGCAGTGATTTTGATGAGGAAACCGAGGCATAGGAATGTTAGGTAACTTGGCTACTGCTGCATATCAAGAACCAGGGAGCCAGAATTTAAGCGAGGCTTTCTGGCTCTACAGCCATGTTCTTACTTGTTTTCTGTCTGCAGAAGGCATGTTTATGAGAGTTAGCTGCCACAATACCATGGCAATATCCTGACATCTCAACTGTGTGCAAATGTGCATAGAAGACTGGAAACTAATACCACAAAGTAGTGAAACCAATAAAACACTGAAAGTTGTCTAAGTAGTGGGATGATGAATTTTTTTTTTCACATTTTCTGTGATAAGCATATATACTTTTTCTTAATCAGCACTTTTTAAAACAATTATAAAATATACATAACCTAAAATTTACCATCTTAACCATTTTCAAGTTTACAGTTGAATGGCATTAAGTACATTTACAGTGTGCTAAGGCACATGTAATTTTTTTTTTTTTTGAGACCGAGTTTCACTCTTGTTACCCAGGCTAGATGGAGTGCAATGGCGCGATCTTGGCTCACCGCAACCTCCGCCTCCTGGGTTCAGGCAATTCTCCTGCCTCAGCCTCCTGAGTAGCTGGGATTATAGGCAGGCGCCACCATGCCCAGCTAATTTTTTGTATTTTTAGTAGAGACGGGGTTTCACCATGTTTACCAGGATGGTCTCGATCTCTTGACCTCATGATCCATGCGCCTCGGCCTCTCAAAGTGCTGGGATTACAGGCGTGAGCCACCGCGCCCAGCGGCACATGTAATTTTTAAGAATTAAAATTAATTTTTAAATCTTTATCATGGAGGTAACAACTACACTGGCACGGATATAGGAATCAAGGGTCATTTTTCAGAAATCACAATCTCAGCGATTGTCTTATTTCCAGGAAAAAACGTTTTGTGCCATTACAACAACCAAGCATCCTGTCTAAACACACAGAATTCACCCACATCCACTCAGTTGAATGTACTTCTACATGTTAGACCCACAAGCCCACGTATCATCAAATCAGGCATGGGAAGGAGATGTGTCCTCAATACCATGTATTCAGATCATCTCTAAAAGGCCAGCCTCCTTTACACAATCTCTAGAGAGCCAGTAGTGTGGATATGGCACCAGTTATCCTAGCAACCTCAGGACACAGTACTGAAGGTTGCAAATTTCCTATTCTTAGGTAACTCCATTCTAGACTAAACTTGAAGGTGTGAAAACCAAGTAAACTGACTCTCTGGAAGTAGCACTTTCTAACCTCCAAGCCCAACTTTGTATATCTTATTATACACACGAGAAAACAGAAGAGAAATGCCAAAATGACTAATAGCAACCGTTTTGCTCATGGACCCTAAGGGTTGTGACACACAGGGTCAGAGAGCTGTGTGGTGTGGATCTTGCTCCTCAGGGATAAGAATTCACTAAGGAAATGCTCCAGCTACCACCAGCAGAGGCTCAGGAAGCTGTGCTGGCAGCCAAGCTATCAGCTTTTAGAAACCTGTATCTATAATGTCAAGGCTCTGCTTGGGTGATAAGATCTGTCACTCTGTGACATGGCAGAGGGCCGCTGCTGCCCAAACTTAAAGTTTTCCTTCCAATCACAGTTACCTTGTTAGAGTGAAGTTTAAGTGCTAAACCTATCTGAAGCAATGAGGTCTTCACTAGAGTTGGTGCTGGCCTGTGAGCTCTAAAATAATCTGTTTTGAAATATCACTACAGAAATCACAATCTCAGAGATAGTGTTCTTCTGAGACTGGGCATGGTGGCTCACGCCTGTAATCCCAGAACTTTCAGAGGCCAAGGAGGGCGGATCACTTGAGTCAGGAGTTTGAGACCAGCCTGGCCAACAAAGTGAAATCTCGTCTTTACCAAAAAATACAAAAATTAGCGGGGCATGGTGGCATGTGCCTGTAGTCCCAGCTACTCGAAAGGCTGAGGCAGGAAAATCGCTTAAACCCAGGAGGCAGTAATTGCAGTGAGCTGAGATGGTGCCACTGTTACTCCAGCCTGGGTGACACAGTGAGACTGTCTCAAAAAAAAGAAAAACATGAAACAAAATACAAAGGTTACACTAACTACAAAGGACTATGGAGGCCAGGCAGGAAATGTCAAGAAAAAACATGGTGGGTGTAAGATCAAAGAAAGGCAGGACCCCCTTTCCACCCAGTACAGGAAGGGATGCAGCAGCTTCTCAGCTCCAGCTGATGGGAATCTTCAAAGGCCCTGAGCCCACAGGTGCTAGTTGTTCTGATTTTTCGAGAGGTCAAAATCCAGATTTTAGGTGAAAGCTCTGATTGCAATTCAAAACAACTTCAATTGTTTTAAAAATTATGTTAAATAGAAAAAATAAGATCTGGTGTTCGATAGATCAGTAAGATGACTACAGTTAACATTAACTGACTGTAAGTTTCAAAACAGCTAGGAAAGAATAATTCAAATGTTCCTAATGCAAAGAAAAAATAAATATTTAAGGTGATGGATATCTCAGCTACCCTGACTTGATTATATGAATGCAACCAATTATCAATGTACCACGAAAATATGTGCAGCTATATGTACCAATAAAAAATAAATTTAAAAAATATTATGGCTCAAATAAGACTAGTTTGCAGGCTGCCTAGCCCTGAGGCTACTAGTTTGCCAATTTTGCTTTAAGGGATGGAGAAGAGTTGAGGAGAGAGTGCTTCAGTGGCTGCAGGGGATAAAAGTGGCTTGTAAGGATTGTGACCAGTGCTATGAGGACAAAACATCTATTTTCTATAAGCTAAATCTTTGCCTAGCCAAAGAATAAAGAACTAAGGAGCCAGAGGACTTTAGTTGGAGGCCAAACCCACTATAAATTTTATAGATGAAAAATCAAGACCCACAGAGGTTACAAGTACTAGAGATGAGACTTAAACACAGAAAATCAGGCTCCAGAGTCTGTGTTCTCTTGGGTACCCTGACTCTCAAATAAGCATATGGAATTACTCTGTAAACTATAAATGCAGAACAGTTTAAATGTGTGGTTTTCCTAGCACTGATACAAACCATGAATGCTGCAGCCATGGTTCAAAACACTGGTGTTTTCACTACACCGTGAACCCCGTCCAGCTGGGAAGCTAGTTTACACGCCTTCTGAAATCTCCCAAACCCCTTTTCTGGCCTGTCGTGACCACAGCAAAGGTAAAACCCGGTTTTGGAATGGGAATGAGTAAGGGGTGACAGGACTGGCAGCAGCAGCAGTGCAGGGCACAGGGACGGAAGAGAGCAGCTTTCTCCTGTGACCAGGAAAGAGTTGCTATGTGGAAAAGTAACTGCAGAAATCCAGGAAATTCCAGTTGCAAATCCTATGTTCACTGATTCTTTTTTAGTTTTCTAAATTTACCCTTAGGTATTCCCACAAGAATTAGGAATTGCTGCACTTCCTAAACTACTCTTCGTCGAGGAAAAAAAAATCTTCAGGCTGGTCCCAGTGGCTCACGCCTGTAATCCCAGCACTTTTGGAGGCTGAGGTGGGCAGATCACTTTGAGCTCAGGAGCTCAGATCACCCTGAGCAACATGGTAAAAAGAGCTAGGCTCCATCTTAAAAAAAAAAAAAAAAAATTGGAAAGTCTTCTCCACTAGGCCCAGTAGAGGCCCAGATGATAACAGCATCTTTGTAAGGGATGGGAGAAACCCCAGGGAGGGGCTGGGAGAGGGTGGCCTGGCTCAACTTTTCTTTGGACAAATCACTCTGCTGCTCACAGCAGCCAGATAAAGAGGAAGGTGGCCAGGACAGAAGAAGGGAAACCCATCAGGAGGTTACTGCTAATAATCCAGGCTAGCAGCAATGGGGGCTTGGAGCAGCACAGGGCCTGTGCAGGTGGAGAGAAGGCAGTCTGAAGCACACCAGCACCTTTTCATTTAGTTTGGTTTTTGTTTTTGAGACAGGGTCTCACCTCACCCAGGCTGGAAATGCTCAAATAAAGGTAGTTTCATATGGCCCAAACTAAAAGTTGGGCTCTTTATATATTTGGATAATGCAATCTTTTTTTTTCCCCATGAAAAGAGGGAAGAACAACCCCATCAAAAAGTGGGCAAAGTATATGAACAGACACTTCTCAAAAGAAAACATTTATGTGGCCAAGAAACATGAAAAAAGCTCATCATCACTGGTCATTAGAGAAATGCAAATCAAAGCCATCTCATACCAGTTAGAATGGCAATCATTAAAAAGCGAGGAACCAATAGATGCTGGAGAGGATATGGAGAAATATGAATGCTTTTACACTGTTGGCGGGAGTGTAAATTAGTTCAATCATAATGGAAGACAGCGTGGTGATTCCTCAAGGATCTAGAACCAGAAATACCATTTGACCCAGCAATTCCATTACTGGGTATATACCCAAAGGATTATAAATCATTCTACTATAAAGACACATGCACATATATGTTTACTGCAGCACTATTTACAATAGCAAAGACTTGGAACCAACCCAAATGCCCATTAATGATAGACTGGATAAAGAAAATGTGGCACATATACACCATGGAATACTATGCAGCCATAATAAAGGATGAGTTCACGTCCTTTTCAGGGACACGAATGAAGCTGGAAACCATCATTCTCAGCAAACTAATGCAGGAACAGAAAACCAAACACCACATGTTCTCACTCATAAGTGGAATCTGAACAATGAGAACACATGGACACAGGAAGGGGAACATCACACACTGGGGCCTGTCGGCAGGTAGGAGGCAATGGGAGGGAGAGCATCAGAACAAACACCTAATGAATGCTGGGCTTAAAACCTAGATGATGGGTTGATGGGTGCAGCAAACCACCATGGCACATGTAAACCCATGCAAAAACCCTGCATGTTCTGCATATGTATTCCAGAACTTGAAGTATAATAATTTTTTTTTAAAAGGAGGGAGAAAAAGGAACAGGGAAAAAGTATGTGTGTGGCAGGGGGCCTCATAGATAGCCTGGTATAGTAGTAAGAAAAGATACAGGTGTGAGATAGAGCTGGGTTCAAGTCCTGGCATGACATCTATTAGTTGAATGATGCCAGGTGGGTTATTAAACTTCCCTGAATCTTTTTTTTTTGAGACAAAGTCTTACTCTGTCGCCCAGGCTGTAGCGCAGTGGTGCCACTGCAACCTCTGCCTCCCGAGTTCAAGTGATTCCCCTGTCTCAGCCTCCCGAATAGCTGGGACTACAGGCAGGAACCACCATGCCCAGCTAATTTTTATATTTTTAGTAGAAACAGAGTTTCACCATGTTGGCCAGGCAGGTCTTGAACTCCTGACCTGAGATGACCCATCTGCCTCGGCCTCCCAAAGTGTTGGGATTACAGGCATGAGCCACCATGCCCAGCCAACTTCCCTGAATCTTGATTTCCTACTCTAAAAACTGGGAGTGATAAAAACAGCCCCATAACTAGGCACTGAGTGCAGATAATTCTCTTGACACCACCATAAGAGAGGTCTTGGTGGTGACTAAGGCAGCGGCCGGCACACAGCAGGTGGTCAATAAATGTCAGTTCTCTTGCTCTTATTTTAAAACAGGAGTCAGTATTAAAGCAAAATCTCTAGTGCCATCCATGGGAATAATCAAAGCCAAGGGAAAAGGAAAGTGAGTGGAACCCTAATGATGATGATGATGATGATGATGATGATGATCGCTGACTCACTGATTGCCTCCTAGTGGCAGGTGCTCTTTCAGTCCTCGCCACAACCCGGAAGCAGGAACACTCTAATCATCCATAACCATTTTACAGGTGAAGAATCTGAGCACAGGGAGGTTAAGCCACCTGCCCACGCTGCAGCCAGAAGTGCTACTCTGCAGTCAGGATCCATGCCCAGGCAGTCTGTTGGAGAGCCAGCACTCCTGAGCCACTCCATGATGACAGAAGGCGGAGGACAGTGCAGGAAGAGGGGTATGCGGCACGGCATGCATACCTGCTCCACCTTATTGTTCCACGTCTTAACAGGCGTTGCTTTCCCAACTGCCAATGGGGCAGTTAGCAGCAATAAATGACCAGGCTGGAAAGGAGAGAGACTGGAGCAGGGTGGGGCAGCTGCAACCAAAAAGCCTCGCTGTCTGGATGTTGCCGCTTGAGTCACACACCTCCATTCATCAGCACCTCTGACACAGGCTCAGATTCTCTCTTCCACTCCCAAGCTACTCCAACAATGACCATCACCAACCTCAAACCCAACAATCCCATCGGTGGCCAGTGCCCCCAAATCCCACAGTAACCCTAGACACTCCTCAGACATCTGCCACACAGTTCCCTCACTTAAACCAACACTGCTCCTCAATTCCTTCAGCTCCCAGTCACCAGTCACCTCCTCCTCCACTCCAAGCCAGCCTGGTGAGGCTGGTCACACTGACTCTTGTCCCCATATGGAGCTGTGGCACTTCCAGTTCCTTCCTCTTCTCTCCTTCCAACCGACCCTCTCCACTGCTCCCAGTAGTAACAGTCTTTGGCCTGTCAAACCTTGACATGGCCAACCTGTTGGCTTTCTTTTTTCCTCATTTTCCAGGGTAGATCCCACTAGCAGGGCTATGATCAGATAACATGCAATCAATAGCCTGGACTCTCCCTGACCTTTAGTCTTAACTTCTGGTGAAATCCCAAACTTGGATTGTACTACCATCCCCTTTTCACCTAACTCCGCCTAAGCAGACCTCTGACAACAGGGCAGGTTGGCAGGCCTACAGGGCCCCAACTACCCAGCACGACAGGGCAGGTTGGCAGGCCTACAGGGCCCCAACTACTCAGCACGACAGGGCAGGTTGGCAGGCTTACAGGGCCCCAACTACCCAGCACGACAGGGCAGGTTGGCAGGCCTACAGGGCCCCAACTACCCAGCACGACAGGGCAGGTTGACAGGCCTGCAGGGCCCCAACTACCCAGCACGACAGGGCAGGTTGGCAGGCCTACAGAGCCCCAACTATCCAGCACGACAGGGTAGGTTGGCAGGCCTACAGAGCCCCAACTACCCAGAAACTGGAAATTCTGCCCAGTAGTTTGGTCATCCTCACTCTCCACGGGGGCTACTGCACGTTTCTCCGCTCTCAAACAGCCCATCTCTCCTGCTCCCGATCATCACCATTCTGCTGCTGCCTCTTTACTCACAACCAATGGAGCAGCCTCCTACCTCACTCAGAAATTAGAAGTGGGCACAAGGAGAATCCCTCAGCTTGCTGTTAGCAAACCTACAACCTGACCTACTTCTGGCTTACTCTCTGCTCTCTCCTGCTATAAGGGAGTGGGTGTCCAACCGCTTCACCTCTGTCATTTCCCATCCCTATCTGCCTTCTTAGGAAGTTTACACTATCCCTAACATCTAGAACCTGATCACTTCTTACCACGCTAGGTCACCATCACCCTAGACCAAGCAACCATTATCTCCCACCTGGACCATCACAAGGGTCTTGTAACTGGTCTCTAGGCTTCAGCAATTATCCTCCCTTCCATCCACAGCTTTTCTCAACAGCAGCCAGAGTGATGCCCTCAAAATGTAACACATTCCTTTGCTCAAAATGCTCCAGTGGCTTTCCATCCCACTCTGTGTAAAATTAAAACCCTCAGTCTTGGCCTCCAAATCTCAACGTGATCCCTGCTATCCCTCTGCTCTCGCCTTCTACCACCCTGGCCCTGGCCTACTTGCTCGAACACACCAAGTGCGTTGCTGTCCTGGGGTCTTTGCACTAGCTATTCCTGCTCCTGGGAATGCCCTCCCTCCCCTCAGATATCTCAATGGCTCACTCCCTCACTTCCTTCAGATCCCTGCTCCGATGTCCTCTTCAGGGGACATTCTCACCACCTAATACTGCCACCCCCACCCCTCCTTGTTACCCTGTATCCCCTTACCTGCTTTGTTCTCTCACTTTAATCTTCCTTCACAGAATTTATCACACTTGACATATTATGTATCAGTTCATTCATTATCTGCCTTCCCCAGTAGAACATAAACTATGACAAAAGACATTTGCCTGTTCTGTTCACTACTGAACTCCCAAGTACTGAGCTTCAGCACAGAGTAGCAGGCACTCGATATTTGTTGAAAAAAATGAAAAACTTTCCTTTCTTCTTTCTGCATTATTGAACCTCTCCTTCAACTGACTCCCTCCCCAATGAGATTTAAACAAGTTCAAGTCTCTTCTTCCTTAAAAAACAAACTAACAAACAAAAAACTTTTAACATCCACATCTCCCTCCTCCCCTTCACACTACAGCCAAACTGTCGGGAAACCGTCTGTTTCCTCACTTCCCACGCCAGTCTGGCTTTCACCTCCATCATGCCACCAAAACAGCTCAAGCTAAGGCCACCAATGACCCACATGTCTCTAAATCTGATGGGCATTTTTTCCAGTCTTTATCTGACTTGACCTCCCTGCAGCATTTCACCTTACTGACCTCACCCTTCTTAAAATTTTCTCGACTTCGGGCTTCATAACCACATATTTTCCTCATCTTCCTTCCACTTCTTGCCCGTCTCTGCTCTATTTCCTCTGCAGATTCAGCTTCCTCTGCCCAGCCAGTAAAGCCTCGAGGGTTCTCAGGCCTAGGCCTCCTGCCTCTTCCTCTGTACACTGCCTCACCAGGCTTCCCATTCCCACCTAGACTCTGATGACTCTCAAATTCCTATCTTTAGCCCAGGCCTCTCTTGTGAACATCAGGCTCATACAGCTGGCCACTTCCCATTTCACATGTCCAGCTGGATGCTCAAAGGCAGATCAAACTCCACATTTCCAAGTCCCAACTCAGATCAACCTCCTCTCTCCACCCCCTCCACGTAGTCCTCTTCCCACAATCCCATCTTAAAAAACAGGCGGCACTGGCCGTGTGTGGTGACTCGTGCCTGTAATCCCAGCTCTCTGGAGGCCGAGATGGGTGGGTCATGAGGTCAGGAGTTCGAGACTGGCCTGGCCAACATGGTGAAACTACCTGTCTAAAAATACAAAAAATTAGCTGGCCGTAGTGGCAGGTGCCTGTAATCCCAGCCACTCAGGAGGCTGAGGCAGGAGAATCGCTTAAACCTGGGAGGTGGAGGTTGCAGTGAGCCAAGACCACGCCTGCACACCAGTCTGGGCAACAGAGCAAGATCTTGTCTTAAAAAAAAGAAAAAGAAAAACAGGCAGCATCCATCCAGTTGGGTGAGTCAGAAAAAGGAGAGTCAAGCTTATCAGTCCTCTTTCCCATGCTCTTACTCGCTCCATCACCAAGTTCAGTTGGCTTCATCTTCTAACCAGGTTGGCAATCCATTTTCTTTGCTCTATGTCTATTGTCTAGGCCACCAATATCTCTCACCTGGATGACAGTAACTGCCTATGATGGTCTAACTGTCCCAATCAAAACTCTGCTGCAAATTAATTGCCACTGTGAATTAAGAATAGAACCTTTGGCCAGGCACAGTGGCTCACGCCTGTAACCCCAACACTTTAGGAGGCCGAGGCAGGAGGATCATGAGGTCAAGAGATCGAGAACATCCTGGCCAACATGGTGAAACCCCGTCTCTACTAAAAAATACCAAAATTAGTTGGACATGGTGGCACATGCCTGTAGTCCCAGCTACTCAGGAAGCTGAGGCAGGAGAATCACTTGAACCCGAGAGGTGGAGACTGCAGTGAGTCAAGATTGCGCCACTGTGCTCCAGCCTGGTGACAGAGCAAGACTCCATCTCAAAAAAAAAAAAAAGGAACCTTTAAGAAATGATTAGGTCATGACATGTAACTGCACAATTGGGCTCCCGATAAAAGGATGAGTTCAACCCCCATCTCCTCTCTCGCCTTCCGCCATATCACCCTGGCCAGATGATGGTGCCATGCATTTGGACTGTGAGCCAAATAAACTTCTGTTCATTATAAATCTCCCAGTGATAGCATTCTGTGACAGCAGCACAAGATGGACTAAGACGGTCTCTTCATTGGTTCCTTGGCAATCCCTCTGGTGTTCCCAACACAGTGGACCAAATGATCTTTCCAAAATAACACACCTGGTCATCCTATCACCTGCTTCCTGGTTTAAAACTCTTCAGTGTCATATCACTGCTTTTGACCTAAAAAATCAAACTCCTAACCAGGACCTCCAGTCCTGGCATGCTGGGGCCTTGGCCTACGTCTCCTGGTCCATCTCCACTCTCTTCGCTCAAGTGCAATGTTCTGACCACACATTGGCCTCTTTCAGTTTCCCCAACAACTGTGTTTCTCTCTGCCACAGAGCCTCTGCACAGGCTGTTTCCTCTGCTGAAATGCCTCCCACCCCAAACTACTTAATTCTCACTCATCATTCAGTTCTCAAGACTCCCTCAGGGAAGCCTTTCCTCACCCCTCTGTTCACTGCCCTTGCAGAGCCAGGTTTCTCTCTTTCAGTACTTCTCGGGTTGTTATTATGACCTTCTGGGCATATTCGCTGAACAATGCCCATCTCCCCCATTAGACTGCAAATTCCTTAAGAACAGGGTCCTTGTTTGTTTTGTTCCCTCTGCATCATGACAGCAGTGGTGACACCCAAATAAATATCTTTTGAATAAATGTTGGGCCTGGTTTAGTAACAGGCAAAAGGACTATATTCAGAACAACAAATATACACTGACCACTCCCAAGGATAGAAGGAACATTTAAGAATTTTGTGTCCTAGCACAAGGGGCTGTTCTCCTCACAAAGGTATAAAACCTAATAAAATATCAAGCCAGCAAGCTTATTTATACCCAAGACACTAAACAGAAATGAGCTTCTCACAGGAAGATTTCAGAAATGAATCAGCAAATGCAAAACTATTTTTTTCTAGGATAACCTTGCTGGAAAGAAAGTCAAGTATTTTCCTGGCAGGCCCCCTAAGCCTGGTGAAAATGGTGAGAACTAAACACAGCTCTGAGCTATTTATATAGGACACTCCATGTTCTTGCTGACTAAGTACACATTTTCACAAGTTCACTCTTTTTCATGAAGAATGGTCTTACTGTTTTCCCTAGCACTGCTTTCAGACTCTCCCCTGAGATTTACAAGTACAGGATAGAGCTCTAAATTCATTCTATCCAACCACTGCTTCACCCATGTTGGAGACTTGCAAAAAGGTCTATAAACCAACTAATAGGGGAGGCAGAGAAAGGCAAGCATTCAGTTCCTTTTCCTTTAATGATCGCAACACCGGCCAGGCGCAGTGGCTCACGCCTGTAATCCCAGCACTTTGGGAGGCTGAGGCGGGCGCATCACCTGAGGTCAGGAGTTCGACACCAGACTGACCAATATGATGACGCCCTGTCTCTACTGAAAATACAAAAATTAGCTGGAGGTGGTGGCATGTGCCTGTAATTCTAGCTACTCAGGAGGCTGAGACAGGAGAATCGCTTGAACCCAGGAGGTGGAGGTTGCAGTGACCCAGGATCGCTCCATTGCACTCCAGCCTGGGTGACAAGAGCAAACTCAATCTCAAAAAAAAAAAAGGTTGCAACACCAATGCCTCTGAATTTCACCAGGTCATCTGTTAGGTGCCAGGAACTGTGCCAGTTATTTACTGCACGGGTTCATTTAACCTTTGCAATAATCCTGTGATGAAGGTATTATCGTCTTGGGAAACTGATGCCCAAAGAGGGATCACTGGACTATCAATAAGCAAATCAAAATTTCAAACTCTCAATCAACTCTCTGCCAATCCCTCATATAAACGCTTTTCAATCCAGTTTTTAGATGCTGCTTCTAGACAGATAACCTCCTCCTGAAGAATCCAGAGGTTTTCAACAAAAACTAATCTTTCAGAGTCTTAAGCCCTGTTATTTCTCAAAACTTTTATGATACATAGCACTTGTAAATAAAATGTCTAATCAAAACACTAGAATTTTCTAAAATTAAAAGCTTAAGTCTGCATTTCCATTTAAAGTCTTGTTATATCAATTTATTTATTTTTAATTTTTTTTTTTTAAGATGGAGTCTCACTCTGTTGCCCAGGCTGGAGTGCAGTGATGCCATCTCAGCTCACTACAACTTCCACCTTCCAGGTTCAAGAGATTCTCCTGCCTCAGCCTCCTGAGTAGCTGGGATTACAGGCATGTGCCACCATGCCCAGCTAATTTTATGTTTTTAATAGAGAAGGGATTTCACCATGTTGGCCAGGCTGGTCTCAAACTCCTGACCTCAAGTGATCCATTGGCCTCAGTGTCCCAAAGTGCTGGGATTACCCAGGCGCGAGCCACTGCACCCAGCCATGTTTTGTCAATTTAGAGATGTTTTTGATATTTTTCAAATTTCACAGTAATCCTCATGATGCAAATGGTTTTTCTGAACACATCAAAATGAGAAAAACAGGATCATATGGAAGAAAAAGCAACTTATGTATCACATGGATACACAGATGTCCATACGTTTATCGTATGTCCATTTGTATGTTTCATACACATTCATATACAACTAAGATTTAGAAATATACTTCCTTAACTGGATCCCTTCCCAATATTTAAAGTCTTTTTTACCTTTAAATAAACAAACAAAACAAACAACTCCCAGGAGCCACTCCTTCCTTCTCTTTACAACACAATCAAACTGTGGGAGAGCTGTCTATGCTCACCATCTGTTTCCTCACCTCCCACACCTCAACCCAGGCCAGTGTGGCTTTCATCTCCATCATAGCACCAAAACAGCTCAAGTTAAGGTCACCAATGACCCACACACATCCCTAAATCCCATATATTAAACAGAGGAGCAAATCTAAGAATAGATGTTATGATCTGTTTGAAGCTATATCATGTGCTGCAGCTCTGTTTCCCCACCTGGCTGTGTGGATATGGACAAGCTGCTCTTAGCCTTGGTCTCCCATTGCCTGCTGTACCCAAAGAAATGAATGACAATCCAGAATTAGTAAGAGGGAATTTACTGCTAATGAAGAGATATCATCAATTAGAAAAACTGATTAACTCTAGCCTGGCGCAACAGAGAAACCCTGTCTCTAATAGAAAAATTGGCCAGGTGGGTGGTGCACCCCTATAGTCCTAGCTACTTGGGGGGCTGAAGTGGGAGGATCACATGAGCCAGGGATGGACAGGTTTCAGTGAGCTGAGATCGTACCCCACAACTGCACTCCAGCTTGGGCCACAGAGTGAGATCCTGTCTCAAAAAAAGAAAAGAAAACTCAGTAACTCAAATGAAGCTTATGTGAAACCAGCTCTTTACTCTCATTTCCTTCTTTCCATTAGTCCCTAATTAATGTAATGCAAATATATGTAGTAAAAACCTGAAGAAAAGAGCTGTGATCTTTTTGACTCAAGGCTTTTAAATATATCTCAAAATTCAGCTATAGAACACAAGGTCTCTTTCCTGAAACTCCACTGCAGTATACTGATTGTTTTAAACACTCCACTGAGTATTTTATACACAAGAACTTTCATATGGAGAAGCCATAAAACATGGTAGTAATGGTTAAGATCCTGGACTGTGGAGCCAGATTGCCTGTATTTATATCCTGGTTCCACCACTTATTGGCTGAGTTACCTTGGCCAACTTAACTTCTCTGGGCCTCAATGGGGATGATGATAACAGTGAGAACTAAATTGCATGAAAAGCCTGTGTTACTGTGCCTGGAACTCAGAAACGCTTAGTACATAGCAGATATCACACAGAAATAATACAACATGTGATCTTTAAAGTCACTCAATTTCATATGAAAATGTATGTTTACTATTCTTTTTATATTTTCTTGATAATGGCTGAGAACAATAACAGCTACCAATTATAGAGCACTTAGCCATTACTTAGCACTTTTGTGTGAGGGTCTCACTCTGTTGCCTCCGCTGGCACGATCTCAGCTCACTGCAACCTCCATCTCCTGGTCGGAAGTGATCCTCCCACCTCAGCCTCCTAAATAGCTGGGACTACAAGCCTGTACTACCAGACCCAGCTAATTTTTCTATTTTTTGTTTTTGCAGAGATGGGGTTTTGCCATGTTGTACAGGCTAGTCTCAAACTCCTGGGCTCAAGCAATCTGCCCACCTTGGCCTCCTAAAGTGCTGGAATTACAGGCGTGAGCCACAGTGCCCAACCATAAAGTTTTCCGTATCAAATTTTAAAACAAATTATCCTTTTAAGCCTCCAAACTTTGTATAGTTTAAGATCAGAAATATAACTCAAAGAGACATCATGTGAGAAGATGTCTTAAATAACAATTATAAAAAGGGAGGTTTAAGAATGTAATTATATTCTCCAACAGAAGGCGAAAGGTTAAAGATTATTAACATATATCTAAGTTTCATTAACAAGGTAAAGAGCAACAGCGTCCTTGGGGAGGTGAATACTCTCATGGGCTCTCTTGATTTCTCCAGATAAAGGTTAGAAGGACACTATCCCCTAACTGAGCAGTCCCTATCTATAAATTTGGCATTTAGTGTAGATGAATCACTGCTATTACTCCAAATCTGTTCCATCATGATTATCACAATTTTTACAAGAGACAACCCATCTTCATTGAGTTTAATAAGTTAATTCAACACAGCCTTTCAGTCATGTAATTACATTCTCATTTATTGCATCTACAAACCAAATAAAGCATTAAGTTATTCCTGAACGAGAAACCAAGGTTAAGAACATCAAATCAGAGCACTTACAGCTTCTGTGGTTTGTCACAGCTTAAAGTAACAACAACAACAACAACAAAAAACAGTAATAGCAGCAAGCATTTACTGAGCACCTACTACACACCAAGTTTTTTGTACATGTCAATTAATCTTTACAATAATCCTATGAGGAAGGTATAAGATCAAGTAACTTGTCCAAGATCACAAAGGTAGCAAGTGGAAGGCAGGAGGTTTGAACACAGAAGTCTAGAGTCCCAAAAGAATATACTCCTACCTAACATCTATACTAAATAGCCCCTGAAGCCCTGATCCCCTCCCCCCAGTATGCTACAGTTGGTGGAATCATATCACAGAAGCTGTTTCCTGTACATGCTCTTTATCGTCCAAGCATTTCAACTTTGAGCCATCATTTACAGTTCCTCTTATCACAATTAACAATCTACACATGGTCATCTCTAAAATACCACATAGGACTGCTCCTTATACACTAGCTCGTTTCAGTTATTTTTTCCAAATTTCTCTTCTTAAGTGGGACTACTGAGCACAAGGCTGGGCCTTGAGAGGCAGAGTGAAATATCATCAGACATTCTGCTATGTGTTCTCTAAGTAAAAGCAGTCATTTCTATTTAACAGCAATGACGCACAATTATTCTCTTAAAAAAGATGGTCACATAGGCCGGGCGCGGTGGCTTATGCCTGTAATCCCAGCACTTTGGGAGGCCAAGGCGGGTGGATCACGAGGTCAAGAGATTGAGACCATCCTGATCAACAAGGTGAAACCCCGTCTCTACTAAAAATATAAAAAATTAGCTGGGCATGGTGGCGCGTGCCTGTAGTCCCAGCTACTCAGGAGGCTGAGGCAGGGGAATTGCCTGAACCCAGGAGGCGGAGGTTGCGGTGAGCCGAGATAGAGCCATTGCATTCCAGTCTGGGTAACAAGCGAAACTCCGTCTCAAAAAAAAAAAAAAAAAAAAAAAAAAAGATGGTCACTTAACACCATGCACACAGGTTCCCTTATGATAGTGGCTCATATAGCCACCACCCCAATTTGTGATTCATATAACCTGTAGTCAAATTACTTCCTATCTAGGTTATTCCTTACAATTCACTAATAAAAACTGAAAATATGTATTCCACAACTTGCGTTATGAAAATCTGAACTTCTGAACAAAGATACGATCTGAAAAGATCTATCAAATTCTCATCAATAATGGCCCTTTATGACACAGATGAACATTTTGTAAGTAGATTCCAATAATGTGACACACAATACAGTGAAGATTTTATGTTAAGAAGTTTTCTGAAGAGAAAATAAAAACTTTTCTGACAAATAACTATTTTGAAACCTCCACAACAATATTGAGAGGATAAAGTCCAGGCAGATTTCAATGTGGAGTTATAAATACCAGGCTCCTGTCTAACTAACAAACTGCTTTGCAGTGCTTATCCCATATTGCTGATAAAACAATACTCAACAGTTAGCCTTGGTTATTGGAAAAGAAAAGCTTTAAAAATCTAAATCTCAGTAAATTCCTTCCACTGATCCTGAATTTCACGGACTAGCAACTGTTTCCAGATTTTCTAGACTACCATCTCTACATCCACAGTTGGCCCTTGAGGGAGTGGAGTCTCAGACGCCAGGGACCTTCTTCCCAGGGAAGGGCAAAGTTCACCAGCCTATTCCTAAGTGCCAAAAGAATACTCTCTGTACTTTGTAGCAGATTAAGGGAGAAAGGTGATAACAATCTCAAACTCTGACTAAAAATCAAACTTTCCATTTGCTCAATTTGTTAGGAAAAACAGGTCTCACAGATTCCAACGACGTAGGGGCAGTGAACTAGCTTGAAGACAGCTCTGGTCAAATGCATGGGTTCTCCCACCGAGAACTCTCTTCTGAAACTCCACATGGTGGATAGGTCTTGTCTTTCAGTACTCTGCTCAGATGTTACCCTCTTGGAAAGAATTACTTTCCTGACCACCCTATGGAAAGCAGTCCTCAGGTCCTCTTTATCACATCTTGTTCTTTTATTTTTACAATAGTATTTATTAGTATTCCAGAATACCTCAACTATTTTCTTATCTACTTATTTTGTCTCCTCTATTCGATTACAAGCTCCATAGGTGTAAGAACCATGTTGGTCTTGTTCCTTACTGAATTATCAGTACCTGGAATGCAATGAGCATTTAATACATATTTGTTAAATCAAAACTAAAAGATAGGGTAGTGATTTTGGTATCAACTACCAGGCCTTTAACTGTGAGTTAGAATTCTCTTTCCATAATCTGAGGGTCCATTCAATCAGCAAATATTTATTGAGCACCTACTGTGCACCACGCACTGTTGCAGGCACAAGGGATACAGCAGAGAGTAAGTCAGACAAGTATCTTTGCTCTAAAGACCTTGTATTTTAGTGGACTGCTAAGAATAAGCAGAAGTCTTGCTCACTACAATGCCTGGGAGATCCAGAACACCCTCTACAAACCTTCCTTGAGAGAAGGAGCTATGGGAGATCCCCAAATGAAAGGCAAACATTCTCCAACGGGCACTTCCAAAGCAAGAATCAGCGGTTTCCCTAAACCAGTTGGGCGGCTCTTCCCACATGCTGTTCACCTAGGGGAACCCCAAGCAGCAGAGCTCAAGTAACGAAAAAACTTGGGGCAAGGACTTGGAGGTGGTGAGGGGAGGAACCAGGAAACAGAGCGACAAGGAATCGTGGCAAAAGCCCTGAGCTGGAACCATGAGGAATAAGCTCTGGTTGTCACAAACTTGCTAGGTGACCTTGGGCCAGTCCCGAGCTGCCCAGGCATCACTTCCCCCGGGGGTATAATAAGGAGAAGGCCGGGAGGGTGGAATTCGGGGTCGGGGGGAAGCGGAGGCCAGGAGGCCGGGCCGAAGCCGAATAGGGTAGGGCAACGGCCGGCATGCTGAGGCCAGCGTGGGGCCGGGCGGGGGCGGCTCACCCACCGAGCGCCACCTGGCAGGCCCTGCGCAGCTGGGAGTGCTGGGGCCGCTTCACCTCCTTGTCGGCTAGGATCTTCTCCAGGGCACGGGACACGAACATGCTCTTGGTCTGGCTCTCCTGCATGGCCCTGGCCCGGCGGGGGCTGACAGCCCCGCGGGCGGGCGGCGCGAGCGAGGTGGAGAGCTAGGCAGTGGGTACGGCCTCACGGCCCGCACCGGCCGCGTCCGTCTGTGCCGCCCAGTCAGGAAGCAGCGCCTCGGCCCCACGGCGCCGCCATGTTGGAGCGCGTCACGTGACCACGTGACTGACGAGGCAGCTACTGCCGCTTGGCGTCAGTCGGCCCCGTGACCCCCAGAGGGGCGGAGCCTACGTCTGGGGGCGGGGCGGAGTCAGGTGGGCGCGAGGCGTGAGGCGAGGGTGGAAGGAGGAAGAAGAGAAGGTGCGGAGGGGAGCGGGCGAGGGCGCGGGCGATGGGTAGAGGGGACGGACGTAGGGGCTAAAGAAAGGTGAAAGGGAGGAGAGGTGGTGATGGAGGTGAGAGGAGGAAAGCGCGGGATAACGGGAGGTGAAGGGAAGCACGAGAATGGAGATGACACGGGTAAGAGGAGATGAGGAGAAGAAGGGGAACGAGAGGATTGGGAAAAAAGAGAACAGTTACAAGGAGAGATGATAAAGGAGAAAGAGGAGAGGTGAGGGAGCGAGGACTGGAATGAATGGGAGCTGGTGAATGAATGAGAGAGGTGATGGGGAGCGAGAGGCGTCAGGAGGAAGGAGGAAAGGGGTGAAAAGAGGAGGGGAGGGCGGGCGCTGCGGCTCACGCCTCTAATTCCAGCGCTTCGGAGGCCGAGGCGGGAGCATCGCTTGAGCCCAGGAGTTCGAGACCAGCCTGAGCAACATAGAGAGACACTTTCAATACAAAATAAAATATAAAACAATTAGCCGGGCCTGGCTGCTTGTGGTTCCAGCTACTCAGGAGGCTGAGATGGAAGGATTGCTTGAGCCTGGGAGGTTGAGGCCGCAGTGAGCTGTGATGGCGCCACTGAACTCCAGCCTGGGCTGCAGAAGGAGATCCTGTCTCAACAAGAGAAAAGAAAAAAAAGAGGGGGAGGTTATGTAGTTATGGAGGAGATGAGGTGGTGTGGGAAGAGGTGAGAGGGAAGCACAAAAGTAAGAGAAAGTGAGGGGAGAGGAGGGAGAGGGAAAATGAAAAAGAAAGAGAGGTAGACATGAGAAGAGGTGAAAGAGTAGGAGAAAGGGTGAAGGGAGAGGAGGTAGGAAGAGGAGCTATCAGGTGAAGAGCAAAAAAGAAGGAAAAAGATGAAGAGAGGAATAGAAGTTAAAGGGGAAGAGGGAGGAAGTTAGGAAAAGAGGAAAGGTTTAAAAGGAATGGTATAGGAAGGAGATGAAGGGGAGAGAGGTGAGGAAGAATAGAAAGAACATGCTGGGGGAAGAGAAGAGGAAATGGAAGGGGTGGAGGGTAAGGGAAGGTAAAAGGAAGACAGAGAGAGAGGGAGAGAGGGAAGGTGTGTTTATGTCCACAGGCAGGGTTTCATGACAGCCACTGGCAAGATACACACATCCATATGACCTTCCTGTCACAGCAGCAGTGACCTTGCAGTTCAGTGAACTTCTGTTTATTGAGTGCACGACTGTGCATGGTGCCGCCAGGAAGCACTCACCTCCGTCTGGAGTTGATCCTGTTATGAACCTGTGGACCCTCACAGTGCAGTGAACAGGACCTGGGCCTTGGGAGGCAGGGGAAGAAAGCCAGATGGCCAGTGTCACACAGTCTGCAGATAAGTGTTGGAGGACAGATACTCTGGCCCCAAGGCAGCTTCCACTCCATCTCACAACAAAGATGCTATCACAACAGCCGTTAGTGGTGTCCCCTGGACCCCTTCACCTGCCTCCCCCAAGGGCAGCTGTGAGCTTATGCAAAGACAGTTGTCTTTCTTGGAAACCTCAGAAGCAGAGACATCCCAGGCAGGCATGCTGCAATGCTTAGGTCTCAGTTCAGATGTCTCTGGGAAGCCTCCAATCAGCCTGTCTCAAGGAGCCCTCTCTCTCCCTAGTTAATGCTTTCCACAGCGTTTTCTGAGCTTTTGTACGTGTGGACTATTTGTTGTTCTCACTAAAGCATAGCGCCAGAGGGGCAGCTGTGTCCCCAGAGCCTGGGTCCTTTGTCATGTTGAATGTTTCATGGCCATAAATTCTGTAAGTTCCACTGCTTGTAATGCAATTTTGCAGTCATTCCCAGCAATAGGTAGAGTTTGATTCTCTACGAGCCTGAACCTGGACTAACCTTGTGACTGGTCTTGACCAATAGAATGCGACAGAAAAGAGGCTGCACAAGTCCCAGCCTGCATCAAGAGGCCTGGCTCACTTCTTCCTTTGCTGCCTTGGAATGCTACACGACACTCGAAAGCAGCCCTGAGCCCAGGGCAGTGGCTCACGCCTGTAATCCCAACATGGGAGGCTGAAACAGGAGGATCACTTGAGTCCAGGTGTTAGAGACCAGCCTGGGCAACATATCAAGACCCCAATGCTACACAAAAAATTTAAAAATTAGCCAGGAGTGGGTGATGCCTGCCTGTAGTTCCAGCTAGTTGGAGGGCTGAGGTGGGAAAATTGCTTGAGCTCAGGAGGTGGAGGCTGTAATGAGCTGTGACTATGCCACTGCCCTCTGGCCTGGGAGACAGAGCAAGACCCTGCCTCAAACAACAATAACAACAACAAAATGGTAGTAGCCTCAGAAGAAAGAGCACCTGAAGAGGGAGCCCAGTCGTTCCGGCTCTTCCAGCTGACCCACCAGCTGAATGCAGCAGCATGGATGACTGTCGAGACCAGCAGAAAAACTGCACAGCCAACCCACAGAACAGCAAGAAAACAACAAATCGTTACTTTATGCCACTACATTTTGGGGTGTTGCTTGTTACACAGCAGATCACTGAGATGCATCTCAGTCCTGATGTGTTGAATGGATGAATGAGTGAGTGAATGAATGTATGAAATTCTCAGAAGAATACAGTGCAGCAGTCTGACAAGTAACACATTTTGAGCCACCACCCCCCACCCCGGCCAAAGCAAGGCCAGACTATGTCACTCCCCTGCCAAAAATCCAACAGAGGCTCCCTATTGCCCTTGGAATTGAATCCAAGTTCAGTATCACGCTGCGGCCAACAAGGTGTCACAGGGGCCCTGACATTTTCTCTGACCTCATCTCCCTTCTCCTTTTCTCCTCCTCAGGACTCTGCTCGCTCTGGGCTCCTTTTTGTTCCCATCAAGGGCTTGGCTTACCCATTTCTGTCCCTCTTAACCAGTGCCTCTCAATGAAGGCAGTACCACCCCCAGGGACATTTTGAAATTTCACTGGGGGGATATTTTTGTTGTTGTAATAGAGAGAGCAGGAATGGTAGATAACATCCTGCATATAGCTGAACAATCCTATATAACAAACAATTCTATGTGTGCTGCGCGGCCAGACACGCCTGGAGATGAAAAACATTGATAATCTGAACCTAGAACCTAAATCTGCTTTACATATAAAGTAATTTTTGTGTAGTTTTAATAACATCACATTTTTTCTAGAAATGCAAACATCATTGTAATTCAAGGGGGAAAATATATATGTATTTTGAGACAAGGTTTTATTCCATCACCCAGGCTGGAGTGCAGTAGCATGATCATAGCTCACTGCAGCATTAACCTCCTGGGCTCATGTGATCCTCTCACTTCAGTCTCCTAGGTAGCTAAGCTAGGATGACAGGAGCATGCAACACCATGCCCAGCTAATTTGAAAATATGTTTTTGCAGAGATGGGGATCTCCCTATGTTGTCCCTGCTGGTCTGGTATTGCTGGCTGAAGAAATCCTCCCACATTTGCCTCTCAAAGTGCTGAGATTACAGATGTGTGCCACCATGCCTGGCTAATTTTTAAATATTTCTTTTGAGACAGAGTCCCACAGGAGTCTGTTGCCCAGGCTCCTGTGCAGTGGTATGATTATGGCTTACTGCAGCCTCCACCTCTCAGGTTCAAATGATCCTCCAAATTCAGCCTCCAGAGTAGCTGGGACTACAGTGTGTGCCACCATACCTGGTTAATTTTTAAATATTTCTGTGGAGATAGGGTCTCCCTATGTTGCCCAGGTTGGTCTCAAACCCCTAGTCTCAAGTGTTCCTCCTACTGCCACCTTCCGAAGTGCTACATTACAGGACTAAGCTACCACTCCTGGCCAGAAAAAATGTATTTTTTTCTGGAACTTTACCAAATATCACTTACCATTTCAAAGCTACATTGCTGTCATTTACAACAGCCATGGTATCTGATCTGCCGCTAGGGCACCCCGGCCAGCCTGCAGAAATAGCTGTGGCAATTCCAGGGGATCCCTCTTTTACGTTCCAGCATCTGCCTGCTTCATTACATCTTCTAGTGTAATTGTATCTGAGCATTTATCTATTGAAATAAAATTTGCAAATTACACATTGCATTCCTTTTTTGTCACCTTTGTAGTCTTATTTAAACTGTGTGTAGGAAGATTTCATTATCTATGAATTTCATTTCAGAATAGCTAACAAAGGGCTTAGATTTATAAAAGGGTGTGTGTGGTATCTGTTAGGGTTGGAAAGCCTGACGGCTGCCCCCTTCCCACCACTCTGCTCTCAGCTTGATGTCTCCCACAAGGTCACCAACCTCCCAATTTTATTCCCACATCATCTTTTTTGAGACAGTCTTGCTCTGTCACCCAGGCTGGAGTGCAGTGGCACAATCTTGACTCACTGCAACCTCTGCCTCCCGGGTTCAAGCAATTCTCCTGCCTCAGCCTCTACCACACCCGACTAATTTTTTATACTTTTTGGTAGACATGGGGTTTCACCATGTTGGCCAGGCTGGTCTCAAACTCCTGACCTCAAGTGATCTGCCCGTCTCAGTCTCCCAAAGTGCTGGGATTACAGGTGTGAACCACCTGCAACGGGGTCCACATCTTCTTTTCGTAGCTGCACTGAACTGAATTTGAAATGGTGGTGTTTATTTATCTGTGTACTAGTTATCTATTGCTGCACGATAAATGACGACACTTAGTAACTTAAAAGCAAAATTTTTTATCTCACAGTTTCTGTGGGTCAGGAATTTGGGAGCAG
The DNA here is from genome assembly GCF_049354715.1 of Callithrix jacchus. Lineage (NCBI taxonomy): Eukaryota > Metazoa > Chordata > Mammalia > Primates > Cebidae > Callithrix > Callithrix jacchus. The sequence goes on along the minus strand of NC_133506.1, from coordinate 44,010,744 downwards.
CAAGTGTGCTTCTGGATCTGGATCTGTCGTGACATTGCTGTTGAGCCATCAGCTGGGGCTGCAGTAAGATAAGCCTCAACTGAGGCTGCAGGATTGACTTCTAAAGAGGCTCCCTCTCATGGAACAGAGGCCTCAGTTCAACTCCTCTCTGAAAAGCTGTTTGCATGTGCTCATGCTGTGGTATCTCATGTTTCCTAGAGTAAGTGACCTAAAGGAAAATGAGAGGGATGAAAAGGGAAAGAGACAGACTGAATGAAGCAGAAGCAATTTTTTTTTTTTTGAGACAGAGTCTCACTCTGTCACCCAGGCTGGAGTGCAGTGGCATAAGCTCAGCTCATTGCAACCTCCGCCTCTTGGGTTCAAGCAATTCTGCCTTAGCCTCCCGAGTGGCTGGGACTACAGCCGCGTGCCACCATGCCTGGCTAATTTTTTGTATTTTTGGTAGAGATGGGGTTTTACTGTGTTAGCCAGGCTGGTCACAATCTCCTGACCTTATGATCCATCCACCTCAGTCTCCCAAAGTACTGGGATTATAGGCGTGAGCACCACACCTGGTCCAAAGCAATTTTTATGACCAGTTCCAAAGTGACCTACCATGCAGTCTGACCAGGAGTGCTATTTTGGCAACTCAAACACCATGGTAGGTATAAATATGGGTGATCTGGTTTTAAAATGGCAAACAATATTTGGTAAAGTTCTAGACAAAATGCAATTTTCTTTTACACATAGTTGTGTGAGAAGCAAGTGAAGTCCAGCCCACACTCAAGGAGAGAATTATTAGTTTCCATCTTTAAAGGAAACTTGAGTTTCCACAACACGTTTGCTCACTTATCATCTTGTCTTCCACAGGCAGAATGTGAATTCCACGTGGGCAGAGACATTGTCTGTCTTGTCCATAGCTCCATGCCCAGAACACATAGTAGGTGCTTAATAAGTATTTATGGAATGAATGAATTAATGGAGGTGGTTTGAGTGGAGTTTACAGGATTTCATATTCAATCGGCGGTTATTTGGAGGACCCCTTGTATGTTTCTATATAGTAGGCACAATAATGGCCTTTAAAGATGCCACAGTTGCAGGTGAAACATCCCTATTCCAGCAAGAAAGATGAAGGAACAGTGTCAGGATCCATTGTCCTCTTGTTCCTTAAAAATAGAAACTTCAACTGGGCCTGGTGGCTCACGCCTGTAATCCAAGCACTTTGGGAGGCTGAGGTGGGTAAATCACCTGAGGTCAGGAATCTGAGACCAACCTGGCTAATGTGGAGAAACCCTGTCACTACAAAAAATACAAAAATTAGCTGGATGTGGTGGTGCACACCTGTAGTCCCAGCTACTAGGGAGGCTGGGGCAGGCTCCTCAGCCTCAGTTTCTGAAAAAGAAACTTCAGTCAGGCTCAGCTCACACCTGTAATACTAGCAATTTGAGAGGCTGAGGCAGGAGGGTCACCTGAGCCAGGAGTTTGAGACCAGCTGGGGAATATGGCGAGACCCCCATCACCACACAAAAAAATAGAAAAATTAGCTGGGTGTGGTGGCATGCACCTGTGGTTCCAGCTACTTAGGAGGCTGAGGCAGGAGGATCGCTTGAGCCTCAGGAGGTTGAAGCTGCAGTCAGCCGTGATTGCGCCACTGCATTCTAGCCTGGGCTGACAGAGCCAGACCCTGTCTCTCTTACAAAAAAAGAAAAGAAAAAGAAAAAAAAGAAACTGCAAATTTTAGCTGGATACATGACTTCCTGGATTAAGGACCACATTTTTCAACCCCTCTGGTTGTGCCAGATTTACTGTTATTTACCCACATAGTAAATTCTGACAGATTGGATGCAATTTACGGGAAGTGCCTTTCTTCTACTTTTCCTTGGTTCTGTTGACTGGAATGCAGGCTTAACAGTTGGAGCTCTGGCAGCAATTTTTTTTTTTTTTTTTTTTTTTTTTTCTGCGACCAAGTCTCGCTCTGTCACCGAGGCTGGAGTGCAGTGGCATGATCTTGGCTCACTGCAACCTCTGCCTCCTGGATTCAAGCAATTCTTCTGCCTCAGCCTACAGAGTAGCTGGGACTACAGGTGCATGCCACCATGCCCAGCTAATTTTTCATATATATATATATAGTTTTTAGCAGAGACGGGGTTTCACTGTGTTAGCCAGGATGGTCTTGACCTCCTGACCTCGTGATCTGCCTGCCTTGGCCTGCCAAAGTGCTGGGATTACAGGCATGAGCCACCGCACTCAGCCAAGATTTTAAAAAAAAAACCTGTGCCCTCCTGTGTGTGCTTCCCTCCCTATCCTTGCCTGGGGGAGGAACTCTGGCCAGGCCCCTGTCCACTCTGCCCTGGCTGGGCTGTTCTCCTTCTATCTTCTCCAGTCTAGGAGATGGTCTCTGGATCTGCCCCCTTTCTGTCTCTTCTTCTCTTTTCCTACTGCAGGTATCTTGTGGCCATATCTCTGTATTTGTCCATCTCTCCTTTATTCTTTCCCTATTTCTCTCTCCACATTTTGTGTCCCTGCCCCTGTGGTCTTACGTCTCCCTTTCTCTCTCACTGTTCTCTCTCTCTCTTTCACTTATGATGGCCAGATTTAGAAAATAAAAATACAGGATGTTCAGTTAAATTTGAATTTCAGATAAACAACAAATACTTTTGTTAGTATAAGAGGGTCCCATGCAATAATTGGGACACGATTATACTCAAAAGTAGTCACTATTTACCTGCAATTCAAATCTAGCTGGGCATACTGTGTTTTGTCTAGCACTCTTACTCCCAGTTCTCCTCTGCCTAGCAGCTATGCTAGACTATTAGAAAATAAAAAAAAAAAAGGTTTAAGACAAAGTCTTCTTCTGTCTCTCAGACTGGAGTATAGTGGTGTAATCATAGCTCACTGTAGCCTTGACCTCCCAAGCTTAGGCAATCCTCCCACCTCAGCCTCCTGAGTGGCTGGGACTGCAGGTGCACACCACCACACTGGCTAGTTTTTAATTTTTTTTTTATAGGGACAAAGTTTCACCATGTTGCCCAGACTGGTCTTGAACTCCTGGACTCAAATATCTCCCCATCTTGGCCTCCCAAAGTGCTGGGATTACGGGCGTGAACCACCATGCTCGGGTGCAATCTTTGAAACAGATTCGTCATCAGAGTGACAGAGAGAAGGCACCTGGGTCCCTGACATTCTGGAAAGTCACATCAATTCTGGGATGCTTACTTACGGATTTTTACATGAAATAGAAAGAAACAGCTGGGTGTTGTGGCTCACACCTGTAATCCTCGCACTTTGGGAGGCTGAGGCTGGTAGATCATGAGGTCAAGAGATTGAGACCATCCTGGCCAACATGGTGAAAACCCGTCTCTACTAAAAATATAAAAATGAGCTGAGCATGGTGGCACAGGCCTGTAGTCCCAGCTACTTGTGAGGCTGAGGCAGGAGAATTGCTTGAACCCCCCGGGAGGTGGAGGTTACAGTGAGCCAGATCATGCCACTGCACTCCAGCCTGGTGACAGAGCGAGGCTCCGTCTCAAAAAAAAAGAAAGAAAGAAAGAAACACCTTTTATTTTGGTTTTCCATTCCTGGCAGCAGAACCTAATCCTGACTAATAAAGTTGGCAGCTGGCAGTGTCTGCTCCGACTCCCTGCTTTCCTCTGAGGGATATGTCGCTCCATGATGTGGTAACACACATGTCACTCGGGGCCTATGGCTGTGCCTACCGTCTGCCTGTCCAGCTTGTTTCTTCTCACTGTACAGAAGCACTCTTTATACTCCTGGCCCCATTGGTGACCTCTGGGCTGCTACCAGGGTACCTGTCTCTATGTGTCATTGCTCAAGCTGTCCCCAGCCCCGACCCCCCTATTTTCCTTGAAATGTGTCTTTTCTTTTTTCTTTATTTTTGAGACTGACTCTTGCTCTGTCACCCAGGCTGGAGTGCAGTGGTGCAATCTTGGCTTACTGCAACCTCTGCCTCCTGGGTTCAAGTGATTCTCCTGCTCCAGCCTCCCAAGGAGCTGGGATTACAGGCACCAGCCACCAAACCTGGCTAATTTTTGTAACTTTTTTTTGTTGTTGTTGAGACAGAGTCTCACTCCGTTGCCAGGCTGGAGTGCAGTGACATGACCTTGGCTCCCTGCAACTTCCACCTCACGGGTTCAAATGATTCTCTTGCCTCAGCCTCCCGAGTAGCTGAGACTACAGGCATGCGCCACCAAGCCCAGCTAATTTTTGTTGTTTTTTTTTTTTTTTTAGTAGAGATGGGGTTTCACCATGTTGGCCAGGATGGTCTCAATCTCTTGACCTCGTGGTCCACCCATCTCAGCCTCCCAAAGTGCTGGGATTACAGGCGTGAGCCACCGCACCCGGTCAACTTTTTTATTTTTAGTAGAGATGGGGTTTCACCATGTTGTCCAGGCTGGTCTCAAACACCTGACCTAAAGTGATCTGCATGCCTCGACCTCCCAAAGTGCTGGGATTACAGGAGTGAGTCCCCATATAACTGGCCTGAAATGTATATTTTTCATGTGTACTTTAATGCAAAACTCAAATGCAACCCCTTCAATTCTGAGGTCAGGGCTAGGAGGGGTGTTTGAGGAAGAAGCCCCATTTGGCTGGGCCTCATATGAAGGAGGAGCCTCAAATGTAGACTTTTGAAAATTTCTACAAAGAAGACAGCATGTACGTGTGTGTATAATATATGTGTATTATATGTATATGTGTGTTTTATGTATATAATTTGAAACACAAATTGTATTCTGCTTGTTTGTGATCTTTGTGTCCAGCTGCACTGAAAAAATGTGAATTTCTTCAATGTAAATATCTAACACTGCAGTTGTGGGATCTATTTTTGTCCCTGTGTCTTGGTTTGGGCTCCACCAAGAGACAACCCTATGACAGGACTCCAGTGTATTTGGGAGGTGATCCCAGGACCCATCAACAGGGGCATGGGGATGGAGCAGGGAAGGGAAAGGAAGGCAGTTGATGCAGGTGTGACACCAGCCAGTGACCTCCGAGGGTACCAGCGCTCAATCCCACTGGGGATCTGGGGCGCCAGTGTAGACCTGCCTGAGTTACCCCAGCTGAGGGATGAGGAAGCCGGGAGGTTCATTCACCAGGTTTCCATCTGTCATTGCATAAGGGCTGCCCTGGGGACATTAACTCCAACACTGGGTCCTGCATTCAGGCTACCAGCCCCTAGACCCCCAGGGCCAGAACACAGCAGGTGCCCGCAGACAGCAGTTTCCTCCGGGGAGTAGAAGTGAGTGCCCAGGGCAGACAGCTGAGGGCACTGACAGTGTCTGCTACATACTATTTCAGTACTTTATTGGTTTAAAATATTCCAGACTCTAGCCCTGAGTGCTGTCTCTGGCTGCAGATGTGTGTTTAGCCAAGACAGGGCAGACCAGAAGTGCCAAACAGTGAATGCCCTGGGGAAAGTCCGGCAGGGAAGAACAGACAGCACTGTAAGGTTCTCTGCTCCATCTCCTAGAGGTGCCCTGGGGTCTGGGCCTCAGGTGCCCACAGGGGTGTCTGGCCTAATCTCCCCTTCAGGCTTCCTTCCCTTCCCAGTTTTACTTCCCCACTCTTCCACTGCTGCTTCCTGGAAGCACCCCCAAATAAATCAATTGCACCCAAATCCTTGTCTGAGGATGTGCTTCTGGGGAACCCAACTCTAGTGGACAGAAATCATATTAGACCCCAAAGATTTCCATATCCTTATCCCTAGGATCTGTGAATACTTGGCCTTACATGGCAAAAGGAACTTTGCAGGTGGGATTAAATGAAGACTCTTGAGATGGGAAGATTATTCTGGATTATCTAGGTGGGCCAAATGTAATCACAGAGGTCCTTATGAGAGGGAGGCAGGGAGGTCAGGGTCAGGGGAGATACGTTGACAGAAGCAGAGGTTGGGGTGTTGCTGTTACTGGCATTTTTTTTTTTTGACATAGGAGCCTTCAGAATGATGTTACCAGCTTTAAAGATTGAGGCAGGGGCCAGGCATGGTGGCTCAGTCCTGTAATCTCAACACTTTGGGAGTCTGAGGCAGGAGGATGGCTTGAGCCAAGGAATTTGAGACCAGCCTGGACTCTGTCTCTACAAAAAATTAAAAAATTAGTCGGGTGTGGTGTCACACACCCATGGTTCCAGCTACATAGAAGGCTGAGGTGGGAGGATTGCTTGATCCCAGGAGGTTGAGGCTGCAGTGAGCAGTGATTATACCACTGCACTCCAGCATAGTCTAAAAAAAAAACAAAAGATACTGGGTAGCCAAGAAGTATGACATGTGTTCCCCACAGGTAACCTTTAGATAAGCCATAGAGAGAAGGAGGGTCCTTCCAGGTGAAAGGAATGGTGTGTGTGAAGGCATGGGAGCTAGACTGGCCAGGAAGTGGGTTGGGATTATAGGCTTTCCTTACATAGAAAATGGAGCAGGAAAATGAGGGAATCCAGGATCAGGGAAGTGCTGGTGGCCATTTAAGACAAATGGGGTGGAGGAGTTTAAAAAAACTGCAGAAGGCTGGGTGCAGTGGCTCACACCTGTAATCCCAGCAGTTTGGGAGGCTGAGGCAGGAGGATCACCTGAGGTCAGGAGTTCAAAACCAGCCTAGCCAACATGGTGAAACCCCATCTCTACTAAATATACAAAAAATTAGCTGGGTGTGGTGGCTTGTGCCTGTAGTCCCAGCTACTTGGTAGGCTGAGGCAGAATTGCTTGAACCTGGGAAGCAGAGGTTGCAGTGAGCTGAGATCACACCACTGCATTCCACCCTGAGTGACAGAGTGAGACTCCATGTCAAAAAAAAAAAAAAAGAACTGGAGAAAATTAAGAGAGGAGCCTGCTGGGTCAATGTGATCAGTCATAGCCTGAGTCCCTTCTCTCCCGTGGCCACCATCTTGAAGTCTTGAGGTAGATTAGCAGGACTTGTTTTCTGAGGACTGGTCACGACCACCATAGCAACCTGGCCCATCAGAGCAGGATCTGGTTGAAACAGGGTGCTGTGAAGAAGCAGAAACCAGCACATGACAAAGAAAGTGACCTCTAGTTGCTCTCATTGCTTGTTAGCATAAAGACACTCCCACCAGCACCCTGACAGTTTACAAATGCCATGGCAACACCCTGGAAGTTACTTTACATGGTTCCAGAAACTCCTCACCCCTTTCCCAGAACGTTCTGGATAACCTGCCTCTTCATTAGTGTATCATTAAAAGTGAATATAAATACAGCTGCCAACAGCCTCTATGCCACTACTCTGGGCACATGGCCCATGGGTTAGCCCTGCTCTGCAAGTAGCAGTACCTCTGCTGCTGTAGTCACTGCTGCTTCAATAAAAGTTGCCGTCTAACACCACTGACTTTCCCTTGAATTCTCTCCTGGATGAAGCCAAGAACCCTCCCAGGCTAAGCCCCAAATTTGGAGCTCACTTGCCTTGCGTCAGTCTGGCTTGGCTCTCCCATGCAGAGTTCTTGGTTGAACACAGCAGAGACAGAGCCAGGCAGAGATCTCTAGTAGCTTCCTCCAGCATCATTCTTTCTTTCCCCTTTAGCAACATAGCTCTTATTTTTAGTTGAGGACCTTACTGCTCAACTAAAGACTACCCATTCCTGCCTTCCTTGTACTGTGGTCTTGTGATTAAGTTCTAGCTATGAGATATAAGCAAAGGATTAGGAGGAACTTCCAGGTGGTCTCCTAAAAGGGGAGGGGCATGTTTTTCTTTATCCTTTCCTCTTCTCTCCTGGCCAGAATGTGAACACAATGGCTGGAGTTGGGCAGCTATTTTAGACCTTGAGGCAATGTGCTACATGGAGCCAAAGCACCAAGACACAAGGATACTAGGTCTCTGAAGACCTGGATCTCTGACCTCTGTATGTTTTTCACAAAGAGAAAATCAACTGTCTTGTTTAAGCCACAGTTGTTTTGGGGTTTTCTGTTGTGTCCAAACAAACCCAATCAATATACAAACTGTTGCTAACTTCAACTGCAAGAGTGCTTTCCTAGAATGATGACGGGTCTTTTTCTGATTCTCGTCAAAATGAATCAGAAGACTGGAGAATCAGGCCCAGAAAATAGGTGGAAAATGAGGGATGTAAAGGGTTCAGAAATTGCACCAAAGAAGATTCTGGAAAGGAAGCTGCTGCCGTCTTGGCTGGTTATTGGACGCCTACCCTTGGCCTTGCCTCTGGAGCTGCCACTGGAAACAAGATACTGGTCAGATGTCACCATCACTCCTTTCAGAACAAGTGTAAACCTCCTGCTCTTTTGTGTTTCTTACTCCAGATTTGAAGTCCTGAGCCAACACATCTGACTGGCTGAGTGAAGGTCATGAGCCTGCACCCCAGCTTCTGGCTGCAGCACACACTCAGCTCTTCTGATTAGCATTCTACCCTCTTCTCTGAGTCCGCAGGAGGCTGTGGAATTATGAGGTCCGACCCTTCATGGGCCTTCTATCCACAGAAGTAGTCTTACTCCCTGTTTTGATTATCTACTGCTGTATAACCACCTACTCCTTAGTGGCTTAAAACAACAATTGATTGCTCATCATGCTCTGGGTTAACTAGGATCAGCTGGGTGGCTCTTCTGCTGCATGTGGTCTTAACTAAATCTGAGGTCATCAGTGTGGTCTCAACTGTGCTGGAATGTCTGCAGTGGTTCACTCACACATCTGGGACCTTGAGGGGGACAGCTGAAATGCTGGGATAGCTGGGATACCTGGACCTCTCCCTGTGTGAAGGCCTCTTCCTGTGGTTTCTTCAGCTGGGTGGCCAGATCTCTTACATTGTGACTTAGGGTTCCAAAAAGTGCCAAAACAGAAGCCACCAGGATTTTATAGTTGTTGTTGTTGTTGTTAAGACAGGGTTTTACTCTGCCACCCAGATTGGAGTGCAGTGGTGCAATCACGGCTTGCCTCAGCCTTTATCTCCTGGGCTCAAGCAGTCTTCCCACTTTAGCCTCCCGAGTAGCTGGGACTACAGGAGTGTGTCACCACTCTGGCTAATTTTCTTAAAATTTTTTCATAGAGATGGGATCTCACTATGTTCCCCAGGCTGGTTTCAAACTCCTGGGCTCAAGAGATCCACTTGTCTTGGTCTACCAAAGTACTGAGATTAAAGATGTGAGCTACCATGGCTGGCCAGACCTTCTTGAGGCTTTGACTTGCAGTGGCACAGCGTCCCTTCCACTACATTCTATTGGTTAATTCGAGTCACTAGAGCAACCCAGGATACACACTTGAGGAGCTCCACAAAGCTGTGAAATACTAAGGGACGTGGTTGGTGGTGGCGGTTGGTCGGGGGAGCATGTAGAGCAGCTTCCACATTGCTCTTTCCCAACACTTGCAAATGAAGTCCCATCCACTTGGCCTCACAGGAGAAAGTGTGGCGCAGTGGCGAGTGCAGACTCCAGGCACAAATGTCCAGGTTTCAGTTCTGGCTTTGTCACATTGCTGGCTGTGACACTCTGGGTAAGGTACTCAACTTCTCCTGTCTCAATTTCCCTATCGGTCAGATGGGGATAGTGCAGTGCCTGTGCCACAGATTTTTGGGTGAGGATCGTATGAGTTAACATATATACAGCACCTGGAATATGAGCCGACGCGTTGTAGGACCTCTGTGTTTGTTCTCACTCAAAGGGCTAGTGTATTCCTTGATCAGCAGATGCACTGGGTGAAACACTCATTGAAATCCAGGAAGGGACACAAAAGAGAAGACAGAGTCTCCAGAGTCTTATGGTTTTTTATTATTGGGAGGTGGAAAACAAGACAAACAGGAAAGGGTGCAAGAACCAAAATACCATATATAGGGAAATCCACAGATACCGAGAGCAGATTTGTGGTTGTCAGGCATTAGGAGGAGGGGGGATGAGGTGTCAATGCTCGTGGGTACCCGCTTTCATTTGCAGGATGATGAATATGTTCCCAAATTAGATTGTGGTGATGGTCGCACAACTCTGAATATGCTGAAGGCCATTGAATTATACACTTTAAATGGGTGAATTGCATGGTGTGTGAAGTATGTCTTAGTAGAGCTGTTTAGGAAAAGAAAACGTAGCCAGGAATGGTGGCTTACACCTGCAGTCCCAGCTACTGAGGGAGTGGGGTGGGGAGCTTAGCGGGGAGGATTTCTTGAGCACAGAAGGTCAAAACCATCTTCAACACAGCAAGACCCCATCTCAAAAAAGATAGAGACCGGGCATGGTAGCTCATGCCTGTAATCTCAGCACTTCTGGAGGCCGAGGTGGGCAGATTGTTTGAGCTCAGGAGTTTGAGACCAGCCTGGCCAACATGGCAAAACCCTGCCTATACTAAAAATACAAAAATTAGTGGGGTATGGTGGCACACGCCTGTAATCTTAGCTACTCAGGAGGCTGAGGCAGGAGAATCACTCGAACCTGGGAGGCAGAGTTGCAGTGACCCAAGATCACTCCACTGCACTCCAGCCTGGGTGACAGAGTAAGACTCTGTCTCAAAAAAAAAAAGCAAGAGAGAGAGAGAGAAGGAGAGGAGAGGAAAGAGAGAAAAAGGAAGGAAGGAAGGAAGGAAGGAAGGAAGGAAGGAAGGAAGGAAGGAAGGAAGGAAGGAAGGAAGGAAAGAAAGAAAGAAGATGGGTGATGGATAAAGAACTCTACAATGCAGAGATACAAGAGCCAATAGTGGCTAACACTTGTTTGGTGCTTCCTATAGGCCAGGGACTGTTCTAAGTGCTTTGCTTAAATTAGCTCATTGAATCCTTACAACCCCAATATTTCCCCCGTTGAAGAGAAAACTGAGGTTACTTGTCCAAGGTCACACGGCTGGTTAACATGAGAGCTGGGATTTGAGTCCAGGCTGTCAGGCTCCAGCAGTTGAACTGGTAATACTGGATGCTGTAGTTTAAGACGTGACAACTTAGTGCAGCATTAAGTGACCCTCTGGTGAACATGCAAAGAAAAACTGGAGTTTGGAAAACCGCAGAGGAGAGGTGTGAGCTGGGTGTTGAAGGATGCTTCGCCCTAAACTAGACAGGAGGATAGGAGTGGGGGATATTTCCTCTGATCTAATCACTGCGTAATACTTCAGCCCTATCCTAGGCCTCAGGGACACTGCAGTAGGCACAATACCCGAGTCTTTACCCTCATCAAGCTGAATTTGTAGTGTGGGAAACAGATCATAAATGCACAAACAAACATGGGGGTGGTTAAAGCTTTATTGTATCATATGTTCAGTTTTTATCAGGACTTAGTTGTTGTGGCTGTTTTGAAATAAAGTCCACAAATTCATTGACACTCTTCCCATTGAAAGGTGAGGTCTACATCCCCACCCCTTGAAGCTGTTACTGACTAATGGAATAAGGCGTAAGGGATGCTGGATAGGCAGGACGCAGCAGCTCACACCTGCAATCCCAGTGCTTTTCAAGGCAGAGGTGGGACGACTGCTTGAGCCCAGGAGTTTGAGGCCTCAGTGAACTCTGTCACCCACTGCACTACAGCTTGGGTGACAGAGCAAGACCCAATCTTAAAAAAAAAAAAAAAAAAAAAAAAAAGGAGACCGAAAGAAAATCACCCTGCTAGATGGATTTAAGAGAGAAGCTACTCAAAGCAAGTCTTCCCCTAAGGAAGCCTCTGTCATTTTCTGGCTGAGGGGATGTGGCATGAACCAGGGATGCTGCAGTAGAGGTGGTAAAAAGCAGGCAGATTCAAGACAAATTTAGAGGCTTGGGTGCAGTGGCTCATGCCTATAATCCCAGCACTTTGGGAGGCTGAGGCAGGCAGATCACCTGAGGTCAGGAATTCGAGACCAGCCTGGTCAACATGGTGAAACTCTGTCTTTACTAAAAATACAAAAGTTAGCCAGATGTGATGGCACATGCCTGTAACCCCAGCTACTCAGGAGGCCAAGGCAGGAGAATCGCTTGAACCTGGGAGGTGGAGGTTGCAATGGGCTGAGATCCCACCATTGCACTCCAACCCGGGTGACAGAGTGAGACTCCGTCTCAGGGAAAAAAAAGGCAAATTTAGACAGTTAGGGGCATAGGCCTCAGGACCTGCCTGAATGTGAAGATGAGGGAGGGTAGGGTGTCTAAGGTGACACCGAGGTTTCTTAATTGGGGAACAAGATGGGTGGTTAGGCCGTTTACCAAGACAGAGAACAAGGAAAAGCTGGGTTCAGAAGAAGCATGTTAAAAATTATAACTCCAAGATTACACCTTCCAATGAACATTCCATTAAGCAATGCTAGCTTCTGAAACACCTCTTAGAATATCTTTTTTCCTAAAAAGGAAAACTTTTGCCCCTCCCACCAATGCAATTTCTGTGTTGGCCACTAGAGGGCACCAATGCCTGAGCAGTTCAGCTAGACTCACCACCTGGTCCTACTTTGCTCTTAAAAAAAAAGCCGAAGGAAAGGTTTTGACTTTGTCATCTTGCCTCAGAATCATTCTCATGAGCTTCTCTGGCACCGGATGAAATCTGGTAGCTATGCCATGTGTGAAAAAGGTTTTGCTTATTAGATCCCTCAGTGCTAATCAGGAAAAAATCTCCTCCCTCACCACAGTTTTCCAAGTGTGCCTGAGCCCACCTCACCGAGTCCAGGGGACTTTTCCTGATTTATTTTGCATTGCTAGCCTTAGGTGAAACCCAGCACATTTTGCTTCTGATACATTTCCACTGCTGCCTCGTTTTCCCCACTGTCACCTGTGAGCTCTGTGCTTCCTTCTCATTGCTGTGCTTCCAGCCCAGGGAACTTGCTCCTTCAGCTGCCCGTTGGGAAAGTACAGAGGGTAGTTCGTTCCTATAAGTGATTTCAGCCCCATTGCCTCCCATCCTCTCGCCTCGCATTCTCCAAGGGCATTCAGGAGCTTCTGGGGAGGCAGGGTATCAGAGCCTCACAGACCAAAACCTGGTGTCTAGGTATTTCTTTTTCTTTTCTTTTTTTTTTTGAGATGGAATTTCGCTCTGTCGCCTAGGCAGGAGTGCAGTGGCGTGATCACGGCTCACTGCAGCCGCCACCTGCCACCTCTCTGGTTCAAGCAATTCTCCTGCCTCAGCCTCCCCAGTTGCTGGGACTATAGGTGCCCATCACCACACCCGGCTAATTTTTTTGGTATTTTTAGTAGATATGGGGTTTTGCCATGTTGGCCAGGCTGGTGTCAAACCCCTAACCTGAGCTGATCCATCCACCTCCATCTTTCAAAGTGCTGGGATTACTGGTGTGAGCCACCGTGCCCAGCCCGCCCAGCCTGCCCTAGGCATTTCTTTGTGTTTCTTCAAGATGACTCTAGGACTCCTGATCTCCTAAGGGGCCACTGCTTCCCCTCTAAACCTGCTCCCATGGCAGGAGCTTTATGGCCAATTCTGAAGCCGGATCCCATCAAGGGTGATGGTTCCCAGAGTCTGCTGAGCCCAGCGGCAGAGGGGAGCAAACCTACCCACTGTTGTCATTAATGCCTCAACTGGAAGTCATTATTTGGCAATAGACTCTCTTTGTTCCTGAAGGTATCAAGGCTGTAGGAATTGCAGATTCTCTCTCGTCTGGTAAACCTTATCTCCCAGACTTGTGGGTGCGTAGAATCCATCTCGGCCTACTCAGATCATTGCTACTCACCTGGTTTTCCCATGGTCAGAACTAATTTCTTTCTTTCTTCTTTTTTTTTTGAGATTGAGTCTCACTCTGTCACTCAGGCTGGAGTACAGTGGCTTGATCTCAGCTTACCACAACCTCTGCCTCCCAGGATTAAATGATTCTCCTGCCTCAGCCTCCTGAGTAGCTTGGATTACAGGTGTGCTCCACCACACCTGGCTGATTTTTGTATATTTAGTAGAGATCAGGGGGTCTTTCTATGTTGCCCAGGCTGGTCTTGAACTCCTGATCTCATGTGATCTGCCAGCCTCGGCCTCCCAAAGTGCTGGGATTGCAGATGTGAGCTACAGTGCCTGGCCAATCAGAACTAATTTCTGTCTCAGGTTTCTCTTGTTGCTTGTGCTTTGATTAAGGCAGTTATCCTGGGTTTTTATTCTTATCAGAGCCTGAAAACTTCCTTTGGGCAAAACATATCCCAGAATTCCTTAGAGCTGGGATATCTGACATCCTCTGACTACATGCGCACACACACGCTCCTTCAACACCCCCCAACCTGGCTAGACTGTAGATGGTAAGGAGGTCATTTGCTTGTTTATTCATCAATTCCTGGTACTTCGGGGGAATGCACAGCCATGTAGTGAAATTTTCATGAAATTAAACTTAAACAACTACCGTTTATGCTAATATGTTAATCTCCTTTCCTTTTTGGGGATAGTGATGTTGGTGGTTAAAATGTTCTTTTACTGCCAGGCGTGGTGGCTCAAGCCTGTAATCCCAGCACTTTGGGAGGCCGAGGCGGGTGGATCACGAGGTCAAGAGATTGAGACCATCCTGGTCAACATGGTGAAACCCCGTCTGTACTAAAAATACAAAAAATTAGCTGGGCATGGTGGCGTGTGCCTGTAATCCCAGCTACTCAGGAGGCTGAGGCAGGAGAATTGCCTGAACCCAGGAGGCAGAGGTTGCGGTGAGCCGAGATTGCACCATTGCACTCCAGCCTGGGTAACAAGAGCAAAACTCCATCTCAAAAAAAAAAAAAATGTTCTTTTACTGTGAAGTAATGGAAAAAATATTTCTTTAATATTATTTTATCCTGAAGTGGCTGGGTGTGGTGGCTCACGCCTGTAATCCCAGCACTTTGGGAGGCCAAGGCAGGCGGGTCACTTGAAGTCAGGAGTTTGAGACCAGCCTGACCAACATGGAGAAACCCCAACTCTACAAAAAATACAAAATTAACTGGGCGTAGTGGTGCATGCCTGTAATCCCAGCTACTCGAGAGGCTGAGGCAGGAGAATCACTTGAACCTGGGAGGCAGAGGTTGCAGTGAGCCAAGATCATGTCATTGGACTCCAGCCTGGGCAACAAAAGCGAAACCCTGTCTCCAAAAAAAAAAAAAAAAAAAAAAACAAGACCATCTTATTTCAGTTGTCCAATCATTCGTTTTGCTTTTAAGGGTTTTTACTGGCTTTGAGAAGTCCAAGAGGCTGAAAACCATTGTCCCATTTTCAGCGCAGTGTCCAAAGCAGAGCTGTCCTCAGGAAACACCAAATTGCCACAAGATACAGCAGTTCTACTCCTGGGAATCCGCCCAAGAAAATGGTACAAGGTACACACACACACAATTTCATAAAAATGAATGTTTATAGCAGCGTTATTCACAATAGCTAAACAGTGGAAACAGCCCAAATGTCCATGGATGGGTGGAAGGATAAATGAAGTGTGGTCTATCCACACAATGCGATATTATCCAGCCATAAAAAGGTGTGAAGTACTGATACATGCTGCAGAGTAGACAGACCTTGAAACCGTGAGCTAAATGTAAGAAGCCAGACCCAAAAGGCCACATATTGCATGAAATGCCCAGAGCGGGCAAATCTATGGAGACAAAAAGCAGGTGGTGGCTGCCAGAGGATGGGAGGAGGGGTGAATTGGGAGTGGTTGCTCACGGGTACAAGTATCCTTTGGGGTGATGAAAATGTTCAAAAACTGATTGTGGTGATGGTTACACGACTCTGTGAATATGTTAGAAACCATTGAATTGTGCCCTTTTAAAGGGTAATTTTAACATATGTGTATTATATCTCAGTAGAAAAATAAAATGGGCTGGGGATGGTGGCTCATGTCTGTAATCCCAGTACTTTGGGGGTGCCCAGGCTGGAGCATCTCTTGAGGCCAGGAGTTTGAGACAAGTCTGGGAAACAGTGAAATCTTATCTCTACAATAAGCAAACAAAGAAATAAATAACTGGGCATGGTGGTGCATACCTGCTGCCCCAGCTACTTGGGAGGCTGAGGTGGGAGGATCACTTGAGCTCAGGAAGTCAAGGCTGCAATGAGCTATGATTGAGCATCTAGGGTTAGAGGTCAGGGGTGTTGCTAAATATCCTACAATCCACAGGACAGCCCCGGAAGCAAAGAATTATTACGTTCCATTATTGCTCAGTGAGTGGTTGTAGGATTTCACTGAACTGAAACTGCAGCTTTGGGCAAAATTGCACAAGGTGGTTTGCCTAAGGCATGTTGCCTCAGGCGCGTTCACGTTTGTCCTCGATTCCTTTTTCCCTGTTCTTGGAGGTTGGTGGTGTCTGTGAAAGTACTGTACTCTTCACCCAAAAGCTCTTCACAACCCTCTTTCCCCTTGCCTTTTGCTGTTTTTAGAGGCTGGTAAGATAAAGCCTCCACCTTCTCAGAGGTGCTGGAAGCTGGGAATGAGCCCGGAGTTCCAGCTAATGAGTTGGAGGCAGAGTTGCTGAGTGGGCCCACCAGAAAGGCTTCTGGAAGGTTTTCTCTGCCCTGGCTGCCTCCCAGACTTCCAGTCCTTTAGAGCTGTACATCCTCTGGCCACAGGGATTGGGAATAGACACCTGACCCAAGTTGTTCCCATGAGACTCAAATCCTGCAGGAATAATTGGAAAAGGGGAGGAGCTACAATTGCCATGCTTGGAGAATTAGCTTGTGAGTGAGGTTAACCCAGAGGAAAACAGAGCCAAGGCATGGAAAGAATGGGTTCTGATGGTATTGAGCGCCTGGATTTAGCTGTGCCTGAAGCTATCCCAGTCCCAGATTTTTTTCAGGCCTATTAGCCAACAAGTTCTTTTTTGGCTAGTTTGTGTTAGTTCAGTTAACAGATATGTGTCAGTTACTGTTTTAGGTGCTGGGGCTACTCCAGTGAGCAAGTCCTCATCTCTTCCTTGCACCCCAGTGCAGGCAGGCAGACAATGTAACACGTACAGCATGGTAGATGGAGACAAATGCTCTAGAGAAAAATAAAGCAGAGAATGGGGTGGAGGCTGGGCATCAAGGCTCACGCTTATAATCCCAGCACTTTGGGAGGCTGAGGTGGGCAGATTACATAAGGCCAGAAGTTTGAGACCAGCCTGGCCAATATGGCAAAACCCAGTCTCTACTAAAAATACAAAAATGCCAAGTGCAGTGGCTCACGCTTGTAATCCCAGAACTTTGGGAGGCCAAGGTGAGTGGTTCACCTGAGGTCTGAAGTTCAAGACCAGCCTGACCAACATGGTGAAACCCTATCTCTACTAAAAATACAAAATTAGCTGGGTGTGGTGGTGAATGTCTAAAATCCCAGCTACTTGGGAGGCTGAAGCAGGAGAATCACTTGGATCCATGAGGTGGAGGTTGCCGTGAGCCAAGATCACACCATTGCACTCCAGCCTGGGCAACAAGAGCAAAACACTGTCTAAAAATCAATCAATAAATAAAATAAAAATACAAAAATTAGCTAAGCATGGTGGTGCATGCTTGTCGTCCCAATTACTCTGGCACGAAAATTGCTTGAACCAGGGAGATGGAGGTGGCAGTGAACCGAGATTGTGCCACTGCACTCCAGCCCGGACAACAGAGCGAGACTTTGTCTCAACAAAAAGGAAGAAAAAGAAAGGGGTAGGAAGTGTTGGGGGAATCCTGTTAAGTAGGTTGGCAAGGGAAGTCTGACTTAGAAAAAAATGGAAGGAGGTAAAGGGAGTTGGTGTGGGAAGAGCATTCCGGCTGAAGGAACAGAAAGTCTAAAGGCCGTGCAGTGAGGGTGTGACGGGGGTTTTGAAGAGATATCCTGGAGGCCCGTGTGGCTGGAGCAAAGGGAACCAGGTGAAAGTGGGAGCAGGTGAAGACAGAGAGGCAACTGGGAGGGGATATGTTCTGTAGGACCTTGTGGGCCACTGTGGGGACTTTGGCTGTTCTCTGGGTGAGCTGGGAGCTGTGGAAGGCTCTGAGTAGAGAAAGCCCTGACCTGAGGTTGGGTGGTAACGGGATCCCTCAGGCAATGTGGGAGAATAGACTGTGGGGGCAGGGGTGGGGAAGAAATACCAGGGGGAAGGTGATTGCTGGAGTCCAGCTGAGACACGGGATGACCTGGCCCTGCGGCAGGGCAGAGGTGGAGGACGTGAGGGGTGACTGGATCCTGAGTTCCTTTTTTTGTAACGACAATATCTCACTCTGTTGCCCAGGTGGTGTACTATAGTGCGATCGTAGTTCACCGCAACCTCAAACCCCTGGGCTCCAGTGGTCCTCCCACCTCAGCCTCCCAAGTAGCCGGGACTACAGGCATGCACTACCATGCCCAGCTAATTTTTTTTCTTTCTTTTTGAGATGAGTCTTACTCTTGATGCCCAGGCTGGAGGGCAATGGCATGATCTTGGCTCACTGTAACCGCTGCCTCCCCAGTTCAAGCGATTCCCCTGCCTCAGCCTCCTGAGTAGCTGGGATTAGGTGCCCTCCACCACACCTGACTAGTTTTTGTGTTTTACTAGAGATGGGGCTTCACCATATTGGCCAGGCTGGTCTTGAACTCCCTACTTCAAGTAATCCCAAAATGCTGGGATTACAGGTGTGAGCCACCATGCCCAGCCCGACTAATTTAATAAACTGTTTCGTAGTGTCTACTATGTTGCCCAGTCTGGTCTCCAACTCCTGGCCTCAGGGGATGCTTCTGCCTCAGCCTTCCAAAGGGCTGAGATTATAGGCATGAGTCACCATGTCTGGCTCTCTCTCTCTCTCTCTCTCTCTCTCTCTCTCTCTCTCTCTCTCTTTCTGTGTTGTTGTTGTTGTTAAGAGCCAGAGTCTCACTCTGTTGCTCAGGCTGGAGTGTAGTGGTACAATCATGGCTCACTGCAGCCTCGAACTCCTGGGATCAAGCGATCCTGAGATCTTGAGTACATTTTGAAGGTAGAGCCAGCAGGATTTGCTGATGGATTTGATGTAGAGTGTGAGAAAAAAAGAAGAATCCAGGGCGACTCCAAGGTTTTGGCTAGCATAAGGGAAAAAATTAAGGTACTATTTACTGAGATGGAGAGGCTATGGGAGGAGCACATTGGTGGGAGTGATCCCAGTCTCCACTTTGGACAGGTGGGTATGTCAGTGGGCAGTTGGATGTATAAGGGGAGCCTGAAGTGCACTGAAAAGGCAGGGATATAAATTTGGAGTCATCAGCATATACAGAGATTCTCAAAGTCAGAGCCCACATGGGATCCCTAGGGAGTAGGTGTGGGTAGACTAGAGAACAGCACCTGGACTGGGAACCCCTGGGGCACTTCACATCTGGCAGGTAGAGAAGAGGAGGAAGAGCCAGGAAAGGAAGCTGAGAAGTAGTGGACGCAGCAGGAGAAAACAACCACATGCATATGGCGTGTCCTGGAAGCTAAGAAAGAAAATTGTTTCAGGAGGGAAAAAGTTAAATTTACCATGGGATTCACTAATTTCACTCCTAGGTAAGAAAATCTGTGTCCACACAAAGGTCATCTGTGGATGTTCGTAGAAGCGTTGTTCACAATGACGAAAAAGTGGAGACAACTCAAATGTCTGTCAGTGGATAAATGCATAAGTGACTGTGGTCAAGTTCTACAACCGAATATGATTTAGAAACAAAGGAATGAAGCAGGACACATGCTGTAACCTGGGTGAGTCTCAAAAGTGTTATGGTGAATGGAAGAAGCTAGACTCAAAGGACAAGTATTACATGATTCTACTTTTTGAAATATTTAGAATCTGCACATTCACTGAGACAGAAAGTAGGTTAGAGGTTACCAGAGTCTGGAGTGGATGGGGTGGCAAGAGTTGGAAGTTTTGCTTAGTGAACGCAGAATTTATTTTCTTTTTTTTTTTCAGATGGAGTCTCACTCTGTCCCTCAGGCTGGAGCGCAGTGGCGTGATCTCAGCTCACTGCAGCCTCCACCTCCCAGGTTCAAGTGATTCTCTTACCTCCATCTCCTGAGTACTGGGACTACAGGCACCTGCCACCTGGCTAATTTTTGTATTTTTGGTAGAGCAGGTTTTCACCATGTTGGCCAGGCTGGTTTTGAACTCCTGAACTCAGGTGATCCGCCCACCTGTGCCTCCCAAAGTGCTGGGATTACAGGTGTGAGCCACTGTGCCTGGCCTCCTTTTTTTTTTTCTTTTGGAGACAGTGCCTCACTCTGTCTCCCAAGCTGGAGACATCATAGCTCACTGCAGCCTCAGACTCCCGGGTTCAACCCATCCTCCTGCCTTAGCCTCCTGAGTAGCTGTGACTACAGGTGCACACTCCAATGCCTGGCTAATTTTTCAATTCTTTGTAGAGATGGAGTCTTGCTATATTGCCCAAGGTAATCTCGAACTCCTGGGCTCAAGTGATCCTCCTACCTTGGCCTCCCAAGTAGCTGGGACTACAGGTGCGAGCCACCATGCTTGGCTTGGATGCAAATTTTCAATTTGAGGAAACAAAAGAGTTCTGGAGATGGATGTTGGTGATGGCTGTACAACAATGCAAATGTACTTAATGCTTCTGAACTGTGCACTTAATACCACTGCTTAAAATGGTAAACTATATGGTATGTGTATTTTACCACTTTTTGTAAAAGGAGAGAGCGAACAACTGTGTCACATGCTGCTGGGGGGTCCAGGATGGATGAGGACTTTGAAGTGACCATGGGATGGAGCCACATGCAGGACAGGGGTGAGTAAGAAGAGAAATCTGAGATATAGACTCTTTGAGGAGTTTTCCTGTAAAGAGAAGGAAAGAGGTAGAGTTATAGCTGGAGTTGAGGTCAAGAGAAATTTTTTTCACATAAAGATGAGAGAAAGGCTGAGCGCAGTGGCTCAGGTCAGTAATCCCAGCACTTTGACAGGCCAAGATGGGTGGATCATTTGAGGCCAGGGGTTCAAGACCAGCCTGGGCAACATGGTGAAACCCCATCTCTACTAAAAATATAAAAATTGGCTAGGTGCAGTGGCTCATGCCTGTAATTCCAACACTTTGGGAGGCTGAGGTTGGTAGATCACAAGGTCAGGAGTTCAAGACAAGCCTGGCCAACATGGTAGAACCCCATCTCTACCAAAAATACAAAAATTAGCTAGGCATGGTGGCGCATACTTGTAATTCCAGCTACTTGGGAGGCTGAGGCAGGAGAATTGCTTGAACCAGGACCCAAGAGGTGGAGGTTGCAGTGAGCCAAGATTGTGTTGCTGCACTCCAGCCTGGGCTACAGAAAGAGACTCCATCTCAAAAAAAAAAAGAAAAGAAAAGAAGAAAAAAAATATATGTATTAGTTAAGTATGGTGGTGCATGCCCATAATTCCAGTTACTCAGGAGGCTAGGGCAGGAGAACCACTTGAACACAGGAGGCAGAGATTGCAGTGAGTCAAGATTACACCACTGCACTCCAGCCTGGGCAACAGAGCAAGACTCTGTCTCAGAAGAAAAAAAAAAAGAAAAGATGAGAGAAATGAGGGGCAAGATCCAGTAGTCAACCCCTCGTGGTCCAAGCTGCCTGCTCTGGCACCTGTCATCTTATGTACATTTTAGGTACCAAGGAAGCTGAAGGAGCACCTAGGTGTCTCACTTCTTCCTGTTAGAACACCTCCTTGGCCAGGCATGGTGGCTCACACCTTTAATCCCAGCACTTTCGGAGGTCGAAATGGGAGGACTGCTTGAGGCCAGGTGCTTGAGACAAGCCTGGGCAACATGGTGAGACCCTGTCTGTACAAAAAAAAAAAAAAATTGAAGAAATTAGCCAGTTGTGATGGTGTGTGCCTGTAGTCTCAACTAGTTAAGGTGAGGCAGGAAAATTGCTTGAGTCCAGGAATTGGAGGCTGCAGTGAGCTATGATTTCACCACGGCACTGCAGCCTGGGTGATAGAGCAAGACCCTGTTTCACACAAAAAGGAACACTCTCTGCCCCCTCCGCTCCCAGCTTCCCTCCATACTACATTTTCACATACATCCCCTTGACTACAACTTAGTCATGTGTAGTCATGTGTAAGGAAGAAAGGGAGGAAGGAAGGCAAGAAAGGAAGGAAGAGAAGGAAGGAGGAAAGGAAGGAAGGAAGGAAGGCAGGCAGGCAAGAAGGAAGGCAGGTAGGCAGGCAGGCAACCCTCACAGACATCATGCAAGGCAATATCACTATCATTGTTATCCCACTTTGACCAGGAAGGCTTAATTATATTTAAAGCTGTAGTTCTCAACTGGAGATGATTTTGTGCCCCTGGGGACACTTGGCAATGTCTGGAGACATATTTAGTTGTCACAAGTTGCGGGGAGGAGCTGCTCCTGGCATCTAATGGGTAGAGACCGTGCACACTGCTAAGCATCCTCCAATACCCAGGACAGCCCCCAGTACAAAGAGTGATGTGGCTCTTACTGTCCATAGAGCCATGGCTGAGAAGCTGTGCCTCAGAGACTCGCTCCAAGCCTGAGGCTCATAAGGGGCCCAAGCCAGCCATGTCCCAGGCCACATTCTTTTCAGTGCCCTGTACCACTGCACACCCCAGCACCTTGTTTTCCCGGCGAGGTGCGTCATCCCTAGCAGGTGGGTATCTTCCCTGGGAAGAGCCCCGGCACACTTCACAGCTGCAGTTGAACAAAGCTTGTGTTTCCTTTGCCCCTTCAAGTCCCTTCTTCTCACCCAATTCCAGATACTAGTTTCAATTCCCAACTGATTTCTGGGAAGCATTTCTTCTTCATTTTTTTTTTTTTTTTTGAGACATAGTTTCACTGTTGCTTAGGCTGGTGTGTACAGTGGCATGATCTCGGCTCACTGCAACCTCCACCCCCCTGGGTTCAAGCAATTCTCCTGCCTCAGCCTTCTGAGTGGCTAAGATTACAGCCACATGTTACCACGCCCAGCTAATTTTTGTATTTTTAGTAGAGACAGGGTTTCACCATGTTGGCCAGGCTGGTCTCGAACTCCTGACCTCAAGTGAGCCTCCTGCCTCAGCCTCCCAAAGTGCTGGGATTACAGGCATGAGCCACCTGTAATTTATTCTTATTTATAGAATCTCAAGTTTGTTGGGAAGGGCCTATCCAACTGGCTTTGCCAGCCGGGCCCTCTGCAGGGAGCTTTGAAGATGCCATCTGATCCTTGCAACAACCCTGCAAGGCTTGTGTTGTTATTCTCTGCCCTTTACAGAGGTAGAGACAGAGGCTCACAAAGGTTAAGTGAATTCCCACGGGCACACAACTAGGAACTGCCTGAGCTGGGACTCGAACCCAGGACTGTGTGATTGCAGAGGCTGGAGTCAACATCATTCTGCCAAGGACCCTTCCAATCTCTTTTAAACATTTCCAGGAGATGGAGAACCAACCAACAAGAACTATTCCTTTCTCCCTTCTTGGCCACCAGACCAATAACAAGAGTCAGTTTCCCACACAGCCCACCTGGTGGATATTCTGGGATGCAGAGGGACTCAGAACCAAAGGGGTGCTCTACAACTTGCCTTTATACCCCCGAATTAATAGCAAGTGCTGGCGGGAGCTTGAGATTATGGAGCGACTGGATCCAGAGGGTTTCAGATCGAGGGGTAGGAGTGCAGGGAGGAAACAGGATATTGGATAAGGGAGAATTTATCATTCAGGGGCACTGTCCTGGGATACAGACTCAAACACCCTGGCATTTCCCCAGGAGCTGATACTCACATGCTCCCAGGAGAGCAGCTTGGAAAAACCTTGGCGCAGACCAAGTGTGGTAGAAATGTCAGATCTGCCGCTGAAGACCACGGAGGAAGGGAGCAAAGACCTAGAGAAGCAGGCCTCCAAGACCGAAGTGAGAAAAACCCGTCTAGAAAGTGCATTCTGCCAAAGAGCCCAGAAGACGCTCTGTTTACCAAACCCATAAGACATAATGTGGGTGACAATTTCAGGGTGGGAGCTGGCCTCTGAAGATCAGGGCTAATGATGGAAGATGCTGCTACTGGCCTGAGCTGGGCTCCCAGATAGGAATGGGACTGCTATGGTTGGCTGAGACAAAAGGTTTTTCCTTCCCTGGCATGGGGCACGGTGCTGCCTGGACAAAGTTGGGAATTGTTAGCAAAGAAGGAAACAATGACTACTGGATAATCGGCCAATGAGAACTTCTTCAATACCAATTTTTTTTTTAGATGGAATTTCGCTCTTGTTGCCCAGGCTGGAATACAGTGACGCCATCTTGTGGCTCACCGCAACCTCTTCCTCCCAGGTTCAAGCGATTCTCCTGCCTCAGCCATCACCACATCTGACTAATTTCTTATATTTTTTAGTGGAGATGGGGTTTCACCATGTTGGCCAGGCTGATCACAAACGCCTGACCTCAGGTGATCTACCGGCCTTGGCCTCCCGAAGTGCTGAGATTAGAGGCATGAGCTACTGTGCCCAGCCTAGTACTATTTTTTTTGCCTGGTTGTTTTTGCAAGTACAGGTGGTAACACACAGTACATATGTCTCTACAACTTGCCTTTACACCCCTAAATTAATAGCACAATACACCTGAAAAATAAATGCTGTAGCTTCTACTTCATGGGATGAATATACCTACTGTGATTTATTGATCAGTACCCTTTTTGAGGGGCATTTAGGGTGTTTCCAACTTACTGCTCTTCAGAGCAAAGTTTCAGTAAATATCCTCATGCCCATGCATACCTGTTTTTCTGGGGAAGACAAAAATGGAATAGCTCAGCTAGTGGGTATATGCAATTTCAGTTGAATAGAGATGTTGAATTTCCCTCCGAAAAGGCGGTATCAGTTTATAATCAGTTGATAATCCTGTTTTCTTACACTCTTCCCAACTCTTGATAACATCACACTTCCAAATGTGTATTTCGTAGCCAGTGAGGCTGAAGTTTTTCTCATATGTTGACTGGCCATCTGTTTTTCCTCTTTGGTAAACTGCCCACTTCTGTCCTTTGCCTGCTGTTGTTGTATGGGTAGTTTGTCTTTTAAAAAATGAATCTGTAGGAGTTCTTTATATATTTTGAGCACTAATCTTTTGCCCGTATAAGCTACAAATATTTTCTCCCATCTTGTCACTTGCTTTTCAACTTAGTTTCTGATTTTTCTTCTTCTTCTTGTTGAGGTGATACGCATTTATACAACTTTTAATGGCAACTCATGGCATAGAGTTAGCATTCATGAGGCAGCGGGGTGACAAGAGCTAGTGTGTACTGAAGACTCCCCACACAAAACAGGGCCAGGACTAGGGCAGAGCAAGCCAGCAAAATTTAAGGGAGCATTAACAAACTTGGTAATTAAGATAAAATATTTGTAATGCAATATTTAGCAAGATTGAAATGAATGCAAAAATCCATGACAAACAAAATGGCATTTTTTTTTTTTTTAAGATAGGGTCTCGCTCTGTTGCCCAGACTGGGGTGTTGAGATGTGATCTTGGCTCACTTCAGCCTCTGCCGCCTGGGCTCAAGAGATCCTCCCACCTCAACCTCCCAAGTAGTTGAGACTACAGGCATGTGCCACCATGCTTGGCTAATTTTTTTGTATTTTGTTTTTGTTTGAGATGGAGTCTTGCTATATTACCAGGCTAGAGTGCAGTGATGTGATCTTGGCTCACTGCAACCTCCGCCTCCCAGGTTCGAGCAATTCTCCTGCCTCAGTCTCCTGAGTAGTTAGGACTACAGGTACACATTACCATGCCGACCTAATTTTTGAATTTTTTTTGGTAGAGACAGGATTTTACCATGTTATCCAGGCTGGTCTCAAACTCCTGGCCTCAAGCTATCCATCTGCCTTAGCCTCCCAAAGTGTTGGGATTACAGGTGATACGGTTTGGCTGTGTCCCTACCCAAATCTCAGCTTGAATTGTATTTCCCAGAATCCCCACATGTTGTGAAAGGGACCCAGAGGGAGGTAATTGAATCACGGGGGCCAGTCTTTCCTGTGCTATTCTCATGATAGTGAATAAGTTTCATGAGATCTTCTAGGTTTATCTGGGGTTTGCACTTTTGCTTTTTCTCTCATACTCTCTTGCTGCTGCCATGTAAGAAGTGCTTTTCGCCTTCTGCCATGATTGTGAGACCTTCCCCAGCCATGTGGAATTGTAAATCCAATTAACCCTCTTTTTTCCCTAGTTTTGGGTATGTCTTTATCAGCAGCATGAAAATGAACTAATATAGTAAATTGGTACCGGTAGAGTGGGGCATTGCTGAAAAGATACCCAAAAATGTGGAGGCGACTTTGAAACTGGGTAATAGGCAGAGGTTAGAACAGTTTGGAGGGCTTGGAAGAAGACAGGAAAATGTGGGAAAGTTTGGAACCTTCTAGAGATTTGTTGAATGGCTTTGACAAAAATGCTGATGGTGATTTGGACAATAAGGTCCAGGCTGAGGTGGTTCCTTAGATGAGAAACTTGTTGGGAACTGGAGCAAAGGTGACTCTTGTTATGTTTTAGCGAAGAGACTGGTGGCATTTTGCCCCTGCCCTAGAGATTTGTGGAACTTTGAACTTGAGAGAGATGATTTAGGGTATCTGGTGGAAGAAATTTCTAAGCAGCAAAACATTCAAAAGGTGACTTGGGTGCTGTTAAAAGCATTCCATTGTAAAAAGGAAACAGAACATCAAAGTTCAGAAAATTTACAGCCTGCTGATACAATAGAAAAGAAAAACCAATTTTTTGAGAAGAAATTCAAGCCAGTAGCAGAAATTTGCATAAATAGTAAGGAGCCTAATGTTAATCTCCAAGACTGTGGGGAAAATGTCTCCAGGCCATGTCAGAGTCATTCACAGCAGCCACTCCCATCAGGCCCAGAGGCTCAGGAGGAAAACGTGGTTTTGTGGGCTGGGCCCAGGGTCCCCATGCTGTGTGCAGCCTAGGGACTTGGTGTCCTGTGTCCTAGCTGCTCCAGCCATGGCTGAAAGGGGCCAATGTAGAGCTCAGGCTGTGGTGTCAAAGGGTGGAAGCCCCAAGCTTTGGCAGCTTCCATGTGGTATTGAGCCTGTGGGTGCACAGAAGTCAAGAATTGAGGTTTGGGAACCTCTTCCTAGATTTCAAAAGATATAGGCAGATCTGCCTATATAGAAATGCCTGGATGCCCAGCCAAAAGTTTGCTGCAGGGTGGGGCCCTCATGGAGAACCCCTGCTAGAGCAGTGCAGAAGGGAAATGTGGGGTCGGAGCCCCCCCACAGAATCCCTACTGGAGCACTGTCTAGGGGAGCTGTGAGAAGAGGGCCACTGAACTCCAGACCCCAGAATGGTAGCTCCACTGGCAGCTTGGACCACGTGCCTGGAAAAGCTGCAGACACTCAATGCCTAGGAGGATGTTGACTTCCTGACTGCCAGCCCATGAGAGGGGTCAGGAGGGAGGCTGTAGCCTGCAAAGCCACAGGGGCAGAGCTGCCCAAGACTGTGGGAACCCACCTTTTTCATCAGTGTGACTTGGATGTGAGACCTGGAGCCAAAGGAGATCATTCTGGAGCTTTACAATTTGACTGCCCCGCTGGATTTTGGACTTACATGGGCCCCGTAACCCTTTGCTTTGGCCAATTTCTCCCATTTGGAACAGTTGTGTTTACCCAATACCTGTACCCCCTTGTATCTAGAAAGTAACTAGCTTGCTTTTGATTTTATAGGCTCATAGGTGGAAGGGACTTGCCTCCTTTCAGATGAGACTTTGGACTGTGAACTTTTGGGTTAATGCTGAAATGAGTTAAGACTTTGGGGGACTGCTGGAAAGGCACGATTGGTTTTGAAATGTGAGGACATGAGATTTGGAGGGGCCGGGGACAGAAGGATATGGTTTGGCTGTGTCCCCACCCAAATCTCGACTTGAATTGTATCTCCCAGAATTCCCACATATGGTGGAAGGGATCCAGAGGGATGTGATTGAATCATGGGGGTCAGTATTTCCTGTGCTATTCTCTTGATAGTGAATAAGTTTCAGGAGATCTGATGGGTTTATCAGGGGTTTTCCTTTTGCTTCTTCTCTCATCCTCTTCTGCTGCCACCATGTAAGAAGTGTCTTTCACCTTCCAACATGATTGTGAGAAATTCCGCAGCCATGTGGAACTGTAAGTCCAATGAAACCTCTTTTTGTTCCCAGTTTTGGGTGTGTCTTTATCAGCAGTGTGAAAACAAATGAATACCACAGGTGTGAGCCATAGTGCTTGGCCCCAAATACCAACATTTTATTTGTATTTATTTATTTATGTATTATTCTGAGTTGGGGTCTCACTCTGTCACTCAGGCTGGAGGGCAGTGGTGTGATCTTGGCTCACTGCAACCTCTGCTTCCTGGGCTCAAGTGGTCTTTCAGCCTCAATTTCTCAAGTAGCTGGGACCTCAGCATGAGCCACCCTGCCTGGCTAATTTTTGTACATTTTGAAGAGACAGGGTTTTACCACGTTGGCCAGGCAGAGCCAACCATGTTTACAGGTTTTGCCATGTTTTCCATGTTGACCAGTCTCTGACTTCTGAGCTCAAAGTGATCTGCACGACTCAGCCTCCCAAAGGTCTGGGATTACAGGCATGACCCACTGCTCCTAGCCATGAACATTTTAAATAAGGTGCTTTCTGGGTGTTGACTTGCTTAATCCTTATAAGAACTCTAAGAAAGATGGGGAAAGTGAGGCACAGAGGTTTTTATTAACTTGTTCAAGGTTATGAAGCTGGTCAGTAATAGCTGGGTTTTCAACCTATACACCACCTGCCCCAGAGCCTTTGCTGTTTATCATGCAACTTCGGGCAAGTCATCTACCTTCTCTGGGCTTCAGCTTCCTCATTTGCTGTTCCCTCATTGCCATTCCTCATAGAGATAGTAATACCTGCCCTACGTACCTCTGATGGTTGTTGTGAGGCTTAAATGAGATACTATATTGCTAAAGGCATTTTGCAAACTGTGAAGTACTGGGTACATGGGAGGAAGAACAACAGAGGGACCAACAGGATCTTGGAGCCAGCCTGCTTAGATTCACAACCCAGCTCCTACATCTTAACAGATTGATTGGTTTTATGGGTACTGACTTAGCTTTTCTGTGCCTCAGTTTCTTCATCTGTAACATGGTGATAATATTAGTGATAATATTAGATTGATTGGTTTTATGGGTACTGACTTAACTTTTTTGTGCCTCAGTTTCTTCATTTGTAACATGGTGATAATATTAGTCCCTACCTCATGGAATTGTGGTGAAAGTTAAATGAATTTACGTTTGTAAAATCTAAGAAGAATGCCAGACACAGGTTAATGCTATGTAAATGTTTGCTATTATTTTTGTGTGTTACTAACTTCTGAGACTGAGTACCTTTGTCCCTTTGGGAACTGATTTTGTCTGTTCTGGGGGCTTTCTTAAAAAATGTCACCGCAAGGCCTGGGGAGATCAGGCTTCTGGTCACACACAGAGGCAGAGAGTTTGTAAGTGCTTCTGGGTGGCCAGAACCAGCTGAGCAGTGTTTCCATGAGGTGGGTATGTGGCTCACCCACTAAGGGTGGCCTGGCCAGTACATGGGGGTGTGCCAGGCTTCTGTTCTTAGCTTGGGTTGTGCAAGTGGCCCACTGCCAAGAGAAGGAAGTGAGAAGCCCAGTCTCTGGATGACCAGTGCTGGGCACATCGGAGCACCGCCATGTGACTGGCCTTACCACAGAGGCTTCCAGAATTTCTTCCACTAATGAATACACTTTATTTTTACTTATTTATTTATTTTTGAGAGGGAGTCTCACTCTTGTCGTCCAGGCTGGAGTGTAGTGGTACGATCTCTGCTCACTGCAACCTGTGCCTCCCAGGTTCAAGCGATTCTCCTGCCTCAGCCTCCAGAGTAGCTGAGACTACAGGTGTGTGCCACCACACCTGGCTGATTTTTTTGTATTTTTAGTAGAGATGGGGTTTTACCGTGTTCACCAGGATGGTCTCAATCTCCTGGCCTCGTGATCCAATCACGTCAGCCTCCCAAAATGCTGGGATTACAGGCATGGGCCACTGTGCCCGGCCGTAAACTTTATTTTTAAGAGCAGTTTTAAGTTCACAGCCAAATTGAGTGGAAAGTAGAATTTCTGTAAAAATCTTCCATACACCCCCATCTCTACGTGTGCACAACCTCCTCTACTGTGGACACCCTGCACCACGATGATACATTTGCTACAATTGATGAACCTACATTGACACATTACTATCACCCATCATTATCACCCAAAGTCCACGTTTTACATTAGTGTTCACTCTTGGCACTGCACACTCCATGGGTTTGGACAAATGTGTAATGGCATGTATCCACCGTTATGGTTATCACACATAACAATTTCACTGCCTTAAAAATCCTCTGTGCCCCACCTATTCATCTCTCCTTTTTATCTACCCCTTGGCAACCACTCATCGTTTTACAGTCCCCATAGTTCTGCCTTTTCCAGAATGTCATACTGTTGAAATCAGACAGGATGCAGCCTTTCAGGCTGAAAGACTTCTTCGGCTTAGTAACATGCATTTAAATTTTCCCCATGTCTTTTCATGGCTTGATAGCGTGTCTCCCTGACCTCGGTTTTTTAAGTTCCTGGCCTGAAGGTGTCACAGTTTATTCATCCATTCACCCACCGGAGGACATCTTGGTTGCTTCCAAGATTTTGGCAACTATGAATAAAGCTGCTATAAACATTATGTTCAGGATTTTGTGTGGAAATATATTTTCAGTTCCTTTGAGTAAATACCAGAGAGTGTGATTGCTGGATCATATGGTAAGAGTAGTAGGTTTAGTTTCGTAAGAAACTGCTAACCTGTCTTCAGAAGAGGCTGTGTCATGTTGCATACCTGCTAACAGTGAATGAGAGTTTCTGTAGCTCCACGTCCTTGCTAGCATTTGGTGTTGTCCTCTTCTACTTTTAAAGTAAAGCTTTACTATACTCGTATTTTCTTCCTCCATTCATTCATGGATTTGCAGTCATGTACTTATCCAAGAGATATTTATTAAGTACCTGCAATATGCCATACACACTCTTTTAGGTGCTGGAGCTACAACAATGAAACAGGACAATGTTTGTACCAGGACTGTATCTGTTAGATCCAAATGACCTATAGTGGTGTTGATGATGACGATAGTGGCTTATTTTAGACACCTTATTATGCTCTTCTTCATATGCTAATTCCTTTATGCCTCAAACATCCCTAAAATAGGTACTACTATAATCATCCCCATTTTATTTATTTATTTATTTTGAGATGGAGTCTTGCTCTGCTACCAGCCTGGAGTGCAGTGATATGATCTTGGCTCACTGCAACCTCTGCCTCCGGGGTTCAAGCAATTCTTCTGCCTCAGCCTCTTGAGTAGCTGTGATTACAGGTGTGTGCTGCCCCACCTAACTAATTTTTGTATTTTTCATAGAGATGGGGTTTCACCATGTTGGTCAGGCTGGTCTTGAACTCCTGACCTCAAGTGATCCGCCCGTCTCAGCCTCCCAAAGTACTGGGATTACAGGCATGAGCCACTGCACCCGGCCTTTTTACTGTTGGGTTGTATTCTTTAGAGAGTCTCGATACAAACCCTTTATCACATATGATTTGCAAATATTTCCTCCCATTCTGTAGTTTGTCTTTTAACTTTCTTGATGGTGTCCTTTGAAACACGTCTTTAATTTTGATGAAGTCCAATGTATCTATTGTTTTTCTTTAGTCACTTGTACTTTTTGGCATCATACAAGGCCTTGCTTCACCCAGAGTCACAAATATTTACTCCAACGTTTTCTTCTAAGAAGTTTATAGTCTTAGTTCTTATCCTTAGGTCTGTGACCCACTTTTAGTTATTGTTTGCATGGGATGTGATGAAGGAGTCCAAACTCATTCTTTGCACGTGACCACTTATTGAAAAGATTATATTGTCATATCAAACTATTTTGGCTCCATTGTAATAAGTCAACTGACTATAAATGTAAGGGTTTA
Source organism: Callithrix jacchus (assembly GCF_049354715.1). NCBI lineage: Eukaryota > Metazoa > Chordata > Mammalia > Primates > Cebidae > Callithrix > Callithrix jacchus. The sequence goes on along the minus strand of NC_133506.1, from coordinate 43,979,107 downwards.
TTTCTGTCCTGTCAATCTGTTGTGTTGACTTATCTGTCTATCCTTATGCCAGCACCACGCTGTCTTGATTATTGTGACTTTGAAGTAAGTTTTGAAATCAGGAGTTGTGAGTTCTTCAATTTTGTTCTTTGTCAAGGTTGTCTTGGCTGTTCTGGGTTGCTTATATTTCCACATGAATTTTAGGGTCAGCCAACTAAAAAGAAGCCAGCTGGGGTTTTTATAGGAATTGTTTGAATCAGTAGATCCGTTTGGGGAGTATTGCTACATTGATAATATTAAGTTTATCAGTCCATGAAAATGCAATGATTTTCCTTTTATTTTGGTCTGCTTTAATATTTCAGCAAAGTGCTCTAGTCCTCACAGTACAAGTTTGGTACTTCTGTAAATTTATTCTTAAGTCTTTTATCCTTTTTGATGCTATTGTAAAAGGAATTGTTTGCTTTATTTTATTTTCAGATTTTTAATTGACACTTTGTAAAGATACATTTTTGCATGTTGATCTTATATCCTGCAGCTTTGCTAAACCTGTTTATTAATTCTAATAATTTTTGGTGGATTCCATACTATTTATAATATACAGGATCATGCCATCTGAAAGTAGAAGAAAATTTTATGTCTTTCTTTCCAAACTGGATGCCTTTTTTCCTCTCTATATAAGTGCCCTGGCTACAATGTCCAGTACAATAGTTAATAGATGCAATGAGAGCAGGCATCCTTGTCTTGTTGCTGACTTTAGAGGGAAAACATTCATTGACCATTAAGTATGATGTTAGCTGTGGGATTTCTTACAATGCTTTCTATTCCCAAGTTTATTTGTGGTTTTGATGATGAAAAGACAATAGGCCAAATAAACGTGGTGGCTCATGCCTGTAATCCCAACACTTTGGGAGGCCGAGGTGGATGGATCATCTGAGGTCAGGAGTTCAAGACCAGCCTGGCCAAGATGGTGAAACCCCGTCTCTACTAAAAAAAAAAATACAAAAATTAGCCAGACATGGTGGCACATGCTTGTAATCCCAGCTACCTGGGAGGCTGAGGCAGGAGAATCATTTGAGCCTGTTGAGAGGTTGCAGTGAGCCAGGATCGCACCATCGCACTTCAGCCTGGGCAACAGAGCAAAACTCCATCTCAAGAAAAAAAAAAAAAAAAAAAAAGCAAATAAACCAACTGAAGGGTGGACAAAGAATTTGAATAGACACATTCCTTTAAAGAAGATATACAAATGACCAATAAGCTCACGAAAAACTGATCAAATTTATCAGTCATTGGGAAAATGCAAATGAAAGCCACAGTGAGACACCTGCACATACCCACTGGTGTGGATAAAATAAAAGACAGATAATAACAAGTGTTGGTGAAGCTATGGAGAAGTTGCAATCCTTATACATTGCTGGCAAGAATGTAAGATAGTGCAGTCACTTTGGAAAACAGTTTGGCAATCCCTCAAAATAGTAAACACAGAATTCTAGCAATTCTACTCTTAGGTATATATACACAAAAGACACAAAAATACACATCCACATAGAAACTTGTACATGAAGAGTCTTAACAGCATTATTCATAATACACCAAAACTGGAAGCTATGTAAATGTCCACCAATTGATGGTTGGCTAAACAAAATGTCTATCAAGATAATGGAATATTCTTTAGTTCTATAAAGGTATAAAGAACTGATACATGCTATAACATGAATGAACCTTGAAGACATCATGCTAAGTGGAAGAGGCTCATCACAAAATACATATTGTATGATGATCTGTATGATATATACAGAATAGGGGAATGTGTAGAGACAGAAAGTAGATTACTAGTTGCCTAGGGCTGGGTTGGGGGTGGGGAAAGGAGCATGGGTAGAGATGGGGATGGGGTTTCTTTTGAGAGTGATGAAAACATTCTGAAATTAGATTGTGGTGATGGTTGCATAATGATGAGAAACCATTGAATTGTACACTTCAGGATGAATTGTATGGTATGTAAATTCTATCTCAATAAAGCTGTTAAAAATATATTAATAAATAAGGAAAGTAGATAAAAAGGCCAAAAATATGAGGGAGGAGTTATGATAAAAACTACCTGTCAATTGAACTTAAAAGCCAGTTTATTAAAAGGAACATTTTAAAAAGCGATTGTTGGAAAGGATTTATTGCTGGGTTTAAATTCTTTTTTTATTATGGAAAAATGTTAAATATACACTGCAGTAAAGGGAAACATATCACAAACCAGTCTCCATCACCCAGTCCAACAATTACCAACTCATGGCCCATCTGGTTTTCACTATACTCCTACCCACGCCCCCATGATGAATATTTGAAGTAAATCCCAGAATCATGTTATTTCATTATTGCAGAAATATTGTGAGGATATTGTCCACATGTCCCATCATGTCTTCCTCACAAAGACCTGTGGATAGAGTTTCTTTCTAATCTCCATATTGAGAAAAGAAGCTTTTTTTTTTTTTTTTTTTTTTAAAGAAGCTTTTTTCCCCTCTGAGCAGTGCTTTGCTTTCTTTGCTTAGATAATACACTTAGTATTTAGTCTTGGATTCCCCTTCTGCTATCATTACTAGGATTCTCAGAGACAATTTGGCAGCTGGACACCTTAAAGGTCCTTATAGTAGGCAGTTTTGTGAACCAGCTAAATGCCTGGATTTATTTCATTTTCTTACCTGTAGCAGAAATGACGAGTGCCCTATGTGTTATCCATTTGCCCTTCTTTCCTAGTAACCAAGCCCTGACTTGACTTGGGGTAGCATCAGACACAGCTAAAAGATTACATTTCCCAGCCTCCTTTGTAGCTAGGACTACATTCTGGCCAATTATATGTAAACTGAAGTTTTGGGCTGGAACTTCCAAAATGTTCCTTAAAGAAAACTGGGATGACAGGATTTTTTTCCTTCCTTCTTGCTGCCTGAAATATGGCTGCAATAGCTGGAGCTCCCACAGTCATCTTGGAGCACAAGGTGGCCTTTAGGATGGAGGCCACATTCTTTTTTTTGTGTGTGACAGTCTCGCTCTGTTGCCCAGGCTGGAGTGTAGTGATGTGATCTTGGTTCACTGCAACCTCTGCCTCCCAGGTTCAAGAGATTCTCCTGCCTCAGCCTCCCGAGTTGTTGAGACTACAGGAGCGTGCTGTCACTCCTGGCTAAGTTTTTGTATTTTTAGTAGAGATGGGGTTTCACCATGTTAGCCAGGATGGCCTTGATTTCCTGACCTCATGATCCACCTGTCTCAGCCTCCCAAAGCGCTGGGATAACAGGTGTAAGCCACTGCACCCAGCCAGGATGGAGGTCACATTCTAAGGATATTGAAGCAGGGTGCTAGAAGGAGGCCATATCCTCAATTTTATGGAGTTACTACATCAGCCCTGTATTTCCTCTTTCTAGATTTTATTTGTGTAAGAGAAAAATAAACATCTGTTGGTGTTTATGCCACTGTTATTCCTGGTCTCTCTTACCAGCCAGCTGAACCCAGTAACAATAAGATATACTACTCCTTATTTTTCCTTCTCCTTGATGGCCTCATGTATTGATTTCAACATGATATATTTTTATAAACCACTTTGACTCCTTTATGGACTTAGAGTCAAAATAAATAATTTTTTAAACTGCAGCATTACACAATCGAGCACATGGATTCTTATTTCACAGAGCAGCAACAGAAAACATTTGCAGACAAAAAGTTAAACTGTGTCTTGTGATTCACAAATCTGAAGTTTGAATCAGGAAGGAAATCCATGGCTTATTACCAGAAAGATGGGCACCACATGGAAATTCAATTTCCAGCAGAGTGAGTTTTTAACATTTGAAAAGCTGAACAAAAATGGACCATATGTCCCATTGTGGAGGAAGGGTTAGGCCAGCAATAGTGTATTAAAACAAAGGAATATCAGATTGTCACTAGGAAGGACAAATATAACCCTGATGTAGAAATAAGGGTAGAGGCTGTGTAAAGTAACAGGAGTGGGGAAAGATAGGACTTGGCCTGGTGCCCATGCCTGCTTTGTCCCACTGTGCATAATAATGTCTCTGGTATTTTTAGGATCAGAAGAGGTTACATAGTTATGAATAATTGGTGATTTGGAGGGGAGTAAGGGTCTTATTTTGTGGAACTGTTGATAATTTAGTGTTTCCATTTAATGCAGGCATATCGATGAATTGATAGATGTACCCCGAGGTGGTATTAAAAATATGTAGCATGAATGAGACTCTAATCATAAACAGAATACAGGAGGCCCTGCTAGATCTAGGGTTAACCTTTTAGGTGCTAGATTGTACAATGGGCTGGAAGGTTCTGAGAGATAGGTTGGGTCCATTCTGGAGAGCTACAGAGCATGTGAGAGATTCAGAGCAGTGCTGTTTATCAACAATCCAGGATATATTTCAGCATTTAAATAACCAGTATGGCTACACTGGTCTCAAGTGAACACCAGCTTTGATTATATGTTAAGTTTAAACATTCTTTGCTTAAGTAAAAAATTTGAAAGTGAAAACAGATTTAAATATGTGTATGGAAGATGAAAGCATAAAATAATAATGACTTTTTCTTTTGGAGCACAAGTTGTACGAAGCACTTTATATAATTCACCATCTCATTTAATCCTCACAGTAGCAGCCCTTCAAAGTGGTCTTTTGTTACAAGTGACTGCAACTCAAGTCACATTGGCTTGAGCAAAGAAGGGAACCTACTACAATATATAACTGAAAAGTCTGGTGGGATCCAGGCTTGGTTCAATCCAGGGGCTCAACAGTATCACTGGAACTCAGTTTTCCTCTTCCTGCTTCACTGCTTTCCTTTCTCTGGCACTGATTTCACTTACAACTGAGTTTTCTCTCCAGTCAGTGGCTCTGGAGCCTCAAGTCTTCCATAATCCTTCTAACGATATCAACGCACAGAAAAATTTTAATTTCTAATCATCCCAAAAAGGGTTCAGGATTGAATCTCATTGGATTGAGTTGGGTACATGCCCATCCCTAAACTGCATGCTGTAAGTGGTTCTGGAATGCTGTTGGATGTTCTGATTGGCCAGGCTTGTCACACATCCATCTACGGATCTGGGATGGGTCAACACTTCCTAAAACACATAGAAGGAAGTGTGTGGTAGGGCAGATGCCAGTGAGTTGCCAGAAAAAGGGGAATGCTGGACAGACAAAGTATCAGGTGTCTGTCTACTAGAAGAGTTCTCATTTTATTAGCAAAGAAACTGAGACTATTGCATGTGTAATTTTTGTGGCTATGCAAGAAGAGCAGATTGGCTGGAACAGAGTGAACGAGGAGGAGTTTAGGAGGTCAGTTGGGTAGGGCCTTGTGGACTATTGTAAGAACTTGGGAATTTGTTTTTTTTTTTTTTTTGAGATGGAGTCTCACTCTGTCACCCAGGCTGGAGTGCAGTGGTGCGATCTCAGCTCACTGCAACCTTTACCTCCTGGGTTCAAGCGATTCTCCTGCCTCAGCCTCCCAAGCAGCTGGGATTGTAGGCATGTGCTACCATACCCAGCTAAGTTTTGTATTTTTAGTAGAGACAGAGTTTCACCATGTTGGCCAGGCTGGTCTCAAACTCCTGACCTCAGGTGATCCACTCGCCTCAGCCTCCTGAAGTTCTGGGATTACAGGTGTGAGCCACCAAACCCGGCTCAGAAGTTGGGCTTTTGTTCTGAAGAAGTCGGGCTTTTGTTCTAAGTGAGGAGCATTTAGAGCAGAGGAGTCAAATGATTTGATGTAGATTTTAAAAAGGATCACTCTAATTGCTCTATTGTTCAAATGTAAAATGTTTTATTACTGTTTTTAATGCTTTGTATTTATTCATGTAACAAATATGAGATGGACCTGGGGCCTGCACCTGGCCAATCAGGATAGCCCAGGGATCGTCATGTGACCCATACTGATGCAGCTAGAGCCAGTTTAAGCACTTCTGTTACCATTGGGAGAAGAGAAACCCAACTGTTGTTGCTAAGTTATTTTGCCACTGGGAGCCACCACTGAGTTAGAATTTAAGTGAGGCTAACACAAAGAGTGCAGAAACAAGTGTTGAGGAAGAAAAAAGTCTGACCTTGGTGATGTTTGACTCCTAGATCCAGCCATGCCTAAAGTCATTCTAGACCTGGATTTCTCCATTCTGTGAGTTAATATATTATACTTTTCTTTTCTTTATTTTTTATTTTTTTGAGATGGCATTTTGATCTTGTTGCCCAAGCTGGAGTGCAATGGCGTGGTCTCAGCTCACTGCAACCTCTGCCTCCTGGGTTCAGGTGATTCTCCCGCCTCAGCCTCCTGAGTAGCTTGGATTATAGGCATGCGCATCACCACACCCATCTAATTTTGTATTTTTAGTAGTGATGGGGGTTCACCGTGTTGGTCAGGCTGGTCTCGAACTCTTGACCTGAGGTGATCCACCTGTCTCAGTCCCCCAATGTGCTGGGATTACAGGCGTGAGCCACTGCGCCCAGCCTATATCTTACTTTTCAGTGAACCCATTTTGAGCTGAGTTTGTAATACTTGCAACTGAAAGAATCCTGATGAGGTGACAGGTAGACTGAGCCCCATGACGTGCTTGGGTCCAGATTCAGACACCATGATGGTTCCAACTGGGCTCTGGTTCCCAAAGAGCTCACAGTTAAGTGATGGAAATATATTAAGACCCTGTAAAAATAAAAGATGGTAAATATTGCGCCTCTTTTCCTGCCTCCATCTAGATTATAGACTTGTTTTGGGCAGTGATAGTCTTTTCCCCTTTCCATCTTCCCGAGAGTATTTAGGCCATAAAGGAGCTGTTTGGGGAGTGCTCCCTAAGTAGTGCCTAAGAGTGTGATTGAGGATGTGACTTTCAACAAGAAAATGTTAAATATCCAGGTGGCTGGGAAATCTACCTGCCTCCCAGGCCAGATTACACATCCAAGAGTTGTCCACAACCACAACCCATCCCACAGACCCCTTGCTGGCAATTAATCAGGAAGGAAAAAGAGAGAAAACAAGCAAGGCTCTATTCCCTTTCTTTGGTTCCAAGGAGCAGTTTGTTTGATAAGATAAACACTTGGCCACCTCTTGCCATCTTTTATGTTGCATTGGGTTTCATTTGTGTCCTCCAAACTGTCGATCCCACAGCCAGAACTGTCTCTGGAGGGCTCTGGTTGGCTTCCCTCCTGCCCACCTGAGGCTGGGTAGATGAGAAAAACACTTTTCCAACCTCAGTCTTAACAGCAGGCTTGGGTGGGAACCTGCTGGGGCAAGAACTTCCTGACCCCTGGATTGGGGATAGGATTACAGGATCTGTGACCCCCATCTGCCACCTTGGCCTCCCCAGAAGGCACCTCTTTGTGTGGGGGGAGAGTGGGGGAAGGGCCCCAATGACTCACTCAAGACCCTTGGGGAGAGAGTGCACAGGAGGTGAATCTGCCATGTTATTATGAACCATCTGATTGGGCCACTCCCCAGTTCTATGTCGTGTATCCAGGCTCTGCACAGCCAGCCCTCGGGTGAATGGTCCGGCACTCCCCTATGCCTTTCTCCTCCAGGGGCCTGAGCTTGGATCTTTCCCAGTCTCCTCCACACCAGCTGGGCATGTTCCAAACACCCCGCCTTTGCCTTTGCTGTGCCCTCTGCCTGTCTGCGCCCTTCTCCCCAGCCTTGCTTAGCAATCTCCTATTTATTCAGCTCACCTGTTGCTTTGTGACATGCTCCAAACCCAATCCCTCCCCGGCTTCTTCCCCATCCAGCAGTGAAATACATCACCCTTCTCTCTGGCGCCTTGTTCAAACTCCATTAAAGAACTTCTCAAGTTTGGTTATTTGAAACATGCTTTTGAGACCTTAGCTGCAGACCCAAACAGACTCAGTCCTCTCCAGAGTCATCACACAATGTACACAATTCCGACCCCAGCCCTGCGTCTGAGCCACTTCCCATCCTGACTGTGCCCTCTTGGATACCCAGGAAGCCATTCTTCTACAGTCACTCTGGCACCCAAAGTGGTCATGTCCCACCTTTCCCTAAACAGCTCAGCTCAAGTCCCTGCATAGCCCAGGAAGGCCTGCCAGCTGCTCAGTCTTCTCCTTCTCTCCACGGTCATCCTCACCCCTGGCCTCCTTTCTGTGGCTACAATGCCCAGCCCTTGTCAGCTTCAAGGCTTTCGCATCCACTGTTCCCTCTGAGGGATCTCTCTTCCCCTGCTCTTCGGCGGTTTCCCACTTGGCCTTCAGGTTTCGGCTGGAATGTTCATTCCCCAAGAAATCTTCCCTGACCCCCAGTCTGAATGAAGCCCCCTGAGCTCACACTCATGTCACACTGGATGCGGCTGGAGAGTGTAGTATTTGTCACTGTTCCCACTTCATGTGAGAGTATGTCCTTTCTCCTTTCCCTCAGTCTCACCCATTCTCAGGGAAGATGGCTAAGTCCTGTGTCCTCCCCAAACTCCAAGTAGGGATACTAGCTCCTGGCTGAACTCTCTGTCAAGGGACAGCTTTGAGATAGACAGACAATAAAACTTCCCAAGGGTGCCCAAGGCTTCAACTAGCACATCCTGCCCCCTCCCCCTTTTTTTGAGACAGGGTTTCACTCCTGTTGCCCAGACTGGACTGCAGTGGCATAATCTTGGCTCACTACAACCTCCACCTCCTGTGTCCAAGTGAACCTCCTGCCTCAGCCTCCCCAGTAGCTGAGACTACAGGCTTATGCCACCACACCCAGCTAATTTTTGTAGTTTTAGTAGAGACAGAGTTTTACCATATTAGTCAGGTTTGTCTCGAACTCCTGACCTCAAGTGATCCGCTCTCCTCGGCTTCCCAAAGTGCTGGGATTATAGGTAGGAGCCAGCACACCTGGCCAAGTCCTGCCATCTTATAAATTGCTTCAAGAGAGGCTCCTGGTTTCTTTGGTTTAATTGTAAGTGACCTGAGGGTGAGGGTCTTTTCTCCTCTACGTCATGTCTCCCAAACTCTTGCCACAATGCTGGTCGTAGTGAACACTCTCCTAAATCACACACCACCGCCCACTCCCTACACATACACACACACACACACACACACTCACCCACCCACCCACCCCTCCTTCTCTGTGGTCCCAAAGGATAAGTGTAGGAGGTTGATAGCAACAGGTTGTGTGGTATAACCTCTTGTGCTTTTATAAAGGCAGCTCATTGTAAACCAAAAGAATTTTTGGAAGGTCCTGGGTTCGAATTTTGGTTCAGCTATGTAAGAGGAGGGTGACCTTGGATAAGCATTTGAATCCCAGATTCCTCATTTATAAAATGGTAACCCCAAATGCTTCATTGTAGAATCCCTATAATAATTAAATGACTAGGTACTTATAACTGTGCAAATACAGGTAGAATGAATTCATTGTGTAAAGTAACAGTTTCTGAGCTGGGCGTGGTGGCCTACCTGTGGTTCCAGCTACTCGGGAGGCTGAGATGGGAGGACTGCTTGAGCCCAGGAGGTAGAGGCTGCAGAGGGATGTGATTGCCCCACTGTAATTCAGCCTGGGTGACAGAGCAAGACTGTTTGAGGGGCCAAGGGGGAAAAAAAGGCTTTATCTCTGTGTAAAAGCCTGGGAAAAGTGTTTACCTCTGGGAGGGGGAAGGTGCTGAGACAAAGAGGACGATGAGGTATTTTCTGCTGTTGCTGTGCTTTTATATTTTCTTGCCTGAATTTTTTTTTTTTTTGAAACAGTCTCACGCTTATCATCCAGTCTGGAGTGCAATGATGCAATCTTGGCTCACTGCAACCTCTACCTCCACGGTTCAAGCATTCTCCTGCCTCAGCCTCCCAAGTAGCTGGGATTACATGCATCTGCCACCACACCAGCTAATTTTTTTTTGTTTTGGTATTTTTAGTAGAGATGTGGTTTCATCATGTTGGCCACGCTAGTCTTGAATTCCTGACCTCACATGACCCACCCATCTTGGCCTCCCAAAGTGCGGGGATTACGGGAGTGAGCCACCTCACCTGGCCTCTTGCTTGAATTTGTAGTGAGACTGCACTCCTGTAGTACTTGTTGCTGTAGATTGGACTGCCATAGAGCACACATTTTCCTTTTCCTCTGCCACTTTCCTGGAATGAATGGACTTCTCCATCTCTTGTCTTTGGTCTTGGCCATGTGACTTTCTTTGGCTAATGAGATGTTAGTGGACATGAATTAAACAAAGACTTGAAACGTACAGTGGAGTTGAACTGTTCCCTATGTGCCTGACTTTCATGACACTGAGAACATGCTCTGAGTAGCCTGCAAGTCCCAAAGGATGACTGACACGCAGGGCAGATCTGAGCCTGGTCCAATGCCCAGAGGCCCAGCTGAGCTCATGAGACCACAGTGTCTCCCCAGAAAACCCACAGATACATGAACAAGAAATAAAATGAGAGTTTGTTATGTAGCAAAAGCTGACTGCCACACCATGTTATTTTGAAAAGAGAAAAAAAGGCCAGGCTCAGTGACTTACACCTGTAATCCTAGCACTTTGGGAGGTGGAGGCTGGCGGATCACCTGAGGTCAGGAGCTCGAAACCAGCCGGGCCAATATGGTGAAACTCTTCTAATAAAAATACCAGAAATTAGCTGGGTGTAATGCTGGTGCCTGTAATCCAGCTACTCAGGAGGCTGAGACAGGAGAATTGTCTGAACGCGGGATGCGGAGGTTGCAATGAGTCAAGATTGTGCCATTGCACTCCAGCCTGGGCAACAAGAGTGAAACGCTCCATCTTAAAAAAAAAAAAAAAAAAAAGGAAAAGAGAAAAAAATTAAACAAAAAAATAAAATCAGGAAACAGAGTGCCCAACAAATCGCTGTTGAGTAAATGCTGGTTCCTCTTTCATTCTCTTACCCTCCCGAAAGGGCTGACTCAGGAGCCTCCAGAAGCACTTCTGGGGCCTTGTTTGAACAGGTTGCCCCTCCTCATGGCACTGTGTACCCATTGCTTATTTTGTTATTTTTTTATTTATTTATTGAGACAGAGTCTCGCTCTGTCACCCAGGCTGGAGTGCAATGATGTGATCTCGGCTCACTGCAACCTCTGCCTCCCGGCTTCAAGCGATTCTCCTGCCTCAGTCTCCTGAATAGTTGAAATTAAAGGTGCCCGCCACCATGCCTGGCTAATTTTTTATATTTTTTAGTAGAGACAGGGTTTCAGCCAGGTTGGCCAGGCTGGTCTCAAACTCCTGACCTCTAGTGATCTGCCTGCCTCGGCCTCCCCAAGTGCTGAGATTACAGGTGTGAGCCACTGCAGTCAGCCACTTATCTTGTTCTATCTTGTAAAATACTTAGTTGATCTCGAGCCTGTCTTGCCAACTGGAATACAATCCCTGCCTTCAAGGAGTGTACAATCTAGTTGCATAAATACAACAAATATAGAAAAGAATTGCTTTACATGTGTATTCAGCTGACACATATCAAAATCTATGTGCTCAGTGAAAAAAAAAAACAAAAACTACAACATGGTGTAACGCATATGGATGATCCTGCCCACTGTTCTTATCTCAATGAAGGTTTGCCACGGAGAACAAGTGAGAGAGGTGGCCTGAATCTTATCAGCATTTCATAGCCTGAGTATTTTGATGAGCTAGACCCAAGTCTAATGTTTAAAGGTATATAGTTTGTGTCTGCTGTGATTACCAAGCACAATTCACAGTAGAGACTATTATTATCCCCATCTTAGTTAAGAAAACTGAAGCTTAGGAGGGACGAAATTACCCCAAATCATACAGTTTGCAGGAGGTTGAGCCAGGACTGAGGCTTCAAGTCTGTCTGAATCCTAAGCTTCTTCAAGTCCTTGGATAAAAGAACAGAAGTAAATATGATTTTTATTTTTGAGACAGAGTCTTGCTCTGTTTACCCAGGCTGGAGTGCAATGGCGCAGTATCAGCTCCTTGCAACCTCTGCCTCCTGTGTTCAAGTGATTCTTGTGTCTCAGTCTCCTGAGTAATTGGGATTACAGGTGCCCGCCACTGCACCTGGCTAATTTTTGTATTTTTCACAGTAGTGATGGGATTTTGCCATGTTGCCCAGGCAGGTCTTGAATTTCTGACCTCAAGTGATCTGTCTGCCTTCGCCTCCCAAAGTGCTGGGATTACAGGCATGAACCACTGTACCCCGCCTAAATATGATTTTTGTGGTTAGTTGTTTCACAGTGAAAGCCGACATCTGAGAACAGGGCAATTGTTGGATGCAGGACAGCCCCATCCACAGTCACCACCCTCAAGTAAGATTGGAACTTTTTCAACTTTTTTTTTTTTTTGAGACGGAATCTCACTTTGTTGCCCAGGCTGGAGTGCAGTGGTTCGATCTCGGCTCACTGCAACCTCTGCCTGCAGATTTCAAACAATTTTCCTGCCTCAGCCTCCCCAGTAGCTGGGATTACAGTCACACGCCACCACACCTGGCTCATTTTTGTATTTTTAGTAGAGACGGGGTTTCACAATGCCGGCCACGCTGGTCTCAAACTCCTGACCTCGTGATCCACCTGCCTTGGCCTCCCAAAGTGCTGGGATTACAGGCATGAGCCACGGTGACCGGCCCCCCAACTTTTTGAACTGACAAAGGCTCCAAGTGACTTTGCAGAAGCCACAGTTTCTCACCGCCAAAGTTGAGGGGACCCAGAAGTTAGTAGTCAGCTGGGAAGTGGGTCAGGTGCAGCCACGTAAATCAGACAGTGCAGATTCAAGTAGTGACTCTGCAGTTGAGTTGCTGGGCAGCTTGAGGTGAGTCACTCAACATTCTGGGCTTTGAAGGGTTGGAGTTGGGAAAGGCAGGGTCTGCTGGCTTGATGTGGCCCACTGGCATGTTTGTTTGTATCACATGTTATTTTTATTTTGTTTTAGCTTTTTATCAACATTAAAACAATAAGGTGTTTAATTGTGAAAAATAGTCCCTCATACATGGCTGCGGGACTGAATCTTGGTAAAACCACTATGAAGAAACAAGTAGGCAAATTCCTTACATATTAGAAACGTGGGGCCAGGTGCAGTGGCTCACACCTGTAATCCCAGCACTTTGGGAGGCTGAGGTGGGTGGATCACCTGAGGTGGGTACCTGAGGTCAGGAGTTTGAGACTAGCTGGGTTAACATGGAGAAACCCCCATCCCTACTAAAAACACAAAAATTAGCCAGGAGTGGTGGCAGGTGCCTATAATCCCAGCTATTTGGGAGGCTGAGGCAGGAGAATCACTTGAACCTGGAGGTGGAGGTTGTGGTAAGCCGAGATCGTGCCATTGCACTCCAGTGTGGGTAACAGAGAGAGTGCATCTCAAAAAAAAAAAAAAAAAAAAAAAAAAAGAAACGCACACAGAGACTCTCTACTTTGGGGAATTAACTACAGATATATCTGCATATGTGAAAAATTGTATATGTAGGAGATTATTCAGGCAGCATTGTTTATTTTACTTTAAGTTCTGGGATACATGTGCAGAGTGTGCGGGTTTGTTACACAGGTATATGTGTGCCATGGTGGTTTGCTGCACCTATCAATCTGTCATCTAGGTTTTAAGCCCAGCATGCATTAGGTATTGGTCCTAATGCTCTCCCTCCCTTTACCCACCAGCCCACAAAAGGCCCTGGTGTGTGATGTTCACCTCTCTGTATCCATGCGGTCTCATTGTTCAACTCCCACTTATGAGTGACAACATGCAGTAGTTGGTTTTCTGTTCCTGTGTTAGTTTCCTGAGGATGATGGCTTCCAGCTTCATCCATGTCCTTGCAAAGGACATGATCTAATTCTTTTTTATGGCTGCATAGTATTCCATGGTGTATATACACCACCTTTTCTTTATCCAGTCTATCACTGAGGGGCATTTGGGTTGGTTCTAATCTTTGCTATTGTAAATAGTGCTCAGTGCTATTAATACCTACGCAAGATTGTTTAAAATGAAACAGTCTGGAAATATAATCCAAATGGGGATGGGTTAAATCAAATATGGGTTCTCTGACCAGGCAAGGTAGCTCATGCTTATAATCCCAGCATTTTGGGAGGCCCAAGCAGGAGGATCTCTTGAGCTCAGGAGTCTCAGGCTGCAAGGAGCCATAATCACACCACTGCTCTCCAGCCTGGGCAACAAAGTGAGACCCTGTCTGAAAAAAGAAAAAAAAAACTGCAAAAAAATAGACCATCTGTATAATGGAATACAGCTGTGGAGCTGTAAAAATAATGAGGATACTGTTTATGTACTAATAAAGAAAATTCTCGGCTGGGTACGGTGGCTGACACCTGTATTCCAGCACTTTAGGAGGCCAAGGTGGGAGGATCACTTGAGCCCAGCAATTTGAAATCAGCCTAAGTGACATAGTGAGACCCCCATCTCTATAAATAACAAATTAGCCAAGCATGATGGTGCATGCCTGGAGTCCCAGCTACTCCAGGCTGGAGGCTGAGGTGAGAGGATTGCTTGAACCCAAGAGGTCGAGGCTGCAATGAGCTGTGTTTGTACCACTCCACTCCACCCTGAGTGATAGCACAAAACCCTGACTCAAAGAAAAAACAGAAAAAAAAAAAAGATTCTTTAGGATAGATTATGTAATAAAAAGCAAAGTGTAAAACAACGTGTTTGTTATGCTATTTTATGTAAAATGGGATAAAACACACAAAAAAGGTATGTTTATGTTACTATTTGTCTAACTATAAAGACATTTTATCCAAAAGAAAGCAGTAATTGTGGTTACCTGTGGAGTGGGAAACTATAGTAGGAGGGAGACATTTTTTGTACCTTTTCAACTGTTTTGAATTTTGAGTTTTGAAACAAAATGTTTAAAAAAATCAGGGTTTTCTCACTTTGGGAGGCTGAGACAGGTGGATCACTTGAGTTCAGGAGTTTGAGACCAGCCTGACCAACATGGTGAAACCCCATCTCTACTAAAAATACAAAAAAAAAAAAAAAAAAATTAGCCTGGTATGGTAACACATGCCTATAATCCCAACCACTTTGGAGGCTGAGGCAGGGAATCGCTTGAACCTGGGAGGCAGAGGTTGCTGTGAGCTGAGATCGTGCCGTTGCCCTCCAGCCTGGGAAACAAGAGTGGAACTCTATCTAAAAAGAAATCCGGGTTTTCATATATAAAAGATGTAGTATTCCTGCAGGCAAGAGCAGACTGGAGCTGACTAGTGGCCGTCTCCTAGGAGGGGTTTGGGCTTTCCTGTTTGCCATAGTTCCCAGCACTCCCTCTTGTCTCCCCGGCCCCAGTGCCAGTGTCTGTTGCCATTTATCAGTTAGTTCACTGTCATTCTTCTTAGACAGAAGTCTACGAAGTGTTTCCGGAAACTTACATTCATGCCTGTCAAAAGCAGCCGACTTGTTGCATGACGGCGTGAATGTACTTCAGCCTGCAAAACTTGCACACTTCAAACGGGTTAATGAATGGCACAGTGGCTCAGGCCTGTAATCCCAGCACTCTGGGAGGCCAAGGTGAGAGGATCACTTGAGGCAAGGACTCCCAGACCAGCCTGGGCAACACGGTGAGACTCCATCTGTACAGGGAGAAAAAAAAGGTTAAGATGGTAAATTTTAGGTTATGTGTAGTTTACACAATTATTTTTATTTATTTTATTTATTTTTTTTGAGATTGAGTCTCACTCTGTCGCCCAGGCGGGAGTACAGTGGCACAAGATTGGCTCACTGCAACCTCCACCTCCCGGGTTCAAGCGATTCTCCTGCCTCAGCCTCCCAGGTAGCTGGGATTACAGGTTGTGTGCCACCATGCCAAGCTAATTTTGTATACAATTGTTTTTAAAAAGTGGCAGACTAGGCCTGGTGCGGTGGCTCATGCCTGTAATCCCAGCACTTCGGAAGGCCAAGGCGGGCGGATCACCTGAGATGGGGAGTTCAAGACCATCCTGACCAACATGGAGAAACCCCGTGTCTAATAAAAATACAAAATTAGCTGAGCATGGTGGCCCATGCCTGTAATCCCAGCTACCCGGGAAGCTGAGGCAGAAGAATGGCTTGAACCCAGGAGGCAGAGGTTGCGGTGAGCTGAGATCACGCCATTGCAAAGATGGCTGGCTCTCTTGACCAACAAAAGTTTTGGAATGGATTCTGATCCTCCCAGCTTTGCTCAGGTGCCTGCCCTGTGGCCAAAGCAGAGGGAATGGCTGATCTCGGGCTCCTCCAGAAATTCCCTGCGGGGCCCTTGAGGTTGTAACTCTGGGGTAGGAGCTTTGAAGTTCTCTCCTGCCTCTGTGATTCTGGAACTGCTTCCGCTCCTAACTTGCTGGGTGGTCTTGGATAAACCACATCCCCTCTCTGAGCCTCTATTTCCTTACCTGTTACACTAGAAGCTTGAAGTGGATTGTCTTGCAGGCTCTTCAGCTCCAAGAGCTTCCCACTTCATTTATCCTTGAGCAATTCCTCCGTTACTGTCTCCAAAGAGAGATTAAGTGGGCTTGAGGCTGGGCCAGGGAGCAGGCCTCCCTTTCTTGTTGGGATTGTGTGGGCTGCAGTGGGAGGTTCCCTTTTCTTCCTTCCTTACTTTTCTTTTTAAAAATTTCAACCGGAAAGTTATTTTAAACCCTAAGTGGGGAGCTGCTAAAAGTCACACGCCTCAGATCTCATGTGCTATAACCTCTTGTGGAAGAAGAGCAAGCCATTATTTTTTTTTCAGACAGGGTCTGCCTCTTTTTCCCCAGGCTGGAGTGCAGTGGCGTGATTTCAGCTCACTGCCACCTCCACATCCACCTCCCAGCCTCAAGCAATCCTCCCACCTCAGCCTCCTGAGTAGCTGGGACTATAGGCACATGCCACCATACCCAGCTAATTTTTGTATTTTTGGGGGTAGAGATGGGTTTTTTGCCATGTTGCCTAGGCTGGTCTCCAACACCTGGACTCAAGTGACCTGCCCACCTGGGCTTCCAATGTGCTGGGATTACAGGTGTGAGCCACTGTGCCCGGCCAAGCAGTTCTTAATTCTTGCTGCTGTCTCTTCTCCCCCATCCCCATCCCATTCATCCTCTGCTGAGCTGAGTCAACTGAAAAACACAGGCCTCGAGTGATGGCTCTCGCCCTGTAATCTCAGCACTTTGGGAGGCCAAGGCAGGCAGATCACCTGAGGTCAGAAGTCCGAGACCAGCCTGACCAACGTGGAGAAACCCTGTCTCTACTAAAAATACAAAATTAGTCAGGCCTGGTGGCACGTGCCTGTAATCCCAGCTACTTGGGAGGCAGAGGCAGGAGAATCGCTTGACCCTGGGAGGCAGAGGTTGCCGAGAGCTGAGATCACACCATTGCACTCCAGCCTGGGCAACAAGAGCTAAACTCCAACTCAGAAAAAAAAAATCCTGAAAAACACTTTGGTGGCCTCTAGTACTGCAGTTCTCAGACCAGAGCCTCTTCAACTTGCACCTGCCTGTGGCTTACCAGGACAGCTTGTTAATACAGATTTTGGTCCAGTGGCCCTGGGCTGGGGTCCTGCATTTTAAAAAATATATTTGGAAGCACTATGGTTTGTAAGGGGTCCTGCATTTTTAACAGTCTCCCAGACAATGCCCATAAGCAGCACGGCCTTGAGGCACAGGGCCCAGATTGCTGTTAGCTCAGGAAATCCATCTGGAAAATGGCCTGAAAATCACTGACCTGCTCCTTCTCATTTTGATTTTGCCCTATTTTAAATAATATTTAAAAAAATATTATTTATTATTTGCCCTATTTTAAATAATATTTTTAAAAAACATTAAAACATGCACAAAATAAAAAATAAAAAGTTTAGTCGGAGGATCCCTTGAGCCCAGGAGTTTGAGACTAGCCTGGGCAACACAAGGAGAAGAACTTGTCTCTACAAAACCTTTAATAATTAGCTGATACGGTGGCACACACTTGTAGTCCCAGCTTCCCAGGAGATTGCTTGAGCCCCTGAAGTTAAGGCTTTAGTGAGTTATGATCTCACTGTTGCACTCCAATGGGGCAACAGAGTGAGATCCTGTCTCAAAAAAGCAAAAAAGTTTAACACTTTGAAAAGGGCATGACTAAAAAATTGGTCACCCCTTTTCCTGCCTCCCAGTCCTCCCAATGCCCAGAGGTAGTAGCTCATTACCCAGGTTTTTGTGCCTTCGTCCAGGTCGAGTTTGTGCAGAATGATAATTATTATACAGCTATTCCTTATTGACCATTTCCTATGTCCTAGGGACTGAGAAATGCTTCTTGTGTAGATGACTTTACTTAACTTTTTCCAACAAGCCCCATTTTACAATTGAGGAAACTGGAGCACAGAGAAGTTGAGTGCTTTGATCTTCATTGCATAGCGAGGGAGGGTCAGTACTGGGATGCTAGTCCCCAGTATGCTACAGGATGCTACAACTTCTTGTGGAGGAGCTCCCAGTTCAGCACCTCTATAGACAGATTTCCTGTCCACCTTTTTTTTTTTTTTTTGAGATGGAGTCTTGCTGTGTCTCCCAGGCTAGAGTGTACTAGCGCAATCTCAGCTCACTGCAAACGCTGCCTCCCGGGTTCAAGCCATTCTCCTGCCTCACCCTCCCAAGTAGCTGGGATTGCCGGTGCCTGCCACTGCACCCAGCTAATTTTTGCATTTTTTAGTAGAGACAGGGTTTCACCATGTTGGCCAGGCTGGTCTTGAACTCCTGACCTCAAGTGATCCTCTTGCCTTGGCCTCCCAAAGTGCTGGGATTACAGGCATGAGCCACCACACCTGGCCTTTTTGTTTCTTTTGTTACAGCCAGGATAGCATATAATATTCTGAACCTTTCTTTGTTCCCCTTAACCATTTATCTTGAAGAGGGTTCAATTACAGTACCTGGAGACCTGCCCTCTTTTGAATAGCTGCAGAAGATTTCTTTGCCAGGACGAACCTGTGTTGTTTTTTTTTTTAACCAGGGACCTGTTGTGGGGCAGGGTAGGAAAAGAAAGGGATCATTCAGTTCTTTCTACAAATTGCTGTCAAGTGTAGCGTTGCATATACCTCATCTTACACATGTGAGAGGGTATCTGTAGGATGACCTCAGACCTGAAACTGCTGGCCAAAGACTGTGTTTCTGTAAACTTTGGTGGCTGATGACAATTGTTTTCCAAAGCTGCTCCGGCACCTTCCACTCCCCAGGGGTGTATGGGAGTACCTATTTCCCCAGAGACTCCCCACTACCATTTTATAAACTTATGGCTTTTTCTGCTGCTGGTTTGAATGATCCCACAGGGAGCAGAGTTGGGTAAGACCCTCCCACCCCCCACCTCCTTGCCTGATTGTCAAAAATGTCGCCTGAGGTGTATGGCTTCTCCCTGCCCAGTGACTCTGTTCTCCTGGTCAGGTCAGCCTGCTCCTCTGAAGAGCAGCCTGTGTCATTAGGGATTTCATGGCTTAAAAATAAAGGCGATCTGATTGCACTCAGAGCCCTGGGCAGCTGAGCTCTTGGCCCTTCCCCCTGACCCCAGGGATCACAGCTAAGCAACTGGGAGAAACCACGAACAGTGAAGTTTGGCTTCTCAGAACCCTGAAAAACAAAGTGCCCGACACGAAGGCAAAGAAAGTGAAGATCAGGGTTCGGCTGGGCTCTGCTTTCAACCCTCCATCTGAAATGATCTCCCCACATTTTAGAGCAGTGGTTAAGTGCATAGACGAGAGTGCCATGATCTGGGTTCAAATCCTGCTCCCCCCACTTCGATGAGTGAGGAGACCTTAGATTCATGATTTCACCTCTCTGAATTATACTTTTCTCATCTGCAAAATTGAGATAATGACAAGCTTACTTCCCAGTGTGCTGGTGAAGATCAAATATCATAAAGTACACAAGGTTTTTTGAACACTTGGCATAAAGAAAGCACACAATAAATATGAGCTGTGATTTCTTTGCAAATGTGATTCATTTATTTACTTGGTTATTGTCTGTCTAGAATACAAACCCAGGAAGGGCCAGACTTCATCTCTCTTGTTCCCAGTGATGTCTCCCGTCCCAGCACAGTACCTGAACCTAATAGGTCCTCTGCAAATATTCACTGGACAAATAAGTGAATGCATGAATGAATGAACAAGGGGAACCTATCATTTCCCCTCCCTCAGCCTCAGTTTCTTTCTTTATGAAATGGGAGATTGAAATTTCATTCTCTGTGTCTTCTTGTATTTTTCTAATCTGCAATGATCATATGTCATTGCTTTTTCCAATGGCAAGAAAAATTATAAAAAATATATAAGCCCTTGTTCCTAATTGCCAAAACTTGGAAACAATCAAGATATCCTTCAATAGTTGAATGGAAAAGCAAACTGTGGTGTGTCCAGAGAAAGGACTATCACTCATTGATTAGAAACAAACAAACAAAAAATCATGTGGCTCACGTCTATAATCCCAGCACTTTGGGAGGCCGAGGCGGGTGGATCATAAGGTTAAGAGATCGAGACCATCCTGGTCAACAAGGTGAAACCCCGTCTCTACTAAAAATACAAAAATTAGCTGGGCATGGTGGTGCACGCCTGTAGTCCCAGCTATTCGGGAGGCTGAGGCAGGAGACTTGCTTGAACCCAGGAGGCGGAGGTTGCGGTGAGCCGAGATTGTGCCATTGCACTCCAGCCTGGGTAACAAGAGCTAAACTCCATCTCAAAAAAAAAGAAAAAAAAGATCTATCAAGCCATGAAAAGACATGGAGGAATTTTAAATGTGTATTTCTAAGTTAAATAAGACAACATGGGCTGGGTGCAGTGGCTCACACCTGTAATCCCAGCACTTTGGGAGGCTGAGGCGGGTGGATCTACCTGAGGTCAGGAGTTGGAGGCTAGCCTGGCCAGTAAAAGTCGTCTCTACTAAAAATACAAAAATTAGCTGGGCGTGGTGGCGTGTGCCTATAGTCCCAGCTACTCGAGAGACTGAGGCAGGAGAATGGCTTGAATCCAGGAGGTGGAGATTGCAGTGAGCCAAGATTGCGCCACTGCACCCCAGCCTGGGCAACAGAGAGAGAAGCTGTCTCAAAAAAAAAAAAAAAAGAAAACAAGATGAAAAAGCTACACACAATATGGTTCCAACTATATGACATTCTGGATAAACCAAAACTGTAGAGATAGTAAAAAACAAAAAACAAAAAACTGTGGTTCCCAGGGGTTTGTGGAGAGGGAGGGAGGGATGAAGAGGTGAAGCACAGGAGAATTTTAGGGCGTTGGAACTATTCTGGATAATAAGATAATGGTGGACACTTGTCATACATTTGCCAAAATCTGCAGACTGCGTAACGCAGTTACCTCTAATATAAACTATGGGCCTTAGTTAATAATAATGTACCCATATTGGCCGGGTGAGGTCGCTCATGCCTGTAATCCCAGCACTTTAGGAGGCCAAGGTGGGTGGATCACAAGGTTAGGAGTTCAAGACCAGACTGGCCAACATGGTGAAACCCCGCCTCTACTAAAAAATACAAAAATTAGTTGGGCATGGTGGCTTGTGCCTGTAATCCCAGCTACTTGGGAGGCTGAGGTAGGAGAATTGCTTGAACTGGGATCCAGGAGGCGGAGGTTGCAGTGAACCAAGATCATGCCGCTGCACTCTAGCCTGGGCTACAGAGTGAGACCCCATCTCAATAATAATAATAACAATAATGTACCCATATCAGTTCATCAATTGTAACAAATGTACTGCACTAATACAAGATGTTAATAATGGGGAAAAGTGGGGGAGGAAGAGGGGGAGTATAAGGGAATTCTCTGTACTTTCCTCTCAATTTTTCTGTAAACCTAAAATGCTCTGAAAAAATAAAGTTTAGGCCAAGCACAGTGGTTTATGCTTATAATCCTAGCACTTTAGGAGGCTGAGGTGGGAGGATTGCTTAAAGCCAGTTTGAGGTCAGCCCCGGCAACATGGCGAGACCCCATCTCTACAAAGAAAAAGTGAAGAATTACTTGGACATGGTGATGTGTGCCTGTAGTCCCAGCTGCTACTCGGGAGGCTGAGGTGGAAGGATTGTTTGAGCCTAGGAGGTTGAGGCTGCAGTGAGCTGTGATTGTACCACTGTGCTCCAGCCTGAGCAACACGGTGAGGCCCTGTCTCAAAAATAAAATAAAATAATAACGTTTATTCGTATATACGTATATATACAGGCTTGGCTTTTAAAGTTTCACTAGTTGGCTTGTTGGCTTTTCAAACACACACGTACACACACACACCGCCTATACAGGCAGTGTTGTTTCTAATTTTTCATTTTTTAAAAATGTATGCTTTGATTTAAGGAAAACAGTTCAAGGAACGACATACTGTTTAGAGCAGAATGATCACCTTGTACAACGTAGAGATTGAAGCCTGAAGAGCGGAAGTGACTTGCCCAAAGTCACATGATGAGAGATAAGAAAGCTATGGTCTATCCCAGGCCTTCTCACCACCAATGCGCAGGCTCTGCCTCAGTTTTCTCTCTGTAAAATAGGTTTTAATAGTGCCTACCTTCTTGGATTGCTGTGAGGATTAAATGAAATAATATGCATGGTGCTTAGAAGAAGGCATGGTACACAGTAGGTGCTCAATAAAAGCTACCCTTTATTAGTATCAAATTATGGTGAGGAGAAGGGGGAAGGGATGATGATGTCAGTTCTTGTTTTTCCTATTTGGCTTGTCATGAAGAATCACAAGGCTATAATAAGGGTCTTTTTGGTTTTTGCTTTTTTATTTTATTTTTTCTTTTGTTGAGACAGAATCTCACTCTTGTCATCCAGGCTGGAGTGCAGTGGGGCGATCTTGGCTCACTCCAACCTCTGCCTCCTTGGTTCAAGCAATTATCCTGCCTCAGCCTCCCGAGTAGTTGGGACTATAGATGTGTGCCACCATGCTTGGCTAATTTTTGTATTTTTAGTAGATACTGGGTTTTACCATGTTGGTCAGGCTGGTCTCGAACTCCTGACCTCAGATGATCCACCCGCCTCTGCCTCTCACAGTGCTGGGATTACAGGAGTGAGCCACCAAGCCTGGCCTGCTTTTTTATTTACTACATGTTTTCAAGGGGAGGAAGAGGGTGGTTATTGTATGGAAGCCTGCAAGCGGGCCTGGAATTCCACTGGAGATGTCCTTTCTTTCCTTCTGGCTAGGAATCGCAACAGATTGAGAGGAAGTCAAGTTGTGGGGTGCCAGTGGGGTTTGCAGAGCCTCTTGTGGGATCCCCCTGTTGAGAAACTGGTCTGCAGAATCCAGGGTTGGAGTCAAGAAAGGAGAGATCTCAGAGATAGTATCTATGATAAAAAACCCCAAACTTGTGTTTTAGAAGAAATCTTCACCCACAAAACCCTGACCCAGCTGTCCTTGAAGTTTCAGGCCTTTCCACTGTCATTTTGTCCAGGCTTTGCAAACTCAGCTGCCTACAGGGTCCTGGCAAGGAAGTTTTGTGCCCGTGGCAGGGGGTGAAACTGAGGAATACTGGCCCCATCCAAGGGGGCACCCCTCCAGGCAGTGCCCTTCCAGACTATGGCGACTTCCAGACTATCAGAAAAGCATAGGCCCTGGCGGGAGGGCTGGACCTTCTAATGGGATCTCTCTCAGCTTTTAAACCTTGTGATGGCCAAACAAGACATGTCCGGGGTCATGTCCGGGGTCATGTCTGGGGTCATGCCTTGTTTGGCCATCACAGGTTGTCTTGTCCTGGATAACATCTGAAGTACAACCTCTTCACTTGGAAAGATTGGGAAACTGAGGCCCAGGGAGGTGGAGTGAATTGTTTAAGTTTCCCCAAAGTCAGGCCAGGCAAGGTGACTCACGCCTGTAATCCCAGCACTTTGAGAGGCCAAGGCAGGTAGGTCACCTGAGGTTGGGAGTTAGAGATCATCAGCCTGACCAACATGGAGACACGCTATCTCTACTAAAAATACAAAAAAAATTAGCTGGTTGTGGTAGCATGCACCTGTAACTCCAGGCAGGAGAATCGCTTGAGTCCGGGAGGCGGAGGTCGTAGTGGGCCAAGATTGTGCTGTTGCACTACAGCCTGGGTGACAAGAATGAAACTGCGTCTCAAAAAAAAAGGTTCCCCAAAGTCAGTGTTAGAACTCCAGCTTCATTTCTCTCAACCTCCTTTCATCGTGATGCTGTTCTGGGGTTTAAGAGTGTCAAACCCTGGCCGGGCGCGGTGGCTCAAGCCTGTAATCCCAGCACTTTGGGAGGCCGAGGCGGGTGGATCACGAGGTCAAGAGATCGAGACCATCCTGGTCAACATGGTGAAACCCCGTCTCTACTAAAAATTACAAAAAAAATTAGCTGGGCATGGTGGCGCGTGCCTGTAATCTCAGCTACTCAGGAGGCTGAGGCAGGAGAATTGCCTGAACCCAGGGGGCGGAGGTTGCGGTGAGCCGAGATTGCGCCATTGCACTCCAGCCTGGGTAACAAGAGCGAAACTCCGTCTCAAAAAAAAAAAAAAAAGAGTGTCAAACCCTGTCTTTCACATCATAAAGTGAGATCTCTTTCTGGGTCCCAGGGAGGAGGCAGAGGCATCTTATTTGTTTTTTTTACTAAATTAAAAAAAAATTTTATTTTATTTCATAGAGACATGGTTTGACTATTTTGACCACAGTAGTCTCAAACTCCTGGCCTCAAACAATCCTCCCACCTCAGCCTCCCAATGTGCTGGGTTTGCAGGCATGAGCCACTGTGCCTGGCTTTTTTTTTTTTTTTTGCCAATCAGTTTGAGCTTATGAGGTTGCTCAGGTTAGCCTTGAACTGATGACCTCGCCTTTGTGAGCGCCATGACCTCCGGCGGGAGCCACTTTGGACCCCCATGTGCCTGGCTTTTTAAGGAATTTTTAACTGTGGTAAAATACACATAACATAAAATGTAACATTTGAACTCTCTTTCTTTCTTTCCTTCCTTCTTTCTTTCCTTCCTTTCCTTTCTTTCTCTTTCCTTCCTTTTCTTTCTTCTTTCTTTCCTTCCTTCCTTCTTTCTTTATTTCTTCTTTCTTTCTTCTCTCTCTTTCTCTTTTTCTTTCAGTAGTCATGCTCTGTCACCAAGCTAGAGTGCAGTGGTGCAATCTCAGCTTACTGCAACCTCCGCCTTCCAGGTTCAAGCAACTCTCCTGCCTCAACCTCTCAAGTAGCTGGGACTACAGGTGTGCACCACCACACCCAGCTAATTTTTGTATTTTTACCAGAGACCAGGTTTCACCATGTTAGCCAAGACGCTCGTGATCCGCCCGCCTCAGCTTTCCAAAGCGCTGGGATTACAGGCATGAGCCACTACGCCAAGCCCACATCTGAACTATTTCTAAATGTGCAGTTCAGTAGCATTAAGTACATTGACATTGCTGTGCAAACTTCACCACTGTCCATCTCCAGAATTCTTTTCATCTTACAAAACAGAGCTCCACGCTCATTAAACAACTCCCCATTCTGCCCTCCAAACCCTGGCAACTGCCATTCTACCTTCTGTCTTGATGCTTTTGACTATTCTAGAGACCCCATCTAAGTGTAATTGTATAGTATTTGTCTTTTGGTGAGTAGCTTGTTTCATTAGCGCAATATCCTCAAGGTTTACCCATGTTGTAGCATGTATCAGAATTTCCTTCATTTTTAAAGTCTGAAAAAAAAGAAAAAATAAAGTCTGAATATATTTCCCTGTACGTAGATGCCACACCTGGTTAATCCATTCATCAGTGGCTGGACATTTGGGTTGCTTCCACTTTTGGCTATTGCAAATAATGCTGCTATGAACACTGGCGCACAAATATCTGTTGAAGACCTTCCTTCCTCTCTCCCTCCCTCCCTCCCTTCCTCCCTCCTTCTCTCTTTCCCTCCCTTCTTTCCTCCCTCCCTCCTCTCTCTCTTTCTTTTGACAGAGTCTCACTCTGTTGCCCAGGCTGGAGTGCAATGGCATGATCTCAGCTCACTGCAACCTCTGCCTCCTGGGTTCAAGACATTATCCATCCTCAGCCTCCTGAGTAGCTGGGATTACAGGCATGTGCCCCCACACCCAGCTAATTTTTGTATTTTTAGTGGAGACGGGGTTTCACCATGTTGGCCAGGATGGTCTTGATCTCTTGACCTTGTGATCTGCCCTCCTCGGCCTCCCAAAGTGCTGGGATTACAGGTGTGAGCCACTATTTCTGGTCAAGGCCTTTCTTTCCATTCTTTTGGGCATATACCCATAAGTAGAATCGCTGTGTCAGATGTTAATCCTATTTTTAATTTTTTGAGGATCTGCCATTCTGTTTTCCTCAGCATCTGTACCATTTTACATTCCTGCTAGTAATGCATACAGGTTCGAATTTTTTCCCACATCCTTGCCAACAGTTGTTATTTTCTGTATATTTTTGTTTTGTTTTACTTTTTTTTTTTCTTTGAGACAGTCTCGCTCTGTTGCCCAGGCTGGAGTACAGTGGTGCGATCTTGGCTCACTGCAACCTCCACATCCTGGGTTCAAGTGCTTCTTCTGCTTCAGCCTCCAAGTAGCTAGGATTACAGGCCCATGCCACCGCGCCTGACTAATCTTTGTATTTTTAGTAGAGACAGGGTTTCACCATGTTGGCCAGACTGGTGTCGAACTCCAGACCTCGTGATCTACCTGCCTCGGCCCCCCAAAGTGCTGGGATTAAGGCGTGAGCCACTGCGCTCAGCCTGTTTTACTTCTTGATAGTAGTCATCCTGACAGGTGTGAGATGAGGCAGGGGATTCCTGATTTGTGTCTGGAAGGTCTTCCTGAAGGGTGGCTCCAGAAGAGTCACATGGGAGAATCTTCATGGGCATTTTGTGGGGCTTATGAGGTGAGTGACTGAGTTTGTATGAGAGCAGTGTAGGCAGCCAAATTCGCTGGGTTTGGTTCTGGTACTGTTACATGGTAGCCAGCCTGTTAAAATTCACAGGAATCACCAAATTTTCTAAGAATCATTTTATTTCCACTTGACATAGATGTGTAAGTGAGCGAAAATTATAAAGTACTGATCCGGTGTGGTGGGTCCCACCTGTAATCCTAGCACTTTAGGAGTTTGAGGCAGGAGAAGCACTTGAGGTCAGGAGTTCAAAATCAGCCTGGGCAACATAGCAAGATCTTGCCTCTACAAAAAAAATTTAAAAATAATCACCTGGGCAGGGTGGCACATGCCTGTAGTCCTAGCTACTCAGGAGGCTGAAATGGGAGGATCACCTGAGCCAAAGAGGTGGAGGTTGCAGTTAGCTATAACTCTACCACCCTACTCCAGCCTTCTTGGTGACAAAGCTAGACCCTATCTCTAAAAAAAATAAATAAATAAAACCTAAAGTACTCAGTACAGTGAGTAGCACACAATAAGTGCTCAATAAAAGTGAATTAGTAAATTTTTCTTATTAAAATTTTTATTTTATTTTGTAAAGACATAGTTTGACTATGTTAACCAGGATAGTTTCAAACTCCTGGCTTCAGCTGCCTACACTAAAGAAAGATAACACCAAGGTAGGCGGTCTGATGGTGATTTGATGGCAGAGAGAATCTCGCAAGGGACCACTACAGACTCCCTCTGCTGCCTGCCTATTTTCAGCCAGACTCACCTTGGGAGCCTGTCTGTCACCTTCTAACACAGGAGTGAGGCCAGAGAAGACAGCTCTGACCTCTGGGAGCCAGCACCCCAGGACAGGGCTGATAAGCTACCTAGGGTGGGTCAGGCCTGTGTTCTCTCTGCATTCCTGTCCAGTTTGCAGACTGACTCGCTCCTGAAAGGTCTCTCTGTTCTCTCTCTTTTTCCCCACCCCCAACTTCTGCTGCTGTTGGGGATGGGGGGAGATGAAAATTCATTTGCTAGGGTGAGGCTCCCAGAGAATGTGACCTGAAGAAGCCGAGGAGATTGATGCTGAGTTAGTTTGTGGGAAAACACAGCTGTGGGAGTCACTTGACAGCCCAAGGCGGGCGAGACAGAGTCACATGCCTGGAGCATAACCAGGAACTTCCAGGGTTGGCAGAGGAAGTCCTGGGATGCATAGAGGGCCGAGGGGCGTTGCAGTCGTGCGGGCCTTGTGTCTGAAGAATGAATTCTGGGTTTTAAGGCCTAGTTCTCCCATGGAGGCCTCGACTGGCAGCCACTGCTCTTAAGATTAAATCCGCATTTCTTACAGTGGCTGGCAGCGCATGCAATGTGGCCCCTGCCTGCCATTGCCCAGGACTCTCCCTAGGTCTGCTCTGCTCTGCTACAGCTCTGCTGGCCTTTCCTTTTTGTTGCTCCAAGGCTGAGCTTGCCCCGGCCACAGGTCCTTTGCATCTGCCACCCCTTGGCCTGGACCCTTCTTTTGTCTGGCTCTGGGCGTGGATGCTTGTTTCTCAAGCTACAGGACCGGCTCGTATGTCAACTCCCCCACGACCCTTCACTGACCACTGCTAAATTAGTTCTGCCAATCCTACATTTTTTTTTTTTTTTTTATGACACAGGGTCTTACTCTGTCACCCAGGCTAAAGTGCGGTGGCCAAATCACAGCTCACTGCAACCTCCACCTCCTAGGTTCAAGTGATCCTGCCAATTCAGCCTTCCAAGTGGTTGGGACCATAGGCATGCACCACCATGCTCTGTGAATTTTTGTATTTTTTGTAGAGTTAGGGTTTCATTATGTTGCCCAGGCTGGTCTCAAACTCCTGAGCTCAAGGCTGTTTTTGTTTTGTTTTGCTTTTTTAATTAATTTTTTTTGGAGGGGGGACAGGCTTTTACTCTGTCTACCAGGCTGGAGTGTGGTGGTGTGATCATAGCTCATTGTAGCTTCAAACTCCTGGGCTCAAGTGATTCTCCTGCCATGGCCTCTAGAAGGGCTGAGATTACAGGCATGAACCACTGTGCCCGGCCAATCCCTCTGGTTTATTTCATCCATAGCTCTTGATGTGCTCTGAAATTACCTTTCTCACTATGTTATCTTATACTGGTTTACAGTCACTTATTTTAGAGAGAAGGTCAGCTCCTCACTGTGGACCCCGTGTGTCTCAGATGAGGTGTGTTTCACTTTTCTGGGCCTCAGTTTCCTCATCTGTAGAAAGAGGTCAAAGAGCTGAATATTTTTTCTGACTCTTATACACCATGGGCGGGAAGGATCTAAGACATTTAGGGATAGTCTGGGCACTGTGGCTCATGCCTATAATCCTAGCACTTTGGGAGGCCGAGGTGGGTGGATCACCTGAAGTTGGGAGTTCGAGACCAGCCTGGCTAACATGATGAAACCCCATCTCTGCTAAAAATGCAAAAATTAGCTGGGTGTGGTGGCAGGCGCCTGTAATCCCAGCTGCTGGACAGGCTGAGACAGGAGAATCGCTTGAATCCGGGAGGCAGAGGTTGTGGTAAGAGACTGTGCTGCTGCACTCCAGCCTGGGTGATAAAGCAGGACTCCATCAAAACAACAAAAGAAATTTAGGGAAATGTTTTGAAAACCATAAAGGAGAAGTTGAGAAGTCACTTGCTGAGGGCAAAGAGACCCATCTGTGGGAGGAACTGCCCTTTTAACACATTTAATTTGCTTTTCAAAATGTTTTTCTTCCCAGCCCGACCACCCAGCAGAGTCTCATCCCCCTCTTGCCTGGGGGAAGTAACAACCTCTTAGGAAGGAAAGAAAAGAAAAGAAAAGAAAGGAAAGGAAAAGTGATTTTACTTGCTCTCCTGTCGCCTGGGAATGGGATGGTTCAGTATTTGTTCAGTCTTAAGCCTGATCCTGACCCTGGGGCTCTGGCAGGAAGTTGCAACAAGGCCTCTGATAGTTCTCCTCCCTCTCTAGGCTCTACTTTTTCCATCCCTTGAAGGAGAGGAAGAGAATGTTTGAAGCTTGGGCTCTCTCAGTGCTGATATTTAGGATGACAGGGACTCTCACCCGGAGGCAGGAGAAACCACTTTGTCCCAAAGTGACCCTGGCATGGGCCTCGTCCAGTGCATCCATTAATAACACTCCTACCGGGCCCTGTGCAGCTTCCCAGAGCAATTTCCCATCCATTACCTTCCAGCAACTCTGGATGGATGTGGGCCAGCAGGCCATTGACCTCACCCCAGTTTGGCAGAGATGAAAGGAGGTGCTTAGCACAGTGGCTCGTGCCTGTAATCCTAGCACTCTGGGAGGCAGAGGTGGGTGAATCACCTGAGGTAAGGAGTTCGATACCAGCCTGGCCAACATGGTGAAACACCGTCTCTACTAAAAATACAAAAATTAGCTGGGGGTGGTGGCATGTGCCTGTAATCCCAGTTACTCGGGAGGTTGAGGCAGGAGAATCGCTTGAACCCTGGCGGGCAGAGGTTGCAGTGAACCAAGAGCACGTCACTTCACTCCAGCCTGGGTAAAAGAGCTACACTTTGTATCAAAATAAAAAAAGAAGGGAGGAGACAGCAAGGCCTCGTCTGCCTCTCCAGGCTCATGCCCGACCACTCTCTCCCTTGGTTCTGCCTCAGGACCTTTGCACCTGCCACTCCCTCTCTCCACCTGGAATGCTCTTTTCTCAGGTACCCCCACTTCATTAGCTCTCCTCTCTCATGTCACCAAGAGGCCTTCTCTGATCACCTCATATAAAATAACAGCTGCTCCCTTATCACTCTCCATCCCTTCACTCTGTTTTATTTTTCTTCATGGCATTTTTTGAAACTTAACATTAGATGATCTCTTTACTTATCATTTATTTATTTATTTGAGACACAGTTTGTTGCTCTGTCTCCCAGGCTGGAGTGCAGTGGCACGATCTCGGCTCACTGCAATGACCTCCGCCTCCCGGGTTCAAGTGATTCCCCTGCTTCAGCCTCCCAAGTAACTGGGATTACAGGCACGGGCAACCACACCTGGCTAATAGTGTAGTTTTAGTAGAGATAGGGTTTCACCACCTTGGCCAGGCTGGTCTCGAACTCCTGACCTCAAGTGATCCACCCGTCCCAGCCTCCCAAAGTGCTGGGATTACAGGCGTGAGCCACTGTGCCCGGCCTCTTTACTTACTTATTGTCTGTCTCCTCTGCCAGAGCGTCAGCTCCATGAGATGAGAAATGTTGTCTGCCCTATTCAGTGCTGTGTCCCCAGTGCCTAACAGATGACTGGGACAGAGTATGTGCTCACTAAATAATTACGAGATTGAATGAGTCTTCCGGGGATGTGGAAGTAGAAGTGACCTTGAAAGACAAATTTCATCTGTCCTGCTGCCACCAGAATGGAGTCGATGCCTGAGTGGGTCTCTCTTCTGTGAGCGTCTCTCAGCAAGAATCAAGATTATTAAAACCAAAAACTAAAGTGGTTAAAATCATGACCAAGGTATATGCACTTTCTTTTCTAGCCCTATCTTGCTTTCTTAGAAGGGTTGACAGAAACAGGAAGAAAAGGCAAGATATGTTGGTTACATGTTGCTGATGAATGATATGGACAAACGGATTAAGAAAGAACTTTTGATTCCTTCTTGCCCAGGATTAGGGGTTTTCTAGCTGTTTTTTATGCCTGCTCATTAGTCCTGGATAATAATAGTTATGATAATTATATTAACAAGGTCTTGTGTGGAGTACTTTAACTACCTTATTACTAACCTGAATAAATACCTTACTACCAGCCCTGAAAGGTGGATACGGTTGTGATGATCTCATTTTAGGGGAGGAAAGTGAGGCTCTAAAACGTGCAGCGAAGGAGGTAATCATTTGCCCGAGGTCACACAGCCAGGTGCAAACACGGTTGACCGTTTGCATTATCTACCCACTGCACTGGGCCAAATCACCCCAAAAACCTCCTTCCAGGAATGAAATTCCTGGCAGCTGAGAGATTAAGAGCAGGGGCCCTGAAATCAAACTGTCTCAGAACCTGGGCTATATGACTGACCTTGGTAAAATTCACTACCTGTTTTGGGCCTCGGTCTCTATCTGGAAAGTGAGGATGATGGTGATGCCAGTATCAATGAAGATTCAGTGAGTTTAATCTTCAAAGTGCTCAGGATAAAGGTTGGTATGAGGTAAGTGCTTAGTAATTGGTTTCTTTAGTTTTTATTTTTTTTTAGAGAGCGTGTCGCACTCTGTTGCCCAGGCTGGAGTGCAGTGGTGCAATCATAGCTCACTGTAGTCTCAAACTCCTGAGCTCAAGTAATCCTCCCACCCCAGCTTCCCAAGTAGCAGGGATTATAGGCATGAGCCATAGGTGCCTGGCTCGTTATTTTTGGTATCATGCTTCTCCACCTACTCTGCCCCTCCCTCTGTCAGACATGTACACACATACACACATCCAGTGGGCTTCCTGGAGGAAAACATTCTGCCAGACAGGCCAGGTGGCCACTTGAGTTCCAACCTAGAATCAGACCTAGATCTCCTTCCCTGGAGGGAAATTTCCTACTAAGTGGGAGTGATCACCTCCTGTGGCCTTTACTACCCTCCCCCAACCACTGCACTCACACCAGCTCCACACACCGGTCATGTGCCTGTCCCTCAGCCTGCGTGTGACTCAGCCCAGCAGCTGGACCCGATGGTGGGAGGAGAGTTGGAGATTAGCACTGCCAGGGGTTGTTTGGAGCAGCTGCCTGACTGCAAAGGTCAAGGGATTGGATTTCCACCTTGCGATGACATCCTGGGAGATGTGCACGGGACCCCATGGAGACAAAGCTGCGGGTGCCTCATCCCGGTTCACCCATCCAGGCTTATGTTATAATGTTATAATGAGTCTTTTCATGTGTACACTTGACAGTTTATGAAGTATTTTCTCACCACCCAAGATCTGCAGGGCAGCCAGGACTATTTTGATCATCCCCACGGAGCCTGAGTGTCTTGCCTGATGTCACTCAGCTGGTGGAGCTGGGATCCCACTGAGGTTTGCAGAGTTTAAGCCCAGCAGGCTTTCAACACACCGTACTAACTATCCTTAAAGGTGTATGCAAGTGTGTGTGTGTGTGTTCACATGTGTGCATGTGCATGGGATGTGTGTGTGCATGGCGTACTAAGGCAGAAGGTCACCTACTGATAGGGTTTGGCTCTGTGTCCCCACACAAATCTTACCTTGAATTGTAATCTCTATAATCCTCACATGTCAAGGGCAGGACCAGGTGGAGATAACTGAATCGCAGGGGTGGTTTCTCCCATGTTATTCTCGTGATAATGAGTGAGTCTCACAAAATCTGATGGTTTTATAAGCCTCTGACATTTCTCCTGCTTGCACTCATTCCCTCTTCCAATGCCCTGTAAAGAGGTGCCTTCCGCTATGATTGTAAGCTTCCTAAGGCTTCCTCAGCCATGCAGAACTGCAAGTCAATTAAACCTCTTTTCTTTATAAATTGTCCAGTCTCAGGTATGTCTTCACAGCTGCATGAGAATGGGCTAATATGCCTACCCTGTCACCTGCAGCTCAGCTTTTCTGATGGTCTAAATTCATGTCTGAGTATTAGAAGTGTGTGGTGACTCTTTCTATTTATGTATAATTATAATTTAAAAATTTTGTTTATTTTTAAACAGATATCATATTCACATAGTTCAAAATTCAAATGGGTACAGTAAAATGTCACCCTCCCTTCCCTGTCACCATCCACTCAGTTTCCTTTTCCTGTTACTAGTTTCTTCTACCAGGCAATTCTGTGTGTTTTTACAAGTGAATATGAATATAAATATCCCCCACATACCATCCCAGCCAACACTCTTTATGTAAGTGTTTACCTACTCCACTCACTATTCTGCTCCTTGCTTTTTAAATAATATGTCCTGGAGATCGTTCCATCCCAGTACCTAAAGCACTGCCTTGATACTTTTCAAGGCTGTATAATGCTCCTCCTTTCTGGGATGCACCATCAATTATCTGGCTAGTCCCCTATTGATGGACAATTATGTTATTTCCCATACTTGCAATTACCTACTATGATACAATACATCATCTTGTACAGACATCACTGGGTATGTGTGTGGGAAATCTAGGGCCTTGCTACTCAGAATGTTCCAGAACCCTCAGCTGGGCATCACATGGGAGCTTTGTTAGAACTGCTGCATGATGGGCTCCACCCCAGATCTGCTGCATTGGGATCTGCATTTTACAAAGATGACTGGGGTGTGTATGCGCATTAAAGTTTAAAAGCATAGGCCTAGAAGATAGATTCCCAGAAGTGGAGTTGCTGGGTCAAGAGATAGGTGCATTTATAATTTTGATAGGTCCAGCCAAACTGACATCTGAAGATATTGATTCAATACATATTCCCACCCGTAATGCATAAGCCTTTTGGGAGCTTCTTGAAAAAAATTCCACTTCCAGAACCACCGCTTATGGGAGAGTAGAATCCAGTGGATCTGGGTGGGTCTAGAGGGTCTGTGTTTTACAAATTACCTGAGTCATTTGACATTCACCAGGTTTAGGAGCAACTAACCTAAATATATCCTTAACCTTTGACTGTAGAGCCATTTTGGGGCTCCTGGGTGACATGGCTATAATGGTCTCTAATTCTCCATCCAGGAATGGCAAACTCAAATGCCTGAAAGGGGCAGATAGATATAGTACTGCTGACCAAAGTGGGCTGAGTTAGGTTTATATTGACATGTAAGTTAAAAAAAAAAAAAAAAAAAGAATACATGCAGACTCAGCAAAACACCTTTGGGCTAAAACCTGGCCCCAGTCTGTGAGTTTGTGGTTTACAGTATTCTCGAAACGTCCTTTTAAATGTTTTGGCAAATAGTCCCATACTGCCTGGTGAGGTCTTGGATGTCCTTCCTCCACATACTATTAAAGATTGTAGGGACCAAATTCAAGCCTTGAACTTGAGAAAACTGGACTCAGAGTGGTGAATGGGTGGCCTTCAAGATTTAAATATTTAAAATATTTAAATCAATATTTACCAATGATCAGGCAATGTGCCCCTTGCTGGGGATTGAAGCCTACAGGGCAAGGTCCAGGTCCTTCAGGAAGGCGGGGACAAATATATAACAAACAAGCGACGGCCAACCAGCGGGCACCATGCCGTACTGTGACTAGGTTCCCAGCGTTCACCATGCCGTACTATGACTAGGTTCCCGGCGCACAAGGGGCTCACAGGACCAAGGGAAGTTCACAGAGGAGGTAAGGCTGAGAAAGATGGTGGTAGTTTTTGTTCATCTCAAGTAGAAATTTATTTATTTTTATTTATTTATATATTTATTTGAGATGGAGTCTTGCTCTGTCACCCAGGCCAGAGTGTAATGGCATGATCTCAGTTCACTGCAACCTCTGCCTCCCAGGTTCAAGCAATTCTCCTGCCTCAGCCTCCCACGTAGCTGGGATTACAGGCACCTGCCACCACACCTGGGTAAGTTTTGTCTTTTTAGTAGAGATGGGATTTCACCATGTTGGCCAGGCTGGTCTCAAACTCCTGACCTCAAGAGATCAGCCCGCCTCAGCCTCCCAAAATGCTGGGACTACAGGTGTGAGCCACCACGCCTGGCCTTAAGTAGAGATTTAGACCAGGGGTCAGCAAACGTTTCCTGTAAAAGGCCAGATGGGAAATTTCAGACTTTGCAGGCCCCATGGTCTGTCACAACTGTTCTATTCTGCCACTGTAGCAAGAAAGCAGCCACAGGCAATAGGTAAGCAAAGAGGTGTGGCTGTGTTTAAAACTTTATTTATGGACACTGAAATTTGAATTTCATATAATGTTCATGTGTCACGAAATAGTCTTCTTTTGATTCCCCCCGCCCAGCCATTTAAAAATGTGAAAGCCATTCTTAGCTCACAAGCTGTACAAAAGCAGGCGGGTGGTGGGGGGCTGGATTTGGCTTGTGGCCGGAGTTTGTCGACCCCTGATTTAGAAGATGAGGAGGTTGCCAGGCAGACAGGGGAAAGGGTGCTCCTGGCAGGGAGGTTGGCAGGTGCAGAGGCACAGAGGTGGCAGGGAAGAAAAAGTTCAACAGAGATGTTGGGATTAAAACTCTGGGCTCTTGGCTCCCATTCCAGCTTCAGCTACCCTCCTCTCAGATCCTGTAGTCATGGCTGTTGAAATAAGTTTCCCCTCTTAAACCTGCTTAGAGCTTCTTATCCTTAAAAAAAAAAAAATTCTCTCTCCTTCAAGATACAGTCCAATCTGGCCAGGTTTCTCAGAAGAGCAGTTGGCGGCTCCTGGATGACTCCCCCGCCCCTGTTCAGACCTTGTCCCTGTCCCTCTGAAGCTGGCTTCTGCCCCAGTGTTTCTCTCAAAGGTCACGGGTGACTTCCCTGCAGCCAAACTGCAACCGCCTAATCTGGGTCCACACGGTTACTCTGCTGGGGCTTTCATTACTGTTTACCAGCCATGGCTTCTGGAAACTCCTTTCTCTCTTGGTTCCTATAAAGCTGCTCCTTGCTGGGTCCCCTCCTCTCCACCCTCCACTTCCCCCGGGGTTACTCTCTACTCTGCAATAAGGGTTCCAGCTCAGCAGATGGGAAAGCCAGAGCCTACCTGGGCCAGAAAGGTAGAGAAAATGACTGAAGGGAGCTGGATATGTTCTTTAGACACAAACACCGTTTGGTTGTTGAATAATAACAGTAGATAACACTTAAAGAGTATTTAACATGTGCCCATTGCTGCTCTATGCACTTTTCATTCTCATAACAACCCTTGGAGGTTACTATTAGTATTCCCATCAGGCACAGAGAAGTTGAGTAACTTGCCCAAGTCACACAGCATGACAGTGGTGGTCATGATTTGAACCCAGAACATCTGGCTCCAGAGTGAGCATAACCATCCCATGACAACTTTGATGCTACCTTCTCCCCACTACCGCCCCCACTTGCCAAATCATAAAGATTCTACCCACTTACCATTATTCCCCTGTCCCCCCGCCCCGAGCAAGTGGACAATGTGTTGACCTCCTTGTAGTATGTGGTGGTAGAAATCCTCACCCTTTGGCTGATTTTACTAAAACCTACAGACAGAGGGATGTAAAAGACATTTTGCACATTCCTATCACAGAATATACTACGTGTCAGTTTACAGAGGGAAATAGATCTGCAAGTGCTGATGTGGAAAGATCTATGACTTATATTTATAGAGTGAAGCCAGCAATTTGTAGAACAATACGTCCACTATCCTTTCATTCCACAGATATTGATGGAGCAGCCACTTTGTGCTGGACACTGAAAATCTAGCAGTGATGGCCGGGCGTGGTGGCTCAAGCCTGTAATCCCAGCACTTTGGGAGGCCAAGGCGGGTGGATCACGAGGTCAAGAGATCGAGACCATCCTGCTCAACATGGTGAAACCCTGTCTCTACTAAAAATACAAAAAATTAGCTGGGCATGGTGGTGTGTGCCTGTAATCCCAGCTACTCAGGAGGCTGAAGCAGGAGAATTGCCTGAACCCAGGAGGCGGAGGTTGTGGTGAGCCGAGATCGTGCCATTGTACTCTAGCCTGGATAACAAGAGCGAAACTTCGTCTCAAAAAGAAAAAAAAAAAATCTAGCAGTGAACAAAACAAACTCCTGCGGCAGCTGAGCTAACATCCTAGGCAGGGAATGAACCAATGCAGCCTGGGTGGTAAGTACAATGAAGAAATGTATAATGCAAGATTTCTGTAAAAAGAGTCGCCACTAAACAATACTATATCTGTATCCCTAGAAAACACATAGTATTGTTTTGTTTCTAGTATTGTATTTGTTTCTAGTATTGTTTTGTTTGTGTCTATGGATATGTATATATCTCACACATATATAGTAATATATATGTATCACACATAGTGTGCGTATGTATGTGCATATATCCATAGAAAACAGAGGAATACTCTGACATGTTAAGGGTGTTTATCTCTACATGGTGGAAGTAGAGGTGATTTTCATTTTCTTCTATATGTTCCTCTGGATTTCCAAGGTTTCAGCAATGCACAAGCATTCCTTTTTTTTTTTTTTTTTTTGAGCCAGGGTCTTTTTCTGTTTCCCAAGCTGGAATGCAGTGGCACAGTCAATGTGTCAGGCCACACACGGTGGCTCATGCCTGTAATCCCAGCACTTTGGGAGGCTGAGGCAGGTAGATCACCTGAGGTCAGGAGTTCGAGACCAGCCTGACCAGTATGATGAAGCCCTGTCTCTACTAAAAATACAAAAATTAGATGGGCATAGTGATGTATGCCTGTAGTCCCAGATACTCAGGAAGGTGAGGCAGGAGAATTGCTTGAACCTGGGAGGCAAGGTTGCTGTGAGTTGAGGTCACGCGATTGCACTCCAGCCTGGGTGACAGAGCAAGACTCCAACTCCAAAAAAATAAAACACACACACACACACACACACACACACACACACACACACACAAATGCACATGAAAAGGTCTGCAAAGAAGATCCCAAACTGCTGATGGTAGTTATTCCTGGGGGAGTGGTGAGGGCCGGATGTTTATCCAAAGATATTTTAGCCTTGTAGGCGACTATACTCATGTATTACTTGTGTAATTAAGAAGTAATAATAGGCCGGGTGTGGTGGCTCATGCCTGTAACCCTAGCACTTTGGGAGGCTGAGGTGGGCGGATTGCTTGAGGCCAGGAGTTTGAGACCACCCTGGGCAACATGGCAAAATCCTGTCTCTACAAAAAATTTTAAAATTAGCTGGATGTGGTAGTGTGTGCCTGATATCCCAGCTACTCGGCAGGCTGAGGTGGGAGGATCGATTGAGCCTGGAAGGTTGAGGCTGCAGTGAACCATGATTGTGCCACTGCACTCCAGCCTGGGTGACAGAATGAGATCTTGTCTCAAAAAGAAAAAAAGTAATGATAGCAAGAAACTGGAACCCTCCAGTTCTGGTGGTGGAAATATAAAATGGTACAACCACTTTGGAAAACTGTTGATGATTTCTTATAAAAGTTAATCATATGACTCAGTTATCCCCCTCCTAAGTATTTGCGAAATACGAAATACTACATCCATGTAGGAGAAACGAAAACCTACATCCATGCACAGACTTGTCAGCCAATATTAAATGAAAACCTACATCCATGCACAGACTTGTCGGCCAATATTAAATGAAAACCTACATCAATGCACAGACTTGTCGGCCAATATTTATAAGTGGCTTTTTCATAATAGCCCCAAAGTGGAGACAACCTGAAAGATTCTTGAGGATGAACACCTCGTGATTTATCCACATGATGGGACACTACTCAGCATTGAAAAGGAACAAGCTACTGATACGTGGAATAATCTAAAAACATTATTTAAGCTGAGTGAAAGAAGCCAGACACAAAAAGCACGTAGCACATGATTCCAATTACATGGCAGGCACAACTCATTTATAGAAATCAGAGGGATGGGGGCTGATGGAAGGGGACCCAAGGGAAATTTCTGGGGTGATGGGAATGTTCTAAATTTTGATTGGAAGGATGTACATGTGGGTGTAACATTTGTCAAAATGCATTGAGTCATTCACTTCACATGTGCATTTCACTGCAAGTAAATTTTACCTTAATAATAATATGAAAAAACACGACTGAAGCTTGGAAAGGGACACTCTGACATGTTCAGAGTGTTTTATCTCTATATGGGTAGAAATGGAGGTGATTTTCGTTGTCTTCTATGTGCTCCTCTGGGTTTTCCAAGGTTGCAGCAATGCACCCACATTTCTTTGGAGAGTAGAAAAAAGAGTTTCAAAAACAACGGGGCCTATACATTTATAGATAAAGAACATGTATCTCTTTTGTGTGTCTGTTATGTATTA
This sequence comes from Callithrix jacchus, assembly GCF_049354715.1. Classification (NCBI taxonomy): domain Eukaryota; kingdom Metazoa; phylum Chordata; class Mammalia; order Primates; family Cebidae; genus Callithrix; species Callithrix jacchus. The sequence goes on along the minus strand of NC_133506.1, from coordinate 43,939,704 downwards.
GTCATTTGGGGATAGTTTTTTTTTTTTTTTAGAAGAAAAGGAAGAGGGAGGGCAGGGCAAATAAACAAAAGGAATCCTCTTAGTTCTTTTACAGCGCTCTAAAAGGCCCCCTCCTCCATGAAGCATTCCTTGATCTCTCCCTCAACCCTCTGTCTCTGCATGGCTCATCTTAACTCCACTCTGTCCCAGAATGACAGGCTGCTTTCCTATTCTCTGAGAGCCTAGAGCACAGAGCTTTGCACAAGGTGTCTTCTTGGTCCGGGATCCCAGCACTGACTTTTTAAGAAAGTCCCAAAGCAGACCCTGGCCTGGGTAGGTCCCTCGCTGGTCACATTTTCCACCTACCACTGAACCCATCCCAGGCTGAAGAGGAACTGAGAGGGTGACCTCCTAGCCCCTGCAGGGTGGGAACACATACTTAGGGGACTCCCAGAGGCTTTGTAGAAACTCCTGCCTCCCCTTGAAAGGTCAAGCAGCCATCCCGGGCCTATCTCCTCTCCTGCTTTTGGGTTTTCTTCTCCTGGAGTGAGGCAGCTGGGTGGGTGGGGGCTGCAGCTGGCTGCAGACAGGAGTATCCAGCCAGCACATGTTGCTTCTCTCCTGGCCCTCTGGTCCCTGAGGGAGCTCTGTTGACACCCCCAAGTGGCCCCATCCGTGGGGCTGGGAAACTGTGTTTGCTGGGGCCACCTAGGGCTGGGGAGTAACTGGGCCACTGGCATTGTTTCAGTCTGCAGTAACACAATAGAAGTTTTGCTGGAGTCCAGGGAGTGTCTACAAAGTGCTCTCCTCTGAGCGCCGGGAGCGGCTGCCTGGCTTTTAATCTCTGGTGTGGAATGGGCAGGGCAAGACCAAGGTGGAGATTATAGTACTGTAGCAGGTTCGGCTCCCTCCAACCAGAATATAAGCTTCATGAGGGATGGAACTTTGTCTTAGTCACTGTTTTATCCGCTACAGCTTGCATAATGCCCAGTGCATAGAGGAGCTTAGTAAATGTGAGTTTGTTACATGAATGAATAACGGAATGGAAAAAAGACTTGAGGATCTTTTCTCAAGGGGAGGTTCATCCATGAGATGAGATGCCAGGCAGCAGGATGGTGGGGGAGGGGACAGTGAGGACATCCCCATCTATTTATTTTTTTCCTTTTTCTTTTATTTATTTATTTTTAAGAGATGGGGTTTCATCATATTGGTCAGGCTGGTCTTGAACTCCTGACCTCAGGTGATCCACCCACCTCAGCCTCCCAGAGTGCTGGGATTATAGGTGTGAGCCACCACGCCCGGCCTCAACATCCCCATCTATTAATATAAGGTGGGTTGGGAAACCACCAAGCCAGAAGTCAAGCTGAAAGACCTGTGGGAGAAAGGTGTGAGAATGGACAGAGGATACAGACCACCCTCACGTTCTTTCCTCTCCATCGTGAAATTATACGCAGGATCCTCCCTTGCACTTCTCGCCTGGGTCAATCTGTCAATCCAAGCCCCGCTGCCCACAGGCCCCTCTCTGGACATGCACGGTAGCCTGTGCTATCTCCTTGTTTCCTCCAGGCAAGGCTCTGATTTCCTGGCTTTGTGACCCTAGGCAAGTTACTGTAATTCTCTGTGCCTCAGTTTCTTCATCATTCAAATGGGAATGATTATGGTGCTGACCTCATGGTTTGTTGTGAGGACTTAATGAGTTAACACATACAGAATGTGCTTGGAACAATGCCTGGCACACAGCATCTGCTATCAAAGTGTCAGCTGTGAGCATTTTCATTATTGTGGGTCATCCTCTACTCAATAGCCTGTGAGACCATTTAAAAGCCTGAGTCAGATTACATCACATCCTTGCTGAAATTCCTCCCTGGGCTGCCCGCTGCACGTAGTGTAAACTCCACACATCACTTTTGAGGCCCACTGGATCTGCCTCTCACGCATTAGCACCTCACTGGCCTCCTCGAAGCTCCTGGAATGTTCAAGTTGGTCCAGCCTCGGGGCCTTTGTACTTGCTGTTTCCTCTGCCTAGAAAGTGCTTTAAAATTTTTTTTTTTCCGAAACAAAGGTCTTGCTCTGTTGCTCTGTTGCCTAGGCTGGAGTGCAGTGGTACAATTGTAGTTCATTTCACCCTCAGCCTCCTGGGCTCAAGTGATCCTTCCACCTCAATCACCAGAGTAGCTGGGACTACAGGTATGGACCATCACATCCTACAATTTTTTGTATATCTAGAGTTTTCGTCATGTTGCCCAGGCTGGTCTCAAACTCCTGGCCCCAAGCAATCTTCCTGCCTTGGCCTCCCAAAGTGCTGAGATTACAGCATGAGCCACTTTGTCCAGCCTAGAAAACTCTTCTCATGCTTTGCAGAGTAATTTTGGCTGTTCATTCAGATCTCAGCTTATTTATTACCACCTTATGGGAGTCTTTGCTGATCACTTTATCGAGGTGTGAGCTTCCCTGTATTTCTCTTTGAGAACATCTGGTTTATTTCTTAGCTGCTGTCACTTACCTGTTAATTGTTTAATATCTCCCTCTAACTGGTATATAAGCTTCATGAAGGATGGAAATTTGCCTTAGTCACTGTTTTATCCCCTACATTTTGCATAATGCCCAGAGCATAGATGAGCTTGGTAAATGTGAGTTTGTTACATGAATGAAAAAAGGAATGGAAAAAAGATTTGAGGATCACTCATGAGAGAAATCACATAGGTGGCGATGCCATTTATCTGGTGAGTGAAGGTCTTTTGGGGAATGTGGCAGAGAGTTGATTCAAGTTGGGACACATTTTTAAGGTGCTTGTAGGACTGTGTGGGAAGATGTCCATTAAACATCCCACATGCGTCTGGAGTGACGTGAGAAGGAAGGTTATGGTTGGAGTCATGTTTCTGGGTTTTACCATACATGTGGTATGTCCATCAAGATGACATTTGCTATAAGTAAATGAAAACTGAACTCAGTGTGGTTTATGCAGTGTGTCCTGAGATAGGACGGTCTCAGGGTTGGGTAATTCAGCTCAATAGCAGCATTGAGAATCCAGGTTCCTCAAATCTTTCCATCTACCATGACGGCACGATCTTACCTTGTGGGCCCAAGTTGGCTGCCATCACCCTAGACGTTGTGCTGTCACAACAACATCCACAAGTCAGAAGAACAGAGCAAGTCACTTTCCTTTCCTGTATCCTGTTTTGAGAGGGAAGAAGATCTTCCCTAAGCCTCCAGCAGATTTCTGTCAAGTCTTATTGGTTAGAAATGAGTCACTTGCCTGTTCACGATTGGCTGAGTTTTATTAAGATTTGCCCATTGTGGGGAGGAGGGGTTCATTTTCTCCAGAACCATATGGTGGCCAAACTTGGGGTTTCGAGAGGGAGAAGGGGAAAATGTTGCTGGTTTGCAACCAATGGTGTTTTCAATGGGTGTAGAAGACAGAGTCTGAGTGCACATCTGCTGCCAGAAAAGGCCAGTAGAAAGTGACCATGCAAGGGAATGGGGAGGACAGGTTATTCCAAGTATTTCCTGCAGAAAGTATGTTTTAGGGAGAGAAATATCACTGTGCTGAGTGCTACTGAATACTCGAATATGCTAAGGATGGAGACACAGCTACTAGATTTTTTTTTTGAAACAGAATTTTGCTATTGCTGTCCAGGCTGGAGTACAATGGCATGATCTCTGCTCACCACAACCTCCACCTCCCAGGTTCAAGCTGCCTGCCCCAGCCTCCTGAGTAGCTGGGATTACAGACATGCAACACTACACCTGGCTAATTTTGTGTTTTTAGTAGGGCCAGAATTTCTCTATGTTGGTCAAGTTGGTCTCAAACTCCCAACCTCAGGTGATTTGCCTGCCTTGGCCTCCCAACCAAAGTGCTGGGATTACAGGCGTGAGCTACTAGATTTTTTTTTTTTTTTTTGAGATAGGGTTTTGCTTGAGGGTTTGAGACAGGGTTTTGCCCAGCTTGAGTGCAGTGGTACAATCACAGTTCACTGCAGCCTCGACCTCCCAGGCTCAAGTGATCCTTCTACTTCAGCCTCTCAAATAGCTGGGACTGGAGATGCATGCCACCATGCCTGGCTAACTTTTTTTAAAATTAAATTTTCAGAGACTATGTTGCCCAGGCTGGTCTTGAACTCCTGACCTCAAGCAGTCCTCCCACCTTGTCCTCTCAAAGTGCTGGGATTACAGGTGTGAGCCACCATGCCAGGCCACAGTCCAAATTGTTGATCTCGATGAACGCAGTTTCAGTGAAATTATGGATTTCTCTGAAACCCACGTCTGCATCCCCACTCTTGCTCCAGACTCTGTGCCTCACCGTCACTTGTCTGGATTCTTAGAACAGCTTTCTCGCTGATCCCTCAGCCAGGAAAAGATAGGTATCATATTGCAAATGACTTTCCATGCCACACTGAGCAAACTATAATTACTTTAGTCAGCAGTAGGGAGCCAGTGAAGGTGCCTGAGCACAGGAAGAAATAACTTGATCATGTCTGCCCTTTATAGCATTAACCTGGCGATTGTGCAGGAGGGAGTGTAGACTGGTGAGTCTGGAGGAGCCTCTCTCAATCTTTGTTATTGCCTATCCAGCATCTATTTCTCTTCTTCTAGTACCAGGGACCTTTGGGGACCATTCTTCCCTTCCTTTCTAGTAGAAAATACATGACCCAGGCCTGGCCATTCAGATTATGTTGCCCAGGCTGGTCTTGAACTCCTGTCCTCAAGTAATCTTCCTGCCTTGGCCTCCCAAAGTGCTGGAGTTACAGGTGTAAGCCACCATGCCAGGCTACAGCTACTAGATTTGGACTTGGCAGTCCAAATAGTGATTGGACACATGATCCAATCCTGACCAATCAGACACAGCCTTCCAAGTTAGGCTCTTGGGAAAGAAGCAGTCTTTCAGCACTTGGATCCAGCCATGCCTGAAGTTAGATAGATTTAGAAGACTCAATACATTCCTTGTTTTGCATTAACTGGTTTGAGTTGGATTTTTGTCACTTGCATCTTTAGGATCCTTGAATAATATGGAAACTAAGCAATTTGAGGAATTCTAGACACATAATACGAGAGTCAAGGTTGACCTTGGAGTCTCTTCCAGGGAGGATGTGAGGCATCTTAAGATTAGGCAAGTGTGCGAAATAATCCATTAATTCATTTATTCAAAAATGTTTGTTGATTATCTATATGGTGCCAGGCTCTGTTCTAGCTCTGGCCATATAGCAATGAGCAAAACGGATGAAAAACCCTCATTTATGTTGAGCATATATTATGACTAGTGGCTCAGGAAACATTACCTACATTTATTCTGTTACTATGATTATCATCATTATCATCCCCACTTACAGATGCAACTGACACCCCAAGAAGTAAAGTCAGATAGCCAGTGAGGGGCAAGTGAAGGTTTGACTTCATCTCTGCATAATTCCCAAATCGGCTTCGTCTGATTTGCTGCAAAAAGCATTTTTTAAGGAGAGAGAGATCACTGTGCTCAGTGGTGCTGAATAATTAAATATGATAAGGATGAAGACATGGCTACTAGATTTTTTTGAGACGGTGTCTTGCTGTGTTGCCCAGGCTGGAGTGTAGTGGCACAATCACAGTTCACAGCACCATGCTAGAGAAAGAGAATATACCCACGTGGAAATGACTTCACATTCCAGAAAGAAAGCTACAAATTTATTGAAAGGAGTAGGAATTTTCTACACAAAGGCTGCAGGAATACACTGCAAGATAGAAATGAGATCAGAAGAGGGTGAGATTCGATTTGCAAATCATCGTGGTTTTAGAGCTGCTCTGAGAGCTGGTCTTTGAGATGAGACAATCAAGGCTTTCTGATAGAAGAGATGCTTGTGGCAGGGCTTTCAAAAAACGGAAAGGTATTGGTAGGAGAATGCACAAGTCTGTGGCTACCTAAATCACTCTATGTGCCACAGTCTTAATCAGACACTAAGTCCATTTTTTGTCTTTCTTTTTTTATGTCTTTCATGCTGATAGATGTGGGAAAAAGAAGTCCTGGTTAGCAGGACTTGACAGCTTTTGTCGTTGCTGCTGACAACAATTAGCGCCCTGCCAGCAGCACCCGGGGGAACTTGCAGGTCTGCAGGCCAGAGATACACACACAATGATGCGTTTAAAAAATTCTCCACCAGGAGCTGTGACTCATACACATTTCTGCTGGGACAAATAAAAATACTGGGAATGAAAGATGGATTAGTCACTGGAACAGTTTGCTTTTGAGAATGGAACCCCCCACAGTTGCCCTTGTTCCTCATTAACTTCTGAAATTCGGAAACTGAGCACCTAAATGGATGCCCACTAGGGATGTGGGATAAAAAGCCAGGTAGGGTGTGTGGGAGGTTAGTTGGGAAGAAGGCAGTCCCCATGCAACAGCTGAAGGACAAAGAATGTTATTCTGCACTCTCCTGGTTCTGTTGCACAGGTTATCTACAGCCAGCTGCTGTTCTGATTGGTCTCTGCCTGGGCTGTTCATTGAGACTACCTCTACATTAAGGCCATTCATTCATTCACTCATTCATTTATTCATTCAGTCTATCGCAGGCAAGGTAATGTGCTAGGCCCTGTGTGGGGACCCCTCAGTGTGGACGAGTACAAGAGTTTACCAAGGAGCTAAGACCAGGAAACATGGCATAAATGTCTATATAGAGATTTAGAGAAAGGAGATGTCTCTTTTTTTGTCTAGCTCAGGGATTAACAAGTTATGTCTTGTGGGCCATTGTTTTTATAAATAAAGTTTTATTGGAACACAGCCATACCCATACATTTATATTGCCTTTGGCTGCTTTATCGCTACAACAGCAGAATTGAGAAGTTGAGAAGACACTGTACGACTTGCAAAGCTAAAAATGTTTACTATCTGGCTCTTTACAGAAGAAGTTTGCCTTCCTCTGAATCTACCATATGAAAAGGGATTTGCAGGCCTGGCGAGGTGGCTCCCATCTGTAATCCAAGGTCTTAGGGAGGCTGAGGTGTGGAGGATCCCTCGAGGTCAGGAGTTTGAGACCAGCCTAGGCAACACAGTGAAACTCCATATTTACAAAAAATAAAATTAGCTGGGCGTGGTGGCACGTGCCTGTATTCCTAGCTACTTAGGAGGCTAAGGCTTGAGTCTAGGAGTTCGGGACAAGTCTGGGCAACATAGTGAAACCCCATCTTCACAAAAATTTTTTTTCTTAATCAGCTACTCGCTATTTGGGAGGCTGAGGTGTGAGGATCATTTGAGCCCAGGGGTTTGAGGTCTCAGTGAGACATGATTATGCCACTGTACTCCAGCCTGGGCTACAGTGTGCAACCCTGTCTCTAAGTAAATAAATACATCAATAAGGGGATCTGTAATCGTAAACAACAGAACTCATGCTAATTTTATTAACAGCCGTGGGAGCTCATAGAATCTCAAGGATGCTTAGAAGGCCAGACTTAGAGTCTGTGCCAAAAACAAAAGCCCAAAACACTTTGTGGGGTTGATCCAGCGATGACCCCTTGGTAGCCCCATTGAGCCTGCCCACTCCAGTCAGCCATGCTGAGTCTGGGTAACTGAATACCAACATCTCTGCTGTCACTGCCCCACAAATCTGGATGTCTCTGTCATCGCTTTGGTCAGGTAAACAAAATATGTACAAACCCCATGGTGCAGGCATTCTGTTTCTGTTAGATAACCTGAAAACATGTGCTCACAGATGCTCATGGAAATGGGTATGAGGAGGTTCATCATGGTATTGCTTCAAGGAGTTGGGGACAACAGTGTCCCGCACTAGCAAATGGATAAGAAGAATATGCTTTTTTTTTTTTTTTTTGGTTAAGGTTAATTCTTGCCATTGTGGCCAGACACAGTGGCTCACACCTATAATCCTAGCACGTTGGGAGGCCATGGCAGGAGGATCACTTGAGCCCAGAAAATTGAGACCAGTATGGGCAACATAGTGAAACCCTGTCTTTACCAAAAATACAAAAATTAGCCAGATGTGATAGAAAGTGCCTGTAGTGTCAGCTACTCGGGAGGCTGAGGTGGAAGGATGGCTTGAGCCGGGAGGTCAAGGTTGCAGCGAGCTGTGATTGTGCCACTGCACTCCAGTGTGGGCAACAGAGTAAGACTCTGTCTCAGACACAGACAAATGAACGGACAAACAAACAAAAATTGCCATTGTAATTAACAGGCCTTAAAGCATATAAAGGCTTAAATGTAATGGAAGTTTTGTGCTCATAATAATTCAAGGTAACTGTTAGTGATCAGTAGTCCTGCTGTCCTCCATGTTGACATTCAGACCTGGACTGAGGGTTGCTCTGCCACCTTCAACCCGTGGCTTCCAAGGTCACTGTGGAGGACATCATCCCTATCAGCTATAAGGGAAAGGAGCAAGACGGAGTGGGTATGGGACAGGTTTCATGGGCCAGCACTAGAGGTGATGATGCACATCTCACCTACCAGCATTCGAGAGTTAAAACTCGGTTACATGGCTCCACCCACCTGTGGGGGTCCTAGGAAATGCAGTTCACAGCTTCGACCAGGTGGCCCAGCAAGCATGCAATGAACACTGAGCATGGAATTGTAGCTACCAAGAGCAACAAGGCATGATCTCAGAAACAGGATGTTGAGTGAAAAAGGTAACGTAGTATGAGATGCGTAGCTCAGTACCATTTACGTAAACATTTGAAAACACGCATAAAACACTATGTCTTTATCTCTGTATATATTTTCTACTATGCCTGTTTGAATACCCATAGATCCAAACAAATGTATGGCAGATGGATCAAAAGAACAAGCTTTAAATATACCCGAGTGGGTGTCTGTGGGGGAGAGGGAAATGGGAGGAGTTGGAGACAGGCGACAGAGGCAAAAATACATGAAAATAAAACAAAACCTAGGCTGTAGTCGGATGCAGTTGACTGTCAAATGGCCCAAGGAGTGCGATCAACTGATTCTGTGCACCTGGGGTCCAAATCAAAAGACGGGAGAAAGCAGTGTAGTAAAGAATTAAAGCCATATACATCCATGGCGGAAAACCTGGGAAATGTGAAAACAGTATAAAGAACACAAACACCCGTAATTCCACTCCCCAGATGTAACTACTCCTGTTATTTTTAAATATATTTCCTTTCCTTGCTATCTTTTTTTTTCTTTGAGAGAGAGTTTTGCTCTGTCGCCCAGGCTGGAGTGTGGTGGCGCGATCTCCGCTCACTGCAACCTCCACCTCCCGGGTTCAAGCGATTTTCATGTCTCAGCCTCCCAGGTAGCTGGGATTACAGGCGCCCGCCACCACCTGTGGCTAATTTTTGTATTTTTAGTAGGGATTGGGTTTCACCATGTTGGCCAGGCTGGTCTTGAATTTGACTTCTAGTGATCTGCCCGTCTCTACCTCCCAAAGTTCTGGGATTACAGGCATGAGCCACTGTGCCTGGCCCCTTGCTGTCATTTTTCTATGAGTATGTAATAATACATGTTGACAATGGGATTACAGTCTGCATATAATTTATTTATTTATTGGAGGTACCTGTTTAATTATCACATATCATTTATATTCTGCTCTTTTTCTCCCTATTTATCTATGTATCATGAGCATTTTTTTCTATTCTATTAAATATTCTTTGACAGCAGAATTTTCAATGGCTAAATACTTTTCCAAATTGTGGACATTTAACCATTTACAAATATAATCGTGGACTATATTTAACCATTTACTTACTTGTGAGAATTTAGGTTCTTTCAAATATAGGGCTGTTATAAATGATGCTCCAATGAACAACTTTGTGTATCAAAGTTTGTCTGAGTGTGTGATTTTTTCCTGTAGTTTAGATGAACAGAATGAGAATAACTTGGTTAAAGGGTGTGAAGGTAGGTGTGTGCATATTTATTTTTAAGGCTTTTGATGCATCTTTAAATTGGGAAACAGAGAATACATAGGGAAAAGTGCATAAGATATCAGTGTAAAACCTAACAAATGATCACAAAGTGAATCCCTGTGAAGTCATCATGTGGGTTGAGAAATAGAACGTTTCCAGCCAGGCGAGGTGGCTCACACCTGTAATCCCAGCACTTTGGAAGGCTGAGGCGGGCAGATCATAAGTTTAAGAGATCGAGACCATCCTGGCCAACATGGTGAAACCCTATCTCTACTAAGAATACAAACATTAGCCTGACATGGTGACATGCGCCTGTATCCCAGCTACTCAGGAGGCTGAGGCAGGAGAATTGCTTGAACCCAGGAGGTGGAGGTTGCAGTGAGCCGAGATTGTACCACTGGACTCCAGCCTGGGTGACAGAGCAGGAATCCATCCCAAAAAAAGAAAAAAAGAAAGAAATAGAACGTTTCCAACCCTGCTAAAGCCTTTGTGCGGCTCATCTGAATCCCAGACTCCTCCTAACCAAAGAGGAAACTTCTGCCTTGCTTGTTTTCTTTGTAGCTTTGCCATCCAGTGTTTACCATCCTCTAAGCACGACATGCAGCTTTTCCGTCCAGTGCTTAGAGGATGTAGTGCGAAATGATGTCACTTACATATTCACACTGTATCCTCTGAGCACTGTAGTTCAATACTGCCTGCTTTTGAGCTCTGTATAAATGGAGTCATACATACATCATGTATAATACTTTTTTGTATCTGGCTTCGTTGGCTCAATATTATGTTTCTAAAATTCATCCATGTTATTGCACGGAGCTGTATGTAGTTCTTTCTTTGCCATCACTCTTCTTTTTGTCAATTTTTAAATTTCTTTCTGTCTCATTAAACTTTCATTTTAGGTTCAGGGGTGCCTGTGTGGGTTTGTTATATAGGTAAACTTGTGTCACAGGGGTTTGTTGTGCAGGCAATTTTATCACCCAGATACTAAGCCTAGTAACCAACAGTTATTTTTCTACTCCTCTCCCTCCTCCCAATCTTCACTCTCGAGTGGACCCCAGTGTGTGCTGTTCCCCTCTTTGTGTCTGTGTGTTCTCATCACTTAGCTCCTGCTTATAAGTAAGAACATGCTGTGTTTTGTTTTCTGTTCCTGCTTTAGATTACTAAGGATAATGGCCTACAGCTTCAGCCATGTTCCTGCCAAGGAGATGATCTTGTGCTTTTTTATGACTTCATAGTATTCCACGGTGTATATGCACCACATTGCCTTTATCCAATCTGCCATTGATGGGCATTCAGGTTGATTCCATGACTTTGCTGTTGTGAACAGCGCTGCAATGAACATACGTGTGTGTGTGTCTTTATGGGAGGATTTCTATTCCTTTGCATAGTTACCCAGTAATGGCATTGCTAGGTCTAATGGTAGTTCTGCTTTTAGGTCTTTGAGGAATCGCCGCACTGCTTCCCACAGGGGTTGACCTAATTTACACTCCCCCACAGTGGTGTGAAAGCATTCCCTTTCCTTTGCAGCCTCATGGCATCTGTGATTTTTTTTACTTTTTGACTCCTACCTCCAAGCCCTCGCACTTGCTGTTCCTGCTGCCTGGAACACAGGCACTCACTCACTTCCCACTCCCTCACTTCTTGCAGTTCTTTGCTAAAATGTTATCTTCTCTCCCTCCCTCCAGGGATGTGCTGGCTCCAGCGCTCCCTGTTATTTAATCTCTTTTGTTTCTCTCCACAACTCTTATTATTGTCATAGTAGCCATTCTGATGAGCGTGAGATGGTATCTTGTTGACCACCACTTCTCTTTGGTTTTCTTGGAATGTATGTAAGTTTTTTTTTCCTCTGCTTCAGTTTCACATTTCTGAGAAATTAAGGTTAGATGGTAGGGGAAGGAACTCCTTTTCACTTTTTCTAGCATTTTGGAGTCTCTAAGGTCTTTTTATGTCACGATGTCCCTCAGAGAGCTGGCAGAATGAGGTTCTTTTTTTTTTGTTTTGTTTTGAGATGGAGTCTTGCTCTGTCACCCAGGTGGAGTGCAGTGGTGCAATCTCGCTCCACCTCCTGAGTTCAAGCAATTCTGTCTTAGCCTCCGGAGTAGCTGCAATTATAAGTGTGCGCCACCACAATCTACTAATTTTTGTATTTTTAGTAGAGATGGAGTCTCGCCATGTTGACCAGGCTGGTCTGGAACTCCTGACCTCAAGTGATCTGCCCACCTTGGCCTCCCAAAGTGCTAGGATTACATCGGATTACAGGCGTGAGCTATCGCATCCACCCAACCAGAGTGAGGTTCTTAATGCCCTCTTTTAACAAAATAAGAAACGGAGGCTCAGGGCTCTGGAGGAAATGACAGCACCATGGTCATGCCACTGCACTTCAGACTCTGCCCTCTGCCTATTTCATGAGGGAAAATGAGATCACAGGAGAATCCATTGCTGTCTAGTCTGAAAGGAGTCTAGGAAGATGAATGAACAATTGGAACCGGGCTGTCTCTCTCCCGGGTTCTGGCCTCCGTTCACTGGCTGCCCCACTCTGCATGTTGGTGTGGCCCAGGGCTCTGTCCTGGTCCTGGTCTCCATCCACACACCCTCCCTGGGTGATCTCGCCCCATCCCAAGGCTTTCACTAGCACTTATATCCTGACAATGGCTACATTTCTATCTCCGGGCTGGCCTCTCCCTGGAACCTCAGGATTCTGGATGTGACCGCCCACTCCACATCTGCATTTGGGTATTTAATTTGATATTGAACATGGCTAAAACCAAATGCTCCATCTTCTCCACCAAGGCAGCGCTCCACTGACCCTGCCATCCTTCTCACTGTGGTTAATGCCAACTCCAAAAATTGTAGATGATAGGCGTGAGCCACTAATAGAGTCATATTTAACTCTGTATTTCTCCCCTAGTTCTTCTGCACATCCTGCTGGCTCCATCTTTAGAGCATATTCAGAATCAACTGTTTCTCTCCGTCTCCTCTGGTACTACCCTGGCCTGAGTCATCAATATCTCTTGCCTGGACTAGTGCAGTATCCTCCTCATAGGTCTTTCTGCTTCTGACCTCACCCCCGTTAGTTTACTTCCCACTGAGTTGTCAGAGGGATCCTATTAGAACCTAAGTTAAGTCATAGCTCTCCTCTGTTTAGAACCTTCCATGGCTCCCACTTTATCCAAAAAAAAAGCCAAAGTCCTGTGGTCACCTATATGGCTCATACACCTGGTTTTCCTCTCCCCTCTAACTGCATCTCGACTACCCTTCCTTCTTGTTGTTCCTTGAACAAGCAGACACGCCCCTATCTCCAAGCCTTTGCACTTGCTGTTCTTGCTGCCTAGAACACAGGTGGGGCCCAGTCCCTCACTTCTTTCAGTTCTTTGTTAAAATGTCACCTTCTCAGGGAGGCCTTCTCTCACCCCATCCAGGGATGTGCTGGCCCTGGCACTCTGTGATTTAATCCGTTTTGTTTTTCTCCATAACTCTTACCACAACCTGGCAGACTTTGTCCTCAACTTAATGGAGTCTTTATTGATTGTCTCTTCTGCCCCTAGAACGTCAGCAACAGGAGGACACGGATTTGTGCTTTGTTCACGATTCTAGCCCCAGTACCTAGAACAATGCCAGGCACTCACGGTGAGGTTTCTCTCAACCTGGAGTCCAAAATAGACACCGGAGATATTCATTCATTCAACTATTATTTACATGTGTCTGGTGCTGTTTTAGCACAAGGAAACAAGATTCCCACAGCCCACCTGCAACACCTGGGCAGTGGCTTGGCACAGAATCACAGAGCTCTCGGGGTGGCAAGCTCTGGCTAGTAAGGTGGTAGCAGAAGTGATGTATAAAACTTCTGGCTCAGGGCCAGTTGTGGTGGCTCACGCCTGTAATGCCAGCACTTTGGGAGGCCGAGGTGGGTGAATCACCTGAGGTCTGGAGTTCGAGACCAGCCTGGCCAACATGGTGAAACCTTGTCTCTACTAAAAATACAAAAATTAGCCAGGCGTGGTGGTGGGCACCTATAATCCCAGCTACTCAGGAGGCTGAGGAAGGAGAATTACTTGAACCTGGGAGGCAGAGGTTGCAGTAAGCTGAGATTTTGCCACTGTACTCCAGCCTGGGCGACAAGAGCAAAACTCTGAAACTCAGTCTCAAAAAACAACAAACAAACAAACAAACAAACAACAACAACAAAAGAAAAACAAAAAAAATTCCAGTTCAGGCCCTTCAAAGGATGAGGCATTGTTTTTGCTTCCTCCTTTTTCTTTCTGCTGCTGGTTTGTGGTGTAAAAGCAGCACCCATGGTGAGGATGGTGGAGCCACAAGCCAGAAGGGACACCATGAGGCCCCCATAACTGTCTTAGATGATTTATTCCTGGATGTGATGTGATGGAGAAAAACGCTTCTATTTTTAAAAATCTATTAGGACTTGGGTCTTGTCATAGCAGCTAGCCTGCATCCGAACACAGTGGGCTTGCTCGGGTTCCTTCCTGGGCCTGTTTTCTCATCTATGAAACAGGGATGACAATGATAATCACCATCTCGAGGGACAGTTATGAGAATCTGATGTCATATGCAACAGTGCCTGGCACAGAGCATGCACCCAAAAAATGGGAGTGGTGCCTCACTCCTGTAATCCCAGAACTTTAGGAGGCCGAGGTGGGAGGACTGCTTGAGGCCAGGAGTTCAAGACCAGCCTGGGCAACATAGTGGGATCCCCATCTCTACAAAAAATAAAAATAACATTAGCCAGTTGCGGCGGCATATGCCTGGGGTCCCAGCTACTTGGGAGGTGGAGATGGGAGCAGTGTTTGAGTCTGAAAGGTCGAGGCTGCAGTGAGCTATGATCGCGCCCCCGTACTCTAGCCTGGGTGACAGAGTGAGACTCTGTCTCAATAAATAATAAATAAATAAATAAATAAATGCCCAAACGTTCCCCCTTCTCAACAAAGTCTCCAGGAGTGGAATTTGCCCTGGAAATTTGGAAGGCAGGCGACGGTTTAAATGGCATTTGGAGAGGGCGTGGCTGTTTGTGTTTCTGCCGGCTATACAGGAAGCCGGCAGCTTTCAGTAAAAGTTACCACTGGGGTTGCCAGGTGTCTGGATTTGGACTGACAGCTTTATTTCTGAGCTTCGAGTTCTGGGAAAAAAAAAAATAACCCAGACTTATAAATGTGTGTCCAGTATGTCTGTTGAAACCATCTGGCATTCCTGGCTGCAAAATTTCAGTATATTTCATCCAGGTTGATCTCTGGCCTTGATGAAATGGCAGAATTTACCTTCTATGTATGAATCTATTTCTGAACCCTTTTCTCGACTTTTACTCCCAATCCTGCCTTCATGTTATAAACCTTAGGTCTCTGCTCCACTGGGAAAACAATAGGGTGAAGACCAGCAGCCTTCAGAGGCATCTGCATTTTAAAAGTAGCAAGAGGTCAGGTCAATGCTTATTTGAAAGGATAGGGTCACCTGGGCAAGGTGCTCATGTCTGTAATCCCAGCACTTTGGGAGGCCCAGAAGGGTGAATCATCTGAGGTCAGGAGTTTGAGACTAGCCTGGCCAACATGGTGAAATCCTGCCTCTATTAAAAATAAATAAATTAGCTGGGTGTGGTGGCAGGCACCTGTAATCACAGCTACTTGGGAGGCCGAGGCAGGAGACTCACTTGAATCCAGGAAGTGGAGGTTGCAGTGAGCTGAGATTGTGCCATTGCACTCCAGCCTGGGCAACAGAGCGAGACTCTGTCTCAGAAAAAAAAAAAAATAATAAAAAAAAGAGAAAAGAAAAGAAAAGAAAGAGAGAGAAAGAAATAAAGAAAAGATAGGGTGACCATATGGTCCAAAATGGGATGTTATACATTTTATTATCTTTTTTTTTTTGAGATGGAGTTTCGCTGTTACCACCCAGACTGGAGTGCAATGGCACGATCTTGGCTCACCGCAACCTCCGCCTTCTGGGTTCAAGCAATTCTCCTGCCTCAGCCTCCCGAGTAGCTGGAACTACAGGCACGCACCACCGTGCCCAGCTAATTTTTGTATTTTTAGTAGAGATGGGGTTTCACCTTGTTGACCAGGATGGTCTCAATCTCTTGACCTCACGATCCACCCGCCTTGGCCTCCCAAAGTGCTGGGATTATAGGGTGAGCCACAGCGCCCGGCCACATTTTATTACCTTTTAAACAAAAAGTCTAGAGGCAGGGTGGTTTTGTGGTTGGTTAATTCAGGATCTCAGTGACATCAAAGATCCAGATTTTTTCCATCCATTATTTTGCACCTTCAGTTAGTCAGAAGTGTTCTTTCTCAAGGTCTCAAGATGGCTGCCACAGCTCCAGGCATCACAGCTTCACCCACTTACAATAGCAAATGCCCATCCAAGGATCGGGCAGCATACTATACACTTTGGATCTATTAAATATTTTACTCTACACAACAACCCTGTGAGGTAGAAACTCTTACTGACCTCATTTTACAGATACAGCTATTGAAGCCCAGAGTGGTTAAGTCACTTATACAAAGTCACACAATGAGGAAGCGATAGGACTGGGATTTGAAGCCGGTCTCTGGTGCTACAATAATGTCCAAAAGCTGGAGAAGGAGGCATGCATGTCAGTGGCAGAGTGGGATTGGAAGTGAGGGTCTTACATATTTTCCTCTCTACTTCCTCAAAGCAGTGTCTCCAGTGCCTCCTGGCACAAGTATGAAGCTCTGAAGCCCTGACTTAATCTGATACCTATTATGCTTGAATCAGACCTTGAACCAGAGCCCTCTGGAGAATGTGCTTCCAACAGCAAGGCTTCCTTTGGAGAAGTTTTGACTCGGGCAGCGGGGGGTAGCTCAACTCTTTGGAAGACAATTATATTTTGGTCAGAAGAAGTGAACCCTGTGAGCGTTGGTGTGGGTTGTCCAGTTGTTCTAATTCCAAGGGTGGAGAGGCCTCCCTCCTCTTCTCAGACAGCTGCTCTTGGTTCTCAGAATGAGGAACAGCCTGGCTCCGGGCAGCTGATCTGACTTTTGAGAACTCATTTGCATTTGGGAAAGGATAGCACCCGGGTAGCGCTGTAACTCACTTCTCAACTGGCTCATTCAAGTTGGGATGGGGAAAAAAATCACCCGTTGTTTTTCTTTGCTTATCTTAATTAGTTTTCCTCTTAAACAGAGCTTAGGAAGGGGCCTTCAAATCCTCAGTCTGCAGAAGCTGACAGGGGCTTGTCAGAGAATAAGAAACTCTGATGTTTCCAAGCAGCAGAATCTTCTCCCCCTCAACTGTGAAACATAACGCAACAGAAACGAAATGGTATTTCCCACTATTTGCAAAGTACATGGCAACGGAAACTCTAAAATTGTCCCTGCAAAGGAGAATTTCCCTATCATTATCATCACTTTTTTTTCTTCCCCCGAACTGAAAGTTGCTTTTTTTTCCTCTTTCCTCTCTGTTCTTTTTGAGAACATTACCCAGTTACCTGCTGTTTCAGGCCCTGCCCTAAGACATATACATGGGACTGATGGGCTCCCCTCTAGATATCCTGGAGGGAATGGGTGAGAGTGATGAGGAAGAAGGGAGCAGAGATCAAAGCTGAAATGGGGATAGGAAGAGAAGATCCTCCCCAGCCTGACTGCTTAGTCATGTTTGGTTCAGGGAGTTGTCTGTGCCAGGATTAGCTGGGAGGCAGCCAGGTTTTGAAGAGAGGGAGTCCCCATTGATGCTGCCAAGGTTGAGGCCCCTGGCTGGTCACGACACAGAGGTAGTGACCTGAGGCAGAGTCCCGGAGGTGTCACCAACCAATGGTGCTTTCCCAGGCCCATCCCTTGCAGGCCTTAGAGAAGCTGAAAGGACCTTGTTTATTAAGGTTATTGTCCTTCTCTCCCTGCTCTTGACTGGACATACCAGGAGGCCCTCAGTGTATACTTGTTGAATGAATGAGGGGAAGAACTTGCTGTCTTTATCCTTTTCATCCCCCTTGCTGGAATAATGCCGGCACCACAAGGGC
Organism: Callithrix jacchus; assembly: GCF_049354715.1. NCBI lineage: Eukaryota > Metazoa > Chordata > Mammalia > Primates > Cebidae > Callithrix > Callithrix jacchus. Next base: position 43,921,913 of record NC_133506.1, on the reverse strand, counting down.
CTAAATCATTGGGGTGCTCAGTGCTGCAGCCTCAGGACCTTGCCCAATGTCCAGTGTGTGGCAGGTGCTTGTGGCAGACACATTCAGATGCCCACCCCTGCTAGCTCCTCCTCTCTCTTGACAAGAGACCCCAAGTTGTCCAGGCAGCCATGTGCCAGGGGATGAAGCAGGTCTTTTCTAAGTTAATGGTGGCAATCTATGCCCTTGGTCAGGGACTTTTCAAGGGTGACCTTGGGTTCCAGTGCTGACCTGCTGGGAGCTTAAGTTTATTCCTCCAAGGGGAGAATCACAGAGGAGACAGAGGCTTCTTCATCCTTTTCTTTCCTGCACTGGAGGTGTGTGAGGAGGCCATGTTGCTGTTTCAGCAGCCATTTTGTGCTTCCGAGGCCCTAAAGCTTGGGAGCAAAAGCCGCCATGCTGAGGATAGGAGGGTCAAAGGTGCCTTGATGACATCATTAAATCCTACACCAGACTCAGGAACCAACTGCCTCTGGACCTCTTACTAAATAAATGATGTCCTTATGCTTTAAGCCATCAGTAGCCCATTTTTCTTCTCCTTGCCACCATATGCACCCTGTTAGATTCAGCACTCAATCCATGCACTGAAGAAACGAAAGACATCACTTATTGAGCACTTACTGTTTGCTCTAAGCACTCTCCATGTATTCACTCAGGAACCTTGCAATGGCTTTATGATGTCGGTATTGGTATTATTATTAGCTCACAGGTGAGGAAAGCGAGGCATAGAGAGCTTAAGTGTGTTACTAAAAGCTGTATCATCTTTTAGTGCCATCATTACCACTGGAGATGGGGATGGAAGCGGAAACATCCCAGCAGAATCTGAGGAAGTAACAATGTATAAAATATTGGGTGGGCCAGGGATGGGAACCACTCACAATGTGGAAATGCTTATAGGCTCTGTGGGCCAATTCTTGGGTGAAGTATGGGATTTGTGTGTGAACCTGAAGCTAACCTTCCTCGCTCATGGGGTGAGAAGGGAACTAACATTTGCTGAGCACCTACCGTGTGTCAGCTATCTATGTCTGGTACTTTATATCAGTGGTTCTCAACCGGGGGTAATTCTGTTCCCGGGGATATCTGGCGATGTCTGGGGTCATTTTTTCAGTTTGTTTATTTTTGAGGCAAGGCTTACTCTGTTGTCCAGGCTGGAGTGCAGTGGTGTGATCACAGCTCACTTGCAGCCTTGACCTCCTGGGCTCAAGCAATCTTCCAACCTCAGCCACTCCAGTAGCTGGTACTACTACATAGTGTGCACCACCATGCCCAGCTAATTGTTTTTTTTTTTTTTGAGACAGAGTCTCCCTCTGTCGCCCAGGCTGGAGTGCAGTGGTATGATCTCAGCTCACTGCATCCTCTGCCTCCTGGGTTCAAGCAATTCTCCTGCCTCAGCTTCCCGAGTAGCTGGGATTACAGACATGGGCCACCACGTCCAGCTAATTTTTGTATTTTTAGTAGAGACGGGGTTTCACCATGTTGGTCAGGCTGGTCTCGAACTCCTGACCTTGGGCAATCTGCCCACCTTGGCCTCCCAAAGTGCTGGGATTACAGGCGTGAGCCACCATGTCTGGCCGGTGCCCAGCTAATTTTTATAAAATTTGTTGTGGAGACAGAATCTCGCTATGTTGCCCAGGCTAGTCTTGAACTTCTGGGATCCAACAATCCTCCCATTTTGGCCTTCCAAAAGGCTGGGATTAGAGGCCTGAGCCACTGTGCCCAGGTTTGGTTCTCACAGTTGGGGAGGGAGTGCTGCTGGCATCTAGTGGGTATGGTATGCTGCTGAAGGTCCTAAAATGCACAGGACATGCCCCTCCCCCAACAGAGTTATGTGACTCCAAATGTCAATAGTCCCAAGGTTGAGAAAGTCTTCATTGCATAGATGTTGCTTTCACAAAGACTCCCCTTTTACAGATTAGACAACTGAGGCTCAGAGAGAGAGTGTCCTGGCCAAGGTTACCCTGACAGTTGGATTTGGACTGGGATACAAATAGAAGCCCGCTTTATGCCATGGTCCATGATGTTCCCACTACGTTCGCCCTCGTGGTAGACAGAATTAATTTAAAGATGAGGAAACTGAGGCTCAGAGAGGTGCTGTGACCAGTTTAAGGTCACAAGGCAGAGCTATTCCAGAGGCCTCTATGATTTTGTGCAAAACTCAGGAATAAAAAGCCAGCTACCTTTGGACACAATTGACTCCACTACCCAAACCTGACAGGCTCACCTACCTCACGTCCTTTCCTCCCTGCCCAGGGGAACTTCCCCCAGACCAAGGCCCAGATCAAATGCTACCTTGCCCATCATCTCAAAGAAAGAAGTCTGAGAGGGCAGAAGCCACCCTATTCTCTCCCTGTGTCCTTAGGCCCTTATAGTATTGAGAGGCCAATGGAAGAAAAATCCTAGGCTTTTGGAACAAAGAAAAATAAGCAATAATGTTTCTGCCCATAAAATGATTATAGTCTAGATGGGGATACTGTATAAATCACTCTATCCCCTGCGGAGACGATACAATCACTGGTCTGTAACACAGGTGGTTAGGGATTGTATAGGACGTTCAAGAGTGGGGCAAGGCCAGGAGGGCCATTCACACATGCAATAATAATAAGAACAAACATTTACAGAGAACTTTCTAGATGTTGGGCGCCATGCTAAATACTTCTCATGGAACCCTGTGCAGGACTTTGGGGCTAGGTACCACGATCATTCCCATTATACCGATGAAAACACTGAGGATCTTGAGGCAAGGAAGCCAGCCCAAGGCCACCCGTCCAGCAAGTGGGGAGCTAGGATTTGCACCTGAGCAGCTGACTCTAGGCTCCAGAGCTCCTTCCCCTCGCCATACCTTCCGATAAGGCGGGTGAGGACATTTGCTAAGCGGTTTGATGATGATCAACGTCGCCCAGAGCAACACGACAAGAAGCTGGGTTTTCCAAGGCCTTATCCCAGAGGTGGGCCGATGGAAGGAGGAGCAGGCAGGGTACCTGCCACTTGATCAATGACTCGAGAGCAGCTAATAATTTCTTCTGGGAAAGGTGGAAACGGCAGGGGCACGGGGCCAAGAAGTTTAGAAAGAAAAAGATGGGAAAGGGAAAGAAAAGTGAGAGCGAGCGCGCGCCACGCACATTCCTTTCCAAGGTCGTGGCAGCGCCGAGGGCACCGCGAGGGCCCGGCGTTCCCGGGAGGGGCCGCCCCTCTGATTGCCCGGGGCCGCGGGGGCGCGCGTGGCGGGGCTGGGTTGCCCCCGAGCGGCTCAGCCGAGAGCTTTCCCAGCCCGGTGTTTACTCTGCCCGAGCGGCGGCCGGACCTGCAAGCGGGAGCCTGCGCGTGGCGGGTGTCGCGTATACCGGGTGGGAGTGGCGTCGCCCGCGGTGGCGGCGGAGGGCGCTCGGCGCGGCCTCGGACTTCGGCTTCGCAGGCCTCTTTCGGAGGCTCCCGCCCGACCCCCGAGCTTCTGACAGAGGCGCCGAGCGCCGCGTCTCCCGGGGCCCCGTGCACGCGCAGAGCGCCTCTGCGGCCGAGCGCGGCGTGGCACTTGGCAGACGCTCCCTGGCGCGGGGGCGGGGGGTACCCGCCGTCTGGGAGCCCCTGAGGGCCGCCCCCTCCCGCCCCTCGCCCGGCCCCCGCGCGCTGCCTCCGCCCCCCGCCCGGCCGCGGGGCCCCTAGTCCCGCCCGCTGCGCGGGGAGCTCGGCCCGCCGCTGAGCCCGGCCCGCCGGCGCGCCCCGTCCGGGATGGGGCGCCTGGACGCCTGAGCCGCTGCTCTGCGCGACCTCCGCGCGGGGGAAGGAGTCGGCGCCGCGCGGCCGCGCGAGAATGGAGGCGCCCAGCGGCAGCGAGCCCAGCGGCGACGGGGCCGGGAACGGCGCCCATCCGGACCCGCGGACCCCCGGCGCCGCGGCGCCCAGCTCCGGCCAGTGCGCGGCCGCCCGGGAGTCCGAGCGCCAGCTGCGCCTCCGCCTCTGCGTCCTCAACGAGATCTTGGGCACCGAGAGGGACTACGTGGGCACCTTGCGCTTCTTGCAGTCGGTGAGTGTCGCCCGGCGGCGCAGGGACCGCTTCCCCTCCAGCCGCTCGCCCCGCTGCGGTCCCTACAACCTGTGACCCTGGTCCCCGGGGGTGGTGAGAGCCGCCTCGGGGGTGCCCCGCGGGGCGCGCGGAAAGCGGGGGCGACCGAGCTCCTCCTGAGCGGTCCTGTCGCCTCCCTCTCTCGCCGGCGCGGAGTCCTGCTCCGACCCGGGCTCTGCCTCACTCCGCTTCCCTGCGGCGCGCACTGCCCTTTTGTCTTTACTTCCCCCCTCCCCGCCTTTCAAATAGTTTTAAAATTAGTTACATCCGCGTTGCAGGGGCTCGGGGACCCCAGCGCCGGGAGCTGGCGCTCCTGCGTCTTTTACCCGGGAATAACTTCGCGTCCGGTGCACCACTCATCTAGGACAGACCGTAGGAACCCCAGAGCTCGGCGTCCCTGCGTGTTGGTGGAGTCGGAGAAAACCTGAAGCACAGAGGAGGGACTGGGATTGACAGAACCCCAGAGTAGAATCCCCCCCTGCACACGCTTTCCCTGGAGTTCGGGTAGAGTGGATTTCGAACTCACGACTTGGCAGTCCAGGCTCCCTAACCGCATTCCGCCCCCACCATCTTCAAGTGAAAAACCACAGCCTCAGACTTTGTAAAATAACAACGAGCACTTACTATGTGCCAGGCACCTTACATGTGTCATTAATTAGCAGATTTGACCTTCACAGGCGTCCTATGAAGTAGGGACGCGTATTTCCCCCATTTTAAATTTTTTGATTTTTTTTTGAAGTGGCGTCTCCCTCAGTCGCCCAGGCTGGAGTGCAGTGGTGCAATCTCGGTTCACTGCAACCTCCGCCTCCTGGGTTCTAGCGATTCTCGTGCCTCAGCCTCCTAATAGCTGGGATTACAGGCACGCGCCACCACCCCAGGCTAATTTTTGTATTTTTAGCAGAGAGGGGGTTTCACCATGTTGGCCAGGCTGGTCTTGGACCACTGGCCTCAAGTGATCCGCCGGCCTCTGCCTCCAAAGTGCTTGGATTACAGGCGTGAGCTACTGGGCCCGGTCTCCCCGGTTTTTAAGACTGGCAAAGTTTAGCTCCAGAGAGGCCGGGTAACTTGCCTGGGATCGCACAGCGGATTAAGTGGAGGTACTGGGTTTTGAACCGGGATGATCCCAGCTGGTGTTCTAAATCCCTCTTCTGTGCTGGATTTTTCTTTTGCTTTTTTTCTGTGAGAGGGAGGAAGGGGCCACTTCCCTACTCTCCTAGGAAGTGAGAAAAGTGGCGGGTGGGGGGATGGAGTTGGGAGGGGGCACGGGGCTGAGCCTTGGATGGAAGTTAGGAGACTCGAAAGGCTTTAATCTCCATGCCTTCTGCTGGGCCTCATTTACTCCCCTTCTCTGCTCTAGGAAGTGTTTTAATCCTGGCTCTGGAAGGGCTGGTGTGGGGATGGCTCTTTCAAAGACCCTAGAGCCGGGCTCCCTAGCTCCCAGTCTTTGGTAGAAAGAGGGAGACTCTGGGGTTCTCTGGGACTCCCTATGGCTTAGGGATGCGGCTGAGGCCCTGTGAGATTAGAGTTCCAACTCAGGAAGGAGAGAGAGAGCCCTACAGCCCTTCTGCCTGTGAAAGAAGATGTATTGGGCAGAGAGGGGGTGTGGGAGAGGGGGTTGTGCAGAGGCATTGAAAACCATTTGGCCAAAGGACACTTCCAGAAACTCCTGTAAGAAGAAGGCAAGATTGGCTCTCTTTCCCATCCCTCCTTCTCTCACTATTTGGGGCAAGGGGAGAATTTGTTCAGTTTGAAGCTGACAGTTTCTGAATTAAATATGTAGACAACCCTGGTGTCTCTGAGCAATGTCAAATTCTAGGGAACTCCTGACTTCTCTGAGCCACTCCCTGCTCCTCTGCCTGGAAGAGAAACAGGAAATACAAACCAATTTTTATATTAATGGGAAAGAAAATATACCCCTTCCTCCCACACCCCTGTCCTAGACGATGTGTTTCATTTCAGAAGAGATCTAGATTGTGTTTAACTGTGGTTTTAAATCGTCCACGTGTAGAGTCGAAGGAAGCTGGAATAATGGAAATTGATTGGAGCCAACCATTCTTAATATTCAAGAAACAGGAAAAAAAGGATTTCTCTACTTTCACATTATCTCCTTGACACTTTACATTTGCTGACTTCATCACATTTTTCATTTGGTATCTTATGTGTCAGTTCTGAGATGAATTGGTTCTGACTTTGACGTGTGTCTTGGACCAGTCATGCCACCTGTCCTGACCTCGGTTTCCCCACCTGTGAAACAAGGAGTGGGGAATCCGGGCTTTCTTTCTGCCTCGTCCTTTTGTGTGTCCCAAGCTGGTGCCAGAAACAGACTGATTGTGTAACCTGACTGGCCATACATTGTTTGTGAGCCACAGGAGTCCTCTCTCATCTTACCCCATTAGGAATGGCCCCTAAACATCCAAGGCACTTTAGTTTTCAGAACTAACCTGGGGCTTAGAGCTTCAGGAACTGCTAATCACGGAGGCTTTCCATGGCTGCAAGGCTGGCAACCTCAGGTTGTGATTCTCTTCTGTCTTCCCACTCTCTCCTCAGCCTTTATATTTGCTAAGGGATTTTCCCTGCTGTCTCCGGGCTTGGAAGAATGCACGGTAATCCCTCCCTGCCTTTATTTCCATGTGGCTAGAGGCAGGCCTTCAGGGACCACCCTGGCCTCTGTGTTTCCCGGGTGCGAAGGTCCATCAGCCCATGGAAACTGTGGAAAGTAACCCCTTGTGATAGGGGCCATGTGTGGCTTCTGCCCTCAAGGATAGGTCAGTGTAGTGGAGAGTGGCCAAATGGGTGTTTTAAAAAAACACCCAAGGTCCTTGGACTTGTGACCTTGGGCAAACACCTTAACCTGTTTGAGCCCTATTATTCTTATTTGTAAAAAGAGGGATGGTAATAGGTCCTATTCTATAGATTTTTAAAGAAGATAAGTGAATTATAGAAATTGATGTAAAGCACTTGGAACAGTGCCTGGCAGTAAGGTATATAAATATTGGTTATTATTATTGTTATATGAAAATTAAATAATACAGATAATTAGGGTTCTGGGATTTCAGCATCCAGAGAGCAGGGGTGATCAGGATGGGCTTCCTGGAGGAAGTGAGGTCTGAGTTAAGTCAGCACTGAGAGGAGGATGGGGGCTCTGAGTGAGTTTTCTTTTGACCCTCTGGACTCCGGCCACAGGATCCAGTCGTTTTGCTTGGTTCCAGGCCGAGGGTTTTGTGGTTCCTCCAGAATCTCCCCATCTTACCCCATCTCCTTCAGGAACTGGATTGCACTCCCTCCCTCATCTCCAGGGGGTCCTGTGAGTTTGGTGTTTGCGTGTGTTTATTAAAGAATCATGAAAAGGCAAGGACAGCCCTTTCCTAGAGATGCTGGATGTTTCATAGAGATCCCCATGTGCTTTGGGCACCGTTAGTCGTGATGAAAACAATGACAGTCACGGCTGTGCAGGAAGTGACGCCGGTTCATCACTTGCCATTCTAAGCACTTTCCATGTGTCAACTCATTAATCTTCTCTGCGAAGTGGATGCTGTTTTTATTCCCCATTGAGAAGTGAGGAAACTGAGGCAAAGTGAATCTAAGTGAGCTGCGCTGGGTCAGGTGGACAATATTGTCAGGATTTGATCCTAGGCTGCCTGACCTCAGAGCTCATATCCTCAGCCACTTCACAGACTGCCTGTGGCTGATCCAAAAAGGACTTGGGCACATGATTTGTTAAGGTGGCAGAACTGGGATTCAAACCCAGGTCGTGTGACATTTCACCTCCGCCTGCGCGTCTTCCTGTTACTTCCCTTCTGTGACTCCTGTTCTCTTTTCCGCACAATGGGCAGAACTGTGGACGGATAGAAATGGCAGGCTGCCGGGTTCTTGGGCTCCAGGTCCATTCATGGCATGAGGGTTGAGTGAGGCCCTGGAGTCATGCTGCTGGTGTTCAAATCCAGGCTTTCTCCCACCTGGACTGTAGGTGACCTTGGTCTGATCACTGACTTGCTCTGTGCCTTGGTTTCCCCATCTGTCCAATGGGCACAGTATAGCACCTGTGTCACAGGGATGTGGTAAAGCTTGGATAAGCCTGCGGTCACAGCTGTTAGAACAGTGCCAGGTGCATTGGCTGTTTGGAATGCTGTGCAGGTACTTTGGGGATATGCAACTCTTTGGAGCTCAAAGACCCCCCCATGCCCCAGAGAAGGCTCAGTAAGCCATGGGCCCACCTGCCAAGGGGAAGCACCTCAGGGGCAGGTGCCAGCAGCTCCCATGATGGGTATGTCAGCTGGGCAGTGGCTGGAAGAGAAGAGAGGGCCTGGGTGGGTGGGCAGAGAGACCTGTGGGCAGGGGTAGGTCAGCACCTCCCTGAAGGTCTCCCTGGCTGAGGACACAGAGATATAGAGACACAGAGGGTCTGCCTGGAACTGGTTGGGATGGGGTCTCTGAGGAACAGGGATTGTGGGCACAAAGCTCCCAGAACGCTTTCTGTGGTTCTGCTTTTTGGAGGGAGGAGACCAAAGTTTTTCTTCTCATTGGAGCTCCGCTTGCCAAACAAGAAACTGTGGTTTTTTTGTTGTCACTATTCTTTTTTTTTTCTGTTTTAAAAGCATCTATGCTCCTAGTCTCACACTAGGGAGAAATGCCACAGGTGGGGGGGGTGGGGGGCTGGTCTTTGATCCCACAGTCGTTGAGACAGAGTGACCTCCCCAGTGACTTGGAGGGATTTTCACGTGGTCCTTGTGAAAAGTAGGATGCTGGGACGTATACATAACACATTGGTTTGGAAAATAAACAATAACCATAATATGCACATGTATGTTGTATGTATAAGGGGACAGGAGGTTGGAGAAAAGTTTGGAAGGATGTGTGTCTTACGGAGAAAGGCAACCAGGAAGATGAGGAAGTACAACCTGTTTATAATACCCTTTTCACCTAAAATTATGCATATGTATGTGAATATATTTTTTAAAAAGCTGACAGGAAGAATTGTATTTTCAGCATGGTTATTAGATTAATGCAATAATAATAGCGGTAATAACTTGCTTATATTTACATACTTGCAAGCCCTGCTTGTAAGTTCCTTATGCATTAACTCAAAAGTTGCAGGTATTCTTATGCTTACTGTTCTACAAATGAAACAAAGACACAGAGAGGCCAGGTCAGTTTCCCAAGGTCACATAGCCTGACAGAGCTGGCATTTGGACCTGGGGAATGAGGCTGTGTGGCCCACATTCTTCACTGCTATCCCAAATTGCGCCAACATGAGACTGTGTTCACGAGCAGAATTACTGCCCCTGCGAGACCCCTGGGCTGCCCAGGTGGGCAAGAATTAAGTGAAAAGGTCCACCTTATTTCAGTTTTTGGACCCCGGAGAGCCCAGAGCAGGCCACCTTGTGTCAGGCTCATTGTCATAGGAAATCAGTGAAAATCTTATGATGATAAGAACCTGAGTGTCAGCAGGAGTTAGATGGGTTCCATTTTCTTTTCATGTATGACAGAGAGCTCCGTACAGGTGGGACTTGGGAGTCACGCAGCTAGTGCCATCCTCTGTACAGGTATTTCATATGAAGACGTGAAACTGCTTTTTTTCTGTTGCAGGTATTTATGGAGCATTTGCTATATATTCTGGGCAGTGTTCTGGGCCATGAGAATGAAGTCATCAACAGGTCCTTGTCCTGATAAGGACAGCCCGATGGGGATGCTGCAACTCATTCTTCAAATAAGCCTTCTGGAAGCCTACCTACTTTTATTCTAGTGTTTGTCATGGTAGCAGTTTAACTGTCACTTTAAGAAGAGGTGAATGGGGTTGTTGTCTCTGGCTTTTGAGACTTCAGGGCACCCCTTTCTTGGAGAAAAGTTACTCCTTTATCAGGCCAGTGAGCTGAAGACCTGTTGGGCTTGGGGCCACTCCCTCTGATAAAGAAACCCACATCCTATTTGCCTCACAGCTACTCTCCCTTAAAGGTTTTGCAAGAGTTAAGTGTTTGAAGCAGGTCACGCCTAGCTGCCGGAGAACCTGACCTCTCAGATTTTTGGGGCTTCTTTTCTTTTTGCCAACAGACACAGGCATGCTGACTAGAATCCTGGAGGGATTTGGGTGATAGGGTAGGCTGCCCCTCCGACCGGTGTGCTGTGTCTCACAGCTTCATTCTCCAGGCATGGGGCCAGGTCAGCGCTGATTCTTGCCCTGTGTTTAGGAGACAGAGATCTTGAACAGGAGCCAGTTGGGTCATTGGGTCTGAATCTTCTTGTTTTGCAGGTGACATGAGTTGCGGCCCCAGAGGGGAGGTGAGCACCAGTTAGGAGCAGGAGCCACATAGTTTGTTAGGGAGAGAGCTCAGTGGCCCACATCCTTCTCTGGGAATTTGTGTTTTAACTAGGATCAAAATTCCCTCTTTTTCTTTTTGAGATGGAGTCTCATGCTGTAGCCCAGGCTGGAGTGCAGTGGCATGATCTAGGCTCATTGTAACCTCCACCTCCCAGGTTCAAGCAATTTTCCTGCTTCAGCCTCCCAAGTAGCTGGGACCACAGGCACGTGCCACTGCGCCTAGCTAATTTTTATATATTTTTTTAGCAGAGATAGGGTTTTACCATGTTGGCCAGGTTGGTATCGAATCCTGACCTCAAGCGATCTGCCCGTCTTGGCCTCCCAAAGTGCTGGGATTACAGGTGTGAGCCACCGTGCCCTGCTAAAAGTCTCTCTTGAAGAGGTTTCACAGGGGTCATTTGTGGACCTAGCAGTTGATCTGGAGCAAATCCTACCATTCTCTCAGCCCTTAGCACTATCAACATATGGAGCTGGATCGTTCGTAGCTGTGGGGTGGCGGGGCCGGGGGCGGGCTGTCCTGTGCATTGTAAGATGTTTAGCAGCATCCCTAGCCTCTACCTACCCGATACCAGTAGGACTCCTCTTCCCCAGTAGTGACAACCACTGATGTCTCCAGATATTGCCGAGTATCCACTGGAGGAGGGTGGGGGTGAAGAGTAGCCTCCAGTTGAGAACCATGGGGCTGAAAGCTCCTTTGACTACCACCTGTGCTCTCAGACCATCTGGGGGCATTAGCATGCCTGTGTAGAAACACATGAGGTTGACTTGTAAGTGTTTACCTAAGTAGCACAATACAGTTTGCTCTTTTCACCCTGCAGTGTCTGGGAGGCTCCCTCTCTTGCAGTTCATGGTTTAGAGCACAGACTTTCGAGCCAGCTGTCTTGGGTTCAGATCCCAGCTCTTCCCCTGTGTGACCTTGAGGATATCGCTGTGCCCCTCTCAGACCCAGTTTTCCCACCTGCAAAATGGGGATGACCCTAGTCCACCTAGGGTTGCTCTGAGAAGTGAGTGCAGTGACTGTGTGCATGCTCAACCCTCCTCCTGGAGGAAGCCCTGAGAAAGAAGTGGAGCCCTCCAGCCTCCCAGTCCTGTGTGATTTTTAAGCTTCTTTTTATTTTCTTTGATCCTGATCCTCAAGGACCAGAAGGGAATCTGTCTGCTCCTCTTTTGTCTTGTGGTCAGACACTCAATCTGTGTTTACCCGCCTGGTTCCTTCCCCAGGGTGGAACTGACAGATGATCCCTTGATTCTGGGCCAGGGGAGGCGAGGCTATTTCAGGCTGGCGGGACTGGAGCTGCTGAAAGCTGGTACAGGCAGGTGGCCATTGGCCACTAGGACCTGGGGTCTTGTGCTTCTCCGGTTGCGGGGAGGGTGTGTGGCTTCTGTAAAGAGTGTCTCTTAGGAGGATTGAGGCCAGGGTCAGGGTGTGGGCATCTACTTGATGCTTTCATCTACTAATTGACTTATTCATTCAATAAATGTCCATCCAGCACCCACTGTGTGCCAGGCACTGTGCTAGGTGCTGGTGTGTGGCTAGAACAAGACAGACAAGGTCTCTGCCATCAGGGAGTCTTCAGACATTGCAAAAAGAAATCCCTTGAGAAAAGGACCAGAGTCGTCATAATAGGGACATCCACTGAGAGCTTGCTGTGGTCCAGGTACTGTGCCACGTGCTTCTTGAGCCCTTGCAACAGCTCTCTAAGGTCAGTTTCATCATTGTACCTATTTTGCAGATAGGGCAACTAAAGCCGGGAGAGGTTGAGTAACTCGCTTGAGTCCACATAACTGAGGAGTGGATGCCGACAGAAGATAAAATGAGGTAATGTTGGTGACAGGGATGGTGGCATCTACTTTAGATGGTATGAGAAGGAAGGCTTCTCTGGGGAGATGACATTTGACCAAGTCCTGAAGGAGGAGAAAGAGTGCCCAGTGGAAAGAGTGGAGAAAAGTGTGTTCCAGGCAGCAGCAGCAGGAGCAGCAGAGGCAAAGGCCCTGAGGCAGGACTGTGCCTGGCTTGTTTGAGGAGCAGTAAGAGGCCAGGGTGGCTGGAGGGTAGAGAAGGGGAGATGAGGTTGGCATTGTTGGCAGGGACCAGGTGGCCTGGGCCTTCGATGCATGGTGAGCAGTTTTGGTTTTATTCCCTGTGGTGTGAGGAGCCGCCAGACGGCTTTTAGTTGGATCTGGCATGGTCAGTTGGTGATGTAGAAACCAAGACTGTGCTATGGTCTTACTAAGGTCTCGGAAGCCCCCTCCTGTCTCCTGCCTGGCGGGAGGGGACTGGGTGTACCCTCCCCTCCTGCAGCAGATCCCCTGCCTGCTCCCAGGCTGCTGTGTGACCCAGCACTGGTTCTGTCCTCTCTCTGAGTTTCAGCTTTCCTGTGGGTACCATGTCACCAAGTAAACAGGGCAGGCTTCCTGGAGGAGGCCAGTGGAGCCCACTCCACCCCGAGAGGAGTTTGGGCCCCCATTTGTGGCCAGCATGTGGGTGAGATGTGAAGGCAGCTGCCTCTGGGCTGGGAGGGCTGTTGATGTGAGATGAACCTCTGCTTCCTGAGACTGAGGCAGGTGCCCTGTGTTTTCTGTTCAGGAAACTCATTTGCATAATTAAAAACTGTTTGGCGGGATTGGAGCTCCACCCTCCAGGCGTAGGCATCATAACAGCACTTTACCATCTATTAGCTCTCACCTCTGCCCTAGGGGGTGGGTTTTTCAGGCCCACTTCCTGGATGAGGAAAACAGCTGCAGAGAGGGAAGGGGCAAACTGAGGATGCACAGCCAGGAATGGCCAGGGCCATTGCGGTTGACTCTTTTGATCTTGCCCTGGCCTCCCACATTCTGTTCTCCTTAACGCAGCCAGAGGGATTCATTGAGACCCCAATCAGTTACATCTCACCCGGAGCAAAGCAGTCCTTAGACTGGCCTGGAGTGTTGCACAAGACCTGCCCTTCTTGCCTCTCCCCTCTGCTCTTTTATTAGTCCTTTTTCCCTTTACAGTCTTAAAAACTGAGATATGATTCACACACCATAAACCTCACCCTTTCAAAGTGTAGGATTCAGTGGTTTTGAGAGTATTCGCCAATTTGTGCAGTTATCCTCACTCTCCAATTCCAGAATCTGGGTAGCTCCTACTCAGATTAGTGGGTGAGGGGTCACCCACTTCCTCCAGCCTCATTTGCCCTTTCCCAGATGCACCTGCCTCAGGGCCCTTCCACCTGTGCTGTCTGGAATTCGTCCCTCCACCCAGCGTTCCCGTGACTCAAACCTTCACCTCCTTCAGGCCTTTGCTCAAAATCATGTTCTTGACTGAGTCTTTTCGGACACTGCACCATCCCCACCTCACCATTTCTTATTTCCTTTTCTTGCATTGTTTTTCCCCTTTAGCTAACGCACTAGACATTTTACTTATTTATTGTTTATCATCTGCCTCCTTCACCGGGATGTCACGGGCATGCCAAGAGGATAGAGATTTTGATCTGTTTTATTCACTTTGCCTCTGCAGCACCAAGAACAATGCCTGCCACATAGTAGATGTCCATTAAATATGTTTCGAATGAAAAAAATGCTTCTAGGACGTGCCTTTGTTTTATTACATGATGTGATTGTTTTGAATTATATGACTGCTGAGCATTGCTTGCAGACTTTCGGAGACTAAGGTAGTCTTATGTCTTTTGACTTTGTGGGTAGGTGTGAGCTGGGGGGATTTGGCACAGGAGAATTTTTTACAGTGTGGCATTGTGCTCAACTGCCCAGGGGCCTGGCCAGATTGTCTGGGTCTGAATCTCACCTTTGCCCCTCAGCCACTGTGTGACCCTGGGCAAGGAGCTTTCCCTCTCTGAACCTTGGTTTCCTCATCTGTAAAATGTGTTGAGACACTTGGCTCACTGCCTGGCACCTGAGCAGGCCCCAGTAATTAGCAGAGGTTATTTTTAAACATTCTGTTTTAGAATCTTAGTATTCCCTACTTTTTGCACAGGGACAGTTATAGCATCTCATCTCAGCGCCCTGCCTGAGATCCTTCCTGGGACTTGAAATAAGCAACTGAATTCATTTTGACCAAGTGGTCCCTTGTCCTGGACATTGGTCTCTGCACTCTGAAGGCTGTTGGGAGTAACTGGGATGGCTGTAATTTGGAGCTAGAAGATGCTGTTCACTCTCTTCTCCAAGCAACCCATCCGAAGACTGAAAAAACAGATTGGTGTCTCAAAAATGCATGATGGCTCCTCCCATTCTCCTACTGTGAAATCCCTCCACAAACCTGAAAGGGCACAGAATATGCTTTTCCCACATTCTGGGTGACGCTGTTATACATCCTGTTTCATTTACAGCCTTGCAGTTTTGCAGATGAGGAAACCGAGGCCCAGAGAGAGTGAGGTCACTTGTCTGGGATCACACAGAGATGGCATATTAGTTATCTGTTACTGCTAAACAAATTACCATACATCTCGTGGCTTAAAATAATGCCTGTTAATTACCTCGAAATTTCCATGGCCCAAAAGTCTGGGTGCTGTGTAACTGGGTTTTCTGCACAAGATCTCATGAGGCTGCCATCAGGGTATTGACCAGGGCTGTGATATCATCTGACAATTGGAGTGGCAGGTGGTGGGGTGGGGGCATGGGAGGGATCTGCATGGGGTTGTTGTTAGAATTTAGTTCCATGCATTGTGGAGCCGGGGCCCCATTTTTTGCAGGGTATTGGTTGGTGATCATCCTCACTTCCTAGAGGTGCCTTTGGGTCTTAGGGGTATGGCCCTGTCACAATATAGCCACATCACAGCCAGCAGGTGAATCACTTGCTTCGAATCTCTTCCTTTAGGAAGGGCCTAGAAGTGCACTCTCCTCCCCACTTTATCCCCCCATGGCCTCTTTTAAGACTTCATCTGATTAGGTCAGGCCCACTCAGTCAGCTGATTTGGAACCTTAATTATATCTGCAAAATCCCTTTATCTCTGTCATTTATCAAACATAGTCACATTGACAGTCCCATGTATATGAAATGGGAAGGGCTCCTCCAGGGCACTGACAGAGGGCAGTAATCCTGGGACCATCTCAGGGTTCTGCCCACCAAAGATGGTCAGTGGTGGCTTTGAATTTAGGATTATTCTACTCCAAAGCCCATGTTCATGACCACTGTGCTTTACTTATTCCCTCTCTGGCCCTGCTCAGAGTGACCCCTGAGTGAGGTGAACTGATTGGCTATTGGCCTCACTCTGGCTCATTCTGAGCAAGGTGGGGCAGGTGGGATGTATTATGGGATGTGGCTTCCTCTCTGGTCTCTCCAACACAGTTAACAGACCCCCTGCATCTCTCTTTTGTTTTGAGACAGAGTTTCACTCTGTTGCCCAGGCAATGTACTCCCACTGCAATGTCACAGTTCAGCTCATTGCAACCTCTGCCTCCTAGGTTCAAGTGATTCTTCTACCTCAGTCTCCCGAGTAGCTGGGATTACAGGCGTGTGCCACCACACCTGGCTAATTTTTGTATCTTTAGTAGAGACAGGGTATTGCCATATCGACCAGGCTGGTCTTGAACCCCTGACCTCAGGTGATCCGCCCACCTCCGCATCCCAGAGTGTTGGGATTACAGGCGTGTGCCACTGCACCCAGCTGTCCCAGCATCTCTTGAAATGATTTGCCAGTTGGGTTGTTGAGGATGAAGCCAGAGCTTCTACCCCAGCCTGGTACCCCCTTTACCTAGGAGTGTAGGCTTAGACCTGACCATAGGACAGATGCCTGAGTGCTTTCTCCCAGGGGACATTTATGCCAGATGTCATCTGTGCTGTTTACTCTGAGGATGGGGTGGGGAGTGAGGAAGCCCATCTGATTGCATTGATCTCCACATATTAAGGCTTTTCCAGATAACTCATTGTTTAGTGATTTCTAATTTAATTCTGTTGTGCTCAGAGAATATATTCTGTGGGTTTTCAATCCTTTGAAATTGATCGAGACTTGGTTTATGACCCAGGCTACCTTAAGGACCATTCCATGAGCATTTGAAGAGTGTGTCTTCTGCTGCTGTTGGGTGCGGTATTGTACAAATGTCATTTGGATCAAGGTGGTTGGTAGTATGGCTGTGATCTGTATATCCTTACTGCTTGGTCTCCTTTTCTGCTAGTTATTGAGAGAAGGCTGTGGAAGTCTCCACCTGTGACTATAGATTTATGTTTTTCTCCTTTGAGTTCTGTCAGTTATTACTTTTTGCATGTTAAAGATCTGTTGCTGGAAGTACACATTTATGATTATGACTTCCTGGTGAATTGACCCTTTTATCATTATGAAATGCTCCTTTTTACCTCTGATAATGCTCTTGAAGCCTGTTTTGTCTGATACTGCTATAGCCATGTCACCTTTGTTCTGCTTACTGTTTTTCATTTTTTTCCCTTTCTACCTCTGTGTCTTTATATTCCACGTGTATCTCTTGCAGGCATCGTATAGTTGGGTCTTGTGTTTCTAAATCCATTCTGGCAGTCACTGCCTTTTAATTAGACTGTTTAACTTATGTATATTTAATGTAATTACTGACAGGGTTCGGTTTAGATCCAACACCCTGCCATTTCATTCTGGTTTGTTTGCTGGGCACATTAACAAGCACAAGGAGTCTTCTTCCTCCCCCATCCTCACTCTGCTGGAGGTGGAACATGGGGGTTAATTGAATCCCAGCTCCTTATGATGATACTTAGAAAGTATTACGTGATCCAGCTTTGGCTCTCTGTGTGGACCTCATCTCTCCGCCTTGTTCATTCTGTTCTGGCCCCACCAGACTTTTTTCTGTTCTTGCACGGTACTCAGCTGGTTCCAGCCTCTAAGCCTCTTCCTTTGCTGTTCCTTTTACCTGGAGCACTTGGAACCCTGATTTCTACCAAGAGCTCCCCTCTCTTTTTCAGCTCTCAGCTCAAGTGCCACTTCCTCAGAGAGCCTCTGGTGCTTTTCTCTACACCACTGCACTGATTTTCTTCTTGACCTGTCACTGCCTGGAGTTACCTTGTTGATTTACTTGTTTAGTCTCTGTCGCTCCCATTAGAATTATAAGTCGCATGAGGCCACAGCCCTTGTCTGCTGTGTTCAGGGCCAAGTCCCTGGCACTTAGCACATAATGGGCACTCTGTTAGCATTTGTATCAGGAATGAGTGAATGAGCACAAGGGTCTGAATGGGGCCCACTCTGTGGCAGAGGCCTTCTTGGCCATGACTCTGTCTTGGGAGCGTGAACCCCCTTATGGGGGCAGCCACAGCCTGGGCTCCTTGGCCTCCTGCCCCTTACCACACTGGGGAGGGCAGAGGGATTGGAAAGTTTTATTTCTCGCGTCAGGGAGAGCTGGGTGGTCCCAGCCACCAGCCAGTGGCCCACCGGGCTGTTGATTGGGTGGTTTTAAAGATCTATTTCCTCTTGAACACAAAGGTAGTAAATACAGTGGAGGTGTGACTGTCAAAAGCACATTCCCTTATGTCTGTTCGGCTACAGGCACACTTATGGAATCCAGTCTGGTAAAATGATATTCTGTGTATATACCTGGCTGCATATATTCTTCATTTCCACATACATATGGCGGTCTAGGCACAAAACCAAACATGTTGTATTTCTGGGCAATTTTGTAGTTTTCTTTTCAAAGTTAACTTTTTGTTTGATCACTCCCCCTCTCCCGTTTGTTTCATCCTCTCTCCCCGTCATGCACACACACGTTATTATTATTTTCATCCATTTGAGAGTAATTGCAGACAGGATGCCCCTAGAAACTTTGGCATGCATCACTTAGGAAGACAGACATTCTCTTGTGTAACCAAGTGCCTTGAACAAAATCAGGCAAGCCAATGTTTATACTAAATGATACAATGCTCAGTCTATATTCAGACTTCACCTATTTCTCCCCAAGTGTTGCCTATACCTATCTCCTTGCCCATCCCCACCCCCAGTCCAAGATCTAGTCCTGGATGATGCATTGTATTTGGCCATCATCTCGGGTGATTTTGATTGTTCTCAATAGAAACTCTCCACTGAGATGTGGCTTTGCTCATGCTTGTCCCAGACCCACCACTCACTGGTTCTGTGACCTCAGGCAGCTGATTCTTGGACCTCAGTTTCTTCAGCTACAAAATGGGGACATCTCTGTTCCTACCTCATAGACTTGTTCCCTGGTTCCACACATTGTATTGAGCACCTACTGTGTGCCTGGCCCAGATACTGGGATGCAGCAGGATGCAGGGCAGGCCGACATCTGGGCCCTTGCGGGTAGAGTAGAGCAGGTGAGTGGTGGGTTCAGAGCTGGCTCCCTGGGACGCTTGCCATATATGGCTGTGTTTGCTGTTACTATGCTCATTGTAGAAAATTTGGGAAATAAGATGAGTAAAAAGGTCTCACCCTTCCAAATAGCTGTTTCACCTTTGGGTGTATTTCCTCTTTGTTCTTTGCATTTGATTTGAGCCTGGGTGCGCACAGATGACAGCAGATACTGCTTATGTGTACTTCCTCATGTGACTGCTAAACGCTGTCCGTCAATAAGCCTTTGATGACTTCGTAATGAAATGTGGGGGCTGGATGATGGCCACTGTCCAGCTCAAATCATGACTGCCTACCCACTGTGTGGTCAGTGGGCCAGCTGCTCCATCTGTGTGTGCCTGTTTCCTCATCTCCTAAAATAGTGCCCCCATCTTAGATTAATGGGGGAATTAGGTGAATTAGGACTTGTAAAGCTATCAGAACAATGCTTGATATAGTAAGTGCTCCATATATATTAGCCGTATTTATAAGAATTATTATACTAATATATAATTTAATAATAGCATTCTAGTAAAATTATTATTTAACCATTCCTCTTACATTGGGACATTTAGATAGTTTTCAGTTTTTCATAGTGACTTTCTGTGTGCATCTTTGTTGATTACTACCAGTTTTTTTTTTTTTTTAATCAGTTTAGTAACTGAGGCTGAAGAAACCTGGGTTTAGGACCCTTTGGTCCTTATTAGTCCAAAGAAATGATTGGCACTAGAGTCTTGGAATCAGGCTGTTGCACCTGCAAGATACCGAGACATCATCTCATCCAATCATCTCACTTTTCAGGAAGGGGAAACCGAGGCACAGAACTCTTCAGTTCCTTGGTCTGGGGTTACCAAGTGAGTTTGTGGCTGAGATGGAATTGAAATCCAGGTTTTCTAACTCCTAGCCCATGATAGTCTGCTTTTGTCCAACAGCTAAGACTCCCTGGAAGACCGAGAGGGAGGTTTAAATTGTATCCAAATGAGTTAGATGAATCTTTTGCCCTTGGGGATTCCCTTATCTCTGGGAAACTTCACTTTCAGATTCTTGGACTTTAGTAATCAGTAGTGTGAGGTGTGTGTGTGTGTGTGTGTGTGTGTATCCAGGTCTAGTGAGCAGTGTGCATGCACACGTGTGTGTGTGTGTGTGTGTGTGTGTGTGTATCTGATTCTGGTCAGAAGTCATTGATTGCACCCTTGCTGTGGGCCGGGCCTTGTTCAAGCTGCTGAGGACACAGATGAAAGCAGAGCAGCTCACTTTATTTATGATCAGAACCACTGGTTCCAAATGCGGATTCCTAAACCCAGGTTAGGCCCATACATGGGTTTTGTCAGCCTGTACAGTGTTTTAAAATGTTTTGTTTAAGCTGGGTACAGTGGCTCAGGCCTGTAATCCTAGCACTTTGGGAGGCTGAGGCGGGTGGATCACCTGAGGTTTCATGACCAGCTCGGCAAACATAGTGAAACCCCGTGTTTAATGAAAGGTAAAAATTTTTATTTAGTTGCCAACACTGAAAAATCAAGACATTTGATACAAAACTCCATTATTTCTGGCTTTTCAGTAATCAGAAGATGTATCACTTGTACTCCTCCAGGCAATGTTTGGCTGGACCTGAAGAGAGCTGCCCCTGCTGCAGGGCATAGGGCTTCAGTTTTCGGTTTGCCACAGTCTCCACCCCTCCATAACATGTTCCTAGCACCGAGACCAAACATTGGTTGCCATTTATTATTACACTTGGCCTACTGGTTTTTAATTTTTTTTTTTTTGAAGCAGAGTCTTGCTCTGCTGCCCAGGCTGGAGTGCAGTGGCATGATCTCGGCTCACTGCAACCTCTGCCTCCTGGGTTCAAGCGATTCTTCTGCCTCAGCCTCCCAAGTAGTTGGGACTACAGGTGTACACTACCATGCCTGGCTAATTTTTGTATTTTTAGTAGTGATAGAGTTTTGTCTTGTTGGCCAGGCTGGTCTGGAATGCTTGACCTCAGGTGATCCACCCGCCTCAGCCTCCTAAAGTGCTGGGATTACAGGAGTGAGCTACTGTGCCCAGCCAATTTTTCTTTTTTTTAATTGAGATAAGATCTTGCCTTGCTGCCCCAGCTGGAGTGCAGTGGTGTGATCACAGTTCACTGCAGCCTCCAACCCCTGGGCTCACGTGACCTTCCCACCTCAGCCTCCTGAGTAGCTGGAACTACAGGTGTGTGCCACCATACCCAGCTAATTAAAAAAAAAAATTTTTTTAGAGATAGGGGTCTCACTATGTTGCCCAGGCTGGTCTTGAACTCCTGGGCTTAAGTGATCCTCCTGCCTCAGCCTCCCAAAATGTTGGGATTACAGGCATGAGCCACTGTGCCCAGCCTGGTTTTTAATTTAATTTTAATTGCAGAGTTAAGAGGACAGAGGAATGTTTCTTCTAACCCTTGTATATATCAGATGGAAAATTGAAAGTCAGACGAAGAGGGTTATGTGTTTTAAGAAAAATGGAGGGTAGCCAGTTTCTCTTTGGAAGAGAAGAGTATTCCTTTGTGTTTGCCAGCAAAGACACTTTTCTCTGTTAAAAGGATATAGTATTCATTGCTGTTACTTAGGGGACCCACACAGCATCCCGTTACCTGCCCAGCCCTTATAGGGGTTTTAAGTTTGAGATTCGTTTTCCAGTTTGTGGGTGGTCCTTGTTCTTTGAGGTGAAAGGGGAAGAAGGCCGGTCTCTCTTAGAGGGTGCAATTCTGTTACCCAGACTTCCCCTTCCTGTGGTCTGTGGGTAATGGCTCCCTTTTCTTTTCTGCAGCATCAGCTACTAAACAGGAGGTTCCACATGGTCCATCCTACTTCCTTCACTTGTGGCCTTTTGGGAGACCCTGGGGGTAGGAAGTAGTGGGTTCCTCCAGGGGCATTAGAGGGTCCCTGCCTGAGGCCTCCTCTTGGGTTGCAGGACCCTGATACCATCCAAGTCAAGCTTGGTGTCTTCCTGCTCCTGGGCAGCCTATTGGTGGCCTGTCCCCTGGCCTTGTTTCTCCCTCACTTTGAAGATTTTGAAATAACAAGAACAACAATAAAGACAGTGGCGCTGCTACTGTTGCTGCGGCTGAGATCAGCAAGAGGCAGCGGGTTGTCAGGATCCTTTGGTTGCAAGCAACAGAAAACCCCTCTCAAACTGCCTTCACCAAGAATGGGAACTGCTCTGCATTTTCTTCGGGCGGCTGCCTCCTGGGTGAGAGACCTAGCTCTGCCACATGGTAGTTGGGGAGGAGTGGTTCCCAGAAGGAAGCCTCCAGGGGTTTTGGGACCAGAAGAGAGGGAGGGATGCCACAGGGAGCATCTCTTCTCCCCTGTGCTGGTGCCTCCATCCCAGATGCCTTTGCCTTCCCCCAAGTCTTGGGTCCCAGGGGAGCCCTGTTGGCCTGTGGCCTGCTTCCAGTGGCTCTTGGCCTTTCCACATCTGACCTCAGAATCCTTGCTCCTATCCTGTCTTTCTTGACTATTCCAGTTCTCCTGGTGGATGTCTCCTGGTGCCCACATCTATGAGGAACTGTGTCCAGGGGACACTTTCCAAGCACCGTAGCCCCCCCAGGAACCTAGTGGGGAAGGTGTTCCTGCGTTGCCTGTTGACTGTGTTGATGAAGAAGCGGAGGCTCAGAGAGGTTCCCCGACTTCCCAGAGTCATTCAGCACCCTTCTCTCTTGTTGAATAATCAGCTGTGTGCATTTTGTCTTCTTTGAATCCAGGCTCTGCACCTTCTAGGGGTGTCACATCAGGGAAAGGACTTTGCCCTTGTCTTTGTGGGAAGAGCTTTCCAAGCATGAGAAACAGAGTGCAAAAGCCCTGGGGCAGGAGCCTATTTCAGGATCCACAAGGGGCTGGCGTGGCCAGGGGCAGAGGTATAGGAGGTGAAGTCAGAGAGGTGGCAGTAGGAGTAGGGAGGCTGGTGGGCAGATGGTACAGGGTATTGAGGCCCACTGTGAGGGCTTTGCTTTTTATGCTGAGTGAGGTGGTCGGCCTTGGAGCATTTCAGCAGAGGAGGAGCAGATCTGACTCAGTTTTTGCAGGATCCCTCAGGCTGCTGGTGGGGAGTGGTTGATAGGGGATGGGGTGGAGGCTGAGGAGGAGGCCGCTTCGGCAGCCTGGGTGGGAGAGCTCTATCTTTAGGTGGCTAGAAGTCAGTCAGTCACCCCTCCTTTATGCTCCTGTGCTGCTCATGAGCTGTGTGACTTCAAGTCCTGGCTGCTTTTTTTTTTTTTGTCTTATATTTTATTTTTATTTTTTTTTTAATTTATTTATTATACTTTAAGTTCTGGGGTAGATGTGCAGGTTTGTGACATAGGTATACATGTGCCATGGTGTTGGTTTGCTGCATCCATTGCCCCGTCATCTACATCAGGTATTTCTCCTAATGCTATCCCTCCCCAATCCCCTGACCCCCTGCTATTCCCCCACTAGCCCCCACACCCCAGGCCCCGGTGTATGATGTTCTCTTCCCTGTGTCCGTGTGTTCTCATTGTTCGACGCCCACTTACGAAGGCTTCTTTTCTTGGAGCCTCTGTTTTCTCATCTGCACAGTGGTGTTCATGATGTCACCTCGCTGTTGGGGCTGTGGGGATGAACAGCATGAGCTGATAAATGTAAAGTACTCCCGGAGTGCCTGGCCCAGCCTGAGCCCTCAGCAAATGTTTTCGGAGTGAGCCAGTGAGGGGATGGCAGGGAATTTGGGGCTGCCCCAGCTCTGCCCACGGTGCCTCTGCCTGAGGTCAGCCCCAGAGCAGGAAGCACCCTGTTGTTCCCCCACTCTTCTCTCCCCCTCCCCACACACAGAGCTTTGAATGAACAGGACCCAGAATGTTCTGGCAACAGTGCCCCCCTCTTCCTACTGACAAAGCCATCTTTGTTACACCCGGGTGTGAAATCCATTTCAGAAATGAGGATGGTGCAGGCATTGGCTTGCAAGGATGGGGAAGGGCTTGGGAGGAAGGTATCCCCAGCCTGCCCAGGGCCCCCTAGGTAGACAGCCTGCTCCGCCATGCCCCTCTAGCCTCATTTGGGTCCAGAATGCTCTGGAATTGGTAGTGTTTTGTGGAACCGTGTGGAGCTGCATTTCTGCTGAGAAACCACATCAGTCAACATCGCCTTCCATTCCTTACCATTGTCACATGTACACAAGAGGCATAATGCCCAGCACTGGCGTGGCTGCAGGGAAGCGAGCAGTCCCAGAGGACGCTGGTGGGAGTGTTCATGATTGCTGTTTTAGGGGAAAATACATTGGTAATGTCTTTAAAAATAAAGACCCACGATACCCTTTGATTCAGTTCCTTTAGGAATCTCTCATATAGAAACGAAGAAAAAAGTATGTAAAGATGTAAGTTACAAAGATGTTTATTTCAGTGTTGTTTCTAGTGGCAAAAGAAATGGGCAACCCTGTGGTGGTCATTAACAGAGAAAAGTCTCACTAGGATGCTTGTCGATTCACATGTTGGGGTGTCGAACAGCTGCTGGAAAGAAGGAGGCTGGTCTCTATGGACGCGAGGGGCTGTACATGCTGTATCTTTAAGAAACGCGAAGCTGCTGAGTGAAATGTAGAGCGGGACCCCAATTTTATAGGGAAAAAAACACAAGAAAGGCCCTTTCAGTGAGTATTTATGAGTGTGGAGAAAGATACTGCAGGATGTGTGCGGATGTTACCCTTGGTGGCCTCAGGCTGAGAATGGGGAGGAGTGCAGAGAAAGATTTTTCACTTTATCTTTGTCTACTTTTTTTTGCATTGCTACACTAGTTATAATTAACACATTATTTTTCAAATTAATATAGACTAACAATAATTAAAAAGGCCAGTTCCCTGCCAGTTGTCTTTTCCCTCATGCCTCATGTCAGCATGGCTGAACGCCCCCGCATCCAAATCTTCGGTCACGCTCTGTTCAGATATCACCTCCTTGGAGAGGCCTTCCCTGACTGTTCCATGAATGAATGGATGTTGGATTCCTTGGATTCCATGAGCTGTCCCGACACTTCCTCTGAGAAGCCATGGCTGCTACCCTTACGCATCTCTGACTTCCTTTCCCCCAGTCCCAGCTCTCCATACTGGTACTGAGCTCTCCACATTCTACCTGGTGTTTCAGGGCCACCTTGACCTTGGGATCCCTGATGCTGAGCTCAGTGCCTGGCACACAGTCAGTGCTCATTGAATGCTTGTTGCTCCCTTGTCAGGGAACTTACCAATCTGACAGCCCAAAGTCTGAGAGGCCCTGGTATATATTTCATTCTTGGTTCTTCCTCTTACTGGGGGTGTGACCTGGGGCAAATCATTTAATATGTTTGAACCTTAGTTTTGTCCTCAATAAAGTGAGAGTAATAGTAATCCCTTCCTTCTAGGACCATTGTACATCTGAAATGAACCATGGTGTGCAAAAGATGTTTCATGTGGTGCCTGGCACATAATAAATGCTTAATTAATGTTAGCTGTTATTAATAATAATGAACCAAGTCTGGAGTTTAGAACAAACAAACAAAAATGACCATTTAGTGACACCTGCTGTGGGCCAGACCTATATGTAATATTGGGTCACATAAACCCTCCCACAGGCCTTTAAGAATCAGGTTAGCAGGTGTCTGAGCAAATTCTGAAACCAGGTTCCTTAAGGTCACATTTGGGCCCTAGATCTTCATCCTCCTGGAGCTGATGCTCTAGTGGGCATAGAACAGTGGTTCTCTCACAAGGGCAGTTTCGTCCCTCCCCCGAAGCGAACATATAGCAATGTCTGGAGACATTTTTGGTTGTCCCAAATGGGGAGGAAGGATGCTACTGTCATGTAGCAGGTGGCGTCCAGGGACGCTGCCAAAAGTCTGGTAGTGCCCTTGCACAGGCTGATCACATAGCATTACCTGGCCCCAAACGTCAGCGGCACTGAGGGGGAGAAGCCCTGGTCTAGAGCAGTGTCTGGCACATCCCGAGAGCTCAGCGCATGTTTGCCACTTTGACGACAGTGATGACAGAAGTATTTCTGTATTTGCCACCTGTCTTACAGGTGAGGACATTGAAGCCTGGACAGGTGTCACAGCTGGGTCTACTCCTCATTGTCGGTTGGCACTGGAGCTGGGATTTGAACCTGGGTCTCGACTCCCGAGGCTGAGCCCTGTGGCTGGGTGGGAGCAGGATGCCTCATCCGTGGTGTCTCTCTCAAGAGTTGGTGGCTGCTGGGGGGCACAGAGGGGCGAGGTGGGATTCTGGGCTCAGGGCTGGTCTGTAAGTCCAGGAAGAGGGAAGTCCCTGGTGCCAAGGGGACCCTGGAGAGACCCAGCCTCATGTGTGGTACTGGCTGCCCCTCCCAGCTTCCCAGCTCGCTGCCAGCACTTGTCTGCCAGTCACCACGACGCTTTGGGCCAAGACACATTCTCAGCCCCTCCCTATGTGTCAGGTCTTTGGCAGCTGCAGAAGGTAGAGTGGAGGGGGTCTCTCTGTTTCTGCTCCTGAAGAGCTGCACTTGGTAGAGAGCACGTGGTGTCTGCAGCCTGGCCGTGGCTGGGTGGCTCAGCTGCCAGTTAACCTGTATCACTTTGCTTGCCCTTCCCTGACTGAGCCTGAGTTTCTCATCTGGGTGATGGGGTTGGGGGAGGGAATGCTCATTCCTGCCCTCCCTACCTCTTTGGAGCAGGCTAGATGGTGGATGTGAAACTCTATTGTCCACAGCAAGCCGTTCTAGAACAAGGAGCTGATGTTGTGTTGCTGTTTATCATCCCTTCCTCTCCCCGGCATGTAGCCGGGAGGCTGGTGGGCACTGGCAGCCTGGTGGTAAGGAGATGGGGATGATTTCTTCCGTCTCTTCCTCTGTTCCTTCATTTTCATTCTGTGGTTGAGCTCATCTTCCTCAGTCACTTAAAATGCCATCTATTTGCTGACATTTCTCAAATTTATTTTCCTTGCCCTGACCTCTGTCCCGACCTCTAGGTGATGACTTGACATCTCCATGTGGGCATTCAGCAAGCATCACAAACTTGCTGTCTTCTCCCCACACCCCTCTTACAGCCCCCTCCTTCCAGTCACTGTGGTACCTCTTTGGGCCATCTTGACGCCGCTCTTCCTCTTACATCCCACATCCAACCCATCAGGAAATCCTGTCGGCTCCAACTTGGACAAGCAGCCAGGGTCCGGCCACTTCTCACCCCCATGGCTAGCCCCAGGTCTCAGCCACCACGCTGTCCTGCTGGGCCTCTTGCAGTTACCTCCTCCCTGGTGCCATGCTTCCACCCTTGCCCCGATGGTTGGTTCTCCACACATATCCTGTGTAAGTCCAGTCACATTCTTCCTATCTGAGCTGCTGCTGGCTCCCACCTGACTCAGAGGAAATATCAAGGCCCTGCAGTCCATGGTCTTCTGACTTCCCACATCCACCTCTCTGACTTCATTGCCAAACACACCCAGCAAACTCCTGCCTCAGGGCCTTTGCACATGCTGTTTTGTTGGTCGGGAACATTCTCCAGGTATCTGTGCACTTATTACCTCTTCAGGTCTCAGGCTTCTCCCTCTCAGCACAGCCACAGTCACATGTACCGAGAACAGGACTCAGGGCATGACTTCCAGGTGATGCCATGTAGATTGCAAGGTGTTTTTTGGGTGTGTGTGTTGAAGGTGGTTGGGAGGTGGAATTGGGGTGCTGCTGGTCTTGGTGACAGGGGGCCCTCCCTCTCCCTATACACACCTCTTTTGCCCCCTGGCCTCCCATTGAAAGTCCCACCTCCACCCATCGTCCCCTACTCTCTCCCTCTTCTCCGTACCACTTGTATTTGATTCACTTATCTGCTTATTGCCTGCTCTCCCCTCACTAGAATTTAAGCTCCCAGAGGGCAGGGGTTTTTGTCTCTCTTGTTCTGTTGTGTACCCACACCTAGAACAGTGCCTGGCCCATAGAGGGTGCTCAGTAGGTTTTTGCAGAGTGAAAGGACGAGCTATCCAGTCAATGTCATGTATTTCCTGAAGATTATATTGTATCCCAGGCCTTCTTCTGGGCACCAGGAACGCAGATGACTCAAACAATAGTGTGTGTCCTCAAGGGCCCGGCAGGGGGGAAATGGGCCTGTAAGTGAGACATTACAGGGTGATAGGTGCTGTAACAGATGTATCACTCAGGACTGTTTGGGTTGTAAGTGACAGAAACCCTAATTTGAAGAGTCTGAAGCAAACAAACAAGCAAACAAACAAAGACTTTTTGGGCTTGTCAGGAGTAATGACCTCAGGCACAGTTGGATCCAGGCGTTCCCTGTCGTGACCCTGAGGTCATGGACCCATCCAGGAACCAAGTATTACCCATCCGGAGGGCCCCCAGAGCTCTGATTGCCCAGGCCTGATGGGTTGAGGTGCTGGCACATACCAAGAGCAGGACTCAGGGCATGACTTCCAGGAGATCAGAAATCGGGATGATGCTGTGTGGATTGCAAGGTGTTTTTTGGGGGCATGTGGCCCTGTGTGTTGAAGGTTGCTGGGAGGTGGAATCGGGGTGCTGTTGGTCTTTGTGACAGGTGGCCCTCCCTCTCCCTATACACACTTCTTTTGCCCCCTTATCCCACTCGTTGAAAATACTCCTGGCTGTCACTCTGTTCCCCTTCCCTTTATCACAAAGGGGCTCCAGATGGCGCGGCTCTTGGGGAGTCTGCCACACAAATCTGTTGGGTTCATCTCCCTGTTCTCCCTCCCCCACTCGCATATGCTGGCTCTGAGCTTCTTGGATCCTATTTTGGGCCTGAGGGAGGAAAGATGCTTGGGGTCCCTGGATTGGCCTCGATGCTTTTTCTGGTCTGGCCTGTGCTGCTGGGAAGCCACGTTTTGCATGAAATTGGCCTCGTGGGCTTGCCATGAGCCTTTTGGTTCCCAGAGATGCCCTGAACCAGCCATGCCTGCTTTACCTACTCATCTGGGGTTTAAACCAGAATATCCCAAATTTGACTATACCTCTGGGCCACCTGGGGATCTAGTTCAAATGCACATTCTGGATCAGCAGGTCCAGAGTGGGGCCTGAGATGCCGCATTTCTAGCAAGCTCCTGGGAGATGAGACACTGATGCTGCTGGTCCAGGGGGCACACTGGGTGATGGGGGTCTAAGGCACCTTCTCAGGAAAGCCCCCTCCTCACTCCCCAGCCTGGGCCAGAGCCCCTGTTACAAGCTTGCAGAACGGCCTGGCTTCTCTCAGAGCCCTTGCTGCAAAGGGAATGGGGGATTCCCCCACCATGTCGGGCATGCTTAGAGCTCCAGGAATCTTGTTTTCTGCTGTCTTTATGCTGTCTAAGCAGATACTGACTAAGGTCCTACTGTGTGCCAGGCATGGGGGAAACAGGAGTGATCACAACAGACAAAATCCCTGCTCTTCTATCTCTGGTGTTTGGGTTGGGGGAGATGAATAAAGGACGAATAACAAATGAGAAAAATCTTGCAAGTGACAGTAAGTGCTACGCAGACAGTAACAGTGATACGAATTAGAGTCGGGGCTGTTTTGGATCTGATCATCAGGGAAGGCCTGCCTGTCTGATGAGGTGGCCTGTGAGCTGGGACCTGGGTGCTGAGAAGCCAGCCATGAGAATTATGGCAGGAAGAATAACCTGTGCAAAGGCCCCGAGGCAGGGATGAGCTTGGTTGGTTTCAGGATCATCAAGGAGGCTGGTATGGCTGGGTAGAGTGGAGTGAGGGGAGAATGGGTGGGAAGTTCAAGGGCACAGCGGTGGCTTCTGACGAGGGCCTTCCCGCTGCATCATGGCACAGCGGAGAAGGTCAAAGAGAAAGCAGACATGAACGAAGAGACGAAACCTGTGGGGTGTCCTGGCTTTGTAACAAGCATTCTCGGGGAACAAATCCAGACTCCCCAGAGTGAGAGCTCGCTACCGTGAGGATGGCACCAGGCCACTCATGAGGGGTCCACCCTCGTGATTCAGACACCTCCCACTCGGCCGGTCTCTCAGCGCCGCCTCACTGGGATCAGATTTCAACATGAGTTTTGGTGGGGACAGACAAGCCATAGCTGAACCATAGCAGAAGGCAAAGATAAGTGGGGAGACCAGTGAGGAGGTGACTGCAGCAGCCCCGGGGAGAGGTTCGGGTGGCCTGGCCCAGGGTGGTGGTGGGAAGAGGCGGGTGGCCGGATGCAGGAGGCAAGCTGGTTTCTTAACAAAATGCCTGTTTCCACAGAGGTGAAACTGCATCTTGGCCCTTACCTACTGAGGGATGGTGCTTTGGCCAGAAGGGACTCCATTACAGGATGCTTTTAAGAGGTTCCTTGGGTGTCTCCATGTAGTGGGGCTGGGCTTGCTTTGAGATGACTTGGGGCAGGCGGGTGGGTGGGTGTCAGGCCTGGTGTGGTCTCGTCTTCTCAGCAAGAGGGAGAGTCCGACTGGCCAGCCTTTCAGAATTAGACCTTCAGCCTCACCAAGGCATAAGGCATAGGGAGTTGCTGAAGGAGGAGATGTTCATTGGTTTACCCAGCTTGTGTTGTTTCCGCTGCCCGCGATGGCGTAGACACTAATGTCAGTACGAGTACTGCTACTAGTAGCTAATTCTTCACACAAGCTAGACGGTGTCTTAAGCTCTTTGGTTGCTTAATCTTGTGGGATACTCACTGTAACCTGTGAGGGAAAGATTTTTTTTTTTTTTTCGAGATGGAGTGTCACTATCACCCAGGCTGGAGTGCAGTGGTGTGCTCTCAACTCACTGCAACCTCTGCCTCACAGGTTCAAGTGATTCTCCTGTTTCAGCCTTCCGAGTAGTTGGGACTACAAGTTTGTGCCACCGTGCCCGGCTAATTTTTTGTAATTTTAGTAGAGACAGGGTTTCACTGTGTTAGCCAGGATGGTCTCGATCTCCTGACCTCATGATCCTCCCACCTTGGCCTCTCAAAATGCTGGGATTACAG
Organism: Callithrix jacchus; assembly: GCF_049354715.1. NCBI lineage: Eukaryota > Metazoa > Chordata > Mammalia > Primates > Cebidae > Callithrix > Callithrix jacchus. The sequence continues at coordinate 43,891,397 of NC_133506.1, read as the reverse complement.
GCGTGAGTCACTGCATCCAGTCACGTTAGGGAAGGATTCTTACTATCCCCATTTTATTCCAGAGACATGCAGGAACTCTCAAGAGGTTACCTAGCCAGTAAGTGGCAGATTTTAAGCTAACATATTTTTAGAAATCCCATAATTATTTGTCTCTACAGGCTGAGTGCGGTGGCCCACACCTGTAATCCCTGCACTTTGGGAGGCCGAGGCAGGAGGAGTGCTTGAGGTCAAAAGTTTAAGACCAGCCTGGGCAACATAGCGAGATCCTGTCACTATAAAAAGAAAAAAAACCTCCAAAAATTAGATATTTGCATGCACCGTGTTTGGTTATATACCGTGTATGTTAAAGGCATTGGTCTCATCATAAAGGTCCATGTTCAGCCTGTACCATGGTTCTTGGGGCCTTGTTTTAGCCCTGCCCGAGAGCCTCAGAATGTGGAAAGTTGGCTGCTTTTGCCATCTCAGAGGCTGTGCTCCCTTTCACGTTGTGTAGGTAAGTTCTGCAGCTTCCCTGGTCCTCAGTTTTCTCATCTGTGACGTGGGCGTGGGAAAGGGGGAACAAAAACTCCTACCTCACAGGACCACCAGGTGGTAAGGCTTTGGGCTTTGCCCGGAGCCGGGCACACGTCATAAGTGTTCAGTGGTTGTTGGCTGCTGTTACTGTTACAATTATTATCTTTATCCTCACTGATACGTTGAGTTGTGAATGGAGTGCCCAACTGCCTTGGTTTGCTTAGGACTGTTCTAGTTTTAAAACTAAAAGTCTCATATCTCAGGAAACTCTTCAGACCTCAGTAAACTGGGGCTGTTGGTCGCCCTGCAGATAACGGGCTTATCAATAAATCCAGTCCCCTAATGTCAGCTCAGCCTGCATTTGAACTTGGCCCTGCCACTTCCCAGCGGTGTGACCTTGAGCAGGCTACTGAGGCCCTCTGTGCCTCACTTTCCCACCTGTAAAAAGTGGGGTGATTATAGTACTTACCTTAAAGGTTGTTGTGAAGTTTAAATGAGTATAAAGAGTTTGGTAAAATAGCTTTATTCAACTTGTCCAGAGTCCCACATGGATGGGAGAGAAGCTGAAACTGTTTTGAAGTGCAGGCCTGGGGCCCCCGTGGCTCTCCCCTCCCCTGCAGCTGGCCCATGAGTCAGGCTGGCTCCGTCCTCTACCACATCAAAGCCCCCCAAGGCCCCCTTTATGACAGGGGTCTGTTGGCCCTTGGCGCAGAGGCAGATTAAAGTGAGATCCTATCTGGATGGGTGGAGGTGCCCAGCCGGAGAGAGGCGCTGGTGGCCACTGATAAGCAGGGCCCTTGTGCCTGCAGCCCCTGCCCCCTCACCCAGAAGAACACAGGTGCTCTCTTCTTGGGTTTCAGCCCAGGTGGCCCCTCTCTGGCCCTGTTTTGGGGGGGACAGAAGCCTGCTCGCCTGCAGGACAACCTTTCTTCCATACTCCCCTTTCCTTCTATCTAAAACGGGGCTGGAAAACCCTCACCCGCGGGATGCACAGGAGGCTGAGGCACCTCCAGTCTTGGGCTGTATTATTAACAAAATGCATGTAGGATAAGACTGGGTCCCCAGAGGGTGGGTGGCTTTTGAAATATTTAACTTTGACCCAGCTAATGCTTTTAGCACATGCAGTCTGCAGGTTGATAGACCGTGCTGTTTGGGGCAGGGTCACAGGGTTTATGGGAGTCGCTCTTCATGTTACGATGCTGTTGACAGGGTGCTTGGGTGGACATAGGCTCAGAGGGGCGTTTCGAATGTCTTTCTTTTCCAGGCCTGTCTGTGTGTCCTTGTGGTGGGCAGTGGGGATCTCACTTGGTGACTGTGAGGGGCTTCCATCAGTGAGCTCCAGTCACTCTCAACCAAGTGCACAGGAGAGTTTTGAGAACTCAGTGAAAGAAAACGTGTGGGCACTCAAGAAATAATAGCTGTTATATTTTAAATAAAAATGCTGTTTATTCTGGGCTAGGCAGGGTGGCTCATGCCTGCAATTTTAGCACTCTGGGAGGCTGAGGTGGGCAGATCACTTGATCAGGAGTTCGAGGTCAGCCTGGCCAACATGGTGAAACCCTGTCTGTACTAAAAATATAAAAATTAGCCGGGCATGGTGGCACGTGCTTGTAATCCCAGCTACTCAGGAGACTTGCTTGAACTCAGGAGGCGGAGGTTTCAGTGAGCCGAGATCTTGCCATTGCATTCCAGCCTGGGTGACAGAGCGAGACTCTGTCTCAAAAAAAAAAAGTTATTTAATTCATGTTTACAGATTTAAGTCAGGGTCTTGCACAGATCTGAAGAGAGTCCAATTTAATGCCAGCAAGAGGGTTACATACATAGTTCCTTATAATTGAATTTAGTCAGATGAATATAACTCCAGGAGACAAATTTTATTGAGCATCTACTGCATGCCAAAGCCCCTCCACATGTGCTCCGGGGACTTGGCAGTATCACCTCGGGAGCTTGGGCTCACCCGACATCTACCGAATCAGAATCTGCTTTTGACAAGGCTCCCGGATGATTGACAGGTCCACTTCACTGCACAGGCTGCAAGGTGGGAAAGAACTTGGCAGAGTTTAAGTGCATCAGGGAGGCTGGTACTGGTGTGATGGGAGGGAGGGCTGTGGGGTGAGGAGGGTAATGGGACAGAGCATGCAGGACCTTGCAGGAAGAGGTGAGGAACAAAGACTTCCTCCTGGTATGGCAGGGTGCTGGGGAGAGCTTTAAGCAGGGCAGAAGAGTGGTCTGATGGATGCTTTAAAAGGGACTCCTGGGTGCTGATATGGAGGCTGGACCATAGTAGCAGCAAGATTGGTTAGGTGGCTGCTTCAGTGTCCAGTAAGAGGTGGTGGTGGCTTGGACCAGGAGGTGAATGGAGATAGAGCTGGGTTGGACTTGAATTGGTGGTGGAGGAATGTGGGTGATGAGGTTTTCCAGTAGAGGAGGGAAAACTAGACCTTGACCCTGGAAGGCTTTTTGGAAGAGGTGGAGACTTTCAGGATAGATGCAGCAGACTTGAGGACATTCCAGAGGTAGGAACCCCATGGGCAAGGGCAAAAGTGAGTTCATTCGAAGGGCAAGAGACTGACTTATGTGACTTCTTCCCAACCCCAGTTACAGATGAGCTCAGTCTCATCCCAATTGCAAATCTAGAGAAGAGATTAAGGGTCAAAGGCTTTGGGTACCCCCTTAAATGGGGACAAGAAGGTGGTTTAGGGAAAGTCACAGAATCCAGGCTGAGGGATCTCGAGGGTCTGAGCACTGGCTCCATCAGACTACAGGCTTGTCATCGACTCCCCGGGGCCCCAGTGTTCTCAGGCATCAGGTAGGGTTACCTCAGCGTGCAGAGTGGGTGTGTTGTTGGCCTGGAAAGTCAGAACAGAGCTGCCATTGCAGGCCTCGTGCCTGTGCCAGGGCCACGAGCAGCTCGCTTTGCCAGACTGTGCTTTCTGGGTGAGAACAGAGTTGTTTGAGGAAGGCGACAAGCGGAGACGGAGGGGGTGTGTGGTTCTCTTTCTCTCTGGGGAAGATCATTGAGAAAGAGCGGGCACACAGAGGGGCAGTGAACAGAGACAGTGCTGTGGGCCTCTCTTTTGTGGGGATGGGGTAGGGAGAGAGAGCTAGGTCAGCTGTATGGGCCACTTAATACCCATGAACTTGCAATTAAATGCGGAAGTGAGAGACAAGAAGGGTGGTAAAAGGGGATATTGTTCCCAGCTCCCGAGGGGAGGGGACTGGAGCCCTGGGGAAATGGCCAGCTTCCAACATGAATGAGCTTCAGTGTCCTGGGGGGGTCTAGGGGGAGCAGGGGGCCTTCATTTGGCCCTTTGTCCTGCTCTGCTGGACTCAACCACAAAGGCCAGCTTGATTCCCATTTGGCTTTTTTCTGGAGAAAACTTTGGTGGGGGTGCTCGACCCCAGCTTGGCCACTTCTCAGGGACTCAAGCAAAGAGCTCCCTTGGGGAAAGGGGGATGATAGAATTTAGAGAATTTCCAGAAATGCTTTCCACCGTGATCAGTCGTTTTTCTTCCACTAAAATTTAAAAATTTTAGTTCTTTTAGGTATATCTTGTATGTAAAATGTACAATATTAAGTATACAGCATGGTGAACTTATAATATGCTATATTTGAATCACACAGATATTGCCAGCACCCCAGAGGGTGTCTTCCGCTAGTCAGTTTCCCCAAGAGTAACCACTGTTCTGATTTCTATCTGCGAAGATTAGTTTTGCCTGTTTTTGAACTTTGTGTGAAATTGAATTATATAGTATATGATCTTTTGTGTCTTTTAAATTAATTTAAAATGTTAACAACTATACGTGTTTGTATAACTATGTATGTGTATATAACTGTATATATAACTATATATAAATACCTATACATATGCATATATACAAGTATTATATATACATTTTATGTCACATAGATGTGACATAAAATGTATATATATCCTAACTGGATATGTAGATATACTGTATATATGTGTATGTATATATATAGATATATAAATATACAAATGTTTAATCATTTTCGTGGTTCAAATTAAAAAGCATACAGTGATGTAGAATGAAATGTCGGCCTCCAGGTTCCCTCCCCAGAGGCAGCCACTGGTCCTATTTTCATACACCTCCGTTCAGATAGTCTGGGTCTACCCCTTTTGATACTCAAGTTGGACCCACTGCACACAGATTTCTGCATTCTGCTTTGTGCCTACTTCATGGAGGTTGTTCCGTGATAGTACATGAAATTGCCTTATTTGAAAAATGATAGCTGCGTAGAATTCTGTTGAATGGAGGTGCTGTTTTTTAAAATTGTTACTAAATTAGTGCCCTGTTGATGGACGCTGAGGTCGTGCCCGCCTTTTGCCATTACAAATCATGGTGGGACAGACACAGGCCACTTCATACCTATAAGTTTATTCATTTCTAGGAATGGAATTTCTGGGTTTAAGGGTGTTTATGCATTTGTAATTTTTTGTTAATGTTTAATAACCAGACAAATATGAATGCATTCTTCTTGTAGAAAAGTAAAGCATTGCAGGTAAGGTAACCCACCCGCTCACCTTCCTGGTTGCCTCCAGCCCCAGTTGCTCTTGTTACTAGGCTGGTGTGCAGCTTCCCAGATCTTTCCGTGTGTGTTTGTTCATGTCATTGCCATGCATTGATGTGAGCCTGTAGCAATGACGTAGCATGCTTTCGAGCATGTGCATTTATTTTGGTAAAAGATATAGAGTAGAGGCTGGTGGAGCAGATGGTCAAATCTGTAGGGTTGGGGCCACTGAGATCCTGGGTTCAAATTCTAGGTCCCTGAGGGTAGACTTAGGATCACCTAGCATTCTGCAGCTGGCTTTGCTTATGGAATGTGTGTGTCTGGGTGATCGTTTCATGTTGTTTTACACAGTTTCAGCCCCTTCCTTCTGACTTCTGCCTACCATTTTACAGGGAGATTCTGCTGGGGTTTATACATCCATTCCCTTCTTGATGGGTATCTTGATGGTTCCTGCCCTTTTTTTTTTTTCTGGATTTCTGAGCCTCAGCTTTAGTGACATTTGGGGCTGAATAATTCTTTGTTGTGGGGGACTATCCTGTCCTATGCATTGTAGGATGTTTAGCAGAGTTCCTAGCTCTACCCAGTAGCCAGAAGCACCCTCCTCCTCAGTTGTGACAACCAGAAATGTCTCCAGACAATGCCATATGTTCTCAGGGATGGGGGGAGCTGGAGGAAGCAAAATTGACCTTATTGGAAGGTCACTACTGGTCTGTACTAAGCAGTGCTACAGGGAGCATCCTTCTCTGAGCCTCTCTGTATGTGGGCAAGGTCATCATTATTGTATTCCCATTCCACAGATAAGGAAATGGAGGCTCAGAGAGGTTGAGTCATTTGCTTCAAGTCACACAGCAAATACAGGGCAGAACCAGCATCCCAGCACACACTCCTTCCCATTTGTTGGGTACCCACCAACTGCCAGGTGCAGTTCCAGGCTGAGATAAGTGTTTAGTGGGTGATGGAACAGACCCAAACCCCTGTCCTTATGGATCTAGTCCTCTGGCAAGGGCAGAGAGTAAGCCAGAAAGGTTAGCCTCAATTTGGTACTGTCTAGCAGGGTCCAGATACTTGTGGGGCACCCTCTTTGCTGACTCTTCCTGGGCTGTGCTTTTCACTGCTCCCTTCCTGCCCAGGCAGCTGGATAGATCCTGACCTGCAGGCCTCCCTGTGGAGGTGCTAGTTTGTCAACAGCCTGGAGCCCTCTCTAGCGGGTCCTCTAGAGAGGCTGGGCTTCCCCAGGGACTGTAGGCAGCCAGGGCCCCTCTTGGGGACCCTGTCCCTGGGCCTCTCCTCAGCCCCTCTCTTTGTCTCTGTGGCCATGGCAACCTGGCTGGGTGCTTGGCACTTCCCGGCCCAGCCCCCAGCCTGACCAGCCGGCTTCCTCCTCTGCAGAGGCTGCCCTGGCAGGCTCCGGCCTGGCTGGGGAAGCCAACCCCCACCACCCACGGATGGGGGCTCCTGGGCGGCACTGGTGCTGCCCTGCAGTGTGGGAAGGACCCCAAGCAAAGGCCCCCGCTGGGCCTCCTCTCTGCCTCCTGGCCTTTTTCCTTCTGGAATGAGGAGAGAGCTCTTGTTTTTGGTGTCCTGGTTAGCTCTCTCTTCCCGGCTCAGCCTCCAGCTTCCTTCAGGACTCTCTCTGTCTACCCCTTCCCTTCCTTCTCTCTGTTTTTCTGTCTTGAACTCATTCTCTGTGCCCCTCCTGTTTCTCTATCTCATTGTCTGGCTTCTGATACTTCATTCACAGGCTGGTCCCTGCCTCTGAGAATGAGGTGCAGGGCACCCTGAGGTCCCTTCTGTGCTCAGAGACAGGGACTTGGTTCAGGAGGGCTTGTTTGCAGCCCCCAGTAGCTCAGTGAGAGCCTGCTGCTCCAAATTATGGGGGTGTTCAGGAGGGGGTCCTCCCACTCTGTGGGGGAGGAGTCCTCTTGTCCCATGGGGGCTCCTAGTGAGGGAGGGGATCCTTTAGCCCGATGAGGTCATCTTCTGTGTGGTGAGTAAGGGGTCCTCCTGGCCAGACCCACTTGGGAGCAGATGGGCTACTGAGCCCCTTGCTCTGACATCTGAGCCAGCCATGTGAAAGGGCTTGGACTTAGGAAAGCCAGAATGGTTTCTTCCCATTCCCCTGGGAGTGGATGGACCACTATGAATCGTTAAAATCATCATTTATTAATGGCCAGAACTGACCCTATAGACATGAATAAGTAATGCTTCCATGTAATGCTCCAGACTTGTAGGGTCCTTGGGGACCTGAGAGGGATCTAGATTCGGAGCCGTTCCTGTCTGGCCTTTGCCTTGGGCTCAGAGAGAGTGAATGATTTGACCAGCCAAGAGTGGCAAACCCAAATCCCTATGGCTGTAACCAGTAAAGCAGCCAGGTGCTAGAAAAATCACTTAACCCTCTCCCACAACTTTATCTGTCTACTTTCAACATCAGCATGGGTATAGAGGAACACCTTATTAAGATTGCCCTTAATCTCTCTGTGTCTTGGTTTTCTCATCTGTAAAATGGGGATAACAAGAATACCTCTCAGAGATGTTCCTCTTTTTAATTTTTAAAATTGAAGTATAATTCACATGCCATAAATGATTCCCCAGAGTGTCCTCATTGGTGGCTTTTAGTATATTCACACGATTGTGTAACTGTCACTGTCTTCTAATTTCAGAACATTTTAATCACACCAGTAAAAAACCCCAAACCTGTTGGTAGTCACTCCCCATTCTTTCACTCCCCCAACCCCTGGAATCATTAGTATACATATTTCTTTATTTTTTTAGACAATGTCTTGCTCTGTTGTCCAGAATGGAATGCAGTGGCACGATCTTGGTTCACCGTAGTCTTTGCCTCCTGGTTGAAGCAGTTCTCCTACCTCAGCCTTCCAAGTAGCTGGGACTATGGGCGCGTACCACCAAGCCCAGCTAATTTTTGTATTTTTAGTAGATACGGGGTTTCTCCATGTTGGCCAGGCTGGTCTTGAACTCCTGATCTCAAGTGATCTGCCTAACTTGGCCTCCCAAAGAGCTGGGATTACAGGCGTGAGCCACCGCATCTGGCCCACTAATGTACTTTCTATCTCTACAGATTTGGGCATTTCATATAAATGGAATCATACAATATATTTTTTTTGTATCTGACTTCTTCCACTGGGATGATGTTTTTAGGGCTCATACACATTGTAGCATGTGTCAGAATTTTGTTTCTTTTTATGGGTGTATCATATTCCATTATATGGATATATCACATTTTGTTTATCCATTCATTATTGATGGGCATTTGGATTTTGATTGTTTGGCTACTATAAATAATGCTGCTATGCACACGAGTGTACAAGTGTGTGTATGGAGATAGGTTTTTATTTCTCTTGGGCATTTACCTAGGAATGGTCTCATAGGTTTCTTGGGAAGGTGGAGTGAGTTCATGAAGTACAGCTCTCAGAACAGAGCCTGGCGCAGTGAGGGTGCTAGATGTGTGTTAGCTCTTATTTTTACAAAGCAATGCCTCAAACCCTGGGCCTTGTATGTTGGGGACATGGTGGTGCCAGTTAACATTTATTGAGTGCTTGCTGGGTGCCAGACACCAGTCCTATGGGGAGGCTGTTTTACAGATGAAGAAACTGAGGCACAGATGCGAGCCCCCGCAGTCTGGCTCCAGAGCCCATGCCCTCTACCCCAGTCTGTGCCTTCTGGAGCACATGTCCCACGTCAAGCGAGCAGTGGCCTCTCAGCCCCAAGCAGCAGTCCCTGTGCAGGAACCCAAGCCCCGGTATTGCTGGATCTCTTGACTTCTTAAAGACATTTTCCAGCAGCCGGAAATGTGGAGTTTTTGGTATGAAATCACTCGATTTTTAAAAGCTGGCAACTCAATCACATTTTTAACAAACACTTCATGGGCCAAACCAAACATGACTGTGGGCCAAACCTGTGGGCTGCCAGTTTGCACACTCTGCCCCCAGGATGACTTGTTGCTGGTGGCGAGGGCTTTGCTGGACACTGAACTTGATTTCATGCACTTCTGAACCTTGGACACCCCTCTTCCCTGGGGAGTATCTGGCTCATGTCTGTTTCAATTTTGCTGAAACTGACCCATCAAAGGGACAGTGGGCTTGTTGAGGACCCCCATGGCAGCTGGTCATCTCAGGATTCCTCCTTGTCACCCCTGAGGGTCATAAAATTGTGACTTGCTCATATTGGGTGCTTACTTTGTAGTCCTTAACTTTACCCCTCACAGCACTGTGACCTTGGGGCAAATGACTTGACCTCTGTGCCTTAGTTTCCCTAGCTGTGAAACAGGGGCAGTAATAACACCTCCTCTGGGTTTGGTACAGCACTTAGGGACAGCATCTAGTACATGATAGGAGCTCAGTAATGTAAGCCACCGTTATTATTACACACAAATGCACAGACGTGCAGACATGGCAATTGCCAGGCTCTGCCATCTGGCAGCAACAGTGCGAAGGTAACGATTTATTACCATGTGCTCTGTCTCTCTGTGTTTACTGCAGGGAGTAATATTAATGCGTGTGTGTGCATGAATCTGCACAGTTCTGAGCCAGCTAGCTAGGGTGCTATTTTCTGCATGCATAGCTCGCTGCATAAATAGAATGTATGCATTATTCGTGCACATGCGCACACTCTCACTCTTTCACACATTCCCGGGAATAAATACACATTGGAGTTCTTAGGTGGTGACAGCAGCCACCTGAGCAGCCATTAATGTTTCAGTTGACTGGGGAGGGTGGGAGTTGATGGGGACAGGGTGGAGAGAGGTGGCAGATGTTCCGGAAAATCTGGGTGGCTGCTGCTGGGGATGTCAGGATGTGGCAGGGCTAATGTTGAGTGCACTGAGGGCTGGGCTATGGGACTTCAGTGCAACCCACAGCTCGTGGCTGTGGCTGTGGCTGTGGGGAAAGGTGCTGGGATTCGACGTCCATCCGTCCATCTGTCCATCCATCCGTTCATCCACTGTCTTGGCATTCAGTGTTGGGGTGGATAGAACAGCCAGGCTTCCTCTAAGGCATGCCTAATGGGCCCCTGATCCTTCCCCGGCATCCCTTCACCTTCCCTTTCTTCTCTTCAGCATATTGCAGCCTCTAATTTAGGCAAAAACTCCTCAGAGTCTAAGAAAAGCTGAAGCATGCAGAATGAGCACAACAGAATTTAGCTATCTGGAGAGGCAGCCTGGACCATTGAATTTATCTTTTTTTCCCTCCCTCATGTTGAAGATTTTTTTTCCCCTGTTAAACGTCTTAAATTACCTTGCAGCCTTCCACCCTCCTTTTTCCTTGGAGCCTGGGGAGAGTGGGCCCTTCTGTTCCTCTGTTTTCTCTGTTTCTCCCCCATTCCTACCGTTGGGGGAGGCCCATGGAACTTGAGGTTGCTTCTGAAGCAGAGAGGCGGTCAGGCGGGATCAGCCCTGGAACGGATTTAACAGTTTACTCATCACACTGTGAGCTGACACTTACCAAGCATGTAGGATGCATCCAGCTGTGTCCTGAGTGTTTTGCATACATTAACTCACTTATTTCTTCTGGCTGCCTTGATGGAGGTGTTCTTATTGACCCATTTCACAGTCCAGGAGACTGGGGCACAGAGAGGTTTTGTCACATGCCCAGGGTCCCTCAGCTAGGAAAGGCTGAGCCAAGTTATGAACCGGCAGTCTGACTTCATGGCTTGCACTCAACTATAGCACACTACTGCTTCTTTGCTAATGGGTTCATTCAGCATATTTGTTGAGCACCTGCTATGTGCAAGGCTCATTTTCTCCTTTTCTCCCCTTCTTCATTCTTTTTCTCCCTCCTTTTCTTCCTCATCCATCCATCTATCCATTAGTCTTTCTGTTCATCCATCTGCCGTCTGTCTGTCCATCCCACCATTCATCCACCCACCCACCCACCCACTCGTCCATCCATCCATCCATCCACCCACCCACCTCCCTGTCTGTCCATCCATCCATCCATCCATCCATCCATCCATCCATCTATCCATCCATCCATCCATCCACCCACCCACCTACCCACCCACTCACTTGTCCATCCGTCCATCCGTCTGTCTGTTCGTCCATCCATCCATCCATTGTTTCCTGCAAATACTCATTTCAGTATCAGTCTTATGATTTGTGTCATATTCAAATACCAATTGCAACATTGTTTAATATTTTTACTCAGTATGAACCTCCTCCCTTTTTTAAAACTTTACAGTGACAGCTTAATAATGTTCATGAAATCATGGATTTGATATGATAGCCATAGTTACTCATATCAATATAAAAATACTCATTTCAGGTGGCTGCATGGGGGCTGGCTGATAGCCTGGCCCTGCCACAGACAAGCTGTGTGACTCTGAGCAGGTGACTCCATCCCTTATCTGTAGCATGGGGAGACTAATGATACCCACCGCTAAGGGTGTTTTATTAAGTGAGATACCATACAAACGTGCTTAGAGCAAGCCCACTGGCCCATCCTGAGCTCTCAGGAAGCCTTGGCTGTGGATAATATTATTATTACCATTGTTATCACCCAGAAAAGCTCTGTGGTGAGGAGGAGAGTCAGGGCTGAAGGCTCTGCAGGTTGTCCTGTGATGAAGGTGGATAGAGATGTTGAGGAAGCAGACGGTTGATCACACTGTGAAGCTGGGTGAAGCTGGGAGCCCATGACATCGAAGGAACTTGTTTCATTCTGAATTGGTGGTTATTTGGAAGGGGTAAACGTGGCTGAACTTGTAAGGTTCTAGCTAAAGTCAGGGTTTTATTTAATCCTTGCATGGTGGGCTCCCTGTGTGAGTGAGTGTCTTAGTCTGTCTTCTGTTGCTTATAACAGAATACCTGAAACTGGGTAATTTATAAAGAAAAGAAACTTACTTCTTACAGTTATGGAAGCTGAGAAGTTCCAGGTGGAGGGGCCACATCTGGTGAGAACGTTCTTGGGGGTTCTACAGAGACCAGAGGCAGTTGAGGGAATCATGTGGTGAGGAGGCTGAGCACGCTAACACGCCAGCTCAGGTTTCTCTTCCTCTTCTTATAAAGCTACCAGTTCCACTCCCATGATGCCCCATTCATCCATTAGCCCATTAATCCACAGATGCATCAGTTTATTCATGAGGGCAGAGCCCCTTATGATCCAGTCCCCTCTTACAGGCCTAACCTCTGAATCTTGCCATACTGGGTATTTGTTTCCAACACATGAAATGTGGAGTATACCATCAAACCATAGCAGTGACTGAAAACCCAAACCGAATGGACTCAAATAAGAGAATAAGTATAATAGCTCATGAAGCTAGACCTACAGCTTCAGGTAGAGTTTGATCTAGGGGCTCAAATGTACAAAGGATTGACTTCATCCTATGCTCTGTGTGCCTCAGGTCAGGGATGAGCAACACCTTTCAGGCAGCATCAGGGTACTTTCCTGTAAAAAGAGGGAATAGAAGCTGGTGGCCAAAGAGCTGAAGCCTGCCATCATTGACAGGGCCAGAACTTCTTTGAAAGAAGGGAGCTTCCTGTTTGAGGGTGGTAGGTGGGCATTTGAGTCCAGGCTCTGTGTTCTGCCACTGAGATTTCTGAAGGACATTTGAGGGCTGCTTTCATGACTCATCCTTGAATGAATTCACTTTACCCAGGTTACATCATATCTCCAAACATCTGCCTCTATCCTGCAAAAGGCTCGAGGACACTGCCCGCCTGTTCCCTGGGTGGTGATGCCTTCTTAACAGCAAAATGTTCCGGGCTTACGGAAAACTTCCCACGGGCTTTTTAAACCCATCAAGTGAATTACAAGTTCAGTTTGGGTTTGCACACATTCTCTCATGGTCCCCCACTCTAGGGCTAAATGTGGCTGATTTCTGGGTGCTTTCATCTCAAAGCCTCCGTTGTCTGCAAGCTAAGTTTAGCCCCCACATCGGCAGTTTTCCTGCCTTTCCTTTGCCTGTGTATATGTGACTTCCCTAATTTTGAGGTTTCTTAAAAACAAAGAAAATAAACCACAGCCATATTTCCCTCCTCCAGCATCTGGTGGCCACTTGTCATTTGTAATGGGGGGAAAAAAGTGTTTTGATCATTTTTCAGAATTAGACTTAAAAATGTATCATTGGGTGTTCCTGTGCTCAAAGTTTGTTTTTTCTTTTCGCAACATTTTGCAACCAGACTTAGGGGTTTCCTTAGTCCTTCTCCTGTTCTCGATGGGCTTATAAAGTTCCTTGCAAAAATGTTTTTTTTTTTTGTTTTGTTTTTTTGTTTTATTGTTGCTTCCCCACCCACCCCTGTCGGCAAGAGAGTTTTTGTCTGACCCCTTACATAAATCCATAATGTGGGGAGCAGCAGAAAGAGGAAATGAGCTTGAGAGTGCTCAGGCCTTTGAAACATTCTCTTTTGGACCCTGGCTGGCCTGGGGCTGTTTGCTGCCAGCGGGCATTTGCTGGTCCTTCAAACACTTGTAACGTGTGATGTTTTGGAATCAGCCTTTTTTTCTTTTTCTTTTTTTTAAATGAAGGACCTTTATGATGTCTTTGAACAGAAATCACTAGACAGAGCCAGCTTTTACATGATTATGAGATTTATGTATTCGTAAGTGCCGTGTCGTCCTGGGATCCAGGGATGCAGACACCAGTGTCAGGGTCTGTTTCCAGGGCTAAAAGGAAGAATCCTCCCTAGGCCTCCTCAGGGAGGGCCAGGGCTGAGGGGCGGTGGGCAACGTTACCCGTCACCATGGTGAGGAAGGAGGGTGTCAGGAATGGCCTTCCAGCCTGCTCCTAGCAGCCTTTGCTGGATATCTCTGGCCACCAGTGAGGCCCAGAAAATGTGTCCCCAGATGGTCATCAGCATCTTATGCTTAAGGGGGCATCTGAGAGGTTCTTGGTGTGTGTTATGAGGAGGGGGCACTGGGAGGGTCAGGGGTCGTGTCCTTGTGACCTCTTGTCCTTCCCATACCTCCTCCTCTTTCTCTCCTCTCCACCTCTCCCTTTCTTCTCCTCCCCACTCTCCTTTTTCTTTCTTTCTCTTTTTTTGGAGACAGAGTCTCACTCTGGGACCCAGGCTGGAGTGCAGTGCTGTGATCTCAGCTCACTGCAGCCTCCACTTCTGGGGTTCAAGCAATTCTCCCACCTGAGCCTCCTGAGTAGCTAGGATGACAGGCGTGTGCCACCACGCCCAGCTAGTTTTTGTACTTTTAGTAGAGATGGGGTTTTGCAATGTTGGCCAGGCTGGTCTTGAACTCCTGACCTCAGGTGATCCACCAGCCTCGGCCTCCAACAGTGCTGGGATTACAGGCTCAAGCCACCGTGCTTGGCCTCCACTCTCCCTTTTCCATCCCATTCCATTTCTTCCCCACCTTCTTTCCTGCTCTCCCGTTCTCCCTCTCCTCTCCCTGAGTCTCCTTGTTGGTCTGTCTTGGCCCAGGTGCTAGGGTCTTTGTAGGGTAGGTTTGCCTAGCCTCTTAGAAAGTCTAAAACCTGCATGCCCTGAAAGGAGGCAAATGATTTGTTACTCATTTGTCCTCCAAGGGGGTCCAGCCGCTTACCACCCCCTGCCCCGGCATGGCACCAGGACCCCTCCAGGGGAGTTTTGTTTAGGCCTGGATTCCAGGTTCGGCCTTGCCTCCCCTGCTCATACCCTTTCTCTGCCCAGAGCCTTCCTGGGCCGTTGACTGTTCCTCTGATGCCCCAGGTCCAGCCCAGCCCCATTCTCTTCCTGAAGACAGGCCTTGCTGTCTTCACTGACCCTCCTCATGGCCTTTCCTGACCCTCCTGCCTGAAGGCACCAACCTTCAGGAAAGCCTACCCATTTTAAGTATATACTGGATGAGACTGCATAAGGGCAGGTCTGCTGACTGCACACAGGGGAGCTGTGGCGGCTTCTGTCCAGCCGTGGGGTGGGAAGGAACTGCTGTGGGCTCAGGTGGGGTTAGGAGGACCCAGGATATTTCATTCCCAAGGTGTCATGCCCAGTGGCCCACTTGGCTTTAGTGGGCTCCTGGTTCCTGTGGACAGGTCGGCTTCTTGCCCCCCAGAAAAGGGGCTTCTTTAGGGAAGAGCAGGACTCCTTTCCGTCCAACAATGTGCAGATCAGGGCAGCTTCACTGTCACAGAATAATTGTCCTCAAAAAACTCATTTTCAATGAGTTCTGCTGTTGAGAACTCATTGAAAATGGGCCCTAGTGTGGTAATACTGGGAATGTGTGGTGGTGGAGATAGAGGCTTAGATGAGGCCTCCACTTTGAAGAAGAAAACCACAATCCTAAAAATAGGGGGAATTTAATCCTGTCAGTAACTGGATTTAGAATATAATAATAACATTGCATGAATTCTTAGAATCATCCAGGAGGCAGCCAAGTGTTACTTCTTACTGTTGGGGGTATGTGTAATTTTTCTGATAAAATTAAATGATTACACGATGCCACGTCATTCATGTGAGGTTTCACTTTATAGCAGGATGATAAAGGGTCATTTTGCAAAACCCATGGAGCCCGTTTTTGGACTTCCTGTGCACTCTCTGATGGTCAGAGAAGTTCCTCTGGAAATTTCTTCTGTGGTCTTCCCGGTTTTTTTTCACTCTTGTTGTGAGTCGGTGACTCCTGGATCTTCATTTGTCTGTAGCTTTGCCTGGCACCCAGCTGTGGTCTTCCAACCTCACTTTTGCTGATGTCATAAAATCCTGTATCTTTTGCAGAATTTGCAGTTTCCCTTTGCAACTGATTTGCTTTCCATTCACCTTGTGTTATGACCGTGGTATAATTAGGAGAGCAAGATCCACAAGGACGTGGAGGGGACCTTAGCAAGTGAGCTGGTAGAGCAGGAATCACTTTAGAAGTGGCTGGTTCATGTGGGGTATTTTGAAGACAATGGCTTTTCTTCCCTGGGGTACTTGGGTAATAGGTAGTGGCGAAGTGGATACTGAAGAAGCATTTCAGCATGTGTGTTTGTTCTGAGAGACGTTGCAGAGTAGTCGGGACCAGTCTCACTCCTGAGATAGGCAGGGGATAATTGAGACATGGTGCCTTGGTTCCTTTGTTATTTCTCCTCCACCTCCTGGGCTCTGATGGTTTGGGGCTGCCAGTCCCCATCTGTGGACCTCTTCTCTTCCTGGTGATGTCACTTACGTCCTTTGTACCATCCCCAACTCTGGATTGCACATGGGTATGGCCACTGTCTCTTTGGATTGCTGCTTGGATCTAAAATAACACCTGAAACTAAACGTGTGCTGAACCAAATTCCTCATCTTGCTGCTGTAACTGGCTTCTCCCTGTGTCTCCCATCTCAGCTAATGGTACCGCCATTCTTCCACTTGCTCAGGCCAGAAACTTTGGAGTCATTCTCGATCTTCTCTTCTTGCCCCGATCCCCCATCCCATCCAGTGGCCAGTCTCGTTGTTCTGCCTTCCAAGCCTCTAATCCTCACCACCCTCTCTGCCACCACCCCATCTAACACATTTCCTCCTTCACACACTTTACAAATAGTATTTTCGTTAATCTTCATTCAGCCATATCAGGTGTGTATCCTTCTTTTTCGCTTCAGAAATGAGGATGTTGAAGTTCGGACTGGTGAGTGGCAGTGCTATTTAAACCCAGGCCACCTGGTTCCAGAGGCTGTACTGATAACCCACACTCTGGTTTAAGGCCTGCTCATCTTTTGCTTGGTCTGTTGCTATAGCCCCATTACCTCCTACAGTTAGTCCCTTTTGTCCACAGCAACCAGAGGGATCTTGACCTTAGACTGACACTCATCTGCTCACACCTTCTCCCTTGCAATGCCCCTCCTGTGGCTCCTCATCACACCGCAGTGAGAGCAAGAATCCTCTGTGGAGCCTGCTGCTCCGTGGACCCTTTAAACATGGCCTGGCCTCTAGCCTCTTGCCCATGCTGTTTCCTCTGCCTGGAAAGTCCTTTCCCCAGATCTGCCCCTGGCTTGGTCTCATCATCATGCTTTCAGTTCTGTGCTCAAATTTTCCCTTCTCAGAAGACCTTCCCCGGCCAGCCATTATCCCAAACCTACCCTCTACATTTGATGAGACTTTCTCACCACTTTAGCAGGATATATCCATAGAAACGGATATATGGCTGTATTAGTCCATTTTCACGCTGCTGATAAAGAAGTACCTGAGACTGGGTAATTTATAAAGGAAAAGAGGTTTAATGGACTCACAGTTTCACATGGCTGGGGAAGCTTCACCGTCGTGGTGGAAGGCGAAAGGCATGTCTTAATGGCACCAGGCAGAAAAGAATGAGAGTTAAGTGAGTGGGGTTTCCCCTTATAAAACATCAGATCTTGTGAGACTTATTCAATACCACGAGAATAGTATGGGGGAAATTGCCCCCATGATTAAATTATCTCCCACTGGGTTTCTCCCACAACACACGGGAATTATGGGAGCTACAATTCAAGATGAGATTTGGGTAGGGACACAGCCAAATCATATCAATGGCCCAGCCTGACTTTTTCCTTTGCTAATTGTTGACTGAGTGACCTATGAGGACCCTGAGACTCTGCAGGAGAAGGGCTTGCCAGACATCTGTGGCCAGGTCAAGGCACAGGTGGTCCCGGAGTCCAAATCTCCTGAGCATTGGCCCGCTGATTTTGTACAGTACAGATTCATCACCATCTGTGATAGGGTAAGTCATTTAAAATCCGTGGGCCTCCATTTCCTCATTTGTAACATGTTGCTGTGGTTTGAATGTGTCACCCGAGTTTCAATTGCTGGAAACTTAATCCCCAATGCAACAGTTTTGGGAGGTAGGGCCTAATAGGAGGTGATTGGGTCATGAGGGCATGCAAATTCATAGTCAGACATTATCCTCTGAGCTTCACAATAGCTTCTGGAGGTGGATCTATATCCTGTTTTCAGAAGAGGAAGGCGGAGTCTTACCCAGGATTCCACAGTGAGTTTGTGGCAGGACCTAGGTTCAAACCAATCTGTGTGCTTTTCTAGCTATAGACTCTCGGTGTGGCCATGAAAAACAGATTGCGGGGATGAGGTTGGGGGTGTCTGACCTGGGGACTCTTCTCTGTACCAAGTTTAGAGTTCTTGGGTCTCTCTTGGGGAGAAGCGGGGTGTCAGCTGTAGGCCAGGGACTGCACATTTGTGGCCCAGGGGTCACATTCCTTGTGTAGCTGTGCATTGTCTGGCCAGTAGATGATTTGGCTTGGTCAGCACAGGGTTTTAAAGAACTTTTTACTTGGAGGTAATTGTAGACTTACAGAAAAGTTGCAAATATAGTACAGCATTTCTGTACATCCTTCACCCAGCTTCCCCGTGTATTGACATTTTATATTACTGGTATCATTACCAAAGTACAAAGTACTTCTTTGTGGTAGAAGGAAATTCATCTTGATACTGTACTATTAACTAAACTATAAAATTTAGTAGAATTTTATTAGTTTCCCTGCAAATGTTCTTTTTATTTTCTGGATCCAACCTAGGACACCACATTGTGTTTGGACAGCATGGCTCCTGGGTCTCCTGTGATCTGTGAGAGTCCCCAGTCTTTCTTTGCTTTTTGTGACCTTGACACTTTTGAAGAGTCCTGGTTGGGTATTTTGTAGACTCTCTCCAACTTTGGACTTGACCTTATTTGTGATCAGGAGGGGTACCCCAGGAGCAATGTGTCCTTCTCTGTGCCTTTTAAGCAGGTGGCATGTGATGTTCATATGTTGTACAGGAGATGTCAACACTTGGTTAAGATGGTGAAAACCAGGATTCTCCATGGTGAGGTTACTAATTTTCCTTGGTAATTACTAGATATTTTGGGGGAGATTCTTTGAGACTATGGAAATACCCTGTTTTTGTTTGAACCTTTGCCCACTAGTTTTAGCATCCATGAATGGGTCTGGCCTGTGGTAGTTCTAACTGTGATCTTCTAGTAGTGACTTTCTGTTTCCTTCACTCCTCCTACTTTTATTAACTAAAATCTTTGTGTCAAAATAATTCTCCCTTGTGTATTTATTTATTCATTCCTTTCTTATACCCTCATAAACCAGCAGTGTCATTATTTATTTTGCTGTTCAAGTTGTCCCACCTTTGGCCATTAGGAGTTATTTCTGGTTGACCCTGTGCCCTTTTGACATGCCTCCATCTTTTTTTCTCTCTTTTTTGAACATTAAAAAAATTATTTGTTTTTTAGAAATGGTAGAGGTGGGTCTCGCCATGTTGCCCAGGCTGGTCTTGAACTGTTGGTCTCAAGGGGTCCTCCTGCTTTGACCTTCCAAAGTGCTGGGATTATAGGTGTGAGCCATTGCACTCCGTCTCTTTTGAGCATTTCTTTACTAGTTGTCACCACAAGATATTCTGGCTCATCTTACATGTTCCCTGCACCAGCCCTGAAATCAGGCAGTTCTCTAAGGACCCCTAGCTCTTTTAATTGGAGAAAGGTATTTAAAACCTAATCCGGGCACTAGTTATGCTCATTGTTTCCGGGTGCCATGGTATCCAGGAATATATGTCTAGATACTTACACACATCTATATTTACTTCTGTATCTTTCTATCTACACATACATTTAAACAACCTGTCAAAAGAAAAAAAAAAAAAACCCAGAGTCCATATTGATACCTAGTGTGAGATTTTTCCAAGAATTAATTTGGCTTGTGAAGTTTACATAGAGTAAAACTGACTTTTTGGGTTTTGAGTTTTGGGGTTTGGGGTTTAGCACATATGTAGAGTCATATACTTATCCCCTACAGTCCGGATAGAGAAGACTTCCATCACCCCAGAAACACTCTCATGCTGCCTCTTAGTGGTCACACCCTCCCCTGTCTGTTAGTCCTGACAACCACTCACCCATTTTCTGTCCCTATAGTTTTGCTTTTTCTAAAACATACACATTTCGCATAAATGGAATCATGCTGTACGCAACCCTTTGAGACTGGCTTCTTTCATTCAACATAAAGCCTTTAAGATTCATCTGCATCGTAGCGTGTAACCATAGTTTGTTCCTTTTCATTGCCGAGTAGTAGTCCATTATTTGGATGTACCATAATTTGTTTATCCATTCACATGTTGAATTGCTTGTTTCCAGTTTTTGGTGATTATTGATAGAGCTGCTATAAATATGTATTGCTCTTTGTGTGAATATAAGTTTCCATTTCTTTAGGGTAAATACGCAGGAGTGGGGTTGTTGGGCCATATGGTAAGTGGATATTTGATTTTATGGAAGGCTGCCATAAAACTTTGTGGGACGTTTTCCAAAGATGCTGTACTAATTTACTTTCCCCCCAGCAGTATGGGAGAGATCCTGTGGTTCCCCATCCTCATCAGCACTTGGTATTATCAGGTTTTTAGAAAGCCATTTAAGTAGAAGCATAGAGGGATCCCATTGTCATTTTAACTTTCTCCTAATTGCTAATGATGCTGAGTATCTTTTCATATGCCCATTTACCATTCATATACTTTTTGGGTGAAGAAAATGTTCAAGTTTTTTAATCCATTAAAAAATTTGGTTTCCTTTGTTAATTTAGGGTTGTATTCTGAATAGAAATCCTTTGTCAGACATGTCATTTGTAAATATTTTCTTTCCATCTTTCTCTTGACAGTGTATTTTGCATAGCAAAAATTTTCATTTTTGTTCTAATTCATCCCTTTTCTTCTTTTATGGATTTTGCTTTTTTAATGTTACATCTAAGAACTCTTTGCTTAATCTCAGGTCATAAAGATTTTCTTCTAAAGTTTTATGTTTTGAATTTAGATCTGTGATCTATTTTGAGTTAAGTTTCATATAAAATGCGTAGTTTAGGCTGAGGTTCATTCATTTGCATATCATGTTGTTCTGCAATCATTTGTTTAAAAGACTGTCCTTTCTCTATGGAATTGCCTTTGCATCCTTGTTAAAAATCAAATGGCCAAGTTTGTGTGGGTCGATTCCTGAACTCTCTTTTCTGTTCCATTGGTCTATGTGTCTTCTTTTTCACCAGTACCATATCATCATAATTATTGTAACTTTATAATGATTCTTTTTTTAAAGATGGAGTCTTGCTCTGTTGCCCAGGCTGGAGTGCAGTGGCGCCATCTCGGCTCACTACAACCTCCACTGCTGGGTTCAAGTGATTGTCCCACCTCAGCCTCTGGAGTAGCTGGGATTCCAGGAATGTGCTCCCATGCCTGGCTAATTTTTTTTTTTTTTCAGTAGAGACAGGATTTCACCATGTTGGCCAGGTTGATCTTGAACTCCTGATCTCAAGTGATCTGCCTGCCTCTGCTTCCCAAAGTGCTGGGATTACAGGTGTGTAATCCCATAATTATGCCTGGCCATAATAATTCTTAAAATTGGATAATGTGAATCCTCCAATGTTGATTTTTGCAGATTTTTTTTGGCTATTCTAGTTTTTTTTTCTTACCATATACATATTAGAATTAACTAACGCATGATTGGGCATGGTGGCTGATGCCTGTAATCCCAGCTCTTTGGGAAGCTGAGGCAGGCGGATCACCTGAGGTCAGGAGTTCAAGACCAGCCTGACCAATATGGTGAAACCCCGTCTTTAAAAAAAAAGAAAAAAAAAGTTGGAATCATTTTTTGCAAAAATATGTCTTTCCAATTTCTCTAGGGAAACAGATCTGTCTGTACTTTTGCCTGGAGACCTTTGACTGGAGTATAGTCATAGCTTACCCTTTGGATGGACATCTGCTCTCCAGTTTGCCACAGTCCCCACCCCTCCCTTTTGTACTACTGGGCAGCTTCACTCACTTATCTTACTTGCATGGCTTCCATTGGCATTGGTGTTTGTGGCCCCTGGTGTAGACTTCTTGGGCACCTCTGGCTGTGGGATCTGAAATACTGATAATCCTGATGATGATGATGGCGATGATGGCAGCCCAGTTCCAGTCAGAGCTATGTTTCTGGCATTGATCTCAGCCCTTGATCTACAACCTCTCCGCAGGTCTTTGCCACTACAGAGTGCTGCTGTTGTTATGCCCATTTTACAGATGTGGATACAGAGTCTCAGAGAGGCATGGCTGCTGGCCCCAGGCCATGCAGCTTGGTTTTGCTGTGACTCTTACGGCCTGTGGTCTTTCTATCAGAGTCCATTATGTGTGGTTCTGGCTACCTTGAGACTGTTCACTTCTTGAGGGCAACAGCATTTCAGGTTCTTACCTCCCTACCTGACTCTACTCCAGCTGTCAAGTTTTGTTCCCAGATATTTGTGATGTGACATGAGGGAGCCTTGGATTCCCCTGTAGACCCTACCTGTAGGTACTTCTGGGTGATAGGCATGAGATCCACGTCAACCATACTGGTCAGTTCTGAGGGTTGCTGGGGTTGAACAGCCTTCGGTGAGACTGTCTGGATTTGGGATTCCAGCAAAAGCCTTCACGCTTTCAAGAGAATGGTGGTGTGTGGCTGGGGGCTCCTGGGCCTCATGCTTGAGGCTAGAGAATTAGAGAACTGGGGCATGACCAGCTCATGTTGTTCAGACGTGGTCTGGTGTTTGTGCCTGGTGTGGCGTGGCGGGTTTTGGCATCAGGAAGCCTGCATTTGGGCCGCAGCTCCCCACTGCCCAGTGTGCCTTTGCAGGCCCCTTAGCTCACTTTCCCATGGCTAAATAGTCACTAATAAACATTAGCAACTATTATTATTCATGTTGATGAGTTGAAATACTTACAGACTGGACCAAGGGGTGAGAAAAGCCCCTCAGGTCCCTTGCACATCACAGGGTGACGGGGTGGTTATGGGGCCTGGAGTGGAGGTTAGTCTCTGGCCCTGCCACTCACTGTGTGTGATGCTTTACCTGTCAGTGTGCCTAAGTATTCTCATCTGTAAAATGGGATTAACATTAATTCCACCAACTTCAGGAAGAATGCATAGCACAGAGCCTGGCATACGGTTGCTGCTCCCTGAAGGCTTGCTGTTCTGATTTTTTGGGTTAACGCTGCATTCTCACATGTGCCCACATGGTAGGCATTGGTCTCTTTTCCGGAGAGGAGACCCAGTGACTGTGGGAGCAAAATGAGCCCCTCATATTGCTCATTCAGGGACGGTGGGTTCCAGTAGTTTCCAGCCAGGGAGTGAAGCCTAGGCCTCCAGCTATACAAGCAATGCCCTGGAATTCAGGGGCCTGCTGGGTTTTCTGAGGGTCTGTGAGTCATATGCTTTAGAAAGGAGCCTGAGAAACTCTGTCCCCAGCCCCGCCCCCCCCTGAAGTGATGGCTGGCCTCCGGGCCCCAGCGGCTGGTTGCCATGGAGTCCAGCAATCATCCCCTCCCACAGCTGCTAGGCAGGCCTCTGGTTGCCAGGTACATCCTCCTCCTCGGACACCTTGGCTCTCAGAGTGCCTGTCTTGGCTGTCTGATGGGGGCTGGGTCCCTGGGGGATGTTGGATTTTAGAACCTGGGAGGCTCTTGGGGTGTAGGGGCCAGAGCAGCCCTGAGGTTGCAATCCAGGATGACCCAGACAACAGCCTCACTCTTCCAGCCACGTTCCTCATTAGACGTCTCTGCAGGAGGCTGGGCAGGACTTGTGTCTCCATTTTATGAAGGGGGAAAGTAAGCCTCAGGGAGTGAGGGGAGGGTGTGGCTGGGCCTTGGAGTCCTCTGTACTGTCTAGGAGAAAAGGTGCTATGCTCACCTCCATTGGTGAGGACACGATGCTTGTCTCTTCCCTCTGCTTGTAAGATGTGAGAGTCCTCTGTCTTCAGGGCCTTGCCTGCTCTGCTCACAAAAGAACCCCATCTCCTTACCCGTACCTCTGGCCCTCACCTACCTTCTTGCCCAGATTTCTGAAACCCCCTGTATTAGTCCATTTTCACACTGATGATAAAGACACACCCAAGTCTGGGCAATTTATAAAAGAAAGAGGTTTAATGAACTTAAGAGTTCCACATGGCTGGAGAGGCCTCACAATTGTGGCAGAAGGCAAGGAGGAGCAAGTCACGTTTTACATGGATGGTGGCAGGCAAAGAGAGAGAGAGCTTGTGCAGCCTCTTATAAAGGCATCTGATCTTGTGAGACTTATTCACTATCATGAGAACAGCATGGGAAAGACCTGCCCTCATTCAATTACCTCCCATTGGGTCCCTCCCACAACATGTGGAATTCAAGATGAGATTTGAGTGGGGACACAGCCGAATCATATCACCCCCTGCCTGGGTCCCCTTTCCTAGTCCTTATTCTCACCTGTTTGCTCTGCTTCAGCCGTGGTGCCTTGCCATCCCTCCAGCACACCAAGCAGGCCCCTGCTGCAGGGCCTTTGCACCTGCTGCCCCACTGCCCATGTTGTGCGCTCTCTCCCCTGGTAACCCATGGCTCAACCCCTTACTGGACGTCTCCCTATCAGGGAAGCCTTTCCTGGCCACCACATTTAAAATAGCACCTGTCTCCCTGCTTCATCTCTCCCTTTCCTGCTTGATTTCTTCATAAGGCTTCTGCAGTCTATTCTGGTAAATCTCCCTGGCTCCAGCCCCCAGTCCTGTAGAACACCAGCTCCATGAGGGCAGGAGCTTCATCTGTTTTGTTCATGCTCATCCCCAGGATGTGCTACATGCATCATTTGCTGAGGGAACGTATGGATGCCTGGCACTGGGTCAGGGATGCAGGAGCAGCGTGTGTGGTGGTGGAAATCATGTGAGCAAGGGTGTGGTTCAGGTGCCTGTCTCCCCAAAGCTGAGGCCAGAAGCAGGTTCCTGTCTCCCGATGGCCAGTCCCCGCTTCTCTTTTCAGAGGGTAGTGGCCCCTGCCACCCCGCAGAGCCATTTAATGCTGAATTTAGCTTTGCTCTGTGGAAAAACACCTTGTCCTGTGGCAGGCTGAGGCTGTGCGTTTTCATGGAGTTTCTGTTTTTGACTAAATGGAAAATCCCTGTGGGCCACTGTGTGCCGGGCCAGGGCAGCAGAGGGGCCAGAGACTTGCCTAGATCTGGAGCCCCAGCCAGTGGTTTTAGCCCTGTGCGTCCAGCCACTCCCTGCCCTGTCTCCTTCCAGCTTCCCTGACAAAGCAGCTTCTCACTGAGGCTGGAAGGAAGTGCCCAGTTTGGGAGAGGGAGGTGGGCATTTCTTTCTGGGTTTCCAGAGCCTGACACCACCCTGAAAAAGGGAGGTGGGCATTTCTTTCTGGGTTTCCAGAGCCTGACACCACCCTGAAAACATGGCAGAATCACCCTCTTTTATGGATGTGGAAACTGAGGCGGGGAGCGGTGAAGGCACCAGCTTTAGGCCATGCAACAAGAAAAGGGTAGGTCTGGGATTTGAACCTGGCTCTGTTTGACCCCAGAGCTCTGAACCCCAGAAACCACACTGCCTTCATTCTTGGGCTCTGTCCCTACCAGATGTGAAGTGGGAGGTGAAGTGACGAGGAAAGTGGAAGACACACAGAGGTAGCAGCTTTCGACCCCTCCCTCACTTGTCCGCAGCTCCTCAGCCTTCTGGCCTCAGCTCCAATGTCCTCCTCCAGGCAGCCTTCCCTGAATGCCTCCACCTGGGTCACCCCGCCCAGCACTCAGCAGGATTGCTGTTGAATCCACATTGTGCAAGGATTTGCTGAGGGATGGTCTGTCTCCTTCACCAGACTGCCTTGTGTGAGGATAGACTTTAAAATGTCCCCGATCGAGCTCCCACATTACACCACCCAACCCCGCAACCACAGTCTTCCTGTCTGAATAAAAGTGGCCTTCATCCTTGCCGGTGGTACAGGCCAGAAACCAGGGAGTCGGCCTCGACTTCCCTCTCTCTCATCCCCCACATCCCATCTCTCAGCAAATCCCGTGGGCTCTTCTGGATTCTGACCACAGCTCACCACACCCTGGTCAGATCCTCCATCACCTCCTGCCTGACAGCTGCAGGAGCCTCCTCTTTAGCTCCTTGCTATAGTCTGTTATTCACACATAGCCAGGTGGCCCTGTTAGAACTCAGGTCAGATCCTGTCCCTCCCTTGCTCAGAACCCTGCATGGCTCCCACTTTACCCAGAGAGAAGCTGAAGGCCCCCTGTGGTGCTGCACATTCTGGCCCCTGGTTAAGTCTCTCACCTCGTTTCTTCCTGCTCTCGCCCTCGCCCCCTCTCTGCTTTCCTTGCTGTTCTTTGAATACACCGGGCTCGCTTCTGCCTCAGTTCCCCTGAAGGTGGTATTCCTGCTGTCTGGAACAGTCTCCCCCAGATAGCCACATGGCCTTCCACTTCATGTAGGTCTCAGCTCATCTGCTTCTCAGTAAGTACCTGCTGAATGAATGAATGAGGGTGCAGCGTTTCTCCGGAGACAGTTCCTTGCTGTTCTCTGTTTGGGGCATTGCTGGTGCATCATGTGCTTAGTGGTGATCAGCAAAGGGGCTAGTGTGGGGCGCTTGCAGGCCAGAGGTGGCTCTGGTAGGATGTAGTGGCTAGATGCCAGAATGAGAAGCTTGAACTTAATAATTGGTATAGACCTTTATTTTATTTTCTTCTTTTCTTTTTTTTTCCTTTTTCTTTGAGGCCAAGTCTCACTCTGTCACCCAGGCTAGAGTGCAGTGGTGCAGTCTCGGTTCATTGCAACCTCCGCCTCCCGGGTTCAAGTGATTCTCCTGCCTCAGCCTCCTAAGTAGGTGGATTACAGGTGCCTGCCACCTCGCCCAGTTAATTTTTTTATTAGTAGAGACAGGATTTTGCCATGTTGGTGAGGGTGGTCTTGAACTCCTGACCTCAGGTGATCACCTGTCTTGGCCTCCTAAAGTGCGAGCATTACAGGCATGAGCCACTGTGCCCGGCCAGTTATGGACATTTCTTGAGTGCCTACTGTCTGCTTGGCCTTGTACTACTAAGCACTTTATAGGCCCTCTCTTACTGAAATCTTTTTAGTAGCTCTTGATGTGGATCCTGTTTTACCTATTTTACAGATGAGTAAAACTGAGGTCAGTGAAGGTAGTGACCTGCCTAGGGATATGTACCCTGAGTACACTTGTTTTGATTTCTCCAGACAGCTTCGCCATCGGCCTTAGCACTCAGCCATGTGGCCATCCTGGCTGGATGGCAGTGGACAGGGTGAGCCCCAGTCCAGCCTGCACAGCCCCTTCCTCCTGCCTCAGCTGTCAGTTTCAGGGCAGTAAATTTCCTCAGCAGACATGAAGTGATTTGTGTACTGTCGGCTTTCCTCCCACTGAGCTGCCGACTTCCTTTTCAGCTTGCTGTGGTGGGAAGTTCCCCAAAGAGAAAAAGGAAACTGCTGGGTCCGTGTCCCGTGGTTGGTTGCTGGGGCACTATTTGGGGCATTGGGGTGCTGTCCTCCTATGGCACTGCTGGGGCATCTCTTCTGCAGGTGGGGTCCAGCCATGGCCATGGCACAACTCACCTAGTGTCACAGGGACAAGGGCCGTCGTGACCCACCAGAAACAGGGTTACCACGGGCTGCACACCTGAGCCTTCTTGGAGGTATGGGCACCCTGCTGGATCATACCTTTGCCACCCAAGAAACCTGGTCCAGCTTTCTGGAACCCCAGTTTTGCTCAGTGATATGGCTGGAAACATCATTTTTTTAAAAAATTTTTTATTGGATTTTAGGTTTTGGGGTACATGAGCAGAGCATGCCAGACAGTTGCGTAGGTACACACATGGCAGTGTGCTTTGCTTCCCTTCTCCCCTTCACCCACATTTGGCATTTCTCCCCAGGCTATCCCTCCCCACCTCCCCCTCCCACTGGCCCTCCCCTTTTCCCCCAGTAGACCCCAGTGTTTAGTACTCCCCTTTCTGTGTCCATGTGTTCTCATTTTTCATCACCCGCCTGTGAGTGAGAATATGTGGTGTTTCATTTTCTGTTCTTGTGTCAGTTTGCTGAGGATGATGTTCTCCAGATTCATCCATGTCCCTACAAACGACACAAACTCATCATTTTTGATTGCTGCATAATATTCCATGGTGTATATGTGCCACATTTTTCCAATCCAGTCTATTATCAATGGGCACTTGGGTTGATTCCAGGTCTTTGCTATTGTAAACAGTGCTGCAGTGAACATTCGTGTACATGTGTCCTTAGAGTAGAACGATTTATAGTCTTTTGGATATATACCCAGTAATGGGATTGCTGGGTCAAATGGAATTTCTATTTCTAAGGCCTTGAGGAATTGCCAAACATCATTTTTATTTATTTATATATTTATTTAAAGTCTTGCTCTGTCAACCAGGCTGGAGTGCAGTGGCTCCAGCTTAGCTCACTGTATGTAGCCTCTGCCTTCCGGGTTCGAGCAATTCTCTTGCCTCAGCTTCCCTAGTAGCTAGGGCTACAGGCATGTGCCACCATACCTAGCTAATGTTTTTTATTTTTAGTAGAGATGGGATTTCACCAGGTTGGCTAGGCTGGTCTCAAACTCCTGACCTCAGGTGGTTTGCCCACCTTGGCCTCCCAAAGTGCTGGAATTATGCGTGTGAGCCACTGTGCCCAGCCTAGACACATCATTTTTAGAGGAAAATCAAATGCAAGTAATAATAATAGCAAAACGCACTTGCTGAGTGCTCCCTCTATGCTAGTGCATGGCATCGCACCCTGCCCACGGGGCTGTGGTGAGGATTTATGGGTTTCTGTTGAGAAAGCACTTGGAACAGTGTCCAGCATGCAGGAATTCTTAATGAGCATCAGCTGGGCGTCAGGCTCCTCCTCTGCACAGCGATGGGGCTGCACGGCTGATAAAGCTTGAACTTGTCTTTGTTTCGTTTGTTTGTTTGTTTTTGAGATGGAGTTTCACTCTTGTCGCCCAGGTTGGAGTGCAGTGGCTTGATCTGGGCTCACTGCAACCTCCACCTCCTGGGTTCAAGTGATTCTCCTGCCTCGGCTCTCGAGTAGCTGGGGTTAAAGCGTGGACCACCACACCTGGCTAAATTGGTATTTTTAGTACAGATGGGGTTTCACCATGTTGGCCAGGCTGGTCTTGAACTCCTGGGGTTTCACCATGTTGGCCAGGCTGGTCTTGAACTCCTGGGCTCAGGCAGTCCTCCCACCTTGGCCTCCCAAAGCGCTGGGATTACAGGCCTGAGCCACCGCGCCCAGCCGGAACTTATTGCTGTTGGCATCATTTTAGAGCAATACATTGGTGCAAACCCTTTGGCGAAACACTTAGCAGAGACATCAGGAGCCTCCCAAACAGTGTTTCCCCTGGAATTGCAGGGGCTCCCACTGCTGAAAAAAATGCTAAGCACAGAGTTGGGGAAAAAAAACCCCAGATACTTTTATGTACCAGAATGCTCATTGAGACACTACTGTGAGCACTCAAAATCAGCAACAACCGAAAGGTGGGATGGGGACGTGGCTAGGGACATAGCTAGGGACATGAGCCACATCCACTTCCTCAGCCGCTGAGGATACCCAGAAAGGTGACATGCGAAAGTATGTGCAACTTGTGATGATAGCTGTGCCTCGAAACTGTGCGGGAGACGCCATGGAAGGTGACATGCTGAAATATTGACAGCGGGTGTTATTGGGGTGCGTCATTTCCAGTTTTCTTCCTGTGATTTTATTGATTATCCTGATGAAAGGCAACCGAACATACTCAAAGCAGAAACAAGCAGCACTTCCTAAACCTGGTGCCCCACTGCAGCACCTGGGAGAGCACATTCACAGTGCAGATGCCCAGGCTCCTCCCTGTCACACAACACTGGAGCCTCTCAGTCTTCATGGCTCAGGAATCGGCCTTTCCACTCAGTGCCCAAGGTGGTTCCGACACTTGTTATAGCCTGAGAGGTCATGGATTAGGGGCTGCCAGGGGTTGCCTTGTGACTCCGAAGCTTTGCAAATCTGGGTCTCCAGTTTCCCTTCCTTCTTCACTTCTGTGTGGTCAGGTTTTTTGTTTGTTTGTCTTTGTTTTTTTGAGATGGAGTCTCACTTTGTAGCCCAAGCTGGAGTACGGTGGAGCAATCTTGGCTCACTGCAATGCCTGCCTCCCAGGTTCAAGCGATTCTCCTGCCTCAGCCTCCCGAGTAGCTGGGATTACAGGCCCATACTGCCATGCTCGACTAATTTTTGTATTTTTAGTAGAGATGGGGGTTTGCCATGTTGGCCAGGCTGATCTCGAACTCCTGACCTCAGGTGATCCACCTGCCTTGGCCTCCCAAAATACTGGGATTACAGGTGTGAGCCACAGCACTTGACTGGCCAGATCTTGCCTGTTTGTCAAGGTCATGCTCAGGGTCCTCTCTGACCTCCTCTGAGCTGCCTTCCCTGCCCTTCTGCCCATTTTCGGGTTCATGTACTTCCTAGAGCCCTTCAGGGTTATCTGGGAGCTTTGAAAAAAAGCAGATTCCCTGGCTTTTCCAGACCTCTTGAGTCAGACTAGCATTTCCTGGTATACCTCCTGGGCAAAATGTGTTTTTTAAAAAGCTTGACTGGTAATTCTTATGCCCACTTCTTGGGCATCAGACCCATGGACCCAAGATGGCTCCCACCTAGCTTTTAAAACCAGATTTCTACTTGTGCTTTTTAACTGGTAAAGATAGCACATATTTTTAGCAAATTGAAATCCTGCAAAAAGTTGTGGAAAGTGTATTCTGTGATAAACGTCAAGTTTACCTCCTTGGGTCTGCAAGCGATTTGTGGAGCACCTGCTATGTATGGGTGTACAATATAGACAAAAGCCCTCCCCCTCACCATGTGTGCAGCGAAGACAGACAATGAGGGTGTCAGCAAGGAAAATGTTTCATGTTCTCAGGTGATAAGTGCTATGGAAAAACATGAAGCCAAGTTAGAGGGCTGGGCTGCTGGAGGATGTGGCAGTCTTCAGTAGGGTGGTCAGGGCAGGCTTCACTGAGGAGGTGACCTTTGAGCAGAGACCTGTAGGCGCAAAGTGAATGAATCATGTGAGTTCCTGGTGACGGGCATTCCAGGCAGAGGGGACAGCCAGTGCAAAGGCCCTGTGGCCAGAGCCTGTCTCATGTGTTTCTACAACTTCAAGGGGGCCAGCGTTGGAGGAAATGAGGGAGAAGGGAAGTGGGGTAGGAGGTGAGGTCACGGAGTTTGGGTTCATTCTGACAGCACAGCCTTTGTTGAGGTGAGGTCACGGAGTGTGGGTTCTTTCTGACAGTGCAGCCTCTGTTGAAGGGTTTTAAGCAGAAAGGCAATGTGCAAGGGCTCTGCTCTTTGATGTTCAAGGCCTGCCCCATGCCTAGTGGGTGCCGGAGCTCCTAGAGATTCCCCCTTGATGACTGTTGAGCAGATGTTTTTGCATGTCCCTGTGCCTGTGGTGGGCGAGGGACACCTGTCACACACCTGGAGAGGATCCCCTCAGGATTCGAGGCATGTCTCTTTACGAGGGGGAGCCCCCCTGCCTCCCCTCCCCCATGCAACCACCCCCGGCCTCTTTGCTTGAGAACCTGAGAACAGACCCAGGCTTCCTGTTCCCAAATCTTCTGAGAAGCGGGGCTGGGAGGCAGCGAGGGGGTGTGTGTGGAGGGTGGCTCGTCTCTTTGGCAACGGGCCTCACTGAAGCCAGGGCCTCGTGGATGCACGGTTTTAGAAGGAATGGGGTTGGGATCTGGCTCTGCTTGAAGCTAGAATGATGTATTGGCCCTCAGGGATTGAGGCGGAACAACCCATGTGTGGACAGTAGACAAATAAGGGTGGACAGTGACAATCTCCTTTTAAACCCTTTGCGGGAAAACGATGGGAATAGTTTCTGTGGCAGTATAGCAGTATAGTTACATACAGTGATGCACGCAAGCTTAAGTGCACAGTTTCATTAGTGATTACCTCTGCATCACCACCAGGTGAAGATCTAGAACATTCTTTGCCTCCAGGGGCCCCTTGAGCCCCTTGCTAGTCATTACCCAGCCTTGAGTGACAAGTTTTCTTTTCTTTTTTTTTTTTTCAGACAGTGTTGCTCTGTCTCCCAGGCTGAAGTGCAGTGGCACAGTCTCAGCTTACCCTCCATCTCCTGTGTTCAGGTGCTTCTCCTGCCTCAGCCCCCACAGGTAGCCACCATGCCTGGCTAATTTTTTTTTTTTTTTTTAGCAGAGATGAAGTTTCGTTACATTGGCCAGGCTGGTCTCTAACTCCTGAACTCAAGTGATCGCCCGCCTCGGCCTCCCAAAGTGCTGGTATTACAGGCGTGAGCCACTGCGCCTGGCCAAATGACGACTTTTCTAACCTCTGTCATCAAAGAAGGGTCTTGCCAGGTTTTGGACTTTGTAGATATGGACTTCCATAGGTTGCACCCTTTTGTGTCTGGCTTCTTTCTCTCGGGCCAAGTTTTTGAGATGCGTCCAATTTGCTGCATGTATTAGCAGTTTTCTTTAGATTGCTGAATTGTGTTCTGTTGTGTGATGTCACCACGATTTGTTCATCCATTCTCCCTTTAATGGATATTTGTGATTTTTAAAATTTGAGTTTTTATTGTGTTCCATTCCCTGTGCTAAGTACCTTATGTTCTGGGTGAGGTTTTCCTTGAATCCTCAAAAGAACTCCAAGAGACAGAGGCTCTTACTTATCCTGTGTTATGGATGGAGAAATGGAAGCTTGTAGGCTTATGGAACTTCCCCCTCCTCTCCTCTTTTAACCAGTATTTCTTCAACATCTTATGTTTGCCTCACCCTGTGCTATGGATTCAGCAGGAACCAGCCAGCCAGAGATCCCCGCCCTCAAGGAGCTGGCAGTGCACAGAGAGGAGTCCTCTAAATTAGTGAAATGCACAGAACAGCACTTTGATTGTGCTACCTGCTTTACAGGGAATTAAAACAGGCTGTCGTGGTAGAGGGTGACTTGGGGCTTGAGGGAGGCTATTTCAGACAGAATGGTCAGGGGAGATGCTCCACGGAGGTGACATTTGAGCATGCTGTGCTGTGATGATGGAGTGGGGACAGCACGTGCAAAGGCCCTGAGGTAGGAAACAGCCTAGGGTGAGCTAGGAAGGGCAGACTAGGCGGTGGGGCTGCAGTGGAGGGAGACACACAGTTCTGGGGAAATGTCAGGAAAGTACAGTGTGGTCTGTGTGTTGGAGGGAGGTTCTTTTATCTCGATGCACTGACAGATAAGCACACCATCAGTGATGGTAACGTAAGTGTTGGCATTTCGCTCTGGTGCGACTCTGAAATTGGGGTTTGTTATCTGTTTCCTCTTCTGAGTTAGGTGGAAACTGAGGTTCAGAGGCCTGTGTACCGTCCCCTGCTGACAGGTGGGGACTTGAATCAGCTTGGCTGATGCCAGAAACTCCACCCTCCAGGTCTCAGCCATCCCCTCTTCCGGGCCCTCTTTTGAGGGTGCTTCTCCATGCTTCTCTGGTCACCTCTTCTCCCTTCCCCTCTTGGTGGCTCTGTCCCATAGTCAGGTGCCCCAGGGAAGGAGCTGTTAAAAGACTCCCTTGCAGAATCCCTGGTGACCTGTCATAGTCTGTGGTGGGGCTGGTTGTCACTGGTCTGGCTGGAAGGCAGGGAGTCTGGGTGGTTAGAATGTGTGGGCCTGACCCCCTAGCCTGACAGCTGGGGAGTCCTTTGAGACCCTCTCATCTCACACTGTTCCCCATTTTGCAGAAGAGGGAACAGTGTGGGAGCAGCTTCCCCAGGGGCCCATAGCGAGTCTGTGGCAGGGCCACGTTTGGCAGCCAGGTCAGCAGGTCCTGAGTGGTGGACACTGCAGATGGGGAAACCGAGGCCCAGAGAGGAGGAAGCAGTCATCCGAAATCTCATCCAACTAGTGTGCAGCATTTCTTGTAGTCCTCACGGTAATCCATGAAGTTGGCCGTGTTATTATCTCTTCTACCGGTGAGGAACCCATCCCAGAGAAAGGGGTCTCCCTCCCTCTGCCTACCCATCCAGTCACTCACCAAAAATGAGCATACATGAAAGAAGATGGAAACTGGGACTAAGTGGGACCTCCGAGAGGTCTCAGGCTGGTGGACAAGCCTGCTCTCAATTGAATCATCTCATACATCAAGGTTAAGTTATAGCTATGGTGGCACTAAGTATTGGAGACTGAACATAGGTGTCCTGGACCCCAACAAACCTTGGACCTGACTGGGGAGGGCAGGGAATGTGAGATTTTAAGCAGCTGGCAGGAGGGAGATGAGTGTTGCAGGTGGAGGGAGCAAACTGGGTGTTTGGGGAACAGCTGAGGGGCCTGGAAGCAGGGCTGGCTGCAGCACAGCTTGGTGGGGCTGAGGTCAGATCCTGGAGAGTCCTTCTGGAGGGAGTTCTCAGAGTAGTGGGGAGCCGCTGATGGGCTGGGCAGGGCAGTGGGTGACCACAGTTGCATTTTGTGAAGATCCCTTGGTGTCACCCCACCCAGGGATGCCTAAGTGATTTAGGCCAGCGGTCTCCAGCCTTTTTGGCACCAGGGACTGGTTTCATGGAAGACATATTTTTCCACGGACCTAGGGGTGGGGAAGGGATGGTTTTGGCATGATTCAAGTGCATTACATTTATTGTGTACTTTATTTCTATTACTATGACATTGTAACGTATAATGAAATAATTATGCAGCTCACCACAATGTAGAGTCAGTGGGAACCCTGAGCTTGTTTTCCTGCAACTCGATGGTCCCATTTGGGGGTGATGGGAGACAGTGACAGATCATGGGGCATTAGATTCTCATAAGGAGCGCGCAGCCTAGATCCCCGAATGCACAGTTTGCAATAGGGTTTGTGCTCCTGTGGAAAATCTAATGCCACTGCTGATGTGACAGGAGGTGGAGCTCAGGTGGTCATGCGTGTGATGGAGAGTGATTCTAAATACAGCTGAAGCTTTGCTGGCTTGCCTGCTTCTCACCTCCTGCTGTGCGGCCTGGTTCCTAACAGGCTTGGCCCAGGGGTTGGGACCTCTGATCTAGGCCTCCCAACTCCTGGGCCTCCCATGAGGCTACACTGTTCTTCTTCCCCTAATTAAATTCTCCCAATTTTTGAACCACAAAAGAAGTATAGTCCTATGGGAAAGAGACTTGTCTCTGAAGCCCCTTGGGCCTGTGCTCAGATCTGGCTCCGTCCTCCTTCTCTGCATGACTTTGGGCAAATAACTCTGTTTCCTTGACTATGAAATGGGGGTGTAGGAGTCGTTTCCTCCTGTACCCCAGCATTGGCACTCAGTAAGCACTAAGTACGTGATGCAGCTGGTTGTTGTGTCCATGCTCCATTGGAAATGCAGGCATTATCTAGTTCTGACAGCTTAGCATCCCAAGGTTTCCCTCATCTGATCTTACTAAATGGCTTCTTGCTTTCTAAACTCAGGAATTGAAGAGATCTGAATAATGAAGGATATTTGATGTTGTTATAATTATTATGGCAATTATTGTTATTAGACCATCTGTCCTTAATGAATATTTGTTTGTAGAGACTTTTGTGGGTGGGGAAAGAAAGCATTTTGTAGCTTACCAAACATATGCCAAGTAATGTCTGAAACGTACAGCTAGACTGTGGGATAATATCTATTTTGTAGTAATCGTAATAACAGCGTATCAGGATTGTGTTTGGCCGTGACTAATGGAGATACAACAGGTTTGCTTTTCTTTCATGCACGTTTCGAGCTAGCAGTTGTATTAGTTTCTTGTGACTTCTGTAATAATCACCACATATTTGGTGGCTTAAATCAGCACAGTTGTATTATCTTACAGTTCTAGAGGTCAGGAGTTTGAACTGGGTCTTACGGGCCTGAAATCAAGGTGCCAGCAGGGCTGTGCTCCTTTTGGAGGGTCTGGGGAGAATCTGTTTCCTTGCCTTTTCTGGCTTCCAGAGGCCCCTGCATTCCTTGGCTTGCGGCTCCATCCATCTCCCAGTCAGCAGTGTACAGTGTTATATCTTCCAGTCTTGCTGTGACCCCCGACACTCACTTTCTTGCCTCTCTTTTCCTTTTTTTTTTTGAGACAGAGTCTTGCTGTGTCTCCCAGGTTGTAGTTCAGTGGCGCTATCTTGGCTCACTGCAGCCTCTGCCTCTTGGGTTCAGGTGATTCACATGCTTCAGCTTTCCAAGACCTGGGACCACAGGTGCACACCACCACATCTTTCTAATTTTTTGATTTTTACTAGAGATGGATTATCACTGTGTTGACCAGGCTGGTCTTAAAATCCTTACCTCAAGTGATCCACCCACCTTGGACTCCCAAAGTACTGAGATTCGAGGCTTGAGCCACCACACCCAGCCCCTCTTTTCCTTTGAAGGATCCTTGTGATTATATTGGGCCTACCAGGATAGCCCAGGATAGATCCTTTCCAAGATCAACCCATTCCAAGATCCTTCCCTTGATCGCATCTGCAGAGTCTCTTTTGCCGTGGAAGGTGACGTATTCACGGGTTCTGTGGATTAGGATGTGGACATCTTTGAGGGATTATTATTCAACCCACCACAGTGGTCAAGAGCTCTTGGGGCCTCTCTGAGCGTCCTCTGATGTCTGCAAGCTCTGGGTCCCTTCTCTGCTGCAAGTTCCCCCTCCCTTCATGTTGGACCAGAAGGTCTGGCACTGTATTGGGCTCCAGGGACAGAGGTTTCTTCCCTTGCAGAGCTTGGGGGTCACAACTTTAGTGACGTGGCCCCATCACAGGTGGGAAGTGAGTAGGTGGTCAGGAAAGCTGAGATCGCAAGAGAGGGTCAGAGTGGATGTGGCAGAAAGTCAGAGCCTGGACTCTGATGGCCCCGAGGTCCGAGGCCAGCTCTGTTTGCTTAGCTGCATGCTCTGAGTCTGCCACTTCAACCACTGAGAACCCCAGTCTCCTTTTTTTGTAAAATGGAGATGAGATTGTCTAGGATGAGGCAGTTGTGGGAAGCATTTGGTACATAGTTGACACGCCCTAAACTGAAGACCCCAAGCTGCAGCCAAGCAGTGAGTGTCTGTACTCTTAAGACCGGCCCTTCTTTTGCCAGAATTCCCTCCCTGGGGCCCAACCAGGCACTGGGAAAAATCAGTGGGAGGAACATGGCTGCACCACCCCCCAACCCAGCCTAGGCCCCAACCCCTGAATGCCACTATTTTTACATTCTCTCACTTTTGTGAATTGTTTCCTGACTCTGCAAATACAATCCTTCACCAGCTAAGGGGGGCACTGCTCACCCTCCAGCCCCAGGAACAATTGTTTGGGGACATGGAAAAAAAAGAGTTTGACCGAGGAAAAAACAAAACCTCTTGAAAGTCATTGTCTTCAGATGTCAAGTGTCAGCCCCATAGAGAGGAGACTGCATTCCACTCATTGTCCTGCTGCAGACAGGCACAGGGACCCTAGGACTTCCAGCTACCCCGCCCTGCATCCTGGGGCCACGAGTGACTTGGTTTTCTTTGTCCAGGACATTCTGGCGGGAAATGCCACCCAAAGCAGGGCCTTTTCCCAGCCACCACTGTCTCTGTCACTTGAGGCTTTTCCTTCCAGCCACACGCCCATGCAGGCCCCAGATGGGTGAGGGCTGGTGCTGACGATAAGGGCTAAGGCTTGTACGGTGCTTCCTAGTGCATTTTATCCTAGCCCATCAAATTTTCACCACGCCCCTGTGACGCAGGTATCTATTAATTCATGTACCACCATACAGTTTGCCTATTTGAAATGTACAGTTGAATGGTTTTCAGTATATTCATAGAGTTGTACTACCATCTAATTTTAGGACTATTTCATCACCTCAGAAAGAAACTTCATATCAGCCAGGTGCGGTGGCTCACACCTGTAATCCCAGCACTTTGGGAGGCTGAGGTGGGTGGATCACCTGAGCTCAGGAGTTTGAGACCAGCCTGGCAATATAGTGAAAACCTGTCTCTACCAAAAATACAAAAGTTAGCTGGGCATGGTGGTGTGTGCCTGTAATCTCAGCTATTTGGGAGGCTGAGGAAGGAGAATCGCTTGAACCCAGGAGGTGGAGGTTGCAGTGAGCCGAGATTGTGCCACTGCACTCCAGCCTGGGTGACAGAGCAAGACTCGGTCTCAAAGAAAAAAAAAGAAAAACAAATAGAAAGAAATGTCACACCATTAGCAATCAGGTATCATTTTATATCCCCATTTCACAGAGAGGGAAGCTGAGGCACAGATAGGCTGTCTAAAGTCACACAGCCAGCAAATGACCAAACCAGGATTTGAACCAAAAATACTTAGCTCTATCTGGAGTCCATTTTCTTAGCTCTGCTATAATGCAGTAGTTGATTTTGCCCCAGGGGGCTCGGGCAATGTCTGGAGACATTTTTGATTGTCAGAACTGAGGAGAGAAGGGTTGTTATTTGCATCTAGAGGGTAGAAGGCAGAGAAGCTGCTGAGTGTCTCATAATACGCAGGACATCCCTCACAGCGAAGAAGTATCTGCTTAATTGTCAAGGTACCAAGGTAGAGAATCTGCTAGAATCCCACTCTGATGAGCCCATTCTTCAGGAAAAAAACCAACTGAGGGGCCCAAAGGAGTGGGGAGAAGCTGGGGTTTGAATGGGAAGGATTTTAGACCATTTCTGACAACAGTGAAGGGAGATAAATTCTGAACGGCATGGAGAAGACTCAGCAGGAAAAAGATCTGTACTCCGTCAGCGATGTCCGCCCTGGGTGAGGGTAGAGGTGAAGCAGCAGGTTTCAGGTTTGCCTTGCCTGTGTCTAGGACAGAGGTCTGACACTCAGGTGCTCACAGGGCACAGCAGCAGTTGGGTAGTGGGAAATTGAGGAGCACTTGTCCTGGGTGAAGGTGAGGGCTGTCACTCTGCTTTACAGCATCTCAGCCCTGTGGGCATTTGAGACCCATGTGTCAGTTTTTTCAGAAGAAGCTGGGAATTGGGATTTTAATGGGAAATCTGATATTCAAACTTAGACCCAAGTTTCTCAAAGCCCTCTGCAGGCCAAATGAGCTATGCCCATGAGTCACCAGTTGGAGACCCATGAGATAGCCTCATCATGTGGGGGAGGCTCTGTATAAGCCTCCATTGAAGGAAGGGTGGGTTTTTGGTGAATTCAGGGAAGATTGTGGGCCGGGCCCCAGCCCCTCAGTGCGGGCTGCATGAAGAAAAGCGCTGGGTTCCTTTCTGTGCTCCTCACCACCTCCCTGCACTGTTGCATCAGGCCTCTTTGTGACAGGTTGTTGCAACTTGTTTTTTGCATCAACTTCCTCCCCCAGAGTGGTGGGGAATGGGGCGGGGCAGGGTGAGAACTGGAGCCCTTTTACCAGGGCCTAGAAGCTTAGTGGGGATGGGAGGAGTCTACTCTAGATGATTGACTGGCTCATCAATTAAACACATCCTTTTCAAGGGTCTGCTGTGTGTTAGGTCCAGTCCTAGGCTCTGGGATACCACAGTGTCCTAGACAGAGATACATCCTTGCCCTCCTGGAGGTGACACTTAGGTGGGCTAGATGGATAATAGGCTGGTAATGAACGCTCATAACGTCCATGGTGACAGGTGCTGTGAGGAAAACAGAGCAGGGATAGATGGTTTAGATAGGCTGGTCTTGGAAAGACTGAACGTACCTCGGGGCCTTTGCCCCACCTGTTGACCCTGCCTGTGATGCCATATTGTCAGATACATGCAATGCCATTTGCTCCCTGTGTCTGCTCAAATGCCATCTTCTCAGAACAGCTTTCTGTGAACATCACCTTGAAATAGTATTCCCCCCCATCCTTCTCTGTTTTCTCACCCTGCTTGATTTTTCTTTGTAGCAATCATTCCTACCTGCCATTTTATTTTAAAATCAGTGTATAGTCTGTCTCTGCCACTGCTTTGTGAAGGTGGGGAGTTAGTCTGATTTGTTCAGTCACTGATGTGTCCTTGGCTCTTAGCATAACGCCTGGCACATAATAGGTGAACAGTGAGTTCACCTATTTGCTGGCTAAATAGGTGAATGTAAGAATGCATAAGCCCTTCCACGGCGGGGTCATGGCTTATATCTGTGTCTCCAGCACCCAGCTCGGTGCCTGGTGCATGGTGGGCGCTGATTAACACTTGCTGGGATAGGTGGTACTCAGAGAGGCTTGTCCCCCTAGAATATCATCATAAGCAACTTCGCCTCCTTGCCTAGTCCAGCCTGCCTCTCCTGGTTCAGCCTCTCTGCCACTTTTTCCAGGAAGTCTTTGTAGTTACGAAGTGTTCACCTGCATCATTTCACTTAAACCTCAACAACTACCCCTCCCCCGCTTTTTTGTTTGGACCAGGAAATTGACTCAGAGGTGTGGTGACTTGCTGAGGTCACGTGGTTGGCAGTCAACAAGGAGGTTGGGGCAGAGTCGAGGGGTGCACTGGCGGTGATTAGGATGTAGGGGGCTCTGCAGTTTATAAAGCCTTCCCTTTCTCATCTCCCCTCAGGAAACTCTGAAGCAGGCAGTCTATAATAATAGAGCTATTTGCAGCATGGAAAAAACTAATAACAATAAGTAAAAATACTGTGGGATAAATGTGAGTGTGGTTGGTGCATGTGGAAGCCCTGCAGATGTGGATGGTTCAATTCCAGGTTTCCTTAGGTTCTAGAACGTCTGTCTGTATCAGGGCTTGGACTCCCTGAAGACACTCTAGAACCTCAAGATAGGGAGACGATAATAGCCAATGCTTTTTTCTTTTTTTTTTTTTTTTGGAGGCAGGGTCTTGCTTTGTTGCCTGGGCTGAAGTACAGTGGCGTGATCGTGGCTCACCACAACCTCCGCCTCCTGGGCTGAAGTGATCCTCTCACCTCAGCCTCCTGAGTAGCTGGGACTGCAGGCACACGCCACCACATCTGGCTAATTTTGAACTCCTGGGTTCAAGCAATCAGCCTGCCCCAGCCTCCCACAGTGCTAGGATTACAGGTGTGAGCCACTGTGCCCGGACAATAATAGCTAATGTTTTTTGAGCACCTACTATGCACCAGGCACCATTCAAGTGCTTGTTAGGTGTGTTGGCTTCCGTAATTCTCACTGTAGTCCTGGGTACTCATTTGATCTCCCTGTTATAGATGAGGAAATGGAGGTAGAGAGAATAAATGATTTACTTCAGGTCTTGTAGCTTATAAGCAGCAGAGGTAGGATTTGAGCCCACTTACATGCTTTGCCTGAAGTATATATTTTTTTGAGATGGAGGCTTGCTGTATCGCCCAGGCTGGAGTTCAGTAGTGTGATTTCAGCTCACTGCAACCTCTGCCTCCTGGGTTCAAGTGATTCTCCTGTCTCAGCCTCCTGAGTAGCTGGGATTGCAGGTGTGAGCCACCATGCCTGGCTAATTTTTGTATTTTTAGTAGAGACAGGGTTTCACCATGTTGGCAAGGCAGTCCTCAAACTCCAGCCTCGGGTGGTCGACCCGTCAGCCTCCCAAAGTGCTGGGATTGCAGGGGTGAGCCATTGTGCCTGGCCTGCCTGCAGTATTTCATATCAGCCTTACTTGCCCATGAATTCAGTAGTTTTATGGTCCCATCTATGTTCTAGATGAGGGCCAGGGAGGTGGAGTCAGCTGTCTAGTTCACAGAGCAGTAGGTGGCAGGGGTGGGATTTGAACCAGGTGGCTGGTTCTAGCCTTTGGGCCTCACCCCCTCTCACATACTCCTTTCTAGCATGAAGAAGGGAGAGTTTCTAAGGGCAGGGAGGGCTTCTGAGAGTTGGGGCATGGGAGGAGGAGGTGGCATGCCGGCCATGTCTTTGGCCTCCACAGGGGAGTGTGTGTGGGTTCCCAGCAGATGCAGCCTGGACATAAAACCTGCCTCCACGTATGACCTAGGACTGCCTGTGGTTCCTCAGCCACCTCCTCTGACCTTCAGCACTGCTCATGTAGAGATTTTCCCTATCAGCTCAGAAGTGTTTTGGTGTTTTAACAGGCAGCGAGGCCATCCTGGTGTGTATTAGTAGAGCAGCTGCTGGAGTGCCTGGCCTGTGTGGTGCTACAAAGCCCTGCCTTTAACCCCCGATGCTCAGGGGCCCTAGACCCTCTCTCTTTTTGAGGCTGCATTTTGACAGCTCAGCCGCTCCAGGGAACACCAGATGGATGCTCCACTGCCAGCACCTGCGCTCCTCTGCCTGATGGCTTTGTCTGCTCTGAGCTGCTCTGTCACTTTCAGGGAAGATGGGGAGTACCAGGATCACCCACACTGCCCTTAAACTAGTGACGGACAGGACTGGAGTACAGACTCCCTGGCCTCCTCCCTCCCTGGGGATGGCCCCACGGTGTGCATTCAGCACGATCTGTCTGGGGCCTCATGGTGGTAACTTGCTTGGTCTCATCCCGTCCGTGGGCTGTCTGCCTTCCCTTCTTGATTTTGCTTCCCTGCTGGTGTTTCCTGGGACCACCTCCCACCTCCCAAATAAGCTACTTGTGCTTCACTTCTTGCCTCGGGGTCTGTTGCATCTGGGGAACCCCCACCAAGGCTCCCGTCATGGTAGATCTAATGAGATGCACCCACGCCCACACCCCCTGTGTTCTCTGTGCATGTAGCCATGGGCAGAGCTGATTGGTACTTAATTTTGTAGACATTTAAATCAAGATTTATTCACTTTGACAGTACAATTTTCTTTTTTGTATTTGAAGCCAAAGCACATACTTTAAAAGGCCTCCAGCATTTCTGTAGGTCCAAGGAATGGTACCAAGGAAATGTACCCGGGGAAGGGCCCTGCTCTTAGCTGGTCCAGGGGCTACATGGAATTAAAAGTGCCCACCCCTTCACTGGTCATTTATTTCGGACTTACTGGGTACCTCCTATCAGCCTGGCTGGATCCTGGGGGTTGGGGGCTCCCACAGTGGGGCAGAGGCAACAGCCTATTTACAAGCAGTGTCAGATTTAATCCTCATGTCAGCAACTTGCAAGGTGAGGCTCCATTACACAGATTTTATAGATGAGGCAACTGAGGCGCCAGGCTGGGCTAATTCCAGAGCCTATCATGTGATTCATGCCCTGTTTTCCTCTTTCCCAAAAAGGAGATGCAGACAGCACACCTCTTGGGGTTGTCACACAGGACAAACAGCTGCTGAATCCATTGTTACTGAGCATCTGCTCTGTGTCTAGCACTGTTCTAGGTCCAGGGGGTAGATGCTGTTCAAACAAGCCACCACCCCTCCTGGTAGGGAATGGAGGAACTGCAAGTGAAGAAACAGCCCAGTGCAGGTGGAGGGCAGTGCCGGGGGAGATGGAGGAGGATGAGATACAGCATGCGGGGGAATGGGTGTCTGTTTCAAATGGGGCGGTGGGGGAAGGCTGCAGAAGAACTGGCATTTGATTCTGGATGGGAATTTATATAGTTTGGCTGTGTCCCCACCCAAATCTCATCTTGAATGGTAGCTCCCATAATTCCCACATGTCATGGGAGGGATCTGGTGGGAGGTAATTGAATCATGGGGTGGGTCTTTCCTATGCTGTTCTTGTGATAGTGAATAAGTCTCAGGAGATCTGATGGTTTTATAAAGGGAAGTTCCCTTGCATACACTCTCTAGCCTACCACCATGTAAGATGTGACTTTGCTCCTCATTTGCCTTCTGCCATGATTGTGAGGCCTCCTCAGCCATGTGGAACAGTGAGTCAATTAAACCTCTTTCCTTCATAAAGTACCCAGTCTTGGATATGTCTTTATTAGCAGTGTGAGAATAGATGGATACAGGAATGAATTGAGGGTGGGGCCCTGCAGATACCTGGAGAAAGACTCTTCCAGGCAAAGGGAATAGCAAGTGCAAAGACCCCGGGGTGGGTGGTGCCTTGGTATGCTCCCAGGAGGTCTCAGCTATAGGTTATTTGTATGCTTACAGGAAGAAATTAACCTGTTAAAGATATGATTCAAATCAATATGTTTGTGCTGTGGACTATATAATGACATGAGTTGTAGATGTATAGATGGATTTTGTAATGTGCTGTGGCGGTGAAGGAGTAGTAAGTCTGACTTCGTAAAAAAAATACTGTCTCTACTCGGTCTTCTCAGAGTATGTGAGTGACTGAATCATTGGAGAGGATGTTTCAAATCCAAAATTTGGGCCTTTTGAGAAAGCCCCAGTTGGTTTTGAGCCAATGGCACTCTGCCTCTGGCCCCTGGCACGGACCTGATGAAGGGGTGCTTGGTGGGAACAGAGTGAAGAGGGTTTTAACCTCAGCCTGGGGACTCTGGGTGGTGGACATTCTTGTGTTCTGGCCCAGGCTCTGGAAGCTCCAGGCCAGCTTGTCGGGCCCCCCATTTAAAGAGTCAACACAGAGAAGGAGGGTGGGTCAGCAGCTTAGAGGCTCCTCAGCAGAAGGAAAACCTTTCTGTCTCATATTTGCCTGGCCCCTGCTTTGGTCCCCGCTGGCGGGCACTGCCCTCCCTGCACAGGGATATATATGCGCAAGGAGGAGAAGGCAGACTGGGCTCCTCGCAGCTGAGGTGTGCTGATGATTGGGGTGGGCGATGGGGTGGGTGAGAGAGAGTCTGGTGTGTTTAGTGCCCCTCCCCTTCAGAAAAATAAAAACAGGCATTTATGTTAAAAATGACTTTTGCTTAAAAACTAGCATGTTCATTGTAGAAATGTGAAAAAGGAAATAAAGAAAATGGAAATTCTTTAGAATTCCCCTCTGTCAGTTAGGATTAGGTTCAGTGGCTTGTGATAAAACCCAAATAACAGTATCTTAAATGTGATGAAAGTTTATTTCCTTCTTCTATAAATATAGGCACTCCAGGGCAGATATGTTGGCTGCACCAGCACTAGGGAGAATGCTACTCTGTCTTCCCCAACATGTGGCTTCTACCTCATGGTACAAGATGTCTGCCTCACTTCCAGGCATTGCATTTGCAATCCAATCAGTAGGAAGAGGGAATGGCAGAAGATAATCCCTACCCATTCATTCCTCCCCCCCACCCGCAAGGATACTTCCAAGATGTTGTACATAATATGCCATGTATGCTGTACTGGCCTGAACTT
Source organism: Callithrix jacchus (assembly GCF_049354715.1). Lineage (NCBI taxonomy): Eukaryota > Metazoa > Chordata > Mammalia > Primates > Cebidae > Callithrix > Callithrix jacchus. The sequence goes on along the minus strand of NC_133506.1, from coordinate 43,846,744 downwards.
AGTTGCATGGCCACACCTAGCTGCAAGGGGTGCTGGGAAATACAGTTCCTCCAGATTTTAAATCTGGAGTTCTGTTTCTAAAGGAAAAGGAGAAAATGATATTAGGGGACAGCTAGTAATTTTGGCCACATTCTTACATAGTTTAGAGCATTTCCTTTCATACTTGATGTTTCTAAGCTTAGGAAGAGAGACTTTTTTAAACCAAGAATGAGATTATGTTTTATGCACTTGTCTGTAACTTGATTTTGTTTTCCTGGTTAAGGATATATCAACAGCGCTTTTCCATGTTATTAAATAGGCTTCTGCAGACTATTTTTAGCATGATCATTCCTTGTTGAGATGGATGGTAATTTCTTTAACTAAACCCCAGTGATGGAATTATAAATCAGATATTGAACTTAAAGCTTCATGCCACCTATGAGATTTATTTTTCCCTGTAGCATAAATGCCCAAAACTTGGATGGATGGAGCATAGGATATGGGCATTTGAAGGGGTCATTGGGCAACTGGGGAGCTCCACAGACTCTGGGCTATGTGGGGTGGCTTGCAGCAGGCTGTGTAAGCCCATTTCTGCTGTTACTGTAGCGATTTTATTGTTATTATTCGGATTCTAAGGCCCTTGCCATTCCATGACACTTTGCTTCTGACCCTCTGCCACCCAGATCATGTTGGGGATGGGGTCCTCAGGGTATCTCCTTTTCTTTGTCTTTGCCATGTTCTGGAGCTCCCCATCCTCACCCCCCACTCTCTGCTTCCCTTTGCTCCCAGACCATCCCCTGGCCCTCTCAAGTTTCACCATATGTCTGGTGAGGCCACCCCAGCCAAGGCAGGGGTGTCCTTGGGGGCAGCTGGACCCCCTCCCCAAGCAGATCAGGTTCCTGGTGTGTCAGTCTCAGGGAGTGACTTCAGTGCCTCATTCTGCCCTTTTTTATCTCCAAGGAGAGATTTATCCTCCCCAGGCGGCAACAGCCGTGGGTTCCAAGCAGATGGCAGCTCCCCAGGGGCACCCCAAGGGCAGCTGCTACCTGTTTTGAAGGCCAATGTGGTCCATTGTCCACAGTTACTCACTGATGGTGCATGATGGGGGGTGTGTTGGGGACATGCTACCAGGCCAGACTATCTGGGTTCAAGGCCCAGCTCCTTCACTTATCAGCCATGTGGCTTTAGATAAGGTCTTTCCGGTGCTGGGCCTCAGTCTCCTGTAGAATGGACGTAGTTGTAATCATAACTGCCTCCTGGAGTTTGAGGATTAAAATGTGTGGAACAGCACCTGCACAGAATAAGGCCCAAAGGTGTAGTCAGTGAGTTCAAAAGGTGTTCTTATTCTAGTGGCTTCTCCCAGCTTTGTATCGGCGTACTTTCTGGAGCCTGTTCACAGTTTCTCCCCATCTGTCCCATCCCATCCTTCCTCCACAGACTGGTCTCTTTTGAGTACCTGCTGTGTGCCAGCCTCAGTTCCAGGTGTTGTGCAGATGACCATCAAGAAAACTGTCTTCTGCCCTGAGGGAGCTGATACTTTAGTGAGGGAGAGGATACGAAATGATCGGACCTTTCCACACTTAACTGATAAGAGCACAGCCAATAGGGGTGATGTCTGTGAAGGGTAACAGGGTTCAGGTGGTTATGTACTGGGTGAGGTCCTCTCTTGTATGGGTCCAAGGGGTGACCTGTGAGAGGAGGGGCCTCCCCTGCCAATTGAATGCCTCGGGGAAAGCTCTGTAGGTGAACAACAGCATGTGCGAAGGCCTGGATGGTGAGGGCTGGGTGTGTTCAAGAAACAAAAAGGAGACTAGTGTGGCTGCGGCTAAACCAGTGGGGCGAGAAGAGCCTGCGTCAGACAGTGTTTGGGCTGTGCAAGGGGTTGGATTTTTCTAGGTTTTGATCGGAGCCTCTTCTAAGGCAGTGATTTCTTGACCTTGGCACTGTTGTTTGGGGTCAGCTGTGTCTTTGTGGGGCTGTCCTGTGCGCTGTAGGGTGTTTAGCGGCATTATTGGCCTCTACACACTGGATGCCAGGAGCACCGCCTTCTCAGCTGTGACAACCAAAAATGTCTCTAGACATTGGTAAATATCTTCTAGGGGGCAAAATCACCCCCATGTTGAGAATCACTGGGCTCAGGCTATGTGGGACACGGGCGAGACTGGCCTGGCATTAGGAGACCTGGTTCAGATCTGTGTTTTGTTACCAATTTGCTGTTTGACCTCAGACCAGCGTCTCATACTCTTGGTTTCTCCATCAGGTGGGAGCTTGTTTGAGATGGCAGACTCACAATCTGACTACGCTCTCCCTGCCACATCCATGGCAGACATCACTAGTCAGTCATGGTGTGGCTTCCTGCTCAGTCTAGAGCTCTGGGGACCATGGAGACACTCTGGTCAGGAGCCCAGTAAACAGTCTCCCTGGTCCCCTCCTCCTAGCAGCAAGCAGGAGTCCAGCAATCTTGGATTCAAGTTCAGCTCTGTTAGTTCCTGGTTGGGTGACCTTTGTTAGGTTACTCAACTTCTGGGACTCAGTTTTTCTCTATAGAATGGGGACAAAATATTCGATGCAAAAGTAATTGCAGTTTTTGCCATTGAAAGTAATTTTGCCCCTGAAAACTGATGGTGGGGATTGAAATAAACTTATGATGGGACTTTGCAGGCCTTAGCACATGTTTGTTGCATGAATGAATGGGGCAGGTGTCTTCTTCCAGGGTGTGGAGTAGTGGGAGGTCTTACCACTGCCAATTGGAGTGCAGATTGGAACAATCATGTTGGGAAAGCATTGGGCATTGACCAGTCAAGTCGAATGTGGTCCAAACTATAGTCAATCATCCCATGCCTAGAGGAACTTGCACACCTGAGCCCCAGAGAACTTACGTATACAAGGGGAATTCCTTCTCCTATGCCCCGGAAGGCCTGGGTATATACTTAGAGGATCTTGAGTACCTGAGCTCCAGGACACCTATGTATCACCTAGAGGAACTTGCATACCTGTACCCCAGTCGAGGTAGGTGTTCACCTGAAAGAACTTACACCTGGGTGCCATTGTGTACAGTAAGGATGTTTGAAACAACTCAGGTGCCTGCAGCATGGTAGTAGTTACCTCATGCTGTAATTTTGACTACTAAGCAGTGAGATGAACAACTTGAGGTCTGGCTTATTGTGGATTCCCCAAAGAGCATATCCTGAGACTGATTCAAGGGCAAGCGGTGTACTCGGGAGGCCACCCCAGGAAGCATCAGGTGAGTCAGGGAGTGAGGCAGAGGAGAAGGCAGCCAAGAAGGGCGTGTCATCAAGCGGGTTACCATGGGGGCCGCTGGAGCTGAATCCCATGGAGGCACTTGGGGAGTTAGTGTCCATCCAGTGCCTCAGTTTCCTCATCTGTCTTTTCATGCCAGCTCCTGCTGGCCATCACTGAGGGCTGCTTCCAGGCAGTCTTATTTCTTTAGCACTTCTGACCTGCCCTGTACATGAAAGTGGGGCCTTTAGGCCAAGAAGTGTGGATGCTGGCAGCTGGATGTGGTGTGGAGTAAGAGTGGGGTCTGGCTGGCAGATGGTGCCTGGTGAATGTACCAACATGGGTAAACGCGGAAGACGTGATGTTGAGTGAGAAAATCAAGTTGCTGAAAGTATGCCACTTATAAAAATGTTGTGAACATGCAAAACATTATTCTCTCTTGCTTATAGATGCACACGGGCGTGGTAAGTGGGTAGAGGCATGAGTGGGAATGAGGAGCACCAGGTCCAAGTACCTTGCAGGGAGAGAAGGGGCCTGGTGGCTCATCTCCCCCTGCAACAGTTCCTTTCTGCCTTTTCTCTTGAATATATCGAGGTGTGTTATTTGCATGGTACTGTGGGTAAACTGAACTAATTTCAAGTGCACGCTGCTGGGACTTTGCACATGCAGCGAACTGTGTCACCACTGCTCAGATAAAGATATGGAATGTTTTTAGCAATCCCAAGAGCCTCCTCATCCCCTTTCCAGTCTGTGCCTCCCCCAGACTTCTTGAATTTCTTTTCACAAATGGTTTCAACCAAATTTGGTGTAGCGTTAAGATTTGCCAAAGCTGGGTAGTGATGAGTTTGTGGGTGTTTGTTGTTTTTCTCTGTTCTTTTCTGTATCCTTGACGTATTTCATCATCATATTCATAAAACAAAGAGGAGGACTTGGGCAGATGTGAGGACAAGTGGTCCAGGCATGGGCAAAGCTTCTGAGGCTGGAGGAGTTTCTCAGGCAGCCCTGGAAATCCTGAGAACAGGATTTCCTGTTCCTGCTTTTGACCTGAGCATTTCAAAGCTGTCAAGCCTTGGACAAAGAGTCGCCCTGGAGGGTCCCTTTCACCATCCCTGCCAGTGCAGGGGATGCTGGTGCTGCCTGGAAAAGCCAATCGTGTCTTGGGCAGCAGGAGGGCTGGGCCCAGAGCCCCTGCTGCCCATTCTTTCCGGGTCATGAGCAGCCCATTGTGCCCTTCGTGGCGGTTTGTTTGCAGTTCCTCAGTGGGTGGCCTGAGCCTCCCATTGTTGCCACACAATAGCGGTGAGCCAGCTCGTGTGAAGAAACCGGGACAGGGGACAGGAAGCCTCAATCTAGGCCAGCCAAGAGTGCCTCACTCCCATCTTCCTGCCCTCCCTGGCTGTGCTGGGTGGGGCTGCCTTTGTCTCCCTCTAGTCTGGGGAAGCTGGAGACTTGACTTCCTGTCAGTATCCCAGGCCCTGTTAAAACATCCTCTAGGAATACCCATTGTCCTTCCAAAGCAGGATCAGCAGAGTTCCAAGGGGCCCAAATTGAGGCTTCTGCCATGTGTCAGACACTGTGCCAGGCACATTCCATACCTTCCTTTGATTTTCAATCACCTGCTGTTTGCTGGGCACTCCATTTGGCCCTGAAGATGGAGCTGTGAACAAGAGAGACAGGGTCCCTGCCTTCAGGGAGCTTCCATTCACTTTATCTCCTGACATTCTGAAAGGTGCTGTATTCCTGTGATCTCCACTGGGAAGAGTAAACGAAGGCTCAGAGAGGCTAGTGCACTTTCCTGAGCTCACACTGCAGGAAGGACCCCTGTCTGAAACCCAAACTCAGCAGTTTCCAAACCTGGCTTCTGTTGTTGATTGGGGGTTATGGTTTCATCCTAGCCACGCTCCCTGCTTCTCCTGGCCTTTCCCTTAGGAGCTTGTATAGATTGCTTAACCTCAGTTTTCTCATCTGTCAAATGAGTGCTTAATGCAAGATGGGAAGATAGGAGTTTGCATTAAAATGAGGAGGGCCTCTTTGTGGAGGTGACATTTGAACTAAGGGTGGATGGATGAGGAGGCTGCTTAGGGCAGAACTGGGGAGAACATCTTGCCATTAGGAACAGCATATGCAAAGGTCCTGAGGCAGGAGTGTATTTGGCAGGTGGATGGAATCTAGAATGAGAGTGTGGCTGATGATAGTTTATATTGAGGTATGTGGAGGGATGAAGTACCAGAAGGTGAGATCAGAGAGGTTAACAAGGACAAGATCATGGGGACCATGGAAAGATTTGGAATTTAAGTGCAGTGGGAAGCCATGGTGTGGATTGACTGATCTCCTCTACATATTTAAAGGGATGTCCCTGACTGTGTGTGTAGAGAACAGACTTTTGGGAGGGTGAAGGGGACCAGGGAGGAAATGGCTATGTTAGTCCAGGCAGGAGTTGATGGTGGCTTGGACTTGTGGGTGGGGGGTGGCTGTGGAGATGGGGGCCAGTGGTTGTAGTTTTCGGGTAGAGCTGGTAGCATTTGCTGATGTGTTAGAAGTGGAGTGTCAGAGGAGAGGGGCCGAAGATGACATGTGGGTTTTGGCTGGAGCCCTTGAAAGGCAGAGGTGCCATTAATCAAGTAGGGAAGAGCTCAGTGTGAGTTTTGAGGGAAGGTCAGGAATTAAGTGTTTGGCAGCTTGAGTTTGAGGTGCCCCTTGGACATCCAGGTGGAGACATAGAATCTGCAGCTGGAGATAGAGTCTGGGGGTTTCAGGGGAGAAGTCCAGGCTGGGGATATAGACATGGGGGTCATCAAAAAAGGGGATTTAATCCATTTATGCTTGAGGTTGAAAATATTTTTTGTGAAAAATCAGACCTTGGTGATGATCTTGAGCAGTAGGATATAAATAACTCCCACAAGCTTCATGCTCCAATAATGGAACACTAGGCACAAATGGGTTAAAGCCCCAAGACTGGCTGAGATGGTCCTGCACTCTGTGTGGACAGAGACAGAGCTGTCTTCCTGTGTCTTGCCTTTTTCTGTGACTGGCTATGTGGATCATCATTGTGCTCCCTCCCAAGAGGCTTGAATCTGGGCAGGTGGCTGGGCTCCCAGGGGCAGGCATGGATGTGTCGTGTATCTGGGTGATGAAAAGGATATGATGGACATGTGCTGAGGGCCAGCCTCCTCCTTGCTTACCTGCCCCACTTCCCCTGACCCCAGAACTATCTTGGGCTGTCCCCACCATCTCTCTTGCACTCAGAGATCTCCCTAGACAAGCATGATGGGATGAGACAGGCTCTTCATCAGCCTGCGCCTGGGCTCTGTGACAGGGAGACCATGTGCTTACCTGGGCCAGCCCCCACGTGGACCTCCAAGCTGTAATCAATCTTGGTAGGGGAGATGACTGATAGGTCCCACAGCTTCCCATGGCTCTGCGGCTGTGACAGCACCATAAATTCCTTCTCCCAGGGGTATCGAGACCAGCTTGGCCATAGAGACCCCCACCCAGACAGTGCTGAAGGAATTGAGAAGCAGACACCCAAACGGAACAGCAAAGTGGGACTATCCAGGGGACCAACTGCCTTCCAAGCTGAGAGCGTCAGGGGGCTGACAGCATTCTGGGCTGAGGGCCTCAAGCAGCTGCTGACCCACACATTTATTCTCTCTGAACACGTGATTAACATTAACAAACAGGTGTTCAGTGTCTTCTCATAGAACCAAGATAAACTAGGTAGGCAGCTGGTGCCTGCTTACCTCTGATCAAGGACAAACCAGAAAGTATTCTCCACGAGGGAGCCCTGGGGCAGGGTCACATATCCCGTGCTGAAAGAATTGTTTTAACTGGTGTGTGATATTTATATACTGTCCTGCCACTTTTGAATGGCCCAAATAGTTTTCCACTTAGTTGGGGAGAGTGGCTAGGTTTTCCTTGCCATCATTCTTCTAGCAAACAATATATTCTTTCACACACTCAGCGTTTCTCAGCAATTATACACTTAGCATTTCTCAACACAGAGGTCTCCATGTAGCTGCTTCCAGGTTAACCTACAGCCAGGTCCCATGTCCTGGGGTTGGGGCAAGCCAGGCGGATGTGGCTGTGGGCGCTGGGCCTCGGTCTCCCTTAGATGCTGACTCTGCTGTCTCTCCCTCCCTCAACATTTATCCCTGTGACTCTCTCAGCCCATCTGTGTGACCCCTTGGCAGCTCTTCCTTCTGCCAGCTTTCCACCCACACCTCCTGGTGCCAGGTCAGCTCTTGTTTGCAGCACTGCACCCTACTGCTCTGGTCTCCTCACTTGTATGCTCAACCCCTAAAATCCAGTTCCTTGCAATAACAGAAGGCTCTTTTACCAACACTTTAAAACTGGGAGACTTTTCTTTCTAAAAAAAATTCAAATTTCTGGCTTAATTAAAAAAAACCAAAACACCCAACTCTGAATCTCTGTGTTCCGGGCCTGTGGCCTTGCCACCTGGCCCCACGTGAATGGTGCATCCTCGGCTCCTGCAGCCCTGTTGCTCCTGCCGTTACTGTCACACTCGTCTGTTGTGTCTCATGGAGGAGAGGTGTGATTTATCTGTTACAAGGTCTTGAGAGAGTGGCAGAAGGATTGTGGCCCATTCAAACAGTAGCCTCCCGGCATCTGCAAGTAGGCTCTTCGTGAGATGATCTGGAAGGATCTTTGAGTTATATTAAGTAGAAGATCCAGGTACAGGGCATCCTCTGTATGTTGCTATTTTTGGTGTGTAAAGAGATTAAAAAAAGGAACACGTGTTTGTGTGTGTGTTTGTGTTTGTTTTTGCATAGATTTTTTGGAAGGATACCCAAGAAACTAGTAGCTGGGGTTCCTGTAGGGTGAGAAGGGACTGGATGGTTGGGGCTGTGGTAAGGAGAAAGACTTTTTGTGCTTTTGCCATTTTATATTTTTGACTTTTGAGCCATGTGAATGTGTTATTCAGAAGTTAAGTTGTAAAGCAAAGTAAAATTGAAAGGGGAAATAAATTAGAGTCTGAGAGGCAGCCCTGGTTGGTGAGGAAGCAGGTGTGTATCTCTTTGGGCTGAAGGTTCCTTGCGGGCAGGGGCTTTGAGATTTTCTCTGCTGTATCTTCAGGACCCAGCGCGGGGTGTGACGTAGGTGCACAGCGAACCCCTAGTGACTGTGTGGGAATGAGGGCTGTTCCAGTGTGTTTGAGGTGTAAGCAGAGCACATTTTTCCTCGTCCCCTGCCTGTGTCCCTGGACCCCTGGTACCTCTCAGGTCCTGGTTGGCATTTGAACTTGAGAGCGTTCTGTAGGGCTGTCCTTGGGAGAGCTGGAGACATGGACACTCACCTCTCTCTGCTTCTCTCCTCCAGGCATTCCTGCATCGCATCCGGCAGAACGTCGCCGACTCGGTGGAGAAGGGCCTCACGGAGGAGAATGTCAAGGTGTGGATGCTTGGGCTGGTCCCTTTTTTAGAGCATCTCTGTTGCTTTGTGCCTTGCTCTTCCCCTGCAATGCTCAGAGGGTGTGCGTGCAGGGGGAGGTGCATCACCCACTGGCTGCTGGCCACCGGCTTTGCCCTGCCCCAGCTTGCTCCCTGTAGCCCCTGGATGCCTCTTGTCCTGTGAGCAAGCTGTGCTTGGTGGACATCAGCAGGAATCATCCCCGGGCCCTGCTTTCCAACACAAGACTTTCTCTCCGTGCTCAATGTGACACCCCCGCCCCCGCCCACCGCCCGGCTTCTGGGCTCCTGGTGTCAGGCCCTCTGGCTTGGAGCCAGTGGAAAATCCCCTCCCGAGTGCCTCTGGGAGCCTGGCACCTCCAGTCCTTCTCCTGGCAGCCTCGGCCCCCACCCCCCGCCTTGGGCATCCAGTGTCCAGGCAGGGCCGATGAGTAATTGGGTCCAGTTTAGCCTTGGCCGTGGGTTCTGGGGAGTTTGAGGAGGAGCTCAATAGGCCTTCTGTGTGCATGGCTCAGCCCTAGCCTGGCTCTCCAGGCCTGGCTTTCTGTGTGACCTCACTCTCTGAGCCGCCTTTCAGGCTTTGGGCCTCTGAGGGTCCTGGTGTCCAAGGTGCCCAGTATTTACAGCACACAAAGGACTCGGGCATGGAAAGCCCTGGTGAATGTGGACGGTGGCTTTGCATGTTGACAACTCTACACCAAATTATTTGCATAAGAAAGCTGAGTCTTAGAGATGTCGAGGAGTTGCTGAAGGTCTCTACATGGCTGGTCCTGGAGGTGGGGTGTGTGTGTGTGTGTGTGTGTGTGTGTGTGTGTTCACGCACTGGGATTTAAACTCTATGTGTGCATCCATTTATTCACTCATTCATTCAGCAAATATTACTGAGCATATACTGTTTAGTCTACCTGTTTGTTGCACTATTTATTATAGTTTTAAAATTCTTTATTATAAGTTTAAATTGCAACTTATTACAGTTTTAAAAAATTACCTTTTTTTTAATGAGGTAGAAGTCTCCTACAGTAAAGTGTGCAGATCCTTAGCACTGAGTGCAGTGTCTGTCTGCATACTAATGCACCAGTGTAACCATGACCCAAATGAAGGCAGAGAACATTTCCTGGCCTCAGCTGTCCCCTCTATGCTCACCTCTGTCAGTCCTCCCTCCCTAAGGGTAATCCCTGGCTCCTGGGACCATTGAGTGTCCTTTGCTCCCTCCACCTCCGGAGTATGGGATTTGCCCGTGGTGTTGTATATAGCTGTGGTTCATTCTTTTTCATTGCTGTGTGGTGTTTCATTGTATGGATGTAACACAATTAACTTATCCATTCTCCTGTGGATGGATATTTGGCTTATTTCCAGTTTTTGGCTGTTATAAGTATTCTTAAAAAAATTCAATCATAAAAGACTCAGAGAGGAAAAGGAATAATAATAATTGCTCATTGCAGGTGCTGTCCTGTACATTGCAGGAAGGGTAAACAGCATCCCTGGCCTCTATGAAACACCGCTTTTCCTCCCAATTTGTGACAACCAGAAATGTCCCTTGACCTTGCTGCACATCCCGTGTGTGTGTGTGTGTGTGTGTGTGTGTGTGTGTGTGTGTGTGTGTGTGGCGGGGGTGGTGGGTAAAATTGCTCCTTGTTGGGAACAACTGATCAGAAGTTAAATTCTAAAATGCAGGATCGCTGGGTCAAATCATATTGGTCTTTTACACTTTTAGATTGATGTGGGAAAACAGGGATCTCATATATTGTCTGTGAGAGTTTAGGCAGCGTATGTCAAACCTCCTTCCTTATAGTGTCTGCTTCTACCACATTGTTTTAATGGGTGCATGAGAATATACTTGCCATTTCCAGCCTCCCTCCTGCAGCTGGACACAGCAGTGATGTTGCATACTAAATGCGGAGCTGCTTGCTGGATGCTGACCTTGGGAATATTATTTTATCTGAGCCTTAGTTCTTCTTCTGTAAATTGGGGATAATACTGGTTTCTATCTCATGGATTTACAGTGGGGATTAGAGTCCATAAATGCCTATAAAGTTCTTAACACAGGATTAGTCACTAATCCTGATGATAGTAAACAAATGTTGGTAATATTTCTGTTAATACGATGATTTTTATTAGTGGTAAACCAGTTCTGGCATTTGAGAGTTCTTCTTTGACTGCAGTCTCATCCGCACCAGGGTTTGTATGTTTTCAGTGCTTGGCTTTGCTCTCCCTCCCTGCCTTGGTTAATGCTCTCCGCTGGCCTCTTTTCCTCACAGATCCTGTTCTCGAACATCGAAGACATCCTGGAAGTTCATAAGGATTTCTTGGCCGCTTTAGAGTACTGTTTACACCCAGAGCCGCAGTCTCAGCATGAACTTGGGAATGTTTTCTTGAAATTCGTGAGTGCCATGCCACTGCCCCTGGTGGACTCTAGCTTTTGAGAATTGGGCTTCTCCCTGGGTCCCTGCCCCACCCGCTTTTACCAGCTTTCTCTGTAGGCCTGTCTGGGAGATGGGGTAGTAAGGTGGGTAGGTGGGCCCAGTCTTCTTCTCTGGAACTATGGAAAGTGGTTCAGGCCCAGCAGACTGTGGGCATTTTTGGTGACTCTCCTTTCCCTCAGTTTCACATGGAGGGTGGAGAATGCCTGTGTCCTGGGGTCCTGTGACCTCCTGGCCTGGTGGGGACCTTCTGCCACAGTGACCATCAGAGATAGCTAGTGGCCAGGAAGGTGGACTTGGCATCAGACAGACCTGGGTTTGAGTCCAGGCTCAGGCAGCCACTGGCCAGTGAGGGTGTCTAATCCTTGGGTTCCCAGTTGGGCTGTTGGTCAGAGAGGCTGACGCTTGTTGCAATGGCCTCTCTCTTTTTGCAGGATTATGAATGCATTTGGAATTGTAGGTGGTAGGCTAGAGAAGGAAGGCAACTGCTTTTCCATACCCTCTTCTTCTGTACTACCTGGGACCCCCTCACAGGTAGAAGAACCCATGTAGCCTCATGGGCAGGAGATGTGAGCCAAATTCCTTTGCCTCTCTGAGCCTCTGTTTCTTCCTGTGATTGAGAAGTAGGGACAATTCTGCCTACCTCCTTAGGAAGACTCAGAGGTAAAGAAATAGAATAGAGAGCATAGAGCAGCACTTCTCAGCTGGGGCAATTCTGGCCCCCAGGGGACGCTGGACAATGTCCAGACACATTTTTGGTTGTACCAGTTCTGGGGTGCTACTGGTTTCTAGTAGGTAGAGGCCAGGGATGCCACCAAACATCCTGTAATGCACAGGACAGCCCCCACAACAGAAATCATCTGACCTCAAATGTCAGTGGTGCCAAGGTAGAGAAACTTTGTATCAGCACTTGCTCGTATGAGCACTCAGTCGCTCTTAACTCTCATCATCATCATCATCATGATCGTCATCGTCGTCTTCAGCATCACTAACTCACTTCTCCAAAGGATCACCTCTGAGTGGCCAGAGGCTAAGATGATGGAGCTGTGCCCTCAGAGGGCAGTGGGGGGCAAGTCTTGTGTACAGTCAGGCGTGCAGAGTACCCCAGGATGAAGTCCTTCAGCCAGGGGCCACCCACCCTCTGTGTGAAAGTGACGGCAAGGAAAGCTCCTGGCCAGGCTGCTCAGCGACTCATGAACTGTAGTCCTCTCAGCAAGTGGATTGATCTTATCTGTGCCTCAGTATCCTTACCCATAAATGGGGCATAAATCCATGATATTGTGGGGATTAGGTGAGATAATACAAGGAGCCTGCTCACTGCAGCTCCTGGCTCACAGCAAGTGCTCAGTAAATGTTGACATTATCTTCCTGTTCATGTAGCAGACGGTCCTCCATGTTTGAAATTAGACAAATAAAAGTGCATTAGGGCGCAGGTGGGCTGGGTGCTAGTGGGGTCACTGAGCAGAGGAGGGACACTGTCCACTTTGGGTTGCAGGGGCCCTTTGGGTGCTATGAGGGGGAGTAAGTGTGGAGGGGGATCCGGAAGCAGGGAGACATCTAAGAGGTTACCCCGCCAAGTGAGATGAAGGTGCCTCGGACCAGCATGGTAGCAGTGGAGGTGGTGAGAAGGGGCACGTGGCCACAGTGGTTCAGTAAAGGTGTTTGAATAGGGAAATGAAAAGAATGGGCAAGACAGTCTTCTCTTCAGGTTCATAGGATTCAGGGAGTGCTTGTTTCTCTGGAGCCAACAGCCAACATTCAAATCCCTGTTCTACTGCTTGCCAGCCCAGCGACCTGGGGCAAGTCCTTTCACCTCTCAGGGCCTCAGTCTCCAACTCTGTAAAATGGAGATAACGACAATAGCTGCCGCAGGGGGCTGTCAGGAGGATGAATGGCCGGGCCCAGCAGCGAGCTAATGCCGCATGAGTGTCAGCTGTGGGTGTTACTCTGGCCTGCTTCCTGGAGCGGGTGGCTGTGGGGCTGTCTGTGAAGTCATGATCTGAGCTTCAGTGGGATTTTCTGTACTTAGCGAAAGTGGGAGAAAGGGTCCTCAAGGTGCATTGTCCTGTTTGCCAAAAGTCCTGCCCCCTGCCCCCTGCCCCCTCAGTCCTTTGACTTCTCTGCTTGAGTCCCAGAGGCTGTAGGGAAGTGGGCTTAATTTGCTTGTCAGCAAGGGGCCCTGGACCCTGAGGACACAGCAGGGCTATTCTCATCTCTCTCTTTCTGCAGGATTGCTGACTTGCTTAGAGATGCAGCAGAGGACTGGGGGTCTGGGGTGGGGTTTAGTGTGCGTGAAGCCACCTCTTTCTGTACCCTCTCTTCTGCTACCTGGGACCCTCCTCATGTAGCCTCATCAAACTAGGCACCTGGTGAAGGCTGCATTTAGCATCAGAGTCATGCCCTGTGGAGGGTGGACGTTGAGGCATTTGTGGGAAGTTGTTCTGGGCTGGGGCCTTCCTGGCATCCTTCCTGGGCCTGGGAGATCAAGCCTTCTAGAGCCCAGCTGCCCGACTTTGCATCTTAGCTCTGCTGCTTCCTTGCTCTGTGATCCTGGAAGAATGACTTACCTCTCTGTGCCTCAGTTTTCTCATCTGTAAAGTAGATATCACAAGACTCACCTTCTAGGGTGGTTGAGAGAATGAATGAGATTAGTAGTACCTGGCACGTAATAAGTGCTCAGGAATTGTTTCTCGCTTGAGTTATGTGCACATCTGTTCATGTGATCCAGTGCTTTCTGGCACCTCCCAGGCTTCTCTGGAGTGTGACTCTGTGCAGGGTCCCCAGGCCTGTGCCCCATTCCAGGCGATGTGTCATCAGCCCCCTGCACCTCAGTGGAGCTCCTGTCCTTCCAGCCTCACAAAGCTGCTGTGACACCCGGACACAAGGATGGATGTTGGAGGCTTTGACAGAGATGAAGTATTTTGGAGATTGGTTCTCCCCTGAGCTGCCAGAGATACCTGCTGGAAACATGAATCAGATCTCTTCAGCCCCACTCCCGGGACCCTCTAGAGGTTCCTGCCTCACTGGAATAAAATCCCCACACCCCGCCAGGCCCTGCCCATTCCTTGGAACTCACTCCCCCAGCTACGGCCACAGTGGTCTCCTCGCTGTTGTAGAATAGGCAGAGCATATTTCTGCCCCAGGCCACTTCCTCTGCTGGAGCAGTTCCCTCAGACATCCCTGCAGCTCTCTCCCTCCTTGCCTTGAAAGCTTTTTGGGAATGCCATCTCGGCCTCCAGGCCCTCCTGTTAACATGCCGATCGCCTGCCCTTCCACGCCCTCCCCGCTCTGTCATTCTTAACAGAACGGTCCGCATCGCCCTTTGACATGTCGGACCTTGTGCTCCTTTTTGTTTATTCTCTGTCTCTCCCTAGAATATAAACAACGTGAGGACAGGGACTCTGTCGTGCTCGTTGCTCTGTCTCTGCATCATAAATAGTTCAGTCCCTTCCCCTGGCATGGTGGTGCACGCCTGTAGTTCTAGGTACTCGGGAGGCTGAGGTGGGAGGATCACTTGAGCCCAGGAGGTAGAGGCTGCAGTGAGTTGAGATCATGCCACTGTACTCCACCCTGGGTGACAGAGTGAGACATTGTCTTAAAATAAACAAAACAAAACAAAATAACAAAACATAAAAAAAAAAATCCAGCCCCAAGCTCGCTTGCCCTCTGCACATGCAAGCAACCTGAGAGGAAGGTTCAGCTCAAGGTCATGACTGTGCCAGCTGCAGAAGTGGGCTTTAGACCTTCCTAAGGGCTAAGCCAGTGTTTTTCAGTTCATCAGCTCACACGCTAAGTTTGTACTTTTTGCTATATCTGAGTATCCTTTGTATTGTTATTTGTTTAATGCTTTAAAAAGTGATTCACGTAACAAAATTTGAATAAACTTATTTAAAAAGGGAAATTTCCATCATCATTGAAAATAGAAAATGAATGCTATAAATAGAAGGTCATCTTCAAAATAAATGCAGTAGAAACCAAACGGTGTTAACGCATTCTATCTAGAAACTCTGAACTACTTGAGCCTCTGAACCTGAGGCTTGTTACATCACAGTGGCTCAGGCCTTCCTTGGGCTAACTGGAACTATTGAAAAAGCAGCCAGTGTTCTCACAGTGTGATCCAGTGGTTTTTAATTTGAAATTGTCTTTTTAATTAAAATTAAAATCATTACTCCTCTTCCTGCCTGCTCACGAAGGATAGGCTGAGTCAGTCCATCTCAGGAGTTTTAAAGGCCACCTCTCTGTAGGTTGGGTTTCTGGAAGCTGGCCATTTGCATGCAGGTGGCCTTGAGGAAGCAGCTAAAGGAGAGTCTGCAGAGGCTCCACCCCGGCTCCTAATGGTCCCATCTGGAAAGAGCTCTGGAGCTAGGATAGCTCTTAAGAGTGTGCACAATTGCAGCAAGTGGGTGAAGCCTTTGCACCCTCATTGCCCAGTTACTGGGGGTGAGCTGTCCCCATGAGCGGGTGTATGAACTCAGACAGGCAGCTCTCCTAGGCTGAAGGCAGTTCTAGGGGAGGGCCTCAGCTGAGGGCCATCGTCAGCCAGCACTCCCAGTGCCTGGGGTAAGGGGCGCCTCTGCCCTCTGTGACAGGCATTTGAGGAGTGTGCCATGGCACCCACTGCAGCCCCAAAGGAAAGGGTGCCGGGTCCACTCTCCCTCCCAGGCCTGTTTACTCCATTTACTCCCCACCTGGAAACATTTCCCCATGGCCATGGCAGCATCTGGGCTGGTGCGATGCTAATGGGGAACAGAGCGCTGCAGACAGCTTCTCCAGGAGAGGAAGGGGGCCTGGTCCACAGTCCAGCCCGCTAGTGCCACCTGACTGAACAGATGGGGGAAGAGTGCCTCACCCCATTTCCCCAAAACCCAACCACTAACTACTGAGTTTATCATAATCTAGCACTGAGTGAACATCTTCTTTGTGCTGGGTCCTGTTCTCTGTGTCTTACAGATATGCATTCATTAAAACTCCACAACAGTCTTTAAAGGTGGTTACTATCATTGTACCCATTTTACAGATGAGGAAACCAAGGCACAGAGATTAAGTTACAGTGCAAGCTTACAGAGCTAGGAAGCATCAGAGCTGGGATTTGAGCTGACATATTCAGGCTGTAGAGCCTGTTCTTTTCACTGTCTTATGTGATAAGGTCTCCTGAAATACACATGAAGCATCTCCTGTGTGCCAGGCACTGCACTAGGCGCTGGGGATGCTGCAGTAAATAAGCCAGACTTGCTCCCTGCTGCCATGTGGCTCATAGGTGGGAGAAATGGAGGATGATTTAACAGATGAGGTCATTTCAGATGCCACTGTGGGTTGTGAAGAACGTAAAATGCAGATGTGGTAAAGAGTGACTCTGCCTGAGGTTGCTTTCAATCAGGAGGTCAGGGTCAGGGCTGCTAGATTTAGCAAATGAAAACAAAAGAAACCCAGGGAAATTTGAATTTCAGGTAAATGTCAAATAACTTTTTAGTGGAAGCATGTCTTATGCAATATTTGAGACATATTTATACTAAAAAATTATTTATGCATCTGCAGTGAGTTTTCACCTGGGCGTCCTGGGTTTTATTTCATATCTGGCAACCCGAGGGTGGGACAGCCTCTCCGAGGGGGTGAAATGGCCTGATGTTGGGGAGGGCTATCTGGACCGAGGGGAGAAAGGGCAGAGGCCCTGAGCTGGGAGCAAGCTTAGCTTGTTCGAGGGAAAAAGGGAGACCAGGTGGCTAGAGCAGAGTGAGAGATGGAGAGTTTGAGCGTGTCATAGCAGGTACAGGGCAGAGCCTGTAGGGCTTTGTGTGCCGAGGTGAGGACCATGGATCTTATTCTGAGTCAGTGGAAGTCATTGCAGGTTTTCAGCACAGAAGTGGTGTGGTCTGAGTTATGTTTTAACTTCCCTCTCCTCGAAGCTGTGTGGATGTGTAAATCAGTTGGGGAGACTTTTGAAAAATTGAGACGTGACTCTCTTGCTTGTCTCCCCATGGGAGGAGATGTCTGCTTGGGCCAGCTCCTTCCCTCTCATGGGTCTCAGTCTTGCTGGCTGTGAAATGAGTGCTTTGGAGCTGATGGTCTCTGTGTAGCCACTGTCATGTGGGTATTGTGGATAGAAGCTGCCACTTCTCGCAATCCTTGAGCCCTTCCTGGAGGTGAGATCCCTTCCCCTGGCTCTCTCCAGCTGTCAACTGTCCCCTTCTCTCCCTTCTCACCCTAAACCCACAGCTACATGTTCCGCACCCACCACATCTGTGTCTGCACAACTATTTGTCCGTTTTTCTCTGGCAAAGCAATCAAAGCCCCATGTGGGGCCCCTAGGAGGAAATGGAACACTTGGACTCTGAGCTGTCAGGAGGAACGTTTCCGTATTTGCAGTGTCTCAGGCCTGAGATGCAGCTGGGGTAAGGCTGGATGCAAAGACACAGGAGGGATTGAACTGGGCATGGTGCTGCAGAGGGGATGTTGTCATTTTCTAAATTTAACTTCTCCCAGCCTCAAGCCTTGGACCCCTGCCCTTCCCACAGGCTGAAGGAAAGGATGACTGTGTCAGAGAAGGGGCTCAGGGGATGAGGAATGACAAACCTGTGGTGAGCTTGTTACTTATCCCCTCTCCTGCACCCATGGCAGTCATTGCTAATCAGTCACAGCATTCTGTCTCTGGGCTCCCTGTGGGGCCCCAGAATCCTCCTTACCAGTGTTCCAGTTAGCACTACCCAGTGACTGGGGTAGGCATGTGGGAAGAAACAGATTTGTCCCTGCTTTCTGGTCCAATCCCTTCTCTCCATCTCTGTGGAGATGGACAGAGATACCCACCCTGTCACCTCACTAAGATTGGGTCCATGTATTTCATTTTCTCCCTTTCAGAGTGTTCATGCATCAAAACTGTC
This sequence comes from Callithrix jacchus, assembly GCF_049354715.1. Taxonomy (NCBI): domain Eukaryota; kingdom Metazoa; phylum Chordata; class Mammalia; order Primates; family Cebidae; genus Callithrix; species Callithrix jacchus. Next base: position 43,828,804 of record NC_133506.1, on the reverse strand, counting down.
TTCCCTATATGTGACAGAAACACCAGTTCAGATAGGCTTAAGCAAATAAAGGACTTTACAGATGCATGTCAGTGAAATTGTTCAGGAGTGTAGGTTTGCTTCAGGCGTAGCTAGATCCAGGACTCCATACAGTGATTTCAGGGCCAGGTCTTTCTCTGACCACAGGCTCTGCTTTTACCTGTGCAGTGCTAGTTTCACTCTTGGAGAATGGGAGGGGTTCGTGGGGTGCATGCCTCAGATGGTGGCAGGGGTTCAATAGCAGCTCAAAAACAGCTTCTCTTCCCGGTGATTCCAGCACGAGTCCTTGTGGGTACTCGAGGCCCAGCTTGGGTCACATGGCCACTGTTACTAGGATAGAGAACTCTGATTGGTTTGGCCTGGGTCATGTGCTCACTTCTGGTATCTGGGGTAGGGTAGGACCAGCCTGGGAAGAAGCACCTAGGAGCTGGTCTGAGGGGCCTCTAGCCTCTCTTGGCTCCTTCTGTTTTCTTGCTTTCGTTCATGAAATAGTCATGTTTTCTTGCTTTCATTCATCAAATAGTCACGATACCTGCTCTCTGCCAGTGGCTGCTATCCCCACTGACACCACAGGCAGTGACATCAACAGATGCAAACGCTGTCCCCGTGGACCTCACACTCCAGGGAGCCTCGGGGGAGAAGGACAGTGCACAAATGAGAAGTAAAACATCTTGGAGTCAGGGCCCATCATAATGTTCAAAATCTGCTTGGCACCCTCCCAATGCTTTCCCTAAACCCGAGAGTCTACCTGCTGCCTTCCTCCTGACTCCGCCTGTCTCTCTTTTTTTTTTTGCTATTAAAACCTTCTCACCTACTGCTTTTCCCTGTAACAGAGCAGTTCAATGAAAAAGTTAATGAATTTTCTGAAATAATCATGCTAGTGATAATAGCAGCAACATCAATAAACAATAATAATACAAGTTAATATTTAGTGGACACGTACTATGCACTGTTGGAAGCACTTGATATAAAGTCACCTGCTAATCCTTACGACGTCATTATGGTAATGATGCCATTGTTGTCTGTACTTTATAGATGAGAATACAAGGGCCAAGAAGGGTTACTTGTTTTGATCAAGGGCTGGTGGCCAGGAGACTTGGGCTATGAACCTAGATGGTCTGGCTGCAGAACCTCTCCTTGGCACTTACAAGGTTGATGCTGATAATGGTTGGTGAGAGGGGTCATGGGGGCTTTTCATGTCTCATCTCAGCATAGTATTCATGGTGGGGTTGGCCCAGGGAAAGGCCAGGCTCTTAGCTGCAGAGGGACATTCTTGTAGCTCCTTACAGGAGATTGGGACTACCTAATGCCATTCATGTGCCTGTATTCAGAGGTTGGCCCGCCTGCTACAGCCCTGCAAGCCTTCTCTGTAGGAGCAGGTTCCCAGACACAGGCCAGTTCCTATCACCTACAGCAAGGAAGGTGTTCTCTTTCTTCCTCTTCCTCTTCCTGCAGCCTGCATCACCACAGCCTGCTAGCCGAAACCCTGGTTCCAGATGTGTCCAGCAGCCCCCACTCACAAGGTTTTACCTATGGCTGGGTGATGCCCTGCAGCCCAGACTTCTCCTCACCCAGATCCTTTAACCTTGATGATGGTCCCTTAGGCTCATTTGAGACAAGTGGAAATAGAAAAAGGTCTGCTTGGGCAGTGAGTGGGTACTGCGGGTCCCCTCTTCTCCTTCCTTACCATATGTGTGTGTTGGCATCTCAGTGGACTACAGATATTCGATGACTAAGTTGTGGTTGTGACTAAGTGCATGTGTCCATATGCATGCTGATATTGGTGATGGTGTTTGGAGCATGTAGCTTGTGTGCTGTAATGCTTGAGATTTTTGGGTGGTTTCTTAGAGTATGCATCAAGATTGTTTGTCTTGTGGTATGTGTGTGTATGGGTGTGCACTTTGGGTGATTGTAACATGGTTTGTCTGATATTTTCCCCCATTTATCCATGTTTGTTGATTATGTTTATGTTTGTAGTTAATACTTGTAAGGGTACTTTGAAGTGTTGTATGGTACTTACTGTGTGCCAGACACCATTCTACTTATTTTACACATATTATTATTTAATCCTCCTAAGTGTTGGAGGTCAGTTATGATGTCCATTTTGCAGTCATGGAAACCAAGGCATAGGGAGGTGAAGTGCTTGCCCAAGGTCACCCTCCACTTAGGGAGTGTGGAACTGGGTTTCTGGAGTCACTCTGTGCCCTTCAGTATTCTTGTGCAGTGCCCCTTGGATGCAGCTTAGTCTGGATTTGTGGCTTGAGATTTGTACCCTGGGTATTTGCCTCCCACTCCCATCCCTACCCTGTGCCATGACCTTGAGCTGACATTGTCACTGGGGTTAAGGGAGTTTGAGTCCTGGTTCTGCCACTGCACTAGCGGTGAGACCCTGGGCAAGCCACTTTTCCTTGGTTTTGTCATGGGTATGTGAGTCTTTTACAGTAGTTACCATGTAAGGCTGTCATGGGGGGTGAGTGAGTTGACCCGCATTCTGAGAGAGCAGCGTGCAGCCTGTGCTGTGTGCTGGGTACGCACTCTGTGTTAGCCATCAGCACTGACCGTGAAGACATTTTGTAGCTCTAGGTGTCTGCTCAGATGATGCACACACAGCCCCCAGAGCGAGCTGGGGTGGGCTGGAGATGCCTGTTAATTCTAAACCCATCCTCCCTTCTCTTTGGTTTCCTATTTCCTGCAGCCTCCTATCGGAAAGCCATCTGGGGGCTTGTTTAGAAACAAGATGAGCTGCTTGCTTTGTGGACCCACCTCTTCTTGTGGACCCACCTCTTCCTTCCTTAGCTTGTTTGGGTCTCTTGCACACCCCCACCCCTAGACCAGGGTTGAGGCCTTGCAGCCCTTCCTCCTCCAGTGGCCTCACCTACAGCATCCTTATTTAGGGTTTTGCGGGTTCTGTGAACCATTTGGAACCAAGAATACTCAGTTAAGAGCTTCCTGCTAAGAAGGCTCCTGTCTCTTCCACTTCTGAAAACCCTGACTGTTGGTTCTGGATCTGGTGACCCAGAGGTGACCTTTACGTTGAATCCATCTTTCGGCTCAGGAGTGCCTGGAGGTCAGCAGAGCTAGTCCCCGGCCATAACAACTCTGACTTAGGGACTTTTCTTAACTCTACCTTACAGATGAGGAAACTGAGGCACAGGGAATTCCGGTAACCTGCCCAGGTTCACAGGAAATATAGACCCACGGTGCAAGCCCAGGCCACTCCTATGCTTTTGACCCCCAGGCCATGCTGCTTCCTAGAAGGTTATTCAAGCTCCTAGGTGTAGTCGTGGGGCAGGAGTGGAGTCTGGGAGGCTGGTAGTAAGAGGAGCCGCTTTACTCGAGATCCCTCCTGCTGTAGCCTCTTCTGGTTTGGGGTAGTCCTTTCCCCCTAGCCTGCCAGCCCAGCGGTCTGCCTCCTACCATGACCTGCCTCCCACAGGTTCTGTCCTTGTCTTGCAGAAGGACAAGTTCTACGTGTATGAGGAATATTGCAGCAACCACGAGAAGGCCCTGCGGCTGCTGGTGGAGCTGAACAAGATCCCCACCGTGCGTGCCTTCCTTTTGGTAAGTTGACCTGTCAGCCCTGGTGCTCCCTCACACTCGGTCTCGCCCTCAGGAATCTCTGGGCACAAGAGGACTTCCTGCTGCCTTGTGGTGCCAAATCCCTTCCTTGGCTTGGGTAATCTTGCTAAAGCAGGGATTGGAAAGCCTTTTCCATAAAAGGCCAGCTAGGGAATATTTTTGGTTCTGTTAGCTGAGCAGCTCCAGGATAGAGAGAACTTCCCTTTTCCCATAGTAACAGCAAAAAATCCTAGGTCTGATGCTCATTGGCTCAAAACCCTGAGCCAGTTGCTGTAGATGGAGTAATTGGTGATAGTGTTCTGATTGGTCACTTCTGGAGAAGGAGGATGGGGTCAGGTCTACCCATGCCACAGAGCCTAAGGGTAGAGTTGATCCCTGAGGCAGTTGGTTTGCATTTGTGGGAATGCAGCTAAGTTGGGAATGGATGTTGGTCAGGAAAACTGTAGACATCCATGATGGTCTTCCCTACACTTGTAGAGAGCCTCACTTAGTATCAAATGGATTCTCATTTGTGATCTCCTTTGAACCTTTTAGACCATTGTCTGTTGTGTATGTGTCAAGATAAACATTTGTCTGCTTTGCAGACATCTCAAAGAACAGTGGTTTAAACAAGGTGGACACTTATTTCTCTTTCTTTTTAACAATGTGGGTATAGACTGTCTGGGGCTGGCATAGTGGTTCCAGTGTCAGGGGCCAAGGCCCTAGAGTATGGTGCTCATTGACCTGGTCTCAGATGATCTCTGACCACATCCTAATTCCAGGTGGCAGGTGGCGGGAGGGTGGGATGGAGAGCATACCGTTCTCCTTTTTAGGGCATAACAGGAAGCTGCACACATCTCCTCCCCTCACGTCCCATTAGCCAGCACTCAGTCACATGGCCATATGTAGATGCAAGGAAGGCTGGGAAATGTGGACTTTATTCTGAGTAGCCATTTATTGCTGTGGAAGAATACATTAGGGGACACTGCATAGTCTTTGTCACAGGTGATTTTGGTGACTTCAGAATATTAAGTGACTTTCTAGGGGTCCATCCTTGAAAAGTGGTTGCGCTTCTCTTGGGTTTCAGTCCCAGTCCTTCACCTCTGAATCCCCTCTCATTCAGCCATAGACATCTCTCCGTCCCCATATGGTTTATTTTCCCAACAGCACATACCGAATTCAGCACATAAAAGTAGAACAATTAACTGACACAGCAATGCAGTGTGACCCACATTCCCAGAGTGCTAAACTACAAAATAATATTCCTCATTGCACTTCTCCTTCACACACAGTCTCCAGCAAAGCACTTCCAGAATTTCAATTCCAAATGTATGTTTCCTTCACAAGTGAGTTCATGTTGGTTGGCCCAGCTATAGGGAACATGTCAGGAAGGGCAAACTGGCGGATTGATTTACTGATTTCCATCTTTGTCCCAAGTGAATTAAGCTTTCAGGACTATTGCTTTTCATAGCTGATATCACCATCTTCACATTGCTATGTTTGCACTTATATTCATAAAATATTCTGGGCAGAATGTAAAGATGGAAGTCATGTTAGTGCCAGACCCCACACAGACAGGAATGGCCACATGTCTGCATTGATCTGTTGGCTTGCAGACAGCACCCCCCTGTGGCAGTTCCTGCTGCCCAGGTGCTGGGCTCCCTGGCCCAGGGTCCCACCCTCTGAGGGTGTTCTCTCAGGTTCAGCTAGGTCCTGGGAAGCAGGAAGATGCCAGGAAGGTGTGTGCAGGGAGTGGGAAGGGAAGGACTGACTTTCCTTTCTTTCCTTCCTTCCTCTCTCAAGTAGTCTTCCTGGTGGGTCAAACTGCCCTATTCCTAGCAGCAGCTGGGTGGGCTGGACTGGGCAGGGGAGGATGCGTGGGGCACCAGCACATGTGCCATCTGTCTCCCTCCTTGCTGGCATCTCCCAGCTTTTGGCCACCTGCAGAAGAGCTGTCGTGAGTCTGTTATGGGACATTAAGGCTTTGGGAACAGACAGAATCTGGCTCTCCATCCATGTTGTGCTGGGCACCAGCGGAATGATGGAGCAGTGACTTTATGTTTCTCTGCCTCAGTTTTCTTGTCTGTAAAATCGGGATGATTTATTCATTTACTCATCCAACAACTTCTTAGCAAGCACCTGCCATCTGGTAGGGATCATTCTAAGTCCTAAAGATCTGACAGTGAACAGGGCAAGAGAAGTCCCTGTTCTCATAGAGGCCATTCTGATTGGGGAAACTTCAATGATGATGTGATACTAAGTTCTCTGGAGGATGTACAGTCAGGATGTTTTGAGGGAGTTAGGGTGGTGGTTGTTATTTTAGATTGGTCTTTGGGAAAACTGTGTCTTGGGTGACATGTAAACAGAGGTATGGATGAAGTAGAGGAGAGCGAGAGAGGGGGTGGGCTGTGTAGCATTTCAGAGAGATAGAGGACCTGCGAGTGCAAAGGCCCTGAGGTAGGAGTGTGTCTGAAGAATTGCAGGGCCAAGGGTGACTAGAGTAAAGGCTGAGAGAGGAAAAGCAGGAGGAGATGAGGCCGGAGAGATCGAAAGAAGCCAGATAACGAAGAAGCGTGTAGTCAATGGAAAGAGTCTGAAATTTTTTGTTCTGTTTTTTTTTTGTTTTTTTGAGACAGGATCTTGCTGTGTTGCCCAGGCGGGAGTGCAATGGCATGATTGTGGCCCACTGCAGCCTTGACATCCTAGGCTCAAGCCATCCTCCCATCTTAGCTTCCTGAGAAGCTGAGACTATAGGTGTGCACTACCATGCCCAGCTAATTAAAAAAAAAATTTTGTGGAGATGGGGTCTTGCTATGTTACCCAGGCTGGTCTTGAACTCCTGGGCTAAAGGAATCCTCCTGCTTTGGCCTCCCAAAGTGCTAGGATACAGGTGTGAGTCATTCTGCTTGGTCTAAGTATCAGATTTTGAAGAAGCTTTTGAATTAAAGTATAGCATCCATACAGGAATTGCACCCCAGGGTGACGAATGCTCACAGACATCTACAGCATGGAACCACCAAGACCGAAGAACATTCCTGTCACTCCAGAAGCTTCCTTCTTTCCCCTTCCTATTCATGGCCCCCAGGCCTCCAGAATCCCTCTGCTGACTTCTCTTACCGAAGCTTAGTTTTGCCTATTCTAGCATCGTCTGTGAATGGTATCGTTCAGGATGTGTGTGCGTGGGGCTGCCTTTGCGCAGCATGATGTCCGTGGGATTGCTCTGTAGGATCCCTTCACGTTGGAGCTCAGGGCATTGCTTAAGAGAATGTTTCATTTTATTCTGAGTGGGATGGAAGCCGTGGGAGAGTTTTGAGCAGAGGCATGCCTGGATCTAATTTGCATGGTGAAAGGCCCCCCACCGCCCCCCATCAGTGTCTGGGTAGAAGTATAGGTCTAGGGAGGGGCTCGTATGCATTTCCTAGGGGACCAGGACAATTGCCACAGATGGGGTTGCTTAAAACAGCAAAATTTATTCTCTCTCAGTTTTGGAGGCTGGAAGTCCAAAATCAAGGTGACGGTGGCTGCTCCCTCCTGGGGCTCCAGGGAAGGATCCTGTCTTTTCTTTGGAAGCTTCCAGCAGCCTCCGGTTCTCCTTGGCTTGTGGCAGCATCACTCCAATCTCTGCCTCTGTCTTCATGTGGCCTTCTTTTGTGTCTTCCCCCCCATAAGGACATGAGTGATTGGACTTCATCTTAACTAATTACTGTATTTCTGTAAAAACCCAATTTCCAAATAAGGTTGCATTCTGAGGTTTTTTGGGGACCTGGCGTTTTGGGGACCACCGTTCAACTGACCACAGGGCTACTGCAGTGTCCGGGCAGGAAGCAATGGTGTCTGAGAACAGGGTTGCTGGTCGTGGTGGGAGAGGTGGTTGGATTCACATAGAGCTTGAAGGCCTGAGTTGACACAATTGGTGATCAGCCGACTTTGGATATAAATGATCATTGACTTTTGATATAAGTGAACGAGAGGCGCCAAATATGACTTTAGGGTTTTGGGCCCAAGCAATGGGAAGAATGGAGTTGCATTTTCCCAAGAGGGTGCAGGCTAGGGTAGAAGAGGGAAACAAACATTCCCTTTTGGATGCGTAAGCTTTAAATGCCTGCATTATATCCAGGTGGGGTGATGGGCGGGCAGCAGAGACTGGAATTTGGAGTTTAGGGAAGGGTGGACTGGAGAGATAAACCTGAGCGTTTTCAATATAAAGAAAGATGGTGTTTAAATCTAAGTCAGGGCCCACCTGGTAATCCCAGCACTTTGGGGGGCTGAGGCTGGCAGATCACCTGAGGTCAGGAGTCCAAGACCAGCCTGGCTAACATGACGAAACCCTGTCCCTACTAAAAATACAAAAATTAGCTGGGCATGGTGGCACACACCTGTAATTCCAGCTACTTGGGAGATGGAGGCAGGAGAGTCATTTGAACCTGGGAGGCGGAGGTTGCAGTGAGCCAAGATTGCACCACTGCACTCCAGCCTGGGTGACAAAATGAGATTCTGTCCAGGAAAAAAAAAAAAAAAATGCCGAGTCAGGGTGGGATCAGCGAGGGGGCAGCACAGACAGAAAGGCAGACTCAGGACAGTTTAGGAACATGCTGCCATTAGAAGGTTGGGAAGACTATGAGGTGGATGCTTCACCTGAATCACTTCTGTAAATTTCGAGCATTTAAGGACTTCTCAGAAGTTCTTTCCATAGTGCCTGAAATGTAATGAGAATAGTGAATGCTGGCTCTGTGTGTTTTTGTTTTTTTTAAAGAAAATAAAGCGAAACAACAATCCAGGGTGTTTGTGGGGAAGTGTTGTCCGCGGCTGCGAAAATCTTGTGAAAACTCCTTGATCCTGGACAAAATGGGCCCTTCTCCCTCTAAGCCCTGGAGGCTTCTAGAAAGCACCTTCCCCACCCCAGGCTCCCTGCGCTCTGCCCAGAGCTGACATCACCACGCCAGCTTGTGGCGAGTGCTGGCTCATAGGACAAAGACCTGAGTGTGAGCAGCGTGGGGCCTGGCATCTCCCAGCTGCCGAAGCCTCAATCCCCGATCTGTGCCTGGGGTAGACATGGGTGGGGGCCGTTCAGCTCAGCTAGAGCTGCGACCTGGGGTCCCTAGAATTCTGCTTCTCCAGGCAGAGCCTATTGTGATTCCCGAGAGGCGGTGGAGGTAGCTCTGAGACTTGGGCCAGCTCTTTGTGCCAGTTTCCCCATGTGTGGTAGGGGGAGTGTGGTCCATGCTTACTTCTTTAGGCTTTCAGCATGAACTTTATGTGTATGTGAAGCATGAGGCCCAGTGCCTAGCACGTGGTGGGCACACAGTTTGTGTTCTTATGGTCTGATTTTCACTTGAGTATAAGCAGGGAACTTGTCTTGTTGGGCCTCCCCTCAGTGCTTGGAACTGTGCACAGCACACAGGACACAATGTGTATTTGTTGAATGAATGAATACATGGTAGGATGGGAATCCCTTTTCCCAAGAGTCTGCATTCGTTTCCAGTTTTTCAGGGTGGTGTTGAGGAGGAATGGCTGGATGTGCTGGTGGTTTGTTCCTTCATTAGTTGGTGAGTTCATTCACTTATGCATGATGGGCACATAGTGAGCCTGAAGGACCCAGGACTGTGAGGGGACTGGCAGGGAAACACATGGGACTGTGGTTCCTGCCAAACAAAAATAGGTTCTTCAGTTGGAGCCCCTCTGAAGGAGAGGACAGTGCCTGGAATGTGATTGAGAGCCATATGGAATAAATGGCCACCTATGGAGGCTCCAGGAGGAAGAAGTCTTGGGAATTGAGAGCAGGCTGGGTGGCTGGGCTGGCCTTGGTGCATGAGTGGGCTTGGTTAAGGGCACACTGGCATCATGGTTTCAATCCCAGACTCTTTGTCAACCTGCCTGGCTCTATGTCCCAGCTCTGTGGCTTACTTTTCTGGGGTGGTCTTAGAGTAAAAGACAAACCTCTCAAACCCCGGGGGTCTGAGTTCTGAGATGAGAATAATAATAGTTTTCAGTTGATAGGGTGGTTGGTGGCCAGGAGCCTTAGAGGCCTGCTGGACACATGATTAGCTCTTGGTCAGTGTTAGCAGTGGATGATGGCAGTGTTATTATTATTTTTATTATTATTGGGGAAGAGAATACATTCCAGACAAGGGGCATGGAATGAGCTGAGAGAGGCAAGGGGGCTGTAGGGGAAAGTGTTGACATGGAGGACGCTGAGTTGATTCTTGTGGACAGGAGCTTGGGGGTAAGCCTGGGGAGTTAGGGTGATGGTATTTCATTCCTAAGAGAGCTGCACTTTTTAACTCTACAAGCCAAAACTCTGCTGCCTGTGACAGCACTTATGTACACTCTCCCCAGGAAAAGAACTAGGACCTCTTCAGTAACAGCTGAAGGAAGATTCCTTGTTCACTTTCCAACTCTCCCTCTACAAGGGAACCCCCCTGGAATTGGGTGCATTCCTTTTCCATGCGTGTCTTTATATTTGACTACATACATGCTCTCCATAAACAGTGCTGTGTTTTTTTTGGAGTGCAGTGTCATGATCTCGGCTCACTGCAACCTCTGCCTCCTGGGTTCGAGCGATTCTCCTGCGTCAACCTCCTGAGTAGCTGGGATTACAGGTGCATGCCACCACACCTGGCTAATTTTTGTATTTTTAGTAGAGACGGGGTTTCTACAACCAACCATGTTGGTTAGGCTGGTCTCGAACTTCTGACTCCATGATCCGCCCACCTTGGACACCCAAAGTTCTGGGATTACAGGCATGAGCCACCATGCCCATCCAACAGTGTCTAGTTTTATGGTCTGTGTCTTTAAAAGATTTCTATAAATGGTTTTAAACTCTCTGTATCCTTCTTTCTTTTGCACAAGAGTACATTTTTGGGGTTCACCCATGTTGCTACACGTGGCCCTGGTTATCTAATTTTCACTGCTGCATAGCTAGCTACCACTGTATAAATCCGCTGCAAACAGACCGAAACAAGAATAGAGATGTTTCCATTTTCAGGTGCCGTTACTCTAAGCCCACCCATGCCCCAAGACCAGCCCAGCCACCCAGCCTGCTCGCAGTTCCCAAGACTCCTGAGCTCTTCCTGGAGCCTCCATTGGTGGCCATTTGTTTCACGTGGCTCTCAATCACATTCCAGGCACTGTCCTCTCCTTCAGAGGGGCTCCAACTGAAGAACCCATTTTTGTTTGGCAGGAACCATGAGTTCCACATGTTTCCCTGCCATGCCTCTCACAGTCCTGGGTCCCTTGGGCTCACTACATGCCCATCATGCATAAGTAAATGATCTCACCAACTAACTGCCTTGTTGTAAACAAGGCAGTTTTGAGTCTCCTGGTGTGTATATGTGAAAGCTGCTCTAGACCAGGAATTGGCCAATTTTTCTGTAAAAGGCCAGAGGGTGAATATTTTAGGTGGTGCCGCTATATGGCCTTTTTTTTTTTTTTTAACAACTCAGCTCTGCCGTTGTAGCTTGTAGGGGGCCACAGACAGTGTAATGGATGTGGCTGTGTTTCTAATAAAACTTTACCAAAACGGGAAGTAGGCGAGATCTGGCCCGCTGGGCTTTGTGCTGGTTGTGGATGATGTACATTTTCACTTCTCTTAGGGGTTGCTAAATCATTGCCCAGGTGATGATTGTAGCTGTGCTCTGAGAATGCTTCCCATGATTGAGGGTGGCCATGTCCCTGTGCTGTCCTTGGTGGGTTTAATGAAGGTCTCCTGTCCCTTTGCAGAGCTGTATGCTTCTGGGAGGCCGGAAGACCACGGACATCCCTTTGGAGGGTTACCTGTTGTCTCCGATCCAGAGGATCTGCAAGTACCCGCTCCTCCTTAAGGTGAGACTTTCCCATATTTGAAGTGATAGAAAACCAACCCATTGGCTTCAGAAGAAAATAAAATTTGTTAGTTCAAGTATCTGAGAAATCTGACAGCAGCGTTAGCTTTAGGCTGGGCTGGATTTAAACCAGGACCTTGCCTCTTTCTCTGTTGTTCACTCTGCTTTCCACTGTTCAGGCTTATTTTCAGTGTGGCAGCAGGTGGCTATGGTTCTCCTTGCCTCACAACCTCTCAAGTTTAAGGTCAGTGGGAAAGAGTGAACCTCTCTACTAAGAGCTGAGGAAAGTCCTGAGATTCATCCTGGCTTTGGCCATCTGCGGCCAGGGGAAGGTCATATGCCAAATGGTTTGAGGCTGAGTCCTGTGCTCTGACCCAGACCAATTACATAAAACCTTTGCATGTACCAGTCCTCCAATCAGCATAGACCCACACTTTACCTCTCAACCAATCACCTGTGCTTTACCCCTGCACCAGTCACTATTACTGTGCTCTGATTAGCTGAGACATGGTCCCACACTTCATCCAATGACAGTGAGTAGGGCAGTGTTGTGTTGTGATTGGCTAATACCTGTGTCAGGTGCTCCAGTCCTGAACCAATCATTCTGAGTAAGGGAATTCTAATTGGCTCAGACTTGGGTCATGTGCTCCAACCTTGAACCAATCACTGGGTCTACAGGCCATGAGTGAGGACAGATGAACCCCACCTGACCAAAGTCTGAGCTGTTTGTGGAAGGCAGGGTAGGGCAGGCATAGGCACTAGCTGGGCAAATGCAGCCATTCATACACCTGCTGTTTCCTTCCCTGCTGCCAGCCCTGGCTTTTTCTTAGATGGGCAAAGCAGGGAAGATTTTCTGCTTGTGTGGAGATGGAGAATGCTTGATTCTAGGCTTCAGGCTAGCTGCTGGACAGATCCCGAGCCTTGGGATTGGCTCTCCCACCTTCCACTGCTCTCAGCCCAGGGTGTCAACCCTTGGAAATGGTTGAACAAAATGGCCGTTGGCCTGAGCCTGTCCTGGCTCTGTCCTGAAGGCAGCTGTGTCCCGGGTTCCCTGCGGGGGGGTTAATTTGGCTGGTGGGGCCTCATTTGCGCACTTGCTTACAGGGACCTGTATATTTTTGCTTCATGAACTGGATGGGAAGGGAGAGGGTAAGGGCACCAGGACATTCTTCATCTTGGTTTTCTGCTGGAGAAGGTGGGTGATGCTGGAGCCTCTGAGCTGGGCCAGACCCTGGGGCCATCAGCTCTGCCCACGAGCACAGGCCTTTGCTGTGCGAAGCTATGGGGGTAGGACCCAGCTTTCCTGTGCCTCCTCTGCCCTGCTCCTGCTGTTGATCTCTCTCAGCAATCTCGAAGGGAACTTCAGCGCTTGTTCTTACCATGGCTTTGATCCCTAAACAGGTCTTGGAAATGCTGAAGCTCAGGTCTTCACCTGGATGTGGAAGAAGCTTTGGGTGAAACTTGTAAACTGATAGCCTGTGGACCAAATCGGGCCTGCAGATGTGCTTTGTTTCATCTGTGTGGTGTGTTTTTCAAACTTGAGTTAGTTGCCAGCATTCAGAGGAGGTGTACTGTAATGGTTAGACTGGGATTGGCAAAACTGTGGCCTCTGGGCCAAATACAGCCCATGGCCTGTTTTTGTACAGCCTGTGAGCTATGAATGGTGTTTACTCTTTTTAAAAAAGCGTTGTTCAAACAAACAAACAAAACCCCAGAAGAATATATAGCAGAGTGGATGTGGCCAGCAGGGCCTAAAATATTTACCATCTGGCCCTTTATAGCAAAAATGTGCCAACCCCTGGGTGAGAGCCAGACGTTGCAGCCATAAGCAGTCTGGGTTTGAATTTCTCTGTCATTTGTGGGCTGTGTGACCTTGGGCAAGTCACTGTACTTCCCTGTGCCTCAATTTCTCATTGAAACATAGGCTTCCTGTTAATGGTATTTATGGGGTTGTTACGACAAGTAAGCATGGACTTAGTCCTAACAGCGACTCAACAAGGTAGGCATTGTGATTAGTCCCATTTTGGAAATGGGGCAACTGAGGCACAGAGAAAGGAACACACAGTAGATAAGCAGTAGAACCACCGTTAGAACCCGGGCACTCTGGTTCCAGAGGACCACCCCTAACCACGTGGCTGTGCTGCCTGTTGAGAAGCATTTTGGGGAGTTAAACTGCCAGTGCTTGGGCGTCAGCGATCCTGCCCTTCTCAGTTCCGTAAGTGGGGTCTAAGAGGTCGGCGGCCCTGTGTTTTGTGGCTGGTCTGCTTCTCCTCTGGGTTTCAAAACCTTGAACATCTGACCCATGAGAAGAACCAGCAGCCATAGCCCAGAGCTGAACTTAACTAGAGGTTTAATTTCTAGATCTTTCATAAGTCTGGGTTCCAGCAGGCACTTGGAGCTGCACCTTCTGTGACGTATTTTAACAGACAGTGGGGCTGGACCTCTGTGTATGGTGGATTCTAAACTTGATGTGAGGCCCAGGCATTTCTGAGGCCTGTTCCCATCTCCACAGGGGCCAGTTTGGTCTGGTGGGATTCCTGGGCTCTGGATTCCCAGGAGAACAGAACCGCCCAGCGACCCATGGAGGAAATGGGCTGCAGAAAATGGCAATGGGGTGGCCATGGTTCACTCCCCTGACCAGACGGCTGTTGATACTGCCCACTTGCGCTCTAGCCGTGTTTATTGGGTAGGAGATTGGGGAGGCTTTTCGGGACAGAGCAAGCCGGGCCTTAGACTCCCGTGGGGCCATGCCTTGCTCCCTTCCTGACAGAACTGCTCAGTATGCCAGGCACCCAGAGCAGGAACATTTGCATCAGCAAACACCCAGGCCTGAGGGGAACTCTGCCCCCACCCCCACCTCTGGAGTTCCTCCTTTCTGTCACATTTTCCAGTGGATTTTCAAAGATGATCCCATGAACTTGAAGCAGCTGAGCTCAAACCCCCAGCCCACCCACTCAGGCCCCTCCAGATTCAGACGCCCTTGCAAGGGTCCCCTCGGCCCTCTGAGCTCCCTTGTTTGAGCTGAACTCCTACTCGGCGTGGGCACACAAGGTCAAGGAGCCTGGGTAGGAAGAGGGAAGAGGCGAGAATGAAAGTCTTTTTGGGAACAGCCCCCAAAAGCTGAACTTGAACATTGCCTAAGAATAGCTGGAACAGTCTATCTCGACTCTTTGGCCCAGGCCCGGGATAGACATTTGGCATTTCAGGCTTTGTTGAGTTTTCCATTCATGTTGCCAGGGAAATGATTCAGGTTTAGGGGGATGCCCCTAGTGCACAGCTGGTAGGTGCCTGGTGGGGGACCTGACTGTCAGGGATCCTCTTAGTTTTTTCCTGGTGATGCACACATCTGTGTCACTGCTTGCTCTCCACAGCCGTGAACAGGACAGACCCAGGCTCTCCCGCTTGGAGCTTCCAGTCTTGGGCTGGGCCCCGTGGGGGCTTGGTGTGTGCAGTAGGGGCAGGGACCATCCTGAGGCTGACTGCAGGGGACACATCCTGTCTTGGGGCAGCTGCCACCTTTGCCCCCAGCTCTCTGGCCACTTGATCTTGATCTCCTCTGCTGCTTCCTCATCTCTGGGACCTCTGAGGAGAGATGGGCCCTGGGCTTAGTCCTTTGGTCTTTTCTGCATCTAGACTTGTTCCTGTGGTGGCCTCATCCACTCTGTGGCCCTTTGTAAAAACAAAGTATACTCTGGCCGGGTGTGGTGGCTCACACCTTTAATCCCAGCACTTTGTTGGGAGGCCGAGGCAGGTGGATCATGAGGTCAGGAGTTCGAGACCAGCCTGACCAACATGATGAAACCCCATCTCTACTAATGCAAAAATTAGCCAGGTGTGGTGGTGGGCACCTATAATCCCAGCTGCTCGGGAGGCTCAGGCAGGAGAAGCACTTGAACTCAGGAGATGGAGGTTGCAGTGAGCTGAGACCACACCATTGCATTCCAGCCCGGGCAACAGAGCGAGACTCCATCTCAAAAAAAAAAAAAAAAAAAAAAAGAAAAAAGTATACTCAAGGGTTGTGCAACCATTACCACAATAATTTTAGAACATTTTCATCACCCACCAAAGAAACCCCAGACCTATAAACACTCGCTTTCCATCTGCTCCAGCTCCCACCCCCAAAGACCACTGGTCTACCTTCTGCCTCCATCAGTTCGCCTATTCTGGAGATTTCCTACAAGTGGAGTCACACAGTGCTTGTCTTTCGTGCCCGGCTTGCTTCACTTAGGCTCATATCCTCCAGGCTCGTCCACGCTGGAGCGTGTGTCGGTGCCTCCTTCCTTTTTGTGGCTGAATCATCTTCCGTTGTGGGTTGCACCACGTTGTGTTTATCCACTCATTAGCTGATGGACATTTGGGCCGTTTCCACTGTCTGGCTATTGTGAGTCATGTTGCTCTGAAGGTCCATGTACAGGATTTGTGTGGACATTCCCATGGCCTTAAACTCTGTCTCCATGTGGATGACTTCAGCCGGGACCTCTCCCCTAGACCCTGGACTTGTCTTCTGGCCCGTTCAGTTTCTGCATTTGAGGGTTCACCAGGCATCTCTTACGGAGCATGTTCAAAACCAGATGCCGGGTTCACGCCTTTTGCCAGACTTCCCACCAGCCCCTCCATCCCCACCTCAGTAGATGGCCCTCCGTCCTTCTGGTTGCTCAGGCCAAACCTTGGGGTTATGTTTGGTGCCCCTACTTCCCTACCCCCCATGTCTTGCCATGAGGAGGTCCTGTTGGCTCTGCTCTCAGACCCTGTCCAGAGTCCAGCTGCTTCCTAACACCTCCACTCCCCACGTGCTAGGCCACTGCCACGGCCCCAGTGGGCCTCTCTGCCTCTGCCCTTGTCCTCTGCAGGCTGCTCTCAGCTCGGCAGCTAAACTGAAGTCAGTTCATGTCACTTCTTCCTGGACAACCCTCCTGGACCTCTCTGCTCACTCCGAATAATATCTAAGTTCTTTGCCATTGACACCTGCAAGGTCCTACCCGATCTCACCTATGTTCCCCTCCGACCTTGTCTTCTTCTCTGCTGGGCCACACTTGCTTCCTGAAGTTCTGCGAACAGAACAAGCAGCTTTCTGCCTCAGGGCCTTTGCACCTGCTCTTTCATCTGCTGGGACATTTCACCCCACTTCTGAGGCTCACTTCTCATCTTTGTCTGGCCTCTGCTGCTCGAGTGCCCTGTCTGAGGCGTTTTTTGGCCACCTCTGTGATAGAGGAGCTGCCTCTGCCATTCTCTGTCCCCTTTACCTTGCTTTTATATTTCTTCATAGCACTGCTCGCTGGCTCCCATTCCGTCCTGGGATGCTTGGTGTCCTGATTGATTTTGGGATGTCAGTTCCCCAAGGGCAGGGATTTGGGCCTGTTTTCCCAGTTTCTGGAACGGTGCCTGCACAGAGTAGATGCCCCAGTTATTGAATCAGTGTGGAAAGGCCATCTCCATCTTGCCAACTGTTTGTGAATCCAGACATTGGGACTTTAATGTGAAAGTTACTAATGTCCAAGTATTAGCTTGATTGAGAACTTGTTAAATATTGTGGGTCTAAGCAGGGCACGTCCTGGGACCTGTTTGGAACAGCTGCTCTAGTGGGATTGTATCCAGGGATGTTTTTTGCAGAATGGCTGCTTGGGGTACAGCCTTGGATCTGTGCATGGCCTCTGGTGTCTCCTGCACCTCCCACGTCTGTCTGTGGGTGATGCAGCTGTCATCCAAGCACAGCACAAGGACCTTGTCATTTGGCTGTTACCTCTGTCTACTTGACTGGGAAGAATGTGGCTGATACTGAGGTCAGCACTTCTGGGACGGACTGAGTGAGGTCCATTGCCAGGGAGGTGTTGACCTTAACTCTTGGTGAAGGGGGACAGCTGGGAGTGATGTGTTTCCTGGAGCGTGGATGTATACTACTCATAGCTTTCCAAAGGATTTTAGGTGGCATATGAGCAGACTTTATGATGGGTGGAGGGGGGAGGGGAGAAGCCAACATTAAAAACAGTGACTCACGTAGTATAGAATATTACTGTCTTAGGAAACACCTTTCCATCTTCCTAGTGTCCTCCGAGAGAGCTACAGTTGGTGCTGCAGAGTTTAGGGTTCTTGAAGCCATTCATTCATTCACCACATGTTTATTGAGTGACTATTATGTGTCAGGCACTACTTGAGGTGCTAGAGGTACAAAGTGAACAAAAATACCTTGAATCCCTGCCCTCTTGGAACTGACATTCTTCTTGGGGGAGATGAATGAGTAAGAAATATGTAATATGAAATATGAAAGAATAAGAAATCAGCAGGAGGCTGAGGTTGCGGTGAGCTGAGAACTGCCTGAACCCAGGAGGCAGAGGTTGCGGTGAGCTGAGATCGCGCCATTGCACTCCAGCCTGGGTAACAAGAGCGAAACTCTGTCTCAAAAAAAAAAAAAGAAATGTGTATGCTTGTTTAGATGGAATATTTGGGTGCTGTGGAAAAAATATATATCAGGCTCAGAGGATCAGTAAGGACCAGGAGTCACTCGGGGTTGCAGTTTTAGATAATGTGGTCAGCGACGGCTGGACTGAGAAGGAAACATTTTAGCAAAGATCTGAAAGAGGTGAAGGAGGGAGTCGAGCGGGTACCTTGGGGAAAATTGTTTCAGAGAGAACAGCCAGTGCGAAGGCCCTGGGCACGACTCTTCCTGAAGTGTCTGGGGAACAGTGAGAAGGCCAGAGTGGCTGGAGAGGAGAGGAGAGGGTGAGAGCAAGGGAGTAAGGTCAGAGAGGTAATGGAGCCAGATCAGGTACGGCCTTGTGGACCATTGTGGGGTCTTAATTTTCCATCTGAGTGAGGTGGAAACCACAGGAAGGTTTTGAACCTGGGAGGAACAGGATCTGCCTTAGTTCTAATGGAATCCCTCTGCTGTGTGTGGAGGATGGACAGTGGGGTGGTTACAGTGGAGTCAGGGAGTGCTTGACTTCAGTGGTTCGGGCAGGAGATATCTGGACCTGGTGGTGGCAGCGGAGGTGGGTGCATTTTGTGAGAGTTGCCTTTTCACATCCTTTGCCCATCTTCTATTGGACGGTTGTTATTTTGATTTCCCAGAGTCCTTCTGTTTATTCTGGATACTTTGGGTTCTCTCTTTGGAGTTTTCATCTGACTGATGCTATGCAGTGGGCTCCCCATCTGCTGGGGATTGGGCATTGTCACTGTCTTGCCGGGAAAGCACAGGAAGTCAGAGATCTCTTTGCTATAGCCCCCTCTGCCCTGACTCCATCCTCCCTCAACCACAGCGCCCACCCCTTCATCCTGTCTCTCGGGCCGAGCACCGACACCTTGCCCACAGCTGCCCCAGAGCCTCAACCTGTACCAGCCTCTGCTCAGACTCTTTCCTGTGTGGTGAGCACTAACCTCGGGACACCCCTTGTTGGTGGGGGGTCCTGCTGTCACCTCTTCCTTTCAAAGCCATGCTCAGATGCCCCATCTTCAAAGGAGCCTTCCCAGGTCACCCTTTGTGGGGTCCAGCCTGCATTCTACTTTCCCCTACACTGTGTGTGGTTAAGAGTGAATTCAGAAATCCAACTCCACCTCTTCTTAGCTGTGTGACCAAGGGCAAGCTGCTGAACCTCTCTGTCTCCATTTTCCCATCTGTAAAATGGGCGTGGTAGTTACCTCCCAGGCTTGCTGTGAAGATCAGATGAGACAGTGCATGAGGAGACTCGGGAAATCATTTTGCTTGTTACTGAGTAAATGGTCATGCTTGTGAAATGTCGGTGACTTGAATACTGTACTGATTTTTATGTTTATCAATCCTACCTCCTGCCCTTATTAGCATAGCCTCTTTGAAATCTGACTTCAACTCTGTGTGCCTCAGTTTTCTCCTCTGAAATAGTTCCCTGGTTATTGGTTATTATCAAGATTAAATGAAAAATACCTGTAAAATGCTTAGAAGTGCTTAATATTAGCTATTTTTATTGTTTCAACATCTATGTTTTCCAATATTAACATAACTACATTGTTTGTTTTGACTAGTGTTTTCCTGAAATACCCTGTTTCTCCTTTTGTGGTTGACCTATCTGATGCCTTAGACTTTAGGGGCTTCTTCTGTTAACTCCATGGAGTTCAATTTAAAATCCGATTTGATAATATCTTCTGACGGGAGAGTTTAGTCCAATTATATTTATTGTTGATATATTTGAACCTGGCTCTACCATCTTTCTTTTTGATTTCTATTGATCCTATTTTTCTTGATGTTTTTGTCTCTTGTGTATTATTTTGGAGTTTTAGTTTTTTTGACTTAGTTGCTCTTTTTCCTTTATTCCTTTTATTTTTTTTAACTTTTTCTTCCACTAGGAAGTGGAATTTAAAACTATCATCACCACCACCACCATCAGTCACTACCATCTCTCGCAGTTTTTTTTTTTTTTGTTGAAACAGAGTCTTGTTCAGGCTCCAGGCTAGAGTGCAGTGGCTCAATCTCGGCTCACTGCAATCTCCGCCTCCCGGGTTCAAGCAATTCTCCTGCCTCAGCCTCCCTAGTAGCTGGGACTACAGGCGCGTACCACCACCTCCAGCTAATTTTTGTATTTTTTAGTAGAGATGGGGTTTCACCAGGTTGGATAGGATGGTCTCTATCTCTTGACCTCGTGATCCGCCCACCTCGGCCCATCTCTTGCAGTTTTACCCACTTCTCTAGAGAAATGCCTGTGCAGAGCCTAGAAGTGGGGCAAGAGGTGTGGGACTGCACGGTGAGCCATGCTGGGGCCTCTTTGAAAGGTTGGACATAGAGCTCCTCAGTGTCAGAACCTGGAGGGTCAGTAGAGACCTACTAACTTAGGGTCACAAACACAGACACCTGCAGGGCAGGTGCAGGAAATGAGTAGCTGGGTTGTAACTTAGGAAGGTAGATGAGAACCGTGGCAGACTAGAGAGCATGTGTCCCTTCTAAGGGTGCAGCCACCACTCAGCCAAACCAACTGTTATAATGCAAGCCCAGGGTGGCCAGAGCTTCTGCTTTGCTGACAGAGGCTGGTGATAACATTTAGCTTAGTCTGATCATATAGATGGGAGGCGTAGGCACAGAAAGGGGAGGCAACTCGTCTAAGGTCACACAGCACATCTTCATCAAAGCCAGAACAAGCCCTTCCTGATAAGAACCCTCTTCCTGCTCTATCCACCTGACCTCTCTGAGTAGAAGAAAGGCATTTTTAAAATCCATGAGGATTATTTCTTTTCTCCTACTAATTCCTAATTGGTGGGACTACAGTTTTCCTAGACATGCAGCAGAGGCTGAAATTGTTAAACTTGGAAATATATTTACGTGAAATCTGCATGTGATTTGCATGCATGGAGGGTGTTTGTGGGATTTTGCTATGCTGGGCAGCTTTTCACTTCTGGGTTTTCTTGGACTTTCAGATGTTTTTCGCTTCTTGTTTTCTTTTCCTTTTTTTCTTTTAAGTGGTGGTGGGTGTCCTTAGCCCCTCTTCATTTGCATTCTGTTGTCACCCTATGTATGGCTGCAAGGGACTTTAGCACTGTGGGTACAGGAGCATGCCAGGCTTCCTGAGCTCAGGTGGCAGAGCCTTTGGCAGGCCTGTGTGAGTGGCGGCAAGTCACTGAGTGCAGGATCAGCCCCTTCATGGAGTTGGCCAAGGTGTCCCCAGAAAGTGGTTGTTGTCCTGCTTGACCCAGACCCCACTGGTGACACTACCCCCTCTCTCCATGGGATGCCTGTTTCTCTTAGTGGAGAGCACAGTATGGCTTTCCAATCCCCATGTCTCTTTCTAAGCCCTCACCAACCCCAGGTCACAGAGAATGGTGGGTATTGTCACATCTTCCAGTGACAGTTGCAGCTTGGTTTTCACACTGTGGGTTTATGGATTCTTCTTACGATTTCGCTTGCCAGTGACTGAAAACCTATTTTATTGTTTTTATGACCTTGTTAATTAAACTTGCTTTTAAAAAAAGAATGGAAAACAGAAAAGACGGAAGGTAGGTCTGACTTCAGGCATAGCTGCATCCAGGGCTCAGGTGATGCTGTCCTAACTCTGTCTCTCCACATCCTGCTCTGTTTCTCTCAGTGCCAGCCTTGTGCTCAGGAGGCTGCTTTCTCATGGTGGTGTCATTGGTCACCAGCACCCTCAGGCCTGTGTGTGACCAGCATAGCCACCCAGGGAGAGGAGAGCACACCTTTCCTGGTGTTCGCATAGGAAGACCCAGTCCGTGGCCTACTGGCTCAGCGTGGGTCCCACACTCTCCTTGTGTGGCTGGGAGGATGGATGGTCATGCTTTAGTCACATATCCACACCAGGAGCTGGCTGGGATGGCCTCCCCTGGACTCTATGGCCCAAGAGAGGAGCAGGCGGAAGCAGCAGGACTCTGCAGTTCGTCCTCTTCTCTCCCTGCCACCATCTCTTCTTCTGAGCCCTTTGTTCTTCCCCTAGTCCTCTCCTGGGCCTCGGGCACGGCTCAGTGAGCCAGGAGGAGCTGGCCCCAACCACATTCATTTGTTGCCCTGGAGTTTGAGGCCCTGTGCCTCAGGCTGCCTCTTATGGGCCTGCTTGGGGCAGGGTACACACTTCTGGGGACACGAAGGCGCTGTTCAGAGCAGGCACCTGTGGGCATCCTTTGAGTAAATGTGATTGCAGGGACAAGAGGGAGGTGGGGCATCTCACGGAAGCCCGGGCTCCTCCACACCAACATCCTCTCTTCTAGGAAGGCTTTGCCTGGGGCCCCACTCGTGAAACCACACGAGGTTGGGCGGCAGATGCTGGGGAAGGCCACCCAGCCTGGCTCCTGGTGGGGCTTCCGCTGCTGGTTCTCAGGGTGGCCCTCGGACACCCTTCCCTTCCCCTCTCAAGTTTTCTAAAGGATCCCCAGGGCCTGCCCTGCTCAGACATTGTGTGTTCTAAGAATCTGATTTGGGGGTGTTCATTTCCAGCTATAACTATTTCTAGATGGGCCTGTAGACATGGTTGGCATCTGCCAAACTCCACTTTCTGTCTCTGTGGCCTTGGGCATAGGCCTTTAACTGCTCTGTGCCTCAGTTTCCTCATATATAGAGTGGGGATGATAATAGTACCTACCTCACTAGAATTATTCGAGGATGCAATGACTTAATGCACTTGAGTTTCGAGCAGTGCTTGGTGCACAGAAAGTACTGAGTAGATGCTAGCTAATGTGATGAACATGACTTCTACTTTTACTGTTATTCCTGCTATACAGAAGTAGTAAGAAATAGCCACTATTGCTACAGAAATGATGGTGATGATGGTAAGTATTGTGTCCTTACTGGGTACCAAGACTTTTACATTCATCGCTCCACTGGATCCTTGCATTAGCATTAGGAGGTGACTCCTCCCCTCTTTCATAGATGTGCAAACTTGGCTTTAGAGAGGTGAGGTCACTTGTGCAAGGTCACACAGCTGAGAAGTGGTGGAGGCATGGCGGAGACCGTGCCTCCCTTCTCCTAAGACCCATTCTCTTAACCACAGGGCTTCCTAGTTTCATGATCTGAGACTGGGTTTGAGCTAGAAGAAGGCATTAGTGGGCCTGAATCTATCATCGATGCCTCTAGTGATGGGGAACTCACTACCTTACAAGGTAGCCCCCTCTCTTGTGAGAAAGCTCCAAATGGTGTAAGAATAGATTAATTCAATCAAACAGCGGTCGCCTGCATTGGTCCCATTGGACTCCTTGAGGTCCTACAGATCTGTTGGGCTTCTTCCTCATGTAGTTCACCCAAGATGCTTAGCAAGCACCTCTTGGGTTCCTTCCAGAAACACTCTTCTCTGGGCCAAGCCCTGTAAGGTCATGTATCTGTTTCACTTTGGATATTAATTCCAGGGTTTTTAGTACAATAGTATGTCTCCTTTGAACCTGACTCTCTTCTAACTTATTAGGACAGTCTGTTCAGTTCTGAATTGGGCAGGAGGCTCCTCATCTCCCTCCTTTTGCAGGTGAGACTTTTGTTAATATCGCTCATGCTCTCATTAACTTTGAAGATACCCACATTTTATGCCTGTCTGAGACTAACTGGGACATCTTTGAGATTCCAAATCTGTGCACTCTCTCTGACTTTGTGAAGCAGTAGGAACTTTTTCAAATAAGAGATGGAAAAACTAGCCCAAGCCGACTTATACAGCATATATATGTAAAAAATAAATAGGCTTACCTAACTGAAAAGCCACGGATAGATGGCTTCAGGTATGGCTGGATCATGGTGTCGCAAGGGAATTGCCAAACTGTTTTCCTAAGCTGCTGCACCATTTTCTATTTTTACCAGCAATGTAGGAGAGTTTTAACTTCTTCATATCCCCACCAACCCTTGTTATTCATTTTTTGGATTATAGCTATTTCACTGGATGTGAAGTGGTATCTCATTTTGGTTTTGTTTTGCATTTTCCCAAATGATGTTGAATATCTTTCTGTCTGCTTATCAGACTTTTGTATATCTTCTTTGGAGGAATGTCTGTTCAAGTCTTATGCCTGTTTTTAAATGCTGTTATTCATCTTTTTGTGGTTAAGTTGTAAAGGTTCTTTATATATTCTGGGTATAAGTTCCTCATCAGATGTATAATTGATGCTATTTTTCTACATTGTGCAGATTGTCTTTTCCCTTCCTTTAAAAGTTTATTTATTTTCACTTTCTTGATAGTGTCATTTGAAGTACAGAAGTTTCAAATTGTGATGAAAATCACTTTATTTTTTTTTTTAGTTGCTTGTGCATTTGGTTGTAGCTAAGGGTACTTTTCTTAACCTAAGGCCACAGGGAGTTACTCCTGTGTTTTCTCTGACAGTTTGATAGTTTCAGCTTTTACATTTAGGTCCGTGATCCATTTTGAGTCCATTTTTGTGTGTGGTACGAGGAGGGGCCAACCTCATTTTGTTGCACGTGGATATTCAGTTGCATCGTTTATTGAAGAGACGGTTCTTTTCTCCATTTAACTGCCTTGGCATCCTTGTGGAAGATGAACTGTAGGGATTTATTGCTGTACTCTCATTTTTTTTATATACATGGATTTTTACATTTGATTTTCTTTTCTCTTTTTAAAATTTTGATACATGTGCAGAATGTGCAGGTTTGTTACATAGGTGTGAATGTGTCATGGTGGTTTGCTGCACCTATCAACCCATCTCTTTTTTAAAGAGGTAATGGAGATAGGATCTTGTTGTGTCACTCAGGCTGGAGTGCAGTAGTGCGATTATAGCTCATTGTAACCTAGAACTCCTGGGCCCAAGTGATCCTCCCACCTCAGCCTCCCAAAAGCTGGAACTACAGGTGCACACCACTGTGCCTAGCTAAGTTTTAAAATTTTTTTGGGGGTCTTTCTGTGTTGCCCAGGCTGGTCTTGAACTGCTGGCCACTGGCTGCACTGTTTTCCATTGATTTCTAGGCCTGTCTATATATAGTACTGTGTTGCCTCTTTTTTTAAGATGGACTCTTACTCTGTCGCCCAGGCTGGAGAACAGGGGCACGATCTTGGCTCACTGCAAACTCTGCCTCTGGATTCAAGTGATTCTCCTGCCTCAGCCTCCCAAGTAGCTGGGATTACAGATGTATACTGCTATGCCTGGCTAATTTTTGTATTTTTAGTAGAGATGGGGTTTTGCCATGTTGGCCAGGCTGCTCTTGAACTTCTGACCTCAGGTGAACGAACCACCTTGGCCTCCCAAAGTGCTGGGATTACAGGCATGAGCCACTGTGCCTGACCTGTTTTACTTTTTAATTTTTTTTTTAGATGGAGTCTCACTCTGTCAACCAGGCTGGAGCATAGTGGCATGATCTTGGCTCACTGCAACCTCCACCTCCTAGGTTCAAGCAGTTCTCCTGCCTCAGTCTCCTGAGTGGCTGGGAGTATAGGTGTATGCCACCATGCGCGGCTAATTTTTGTATTTTTAGTAGAGATGGGGTTTCCTCATGCTGGCCAGGCTGGTCTCGAACTCCTGACCTCGTGATCCACCTGCCTCATCCTCCTAAAGTGCTGGGATTACAGGAGTTAGCCACTGTGCTTGGCCATCACTTCTTAAGGTCTTGAGAAGAAGTATGCCGGGAGAGGAAACAGCAAATCCAAAGGCGTGGAGGCAGGAATGGGCCCTCATTCTTTGGAGCTCAACAGAGTGGAGCCAGCATGCCCCTGTGAACCAAGACACCAGAGCCAACACTTCCCCTGTGGTTATGGTCCAGCCATGGGGTTGGCCAGGTCTTGCTTGGTTTCAATTCCCTACCCCTCGCACTGACCTAGGGCAAGAATAGAGATAGAGGCAGCCAGATAGAAAAGGGAAACAGCCTTTTTCACTTTTACTAACTACTGGTTGTTGGCATCCCCACAGGGAACCGTTGGAGGACGATCACTGAGATTCCAACTTCCGGGGTTTGGGAGGAGCAGATATGGCAGCAGTGCCCATCAGAGGGGTGCCATGGGCCCATCAGGTTTTAGTTTCAAGAATAAAATTGGTGAGGGCTTCCTGTTTGTCGCAGGAGGTGGGAAGAGGCCCAGGGACTCAGGCTGGAGAATCACAAAATGGTGATTTAGAAATGTGAGCTCTAGAGTTGGACCTTGTAGCTGCTTAGCTGTCCGTGACCTTGGGCAAGTGATTTTGCCTCTGTGTGAGCCTCAGCTTCCTGATCTGTTAAGTGGGGGTAGTAAAAGCACCTGTCTGCTGGGGCCATTGGGAGCAAAGTAATTTCACTGATGGACAAGCTAAACAGAGCCAGCAGAAGGAAGAACACATTTTCATGATGAGTTTATACCACAACACGGTGGGGTCTATTTTGTAATAGGATATATTTTAGCTATAGTGACAGAGCTCTGAAACAAGAGTGGCTTACACAACGTCTAAGCTTATTTCTGTCAAGGCAGTCCAGGGCAGCATGGTGGTTTCATGCTGACAGCATCAATTTCTGCCAGCCCTGGGGTGTGGTCCTCAGCACCGGGGTTTCAGGTGCTCACACTCCAGCCAAGGAAGAGGGAAAGGAGAAGGGAAACTGTACCCAGCCCTTCTGCTCATGCCCCATCCACTAGAACATAGTGTCTAGGGTGGACCGGAAGTGTGTTCTTTATTCCAGGTGCCCTCATGCTTAGCTGAGAATCAGTTCTGTTGCTTTTGACAAAGGGTCAGCAAACTTTTCTGTTAAAGGACCAGATAGTAAATATTTTAGGCCTTGGGGTCCATACAGTCTGTTATTGTACTGTAAAAGCAACCACTGACAATACGTAAATAAATGAGGATGCTGGGTTCCAATAAAACCCTTTTTGCTTTTGAGACGGAGTCTCGCTCTATTGTCCAGGCTGAGCGCAGTGGTGTGATCTTGGCTCACTGCAACCTCCGCCTCGTGGGTACAAGTGATTCTCCTGCCTCAGCCTCCTGAATAGCTGGGATAATAGGTGCCTCCCACCACACCAGGCTAATTTTTTGT
Organism: Callithrix jacchus; assembly: GCF_049354715.1. NCBI lineage: Eukaryota > Metazoa > Chordata > Mammalia > Primates > Cebidae > Callithrix > Callithrix jacchus. The sequence goes on along the minus strand of NC_133506.1, from coordinate 43,802,029 downwards.
ATTTTTAGTAGAGACAGGGTTTCACCATGTTGGCCAGGCTTGTCTTGAACTCCTGACCTTGTGATCTGCCCGCCTTGGCCTCTCAGAGTGCTGGGATTACAGGTATGAGCCACTGGCCCCAATAAAACTTCTTTTTACAAAAATAGGTGATGGGTTGGACTTGGTCCTCAGAGTGTCACTTGATCCTGTTTGGACAAAGGGGATGACGGGTGGGACCTGTGGTGGGGGGGGTCTCACTAACTGGCAGCTTCTGTCTCTGCCCACCAGGAGCTGACTGGCCACATTCACTCCCTGGCCTTGGCTGGCCTCACAAAGGTCCAGATGCCCAGAGCCACTTTAGGGAACCTGGGACTGGGGTAGCTTTGCTGAATCGAATGGAATTACTGAATATGGTCATAAGATCATGGTCTTCTATTGTAACTTTGTGGACATACCTACAAGCAGGCCGACGGCTCCAGGAGGGCTTGAGGGAGGGTCTGCCATCATCTGTGCACAACAGAGAGCCCAGCATGGGGCCATGACACTGAAGGCCTTGCTGAGTGGATACACGCGAGCATGGAGTGAGCTTCTGGCTCCACACCACCTTCTGCTCTTGCCTGGACCTTGGTAGTAGGCATAGCTGGTCTTCCTACTTTATATTCATTCCACATTCCGTCCCACATCCTTCTGTCAGCAGCCAGGGAGGTCCTTTAAAGGGTGAGAGGATGGTGTCAGGCCTCTGTTCCTACCCCCATCACCTCCCCATGCTCTCGAGAGGAAACGTAAACACTCCACTGCAGCCTAACGTGGTCCGGCCTTGGCGTGCTTGTCCGAATCCGTGCTCTGACCCTCTCTTGCCCACTTTGCTGCAGCCCCGCTGGCCTCCCTGCTGCTTCCCGCTGCCTCAGGGTTTTTCAGGTGCTCTCCTCCTTCCTGGAGTGCTATTCCCACAGATGCGGTGCGGCCCGTGCCCTCACTTCAAGCTTTGCTTGCAAGGCTGCTCTGCAGAGAGACCTTCTCAGACCACGGCACTTCCCTCACTCACTGCCCCTTTAATTCATAGAAATTATATGTTTATTTGGGAAGAAAGTATTCGTACTTAACTGTCTGAAAGGTTGTAAATAGTATGGGATTTAGAGTGTAAACTCTGGAGTCAGACTGGGTGGGCTCAGATCAGCTGTGTGACCTTGGACAAACGGCCCGGCCTCTCTGTGCTTTAGGTCTTGCATCTGTCAAACGAGGAGAATAACGGTGCCTACCTAATACGGTTGATGTGAGGATCAAATGAGCTTGACAGGAGCATGAGGGCTCGCTGAGTATTAGCTGTTGTTACTGTTGGTAGTGGTAATAGTCATGACCTTTTAGACTGGTCTTGTCTTGCCCATGAGCTCCCAGAGAACCATCTTGTTCTCTGCCCAGCCTCCATGGCTCAGGCTCACACCAGTTGTTCAGCCAGTATTTGCTGAGTGAAGAAAGAGTCAAAATGCAACCCCATTAGCAGAGCTGGCCCTGGGTGCCCTGCCTGCCTTCACGTTGCTGCCTCCTGAAGGCTTCCGGGCTTGCTTCTCCTCTGGTTGATCACCAGCGTTTTCAGCACATGGCGCTGCTGTCTGGGCCTCTCTCAAGCCCGCCGGGAAGTGCCTTTCCAGCCTCATTGCTGGGACCTCAAGAGGAAGAGCACAGCTTCATCTCCCTTCTTTTGCATCCTTTGGGCACATTGTCTGGGTGCATGGCAAGAGCTCAGTCGAGTTCCAGGGGCCTGATGTTGCAGCCCAGTTGGGCCTTGGGACTCTTAGGACCTGGTCATCAGAAGAGACGACATGTGCTTTTGGGCAGGATGGAAGTGGCGGGAAAATGGAGAGGGGATGTGTTTGGAGTTGGTTTTCTCCAGGGAGTGCACAGAACACCATCGTTTTGTGGCAATTGCTGCTCACAGTTGCGGCTAGCGTGTGTTGTCATATGGCAATGAGAATGCCAATTGCTTGCATATATTGAGCACTTGCTGTATATGCACTTGTGCTTTTCCTGCACTACCTCATTTATCCCTCACCATAACCATGAGCAGAGTCAGACAGCCTGGGTTCAAATCCCAGTTCCTCCTTGTACTTTGAGGCCTTAGGCTTTCTTGCTGTGCCTCAGTCTCCTCATCTGTTAAATGGGCTAATAACAGAACTTACCTTCAAAACATGGAGCGAAGGCTCAGTAAACATTAGTTGCTGCCATCGTCATCATCTTCATCATCACAGGTTTGCAGCTGATGAAACCAAAGCCCAAGGTCACCCAGACAGTGAGGGGCAGAGTCAGCCCTTGAACTGACATTTGTGCTCATAACTCTCATGCAAGAGTGTCACATATGTGGGGACGTTATCTGGATCATTGAGGAGCAAAGAGATATGGCATAGGGGAGAGACTGGAGCTGTTAGGTGTGTGGGTCAGATGGTTAAAGAAACTTATCTCTGCTGGCACAGTTCAGGGTGAAAGGCTGGTGGGGTGGTTGGGTGATTTGGGTAATTTGGTCTGAAAATATTCCCTGATAAATCTTAAGTCCTGGCTAATCCCTTCCTCCTCAGTTCCTCTCCTATCACACTTAGTGGCCAGAATCTTTTGATGAAGACTAGCCTGGTTTTTGCAGTGTCCCAGCCTATGCCTGAGTTGAGGGGTGAGCTGGCAGTGGGAAACGGTGGGGGCAGGGGGCTTCTTATGGATTAAGAACCGTTTTACATGCCCCATCCCATATCCTTGTGAAGGCGGGGCAATTTTTATGACTATCCTACAGATAAGAAAGCCGGGCCTGGAGAGGGGCAGTGTTGGGGCCACCTCTGTGACCGCCGATCTCTCTGTTTTTCTTTCCCTTATTTACTCCACCACAGACACACTGCCTCCTCCTGTTCTCATTACACAGCAGATGTGCGCCTGCCCAGACCCTTTGTGCCGCAGTGCCCCCCGTCTGGCAGGCTCTCCCCTTGGGTTTTTGCAGGGCTCCCTCTCTTGCTCTATGCAGGGTCTCTGCTCGGACATCACCTCCGTAGAGAGGCTCCCCTGACCTCCCTGTGTGAAACAACCCTTCCTTCCCCCACATTCTGATTTGTCTTCCTAGTGTTCGCCGCTGCTTGACATTGTATTCCATAGCTGAGTTTTCTTTTCTTTGGCTCATCTCCTTTGCTAGAATGTCATGTCCACCAAGTGAGGAGTTTTTGTGTGTTTTCTTGATAGTAATATTCTCCCCAGACCCTACAACACTGCCTGCGGTGGAGGATGTGCTCAGATGACATTTGTAGAATGAATGAATGACTGAATGAATGAGTGATGCCTTTCAGCCTCAGGTTGTATAGCTTGTATGTGGCAGAGCTGGCTTCAGCTCTGGCCTGGGTCTCCTCTGGATTGATGTCTTGCTTTCTTCTTCCCACCTCTATTCTACCCCAGGAGCTGGCCAAGAGGACTCCCGGCAAGCACCCAGACCACCCCGCAGTCCAGAGTGCCCTGCAGGCTATGAAGACCGTTTGCTCCAACATCAATGAGACCAAGCGGCAGATGGAGAAGCTGGAAGCTCTGGAGCAGCTGCAGTCCCACATCGAAGGCTGGGAGGTGTGTACAGGACAGGAGGGGGCTTCCTGGGCTGTAGGGGCCAGGAGGTGCACAGCTGCAGGCACGAACGGAGGCCTGGGCGTCGGGTTCAGTCTGCAGTGTATTTTGTTTGGCTTACGGAGTGTTTGCAAAAGATTGCTTAATTATTTTTCAATTAAATCTAAATAAAAATCAGTATTTCAGGTTTCTCTTAAAAAATTGGTGACTCTGGGCACCTATATATCCCATGGAAAGAGTCACCAGAGCCTTCAGTTCCCCTCAGTTCCCCCTGTCCCCTGTCGTCTCCCCACCCCTTCTCTTTCATGCATTGCCTGGTATATGTAGGCCTTTGAGCTGTTGATGCCAAGGTCAACGGTAGTGTTTTAGCATCCACTCCAGGACAGAATTCTGGCTTTGACACTTCTTTGCTGGGTGACTTTAGGCAGATGTCTTAACTTCTCTGAACTTCGGTATCCTCATCTGTATCTGATACATAGCAGGTACTCAGTAAATGGTAGCTCTTGATATTACTATCATGATTATTAGGGGGTAGGATTCTTGAGATCATTGGATTGTACATAATTTATTTGTTTAAGGCCCCCATGCCTTCCTTAGGTTATTAGACGTTTCCTGTAGAAGGAAATGGGAAAATACGAATAAATGATAAAACCAATATCAGAGTAAACACAGCTGGAATGGGAGATTAAGACAGAAGATGAAAGGCTCTTGGACAGAGATTATTACCCAAATCGTATGCCTTAGGCCCTTTGGATTTTCTGGCCTTTGGATGCACTTGACATATTTGGGATTTCTAGTTCTTTTCTTTGTGCTGGGGAATCCTAAATGTGAGGTTGTATTACTGTGAGGTTACAGGTTTGCTGAAGAGAGGAGAGGGGCTGTGTTCAGGGAGGTGGGTATTGTGGATCGTCCAATCCACCTGCCATGTCCGAGGGCCTTCCTGCTCAGCCGGGGCTGGAGAGTGAAGAGCTCCATTTCCCAGCTTCGGTTTGGGATATGATTTGGGTCTGGCCAAGATTAAATCCAGCTGCCTGAGATTTGGAAGGTGGGAGTGGGGTGGAGGCCACCCCCATGCTGTTTTTGCAGCAAAGCACAGCCATGGTCATATGTGGCTTTCCGTGGTGACATTCGGAGAGGGCCTGGGTGCCAGCTTCCTGGGCGTTGGATGCATGGCTTAGGCCTTCTTTTTGAAATGTTGGTGGGGTGGATCTGCAGTTGGCAGTTGAGGCAGCAACTACTGCATGCCTCAATGCCGACTGAGCAGCCTCTTCCTGGAGGCTGAGTTGGGCAGGTGATATTCTGGTTCTCCCTTCCCACCTGGGGCAGGGGCAGTGGCGCCCCTGTTGGGCCAGTTCTGCAGGGTGGTTGGTTTCCTGGGGCCCTCGGCCTGGATTTCTGGCTGCTCTGGCCCCTTCAGTGAGTAAGTAAAGCCCCTCATTCCTTTTTGCTTAAAAAGTACGTGACTCGGTGTCTGTTTCCTGCAACTGAAAGTTGCCTGATCCTCTGGTGTGTCAGTTACGATGCATCCTCTAAGACTCATCTCAGCCTTATGTCAGCCTCTGATTTGGTCTCTTGTGATCCTCTTCTTTCCCTCATGCTTCCATGAAGGCAGCAACTCCAGGCATCATGTGTTCAAAACCGGAGGAGAAGGGGCATGGCCAGGGTAGTTAGTGGGGAGCCCTCTTTCCTGGTGGAAGAAAACCTTTTCTAAAAGCCCCATGCAGGTGTCCCCTTTCATTGCATTGGCCAGAAATGGGTCACATGGCCACTTTCAACTTCACGAGCAAATAGAGATGACTCATTTAAACATCTGTCTATTTGGGCTTTGAGTTTCCTGGAAGCCAAGGTGAAAAGAGCAACACATATAGGTTACCTAATATCGTGAAAAAAGGAAGAAGCAGAGCAGTTCTTCTGGGAGATGGAGAGTTTCCTGGCACTCAGTTGGAAAAGAAATTTTCCACATGGGCCCCTGAGGAGAGGATATTGAGTAAGATCCTTGGCAGCTGGAGCAGAAGTGATTTCCGTTTCTGTTAAGGGCCTAGGGAAATGGAAACCAAGGGTCTCTAAAAACTCTGAACGTGTACAATTTGAGAACTTTGTGGCCCTCAGTGGCCAGTGTTTCTGAATGTAATAGGAAATAAAGTGACTTAAAATAAGAATTGCTGGCAGTTTATTTAGCACTGGTTACAAGCTTCCAACCCTAGGAGAGAGGTGATGTTATCCCCATTTTACAGATGAGGAAGCTGAGGCACAGGGACATGGTTTTGAAGCCCAGCCCTGTAACTTAACAGACTGCCCTGCCTTGGGTAAGTTTGTCCTGCCAGGGGGGCCTTATTTTCTCCTATTTGTTTAATTTTAGGGATAATATCTGTTATTTTTTGGTTTCATTCTGAAGATAAAGTGCAGTATGGAATATGAATGTCCTTTGGCAAATGTGAAATTGTTTTCCATGAAGTAGAAAGTTGTTTTAAATACAGTTGTTCCTCAAGGTGACTTGTGAAAGGAGTACATTCTAGCTAGAAAAGATACTGTTTAGTAGTGGAGCTGCTTCCATGCTGTCTGTTAGCAGCCGCAGTCTCTGAGGACAGCATGACTTGGGGGTATTCATGGTTAATGACAGTGAGGGCACATCTCTATTTCAGGTAGCCTTCTTGATCATTGCCCATCTTGCTGTGTGACTGCTTGCTGATCTGATCTGATGGCTGTCATCTCTCTCTTGAAATATGTCTGACAAGGGGCTTGTTTTTGGAGCAAGGGGAGTCTTGTCTTGGCCGTTTCCTTGCTGTTTGCTTGAGGTTGTATCATTCGTTAGTTTGATCTCCCATGTGTGTGTGTTTTGCTGCCTGATCCTTTGTACACCACTTTTCATTGTAAGACTGGTTTAGTTAAAACCAGGTAAGTTGCCGGGCACGGTGGCTCATGCCTATAATCCCAGCACTTTGGGAGGCCGAGGCGGGTGGATCACCTGTGGTTGGGAGTTTGAGACCAGCCTGACCAACATGCAGAAATCTTGTCTCTACTAAAAATACAAAATTAGCCAGGTGTGGTGGTGCATGCCTATAATCCCGGCTACTTGGGAGGCTGAGGCAAGAGAATTGCTTGAACCCGGGAGGCGTAGGTTGCAGTGAGCTGAGATCATGCCAGTGCACTCCAGCCTGGGCAACAAGAGTGAAACTCCATCTCGATAAAAAACAAAACAAAACAATAAAAACCAGATAAATTAATCCATGAATCCATTTCGCTGCGCACAAGGAAATGACAGTGTCATAATACCTTGGAAGTGAGTGAATGAGACAACCCCCTTTGTGGGGAGAGATTCCGTTGCCTCGGTTTCCTCATCTGTGAAGTCTGGATCATGGCAGTACCCCTCTCATGGGTCCCTTGAGGATGGGGGAGCTGATGCTTACAGAGTCCTTGGCAGTGCCTGGCTCAGAGGAAATGCCTAGTACATGTCAGGAGGAGCCCTGGCGGCAAAGTGGGATCACTTTTTTTTTTTTTTAACGGAATAATCATCTAAGAGCTTTGACTAGAACTTGTGCCCAGTGTGGGCTGCCCCTCCTCAGAGGCACATTCCAGATGCAGCCTTATGGACTTCTATGTGAAGCTCACAGTGATAAGGAGGAAATGTGTGCTCTTAATAAGAAATAGGCCTGGCATGGTGTCTCACACCTGTAATCCCAGCACTGTGGGAGGCCGAGGTGGGAGGATCACCTGAACCCAGGAGTTCGAGACCAGCCTGGCCAACACAGTAAAATCTCATCTCAACTAAATGCAAAAATTGGCCGGGTATGCTGGCAGGCATCTGTAATCCCAGTTACTTGGGAGGCTGAGGCAGGAGAATCGCTTGAACCTGGGAGGTGGAGGTTGCAGTGAGCTGAGATGGTGTCACTGCATTCCAGCCTGGTCAACAGAGCTAGACTCCATATCAAAAAAAAAAAAAAAAAAGGAAAGAAGTAGGGTATACTCCACTTTCTGGCTCTGAAGCCCTGGTTTAAGAGATGGTCAACTGTTTACTCACTCACAAGGGGAGCGAAGGAAACAGGAGTGAGGAAACAAAAGCTCTCGTGTTTTTTCTCACCCTCTCTGGGGTGCTTTGGGCTCCCAGTGGGACATGGTCTCTCCCCTTGGAGACCCCTGCTAAAGACTAATGATTGCAAAGAAAAGTCTTCAGGTTGTCTTCGAAGAGGCAGCCTGAGCTAGAGGTGAGTGGGTGGCGGGTAGAGGCTGCCTGTCTGGGTTCAAGTTCTATCTTGCTGCCTTCCTTACCACCTGTGTGAGCATCAGCAAGCACTTCCCCATGCTGTGCCTCAGTTTCCTCATCTGTAAAATGAGAATTGTCCTGAGGATCAGCTGAGTTTGTGCAAGATATTTAGAATAGTGTGCGGCATGTGGTTGCCCTATACATGTATTGGCTTTGAGTGATTTGAAGCTTTTGTCATTTCCAGTGTGGTTGAGTGTGCATGGCTGGAAGGAAGGAGGTCTCTAGCCCTGACCGGTGTACATCTCCTGGTCCTCAGCCTCTTCCCTGTATATCTAACCTCTAGCACCACCCTTGACCTGGATTCAAGGATTTCAGGGAAATCAAGAGTCCAGCTGGGCTTCTCAGCAGGGCTGGGGTGGAAGGGCATCCCCCTGTAGTATGTGTGGCATTTCAGGTGCAGTTTTCCAGGTGGCCCTTGGCCAGGGCTGGAGAGGCAGCTTCCCAGGCTGGGGGCACTTCCTTTCCATTTCCCCTGAGACGGCCTTGGCAGCAGGGTTCAGGTCTAGGGCTGTGTGACCTTGGGGCTTGGCAGCTGGGCCAGGTACCAGATGCTTCTTCAAGTTCCCCTTTGTACCCTGGAAGGGCTGGTGGGTGGGCATGAGGGAAGCAAGGCAAAAGGAAGGGGAGACATGTGGGCTCCAGGGACTGCTGAACTGGTGTCTGCCCTGTGCTGTCCATGGGCCGTGATACAGCCCCAGGGAGTCCCCTTCACCATGTTTGTGAGGATACTGGGGGTCCCAGGAGCTCTTCATCATGACAGCCTGAGTCTTGGTGCAGCAGGCTGCTCCTTTGCTGGAAACCTGAGATCTGCCTGGCATGCAAGCATCCGTGCTTACCTGGGCCCCCAGCCAAGCCGAAGGCCATGATGTCTGATAATGAGTGCAGGCTTCTGTCCCAGGCTGCACAGCTCTTGATCACAAGGAAGCTGGTTTCCCAGTCTCCAGAGGGGTCTCTGGCACTGCTGAGTGACTGGGTTTGTTGTACCCAGCTGGACCATGGGCACAGAGCAGACCAGATCTAACAGCAGCAAGAGAGAGCCCATTCCAGATGGGCCACCTGGCTTCTTAGTTGCCAGAACCAGTTCCCCTTACTGGGTCTCAGAAAGAATTTAGTCAGCAGGTCCCAGTGGGGTAGGAACTCCACGCTGGTTCTGGGTGTTGAGTGTTTAGGGAAGGAGATGGTGTGATAATTCTCCCTCTCTCCTCCCCAAGTTCATTTCCAGGCATCACTTCTTTCTTCTTTTTTTTTTTTGCCAATCAGTTTGAGCTTTATGAGGTTGCTCAGGTTAGCCTTGAACTGATGACCTCGCCTTCGCGAGCGCCATGACCTCCGGCGGGAGCCACTTTGGACCCCCACTTCTTTCTTCTGTGTAATCTGCTGGTCTGTCATGTGGACCTCCCTTAAAACACTGCTTTTGCATAATATTCCTTGGGCCTAAATGTCAGTGGCACCCTGTTGTCTACCCTGTTGTCGATGGCCTGCGTTTGTACCTTATTGTGTTAATTAAAGTCCACAGCTGACCGATGTAAGGAAGTGATGCAGCGGCCTCAGGGAGATGGCTCATTAGCATTGCAGTGCGGTTCTCATTAGCAGTGCAGAGGCCAACGGTCAGGCTAGGGTGGGCAGCCTTGCCCTGCCAGGACCCAGGTTCCTTCCAGCTCCTTGGCCCACCACCTGCTACAGTGTATCCCTCCACCCCAGCCTGTGGAAAGAGGAAAAGGGAGGAAGGGGAGGGAAGCCATTTTCTTTCAAGGATGTGCCCTGGCTGTGAGGCACATTGGTGATCACTTAATCATGTAACCATACCTGGCACAGGAGGGGCTGGGAGATGTAGTCTGTGGTTGGGCAGCCAAGTACCAGGGAAGACTCCATTCTCCAAAATGACAGATGTGGGATGCGGGTTGAAGGGCAGCAGAGGGGCTGCCTCGTTTGGCATTCTGTGCTCACGAAGGTCTCTTTTCTTTGCTTTTTGGACTTTGAGATCTCTCTGCCCTTGCCTGGGTCCTCTCGGCTTCAGGGAGACCTGTGTGGTCCTAGGCTCTGGGGACCCTTCCTAGCCAGGACCTTCCCCATCCCTGCCCTCAGCCGCTTTATCTTAGTTTTTATCTTTTGGGGTTGGCTCGCTCCTCCCTGATGCCTTTCCCAGCCATGCTGCCCGGCACCCCCGACGTTCAGTGATCTTTATGCATGTCTTTGCTACCCCTCTCCCTGCTTCTCAGCATAGGGGACCAGGTTTGGGATCGACATGTGCATCCCTAGCTTTGCTAGATGGAGTGCCCGTGGGATCCTGCCCCTGATGGTTTGCACATCCCATTTGTTGAGCACCTTGCTGGGCATACACAAGGCACATAGTTGATTTGGGCCCTGTCCTTATGGAAGGGCCGTTCAGGTGGGGGAGATATAGTAACAAGTCAAGACATAAAGAAATAGTGGGGAAGGAATAGGTAAAAAAAAAAACCCCACAATAAAAACTGAACGAGGCCAGGCATGGTGGCTCACGTCTCTAATTCTAGCACTTTGGAAGGTCAAGGCAGGTGGATCACTTGAGGTCAGGAGTTCGAGACCACCCTGACCAACATGATGAAATTCTGACTCTACTAAAAAAATACAGAATTAGCCAGGCATGGTGGTACATGCCTGTAATCTCAGCTACTTGGAAGGCTGAGGCAGGAAGAAGTGCTTGAACCCAAGAGGCAGAGGTTGCAGTGAGGTGAGATTGGGCCATTGCACTCCAGCCTGGGCAACAAGGGTGAAACTCTGTTTCAAAAAAAACAAAAAAAAAAACCAAAACAAACAAAAAAACCCCACCAAAAAACCAAAAACTGAACCCAAACATACCTAGATGCTGACTAGGACCTGCTGTTAGCTGTGTGAGCTGGGTGAGTCACTCCTCCCTGAGCCCAAGTCCCTCTCTTGTGAAAGGGACATGCAGTCACATCAGTGTGCCCTCCCTAGGATTTTCCTGGCATGCTCAGCAGATAGAAGTCACTGATCACATTGTATTGATTTTCTGTCTATTACAGATTTGCCGGTGGAGTTTCTGGCATGTGGCGGGAGGTGGTAGGAGGTTCTGTCTCTGGGAAAGGAAGGGGGTGTTCTCAGCTTGGCTCATTCACTGCGTCCTCATTGCTCTGCCAGGGCTCCAACCTCACAGACATCTGCACCCAGCTCCTCCTGCAAGGGACTTTGTTAAAGATCTCTGCGGGCAACATCCAGGAGAGGGCCTTCTTCCTCTTCGACAACCTTCTTGTCTACTGCAAGCGGAAATCCAGGTGAGCGGCCGGGAGACTGGAATGGGGTCTAACCTGCTACCTTCCCCAGGTGATGCTTTGGGCTTGTCACTTCCCTCCCTGGGTCTCCCTTTCCTGTGAGTTGACGGGTTTGTTCTGAATCAGTGCTGTCTAGTAGAAATAAAATGCAAGCCACATGTTTTGTTAAATTTTCTAGTAGCTGCATTTAAAAAAGTAAAAAGAACCAGGTAAAATGAATTCAAATGATATCTTTTATTTAACCTAATCGATCCCCAAATACTAGAATATTATATTTATAATTATATGTGTAATTTTTCTTTTTAAAAATTATTAAAGAGGTATTTCATGTTGTGGTTGTTTTTGTGAGTTGGCAGGATGACTGCAGTAGTTGTCTCTTTGCTGTTACTAAGTCCTCAAAATCTGGTGTGTATGTTACAGCACACCTCAATTTGTCCTGGCCACGTTTTGAGTGCTCAGTAGCTACCTGTGGTTCATGGCTACCATATTGGATAGTGTAGGTCTAGATGATTGTGAAAAGTGGGAGATCCTTTGTGACACCAACATCTTGTAAGATCTAAAAGTTGAGGGTTCAAGAGGAGTGAATAAAGCTCTTTCACTGTTAAGTTCTTGGAGGGTCAGGATAGTTTCTTCATCTTCTTTGTGACTTTCACTGGCGTTTCTTGCACTCTGTAGCGTCTAGGACTAAATGGATGGGTAGCTGAGTAGGTAGATGGAGGCAGGTGCATGCGTGATGGGAAGTGTGGTGACAGATTGTGTGGGCACACGGGATGAGGGACAGATGGCTGGAGGTTTGAGAGATGAATGGATGGTAGATAAAAGGAGGCAGGGAGGGAAAGAAGGAATGTTGGAATTGAAGTGTGGGTGAATGAATGAGTGTTTGCATGCTTGGAGGTTTAGGAGATGGCTAGATGGAGGAACAGATGGAAGGCTGGGGGCATGTGTACATGTTCAGGCAGTTAGAGAAATGGAAAGGAAGACTGGCAGATATGTGTTTAGATGAATGCTAGATTGGGGTCTCCAGGTACGGTGTGTTGAGTGAATGGGTAGATGGATGGATAAGGGGGGTGGTTATAGGATTGGGAAGGTGGGTGGGTGATGGAGGTTTGGAGATGAGTGGGTAGATGGCTGATTGGATGGCATGTTCATGGATGGGTGAGTGGTTGGTTGATAGTTGCCGAGGTGGTTGGGCTCTGGGAGGGAAAGTGGGACAGTTGGACGACTGAGTGGATGAGTGAGGGGAAATTAGATGGATGCGGGGGTGGACGGCCGCAGTAGCTGGTGGGAACTGGTGGTTGGATGCATGAGTGGATTGGCACAGAGAGTTTCCCGACTTTAAGTTTTCTTGTTCAGCAGGCATAGGATGGTCTCAGCTGACCACTGCAGCACTTTTCAGATTCTCTTTGTTGTTACTTTGTTGTTAGAGACAACATAGTGATGTTCCAGAAGCTTCTTAACTCTTCTGTCTAGCAAAGCCTAGTGCTGAGGCCTGAGATCCAGGCCTAGGCCCTACTTTCAGCATTTCCTATAACTTGCTCTGTGGTCCAGGCCATGCCACTGACCGTCTCTGAGGCTCTCAGTTTCCTTGTCTGTCTGTGCTGGCCTCCTAAGGTGTGGTGAGAAACCTTATCACTGGATGAGTAATGGATGCTCCATGCCCATGTGTGGGCTTCTCACTGTCCTCCTCCTTCAGTGGGCCTCTCTGAGCCTTGGTTTTCTCTTCTGTAAAGTAGGGATGATCAGCCCCTCCTGGTAGTCATGTGTGGTTAAGAGCTAGCCCACCCACCACTGGGCCCCTGTTTAGCTGTCTTTGTAGCTTTGTGACTTTGTTTCTCTGCGTCTCAGTTTCCTCATCTGTAAAACAGGGTGAATGATCATAGGTACCTCTTAGGACCACTGTGAAGATCAGATATGTGAGTATGCTTGGCACATAGTGGGTGCACAGCATTATAGCTGCCAGCACCATTGTTGTTAACTTGGCTCTGGTGCGATCACACAGGTACAGGGCTTGGTGCGATCACACAGGTACAGGGCTTGGTGCGATCACACAGGTACAGGGCTTGGTGCGATCACACAGGTACAGGGCTTGGTGCGATCACACAGGTACAGGGCTTGGTGCACAGGAGGCTCTTGAACCACAGGCCCTGCCCATTGCCCTTCCCCCCTGTTCTGGGCTTAGCCCTTCCTATGAGGGCCTGGGCCTCCTGCTTTCACTATCTCCTGGTGACTGGCTCAGCACGGCTCTTTCTCATTTGCTCCTTCCTTCCCGCCCACTCCTTGAGGTCAGTCTGTCTGTCTCGTGTCCTTCTGTCCCCCTCACGAATGCCCCCTTCTCCTCTTTCCCTGCCTCTTTTCTGGTCTCTCTGGGGCTGTCCACAGAGTCCTCCTTTGGTAGTTTCAGGGCTGCTGCCAATGTCCACCCCAAATCCTGCCCCACCACTCTGCCTCAAGCTGTTTGGAGCAGGCACTTTTCCCAGAACTCTGGGGTTTGGAAAACAGAACATCCCCTTAGGCCTCTATGACCTGCTCTCCCAACTTTTAGCTGAGTTTGCTCAGCTTTGGCTTTTGAGGGCAGTCTCACCTGTGCAGGCATATCAGCTGATTCTGATAGCACCAGATTCCCAGTGGTCTTTCTAGGGCCTTCTCTGTGGGCACCCTAAACTCTTTCAAGGACGTTTCCCACCTCACTTCCATAAGTGAGCTTGGCTGGCTGCAGGGAAAGGGCACGTCTGTCTCCAGAGAGAAGCTGGCAGGTGGCCAGCATTCCTGCCTCTGGATGGAGCGCCAGAGGGCTGAGCTCTAAGAGGCCCAGGAGATTGGGCAATGGTGGGTGGATCTCCTGGCCTGAGTCTGATGTGGCTTCCGGCAATGCCTGGAGTGGCAAGGTGACTGCTGACTGTGTTTGTCTTTGCCTGGGTCATGCAGGGCACCACCCGTCCAGGACACCGGTCAGGGGAGGTCTCTGACTCACAGTGCTTCTGGGCTAATGCAAAAGCAGAGGCTTCTTGGGTGTCAGAAATGGAAAATGGGAGGGAGTGTTTTAAAAATCCACCTCCCACCGTCCAGAAGGGGAAACCAAGACCCAGAAGAGCCAAGTCTCATGCATCTCAGCCCCTGCCTACTATATTAGAGGCAGCAGTAGTGTGTCGCCGTTAAGAACACAGAGGCTCTGCTTTCTCTCTATGTGACCTTCAGAAAATGATGTTAGCTGTTTGCACCTCTGTTTCCCTATCCGCTAAATGGGGATAAAAGTAGTCCTCATTTCATGGGGTTGTTTTTACAGAGTAAGACATGCAAAGTGTACACATGTAACGTGTTAGAATAAGGCCAGGTGTATGGTCAAGTGGAAGAAATATAAATATATATCTTTATTTGGGTGTCTCACATGTTAGCTCATACTTAAATTGTGTCTAAATGGGCTCTTTTTTTTCAATCTTAACTTCTGCCCCTTGGATCTTCCTCATTACCAGTAAATGGTACCAAACTTGAATTAAATCAAAGTTCTCCAGAGAGACAGACCCAATAGTGTGTATGTGATTTATCATAAGCAATTGCCTCATGTGATTATGGAGGCTGACAAGTCCCAAGATGTCATCCGCAAGCTGAAGACAAGCCAGCGGTGTCTTGCTCTGATCCTACAATTGGCAGGCTCGAGACCCAGGAAGAGCTGATAGTTCTGTTTGAGTCTGGAGGCAGGAGAAGCAGTTACCCAGGAGCTGAAGCCAGAATCTTCTTGATTTTGAGCTATCCTTCTCCCCATACTTACTTGATCGGCAAGTCCTTTCCATCCCACATCAGAACCTCAGTGCAATTCCAATAATTACTCTAGGAGGGGGTTTGTATACATTTGTGTATGCATGTATGTGTGTGTAAATGATCAGCTGATTGTAAAATTTACAGGAAAATCCAGAGACAGAAATAGCTAAGACAATTCTGAAGAAGGTCAAAGCTAGGGGACTGTTATTACCAGATTCCAAGTTTTGCGGTAAGGTCATAGTAATTAAGACAGCGTGGTATGGGTATGAAAATAGACAAGTGAAGTAATGGAATAGAATAGTGAGTTTAGAAGTGGACCCATGTAAGCAGTCATTTGAATTTCAGCAAAAGCACCAATGTAGTACAAGAAATGACGCTTGGTCAGTTTGTTATCCAGTGGGGGAAAGGTGATTCCTGACCCCTATCTCATACCAAACACAAAAATCGACTTCAGCTGCATCGTAGATTTAAATGTGAAAGGTAAAACAATAATGCTTCTCGAAGAAAGCATAGGAGAATATCTTCATGATCTAGGGGTAAGCAAATGTCCTAAATAGGACAAAGAGTGTAGTTATAGAGGAGAACTAAACTCATTTGACTATATTAAAATTAAGAATTTCATTAAAAAATACTGTGAAGAGAGTGAAAAGACAAGCCACAGGTTGGGAAAAGGTCTTTACAGTTCATATAATGGCCAGAGTATTCATCATCCAGAGTATATAAAGAGGTCCTGTAGCCAGACTTGGCCCTCTGCCTGTTTTTGTCAATAAAGTTTTATTGGAACACAGCTATGCGCATTTGTTTATATACAATCTTAGCTGCTTTGATGCCATAAAGGTAGAGTTGAGTAGTTGTAACAGAGCCTGTATGGCTTACAAAACTGAAAACGTTTACTGTTTGGCCCTTTTCAGAAAAAATTGCCAACCCCTGCTATAAATAAGAAAAAACAGACAATTCAACAATAAATGACAAGGGACAGTCATTTCACAAAAGAAGGCACCAGATCATTAATAAACATACAGAGGTGTTTGAGGTTACTTACTCATCAAATTAAATGTTAATGAGCTACTACTGTATACACACCATAATGGCCAAAATGGGAAATAAAATGCCAGTTATAGAGGATGTGGGACAACTGGAATGTTCCTACACTGCTGGGCATGGGAAATCGGTACAACTATTTTGGAAAACAGCTTGGTAGTATCTCCTAAAGCCAGTCATGCACATTCCTTGTAACTCAGGAATTCAGTTCCTCAGGTATCTAACCCAAAGAAATGTGTACACATGTTCTTTGTCAGGCATGTATAGGAATGCTCACAGCAGCACCGAACTGGAAAGAAGCCAAACGTCTGGCTGTGTCACTATACCCACCAGCACCAGTAACTCAGACAGCCATGAGGTTGAATGAAGGAAGTTAGACACAAAAGTACACACTTGTGATTCCATTTGTGTCAAGTTCAAAAACAGGCGAAGCAGATCTTTGGGGTTAGATGTCAGGACAGTGGTTACCCTTGTTAGGGGAAGAGGGCAGTGATGGGAAAAGGGCAGGGGGGTGTTTATGGGATGCTAAACATTTGTGTTTACTTTGCAAAACTTAACTGAGCCATATTAATGCTGTTTTGGGCATTTTTTTTTCCTGTGTGGATTTTATACTTGAATACAAAGTTTGCAAAAATATGTATATGCACATATGTATGTATATATTCATATGTACGTGTACACACACACACACACACACACATCCTTATCGTCATCCTTTCTCATCTTGATGATTGCAGTGGGCTCTTCTCTGCTTCTAGTCCCTTTTCCACCAGTAGACACAGGGAGTCTTAGAACCGAAGTCTGTCCCATTCTGCCTGTGCTCCAACCCTCCGTGGCTCCCATCTCACACACACTGCAGAAGTCCACATCTTCAACACTTACAACTTAGTGTTCAGAGAGATAAGTCTCTTTCACATTCTCAAATCCTCAACTTATCTCATATGTCATTTACCCACTTATAGTAACAACTGCACATCAGCCAAGTCAGTGTGGGAACAAACTCACTGGCTCCTGGTGCACATACAGCCCACCTGCTGGAGCAGAGGCCCGTGCACACCACAGAGTGGCCTGTGAGCTCCGGGAGTTCATTTTCTGCCATATCTTCACCAGAGCATTTAGCACCTCTGACCTAATGTATGGCTTACCTTACTTTGGGACTATCTGTGCCCTGCCTCCAACCCCATATTAGAAGTTGAGTTCCCAGAGATGTTGTTTTGTTCACTGGTGCAGCCCCGATACCTAGAACCTGGCACACAGTAGGCGTTCTCCCAATGCTTGTTGGAGGCACAGATGTTTGACTCCTAACTTGGCATCCTCCTCATAGGAAGTGCTGGCCAGATGTTTGTTGAGTGACTGTTTTAGTCCCTTCAGGCTGCTATAACAAAATACTAGTAACTGGGGGTTTTAAATGACAGAAATTTGGTCTGGGCATGGTAGCTTATACCCATAATCCCAGCATGTTGGGAGGCTGAGGCAGGTGGATCGCTAGAGGTCAGGAGTTCGAGACCAGCCTGGCCAAGATGGTGAAACGCTGTCTCTACTAAAAATACAAAAATTAGCTGGGCATGGTGGTGTGTGCCTGTAATCTCAGCTACTCAGGAGGCTGAGGCAGGAGAATTGCTTGAATCTGGGAGGCAGAGGCTGCAGTGAGCTGAGCTCACACTACTGTACTCCAGCCTGGGTGAGACAGTAAGACTTCATCTCAATAAATTAAAAAAAAGAAAAATAGGCTGGGCATGGTGGCACACACCTGTAATCTCAGCACTTTGGGAGGTGGAGGCAGGTGGATCACGAGATCAGGAGTTCGAGACCAGCCTGGCTAACATGGTGAAACCCTGTCTCTACTAAAAATACAAAAATTAGCCCAGGCGTAGTGGAGGGCGCCTGTAATCCCAGCTCCTCTGGAGGCTGAGGCAGGAGAATCACTTGAACCCAGGAGGCAGAGGTTGCAGAGGTTCCTCTCATGGTGGAAGGGGTGAGCCAGCTTTCTGGGGCTGAGACCGAGCCATTGCACTTCAGCCTGGGTGATAGAGCGAGACTCCATCTCAAAAATAAATAAATAAATAATAAAATAAAATAAAATACAGAAATGTATTTTGTACAGTTCTGGAGGCTGGGAAGTCCAAGATCAAAGGTGCTGGTAGACTCGGTGCTGGTGAGGGCCTACCTTCTGCTTCATAGACGGTGCCTTCTTGCTGTGTCCTCTCATGGTGGAAGGGGTGGAGCCAGCTTTCTGGGGCCTCTTTTATAAGGGTCTAATCTCATTCATGAGGTTCTTTGCCCCCTGATATCATCATCTTTCAAAGGCCCTACTTCCTAATACCATTACCTTGGGTGTTAGGATGTAACATAAACATTTTGGAAGGACACCAGCATTTAGACTGTACAAACAGGTGAATGATGGAATTCGCTTGAGTGAATGATTGAATCATGGGAAGGTGGATGATGGATGGATGGATGGATGGGTGGATGGATGAATAGAAAATTCCAAGCCCTCCTTCCATTCTGGTCTTACTTCAGGAAGTTTCTGTCTTTGAGAAACTTAATCGGCCTTTTTCCATTTTCTGGCCAAGAAGAATGGGTTTCTGCTGCCTCTTGTTGGTCTCCATGTCTCTTCTTAGCTGAAAAGTAGCTCTGTGGGGTCAGCAAGGCTTATAGCCTGCTTTTTAGATGAGGAAGCTGTAGCTGGAAGAGAAGTGACTTGTTCAAGTTACCCAACCACCAGCCAGATACTCCTGCTTCTGACCCCTGCCCAGGGCTCCTCTCTGTCCCTGGATGCCCCTGGGTGTTGCATTCCCCTTTATGCTGTTGAAAACAGTTGCATCTGGGAGGTGATGTGCAGGGGACACTGACTTCTCACTGTCTTTCAGGGTCACTGGGAGCAAGAAGTCCACCAAGAGGACCAAATCCATCAATGGCTCCCTCTACATCTTCAGGGGTCGAATCAACACTGAAGTCATGGAGGTGGAGAACGTGGAAGATGGGACAGGTAGGCCCTCCCCCAGCCCTGCCTGAGCCCTGCCTGCTCCTGGCACTCTCTCTGTTTCATTTAAATATCTATATTTCTTTTATCATGAGTTATAACCTACCTACAGAAAAGTGCCCAGAACATGGACGCATGAAGCGAACATCTGGATAGTTAGCATTCAAGTTAAGAAATAAGACACTGTACCCCAAATCCTTGCTCCCTGCAATGTATTCTTCCCCCTAGAAGTAACCACTGTCTGAATTTCGTGATGATCGTTTTCTTGCTTTTTAAAAACATTTTTACCTCCTAAACATTTATTACTAAACATTTTAGTTAAAATTTTTGGTTTTGAACCTTATATAAGCGGTTATATGATTGCATATGTTTAAGTGGCTTTACATATATGTGATTATATCTGTGTGTGTATATGTGTGTATATATGTGTGTGTGTGTGTGTGTGTGTGTGTATATGTACAGCCCACCTAGTCATATAATGGTCATGACCATATTACTTAAATGATGATAAAATATGGTCGGCTGAGTGTGGTGGTTCACACCTGTAATCCCAGCACTTTGAAAGGTTGAGGTGGGCAGACTGCTTGAGCCAGCCTGGGCAACGTGGAGAAAACCCATCTCTACAAAAAATACAAAAACTAGCCAGACGTGGTGGCATGCAACTCTGGCCTCAGCTCCTGGGGAGGCTGAGGTGGGAGGATCATCTGAGCCATGATTTTGCCACTGCACTCCAGCATCAGTGTGGGTGACAGAGTGACACCTTGTCTCCCCCCTAAAAATAATATGGTTTACATTTTATTTTTTTTGAGACATAGTTTCATCTTGTGGCCCAGGCTGGAGTGCAGTGCACTCAGCTCATTGCACCCTCCCCCTCCTGGGTTCAAGTGATTCTCCCGCCTCAGCCTCCCAGGTAGCTGGGATTACAGGTGGCTGCCACCATGCCCAGCTATATATTTTTTCAAACAAACTGCTTCTTTCACTCAACACTGCATTGGTGCGGTTTATACATGTCTCTGCATGTAGCTGTTTGCAGCTGGTTGGTTTCTGTTGCTGCAGAGTGTTCCATCACATGAGCATTCCACACTTCATCCATTCTTTGGGTGACGGACATTTGGCCTGTTTCCATCGCTCACAGTCATGCACAGTGACACCATCAGGGCTCATGTGAGCATCTCCTAGTATGTGTGCTTTTGAGCTTGTCCAGAACAGGGTTTTTGAGCCACAAGCCTGTTTGGTAGTCACATGAAGTGAAGCCCATGGAGCCCTCCTTAGATTCAGGCTTTCGCTTCCCTAGATCACACCAAACCTGGCAGGCAGGTTTACCAGCTCGCTCCAGCCAGCAGTGGGTAGGGTCCCCACATTTGACTTGGCTTGTCAGGCTGGCACTAAGGTTTTAAGTAACCCCAGTGCTTGAATGAGATAGGAGGTATCTGGGAAGACTCCAGGCAGGGATCTCCCATGAGTACCTGCTGTGTTTGTGCCTAGATGCAAGGTCTTCAAATGAAGCCCCCTGTCATTGAGTGGTTGAGAAGGGTCTTTGGTTGCAGAATGTCTTCCTTGCCCACTGGACAAGGATAAGGAGTATTTGAAGGGTTGGAAGTACAGCTCCCCATCCTGGCCCTGGTGAGGGCCCTGCCTGTGCTGGAGTGGAAGGGCTTGGTGATGGGGAGGATTGAGGGTCACGCGGTTGAGTCTCTGCTGCATCTTTGCCTCCTGCCCCTGCCAGCGGATTACCACAGCAATGGCTATACCGTCACCAACGGCTGGAAGATCCACAACACAGCCAAGAACAAGTGGTTCGTCTGCATGGCCAAGACGGCGGAGGAGAAGCAGAAGTGGCTGGATGCCATCATCCGCGAGCGGGAGCAGCGTGAGAGTGAGCGGCGAGTTTGGGGGGCTCTCTTGGGATCCCTGAGCTGTGCATGGCTTCTGCAGAGTGGTGGCTGTGTCTAGAGAAGGGGCATAGGGTCCTTTACAGGAGGACCAGCTGCAAGAAGCAGGTATTTGAAGGGGCAGGGGGCTCTGGGACTGCTCTAACTTGGTGGTACCTCAGAGACTGCCCACTAGACAGATGGAGAAACTGAGGCTCAATAGAAGGGTCTTGCTGAAGGTCTTCACCCTTAAAGATGAGGACTCTAGATGCCCCTCTTTCCACCACATAGCTCTATGCCCTCCACCTGAGGTTTTATTTGATATTCACTGAATCTAATTCTGGGAGGAGGGTCCATTGGGGCTGCCCATTAACCTCAGTCAGGAGTCACTCCGGGCACAGGCACCTCTGAGGCAGTTCACATGAGGAAGTGCGGAGGCTACATGTAATAGGAAGATGGGCTTGGGGCTGGGCATGCAACAACTGTGCGGAGGCCCTGCGCTGTTTTGTGCAGAGACAACTAGGCAGGGAAAAGGAGGCCTTGGTATGTTTTGGGGCAGGTTACTCCAGCTTCACCGACCTCAGCGATCTCATCTGGTAAATGGGGATCCAAGTTCCTGCTGCAGAGGGTTGTAATGCTGCTGCTATAAGAGGTCTTGGATTAGGGCACATTTCAAAATCTGTCACACAATCCTAAAAACCTTCCCCACATCCCAGTTTTACTGAGGAGGAAACTGGGCCTCAGTTTCCTGCAAATGTGTGTCCTGCTTACTTGAAATTGGGGGTGTCATAGACACCACACTTGCCATGTCTAAATCCTAGCTCTTCATCTCTCCCCAGCCTTCTGCCCCAAACCTGCTCTTCCCTTGACCCCTCCCTTCACCCCAGAGCTCAGAGTCAAACTCTTGCTATCATCCCTGGTCTCCCTGTGATGCCTGCTCCCCAAATTCAACAAATCAACAAGTCCCTTTAATTCTGTGCTTCAGATATGGTGTGTTTTACCCATCCACTTCTTTACTTATCTCCCTACTTCCAAGACAAGTCACCATCCTCTCTCAGGAATATGGGCCCAGTGGGGCCAAATCCATGGATTGTTTGTCTAGAGAAACTAGACATCTGGATTTTTAGGTGATATGTTCTGATCCTAAATGTTGCATCATTTGCTATTGTCGAGATTAGATGGCATTCAAAATAGAAAAATGCGGCAGAGATTAGAGTCAGGTCTTGGGCATGTTGTCAGGAAGAAGACCAGACTTTTATCACTGGGCTGGAATGAAGATCCCAACAAGTTTTCTGATAACCTGTGAATCTGGAAACCCACCCTGGGGTTGGGTGGAAATAGGGAAGTGATTAAGAACATAGCTCTAGAACTTGACTACTGGGTTGAAGGCATGACTCCAAGGACTTAACCTCCCCGGGTCTCAACTTTGCCGTCTGTAAAATGGTTGCTTTGAGGCATCAATGGCAGGTGCCTAGGGCGTGACACTCAGTGCCCTCTAGCTGCTGCTGGCATGGTGGTGGTGGGGGGCAGATGTGGGGGCAGGTGGCAGGCCGGCTTTCAGGAGCTGTGGGCCTGCCCCCTGTCTCCCCCTACCCCCTGCCCTGGGTCTGGTGCTCTCTCCAGTGCTGACCGTGCCCCTGTGTAGGCCTGAAGCTGGGCATGGAGCGTGACGCCTACGTCATGATTGCGGAGAAGGGGGAGAAGCTGTACCACATGATGATGAACAAGAAGGTGAATCTCATCAAGGACCGCCGGAGAAAGCTGAGCACTGTCCCCAAGTGCTTTCTTGGCAAGTGAGTGGCCTCACCCTGAATGCCCTGGGTCTCTGGGCTCTCAGTTGGAGGTGGGGCAGATCATCCCCATCTACCTATGCAGCCTGGCCCTGCCCAGGAGCTGTCCTGGGCGGAGCCACGAAAGGACTTGAATCCCCATGGAGCAGCCCTCAGAGGTCAAGAAGGCTAGTGGGGTCCCCAAATCAGGTCTTTCAACCCACTGCCAGACAAGTTTTTCATTGTGACCTGGTACACCCATCCGTGTAATGTATGACTGAAGCTGAGTTTCCACAGAACTTGCTGAGCTTGATCCACTCTGAAAATATCTGTTTGTTCTGTTCTGTTCTGTTCTGTTCTGTTCTGTTCTGTTCTGTTCTGTTCTGTTCTGTTCTGTTCTGTTCTATTCTATTCTATTCTGTTGCTTCTTCATTCATTTCAAAATTAATGCTGGCAAGATCCATGACATCTCTTCACAAAGCACTAATGGTTTGAAAAATGCTGCTGTAGCACTTGGGAAAAGAGAAGCCCCTGTAGGTATTTCAAGCAGAGAGGTATTGAACACAGGTAATTGATTACAAAGGCGTTTTAAGGGCTGGAAGAACAAAGGTAGGCCACTCCAACCCTTTTTTTTTTTTTTTTGGCTGGGGCTGCCATAACAAAGTCACACAAAACTGTGTGGCTTAAACAACAGAAATGTATTGCTTCACAGTTCTGGAGGCTGGCAGTCCCAGGTCAGGGTGTCAGCAGGGTGGGTGTCTGGTGAGGCCTCTCTTCCTGAGTTACATGTGAGGGGCAAGGAAAGCTTCTATAAGCTTCTCAGTGCTCAGCCTCCACTTTCTGTGTTTGGGAAATGCAGCCTCATTTTATAATGGGGGTTCACAGGGGTCAGAACACAAGTCTGACAGTCTGGCTCTTACACTCAGGTCACCTGAGGGACAGGGTTGGGGCACGGGAGAGGCAGAAGAAATCCAGTCCTTGTAAAATGGCCTGGCTGTTTTGAAGCCCTACAATGTGCTAGACACTCCAGAGAGGACAAAGGGCTTGAAACCTCGTGAAGCTTGTGGTGCAGCAGGGCAGAGAAGTTGGCCTGCATTGTGGGACCTTTGTTTAGAATATATGGACTTAGGGTCCCCCCACTTCCCTAAAGCTTTTGCAGAGGCATAGGGTAAAAGCTGCTGCTTTCTCACAGTGCTGTGGACCAGCTGAGAGGTTGCCTGGGTAGGCTTGAGCCAGGATGGTCACTGTGGAGCTGGGGAGCCGGGGCTGTGTTCTGGATAACTTGGAAAGCAATGGCCTTTGCTGATGGGGTGGAAAAGTAACGGGAGTTCAGGACTGTGAGGCGCTGGAAGGCTGGAGTTGCTCCTTTGAGAAGGGGAAGAAGATGATGAGGAGGAGCAGGTACAGGGGCAGTGGGAAGCCCAGGGGTGCAGTTGTGGGTGGTTACGGTCAGGCTGGTAGACACCCAGATGGAGATGTGAGCTTGTTGGTTGGATGCAAAATCTTGACTTGGGGAGAGAAGTCTGCATGGGGATGTATACACGGGAGCTGGCATTAAATGGTCTTTAAAGCGATGAGACAGACTGCACTGTGCAAGGGAGCCTGAAGGGAGAGAAGAGGCAGGCCTGGGCCCTGGGACCCGGCATTGGAAGGAGGAAGGGGAAGACCTCTGAGCGGAGCTCCTGGCAAGAAGGTGATGCTCCTCCAGAAGCCGAGGCGGGAGGCAGGAGCAGGTCCCCGGAAAGGAGCAGGAGCCCAGTGGAGGTTGAAATGCTGATAGACATTCAGGGTGCAGCATGGGTGTTGGGCAGGCCACAGAGGCTGAGTGTGGGCTTGGGGACAGCTGGCAGTTGTGGCCTGAGACTTGTGGTGGAGGGGCAGCAGGTGGGAGTGTTCGGGGCAGCAGGTGGGAGTGTTCGGACCCGCAGGGCGCCTTGGACTCAGATGCCCTGTTGCCCTCAAGGATTAGGAACTCCAGTTCTGAGCTTCTGTGGAGAGGAGAGTTTGGGCCCTGGAGTCCTGCTGGCTGGGGCAGGTGGGGCGGGGCAGCCTGGCTGCCTTTTCAGCTAACTCCTAATCCCACTGGAAAGGAGGTTTTTCTCTCAGGAGGGGCCTGCTTCCGGGCCCCCTGGGGCCAGAGAACCTTCCTGTCTCCTGCCAAACTGCTCAGTCAGGACGGATGAGGCAGCCTGTGTGATTAGAACTTCGAGGAGTGTTCTGCCTCCTCAGGAAGGATTAGGGAGATTTCTTTTACTGCCCATTTGAAACAGAGCCAGGTTTGCAGCTTGTTTTGTAACTGCAGGTCTGAAAGGGCCAGACTTTCTGTGGGAGATTGTTCTGATAAACACGTCTTTCTCCCTGCATGGCTTGGCTCTGTACACAGACCTAGGGTTTGTGATCCTGCCCTCACCAGCGTCCTGCTACTGAGTCTTCTTGTCCCAGATGCATCCCTTGTCCCCTCAGTTGGAAGGGCTTGGTAGCCTCAAAGATATTGATCAAGGCTTTTGCTCCATGCACTGGCATTCAGCCCTGTCTTTTAATCCCCACACAACACCGAGAAACAGGCGTTGCCATTATCCCCATTTTAAAAGTTGGGAAACTGAGGCACAGAGAGCAGAAGCGTTCCGTGCAAGATCACAGAGCCACAGCGGTGGTCTGGGATTTGAACCCAGGACTGGGTGACTCCAGGCCTGTGCTGTCTTTCACTGTACTCTGCCTCATCTGTTCATATTTATTTCTACTCAGCACAGTTTATTTTTCCCTGGTAGTTCCTTTCTCTACAGCTGTCTTCGTTAAAGGGAACTGTATGAATATAAAAAGTGTCTGATTTATCTTTTGTTTTTTAGAGATAGGGTCTTGCTCTGTTGCCCAGGCTGGAGTATAGTGGTGTGATCACAACTCACTCACTGCACCCTCAAACTCCTGGGCTCAAGCGATATTCCTGCCTCCTGAGTAGCTGGGACTGTAGATGCATACCACTGCGCCAGGCTTCTATAGCTATGTTTTACTTTTGTACAGATGTGGGTCTTCCTTTGTTGCCCACGCTGGTCTCAAACCCCTGGCTTCAAGCAGTCCTCTCACCTTGGCTTCCCAAAGTCCTGGAATTACAGGTGTGAATCACTACACCTGGCTTGATTTGTCTTTATAACCATCAAGGGTTGGGCTTTGAGTTAGATTTGGGCTCAAGTCTCAGTTCCCTCACTTTCTAGCTGTGTGACATTGGGCATGTTTCTTAACCTCTCTGAGCCTCCATGAACGATCAGTTAAAGAGAGATAGTAACATATACCCTGGAGGACTGTTGGAGGGTACAGTGAGAGAACGCATTCGACATGTGTGACACAGTGCTGGCAAGACTGGTGGGAATTGTATTGGGCTGTGCATGATGTGAGGTGTGGAAGTGTGTATGAAGAAGGGGCGTCCTTCTGCCCTACTTAGAGAAAAAAGTCGTAGATGCCACATTTAAAAAGCAAGGAATAAAATCTGTGTATGAATGTGGAGGGTGTCCCAGGAGGAGCATGGCATGTACCCTCTGGCATCCTCAGATTATAGGGGAGACAAAACAGGTTCACTCACTTATTCACTCACTCAGCGTGAGCCAGTCCCCGCTGTGTGCCAGTTGGGAATAGGACAGATGAAGTCCCTGCCCTCAGAGAGGTAAGCACCCAGTGGGGGGAACTGGACAACAGAAAAGTAGACAGATATAAAGGGAATTTCAGCAAACTGATGAATGCGCTAAGGTGAGGTCACTTAGGGTGAGGTCAGGACAAGAGGAAACGGGGCTGGTTCAGCAGGATGGGCAGTCAGGGCCCCTCAGGGGTAGCGATGTTTAACCACAATCTGAACAACAAGCAAGAGACAGCCATGAGAGGGTGTGGGGAACAGCATTCCTGGCTTAGAGGGAGTAGGTGACAAAGGCCTGAGGCTGGAGTCAGCTGTGAGTGACCGTGGAGCAGCAGGAGGCCATTGTGGCTGGAGGCGTGAGTGGCTGGAGGGGCAGGAGATGCGGCCTCAGCAGTTAGAGGGGTCCCATCAGGCAGGGCCTTGGCAAGCAGCTCGCATTTCAGTCTTGGTGCTCTGGGAAGCCACTCAGGGAGTTTCAGTAGTGGAATGAGATGAGGATGTCACTCATCACCCTGGCCCAGATTGGGGGCACTGGTGGAGCTGTCCGAGCTTAGGGTGACCACATGTGACGAGGTGTGTCTGGCAGGGGCTGTCAGGAAAAGCTTCCTGGAAGGAGAAGGCCTTGGGTTTCACCCCTTGCAGAGATTAGATGCCGTTCATTTATGGACGTCTGCCAGAGTGAAAGCTCCAAGGTGGAAGGGGCCTTGGTGTCTTGGCCACCTGTATGCACAGTGCAGGGTGTTAGCGTGCACGAGAGGGTCGGGAGGATTTGTCCAACACTGTCATCTCTAGGAGTCACAGGGGTGGGTATCTATCCCCAGTCCCTACCCTCTTGGAGCCCACGGCCCACGGAGAAATCAGGCAAGGAAAAGGGGATTCTTGCGCTAGGTCCTAAGTGGGGCCTTGGCCTGAGCTCAGGCGGCTTCTTCAGGAGGACTGCAGAGACATTTCCTGTGTATTCCCTGTGCTTCACCCTGGCTGTGGCCCATGGTAGGCTAAGTAGATGTTTACTGGGTGAACGATTCTAGGAGGTGGGAAGGAAGGAGGGATGAAAGTGGGCACATCCTAACTCTCAGCTCACCCTACCATCCCTGACTCTCAAACTCTCCACCGAGCTCAATTGCCTTTTCCCTGTGTCTCCAGCTCTCCTCAAACTGTCCCGAGCTGTGTCTTTCTGGGAGTGTGGACCTGGCTGCCCTTTGCACCCCACGCCCTTCCCCGTTGGCAGATCGTCGTTTCCTAACGTTCCCTCTCAGGGCCTCTGTGCACGGATCCCACAGCCCAGAACACTTATCCCTGTACCCCAGAGGTGACTAGCGGTGCCCTGCTGACCTGTCACAATTAGCAGACATGTTTTCCTCAGCCCATGTAGTGCTTTCAGAAAGTGTTGGATTTGATAGGAACATTAAATGATTGGGAAATTTCACAGGATATGCTGGATTTCCTCACTCTCCTGAGAAGCTGTTAGATGCATTTGTCTTCTAACATAATGGGTCGTGATGGGCTCCACTGAAGAGTGGCTGCCAGCTTTAGACACAGCAGGTGCTGGCTGGTTCCGCAGTCTCCTCCAGGCCTGTTTTGCATATTTACAAGTTTGAGACCCCTGCACTAGAGGTGAATTTTATTGGGTTTTGCATATTGCATCCCAGCTCAGGATTTCCTATGACTAGAAATTTTGCCTGCTAAATCCAGAAGGCAACTGAATGAGCCACTTGCCAGGTGGGCCCTGATGAGGCCCAGAGAGGCACGAGGACCTGCCCAGCTTTGCCCAGCAAGCTGTGAACCCTCCTTGATCCCTCAGAAAGTGGCAAGACCCAGTTGGGCAGAAACATAGGGCAGAGTTGCTGTCCTCTGGGCCATCTTCTTGTGCTCCAGGAGCTGCTGTGGGATACCTCCTGTCCCCTAACTCTGGCCACAGAGTTGCTGATCAGTGCCAGAGGTGGCCCCCAGTTAGACAGCTGGTGGGCCACCGGATGCCGGCTCTCCAGCTTCCGAGAGTGAGCACTCACACATCTGTTCCCCTCCTTCAGCTACTGGCAACATTCTCCCTGTCGCTGAGTTCCAAGACTTTGAGAATGGAACTAGGGGTGGACAGGACCCAGAATGATCCCTTCCCCACGGGGGCTCCTGTCCCATAAAGCAGATGTGTTTCTTCTGCTCCCCACTCTGCCTCCAGTCAGGGCATTCTGAATGTCCCAGCACGCACCGCTACCTACACACCAGGCAGATCTTTGCTCTGCCAAACACTAGGAAGCTAAAAATAGCCCTGCCCCCCTCTGGCCCTGTAATTGGAGGCGGGACAGCTGGTTTCGATAAGCAGGGCGCTCAGGCTCTGGCCAGCTGCCACCTGCTTTCATTGAACACAGATTGCCTCAGCGGAAACAGTCCCATTCCAGGCTCTCTCCCTTTTCCTGCTGTGTTTGAGTGGACTGAGCTCTGGGCTAAGCCTGAGAAGCACCCCCAGGAACCAGGACCTGGGGGCCTGTCCGAGCCTCTCCCCAGGGGGCAGTCAGGTGGGGGCTGGAAAAGCTGCCTGTCTTCCTCTGGCCTAGGAGCACTTCTGTCTGCCTGAGACCTTCCTGCTGACCCTAGAACATTTCTTTCTGTTGGATGGTTCATTCCCTCATTTGTTCCATAAATGATCATTGAGCCCTCCTCTGCATCAGGCCCTCTGGTAGGTGCTGGGGATAGTGCCATGGAGAAGACAGAGAAAACCCCCTGTTTGTGTCATTACATTCTGGTTAGAGGAGATGGTCAGTAAACACATAAAGTAAATCTGTAAACAAGACCACTTCAGACAGTGAGAAGTGCAAAAAAAGGAAGCAACGCAGAGATGTGATGGATTGGATAGGGGCAGGACCATTTTAAATGAGGTAGTCAAGGAAGGCTTCTCTGAGGAGGTGACATGTGTGCTGAGACCTGAAAAATGAGAAGGACAGTTACATGAAGAGCTGAGGAAGGGCGTTGCCAGGCAGGGGGAAGAACAAGTGCAATGGCCCGAGGCAGGGAGGAGTCTGATATTTTTTAATAAGGGAAAAATGGTAGGTGTGGCTAAGGCTTAACCAGTGAGAGGTATTCTGGGTAAGATCAGTCAGGGTGGGAGTGGGTCATGCTGGGCCTTGTTGATGTCCATGTGGGCAGAGTTGGGATGTTTTTCTGAGTAGTAAGCCTGTAGGGAGGGTTTTGAATATGGAAATGACAGGTTTTATCACTGTTAGCTCTCCTGACTCCCCACTATCATCTTTCTGCCCCCCCATTATTTCTTCCTGCATGTCTGTCCATTTCTTCTGTTCATCTCTCCAGCCACCACCCTACCTAGCCATCTGTGATCCATCCCTCACCCTTCCCCCATCTACTCACTCTCTTCACCACCCCATCCTTCATTTCTCTAAGTCATCTGTCTGTTCATTCATCCACTTACCCACCTGCCTACCCACCCATGTGCTGGCTGGCTGTCTGGCAGGCCATCTGTCCATCCATCCATCCATCCATCCATCCATCCATCCATCCATCCAATAATCTGTCAATGTCTAGTCACTCATCCACCAACCTGCTTGCTTACTCACCCTTCCTTCCTTCCTTCCTTCCTTCCTTCCTTCCTTCCTTCCATCCATCAAGCCTGAGGCAGACCTGGAATCTGGTTATACTCTAATCTCTGCCATTGGTAATAAGAGAAGCATGAAGCCTCAGTACAGCCTCAAAGGCTCTGGATTTCTAAACTCCACTTCCCTATGGGAAGTTCTAGCTGTCATTTCCAGGGGTGGATGTGGCCAGGTCCCTGTGGTCCCAGTATTGGGGAATTCCTCTCAACCACATACTATGTTCCTGGCAGTGAGTTCGTTGCCTGGCTCCTAGAAATTGGTGAAATCAGCAAGACGGAAGAAGGAGTCAACTTGGGCCAAGCCCTGTTGGAGAATGGTATCATCCACCATGGTGAGTGGAGGGCTGGGCCCAGCTGGAGGGGTAGGAACAGGTCAGATCCCAACTGTGCCATGCTTCCACTAACTCAGGTGGCTCCTAGCCTTCCGTGCAGCCACCTTGTTCCCTGGGCACAGTGTGGCCTGCAGGAATGTGGATGCCCTTGTAAAACTGCCTCTAGGGCCGGAAGACCCAGCACTTACCTAGGCACCAGCAAATCAGGAACACCTCAAAAAGCTGGAGCAGGGGAGTAGAATCTTTGATCTGTCCCTTCATTTGTTTAAGTTTTAGTTATTCAGCAAATATTTATTGAGTGCCTAGAATGTGGCAGGCACAGTTCATACCACTGTGAACGGGAGGAGGACGTACCTGTCCTCATGGAGCCAACCTTGTAGTTGGAGGGGACAATAAGATCTTTACTTGCTTATCTTTACAAAGCAAATAGTAAAACATGGTAGCTGTAGGGAAGGAGGGTAAACAGTATGGCGTTCTTTGGGAGGCCAAGGTGGGAGACCTGTTTGGATGAGCGTGTTAGTAGGATCACAAGGTCAGGAGTTCAAGACCATCCTGGCTAACACAGTGAAACCCTGTCTCTACTAAAAATACAAAAATTAGCCAGACCTGGTGGCCTGCACCTGTAGTCTCAGCTACTCAGGAGGCTGAGACAGGAGAATCGCTTGAACCTGGGAGGTGGAGGTTGCAGTGAGCCGAGATCGTGCCATTGCACTCCAGCCTGGGCGAAAGAGCAAGACTCTGTGTCTCAAAAAAAAAAGAGTGTGGTGTTGGGGTTCATTTCTGAATGGGGGAGATGGGGAAGGCCTCACCAAGAAGGTGACATTGGAACCAGGACCTGAGCTACCAGTGAGGGGCAGACCCAGTTGGGCATCATGGTTCCAGGCAGAGGGAACAGCCAGTGCAAAGACAGAGTCTAAGTGAATTGTGCAGGGAATAGCAGGGAGGGAGTGTAGCTGCCTTAGAGTGAGGAGGGAGTGTGGTAGGAGACGAGATCAGAGGGCCCAGGGCTGGTGGGAGAGTTGAGGAGGTGAGATCAGATCCTATAGAGAATTGTAGTGTCTTTGGCTTTTACTCTGAGTGAGCTGTGAAGGTGCAGCTGAGCTCTGCAGAGAGGAAAGACCTCTTTGGATAAACATGTTAGTAGAATTCCTCTGGCTGCCCTGGGGAGACTGTTGGGACCAAGGGTAACAGCAGGAAGCCCAGCAAAGAGGCTGCTGTGATAGTCAAGGTGGGAGGCGAAGGTGGTTCGGGCCAGTGTAGGAATGAGATGATTGATATCTGAGTGAGATGATTGATATCTGAGTGAGATGATTGATGTCTGAGTGAGATGATTGATATCTGAGTGAGATGATTGATGACTGAATGAGATGATTGATGTCTGAGTGAGATGATTGATGTCTGAGTGAGATGATTGATATCTGAGTGAGATGATTGATGTCTGAGTGAGATGATTGATGTCTGAGTGAGATGATTGATGTCTGAGTGAGATGATTGATATGAGTGACAAGATTGATATCTGGATGACTGATTGATATCTGAGTGGAGATGATGGGTGATATGACTGATATCTTGAAGGTTAGGGTCTTATAGGCCTTGCTAATGGATCTGAAACGTCAGGGATGACTCATGGGATAGAGATGGCTCCATAAATCTCAGCAGTGTGGTCTCAGGCCCCAGCATGCTTGTCCCCACACATCCATTGGTGAACTAGATCCAAGGATATACTGAGCCAGAGGGGTCCCAGTGCAGGCTGGATCGGGGCATTTCTGGGTTCCTCACCCCTGCAGATGCCCCATCCCAAGCTTCGAGTCTCAGAAGGGCCCTGCATGGAGCAGGAGGATAGGATATCTTCGTGTGCAAAATGGGGAAGTCCTAGCACCCACCTCTGAAGCCTGGCCAGCAGTGAAGGCTGATGCTGGTGGGCGTGGCTGGGAGGGGCTGAGGGGGCGTGGCCAGCAGTAAAGGCTGATGCTGGTGGGTGTGGCCTGGAACCGAGAGGCGTGGCCGATGGAGTGAAGGCTCATGCAGGTGGTCATGGCCAGGAGGGGCGAGGGGCCTTGCCCAGCCACACAGGTCCTCTTGTCTCTCCAGTTTCCGACAAGCACCAGTTCAAGAATGAGCAGGTGATGTATCGTTTCCGGTATGACGATGGTACCTACAAGGCCCGAAGTGAGCTGGAGGACATCATGTCCAAGGTAGGGGCCCTCCACACCTGTGACCCTGACTTAGCCAGCCTTGTTTACCTCCTCCCTGAGTTCGCCACAGAGCAGGCCTGTGCCCCTTGGCCTGTTTGCCTCCACCACTGCCCCCACCTCACCCCTGCCCCCATCACCCTGCCCTGCCCTGTCCTGGAAGCCATCTCTCCCATCATCCTGGATTTGGAGGCTCATCAAAGATGTGACCTGATCCAGAATTCCTCCCTTTTTTTCTTTCAGGGTGTGAGGCTTTACTGCCGTCTTCACAGCCTCTACACCCCGGTGATCAAGTAAGTTACTCTTTCCAACTCCACTTTCACCTCTACCTCTTCTTGGCTGTGTGATCAGCTCTCTGAGCCCCAGTCTCCTTCTCCATTAAATGGGGCTCACAATGGCACCTACCCTTTAGGGTTAAGTGAGTTAAGTTGTGGGAAGCACTGCAGTGCAGTGATGCAGGATGTCACTTCTGGAGCCAGACAGACTGAGCTTGAATCTGCCTCCTAGTTAGCAGCTATGTGACCTTGGGCAGACTTACTTGACCATCTGTGCCTCAACTATTTCCTCTGTGGAATGGGAATAATAATGGGCTCCACCTCAGGGCCTTTGAGCCTGCTGTTCTGCTCAGAATGCTTTTCCCCTGCATACCTTCATATTTGTACCTTTACTTCTTTCAAACTCCTCCATATCACAGGGGTCTTCCCTGCCCACCTACATAAAGTGTCACCTTCCTGGTACTGTCTTCTGTATTAGTCTGTTTTCATGCTCCCAATAAAGACATCCCCAACACTGGGTGATTTATAATGGATTCACAGTTCCACATGGCTGGGGAGGTCTCTCAATCATGGCGGAAGGTGAAAGGCACGTCTTACATGGCAGGCAAAATGAAAATGAGAGCCAAGTGAGAGGGGTTTCCCCTTATAAAACCATCAGATCTTGTGAGACTTATTCACTCCCATGAGGACAGTATGGGGGAAACTGCTCCCACGATTCAATTATTTCCCACTGGGTCCCTCCCACAAGATGTGGGAATTATGAGAGCTACAATTCCAGATGAGATTTGGGTGGGGACACAGTGAAACCACATCACCTCCCTTCCTTCACTTTAGTTGTTGTCTTTTTTTTTTTTTGAGACAGGGTCTCTCTCTGCTACCCAGCCTGGAGTGCAGTGGTGCAGTCATGCAGTCACAGCTTGCTGCAGCCTCAACCTTCCAGGCTCAGGCAGTCCTCCCACCTGAGCCTCCCAGGTAGTTGGGAATACAAGCATGCACCACCATGCCTGGCTGAATTTTTTTTTTTTTTTTTTGGGACAGAGCCTCACTTTATTCCCCCAGGTTGGAGTGCAGTAGTGTGATCTTGGCTCATGGCAACTTCCGCCTCCTGGGTTCAAGTGATTCTCATGTGTCAGCTGCCTGAGTGGCTGAGTTTACAGGTGCCTGCTACCAGGCTTGGCTAATTTTTCTATTTTTAGTAGAGACAGGGTTTTGCCATGTTGGCCAGGCTGGTCTCAAACTCCTGAATTCAAGTGATCCGCCTGCCTTTGCCTCCCAAAGTGCTGAGATTACAGGTGAGTCACTGCTCCACCGCCATTTTTTACGTTTTGTAGAGACTGGGTCTCACCACGTTGCCCAGGCTCATCTTGAGCTCCTGGGCTCAAGTGACCCTCCAGCCTCAGCCTCCCACAAAGTGCTGAGATTACAGGCCTGAGCCACTGTGCCCAGCTTAGTTTTCTTCTTAAAACTTGTCTCTGCTTGACCTCTTGTATGTTGATCTGTGCACTGTCTTTCTCCCCTGGTGAACTGTAGACCTGGCGAGGGGAGGAAATCTTCTCTGCCTTGTTCCCAGACCCTGAGCTGCACCCTGAGCAGCGCTACCCAGTCGGACTCTTGCACTCATAGAAATGGTCTATGTCTGCGTTGTTGGTACCGTAGCTACCAATCATGTGTGGCTTTCCGATACTTGAGACTGAGGAATGTGATTTTTAATTTGGCTTAGTATTAATTGATTGAAATTTATTTTTTATTTTTTATGTTTTTGAGATGGAGACGGAGTCCACTTAGTTGCCCAGGCTGGAGTGCAGTGGCACAACTCGGCTCACTGCAACCTCTGCCTCCTGGATTCAAGTGATTCTCCTGCCTTACCTTCCTGAGTAGCTGGGATTATAAGTGCGCACCACCACGCCTGGCTAATTTCTGTATTTTTAGTAGAGACGGGGTTTCACCAGGTTGGCCAGGCTGGTCTCAAACTCCTAACCTCAAGTGATCTGCCTGCCTCAGCCTCCCAAAGTGCTGGGATTATAGGTGTTAGCCACCTTGCCTGGCCTAATTGATTGAAACTTACGTTAAAATGGATAAGTATTGGAGAGCAGAGGTCAAGGGCACTCAGTAAAGGCTGGTCAGTGAATGTTGAAAGATTATTAACTTCTTTGCTTCTGTTTCTGCATCTGTGGAATGGACATAAGAATAGCTCACGCCTCTTGTGTTGTCGTGAGGACTAAATTCATGGAAGGTGCTTTGAATGGCTCCTGGCGTTGTATAATAAACACCAGTGATTGGTTATTCTCTTTATCATACAGCTCCCAGTTGTGGATGGAGGGAGAGAAGGTGACCTGATTCTTATCCCATCTGCAGATTTCTTTGTCCCCCTGACCTGATAGCTCTTATCACCTCTGGGAAGTGTAGAGAGGAAAGACCATTTCCTGGCCCCTTGGGAGGTCAGGCCCTGGAAACCACTTCTGTGGCCAGTCCATGTCAAGGCTGATAAAGTCTAGTTGAGGGATTTCTGTCAGGCTTTAGGACTGGGGGGTCCGACACTACTCCCTCTGTCATCCTGCCTCCGCCCTCCCGGGCTCCTCTGCTGCTGCTTCCGTGCAAGCCCCAGAAGGCAGCGGGGGCGCCTCTGCCAGCTCCGAGGAAAGAAGCTTCTGGGGAAGGCAGCAGACCCCCACCCACTGCACATGGGGCCTGTCAGACCCCCCAGTCCTAAAGCCTGAGAGATATCCCCCAATTAGACTTCATCAGCCTTGACATGGACAGGCCACAGAAGCTCGTCTTTGTCAGCTTCAGAGGCTGAGAGGTTGTTGCAGTTTCGCTGCAAGGTTAGCAGAGCCCACAGGACCCAGGCTCAGCCGGGATTCAGATGCTGTAACAGGCCAGGTCAGTTACCTCAGGGAAAAACCATGAGACTCACAGGCCTCTGTGCTGCTCAGTCCTAGTAGACCCCACCAGCCCCTTTCATGGGCTTCCCATGTCAGTTTGGTTTAAACACATCAGTGCCAATCACAAAACAAAAGGGACAAAGGAAAGAATGGAGGGTCTCCCCTGCCACTCTATGCGTCAGCGTGGCTCCCCAGCCTCGGTGCTGGTGGCATCTTAGCCAGGGTAAGTCTCTGTTGGGGGCTCTCCTGGTGTTGTGCAATCTTCAGCAGCATCCCTGGGGTCTACATACGGGATGCCAGCAGCACCCCTGCCCCAGCCCCTCCAGGTCATGACAGCCAGAAATGTCTCCAGTGATCTCCTGGGCTAGAGACTAAGTTTCCAGAGCCCTAGAGCCGCTGCTTCCTGCCTCCCACTCTGTAGCTGGAAGGAGGCCTGGTTTAGAACAGCTGTGCCCTCAGTCACACAGCAAATGAAGTGTGGAGTCTGAGCTGAGACTTGGACCCCTGCCCAATGCCTAGAGAGCCTGGAGATCCTTGACTCCTGGGCAGTCTGGCAGGGAAGTCAGGACCGCTGCCGCCTCCGTCCTCCCTGCCCTGCCCTGCTCACTGTGCGCTCGCCTTCTCCGCAGAGACCGTGATTACCACCTGAAGACCTACAAGTCGGTGCTTCCTGGGAGCAAGCTGGTGGACTGGCTGCTGGCTCAGGTGAGGGCCTCCTCAGGGGTGTAGGACCGGCGTTCTGCTTTGTCCGTCAGTGTGGGGCTTTTTGTTTTGTTTAAAAAATTTCTATTATTTTAATTGTGGCAAACTGTGCAGAACATAAAATTTACCATCTTGATCATTTTTAAGTGGATAGTTGGTTGGCATCCAATTCATTGATAATGTGTGCAACCATTGCCACCATCCATCCACGGACCTCTTTTAATCTTCCCGCACTGAAGTTCTGCTCTCATTCATCAACTCCCCGCTCTCCCTCCTCCAGTCCCGATGACCACCATTCTACTTTCTGTCTCTGTGAACTTGGCTACTCTGGTTACCTGCTATCAGTGGAATCGTACAGTATTTGTCCTTTTGTGCCTGGCTTATTTTACTTGGCATCCTATCCTAACGGCTCCTCTGTGCTGTAGCATGTGTCGGAATCTCCTTTCTTTTTAAGGCTGAATAATATCCCATTGTTTGTACATTAGTCCATTTGCACTGGTGTAACAAAATACCTGAGACTGGGTAATTCAAAGAGAACAGAAACTTACTTCTCACAGTTCTGGAGGCTGCGAGCTCCAGATCAGGGTGCGAGGAGGTTCGGCATCTGTCCGAGGCTGCTCTCTGCTTCCAAGATGCTGCCTTGCTGCTACGTCCTCTGGAGGAGAGGAACAGTGTCCTCCCATGGGGAGAAGGATGGGAGGGGCAGACTCCCTGCGTCAAACTCATTCCTAAGGGATGCCTAATGCCCTTCTGACTCAGTAGCCTCCTAATGACCAAACCTCCCAATACTGTTGCATTGGGGATGACACTTCAACATGAATTTTGGAGGGGACAAAAGCATTCACACTGTAGCAGCATGGCTATACCATGTTCTGTTTGTCCATTCATCCACCAGTAGACCCAGGGCTTACTTCCATGTCGGGGCTTTCAGTTTTAAAACTGGGATGGTCTTGGGGAAACTAGGACAAGTTGGTTTTATACTGGTACCAAACTGGAGCCTCTGTTTGGAGTTTGCCAAGTTATTCCTTTCAAAAATGTTTCCAGTGGGTAGGGGCTGACCAGAAGCTTAGAGAATGTGGGCCTCAGTTTTGATGCAATATCCCAAAGGTGTTTGCTCCATCCAGGTGTCGCGTAGAGGCCTGTTGCCCGTCTCTTCTCCTTTATTGCTCAGGATCATAGATGCTTACTCTGGGCCAGGCCCTGGCAGGCATTGTGTGTTATCCTGTTGGGTCCTCTAACCTACTTGCAGTTGGGGAACTGGGCCCAGAGATGCTGAGTGCTTGGTCCAGGGGTGCACAGCTTCATAGTGGCGAAGCTGGGACTCACTCACTGTGCCTCGGTTCTGTGAATTTCTCAGGGAGTCCTGAAGAGTGTCCATTTGTGATGTGTAAAAGAGCACATGGGCTCCCAGATGTGTTTCTGCTCATCTTGACACCAAACAGGCAGCTCTGGGCACTGAAGGAGCTTGGGAAATACAAGGCCTCAGGAAAGTCCACAGCAAAGATGAGAAGAAACCTGTGAAATCAAAATGGATAAATGTTTAAATATCTACAGGGTGCAGCTTTATGTTAGCCTCATTAATTGTTAAATTAAACATTCATAAAAACTTCATTAGAAAACAATTTGCTGACTGGATTTTGTCATGTTGCACAAATTCCTGATATGGACCGATAAATCACAGCCAATTTTTAAAGTGAATGTTTTTCAGCACCAAATAACTTCAAAAGGAAGTTGAGAAACATCCTTGAAAATAAGTTTTCTAGCCCAAAGAGTATGTCAAATATGAAATGTGGGTGCATTTCAATGTGTTTGCTCTGATATGGGACCCTAAGTCCTGGAGGTCTTGAAATATCCGGATTTTTTGGGGGATGGTCTCGCTCTCTCACCACGCTGAGTGCAGTTCTTGAAATACCTGGATTTTTTGGGGGATGGTCTCGCTCTCTCACCAGGCTGAGTGCAGTTCTTGAAATATCCGCATTTTTTTGGGATGGTCTCGCTCTCTCACCAGGCTGAGTGCAGTTCTTGAAATATCCGGATTTTTTTGGGATGGTCTTGCTCTCTCGCCAGGCTGAGTGCTGTGACACTCCTCATCTCTCACAAAGATTCAAGGTGGCCCAAGATGACATGCAGTGTAGGGATCTTGGCTCACTGCAACCACTGCCTCTTGCGTTCAAGCAATTCTCCTGCCTCAGCCTCCTGAGTAGTTGGGAATAACAGCCGCATGCCACCATGCCTGGCTAATTGTTTGTATTTTTTTAGTAGAGACGGGATTTCACCATGTTGGCCAGGCTGGTCCTGAACTCCTGATCTTGTGATCTACCTGCCTCGACCTCCCAAAGTGCTGGGATTACGGGCATGAGCCTCTGTGCCTGGCCCCAAATTACCTAGAGTTGAGTTCCAATGTGCATGTCTGTGAAGCACAGAGCTGCTAACCATTGTACCACCCTCCCTATCCCTCCTGAGAATCATGTGGAATCAGCCTCTATAGCCAGGCTTTAAAAACCCTTCTTTTTGAGCTGCCGTTGACTGAACGTGGGTTCAGGTCCTAGCCCTGCTGCTTCCTAGCTCAGCGACCTTGAACAAGTTGCTCAACCTCTCTAGGCCTCAGTTTCCACACCTGTACAATGAAGCTAAAACAAATACCTCTTTCCCTTTTGACTGTTTTGAGGTTTCGATGAGGTAGTTGTGTAAAGTGCTTAGAATGGTGCCTGGCGCAGAGTAATTGCTCAATAACCGTAACTATTACTATGATTCTTCATCTCTTTCACAAAAGATGCAAGTGGCCCAAGATGACATGCGGTATAGAAGACTAAAGGAATTGTGGAAGGGTTTGGGGCTACCGGACCAGTAACACCAGGAAACAAATGGAGGTTGGGGGTGGGGTTGGTAGTCTGCACAGAGTCCCACCTTCTGAATGTGCTGTAGGCAGGTGATGGGAGTTTCCTGTGTGGTTTAGGTGCTTCAGTCAGCCCAGAAGAGCCTGAGTTTCAGGGCTGTCAAGCTGCCCACTTCTCACTGCTGTGGACTTTTCTGAGGCCTCGTGTTTCCCAAGATCCTTGGGTGCCCAGAGCTGCCTGTTGGTGTCAAAGCATAGGGAAGGCATTGGTCCATGGGTTGAATCCCAGGCCTGGATCAGTGCCAGTTGGCTCGTTGAGACAGCAGGATGCTGGTGGGTGTGAGGTAGTTGGAGATGGAGGGATGGTCTGCACTGCCATGGGAGTGGCTGGAAATCAAGGATGAGCCCTGGGATTTGGGTGCAGTAGGCAGATGGAAATACCATTTGTGGAGATGGGGAGAAGGGCAAGAGTGTGTGGGGAAAATCACTTTATCCATGGGCACGGGAGATGCCATGGGGCTTCCCAGCGGGCAGGCGGGGGAGAGGGTGGGCTTTACACACACATCCAGGACTCAGGCAGCTCCCACTGCAGAATCCGCTCCTTCTCAGCTTTTGGGCGGCATTTGAGACAGGTTAGAAGAGAGTGTAGGGAAATTAGACAAGAGAGCACATTAGCTAACCTTTTTTTTAAAAATTATTTTTGAGTACCTGCCATGTATTTGGTTCTAGAGACACAGCAGGGAATGAGACAGACAAAAGCTTCTGTTCTCCCAGATCTTATATTCTGGTGTGGATAGGAGAGACACTTACTAAATCAGAAGAGTAAGTAAAGTGTGTCACAGGTCTGCTGGTGCTAGGTGCAGTGTGGTGGAGGGACGGTGTGGGAATGGGGACAGGGCGTCTCCCCCTCACATGGGTCGGGTGGTGCAGTTTACACGGATGTCAGGGATGGTCCTACTGGGCAGGGACATTTGAGCAGGGCTAAGGGAGGTGGGGAGCGAGCCCGGGCCACATCTGGGGAGCAGCAGCTCAGAGGCTCTGAGGCAGGTGAGCCGGGTATGTTTGGGGAGCAGAAGAGGGGGCCAGGGTGGCTGGATGGAGTGGGTGAGGGGAGAGGAATGAAGCCATGTGGGCAGACCATGCCAGGCTGTGTCCGCGCCTGGAAGAGCCCAGGCCCCTGCAGGGCTCTGAGCACAGGAGCGGTGGGAGTGGCTTCAGTTGACAGACCCCCTGCTCTGCATGGAGGCTGGCAGCAGGGAGGGCAGGAGGAGGCAATGCTAGAATTCCAGGCAGGGGAGGGTGCTGCCTGAGCACAGGGTGGTAGGGGTAGCTGGAGAAGTGGTCAGATTCTGGATGTTTTGAAGGCGGACCTAACACTGGTTGCTCATGGATGAGTAGGGCATTGGAGGTGAGAGACAGAAAGGAGTGGAGGAGGACTCCAAAGCCTGTGGCTTGAGCTGCCGTTGACTGAGTTGGGAGGCTGTGAAAGAGGCAGGTGAGCAGGAGGCTCAGGCTTTCACCCTGGGGCACTCCAGCTTAGACACCGGAGGCGGAAGAACCAGCAAAAGCCACTTCCAGTGTTGGCGCCTGGTGTTGGGCATGCTGGGGTGCTTTCTCATGGTCAGTGCTGGCTGAGGAGTTGTGGGCTTGGTCACAGGGCCCTTAGATCACTGTCACTCTGTCCTGAGCCCACAGCCAGGACCCACATCTTGTTGCAAGTGGAGGCAGGGGGGATGTGGTGCAAAGGCTGTAACCCACCATGCAACGTGTCTGTCCACTTCAGCAACCTATCTGTGGCTTGGCCTGGCGTGGGGACACAGGCTGGGTAACTGAGCCGATGTAGGAGGATGACTTTCAGGAGATGATTGGAAAGGCAGCTGGCCTTTGGCTTGGGTCAGGGAAAGGGGAGGAGGGTGCGTGTGCCTGCGTGGGTCTCTCTGTTCAGGGGAGGTCTGTGACAAGGATGTGACCCCGAGGTGTGGTTACAGCCAGCCTTGATTTCAGGAGTCGCCCCCACCTTGTATCTTAGCAGGAAAGTGGGAGGAACACATAATTGTGTAGGACAGGAGGGTATTTTTGCTTTGGACACATCTTCATTTCTAACTCTAGGTTATTCTACCCCTTAAAATAAAATGTTGATTGAAGCCTTGCTGAATCAGTTCCACATGTGTTTGGCTGCACATAAC
The DNA here is from genome assembly GCF_049354715.1 of Callithrix jacchus. Lineage (NCBI taxonomy): Eukaryota > Metazoa > Chordata > Mammalia > Primates > Cebidae > Callithrix > Callithrix jacchus. The sequence continues at coordinate 43,760,890 of NC_133506.1, read as the reverse complement.
GGGGAAACCTGACTTATTAATAAGATATTCTTCTCTCACATAATTCATTGTCTGGAGTTTGTGATCCTAGAGCTCAACGGTGCTGTCTGTGGCCAGGCATCTTCTGCCTTTCTGTTCTGCTATCCTCGTATCTTCTCTCTAGTTACCTCACAGTCACAGTGTGGCAGCCATGGCTCCAGACATCACATCTGCACAGAACTATGGCCAAAGGTTGTCCTGTTGGAGAACACTTTTTTATCTGCGTATTAGGGAGGAAACTTCCCACAGTCCTCCCTTCCCCTGCGTCGTCTTTTCCTTAGATCTCATTGGCTGGATGAGCCTGACATATGCCCCTGAACCAGCCCCTTGGGAGAGAACTGGGATTGCTGATAGTGGCTTAGAATTCCTTGGGATTCATTTGTCCCCTAAACCAGCCCCTTGGGAGAGAACTGGGATTGCTGATAGTGGTTTAGAATTCCTTGGGATTCATTTCTTGTGACTTCGAGGGGTGGGGTGGGTGGGGGAGGAGCTTGCTAGGTACTACTCAGGCAACCAGAGTTCTTTAAACTCTGAGGATGAGGGGCATTGGCCCTTGGAGAGATAACTTGCCCTATCAGCCCTTGGTGCTTATCTCGTTTAATCCTCAGACAAATGTAGTTGTTCTCATTTTACTGATAAGGAAACTGAGGCTTGGGTTATGTAACTCACCCTAGGGCACACAGCTGTCGGGATCCTGTGTGTGTGTGTGGGGGGGGGGGCAGGGGTTGTCCTGATGCCTTCATAGTCAGTAACAGTCATAACAGATCTATATTAATGATTGCTGATTGAGTCTGAGCAGAGACCACCCCTCAGGGGTGTCGGAGGCCTAGGAATATCAGGGGCAAATCTGAGAGTGAAAGAAAGACATGGATGAGGAAAGGAAGCTCAGAGAGGCAAGGTCATGGCCCAAGGTCATTGTCCAAGGTCATGGCCAGGGCAGAGCGGGGCTTTGAACTGGGGATCCAGAGTTCACTCTCTTCACCTCTCCACTTGGTGGTTTCTGGGTCTATGTCACTTGGGCTCCAGGACACCCCAGGCTGCGACTGTCACATGGAGGGCAAGGGGTTAACAGGCTGAGCAGGAGAGAGCAGAGGCTAGGCCAAGGACCCGGGTGTGGGACAGGCACAGATCTACAAGCTCCCATGCTGGCTCTGCAGGTATGTGCCTGGAATGTCCACCACATGGACTCCCATGACTAGGCCGATGGCAGCAGGGGTCTCAGAGGGACAGGGGCAGAGAGGGGTCGGGGTGGGGGAGGCGGGGGTCAGGCTGGCATCTTAAGGTCCTGGGAGAAGAGATGCAGGAGAAACTGGAATGGGAAACTTGACTGCAATCCTTGGTAGCTAACTTCCCCTCTCTCCGCCTCAGTCCCCATCTCTGTGGCATGGTGGCGGGGGGTCCAGCTCTGAGCGGCCTCCATTGTTACTGTGTAAACTTGAGCAACTGCCAAGTCTGTGTGTGCCTCTGTTTCCTCCTCTGTCGAGTGGGGTTAATAAGAGCGATTGTCTCCAGGTCGACTCTGCAGTCTGAATAAAATCCCGCAGCCCCTCGTACATGGTAGGTTGGTGAGAGGCCTCCTTGGGCATCTTGATGGGGTTTTGGAATTCACGGGTAAAGAGGCCGTCTGGGGTCTTGTATAAATCACACATCTCCCACTATGACTCCGTCTCTCTGCTCCACTTTGCCTCCTCCATCTGCATTCCTCTATGATTCTCTCCAGTGTAAAACTAAGCAGGAACAGCTGATATTTATCAAATGCTCCCTTTGTGCCAGGCTTTGGGCTGAGGGTCTTGCACAGAATGTCTCATTCAGTCCTCATGAGGACTCGGTGGGGTGGGGACACGATGCTCTTCCCACCACTTTAGAGAGACAGAGACTGAGCCTTAGGGAGGGGAGTTCAGAATCAGTTTCCAAACTAGGTCCTCTCTTCTCCCTTCTTTCTGTCCCTCTCCTCTCCTCTCCCATCACATCCCTTTTCTTCCCTTCCTTCCACTTTCTGTGCCCCACCAAGGCTAGACGTGGAGTTTTGATGTGGGATGATGAGGTGAGCATGACAGGCACTGTCCCTGTCCGAATGGAGCTTTCACTCGTTGGGTAACAGACCTTAAGCAAAATGTATACATGGGTGAGTTAATTTCAGACTGGGACAGGGTGGCACAGACACCTTGCAGGGTATTTTCTGAGTGCGTGTGACCAGTGAGAGGACGGGTGGAGGAAGGTTTAGGGCTGCTTTTGGGTAGTTAAGGATGGGACTCTCTGAGGAGGTAGCATGGCCCTGAGAGCTGTGAAGCTGGCGCAGGGCATGCCAGGTGTGCAGGAAAGGGTGGGTGCAGGTGCCCTGAGGTGTGTGGAGGGCGCCTGGGGCAGGTGGGGGGTTCAAGGCAGGGAAGTGTTGAGGGGAGGTTGCAGGGGTTTCGTTTGTGGCAGCTTCCTCTGGGAGGGGAGAAATTGCATCCTTCCGAGAGGGCTGGAGGGAGGTGGACTTCCTGTACAGGTGGCACATCAGGGCCTTCCTGTGTCACTTGTGACCTGAAAGTCCCTGCTGGCCTAGCTGTAGGAACTCTAGGACCCTGTGAGGAAGCTGGGACTATGAGCCTCAGAAGACCAGGTGGCTCCAGCTGCCTGCAGGACCGACCCCATCTGCAGAGCTGGGCCTGCCACCACTGGGCCCTGCTGGCCTCCCCTGCTGGCCCCTCGCAGCTGGGGGGAGGCTGGTCTGGATATGGCCTCTCATAGCCGCCTCCCCTGGCAGGGTTCCAAGCCCGCAGGCCCTCCAGCCACTAGCTTGGGGTCCCGTGGGAGAAATGTGTCTTTATGGAGTTAGCCAGGGCAGGCAGTGCAGTGAAATGCTGAGGCCCGAGGCTGTGCCCCAGGCCTTCCCCCAGGGCTGAGTCCTGCTACCTTTGAATAGCAGCCGTTTCCTCTGGTTGGAAAATCCTCTCCATCCGGAGGGGACAGGCAGGGCCTCTCAGGAGTCCTCATTCTGGGGGGCGTTTGAGTGAGAGGAGGTGGTGCCTGTAGCTGTCTCTTTGGAGTTCAAGCTCATTGACCTGGGTGCGAGCTCCTACATGACCTGGCCCCTTCTGGCCACTCCTTTATCCAATTGGCAGACAGCTATTGAGCTCGGACTCTAGGTCAGCCCCCTTCCCAGCATTTAGGATTGAGCGGGACACAGCAGCTGCGACTCCTGGTTCCCACAGCCTCACTCAGCTTGTCCTCCATGGGCCGGCCGCGCTGCCTCCTGGTTCCTGTGCGCTCCAAGCTTCTACCCATCTCCAGACCTTTGCCCCTGCTGTTTCCTCTGCTTGACAGCCCCTCCCACCTGCATATGCACGTGCACAAGCACACACACGGTCACACACTCAGCCTGCATCTATTGAGATTATTTGGGTTGCAAGCAACAGAAAACAGTCCCTGGCTAATTGAAGGGGGAATGAAAAAGATGACTTGTCCAAGGGAGGTGGGGCACTCACAAAGTCAGGGAGGGCCTAGGAGGCCTTGGAAAGAACTGGCACCAGGAAACGCTGAGAGGCTGGCACGAGGGGTTTCTGACCCGCACATCACTGCTGGGCACAGTCAGTGCTCCCGTTCCCTGTCCTTGGGGTCCTCCACTCACGTGTTATGTTCCTGGGGCAGGGAGCATCCCGTTGGCCTCAACCTGACCTAGGAGGGCGGCAAACCTTGACTGACTGCTTCACCACGATGACATGCCACCTGGGAGAGTGGGTCCCAAAAGTCAGACCTGCAGGCCCAGCACATGGGCCGTGCCTGTTCATTCTTCATGTTTTGGGTTGGATGTCACTTCCCTGGGGAAGCCCTGAGATGAACCAGGTCGCCTTGGTTCAAATTGTATCAGTTTGGAATATTTCCAGTGCCAGGATAACAAACCCAACTGAACAGTGGCTTAGACTGATGCCCCTATCAAGAAGCGTGGGGCGAGGTGGTCCCAGGGCCGGTGTGTGGGTTCAGGAGCAGACACAAGAACCTTCCATCCTTCACGCCATCAGCCTAATCACCTCAGCGGTGTCAGCTATCTGCTTATCAGGGACTCCCTGCAGTCCCCAGCATTGCTGCCTCACATGACTTTATCCCAGGCAGGCGGTGGTGGTGCTGCTTTTCCCTCTTATTGAGGGGGAAGGTGTTTTTCAGAAGCCCCTGGTATACTTCCCCAGATATCTTGTTAACTGGTGCTTGGTCAGTTAGCAATTGAACTTGATTTCTAGTATTAGAGACAGTTATGGAGGCTGAGCCAAATCAGGGTTTGTGTTTCTGTGGCATGAGAGAAGTCCAGAGGTGGGTGGGTCAGAGCTGCCAGAGTGGTCTCCTGATGCCTTTGGGGACCACACTGTCTGTGTCCTTCTGTTCTGCCTGCCTTAGTGTTTTCAGCCTCTAGGGCACCTTGTCGTCTAAAGTGACTGCAAGAGTTCCAGCCATCACATCTTTGTTCCAGGCAGGAGGAAGAGAAAGGGCCAGGGGCTTTTGCCAGACTATCCCACCAGTGATTTCTGCTTGTTGCTCATTGGCCACTTGTAGCTGCAAGGGAGGCTGGAGATGGACGAGGGCTTCTTGACTAGGGAGGAATGGGAGAGGGGTATTGCTAGGTAACCAACATTGTCTGCCACTTAAAACCTCCGTTTTTTCTTTGTGGCATTGATCACAGTACAGTAAAATAGTCTTGTATGGAGTTGATGAATAATAATCACAAACCCGTTTTGGGGTTACCGTGGTAAACGAACAGACAACGCCTGGCCCTCGTGGAGCCTACCTTCTCAGGTGGCTGTGGGCTTCTCGCTGGCCACGTACCACCTCTTGGATGCTGCAACCTGACACCCTCCCCTTTTTATTCTGTTCCAGGGAGACTGCCAGACTCGGGAGGAGGCAGTGGCGCTCGGCGTGGGTCTCTGTAACAATGGCTTCATGCACCACGGTAACCGCCCCACCTGCAGCCCCGTCCCTGGAGCCTTGCTCCATGGAGCTCATGTTAGGGGGAAGGTGGGAGGACTGAAGCCAGGTCTGTAGCTCTGTAGACTCCTGGGGGTTTGGGGTGGCCATGAATCCCACCTCCTTCCCCTTCCTGTTCTGTACTGACGGAGACATTGTTTCTGGTGTTCACTAGGGACCAACATGGCTGGCAGGACATGGGCTAGATTTGAAGTCCAATCCCTGGGTTTCCATGGGGCCAGATGAGGCAGGCCTGGCCCGAAGGCCTTGGTGGGGAGGGAGGAGCTGTGCCCTATGGGGCAGTGGGCAGGTGGGTTGTGAATGTGTGAGGCAGGAAGCCCTTCCTGGGATGTCTGCCTCTTTTCCTGGCCTCCTCCCTCAGATCAGTGCCTTTTCTTTCCACTGCGAGAGGTAGGTATTCACTTTAGACTTTAAAGCAGTCACTTTAGACTGCAAGGTGCCCTTGAGGCTGGAAACACACTAAGGGGGTGGGTGCTGAGATGTTCCTGAGGCAAGAAGGTGGCAAGAAGGACCAATTGGCTCCATGAACACCAGTTTAAATTACAACAAGTTAGTGTTCTGTATGCCTGGGCTCTTTCTAGACATTTCCCACGTATTTATGAGTTTAATACTCACAGCCGCCCTTTGATGTGGGTATTAACACAAGCTGAGATAGCTAAGAAACTTACTCAACGTTACGTGCCAAGTAGAAGCCGAGATTAGAACCAGACCATCTGGAGCTGGGATTAGAACCCAGGTCGTCTGGCTTCACAGGCTACACACTCCACTACTCTGCTATGTGGCCTCTCCCCTTGAGGGCCTTAGGGGAGCCCTGAGTCTCCTATCCTTTCTTAACCCCTGCCAAGGTGCCATTTCCCTGTTTCCAGAACATTCCTCAGGGCCTTTGCACTTGCAGTTTCCCTTGCCAGGGTGCGCTGCCTGCCTCATCCCTGCACGTGACTCAGCGTTTTTGCTCAGTCCACCCCTCCCCAGTGAGGGCCTCCCCATAGCCGCAGCTAAAATAGCTCCGCCCCGTCATCACTCTGCTCCTAGCTTGGATTCTCTTGTTTTCAAAGGGACTATTCTCTCCGTGTTAGGCGGATCCCACCCCTCCTTTCTGTCTGCTCATTCTGATATCACATGTGGTGTGTTTGGTGTTCCAGGCACCGTGCTAGGCTCTGGGAGCAGAGTGACGACCAGGACATGTATTTCCATGCATATGTGTTGTGTATGTGTGTGTGTGTACCTGTGTGTGCGTGTGATGTGTGCAGAGGAAGGGAACAGGGATGCCAGCGGGGAGGTGATCATGGTAGTCCAGAGGAAGGAGGATGTGGCTGGGACCTGGTGGTGGTTGCAGAGGGGTGAGAAGTGGTCAGATTCAGAAAACCCTGGGCCATAGGAAGGCCTTTGGCTGTTTCTCCTTTCTGGTGTTAGCTTTTTTTGTTCTCACTTGGAGATCTGCAAACTTTCTCTGTAAAGTGCCAGATAGTGAATATTTCAGGCTTTGAGGGCCACATAGTCTCTGTCACAACTGCTTAACTCTAACTCTACCTTTGTAGCACAAAAGCAGCTCCAGACAGTATGTAAACAAATGGTGTGGCTGTGTGCCAATAAAACTTTATTTAGAAAAAGCAGCTGGTGGGCTGTAGTTTTTTTTGTTTTTGAGAGGAAGTATTCTTGTTGCACAGGCTGGAGTACAGTGGTGTGATCTTGGCTCACTGCAACCTCCGCCTCCCAGATTCAAGTTATTCCCCTGCCTCAGTCTCCCGAGTAACTGGGATCACAGGGGTGCACCACCATACCTGGCTAGCCATAGTTTTTTGAGCCCTGGTCTGCCTGCTGGATTTGCTGTTCCCTTGGCAGATTGAGCCACGTGCTGGAGAGCTCAGAGGCCTTTGGGTCTATCCCCTGCCTTGTGGCCAGCAGGTCCCCAACTCAGCTGACTCTCAATAGTCCTATGTGCCTCTCTGGGTCTCAGTTTCCCCAGTTTTCCATTGAAGGCCTTGCTGTCTCCTCATCTGCGCTTAGCATGCCCAGTGTTTTGCGGGAGTAGGACTCACTCTTTAGCTTCCGGTTTCCCCAGCTGAGGTGGGCAGGTCAGGGCCAGCGTGGGAGGCCGAGGGCATTTACACCCATCCACCTCATCTCATCAAAGTCCTTCATTCCCAGAAGCTGCTCTGTTCCCCTCAGGGCCCTCTGACAGCCCGAGCCTCCTGCCAGTCAGCTGGGCATAACCTCTCATTTGTGGGCAAGGGTAATTAGGGGTCCTCCCCAGCTGCTATTCCGGGAAGACTGCTGGCTGTGGACTTTCCGCTGGGTGGTGACTCCCGGGCGATCCTGACGTTCTCAGGGCCTCTCAGGGAGAGAGATTGTAGGGCGTGATCCTGCTCCTCTGTTCCTTGCCACAAACTCAAAAATAGGCTAAAATAGGAAAGGGCCAATTCCAGGTTGGCTGCAGCAAAATACAGGGTGGGGTGCAGGATGGGCCACAGGGAGGGGCCTCTGTGGCACCTTCCGAGGCGCCTCCAACTGGGGCTGAACTGAGCCCACAGACCCTAGAATATTTCCACCTGACGACTGGCCTGGGGTCTGGCCCTCTTGCTTTAGGCACATTTGGGGAAACTGAGGCTTGCCATTGAATCCCCACAGCCACCCCAGCACATTGGTCCTGTTATTATTATTGTAGAAGAGGAAACTGAGGTTGGGAGAGGCACAAGGGCATGAAGACAGGAATGGGCTGAGCAGGGGTTTGAACCCAGATCTGAGAGTATCCTATAAAGCCGGACCAGCAGCCGGGAAAGGTATTGAGGTCGGTGGCTCACTTGGCTGAGCTCGTGGACCTGAGGGATTCCACGCTGTTTTCCACAAATGTTTTGGCCAATATGCAACATTGCAATTCTTCCTCCCACTCCTGGACTTTTCTAACTTAATGTTTATAGTGGCATGGATGCCAGCAGCCCCCTGGGGCCTGGCTCCCCAGCTCTGGTGAAAGTGGCATTTTGTGTGTCTGTTTTCTCCAAAAAGGTAACAGGGGTGGCCTGAGAAACAGGTTCGCAAACAGGTAGAGTTCCTGGTGAAATGTCCCAGAAAACTGAGGAGAAAGAAAGAAACGGCCCCGGCTGCTTTCCACAGAGTCACCAAATACAGAAAAAGCCTCTGTCTTCAGGGACAAGGGGGAGAGCTCATGGCTGAGGCAGCTGGTTTCCCTTGTTTCAGGCACCCACTGGCTTCCAACAGCTGTCATTACCTCCCCAAGCCTTGATTGCCCCCTTTATGCACTGTTTACACTCAGCCCTGCCTCATCTACCAGGCCTGGCTGGGCAGTGTGGGGAAAGGAGGAGGAGGAGGAGGAGGAGAGGAAGGAGCCACGATGAGGGTCCTTCTGCTGCCTGCTGGTTCTGTGACCTAGGGCTCTGAGTCTTAGTCTCCTCTTCTATGAAAGGGACACAGCAGTTCCTTCCTTGTCCAGGGAGTGGATGAACTTAGCATGCCTCCCAGTGTGCCTGGCACTGGGAGGTGCCTAGTTAAGTTGTAAATTACAGGGATCAGATCACCAATTGGTTGTTACTGGTTATTTTTATTCTTTTCCCTAGCTTGTCCTAGAAAGGGGTCAGTATATTTTTTATGTAAAGAGCCACTTAGTAACAATTTAGGCTTTGTGGGCCATATAGCTTATGTCACAATATTCAGCTTTGTCCTTGTGGCTCAAAAGAAGCCATGGATAATATAAATACAAATACAAATGGCTGTAGCTGTGTGCCATTAAAACTTTATTCATAACAGGTAGTGGAGCAAATTTGGCCTGTGGGGACTGAGTTTGCCAACTTTTGGTCTAAAGTGTTGCAGCATCATTTTTTTCTGATTACTAAAGAGGTTTGAACACCTTTTCACAAATTGCTGCTCATTTGAGTTTGCTTATGTTAATTGACTGTATCCTTTCCCCATTTATCTGTGAGTTTCTCAGCTTTTTCTGGTTGATTTGTTAGAGGTTTTTTTATATTCCAGATATTTATTCCTGTTGGTTTTGGACACTGTAGTTATCTTCACATCTGCTGTCTACCAATGGAGTTGTTATTAAATGCAAGTCCTTAATTTTAGTCTAGTACAAGAGGGTCTTATGCACAGACTTCTTTTCTACTCTAGAACAAAGATGTCCTCCTATATTTAGTTTTGTTAGCTTTACTTTTACTGTTCATATGTAGGTCTTTTAATCCGTTAGGAGTTTATTGTTGTATATGGTGTGAGGTAGGGATTCAGTTTCCCCTACCCCACCAGCAAGTCAGTTTTCCATGCACTATCTATAGAATACTCTGTGATCATGTATCATCATAATAGACTAAGTTCCCACAAACACTTAGTCCTCTTATGTGATTTCTGTTCCCTTCCACTGGTTATTGATCTGTTTCTGCTGCAGTTCCACACTGTGTTTTTTACTATGGTTTTGTAATATATTAATATCTTTCTATAGCAGGTGAGGCTAATTCTGACTTTTCAAGAGAAGTCAGAAAGCTAGATCTCTTTGTGAAAATATCCTAATATGTTAGTGTTGGCCTATGATTCCATTTTAATAGAATAGTGTTTGCCAAATCAAACATGTCTGTGGCCTAGTTCCAGCCTGTGCCTTCCAGTTGGCAAACATGGCTAAAACTTTCCCATGTGAACCTGACTACTGAGTGCATGTCTGTGGATTTGCAGTGCTGGAGAAGAGTGAGTTCAGGGATGAGTCCCAGTACTTCCGCTTCCACGCTGATGAGGAGATGGAGGGGACCAGCAGCAAGAACAAACAACTTCGCAATGACTTCAAGCTGGTGGAGAACATTCTGGCCAAGCGCCTGCTGGTAGGAGCACAGCTAAGCTGATGCCCCTTCCTTTCCAGAGCCGCCTGCAGGCCTGGGAGCTGGATGACCTTCCAGCTATGGCTAGAGAAGGGGGCTCAGCTTGGACTACCAGACTGTGGGGGATTCTAGGTGGTTGGGGCAACTCTGTCAAGAGGCTAGGCTGCATCACTGGCTGAGACTACCCTCCTAACAAAAGAGATTGGGCTTGCAGACCTCCCTTCCTATCCCCTTGCTTTTCCTGTCCCTTCCCAGTACATTGTATAGAGAAGTTGGCCTCCTGAAGTGACTCATCCCGCATACCCCATAGCAGCCCCCATCTTAACGCGTGGCGCACGGCAGGCAGTCAAGACAGAGACTCAGGGAGGTTAGTTCTCTGGCCACTGCCAGGGTTGGAGCTGAAGTCTGACTCCTATGAAGGTGGCTCCATTAACTTTTCTCCCATAGGACTGTGGGGACTGCTGTTCCCTCTGATTTCATTCCTCTCACTGTAAAGTCCTCCAGTGCTCCCTGTCACACTTAGGATAAAATTCAAACTCTCACTATGGCCTGCAAGACTCTTCCTGCCTCTCCAGCTTCATCTCCTATGTTCTCTTTCTCATTCCACCCAGCCACCCTGCTCTCATCTCTTTCCCTTCCCCTTCCCTTCCCCTCTCCTTCCCTTCCTCTTTCCTCCCCCTTCCCTTCCCCTTCCCTTTCCCTTCCCTTCTCTCTCCCTTCCCCCCTCTTTCTTTCCCCTCCCCTCCCCTCCCCTCCCCTCCCCTCCCCTCCCCTCCCCTCCCCTCCCCTCCCCTCCCCTCCCCTCCCCTCCCCTCCCTTCCTCTCCTTTCCCCTCTTTTCTGTTTTTTTGGCAGGGTCTCACTCGCCCAGGCTAGAGCTCAGTGGTACGATCATGGCTCTCTGCTGCCTCAACCTCCCTGGGCTCAAGTGATTCTCCCACGTTAGCCTCCCCAGTAGCTGGGACCACAGGCATGTACCACCACATCTGGCTAATTTTTGTATTTTTTATATAGACAGTTTTGCTATGTTGCCCAGGCTGGTCTTGAACTCCTGGTGTCAAACAATCCTCCCACCCTGGCCTCCCAAAGTACTGGGATTACAATTGTGAGCCATTGCACCTGACCTCCGATCTCTTTTCTTACCCTCCAGTGCCTTGGGGCCTCCCTCAGGACCTTTGCACATGCTGTGCCTGCTGCCTGAGCTCGTTTCTCCACACTTTATTAAGTTTTGTTTTTCCCTGCACTCAGTCTCAGCTCTCTCTGATAGTACCTCTGACCCCTTGCCATGCCCTATCCTCTTAAGTGCTTTAATTCCAACTAGGTATACTCCCTGCATCACATCCTACATTTCTTTGTTTATTTGTTTCTAGTCTGCCTCCCCCACTAAGCAGGACTGGGCCGGTCTGACTTGTTCAAGATGGTATCTCTGGCACCCATGAGAACTGCTTGGCTGTGTGATGGGCAGCATCTCCGTCAGTGTCTGTTGACTGAATGAGTGCCTTTCCCTGTATCCCCACCACTGCCGAACCTCCAGACCTGTTTCCAGCGTCCTGCCATCCCACCCTAAACTGCTTCTCCCTAAACTCCCCAACTCCACGTCCTTGGTGGCTGGACACCTTTGGATCTGTGGGATTCATTCAGTCAGCAGCAGGCAGGCACAGATTGAGCACCAGCTCTGGGCCAGGTGCTGTTTGCATTTTGCTGTGCCTCGCCAGCCTGGATCTGGCCGCCTCCGTGCTAGACCTGGGACAAGGTCATGGTCCTGTGGGGGCTGCGGTGGACCCGCCTCGCTCCCTGACTGGGTTCCTTCTGCCCTGGGCCCTCAGATCCTGCCCCAGGAGGAGGACTATGGCTTCGACATTGAGGAGAAGAACAAGGCCGTGGTGGTGAAGTCTGTCCAGAGGGGCTCCCTGGCCGAGGTGAGGCCCTCAGGGGAGCTGGCAGGGGCCATGAGCAGGTAGCAGAGTGGGGCATCTCTCTCCACGCTCCTTGAGGCAGCCAAGCCTGGGAGATTCTGGAATGACCACTGGTTCCTCTTCTCTCATGGCCCACATGGAGAAATTGAGTCCAGGACACACTGTCCTCAGTGGCTGGGCGTGCTGGGAGTAAGCGCAGAGGCCCAGGGCTGTGCTCCTGGTATGTTCCACTGCTGCCCTCTGCTGGATGCTTTGGGGAGGTACAGAAAAAAATAGGTTTCTGCACCAAGTCACAGTGGCTTGAATAGGATAAGCTCATTGCCCTTCAACCCAAAGCCTAGAGGGGGATAGGTTAGGAGAGTTAGGCGTGGCTGGCCGAGGATTCAGATCTGGGCTGTCCAGCTTCTCCTGGGGCTTGTAGAGATGGGTGGGGGAGATGCACCTGCTGTGCTGGCCGAGCTGGCTTGCCCCTGTGGGAATTAGGAATGCCTTGGGCTACAAGTAGCCACATGCCCATGGCCAGAGCGGCTAGGCTGACCTTGCCAGGGATGTGAGCGGTTCCAAGGAGACGGTTGTCAGTCTTGGTTCGGGTCAGCATTTCTTCGTCTTTCTTGGCCAGGCCCTCACAGACATAAGGCCCTCACAGAACCCTTGTGTTCCCACACAACAGGGTCACGCCTCAGCAGAGTTTCTCCCAGGAGGAACATGTTTCCCAGCTGCCTTCCCATGGGCTTCCCTTTGTGGCTCCTAAGGCAGAATCAGGTCCTTGTACCCCTTAACTGCTTACCACAGACAGAACGCAGTCACCCTGGCCGGCTCACCGAGGCCTGCCAGATGCCTTGGGCGAGCACCTTCTGCCGAACACATTTGAGGTTCCTTGGTGAGGAGGGAAGGAGCTTAGTAACTGTGTGTGTGTCTGTCCCCTCTCGGCCCGCACAGATGGCCGGTCTGCAGGTTGGGAGGAAGATCTACTCCATCAATGAGGACCTGGTGTTCCTGCGTCCCTTTTCGGAGGTGGAGTCCATCCTCAACCAGTCCTTCTGCTCCCGCCGCCCTCTGCGCCTCCTGGTGGCCACCAAGGCCAAAGAGTGAGTGTCCCTGGAGCAGGGTGTCCAGCAGCCCTGCCTCTCAGGCTGAGTGGTGGCCCAGGGCTGAGGTGGGATGAACTGTCCTGGTCCCCCATGGCTGTGACCCATTGCTGGAGGCATACAACACCAGCCGGACCTTCATTCATTCGGTGGATGTTTATGGAGTGCCATTCTGTGCCGGGTGGCACTTGGGGCCCCGGGGGTCCAGCCGTGTGGGGACACATGGTTCCTGCCATTCATAGATCTCAGATCTAGTTGGGAGAGGGAGCAGGAGACAGACGATACACAGATAGAGAAGTAAGGCACACCCTGAGCCTGTGCTAGCGAGCCTGCTGAGCATGCCACAGGTAAGTTTCTGTAAACCCAAGAAAGGAGCTGGAATGTGCAGAGGGATGGCCACCAGGGAGGCAGCACTGCAAGTGGGGGTGAAGACCTGAAGCAGATGAGAGGGGATTTCTGGAAGAAGAGGGCCTCAGGCAGGGGAAACAGCCAGGGCAGAGGCCCTGAGGTGGACCTTGTCTGGTGCTTTGGAGGAGCAGAAGGAAACTGATGGGGCTGGAGCAGTGAGTGAGGGGGTGGTAGGGGGTAAGAGAGGGAGGGGTAGGGGGTGAGTGAGAGGGAGGGCTGGGGGGCGAGCGAGAGGGAGGGCTGGGGGGTGAGTGAGAGGGAGGGCTCATCCGTGAGTGAGAGGGCAATCTAGGCAGTGAGGTCTGTGGGGCAACGGGGTCCGGGCCCTGGAGGCCCCTGGTAAGGACCCATGAAGAGCCACTGGAAGCTGCAATTGGAGCTCCGAATGTCAGAGGCAGAGGTGGCACCATGTGAAACTGAAGAGGCGGTGGCTCAGCAGAGTGTGGCAGCAGGCAGGAGAGGCAGACCCTGCTAGGTGTGGGTACTGGGAAGCAAAGTATTTTCTCTTTGAAAAATTATGCCTCTGGTTTTTCACTTCTCCCTTAGACAGATCTTCTCTTGACAGGAGGGATGGCAAGTTTTAAATATGACGATTTCAGGAAAAAGGCGTGATTTGATTTAGGGAAAATGTGGTTGATAGATTGGTTGGCATGTGGAAGTGGCAGAGAGTGCCGAGGTGGAATGTGTCTGCTTAAAGCTGTGGAGACACCTGGGTTTGTGAGCAGGCACCCAGCACAGCTTTGTCTGCAGGGGGAATGGGAGGGATGATTGGACGTGCCCTAGATGGGGATGTGGGCAGGGCACCAACACTGCAGGAGCAGGGACACCCACTGCCCACCCTGGCAGGTGCTGCTTCTCTGCTTTGGGGATCGTCCCACAGAATGGCCCAGACCTGCCTTCCAAGGGTACTAGTGTGAGTGTTTTTCTTGGGTCAGCACCGAGATGTGCCGGGTCACTTCTCACCCTCCCACCTGCAATTGTTAAACTATTGACTGGCTGGAGTGCTGATCTCACCTCCAAGGGCCCTAGGCCCAGAGAACGCTGGAGAAGGTGTGGGAGGGTGGTCTGGAATTTCCCTGGAGGATAGAAGTTCTAAGGGCAGGCCAGCGGGTAGTGCTTAATCCAGGATCCTGGAAGTTTGGGATCTGCCTGATTGACGGTTCTCAATGTATTTTGGAGCTGGAAAGCCTGGTGTCGCTGTTCCTATTTTGGGCTGGATTTTCCCAGTGTTTCCAAGGCAGAGACTCTCTAGGTCAGCCCTGGGGTTATCAGGAGCGATGCCACTTTTCCTCATGGCCTTTTCCCTGACGCTTCTGCCTGGTGCAGGATCATCAAAATCCCCGACCAGCCGGACACACTGTGCTTCCAGATTCGGGGAGCTGCCCCGCCATACGTCTATGCTGTGGGGAGAGGTGAGTGGGAGCCTGGAGAGAGGGGAAGGTGCAGGAGACGGTGGGTTAGTCTGTGTGGCAGGAGCTCAGAGCCTTCTGAATTCTTGGCTTCTGCCAGACAGTGTACCACCAGCACTTACTTTCTTTGCTTGATGCCAAGACTTGAAACACAAATGCCTGTTGGAGTCAGGCCGACTGCAAGTGAGTAGCGATCCCAGTGGACGACAGTAGAGAGCGGTGAGGACTGTGGCACGGTGAAAAAATACATGTTTACTCTGGAGGGAGCAGTGGCTCTTCAGCTGGAGCTCATTATTGCCAGACGGGAATGTGGTCCCACTCTCACCAGACTCCATTTTCTAAGAGAAGCCAGAAACAGGAATTTGGGGGCTTGGCAGCAGTCCTTCTGTGGCCAGATCCCACCCAAGGGCCACTGGTTCAAGACCTCTGCTTTCTGCATTGCCTATTCTTCGTGTGCTATTAAAGGTATCACTGTGTCTTGGAGATGGAACCAAGCAGTCTGTGATACTGGAGCCCAAAACTTTTTTGCATCTAAGTGTCCCCCCAGTTTAAACATAAATTGTTCACTTGTGTGGTCATAGTTGTGCATTTACTAGGCATTCATTAAGAAAATGCGTATCATGACAGACAGTTATTGATAATTTGATATATATATATGTGTGTGTATATATATATACATATGTATGTGTGTATCTATATATATACATATATATGTGTGTGTGTATATATACATATATGCGTGTGTGTATATATACATATATATGTGTGTGTGTATATATACATATATATGCATGTGTGTGTATATATACATATATATGCGTGTGTGTATATATACATATATATGCGTGTGTGTATGTATATACATATATGTGTGTGTGTATATATATATACATATGTGTGTGTGTGTGTGTGTGTGTGTATATATATATATATATATATATATATTTTTTTTTTTTTTTTTTTTTGAGATGGAGTCTTGCTTTGTCACCCAGGCTGGAGTGCAGTGGCACAATCTCAGCTCACTGCAAACTCTGCTCCTGGGTTTGAGCAATTCTCCTGCCTCAGCTTCCTGAGTAGCTGGGACTACAGGCATGCGCCACCACGCCCAGCTAATTTTTGTATTTTTTTTTTTTTAGTAGAGACAGGGTTTCACCATATTGGCCAGGCTGGTCTTGAACTCCTGACCTCATGATCCACCCACCTTGGCCTTCCAAAGTGCTGGGATTACAGGCGTGAGCCACTGCACCCAGCCAATAATATTTTAAAGTAGGGTTTCATTTTGTCCTTAAAGTAGTGATTGCTATCTTTTGGCAGCTGAGCCTCCTCTCCAGAGGACATCGTCACTGTCCGGAGACATTTGTGTTTGCCATAACTGGGGTGGGTTTGTTTCTGGCATCTAGTGGGGGCATGGAGCCTGCTAAACATGCCCGCAGTGCACAGGACAGCCCCAGAGAATCACATAGAATTATCTGGCCCAGAATATCGGCAGTGCCTTGGTGAGAAATCCTGTCTCAGGACATGCCCGCAGTGCACAGGACAGCCCCAGAGAACCACATAGAATTATCTGGCCCAGAATATTGGCAGTGCCTTGGTGAGAAATCCTGAGACAGGATTTCTCATCTGCAGAGATACTGACAATAGGTAGTCATATGTGTTCATAGGTGAAGAAGGCAAAAAGAATAAAACAGCTGGCCAGGTGTGGTGGCTCATGCCTGTGATCCCAGCACTTTGGGAGGTGGAGGCTGGCAGATCACCTGAGATCAGGAGTTTGAGACCAGTGTGGTCAAGATGGTGAAACCCTGTCTCTACTGAAAATACAAAAAATTAGCTGGGTGTGGTGGCAGCACCTGTAATCCCAGCTATTCGGGAGGCTGAGGCAGGAGAATCGCTTGAACCCTGGAGGCAGAGTTTGCAGTGAGTGGAGATCAGGCCACTGCACTCCAGCCTGGACCACATAGCGAGACTCCATCTCAAAAAAAAAAAAAAAAAAAAGAGGAAAACAACTGATATTTCTCAAACACTTATTGAGTGCCAGGCATGATGCTAAATGCTGCTCATGTATTAGCTCATCGGATCTCCCAGGGACCCTCCGAGCAGGGATTATTACAGTATTCCCATTTTACAGATCAGGATGCCAAGGTCCAGAGGGTAAGGAACTTGCTGAAGGTTCCAGGGTCAGTCCGTGGCAGAGCTAGGCTTTGAAGTCATGCAAATTTCTAGGGGCTGTACTTGACACCACCACACCATTCGGGTCCGGCATTGCCCCATGTCTGGGCAAAGCTTGGCATTTCCACACCTTTACATGAATTACAAAAAATCCCAGGATCAAGACCTACGGTTTGGGAATTGTGGAATAGCTGAAAAAACTTGCCTTTGGAGTTTAGTAGGCGTGGTTTGAATCCTGGCTTCTGGCCATTCGACTGAGAGAGCGGGGCTTAGCCTCTCTGAGCCTGTCTCCCTTTCTGCCAAATGGGGCCGATCCTGGCCGGTAGCACAAGGCGGCTGCTGGACTTTAAAGGAGACGAGGCTTTAGAGTGAAATGGACCTGAATCAGATCCAGCTTGCCTTGCTGCATGACCTTGGGCCAGCCACCACTTCTCTAAACCTCAGTTTCTTCTGCAAAATGAGAATGTCAGTCCATTCTTTGCCCTGGAGTGGGTCAGAGGGCAGCTATGGGGCTGGAGGTGGAGTCTTTGGGCGTGTGTCTGGGGGTTGCAGTGGTAGGAGGTAGGGGACAGCCTTCAGCGGGCTGCTTGTCCTTGCCTGGCATCCAGTCTCATGCTCTGCTGTCCTTTTAGGCTCCGAGGCCATGGCTGCTGGGTTGTGTCCTGGTCAGTGTGTTCTAAAGGTCAACGGCAGCAGCGTGATGAATGATGCTACCCCTGAGGTCTTGGAGCATTTCCAGGCATTCCGGAGTCGGCGGGAAGAGGCCCTGGTGAGTTGACCAGCAGCCAGGGCCATTAGGGAAGTCCTGCTGGGTGGGGGGTAGGGGGCTGAGGGCCGGGGGCTGTCTTCTATTCTCTGGAGAAAAGCCTGCATGTACCACTAGATGTGAGTAGGGTGGGGCTGCTGACCCAGCAGGGCGCAGCTGGGCCTGAGCTCTGCCTCCTTAAACCAGAGGAGCTGAGCCATGATACCCTGTGGCCTTGGTTTTTACAGCTGTGAAATGGGTGTGACCAGACCCTCTTCTTACCACATAGGCATCTTGGGTGGATAGTCATGTGATGTTAAAAGTGGATACTCCTTTCTGTTGGGGGCCAGGGTCCTGGTGGAGGGTGATATTCCCTCATTGATTCATGTACTGGTTCACTCAGTAAGTGTGTTTTAAGCACCTCTGTGCACCAGGTGCGTTCGTAGACCCTGGGGACACAGGAGAGGCTACATGTCTGCTCCCATGGCTCTGCCTCACGTTTTCACATCCCCTGGCTTCTGTATGGAGCATGGACTGTGAATGGTGAGGACTGACCGTGACTGGTGGTCACCAGTGAGTTTCCAGAGCTCTGGAATCCATGGGCAGTTCACACCTCGGCCCTGTCCCTCCTCCCTACCTGCTGGCACCACGGCTGCCCCCTTACTCTGGCTTCTGGCAGGGCCTGTACCAGTGGATCTACCATACCCACGAGGATGCCCAGGAAGCGCGAGCCACCCAGGAGGCCCCCAGTGAGGACCCCAGTGGTGAGCGGGCCCAGGAGGAAGACCAGACTGAATCAGGTAACGGACAGGGCATGGCGTGAGGGGAGTTTCCAGAGGGACTGAGACTCCAGAGGGGCTGGGTCCTCTCCTGTGTCCCCCCCACCCCAGCTGGTCCACCTCCGTGCCAGCAGGTTTGCTTTATTGTTTTGGAGACAGGGTCTGGCTCTGTCACCCAGGCTGGAGTGCAGTGGTGTGACCATAGCTCACTGCAGCCCCGGGTTCAAGCGATCCTCCTACCTCGACCTCCTGAGTCTATAGGCATGCAGCACCACACCCAGATACATTTTTAATTTTTAGAATACTTTTTAGAGGTGAGGTCTCCCTGTGTTGCCCAGGCTGGTCTCTAACTTCTGGGCTGACGTGATCTTGCTTCAGCCTCCCAAAGTGCTGGCATTACAGGTGCACCCCTGCACATGGCTACAAGTTGGAATCTCTCATATTCCTGGGAGATTGGATACAGGACCTACCTTGGATAACAAAATTCGTGGAAACTATGTTCAAATAATGCAAACACTGAGCTGTAACCAGCCCAGCTGTTTCTGTACCCCACTTCCATTTCCAGATTCTACACATCACTTTTTTTTCCTGTCCATAAATTTCTTCCACAGTGTTATGTCAGTTTCTGATGGACGCTCTAGCAAAGTGCCGTAAACCCAGCAGCTTAAGCAACACATACTGAGTTATTACTTACAGTTCTGGAGTCAGAAGTCGAAGTCGCACTGGGCTGAAGTCAAGGTGTCCACAGCGCTGTGGTCCTCCTTGGGGCTGTCGGGGAGAGTCCATTTCCTTGGCGGCTTCAGCTGCCTGGTCCAAGCCACCATCATTTCTTACCAACACTGTTGCAGTAGCCTGCTCACGGCTCTCCCTGTTCTGCCTTATTCTCCTCCCAGAGGCTATTCCCCTAAATGAGAAGAGATCCTTTCAGTGGCTCTCTCCCTCCTCAAGGCTAAGACCAGGCTTTTTTTTTTTTTTTTTGAGATGGAGTTTCACTGTTGTTACCCAGGCTGGAGTGTAATGGCACGATCTTGGCTCACCGCAACCTCCGCCTTCTGGGTTGGAGCAATTCTCCTGCCTCAGCCTCCTGAGTAGCTGGGACTGCAGGCGCGCACCACCATGCCCAGCTAATTTTTGTATTTTTAATAGAGACGGGGTTTCACCTCGTTGACCAGGATGGTCTCGATCTCTTGACCTCGTGATCCACCCACCTCGGCCTCCCAAAGTGCTGGGATTATAGGCGTGAGCCACCGTGCCCGGCCAAAACCAGGTTTTTACCGTGGCCTTCGATGCCTGTGTGATCTTGTACAGACTGGCTCTCCAGCACCTTCCATCACTTCCCCACTTGCCGTCTCTGCTCTGGCTACTCTGGCTGAATGTACTCCTGCTTTGGGGTCTTTGCTCTTGGTGTGCCCCCTGCCTAGAAGGCTTCCTCCAAAGTCCTCCTCGCCTCGCCTTCCTCCCCTCACTCTGATCTCTGCTGAGATGTCACCTCGTTTGGCTTCCAGCCTTCCCGCTGCTGTCCCTGGGTCCCCGTCTGAGCCTGTGTGAGGACAGCCCCGTGGTCAGCCTGACTGTGGACAACGTGCATCTGGAACACGGCGTGGTGTATGAGTACGTGAGCACAGCGGGCGTCAGGTGCCACGTGCTGGAGAAGATCGTGGAGCCCCGTGGCTGCTTCGGCCTCACTGCCAAGGTCTCCTTGGGCCCTGCCTGGCCCTGCCCTACCCTGAGAGATTAAAGGCAGTTTCTTGTATCAGAGGTTGGGTGGAACACCTGAATCCCATTTCCTCGGCTAAGCCTGGAGCCCTGGATTCTGGTCCTTCTCCTACCACAGGGTAGTGTGGGACAGTGGAGAGTGTCTTGTCCTTTTTACCCCCCCTGCAACACTGGCCAGTGATATACCTGCCCTCATGGGGATATTACCAGTGGAACAGGAGTCACTGCGGGTGAACTGCTCAGGACCCTCCTGGCACATGGGCAGTGCTTAGTAGCCATTGACATTTCTGCAGATCCTGGAGGCCTTTGCTGCTGATGACAGCATCTTCGTGGAGAACTGCGCGCGGCTTATGGCCCTGAGCAGCGCCATGGTGACCATGCCTCACTTTGAGTTCCGCAACATCTGTGACACCAAGCTGGAGAGCATTGGCCAGAGGATTGCCTGCTACCAGGAGGTGCCTGCCCGCTCCCTTCGGGGTCTCTGACAACGGGTCTCAGATATAGCGTCTCAGCTTGGGATATTTGGGTTGTAAATGTCAAGCCCAACCCAACTCAGCTGAAACGAACAGGAGAATGTATGGTGTGTATTACCGAACAGGACAGAGGTGCACTTACACAGCATCATGGCAGTGTGGCCTCTCTGCATCTCCTGGCTTCGTTCTCCTTTGTGTTGGGTTCACTCTCAGGCAGGCCCTTCTCATGTGGTGGGGACACATGGGCCCTTGGTAGTTCTAGCCTCAGCCAGCCCAGGTGAAATTAACTCCAAGGCACTCTTGTTGGCTTGGCTGGGGTCACTTGGCTCACCCAGTTCCAGTCGCCATAGGGTTGGAGAGGCACCCTGACCCTGAACTTCAGGAACCGAGGGTTGGGCAGAGACAGTGCCTCAAGGACAGCTCAGGGGTAGCCAAAATGGAGCCAGGGATGGGTGGGCACCCAGAGGCCTTGGGTTCCTCCAGGCCTTCCCTGAAATCTGGAGTCATGAAATATGGTACAAGGGTTCCCTGTCTCATTTGGAGCTACTGGCATTTTGTCCAACTGTGGGACATCTGTCCTAGGCCAGGATAAAGTGGATACTGGGTGTGGGCCAACATTTCCAGACCCTGCCCTCTGACTCACGACCTCGTGGCCTCCACTTTCTCAGTTTGCAGCCCAGCTGAAGAGCAGAGTCAGCCCGCCCTTCAAACAAGCCACCCTGGAGCCCCACCCGCTGTGTGGCCTGGACTTCTGCCCCACCAATTGCCACATCAACCTCATGGAAGTGTCCTACCCCAAGACCACTCCCTCAGTGGGCAGGTCCTTCAGCATCCGCTTTGGACGCAAACCCTCCCTCATCGGCCTTGACCCGGAGCAAGGTACCTGAGTGTGTCTATTAGAACTTGGGTTCAGATTCTGCACTCCAGATCTTAAACAGAAAACTATCTGAAGGTCAGCCGCCAGGGCTGGAATGGCAGCTCCATGGTCATCAGGGATGACTGGCCGTCTTTGTGGGGCAGCATCTCTAGATATGGCTTTATGCCTTGTGGATGATGATGTCTGCTGGGGTGCTGGCCATCATGTCTGTATTGCAGGCAGGAAAAAGATCACAGTAGTTAAAAGAATGTTAGCACCAGACTGGAACATTCTTCTTGAAGTAACTGAATGCATTAAGAGTATTTAAAAGGGAAAATTTCCTCCTTCACTGGGATCCTTGAAATGGGTTTTATTGTTCTGCCCAAAGGCCCCGTGGATGCTGGGGACTGTTTTCCAGTGAGCTCTCCCTTCCTCCTCTGCAGGCCACCTGAACCCCATGTCCTATACCCAGCACTGCGTCACCACCATGGCTGCCCCCTCCTGGAAGTGCTTGCCTGTTGCAGAGAGTGATCCCCAAGGGAAGGGTCTCCATGACAGCAGCTTCGTTGGCCAGGAAGACCAGGGCCTGAGCTTCCTGCTCAAGCAGGAGGACCGCGAGATCCAGGATGCCTACCTGCAGCTCTTCACCAAACTGGATGTGGCCCTGAAGGAGATGAAGCAGTATGTCACCCAGATCAACAGGTGAGCCCTGGCCCCAGGGGTGTTCGGAGTGAGTGGGGGCAGGCAGGTGTCTCAGTCCTGGCTCTGTGGACACTGTGGGTAGCATCATTCTTTGTAGTGGGGTGGGAGACTGTCCTGGACATTATAGGCTATTTCCAGTATCTTTGTCATCTGCTCACTAGATGCCAGTAGCAGCCCCTCCCCAACTTGTGACAACCAAAAATGTCTTCAGACACTGCTACATGCCCCCTTGCAGGTAAAATCATCCCTGATTGAGAACCACTGCTCTGATGAAATATTACGGATATAGGCAGTGCTCATCAGTGAGGCTAAAACCATCTGCTGAAAGATTCTGGGGGGAACTTTATAATTTTAATATCACAGATAGCGAGACAGCTGGGCAGGCGGTCCTTTAGCTGTAATACAACAGGACACACACACAGCTCCCCCCACGAGGGTCTTGCCAGCAGATATGGCTGTCACCTTATGAAGGCTCCGGCTCCCACTACTCAGCTCTAGGATGAGGGGCCGAGGGTGGTTCAGTGGCGCCTTGGGGAGGCATTTGGCCAAATTTGGAGGGTGGGTGATTCTACGTGACAAATGACCTGGTTTGTTCAACGAATGATTGGGAAGCAGGCGTGGGGAAGAGGGGGAACTGTTAGAGATTAAAGAGACCCTAGAGACGGACCAGCCAGATGCAGCATCTGAACCCAGTTAGAAATCCATTTCTGGTGTGCCCGTGTGAGGTGGCATTTTGAAACAATCAGGGATGTTTGTCCACAGACTGGGAGCTGGATGGTGTTGTTGAGCACTGTGGTCATGTGTGAAGCAATGTCTCTCACCATCGACACCAGTGACATTTGGGGCTGGATTACTCCTTGCTGGGGAGCCATCCTGGGCGTAGGAGGATGTTCAGCAGCATCCGGGGTCTCCACCCGTGAGAGGCTGGTAGCAACATTCCTCTTCGGTTAAGACAACTAGCAATGTCTTTGGACATAGCTAAATGTTTCCCAGGGGGCAAAATTGCCCCAGTTGGGAACCACCTGTTTAAAAGAAAGTCTGTATGTATTGGAGACACCCGTGGAAGTAGGTATAGGGGGGATTACCTGCTATCTTGGACTATTTTTAAATACTCCAGCAGGCTGGGCACGGTGGCTCATGCCTGTAATTTCATCAGTTCGGGAGGCTGAGTTGGAAGGATTGCGTGAGCCCAGGAGTTTGAGACTAGCCTGGGCAATGTAGTAAAACCCTGTCTCTACAAAAAAAAAAAATCCTAGAATTAGGCAGGCGTGGTGGCGTCCACCTGTTGTCCCAGCTCATCAGGGTGCTGCGGCAGGAGGATGACCTGAGGCCGGGAGATCAAGGCTGCAGTGAGCCACGATTGCGCCACTGCGCTTCAGCCTGGGTGACAGAGCGAGATCCTGTCTCAAAACAGAACAACAAAAATGCTCCAGGGAAATACAAAGTGTTGGGGTTGACGGAGGAAACAAGGTAGACCTGAGCGGCTGCTGTTGCAGCGCCCTGCTGGATACTTGGGCTCTTCATATTCTCTCTACTTTTGTGTATGATGGAAGTATTCCATGATAAGGGGGAAAAGGAGTGTAGGCTCTGGAGCTAGGAGGAGGCCTGGGTTCAAGTCCTGGTCCTACTACTTATCAGCTGTGCAAACTTAGGCAAGTCACTTAACCTCTCTGAGCCTTGGTTTCCTCATTTGTCAAATGGGGCTAATCATGCTACTGACTTTGTGGAGATGGGGTAGGAGTACATCTAGCCATGACTTACGAATCACTGCTCACTTAGAAGGCATGAGACACTGTTCTGAGCACTTTATCCAGCTGTCACCCAGGCTACAGTGTGATGATGTGATCATAGCTCACCACAGCCTCAAACTCCTGGGCTCAAGTGATCCTCCTGCCTCAGCCTCCTGAGTAACTAGGACTACAGGCACATGCCACCATGCCTGGCTAATTTTTGTATTTGTTACAGAGATGCAGTCTCACAGCTGGTCTTGAACTCTTGAGCTCAAGAGATCCTCCCACCTCAGCCTCCCAAAGTGCTAGGATTACAGGTGTGAGCCACAGGGCCTAGCCTGTTTACTCACATTTTAACTCGCTTTATTGTCACAGGAGGCTAAGATACAGATACTGATGTGATCCCATTTTACGTATGAGGAAACCGAGTCTCCCAGTGTTTAAATTAGCTTTAGGTCTCTAAGCTAGGAGATGGCAATGTTGGGATTTGAATCTGGGGTTTTGCTAGCTTCAGAACTGTGCTCTGAACCATCACTCACACCTGACGTCGGGAATTGATGATCCGTGGCCCATCGGCCTGTTGTTTTCTTTTCTTTTCTTTTTTTTTGGAGATGGAGTTTCCCTCTTTTGCCCATGCTGGAATTCAGTGGTGTGATCTCAGCTCACCGCAACCTCTGCCTCCTGGGTTCAAGCGATTCTCCTATCTCAGCCTCCCGAGTAGCTGGGATCACAGGCACCCACCTCCACACCCAGCTGAGTTTTATATTTTAGTAGAGAGAGGGTTTCTCCATATTGGCCGGGCTGGTCTCAAACTCCGGACCTCAGGTGATCAGCCTGCCTTGGCCTCCCAAAGTGCTGGGATCACAGGCGTGAGCCACCACACCCAGCCTGCTTTCATTTTGAAACAGGGTGTCATTGGAACACAGCCACGCCCATATGCTTCCACACTGTCCAGGTCTTTCCTGCTGCAGCGCAGGTTGAGTGGTTGTCACTGAGACCCTGAAGCCTATCAAGCTGGAAGGATTTACTCTCAGGGTCTTTAAAGAAAAAGCTTTGTGGCTTGCATTCTGGTATAGCCTTGTGTAGCTTGGCCGTGAAAGAAGCAGCTGCGCGTCTCACAGCCCAGTGGGAGGGCCAGTGCTCATGCCTGTAGCTGCTGGTGGATTTTCAGGGAAGGGACACAAAGGTCTGTGTCTCTGACTTCAAGGTCTTTGCTCTCATAGGCTGCTGTCCACCATCACAGAGCCCACCTCGGGAGGGTCCTGTGACCCCTCCTTGGCTGAGGAGGCCTCCTCCCTGCCCCTGGTCAGTGAAGAGAACGAGATGGACAGGAGTGACCATGGAGGCATCAAGAAGGTGTGCTTCAAGGTGGCCGAGGAGGACCAGGAGGACTCAGGCCATGACACCATGAGTTACCGCGACTCCTACAGGTGGGTTCCGCCGTGGGGGGCTTGGGGTTAGATGAGGATGGCCCCAGACAGGTGAGGCCACAGAGCCATGGCAATGTCAGGATCAGTGGACATTCCCCAGGGTGCAGTGGGCTCAGGGTGCTGTTGCTGATAGTGTGGTTCTGGGGGATTATCTGAGTCCCCAAAGCACATCCCAAAAGCCCACTTAGACTCCCAGCCTCAAAGCTGACATTTTAGGGTTCACGCCACGTGGACCCACCTGTTCTGCCTCGGTGTCACCGCACACATGCTGACACGATGTTGTCAAACACAGGGCAAGATTCTATGGCATGTTCAAAAGCTCAGTATAAGACATACGGTTTCTGAAACAAACGCTATTTCTGTTTAGTCCAAGGAGGAAGAATACATTTGTTTTTTTGCCTCCTAACCTGAGATCTAAATTTTCTACTGGTTAATTATAACAAGATCGGTAAGGTCCTGAGTAGAGGTTAAATAGACTAAAACTCAGTTTCCTGTAATAAGGCCATATCATGGGCAAGTTTAATTCCTTCCTGTAGATAAGCAAGCCCTGCGGTCCCAGTGAAAGGTGACATAACATTTGCCCACTGTGTTTATGTGGAATCTTAGAAGGGTGCTCCAGTTGTTTGTGGGCAAAACTCAGAACTGAAACAGTTTGAGAAGACAGCCTTCCCCGCCCCGTCCTCCCAGCGTTAATGCTCTTCCAGTCGTCAAGGGATTTGCCTGACCCCTGTTCCCAGCTCACCTGGCGCCTGTGGAATGAAGGAGGCGCGCTGGCCGCTGTTGCACTCTGGGTCCTCAGAGCCTCATGTCTGCAGTCTGAGATTTCACTGTCTCTCTGGGATTTCATTCTTACATTTTTGGGTCCTCCAGTTTTTCCTTTAATTTTCAAAAAAGTGAAGAAAAAAATGTCAGGATTGTGGTTCTGAGGTCCCAGGTCCCTGTCCTCAGGAGGTTTCCAGCCAAGCTGGGGGCTGGGGAGACAGAAGACAGAGCTGTGTGGTTGCGTGTGGAAGGGGCAGGCGTCTCAAGGCAAGGCTGTCCCTTGGGGCCACTGGACAGAGTGACACCTGAGTGGAAGTGATTCATCCTCCTCCTCCCGTTTCTGCCTTTCTGTGCTAGAGCCTAGAAACATTTCCAAACCCTCAGGCATGGAAAACCCACCAGGCTGGTCTTCCCTGCCCTTCGCACCCAGGGCTGGTGCTCGGCGCCCTCTCTCGGCTGCATGCCCACCCGAGGGTCCAGGGGTTTTGTCTATACTCTAGAAAGTGGGTTTCGGGTGCTGGGATCAGATGGCCTGAGCTAAGGGTGACTCAGCCCCTTTTCTGGCCCCTCTGCAGCGAGTGTAACAGCAATCGGGACTCGGTCCTGTCCTACACCAGCGTGAGAAGTAACAGCTCCTACCTGGGCAGCGACGAGATGGGGTCTGGTGAGTGGAGCGGCAGCAGCCTGTGCTCAGGGAGAGGCTCCTCCCCGTGAGATTTAGTTTTAGTTAACTTTATTGTACTTTCTTTCCTCTGCATTATATTGTTTTGTATTTTATTACATGGCCCTGTACTTGATTTCCTTCCATCCATTCATTCAGCAATAATTGAGTCTCATATTATGTGCTGGGTGCTGGGAATGCGGCAGTGAATGAAACAAACTTCTCAGCCCTCTTGGAGCTGATGTTCTCCCTGAATGTCATGGACATGGAACAGATAGAAGCATGCATGGTGCAGTTCTGTGTGCTTGTGTACGCTCATGTATGATGAGTGGCTGTGATGAGTGTGCTGACAATAAACAGGTTAACCTCAGGGTTTATGTAAAAATGATAACATGCACAAACCAAAAATCCAAACGACATGGAGCAGTTCAAAGAAGTACATAAGGCTGGGTGTGGTGGCTCATGCCTGTAATCCCAGCGCTTTGGGAGGCCGAGGTGGGTGGATCACTTGAGGTCAGGAGTTCAAGACCAGCCTGGCCAGCGTGGTGAAACTCCATCTCTACTAAAAACACAAAAATTAGCTGGGTGTGGTGGTGCACACCTGTAATCCCAGCTACTCAGGAGGCTGAGGCAGGAGAATTGCTTGAACTTGGGAGGGGGAGGTTGCAGTGAGCCGATATCTCACCACTGCATTCCAGCCTGAGTGACAGAGTGAGACTCCATCTCAAAGAACAAGCAAACAAAAGAAGTACATAAAAATGAATGAGAATCTCATCATCTCCTCCAGAAATGACCCTTGCCAGCATTTTGAGTTCATTGGTGAGAGTCTGTGAATTCACGGATGGACAGGCGGGGATGGCTGGACAGACAGGCATAGACAATACTTTATAAATTAGATCATACTCTATTTACAATATTTACTGAAAGCCTGAAATTGGTTTTTATTTTAGTCTCGTTTACTTCAGACTTTAAAGCAATTCATTTTGCAGGTAGGTTGAGTATTCACACAGTGTGCATAATTCAGAAGGCACCAGAGGGTGCACGGTGACAAGTCTCCCCCCAGCCCTTGGTTTTCAGGCTGTCACCACTGTTCCTGCTGTCACTACAGTCTTGTGTGTCCTTTCAGAGATAATCTGTGCATCACAATTTAATTTTAATTATACTTTAATTGACAGACGAAAAAGGAGCTCTAGCAAAGTGGAAGAAATTGCTGAACTTTAGATGAATGTTTCATCACATAAGATCTTTAACTGCACAAACTGCCCCCAGGAGGCTGTAGGAAGGAGTTGGGAGTGACAGCTGGTGTAGCTGAACCAGCCGGGCGAGGAATCAGGGGTCGCAGCCTCTGGTTCCTTCTCTCTGCTCCTCAGTCCCTCATTTGCAGAATGGAAACAGTAACAGTGCCTTACAGTCTTGTCGTGCATTAGTGCCTGTTGTCTATTTTGCAAATGAAGAAACTGAGACTCAGAGAGGTCAGGTGATTTGCCCTGTGGCTCACAGCCAGGACCTGGTCTTCAGACTCCAGATCCCCTGTAGGTTTGGAGTTCTGTAGCTGTATCCTCCTCTTGGGAAGGTGGTTGAGATGGGGTGAGGTGGGGCAGGAATGGCTAATGGCTGTGGCTTCTACCTCCCGCCAGGAGATGAGCTGCCTTGCGACATGCGGATCCCATCTGACAAGCAGGACAAACTTCATGGCTGCCTGGAGCATCTCTTTAACCAGGTGGGACCTTTGCCCCACTCCTGGTACAACGTTGGGTTCTTCCCGTCACACCTGGGGCGGGCCCGTGACCCGGGGGCTGTGGGTCCTCGGTGTCTACTGCAATGTGTAGGGCCACAGGGCCCAAACCAATGCCAGGCTTCTTGCCCCTCAGGTGGACTCCATCAATGCTCTCCTCAAGGGGCCAGTCATGAGCCGGGCTTTTGAAGAGACCAAACATTTCCCCATGAACCACAGCTTACAAGGTGAGGGGCAGCCAGCACCCACAGAGACAGCCTTTGATGGGGAAGGGTGCTAGACAGGGCGGGATACTTGGGCTCCTGCTCAGCTCTGCCCCTCTACTGCTGAACGGCTGTGGGCTCATCCAGGGACAGCAATTTTAGCCCCAGGCCACACCCAGCCCATGGCCGGTTTGTATAGATTCTGAGCCAAGAATAGTTCTTTTTTTTTGTTTTCTTGCTTTCTTTCTTTTTGTTTTTTGGAAAAAATGTCTCACTCTGTCACTCAGGCTAGAGTGCAGTGGTGTGATCACCGCTCACTGTGGTCCTGACCTCCCAGGCTGAAGTTATCCTCACAACCCAGCCTCCTACAAGAAGCTGGGACTACAGGTGTGTGCCACTTTGCCTGGCTAATTTTTGATTTGTTTTTTTGGAGAGACATGGTTTTGCCATGTAGCCAAGGCCAGTTTTGAACTCCTGGGCTCAAGGGATCTTCCTGCCTTGGCCTCCTGAAGTGCTGGGATTCTAGGCATGAGCCACTGTGCCCGGCCTTCCTTCATGGTTTTTAAACCATACTCATTTTTTGCTTATTAATGATAACACTTTTTAAAAAGTATAATTCTTAAAAAATTTCATTTTGAAAGGACCTTATTAAATTCCTTATATATGAAAAACCAATATAACATGGCAAAAATGTATGATGAGCTATGATGATAAATCAAATTCAAACAACAACCACAAAGTATCGTCACACTGCGGTTAGGCACTGTTGCCTGCCAAGGGCTCCTTGTTCTTCATTTAAGAGAGGGATTTGTGAATTAAAGAAGTGTTAAGGGCTTACCAGCACCCAATTGAGGCTTTCTTCTCAAAATGATTGAGGGAAAAGGAATTGAAATTTCTTATCTTCTCCCACCTACCTTTCCCCCCTTTTCCCACCTTCCTACCCTACTCATCTACCCAGCCTACTATCCATCAATCCACCCATCTACCCTCCCACAATCTATCCATTCATCCATTCATCCATCTACTCATCCATCCATCCATCCATCCATCCATCCATCCATCCATCCATCCACTCATCATTGGAGCCATCAGTCCAGCCACTCATCCACCCAACTACCCACCACTCACCATCTACCCACCTATCTATTCACATACCTATCCATCTCTCCATCCACCCACTCATCCATTCACCCTCTATCCACCAATCCATCCACTCATCCGTTTGTCATCCAGCCACCCATCCATCCACTCACCCATCCATCTATCCACCCATCCACCTAACTACCCACCACTCACCATCTGTCCACCCATCCATCCACATACCCATCCATCCATCCATCCATCCACTCATCAATTTATCATCCATCCATCCATCCATCCACCCAACTACCCACCACTCACCATCTATCCACCCATCTATCCACATATCCATCCACCCAACCATCCATCCACCCACCACCCATCCATCCATCCACCCACCCACCCATCCATCCACCCATCCATCCATCCATCCACTCATCTATTTATCATCCATCTATCCACCCATCCATCCATCCATCACTTGTCTGTCCATCCATCCTATCTTCCTTCCATCCATGTGCCGACTCTTTCATCCCTCTACTCATCCATTAATCCATCCGCTTATCCATTCATGCTTCTGTACATCCAGTAAATAATTTCCCAGAACCAACCTGTGCCAGGCCTTGTACTGGGCACTGGAGACCCTGAGATGAATTGGATACTGCCCTGACCTCAAGGAGCTCCCAGTGAGATTGCCGCCAAGAGAGGGTGGGAAGTGGTGAGGACTTGGGGCTCCCCAGCTCAGCTGTACATCAGGGATGGACCTCAGAAAGCAGAAGCAGCAAACCCACAAATCTATCAGAAACTGGGACCTTGCAGGAGGAGAGAGGCCAAAGGAACAGAGGCCTTTGTCTTCCTGGCCTCTGAATGGTGGGACCAGATGCTAGTCTCAGCACTGTCACTGCCCAGTTGTATGACGTAAGACATGTCACTTTCCCACTCTGTGTGGGCTTCCTCCTCTGTGTAGGGAAAGAGTTAGAATTCATGTGCCAGCTCAATTGGTTGTGGCTAGTTCCTGAGAATCCATCTGTGGCTGCAACATCCGGGCTTTGACAAAAGGAAAGCTGTGATTGATTTGTGAGGTCTGCACTGGATTGGCTGTAGCTGTGGGGAGTCCTGGTCTCAGAGCAGCTGGAAGGAGTGCTGAGATTGATAAGTGATGTCTGCCATGGTGTGGTACCATGAAATAGTAGCACAGTTACCCTCCATGGACCAGATAATGCCCAGGAGTCCTGGCAGCTCCCTTGATCTAGGATTATGAGCTCTGGGATCTGTGATGGGATATAGGCCTTTGTGCCACTGTTCTCCAAAGCTGCCTCTGACCCTTCCCTGGCCCTCATGCCACTTTCCTGCCCCAGAGTTTAAACAGAAAGAAGAGTGTACAATCCGTGGCCGGAGCCTGATCCAGATCAGCATCCAGGAAGACCCCTGGAACCTCCCCAACTCCATCAAGACCCTGGTGGACAACATTCAGAGATACGTGGAAGGTGGGTGGGCAGGGAGGATGCATCGTGGTGGGGAGGGGCTGTGGCCTTTGGTGTGGAACATGAGAGAGTCAGGGATGGATCCAGCTCTGTGAACTCGGTTTCTCCATGCCCAGGAAGAGGACAAGGGAAGTGATGCCTTCTTTCAGCTGAGTGTCCTGTCCTAAACAGGATATGGCTTGAGCCCAGGAATTTGAGACCAGCCTGGGCAACATAGTGAGACGCTGTCTCTACCAAAACAAAAACTAGAAACAAAACAAAGCCCTGATTTTGGAGGCTGAAAAGGCTGAATTTGTTCTTTCTCAGCTTCCCAAACAGTGGATATATGGGTTCCTGTTATTATCAGGGTATGAGGGACACCAGCTGTCAGACCACCGACCAGATTTGGGCCCACAGATAGGTTTTGATGCTGTAGCAGCGAAAACTGACTCTTCTGCCAGCCCGACAGAGGTTCCCACATAAAAACTTGGATTTCTCGCTGCTCCTGATCAACCAGAAGATCTGGTGACTCCAGGCCCACAGTCTCCCATCCCACCTTGCTGGAGGGGAGTGGTGGCTGCTCTCTGTACATGGGGCCAAGGTGCTTTCCAGTTCACCCCAGTCTCCACTGCTCCCTGTGGCCTGGCGTCTGTTCCACGCATCTTACGGTACCTGCCTGGCTCCTGCCAGCATTTGTGTCTGAGACTCCCGGGTTAGAAGGATCTGGACCAGGGAGATGTTTGACCAGGACAGTGGGAGGCCCAAGGACTCTGGGCTCTTCCCCTGGGGAATGGCAGCTGCTTCTGAGTTGCAGTCTCTGCTGCCCTGATCTGTCCCGGTCTCTGAAAGTGTAACTGGTGAAGAGCCTTGACTCTGGGTCCAGACCACCAGGGCTTGAATCCCAGCTCACCCGCTTACTGGCTGTGTGATCATGGGGAGTTCCTTGATGCCTCTGGCCTTAGCTTCTTCCTGTGTCAAATGGGCTCACAGTGCCGCCTCCCTCCCATGTGGTCGGGAAGATTAAATGAGTCAGCATAGGTCATGCGCTCAGTGCCTGGTGCCTGGGGTGGTGAGTCCTGGCAGGTGTGCACCATTGCTGCTGCTGCTCTAGTTCTTACCCTGCCTAGCCTTGAATTCTGCAGTCTTCCCTGGGGAAGAAAGCACCCCAAGAGGCCAAATCCTAAGCCCTTCCACATCTTTCTAAGCCCTTTCTGGGAGACCAGGATATTCAGCTAGAAAGAAATGAGTTTTTTTTTGCAGGACAGGACGTGTGTAGGGCCGTGCCCATGTAGGATGAGAATATATATGTGAGGCTGTGAGGAGTGTGTGTGTCTGCATATACTTGTGTGTTTGTTGTTTATGTGGGCGCATGTGTGCCTGTGTGTGTACATATGTATGAGTCTGCATATGAATGCATGTGTGTGGTGTGCACATGGGTGTCTGCTGTGTGTGCGGGCACCTGTGTACCTGTGTGTGTACATATATATGTGAGTCTGCATGTGACTTTGTGTGTGTCTGTGTGGCATGCACTTGGGTGTCTGTTAATGCATGAGTGTGTATGTGTGTGTATACATATGTGTGTGAGTGTGTACCCATACTTACGTGAACAAGGGGTGGGTCTGGGGCTGTGGCCCAGGTGTTAAGGGGCCTGGTTCTGTGTCCGAGGCTTGCACATGCAGTTGGGGCTCACAGTTGGGGTTCTACTGCCTGAGGTCGGAGGTTCCTGGAGTTCACCCAACAATCAATAGTAGCTTCTTGAGCACAGCCTTAGGTACCCAGGGCTCCGCTGTGAAGGGTCAGAGCACCTTGGAAGGTTCCACTGGGAGGGGCCTGGTTCTGCCCTCACCCCTTCCTGCCTCCCCCCAGCCCGTCCCTCTTTCTCTCTCCCTTCTCCTTCCAGATGGGAAGAACCAGCTGCTCCTGGCCTTGCTGAAGTGCACAGGTGAGGGCTTTGAAGGTATGTGGGGTGCACATACCCCACCTCTTCTGCCACTCAGAGCCAACCATCCATGCCCTCAGGGCCTGGACCTCAGAGGCAACACTTTGGCCTGGAGCCCCTCCAAGAGCTACTTGAACCTTGCTTCTTCCTTGTGTGTCCACAGGACAAGTCTCAGGGTGCTGGAGCCAGGAGCCCTGTCCTGTGCCTCTGACCAGGCCTGGGTGGATGTGGACAGGGCCCCAGGATAGAGGATGATGTGAGGGAGGCCATATATTGGGAGAGCCTTCAGCCTCAGCCTGGGGGCTTCCACCCAGCAGAGAGTGTGGAAGAGAAGAGGGAGGAGGTAGCAGGAGAATCTTGGAGACCTTCACTATCCCTCCCTTCTCTCCAGAAATTCTCAGCCAAGGGGGAGCTACAGCAGGATCTGGGTCAAATTTGGTCAGTAAAAACTCATTGGCCAGAAGCCAGCCATTGGAAATAATTCCTTCCAGAAGATTCAGACCCTGAAAGACCAATTGCTTGAAATTGGCCAGTTCTTCAAACCATGCCAGGGTCAAGGACAGGGGCCAGGGAAGAGGTGGGGGAAGGAAGAAAGCACAGTTCTCCTAAGCAGAGGAAATGGCAACTGCATTTCTGAAACGTGGTTTGGCAGAAGAGCTTGGCACGATTGGCATTCTACTGGCCAAGGCCAAGGAATCTCGTAACGAGAGGAGAAGTGGCTGAGGGTGAGGGTCTTGGGCAGCCCTTAGGAAAATCACAAGGTGTTCGTTTGTTTGATTTTTGAAGCAGGCAGATGAATCACTGAGAGAATAGAGTTTTGGCATGTGGGCTTGCTGTTTGGAGAATTGATGTTTGTGGAATTGGCTTTTGGTGGGTGGCTGGGATGTCCACCAAAAAGTAATTTCTGGCCTAATGTGAGCCCTTCTTAGGGGGTTCCATGAGGGCTTCGGGGTGTGGGCCTCCTAGCGGCATGGGAGCACCCCTCCAGCGAGCCCCCTGCCCTCTGCCCCCAGACACCGAGCTGCAGCTGCGCAGAGACGCGATCTTCTGCCAGGCCCTGGTGGCTGCGGTGTGCACCTTCTCTGAGCAGCTGTTGGCAGCCCTGGGCTACCGCTACAACAACAACGGCGAGTACGAGGAGAGCAGCCGCGACGCCAGCCGCAAGTGGCTGGAGCAGGTGGCAGCCACGGGCGTGCTGCTGCACTGCCAGTCCCTGCTCTCGCCGACCGCAGTGGTGAGTGAGTGGTGGGAGGGCGTCCCCGCTGGCCCACCTGCTGGTGCCCGCCCAGGCCAGGGCGAGGGAGCCCCTGCCCACTCGCTCAGGCTCCCCCAGACCTCCTCATTCCCACAGCAGTGATTTGTTGGGCACCTGTGAGCTGTTTTTTGGGCACTGGGGTCCAGCAGTGAACAAACAGAGTCCCTGTATCCAGGGCTCTTCAGTCCCAGCACACAGAGGTAACAGAATCCATGCCACAGAGCAGCAGCTCGCAGCCCAGGGCAGTGTCCTCCCTAGGGGAAATATGGCAATGTCTGGAGACGGTTTTGGTTGTGACAGCTGGGGGACTGAGGTGGGAGTCGGGTGGAGGAAGCCAGGGATGCTGCTGGACAGCCAGAGCGCCAAGAGTCACCAGTGCCTCTGAGGTCGACTCCTGGAGCTGGCTGGTGGGGCAGCCTGGCCCTGGAGTGACCTCTGCCGGCCACTGCTGTACAAGGCATCTGCCTGGCGGGAGGTTGGCTGTCACTTGATTCCCAGAATGCACAACCTGGGGCCCAGGGAGGAAGCAGGGAACACTCAGTCCTCACCTTCCTCTTCTCACTGGGGAGTCTGGGCCCAGTTCCTTCATTCCCTGAATACCACTATGTGCCAGGCCTTGAGCTGGGTGCTGAGAGCCTGAAGCTGACTTCCTAGTTGGGGGAAGCAGCTTGAGAAGAAGAAAGGACGAAGGAGGGAAGGGAGGTGGAGAGATGGGACACTGCAGGAAGCTCAGCAGGTGAGGCAGCTTTTCTGGATTAGGTGGTCAGAGACAGGCTGTGTGAGGTGGTGACGCTTGAGCTGAGACCTCAGCCAGCCAGGCAGACAGTGTGAGGAAGAGTGTGTGGGGCAGAGGGACCAGCATACGCAAAGGCTCCGAAGAGGGGCCGGTGTGGCCAGAGGGGAGCGGCAGGGGGCTGGGGAGATGCCAGGCCCTGATCTGTAAGGCCTGAGACTTTATTCCGGAAGCAGAGGAGGGGTCAGAATTTTGATATAAAGTGATATAATTTGGATTAGGTTTTCCAAACATGATTTGTAGGAGAGGGTGTATTATTTTGTGGCAGAGAGTTGCAGAAGGGAAACTTGGTGTCATCATGCCGAGAGACGGTGGTCCCTTGAACCCAGGTGGTGGCTGGGAAGCTGAAGGGGAGGTGGGTGGGTCTGGAGGTTATTTTGGTGTCGACCCATCAGACTTGGTGATGGATATGACCAGGGTGAGCGGGAGAGAAACTGAGAGGTCAGAGGTTTGGATCTTGGATGACGAGTGAATGCTGGTGCCGTTTGTTGAGATGGGACTGACTGAGGGAGGTTGTGGAAGGAACTGGGGATTTTATTTGAGTGTGTTAGATTTGAAATGGTTAAGTTAGAAGCCTGGTTTGGTGGTCTAGGCAAGAGAAGCAGTGACTTTACTAGGACCAGTCAGTGAATTAAGGCAGAGATGGGCTCTATGACCCTTGAAAGTGCAGTACAAGCCACAGAGCACACCATGATTTCACATCCACTCTGGAGAGTCACGCTCAGGACCTGGTGCCCAGTGGGCCTGCAGTCTGGAGTGCCGACTAGACTTGAATTCAGCATGCTGATACGGAACCCTGGGGCAGGGTTGGCATCTGAGACTCCTCCGCACTGTCTTCTTCCTGCAGAAGGAGGAACGGACCATGCTGGAGGACATCTGGGTGACCCTGTCAGAGCTCGACAATGTCACCTTCTCCTTTAAGCAACTGGACGAGAACTATGTGGCCAGTGAGTGATTTCTCCCACCCCCACTGTGAGAGTTGGGGTTCTGGGGTGGAAGGGATGGCTCTCTGGAGTCACCCTGTCCCTCTCCTGCCTCTAGGCCAGCTGCCCAAGGTGGGCTCAGTACTCAGTGCTGTCAAGCCTCATGCCCATAATTTCAGTGTGAGAGCTGAACTTTGGGGCACACATGGAAAGAGGGGTTTGTTTCTGTATAAACTCAGCTGTCTTCAACAGCTCTTAAAAGAGAATGATCCTAGTACCCACTTTTTAATAAAATTCTCCCCTAGAGATGTTCTTCTTTGGAGGGAAGACTTGTTAAGACTTGAAGGGCTTAAATAAGTACCGTAATTAAGTCCATCCTCCCTTCCTCCTTTGCTGTTGTCCTCCCCTCTCCTTCCTTCACCCTTTCTCCTCTTTCTCTCTTTTTCTTTCTCTCTTTTTCTCTGCTTCTCTGTTTCTGTTCTTTACCCATCTTTCTACCCACCCATTCATTTATCCATCCATCCATCCATCCATGTATCCATTCATCCATCCATCCATCCATGCATCCATCCATCCATCCATATGTCCATCCATCCTTCCATGTATCCATCCATCCATCCATCCTTCCACGTATCCATCCATCCATCCATGCAACCATCATTCATCCATCTATCCATCCATTCACATGTTCATAATTATGAGCACATAATATGTGTCAGGCTGTGTTGTGGGCCATGTAACACGGTCCTTGTTCTGTCCTTCTGGAGCTCACAGTCTAGTCCAGTGTGTCTCAGCCCTCCTTGCACTCTGGAGTCATCTGGGGAGCTTTGCAACCATCCCCGTGCCCCAGGCCTTAGCGATTCTGATTAGTTTGTGGGGAAGGGTCTGGGCTCTGGGGTCCTAGGACAGTTCTAGGCAGCCTGGATCTGCAACCAGGGCTGGGAACTGCTGGGCTTGCTTCTGAGAGCAGGGGTTCTCCGAGCGTGACCCCTGGACCAGCAGTACTTGGGGGCTTGATAGAAAGGCAGATTCTCTGGCCCGGCCAGGACTACAGCCTCAGAAACTCTGGAGGTGGAGCCCAGAGGCCTGTGTGCTGAAAGCCCTCCAGGGGTGCTGAAGCGCATGGGTTTAATTAGGAACCATGCCCTGGATTCATGTTTCTCAGTTTTTTTTAATTTCATTAAACTTCATTTCATAAAAAGCCCTTTTAGTTAATTTTTCCTAATTGCTGCGCCCGGTGAAATTTTAATACTCTGGTCACATCCTGTGTCTGTTTATCTGGGTGTCTGTGCTTATCCAGTTAAAAGAGGAAAGGTTTTTCGTCCTCCCTCCCATGCACCAGGTTTCATCTCCTTGGGGGCGGTGTCTTTCCTGCTGAAAATGCATGGACTAGAGTCCAGATGGAGGGCAGGTTCTCTATGAGTAGCAATTGGAATTGATTGGCAGCAGCTGTCTCCAGGCTGTGATTGGCTCGGACAGAGCTTTGACAGATGAGTGATGCCTGCCATGGGTGCAGGTGGGGTCTGGGTGCCATATTTTGCCCTCCCTGCCCTCCCTTCTTTCTGGCTATGAATCAGATTCTTGCCCTGTTTGAGGGCAGCTTTTCCCAGGCAGGGGCCCTGGGCTACTGGGTGAGGGTGAAAAGAGCACTGGGGAAGCTCTGACCCCAAATGCTGTGGACCCCCCAGCGAGGCAGAGTTGGCATTAGGTTCC
Source organism: Callithrix jacchus (assembly GCF_049354715.1). Taxonomy (NCBI): domain Eukaryota; kingdom Metazoa; phylum Chordata; class Mammalia; order Primates; family Cebidae; genus Callithrix; species Callithrix jacchus. The sequence goes on along the minus strand of NC_133506.1, from coordinate 43,723,152 downwards.
AGAATCAAGCAGCGTAACTAGGAGCTGATGAAGCAGACGAAGGGGAGTCACTGTTCTTCAGAGAGTGAGAGGGAAGGGCTGTGGGAGGCTATCCCTAGAAGGCAGGAGGGCAGGGAGGTCTGAGGCCATCCCTCTAGAATAGGGAGAACAGGGAAGTCCCAGGGTGCCCCTCTGGACTTGGGGGCAGGGAGCTGCCAGCTGTTCTGGAGAGGTGTCCCAGGGCTTCTCCTGACCTCAGCCTCAGCAGTGAGCCACCCTGCCCTGTGACCTTCCACAGACACAAACGTCTTCTACCACATTGAGGGCAGCCGGCAGGTGCTGAGGGTCGTCTTCTACCTTGACAGCTACCACTTCTCCAAGCTGCCCTCCCGCCTGGAGGGTGGGGGCAGCCTGAGGCTGCACACCGTGCTGTTCACAAAAGGTGAGCTTCAGGCCTGGGGAGGGGGGTTCACAGGGGATGGGCCAAGGCCACCAAGCACACCAGCTCCCAACCGCCTGCCCTCTGGCATCTCCCCTCCCAGCACTGGAGAACGTGGAGGGGCTGCCTTCTCCAGGCAGCCAGGCCGCAGACGATCTGCAGCAGGAGATCAACGTGCAGTCCCTGGAGAAGGTCCAGCAGTATTACCGAAAAGTCAGGTATCTGCCCGGGTCCCTGTTGGGGGCAGGAGTCAGGAAACCTCCATGTGGAGTGGGCATTAGCATGAAAGGTGCCAGACGGACCACCAGCTTGGGCAGTGGGCCACAAACCTTTTCTGGAGTGCCTACTGTTTGACGGGACTCTGGCTAGCATGAGATTCTCATGGTAGTGGGCCATGGATCCCACTTTACCGATGAGGCCACTGAGGCCCAGGAAGCATACACACTTGCCCAAGGCTGTTTGGTTTCAAGGTGGATCCTTTGTACTGAGAGGAGCTGGGTTCATTCTACAGATGGTGGGAGCTAGGATGGGGTGCCTTGGGACTCTTGGGCCTGTGAGTGAGGCCTTGGCTGCTCAGAAGAGAAAGGGAGTAGGGGCGAGAGCAGGGGCCGGGTGTCACCAGGAGGAAGGCACAGGTTCCTGGAGGTGCTTCTAAGTTCTGCGGCTTCCACTCCCACCACCCTCCCCCAGCACCCTTCCTGTGTCTGTCTCGCCACCTCTGTCTGTGACAGGCAGGGAGACAGGTGCAGGTCTGGGCTTCGTCATTTGGAAGTGGGAGAAGGAGGCTTCATCCGTTTGCTCAGAGAAAGCGTCCAGCCCAGTTACTGAAACTGGCGTCTGTTTGGACTGATCAGGGCTGTCATCGGTCTGTTCTGTGCCATCCGTGGAATATTCTAAGTCCTGCCTGTGTGGTCATGCATTCATCCCTTCATTCATTCAGCACATGTCGAGGCCTTCTCTGGGCTGGGCGCTGTTCTGGGTGCTTGTTTGGGAATCTGCAGTGAGCAAAACAAAGTCCTATTCTTCATGGAGCAGGGGTTGTCAAATTCGGCCCACCTCGCCTCCCTGTTCTGTAAATAAAGTTTTATTAGCACACAGCTGCATTCACTCTGTGGTTGCTTTTGTGCTGCAATGGCAGAGCTGAGTGGCCGTGATTGAGACTCTCTAGTTCACAAAGCCTAAAATAATTACCGTGGGGCCCTTTACAGAAGTTCGCTGACCCCTGTTCTGGAGGGGGAGACAAACGATGAGCCAGTAAGCCCAGAGCCGTGAGGCACCATGTGGGGAGAAGTGCTCAGAAGAGAGAAAAAGCAGGACCAGGGCCTGGGGAGCAAAGGGCTGGGGCTGCTGTGGATGGGCAGGCAGGGAGGGGTGGCACTGAAGGATGCCCAGGAGAGGCCCCTCTTTCCCCACTAGCTGTTGTAGGAACAGGTGCCTGCGGGTGAGGACAGCCTGCAGGTGCACTCCGGGATTTCTTTCTGAGGGTCGGCTGTGGTGGAGTCTCAGTGGCTGCAGTGGTTGGGACCCCTGGGTAGAGGCAGAAGTATGGCGGGTGTGACGGCCCCTCCCTGCCATCCCCATCTTTCTTTCACAGGGCATTTTACCTGGAGCGGTCTAACCTGCCCACGGATGCCAGCACCACAGCAGTGAAGATAGACCAGGTGTGTCCACCTTTTGTCCCTCTACCGTGGGAAGCTGGGGCAGGGTGGGGGTACCTGGGGGTCAGAACTCAGCAGACAGGCCCAGGGTTGTGCCCCAGCAGGTGCTAACTCAGAAGCCCTTGAGACCCTGCAGTCTCTCCTCCTCCAGGAAGTCTCCCACGATAACTTCCTCCCCGTTCTGCTACTTCCTGGGATGATTTATTTTGGCTGGCATCTGCTCATCTGTGCCACTCCAGTCCCCTTATTAACCACAGTGTTTCTCTGAGGCTGGAGCCTGGACCTCATGACAGACGTAACCTGTATGATGTTCTTCTCATTTGTGTGTTTCAAGTTTGCTGTCAACCTTTAGAAATCGGAAGATTTCCCATAAAAGTGGAGGCTTCCAGCTTTTCTGGAGGAATGGGAAGATCTGGCTGTTGGGGTCCATGTTGCCATCTGTCCCCTTGGCCCGAGCCAGGAGCAGCTCCCTCTCAGGGGCCCCCTTGCCTCTGGCTCTTGACACATGTCTTTTGGCCTCCTGGTTTTCTAGGGTCAGGCAGGCCTCGAATCTGATGATTTTGGGGTGCTGCCTTGGGGCTGTAAGCCGGGGGCTTTGGGAGATGTGGGGAGTACAGCTCTTTGGGAGTTTCCCCTCTGGCTGGCAGAATGTCCCCGCAGCACAGCGCATTAGTGAACCTCCACTTGCACCTCCACATGGAGGTCAGGGAGTACTGGGGCAGAAGGGAAGAAGGCTTTTTCTGGAGAGGGGGCACTTGTGTTTGTCTTGACAGGCTGGGAGAGGGCACTTTCTTTAGGCTTAGCTGGGGACACACTGGGCAGATGAAGAGAATTAGGTTGCAAGGTTATACCTGAAATATACGGTGAACACTGACTGCCAGCCTGTAGGGCAGTGGGGAGCCACAGAGGGTTCTTGAGCAGAGGTTACAGAAGATTGAATCGCATTATCAACTCCAGAGGGGTGAGCTGGGAGGCAGCTACAGTAACAGAGCTAGATTAGAAGGAGACAGTGGGGGAGTGGGGCCGGGTGGGGGCTGGGGGGACCCCCTCCAACTCCCTGGCATGTGTGGTGCCCCTCATAGCTGATCCGCCCCATCAATGCCCTGGACGAGCTCTGCCGCCTCATGAAGTCCTTTGTCCACTCCAAGCCTGGCACCGCTGGGAGCGTGGGTGCCGGCCTCATCCCCATCTCCTCAGAGCTCTGCTACCGCCTGGGGGCATGCCAGATGGTCATGTGTGGCACGGGCATGCAGAGGTGAGCTGCCGCCCCCTGAGTCGGCGCGGGGAGGGGCTGGCCCAGCTTCTGGGCAGGTTGGGGGCCTGTGGCAAGGAGGCAGGAAGGCTGGATTCCAATCCTGTTTCTGCCATTGCCTGTGGAGCCCCAACAAGGCCTTGGCTCTGTCTGCACCTCAGTTTGTCTGTCTGTGAAATGGTATGGCAACAGCAGGTGGTCCCAGCAGGGCTGTGGAGCTACCTGCTTTTCTAACACCGTGGGGAGAGTGCATGGGAGCTGTGCCCTGGGGTTCCGCTGGAAGCCTCCTTCAGCATTCACAGTGGCAGTTGCTGGTTTGTGGGGCTTCCTGGTCTCACTGGAGGCTCCCCTACCTCCTACCTTCGTCCTTTGTCTCCATTGCTCATCCGGGGAGCAGGAGGTCACCTTCTGCAGAGTGCTTCCTGACCTCCCATTACAAACTGTGCCTGCTCCCCACTCAGCGCGCCCCAACCCTCTTCCTCGAAGCCCTCACCCCCCACAGACAGCACCCTTCGCTGGGGTATTTATTTCCTCCCTGCCTCCCGCAGTGCAGGGCTGGCTCTGGGAGGATAGGGCCCCTTTTGTTCTATGCTATTCATGGGACCTAAGCAGAGCCTGTCCTGAGGCAGGTGCTCGAGAAACATTTGCTGAATGAATGTTTCACAGGGCCAGTGCTCCGGCCTTCTCACGGATGTTCCATGCAGATGACCTCCCTTCCCTCTGCTACCAGTGCAGCAGTGACAGCGGGGCCTATGTTAGGGGATCTCAGCTAGGAGCAGTTTTACCACAGGGAACATTTGGCAGCGGCTGGGCACATTTTTGGTTGTCACAACTTGGGGGAGGGAGGAGCTCCTGGTCTCTAGTGGTAGAGGCTGGGATGCTGCTCCAATTCCTTTGGTGCCCAGGATGGTCCCTCCAGCTGGGCCACGGTCCACTGTGCCCCCCTCCAGCTGGGCCAGTGTCCACTGTGCGCCACCGTCTCCCTCTCTCATAGTTACAGTGTCGGGAAGCTGAGGTTAACCCAGCTGCCCAGAGTCACAGAGGCGTTTCATGGAGGGGCAGGATTGGAATCCCAGAGGCCTCAACCTCACTGTTGAGAAACCCAGAGAGGTGTGAATCCATGGTGTTCATCTCAAACCCTGCTGAGCCAAGTCGTGAGGCTTCCAGGGAGTCCCCCATTCACTCACTCAGCAGATACTTAACAAGTCCTCCGAGCAAGGCACTGGGAATGTCATGGAACTCAGGGGGGCTTCCGCAGACAGGGAAGCACCAGAGCGCCTGCAAGTGAGGGTGGCAGCTGCCTGGGAATGGGAGGGAGACACAGCAGGAGGCGGTGCAGCTGTGATGGTCAGGGCCAGGTCTGGGAGGCCTTAGAAGGACAGGAAGTCGCCCCAGCTCTAATCCACTGTCCTCTGACTCCTGCTGTCCTCCCCTCACCACTTCCCCCCCTCCCCTGCTGTCCTCTTTCCACCACTGTCCCTCCTCCCCTGCTGTCCTCCCTCCCCCACTGTCCTCCCTCCCCTGCTCTCCCCTCCTCCCTGCTGTCCTCCCACCACCACTGCAGGAGCACCCTGAGCGTGTCCCTGGAGCAGGCGGCCATCCTGGCGCGGAGCCATGGGCTACTGCCCAAGTGCATCATGCAGGCCACGGACATCATGCGGAAGCAGGTGAGGCTGCTTGACCACAAGGTCCCCCAGCACCCTGGGCTGAGGGCATGGCATACTTGCAGCCAGGGTGGAATAAGGAGCTATCCTGGGACTGTAGCCACTAGCCCCAGGCCTGAGCCTCCTCTGGATGTGGAGGGGAGCAAGGATTTTAGCTTCTGGGCCCCACCCCAGTGTGCTTCCTGACGTGCCCTGAATCTGCGGAGGCCCGGCCTGATAATTTCTTCTTTCCAGGGCCCGAGGGTAGAGATCCTGGCCAAAAACCTTCGAGTCAAGGACCAGATGCCCCAGGGTGCTCCTCGGTGAGTGGCTGCCCGTCCACCCCTTCCTGTCCCCTCCCAGATGGCCAGGACCCCGGCTGGCATTTGGCATCATGTTCCTGTCCTGACCCCCATGCTCAGATGGGGCTTCTCTTCTCATTTATGGGGAACCTCTTTGAGGAGTAACGGACACGACTCTGTCGCTTCTCAGAGAAGCTCCTGCCCACTGGGAAGATGAGTAAGGCCCCCAGGTGCTCCATGGGCAATGACTCCATGTGATCCTCCCACCGTGCCCTCAGCCCCATGCCCCCACCCTGTGTCCCATGCCCTGTGCCCCCTGCTCCGTGCCCCCCACCCTGAGTCCCTGACTCTTGAGCGGCTCCCTTTAACCTGGGGTGGAATTAAGAATGCCATGATTTTAGCTGATTCAACCTAAGCTAACCGCTTAGCCAGTTACAGAAATGGAAACTAAACAGCAGGCCTGTGATGCCTGATTCCAGGAATGCCCTCTGTTCCTGCCGTCAGCACGGGGGTCCTGTTCCCTCCTGTCCTCCCACTCCGCCCTCTCTTCACGTGGTTTTAAGGCTTCCTCTTGGTGCCACGTGCAGGCCCTTTAGGATCAGGACATTGTCTCTGTCTGATCCTCTCTCTTCTCCATGGCCCCAGTTTGCTATCGTCATCTGCCCACAAGTTTTAAGTAACTCGTTTTGAAATAATGTGACTCTTGTTTGAAATAATGTGACTTGTTTTGAAACAAGTTGTAAAAATAGTCCAGAGCTCCGTGGACCCTTCAGGCAACTTCCCCCAGGGGCCAAGTCTTAGGTCACTGCAGTGTGCTGGCCACACCCACTGCCAGTGGTGGCGATTGCTGCCCTTGCTGTGGTGCTGGGGACTACACACACCTTGTGTCTTATGAGTGGCACGAGATCCCTTTCAATACCTTCACGGCCTTTGCCCTGTGCCAGGCACTGTCCAGTTGCTTTCCCCCTGTGGACTCATTCATCCAAACAGCCGTCCTATGAGCCAAGTCTGGCTGCCATCACCACTTGGCAGGTGGGGACACTGAGGCCCAGAGAGGTTAAGTATCTTGTCCAGCATCACACAGCTAGTAAATGGCAAAGCTGGGATTCTGAACCCAAGCATCAGACCACATGGGTTACATTGCAGTCAGCCTGCCCCGGACACCACATGGCCTTGAGTCTGGTCCCCCTGCCTCTAAAAACATCTCTGCATATAGAGGTCCCCAGGATAGATGAAGTGCAACAGCGTAAGGGGCAAGTGCCGCAGCCATCCGGCCTCCGCTAGTGTGGAATGTGTGCCCCCACCCCCATACAGTTGAACACACACGTGCACATGTGACGCGTCTTCATTTGTAAATGCCAGTGAGTGGGCAGAGACTGCCTGTGGGGAGGGGCCTGGCAGCCAGCAGAAGGCGTGGGCGGCTTAGATATTTTTCTCTGCATCTTTTATATACCTGTGAGTTTGGGTTTCTGGGCATGAATTACGTGTTCAAGTAGAAATGGAAGTAATACAAATAGGTCCTGGCCCACCTCGGCCTCTCCTCATCCTCTTTGCCTCCATCCCCAGCCTCTACCGCCTCTGCCAGCCGCCGGTGGATGGGGACCTCTGAACGCCCAAATGCCCCATGCTGGGCCACAGCCTCTGAAGCTGGGATTTGGGAGGACATAGTAGGGCAGCACCGGCCTTCTCCAGAGATGGCCCAGGGCTTCCATGCCCGCCTGCTCCGAGACCTGCCCAGCGTCCTTCACTGCCTCCTTCCAGGACGAGCCTGGCCACCTTCTCTGTGATGACAAGCTGGCTGGCTGGCCCTGGGCCGGCCCATTCTCCATGTGCCTGCCAGAAGCCAGAGGGGTGCTGGGGACCCACAGAGCTGATGGGAACAGCTCTGGCCTGCTTCTGCTCCTGCGTCCCCAGAACCCAAGGGAACGTCATGGAGGCCACATGGGGCCACCCGGCTCCCTCGGGATGGCTCAGCCTGCACTTTTGAAACCACTGGTTTCCTTCAAAGTCCACATTCCAGGTGACCACACGTGTCTCCTCCTCCTCATCTTAGCTTCCAGGTTCAACCTAACCCTGTTCTAACCTGCTTGGTGGACTTGGAAAAGACTCGGCTCTGCCAGGAAAGGAGAGACGGGGCCCCCATCACGCCTGTTCCCAGAGGGTCTGGAGAGCCACAGCGGCTCTGGACATCACCGCCCCTGGAAATGGAGCCGCCAGCCCAGGGCATGAGATTTGCTCTGACTTTATTTATATGGCGTGAACTCTCTGATTTATTTTGGGATTTTTTTGTTGTTGGTGTTGTCAAGACTTGTTTTTTTTCTAAAGTTGTGTGATTATATATTTGACATTTTAAATTTCAAAGAAAGGTATATTGTCTAACAGAGGACCAACAGGAGGTAGTATTGACAACCTTCCCACTTCTACTAAACAAAAAGCAAAAAGGAAAAACTAAATTATTGAAACATTTAAAAATGTCAGCGTTTCCTGTGTGTTCCTCTTAGGGTGTAAGGTGTCGTTTTTAGGTGTGGACTGTGACTCCTTCCTCCCCCTCAGTTCTCCAGCTGTTGCTCGGTGTTAGAACTCGCTCTTTGAGTGACTGGCTACAGGGGCCTGGGAGGTGGCCGGCCAGGGATGGAGCTGGAGGGGGCTGAGCCCTACCTGAGGCCCCATGTCACACAGGTAGAAAGGCCACTGGGAAACACCAGCTGGTGTCTTCTATAATTAATTTTCTTGATGCTAGCTTCTCAGAGCAGGGCAATTGGGATGTCTCTGCCAGCCAGAAAGCAGGGAGCCACCCTGCCCTCCTGGGAGGAGGGACCCACCTGGGGCCCTCTTGGCAGTCTCTCCCCCCAGCTTCTGTATGCCTTCAGGGATAGGTCACAGAGGGGGAGGAAAGGAGGGGACGTCTGTCACCCTGGCAGGTGGTGAGATCAGGTGGGGGCTCCCTGCTACCCCCAGGCCAGGAGCTTGAAGCTCTCCCTAAACCCCAGCCCCCTGCCCTACAGGGCCCACTTCCTTCTCTTGCCGAGGCACACACGATGGCAGGCAGTGGCCGTGTCAGAGGGTATGAGGACGCGCTTTCACCCTGCTGCGGGAGACCAGGAGGGCCCAGGGCCAGCGCATTGTGCACTGGTTTACTTTAAAACGTACAGATTCTTCTCATTAAATCCATGATAGATTTTTTTTATTATTATTAAAAGTCAGTTTATAATACAAAGAACGAGGCTGTGGTCTGTTTCATCTGTGTGGGTGGCATGGGGTGGGGCGGCTGGGTACCAGGGGTGGCATGGGGTGGGGTGGCATGGGATGGAGTGTCCAGGCACCGGGGGTGGCATGGGGTGGAGGTGGCCAGGCACTGGGGGTGGCATGGGGTGGGGTGACTGGGCAATGGGGGATGGCCTCACACTTTGAAAGGTGCGCAGAGGACAGTGCTGATCTCTGCATTGGGGGCCTTCAGTCAGCAACCCCTAAGTCAATGATGTGTTCCACTCTGTGCCTCAGTTTCCTCCTTGATAATGGGGCGATACAGATTCTCTTGTAGGGGTGATTGGTGAGGACCACCCAAGATTGCACGGATTGTCTGCCACCCAGGTATACCAGGACAATAACAGGCTTTATCTCATATTTCAACTTTTTTTTTTTCTGGATTCTGAGCTCCCATTTCACAGTGAAGGTGGGAAAAAGTGATTATTTTCCCAGGAATTCTGCACCCCCCCAGGTGGCTTGCTTGTGATGAGCGGACAGCGTGGGTCCAAGGGGTGCCATAGAATCCTCCTCGCTCCAACCTGCAAAGCCTGTCGGATCTGGGCAGGAGTGGAGTTCAGAGCACCCACGTGGTCGCACCAGGCTCCCAGTCAGTCAGAACATAATGCTGGCTGTGAACAGACCAATTGGACAGATGTGAAATGGACCAGTGAGAACAGAGAGTTTGTGTGCACACCTGGGGCTGTTGGCTGCATCCCAGGCTGCCGGCAGGTTCCCCACCTGTCTGGGCCCAGGCGATACTTATGGGGCTGCCTGGGTTTGTTTGCCCAGCCAGAGAAATCTCATTCCCTGGGCTGCTGCCCTGTTCTGCTGTGCCTGCCCTGTGTCCCCTCCCTTCCTCTTCCCCTCGTCGTCCTGTTTTGTTTGTTTGAGACAGGGTCTTTATCACCTAGGCTAGAGTGTGTGACCATGACTCACTGCAGCTTTGACCTCCTGGGCTCAACTGATCCTCCCACCTCAGCATCCCAAGTAGCTGGGAGTACAGGCACACACCACCGTGCCGGGCTAATTTTAAAAATTTTTTATAGAGACAGAGTTTCAGTATGTTGCCTATCTCCTCTTTTTTATTCCATCTTTCAGCGATTTCCAACACTTTGGAAAATGCTGAAATTGACGGTTTCCTTTGGGTCATGGCCACCCTTGGGACTCCCCCGAACCATGGTGCTGCACCAGCCCTACCATCCACACCCAAGTCCCTTCTCTTTCAGTCTCTTTTCCTTCCAAATGAGCCTGTCCCAGATTCCATTCTCTGAAGGTCCAGATTGGATCCTTCCCAGAGAGACACCCTTGTGTCTCTCAATACTGTAACAGGCAAGAGGGAATCCTGCTGGGATTCCTGGCACAGTGATGATTAATTAGTTAGAATTATCCCAGGCCAGTGTTTGGATCTGGGGAAAATCACTCCTGGGGAAGACCTGTTACCTCAATCTCTATTTGAGGTCAACAGGGAGGAGTTGATGTCTTCCTTCAGGCAGGCACATTTCTAGGAAGCATCCATTTCAGCCTCTCCTCCACCCTGGGGGCCAGCAGAGGGAACATCAATTCTGCAGCCGTAGGCAGGGGCAGCTTGGGTTGAGAGCCAGGTCTCTGTGGCCTGGAGCAAGTTGCATCAATTGTCAGGCTCAGCGCTGCCCCTGCAGTGTTGAGAGTGAGAGCTGGGCCCACTTCCCTCTCCGGGATGTGTTTCTCCAAGTATAAAACTAAGCACAAAGGGCCTCTCAGAGCAAGGGGACATTTTTACAGGAGACAAGAGATCTCAAACTGATGGCTCCTGAATGAAACTTGGAACTAGATGTGGGTTTTTTCTTCCTTCCTTTCTGATAAGGTGTTTTTAAAAATAATTTTGAATTATATTTATGAACCAGCGAATTTCATCTCCAAATTCTGATTTTTGGTTTGTCTCGATCAGAAGCTCTGAGCTGGGTGTGCTTGTGCACACCTGCAGTCCGAGCTACTTGGAGGCGGAGGCAGGAGGATCGCTTGAGGCCAGGGGTTCAAGGCTGTCGTGCGCTTTGATTACACCTATGAATAGCCACTGCACTCTAGCCTGGGCAATGTAGTGTGGCCCTGCCTCTTAAAAAGAAGATTAAAGAAAATAGCAGAAGCTCTTGTCGCACTGGTCCACATTCCCACCTGGTTACATGGCAGCTGGAGCTGAGGAGCGGCCGTCTTCTTGAGGAGGGCACCAGCTCTCCTGTCCCCAGAGCCCACGTGGCCCCGAGCACTCATTTATCCAGCCTGCTTGCTCTGACCATCAGATCCTCAGCTCTGGAGTTTCCATGGCAATGTCTGCTCGGGGAGGACCTGGTGACCTGGAGTCACTCTGCCGGCCAACGGGGAATCAAGGGGCAGGTGCAGTCCCGCACTGGCGTTTCTCAGAGGCTCTCCTCCGCTCCTCCAGGATGAGCGTAGGGGCCTGGGTGCCTGAATCCCTCCAAGCCTCAGTTTCTTCATCTGTCAAACGCGGCTGACCCAGAGATGGCCCCTTGGTGTAAGATCGCATCAGAGGCCACTCAGGAAGTGGAAGGTATGATGGGGTGTGTTGGCTGCTTTATGATTTTATCTAAATGTAACTCTTGCTGTATTTCCCATCCTTCCCAGCCTGGGGAAGAGCTGAAACCACACCCCTCCCATCCTCTGTATCTCTCATGCCAAGCCCGGGGCCAGGCAGTGGTGAATCAAGGCTAAACATTAATAGAAGAAAGCGGGTCAGCACAGTGATCAGAGCGGGGGTGCAACCACACCCATCTGTGGCCAGGCCAGCCCCTCTGACCTCTGTGTCTGCCACCTGGGTTTGCTCATGGAGGTCTGGAATAGGACCTCTGAAGTCAGACACCCTCACCTGCTCCTGGATCTGTCAACACCTGAAACTTGCCGAGTGACCATATCTAACCTTGTCTCCATCTTTCTGGGAGGATCAGCTTCCTTTTTTGAGAAATGGAGACTTTCCACCCACCTGGCTGCCTTGCTGGGGTACCAGGAGTCCCCTCCAGTGCCCCAAAGTGGAACTTCCCGGGATAAGTGTAGTACCTTGCTTTTCCAGAAGGTGGTGCTGGGAACCATGTAGTGCCCAGAGGCTGCGGTTCCCCGAGCTTCCGCACTCAGACCAAAGGCTGGCTCAGGGTGCTGGCGTTAGGGACAGAGCCAGCCTGGAGGCGGGGTTGCAACCCTTCGGAAAATAGGCACTGGCCCTATCTGTCTCCTGGACTGGGCTTGCGATGAATATTTTTTTTCTCTTTAAAAAAGACCTTTCTTTCTTTTCTTTTTCTTCTCTCTCTTTCTCTCTCCCTCTCCTTTCTTTCTTCCTCCTCATTTTCTTTCTCTGTTGTAGCTTTTTTTTTTCTCTCTCTCTCTCCCTGTCCTTTCTTCCTTCTCATTTTCTTTCTCTGTTGTAGCTTTTCTATATTTGTTCAATTTTTCGATTCTTTCCTTTTGAGTGGCTTTCCCTTCTCTTTTCTCTTTTTCCCGTTCTCGCTTCTAATTGAGGAGAAGGCTGTGTGAGGCCCTTAGACATTGTAAAGCAGGGTGCTTACGAACTTTGTGACCAGAAACCCATAGTCTTTGGCAAGACCTCCTCCTGGCCTGGAAACCGCGACCCGCATGGAAGTGGTGGCCACCAGGTGGCGCTGTGGGCCAGGCCGTCCCACCCAGCCTTGAGGGCCTCCTACCCGGAGCTCCTGGGAGGCTCCCCCTGCAAGCCTGGAGCTCTGGGTTGGCAGGCAGGGGAGGAAGGGGAGGCCGAAAGCCAGGCCTGAAGCTGCCTCCCTCCGGGCACTGGGACCGTCCCTGGAGGGTCGGAGGGGGGCAGGGGTGGTCAGGATAGGGATGCAGGGCCCAAGTTAGCATCTCCTGACTTGCTGTGTGACCTCGGGGAGGTTCCCTGCCCTCCCTGCACCTCAGTTTCCCCATTTACGCTGAGGGCATGCAATGGAGTTCCTCCAAAGGGGCTTCTTGCCCTCTGGCCAGTCTGGCCCTCTCCCTGATGTCCTGCAGGGACCAGCAGCAGTGTTCAGAATCACATGCACTGGGCGTTTAGGGTCTCCCGGGGCCTTTGCTGGGTGTCTTGCAGGCATTGCCTCATGCAGTCCTCTTGCCAACCCCTCAGGGTAGGTGCTAAAGGTGCCTCCTTACAGAGGAGGAAATGGGCTCAGTTGAAGTGACTTACCCGGGATCACACAGCTGACAATTGAGCAGAAATACCAGCCCCAGATGCAGTTCCAGGTCTGTGGTATCCACGTGACACTTGGCAGGTGGGACACAGAGCAGCTCCAGGATCATGGGGACCCTTTGCCCTGAGGCCCCATGGGAGAATCTGACTTCGGTCCCAGAACCTGGAAGAAATGGGAGCAGGAAAGGAGAGGGGTAGAAGTCCAGAGAAAGCACCACAGGCTCCAGCAGGAAAACAGAAAGGTGCTTTGCTGCCTTCTTGCCACAGGGGCTGCCCCAGGACCTTTGCACGTGCTGTTCCCGGGACCCTCTTCCCTCAGACAGCTTCCTGCTTTGCTCCTCCATTTTACTTGGGTCTGCTCAGTGTCCTCACATCACCCATCTATTCCTGTTACCCTATCTCTCCCTTACTCTATTTTACTTTTCTTTAAACATGTTTAAATAAAAAAAAAAAACATTTTTCCTTTCCATAAGCTTCCAGGAATGATTTTCCTTTTCTTTATGGCATTTCCCGCTGCCTGGCAGGTGCCTCCTCTGCTTCTTGCCCATTGTCTCTACCTGTGCTACCATGGGCTCCACTGGGGCAGGGGTTTGTGTCCTCACTGATTAGTGACCACACCCATTGTCAGAATACAGTGAGGAGGGCCCTCTAATGACAGGGCAGCCTCCTGGGTCCCTGAGTCCCCAGTCTTCCCTGCAGACATGGAGACTACAGGCGCTGGAAGGAAACTGGTGACCTCAATGCTGAGAGCTGCTGGGTTCCAGGCTGCACCCACTGCATGTCTGGAACAGCATGCCTGTTGCCAAGGGGTGGGAGAGGCAACTCCTGAGGCCTGGTGGTGCCAGATGTGTAGGAAAGAAGGTGCTTCCTACGCAGGGGGAGCAGCCGCAGCAGCTGTGCTGGCAGCACCTGATGTGTGCCCTGAGCACCTGCTTGTGCGGTGAGCACCTGCTGTGTATGGGAGTACCTTCAATGTATGGGAGCACCCACTGTGTGCCCTGAGCACCTGCTGTGTACGGGAGCACCCACTGTGTGCCCTGAGCACCTGCTGTGTACAGTGAGCACCTGCTGTGTACCCTGAACACCTACTGTGTATTGTACACAGTAGTGACACCTGCTGTGTACAATGAGCATCTGCTGTGTATGGGAACACTGCTATGTGTGGTGACACCTGCTGTGTGCCATGAGCACCTGCTTGTGCGGTGAGCACCTACTGTGTACGGGAGCACCTACTGTGTACGGGAGCACCTTCTGCATACAGGAGCACCCACTGTGTGCCTTGAGCACCTGCTGTGTACAATGAGCATCTGCTGTGTTCCCTGAGCACCTGCTGTCTGCCGGGTGCCACACTGGGTGTGTTAGTGTGTTGCTTAACCCGCCTTTGTTGAGGTTCTCACTCTTTGTAGAATTTAGTGATCAGAACCTCCTCACATCTTGAGATTCCTGATATTCGTGTAGGTGGTCCATCAATACTTGTTGCCTTCAGTGGGAAGAATCAATGAACAAGCGCGTGGCAGGCAGGATGGCTCAGCCCCACTGGAGAGGATTCCAGCGATTCATCTTTACCCATCCCCATGGCAACATCCAGAGAAAGACACAGCTGTTTGTGCCATTTTACAGATGAGAAAACAGAGGTCGAGTTAAGTGACTGCTAGGGTTTTGCTGTATCCCTGCCCAAAAGGGAGACCAGGTGGAGGTAATGGAATCATGGGGGCAGTTTCCCCATGCTGCTCTCGTGATAGTGAGGGAGTCCTCACAAGACCTGACGGTTTTGTAAGTGTTGGGTAGTTTCTCCTGCGTTCATTCTCGTTCCTGTCACCCTGTGAAGAAGGCGCCTTGCTTCCGCTTCTCCTTCTGCCATGATTGTAAGTTTCCTGAGGCCTCCCCAGCCGTGCAGAACTGTGAGTCGATTAAACTTCTTTCCTTTATACATTTTTTGTAAACTACCCAGTGCTGGAAAGCTGTTAATAGCTGTGTGAAAATGCAGGAATACAGTGACTTGCTCGAAATCATGGAGCCGTGCGGCTGGTAGCCTTGAGGTTGAACCCAGCTCATCTGACTGCAGCGCCTCAGTAGTTTGAACACCACCATGGCCTGCGGCGTGAGCCTTGGGTGCTAAGTGGGCAGCCACGTGGAGGTTCTGGCCTTTTCAATCCTGCCCCCACACCTGCCTCCTTCACTGGCCACCTGCCAGCCTCCAGGGCCGCTCTTTGGCTCCTCTACTCTCCAAGCTCATGCCTTGCTCCTATCTCAGGATTTCTGCACTGGCACCTGCCATTTCCTCCACCTGGAACCCTCTTCCTGCCTGGCTCCTTCCTGTCATTTCGTTCAGGTCATGGTTGGAACGCTGCCCCCTCCTGATAGGGTAAAGATGGCATCACTGTTGACTCGCTAACACAGCCTGCTCTTTCCTTCTCCATGGCGCAGATCCCAGTCTGTATCTGGTTTACTCTTGTTAACTCACGTAGGGCTGCTTTACTGCAGTCAGGATGCAGGTCTCATGAGGGCAGGGGCCGGGCCTGCCTGTTCACAGCTGTGTCTCCAGCTCCCAGCACAGCAGCTGGGACACAGGAAGTGCTCAGTCAATCCTCGCTGACTTTAGCAAACTGAATCAGCAAATGCGTGGCTGAGGCAGGAGAATCCTGACCACGAAGCAGCTCCTCTTCGTGTGAGGTGTTCATGTTGATGGAATCTTCAGGTGTTGGAAAGCCCGAAATCCTGTCTCTCTGCCTTCCCTGGGTGGGACAGACCTGGCCCTGACCCAGCCCCCGTTGAAGCCTTTCTGCTCTATTTGTTTCCATCACTAGTGACCAAAAGCTGAGCTGCCACCTTCCTTGGAGTCTCAGACTCCTTACAGGAAGTCAGGATGGAGCTGAATTGTCCCTGAGAGAATGTTCTTCCATTGGGCTGGGTCTGAGTCACTGGAGGCTGGGTCTGATCAGGAAGGAGGGTGCAGCCACTGGGGGCTGAGGACACCCATCCTGTCCAGAACATGTCCCCACCCAGTATCCAGCCAGCAAGAGGTCTGCAGAAACCCAAACTCGATTCTAGGTCAGCAGGCCACGTGGGCCCACTGGCAGCACATAACACATATTCATGGAGGGCTTACTATGTGCCAGGTCCTGTTCTAGCCATAGAGTCACATGTGAGAATTCCTTATGGAACTTTAGATCTGCTGGAAGGAGGCAGGCAAGGAAGCCAGTAAACATGTGGGTCAGTAATATGTCAGATGGTGTCAGAGCCAACCAGGAAAATCCACAGGTGAGAGGATGGGACAGGTGTACGAGCTATTTTAATCAGTGGTCACAGACCCTAGACTGGACCTAAGGAGGAGAGATTCACGGAGCTGCCTGGTTCCAGGTAGAAGACATGGCAGGTGCAAAGACCCGAGGTGGGATCTTGCCTGGTGGGATGGTGGAGGAGTGAGGGGGCAGGGACTTTGGAGGGGGTGGGGACCAGGGCACAGAGGTGGCGGATGCACTCTGGATTTTATGTTCAGAAGCCAGAGGCGGTTCTGAGCAATGGACAAGCAGCTTTCTCATCTGTGAACCACAGCCACCGCTGCTCCTGCCCACCAGGCCTGACATTCGAGTGCCTTCGAAAATAAGCTGGAAGCACTCTCCAGAGGCAAAGTGGGGTTGCAGACATTTTATTTCTATCGTATGTTGTGCTTTTCCTCTTGTCTTTTATGAAATGTGTAGCATTATGATGACATATAATTATATTTCTGTCTGTTCTCCGCAGCAGCCTCTCTGATGAAATCCAAAGTGGGGGCTTCAGGGTACTTTGGAGAGAAAGTAAGTGACCGATGGGGGAATTTCAGGCACTCAGACTGGTCTGTGTGTGGGAGGGGAAGAGAAATTCTGCTGGAATCCTGGGGTTACGACTCTATGATACCAATAGGCTGGGAAGGAGGTGGGTCCTAGAGGAAATGAGGGTAACAAGTGACGCTGTGCTACGCATTTGATGCGCCTGGTCCACACTGTCCAACAACTCCCTGGGGCATTATCCTCACTGCAGGGATTGGCAAAGCCAGATGCGTCACTCATGTGCCTTGGACCTCATGTTGCTGAGGCTGTGGCTACACGGGACAGGGGTCCCCTCACCACTGCCCGGGCCTCCTCCTGCTGCCTGATGCCCCATGCCCAACTCAGGACATGAGAGGGAGACAGGGCTGGCCTCATGGGTGTGCGCACAGGCAGCTGTACTCACAAGGGCCCCAGGCTTGGCTTAAGGTTCTGCTGTTGCCATCTTGAAATTCCTAATAATTTTTGACAAAGGTCTCCACAAATTATGAAGGTTCTTGGGGGCGGTGATGGAAGCCAATCGCGTGATCCCACCCCTCTCCCTGTGATTGGTGGATGCTGACCCACTTCTGACCAATGCAAAGGATGTGCTTGAGGGATTCTGGGAAAATGTTTTCTCTGTAAAGAGAAGGGCTCATGAGAAGCATGTTTCCTCCTCGGGCCTATTGTCACCTAACCCTTCCTCCCCACCTCCACTGCCACCACCCCAATCCAAACACAGAATCATATGCTTGTTTGCCTGGAATATTCTGGTCTTCTCCTCCCTGGTCTCCCAGTCCCACCCTCTAACATGCAGCCCGAGGGTCCTGTTTGAATCCGAGTCAGGACCCCACTGACCCTCTCCCTCCCCCTCCCCTGCTCTCTCCCCTCCACTCACTGTCCCAGCTACTCTGGCCTCCTTGAGGGTCTTTGACCTCCCCCGGCGGCTCTGTCTCAGGCCTCTGTACAAGCTGCTCCCTGTGCAGGGAGTGCTCTTCCCCAGGGATCCCCACGGATCCCTCTGTCCCCCAAGTCTCTGTTCGCAAGTCTCCATCTCCGCAAGGCCTTCCCTGACAACCTGAGTCTAAAATGCAACCCTCCTGGTGCCCTGGGCCCCCCTCCCCGGTTCCTAGGGCACTGCAGAGCCATTCAGTTTGTTGTTCCCTTGCTCAACCAGAACGGCAGCTCCATGGGGGCTTCGTCTTCCTCATGGCCCCCCATCTGGGGCCTGGGGCAGTGCTGGGCATGTGGCTGTCCCCAAATAAATAGTGACTGAATAAGTGAATGAATGGACATGGGGGCCGTGACAACATGTGACCATGAGGGATGCCTTGGGGGCCACATGGGGCTGGAGGAGCCCGGGCAGTGGCTTGGTGACTGTGGAGCTCCTGCCTGGCCCTGGTCCTCCTGCCTCCAGAGTTCCCCTAAAGGGTAAGGAGGTGCTTCTGTTGCTGGTGCCTCCACCGGCCTCACCTCCCATTACTGCAGCCAAAGTTTGCTCACCAGGACTGTGGCTGGGTTTGAGCCCAGGCCGTGTGGCACCAGACCCTGAGCCCAGAGCTCTGTCTGGGGTGTGGCCCAGGGGCAGGTCCTTGGGTGTGTGAGGGTGGCATGGCTCGGCTCCTCTCCCCAGGTCACTGCAGCATCCTTGGGCTGTTCTGTTTTCCCACCCAGAAGTCCTGAGGGTCTCAGCAGAGGGGCCCAGGCCCCAAGTCCATCCACTCCTGGGGAGGGTTCCTAGCCAGCCTCTGCCCAGCCTGTGGGGTGGGCACTGCCATGTCCTCCTGCTTCCTGCAAGGTTTCCCTTTCAGCACTCTCCAGGCGCAGGTTCTCCATGCAGGGCTGCTGGAGCACCCCCACCCTGCAGCAGGCCCTGCTGTCCTAGCTTCCACTTCCAGATCCTTCCTGCCATGTCCCCTCCAATCAGAGCTGACCCACCCTGTGTCCCCCTCCCAGTGGCTCTTCTGCCTTCTGGACATGTGTGTCGTCACTGCCATGGGGCGGATGGGTAATGGAAGACGCCCCCAGGTTCTGATTTGTGTTTCACCAGATCCCTCCTAGAGCTGCAGGCAATGATGGGAACTTCCCAGACACTGGCGGGGCCTGGACGAGCTGCTCCAGGGACAGGAGGGAAGAGCTGGAGGAGGTCCAGCCCTGCGGGGCGCAGAGACTTGTGGCTCTCTTCGCTGGCTTTTGGCTCAAACAGCTCTTTGGAAAAGAGCACAGGAATGACCCCGGTGGGTGGGACCTGCTTCCATGGTGTGTGGCCAGCGCTGGAGGATGTTGGACCAGGGGCTGCTGGGGAACAGCAAGTCAGGGGAGGGCCCAGGTGTGGGAGGCAGGACTGCCCTCTTTCCCTCACACCAATCCTGTCCCGAAGCAGGCAGGGGGCCCTGGGGTGCTGAGGCTGGGGGGACATGGGGGCTGTCACATCTGTGTCTTAGTCAAGCCAGATCCTTGTCCTGTTTGCAGAGACTTGGCCATAAAAAGAGGCTGGGAACACGCCGCCACCCTCACCCTCACACCCTCTCTGCTCCAGTGGGTCTGTCTGGATGGCAGAGGCTCAGAAGGTCTGACCCTACCTGATGGTGGAGCTCAGAATGTCTGAGCTAGAAAGGGCATCAATGAAAGTCTGGAACCAGGTGCTGTGACTGACACCTGGGATCCCAGCACTTTGGGAGGCTGAGGCAGGAGGATTGCTTGAGCGCAGGAGTTTGAGACCAGCCTGGGTAACACGGTGAGATCCTGTCTCTATAAAAAATACAGAAAAAAATTAGTCTGGCATGGTGGTCCCAGGTGGATGCGGGAGGATCACCTGAGTCTGGGGAGGTTGAGGCTGCAGTGAGCCATGATCACACCACTGCACCACTCCAGCCCGGTGACAGAGTGAGACCCTGACTGGACAAAGAAAAGGACAACCTACTCTTCATCCTCCTGATTAGCAGGTGAAGAGGCAGATCCCAGTGCCCCACAGGGACTGCAGAGATGCTGATGCCTGGTGCTGATTGAACCCCTCCTGTGTGTCACGGGCTGTGCACATCACCTCACTGAATCCTCACAACAGCCCTGCCTGGGGGGCATCGTTTTCACCACCCTCCCGCTGTGGAGCTGAAGGAGTTGAAGGTGGGAAGGTGCTCCCTGAGGGGCATGCAGTCAAGGAGCCCCAGAGCTGGGATTTGTCCCGACGCAGGTCCCCAGTCCCCACCTGCAGTCCCACTGGCTGCGGGCAGAAGCAGGTCACCAAGGAAGGACCCAGGGTGCTTCACCCTTGGGGCTCCTGGTGTATTATAAAGTGAAGGAATGCCCAGATAGGGCTATGGGAACCATGGGCTGGCCAAAATATTTAAGTGAACAAACGAACACTTCATCGTGGTGCTGTACAGAAAATAAAAACTACATTGACTTTTTTAAAGCACGTTCATCCCAGGTGCACCCAGACGCGAGGGCAGGAAGGAGGGGGCTGTGAGGACGTGGAATTAGGCCTTGTGGTTCAGTGCCTGAGCTTTGTGGCCGGACTCTCGGGCTTCGGATTCTCGGGTTCAGATTCCTGGGCAAGTCACTTGACTCTTCTGTGTCTCGGTTTCCCTGTCTGCAGCATGGGCTCCTAACAGCATGTTCCTGGTGTGGAGGTTTCGGAGGAGCAGGTAAACCTCTGATCAGAGCCAGGATGTGGGTGACTGTGCTGGGCAGGGCGGGGGTGGGGGCTATTGGGTTCTCACACCTTCATTTCTCTGAGACTCTAGATGCAGCCTCATTTGAAGGCGAATCCAAAATTCAGGAATCCAGGCCTTCTGGGAAAGCGAGGTCTAGGGCCCATAGTAGAGCCAGGCCCTGGGACCAATTGCATCCATTCAGTTTACAGAGTTGTGTTCACCTGCATCTCCACCTCCATGCTCCAGGGAGACCGGGCGTGGAGGCTGCTCCCAGAGGAACCAGGGATTTCATATAAGGAGCTAATTAGGCAGAATCAGTGGGGTTTACTCGAAAGAAGGGACCATTTCTGACAAAGCCAGGAGATGAGAGGGTGAAGCCTGTGGCTGAGTGTGGGGTGGGGAAGGTTCTGCCAGTTCCACAGAACTTCTGCCATGGGCGTCCCCTCCCCTCCAGCTGCCAGAACTGCAGGATTAAAGTCTGCCAGGTTCTGACCTGGCATTCCTTGGATGGGTGCTCTCAGGGCGGGATGTGGCAGAGGGCGCAGAACCTACAGCGCCTGGGGAACACCTGGCCCAGCCCTCAGCATCACTCCCGATGCCCCACAGTGGCTTCAGCCTGCACCTGGAATGAGGAGCTAGATGGCCCTCAGCTCAGACTCTAGCTCTGCCACTTGCCGGCTGAGTGTTCTTGGACGTGACCACTCTGACCCTCAGTTTTCTCATCTGTCAAAGGGTAGTAAACGAAAGTACCTCCCTCCTAGGGTTATTGTGGGGCTTGAAGCAATCAGCTGGTTCAGGTGCTTAGCAAATGCCGCCGCCTTGTAAATGCACAGTAAGTGCAACTGCTTTCCACCCCTCTTAACTGGAGAATAAACACACACACAGTTATCATCTAGATTATGCATAGTACGACTGGGCGTGGTAGCTCATGCCTGTAATCCCAACACTTTGGGAGGCTGAGGCAAGTCGATCACTTGAGGCAGGTCACTTGAGGTGAGGCATTCGAGACTAGCCTGGCCAACATGGTGAAACCTCATCTCTACTAAAAATACAAAAATTAGTTGGGGGTGGTGGCACAAACCTGTAATCCCAGCTACTCGGGTGGCTGAGGCATAAGAATTGCTTGAACCTGGGAGGCGGAGGTTGCAGTGAGCTGATATCATGCCACTGCTCTCCAGCCTGGGCAACAGAGCGAGACTCTGGCTTAAAAAAAAAAGGTGATGCACAGTAATAAAGGAGCAGGGTCTGGAGCAGCTGCTCTTCCTTCGGTAATGAAGGAGCAGGGTCCGGAGCATGTGGTGTGCTCAGGCAGTGGCAGCCATCCTTCCTCGGGGGGTTCAGTCAGTTTGAATGCCCTGGTGAGCCAGGCAGGGTGGTCTGCAATATGTTGCGGTCACAGCCAGCACCCCCAGCCTTGGTGGGGCTCCTCACCAGGAAGGTTTCTTTCTCACTCAACCTGCAGGGCCCTAGAGGGTCCGCTGAGACCTCCACTCAGTGTCTCCTCACCTAGGGCCCAGGGTGAAGGAGCAGCCCCCTCCCCTGTCACTGCTGTGTTGGCAGAAAGAGAAAGAGCTGGATGTGGAGGGGCAGTGTCATTTATGTGCCCCAGCCTGTGGGTGACTTGGTCACCTGCCCCCACAAGGCCACGGCGGGTCTAGGAAGTGCCACCTGGCTGTGAGGAAGGTGACAGCTGGGAATATTTGGTGGACAGCAGCAGTGATCTCCAGATCTTCCTATGAACTGGAACTTGGTGATGGTCTTTGGGAGCATCACCAGCAGGTGGAGGGTGCGCCTGCCTCACCGCTCATGCAGAGCCAAGGAGCTGCATGGGCTCCACTTTGTTCTCCTAACTTGTGATCCGGTTAAACAACAAATACCCCAGCGGAGAACAACGAGCCTGGAGCAAACTCCCTTTTAGATCTGCTCTCGCTGTAAGCCCTTCAGTATCACAAACGGACTCTTGTGAGAAAGGCAGAAGCAGGTTTCATTTGATTTTGCAGGAATCATGCTTCTGTTTGAATGCCATCTCCCAGAGATGTTTTCGCTGCAGGAAGGGCTCTGTCTTAACTACAGCAATGAATAAATGACAGACTCATTCACGGACGTTATGTGTGTAGATGTGTATGTGCGTGTGTGCATGTGTGTATTGTGTGTGTGTGTGTGACTTTCACAAGCCTTCTAGACTCCCACAAACCGGGCACAGAATCCCAGATCCAGGATCTGCTTGGAGAGCAGAGGAGTTCCCAGAGCCTGGGTGGAGGTATGTTCCTTCGTCCTGTTACTTTTGAGGGAACTCTTGAGTGTCCATCCTGCACACCAGGAAGTGGCATTGGGGCACAGAACATTCCAGTGCACACAGTCTGGTCTGGCTCTGGGCCACAGGGTCCCCTGCCTGATCTGACAGTGCCCTCCTGAGTTTCCAATCCCCCACAGAGTAAGGATTCAGGGCTTCTCTCTGGGCTCTTTCTATCCTCCTGCCTGGTCTACATGCCATCACCTTTCCCTCATGCCAGGCTCCCTGGGTGCAAGGAGCCAGGCTCACAGGCCCACGCTGCAGTGGGAGCAGGGCTTGTCCCATTGTGGACCTTCCCAGTCCTGACGCTCACACCCATGAGACAGTCCTGCGCAGTGCAGCTTGTACCTTGTACCCCAGACCCCAGCCCGTGGACAGCGTACCCTCCAAGCTCCATCCACGGTGCACACCTTGTTCATTATCCCCTAATCCGAGCTGCTGTCCTCTCTCATCCAGGGGACTGATTACAGCCTCCTATGGGGCCTTCCCCATCCGTGCCTGCCTCCATGATCCATTCTCCTCCTAGCCAGCAGAGTGAGCATTACAAAGTGTAACAGAAATGATTCCACTCTCTCATCTACAATCTTCAATGACCTCCCATTGTTCTTGGAATAAAATCCAAGGTCCTGTGTGATCTGGTCCCTGCCTTCACTGCACACTTCCCTCCCCTACTCACTTTTCACCAAGCACATTCCTCCTCAGGGTCTTTGCACTTACTGGGCCTAAAATGCTCTCCCTCCAGATCTTGTCATGGCTGGCTTCTTCGTTCTCTGGGTCTTAGCTCACATGTCTCCTCCACCAGGGGGCCCTCACTGACCACCCTGTCTAAGGGAATTGGAATCCCTTGTCACCTGTGGAGTCATATTTGATTCCATCAGGTTGTACCAGTTCTTCCTTGGGGTTTATTGAATCTGCGATCACCTTGCTCATGGTTTTGACTGTGTCTTCCCCACTGGAGGCCAGCTCCATGAGGGCAGGAACCATGGAGAGCAGGAGGCTGTGGCTGCAGAACATAGCCTGGAGTCCAGCACATAGGATGTGCCTGCTAAATATTCATTGAGTGAGTGAATGAATGAAAGAATGAATGAAAGCTCACCCTGGCACCATGAATGGTCTCTCAAAGCCTGCCATGTCTGAGAAGTAATGAAGAATTTATTTGTGCTAATGAATATGTATTAGTTCTCTCAAGATGAGATATGCATATTTTAAAAGGAAATGCCTAGAGTCACAGTTCTTCAATCCAGGGACGCCACCTCAAGAATGAGAATGTGAAATGGTGATGAGGGTGGGGTGGACATTTAGGGCATGGAGCCCCAAAAAGGCATCAGATCACAGACGAGCAAAGTGTTCCTGGGTGCAGCGGGGGAGAGGAGGAGCACTGCCCTGGGGGTCAGCCCAGGGCCTGGCGCTGGGCAAATCACTTCCCCTCCTCCTTGGCCTCAGTGCTCCTGTCTGTACATGGGGATCATAATCCACACCTCATGGGGAGTGAGGGAGGTTCCAATGATAAGACAGTTAGTCTGGCACTTTGTACATTTCAAAGGTTTTGCTCATCAAGTAGAAGCGATTATGGTAATGAGCAGAAAACGGCTCTACCTGTCACAGGTGGGATGCTTTTGTCTTCAAGCAGCAGATAATTCCACAATAAGTATCCTATTGTGGAGTCGAGAAATCCAGTGGAATTCCAGGTACTTCTGGTTTGGCTGGTGCAGAGAAGGACCCAGATTCTTTTAAACTTCCCGCTGTGGTCTCCATGTGACTTGACCCTCAAGCTTGCACTCCTAAGCTCCTAGGATTGCTCCACAGCTCCAGGTGTCCCGCCCTCATGCAAGAGGTAAAAGCCAAAGAAAGAACATGTCTCCTCCTGCTGCTGCTTTATAAGGGCCTGAAACCCTTTCCCAGAAGCCCCCAGCAGCTTTAATCGCCTGTTACTTTGGCCAAAATTGCATCCCAGGTTCATTGTTAGGCCTGGTGCTGGCAGAGGAAGTGGAATTATTATGGCTTGGCCAGTGGGTTGTCGCCAGAGGCACAGGCCCTGGGGATGTTTGGAAATGGGTGGTGGGGGGGCGGTGGCTTGGCTCAAGGACTGGTGACATTGCTGGCCTTCAGCTGGGTGGGGCTGGGAATGCTGGATGCCTCCAAAGTGCGGGACAGTCCACATAAGACAGACTGTTCTGTTTCCCACACAAATTTCAGTCCCCTCTGGTCGCTCTTGTGTGAAGGGCCATTTAATGATCTTAGCCTAGAACCTACATCAACTTAATATCAAAACAAGATATTTTTGTAAGATTTTAGTGTACACTGAATATAATATTTATATTCAAGTGTCTTCTTTATTTTTCTGCCCTTCTGTTATAGCGAGACTCCTGATCTATCCAAACTTGTGCAGATGCTGGCTTGGATCTAAGTGATGGTTGTGTCTCTGTGTGTGCCTGTGCCTGTGTCTGTTCATTTGCATATTGAAATATGATTTAATTTATTACAAATTATTTTATTTAAAATTATTGTTCTTTTATTTCTTTTTATAGTCCACTTAGGGCATTGTAATGAGTTTTTAAGTAGGTGTATGATGTTATAGGTTAATTATTTATGACTTTCATTTCAGGGCAGTAAAAAGATCATTAAGCACAGTTCTTCTTTGGAAGAGGTCATGGGTCTGACAAGGTTGAGAACTCCTAGCTTGGATCCATCAAGAGTCATATCCAGGGGCTCGGGGAGAGCCTGTGTCCTGAAACTCGTGGCTCCCAGGCGACTGGACCACATGGAGGTTGAGTCAGGATGGAAGATGAGGAGTGACTCTCAGGTTGGTACAAATTATGTTGACCGTATTACCCATGCTCAGCCCTCAACCCGTCATCTCTGCTGCCACTTAGTCACAGAGGATGCCTGGGAAGGAGCTGCCTCCATGGAGCGGATGAGGACACCAAGAGGGTCACTGAGGCAAGGCTGGGTTTTCATTCAGCCCTGAGATCTGACAGCAGTAACCCACCTCACTCATGGCAGGCTATCTGTTGGTCACTAGAATGGCATCAGTTTATGAGTGAAAGAGGAATTTCTGGTCGGAAAGTAAGTCGAATCAGTTTATCTCTTTGAGTGCAACCCAAAGAAGGAAGGTGAAGTGTAACTGGTGCCCAGGTGATACAGGTCGTTCTGGAAAGGCCCTCGGGAGGCAATACTCACATTCATTCATTCAGCCAACATTTACTAAGTACCTGTTAGGTACAAGGGATCATGTTGCCAGACGTGAAGACTTGGGGACATCAGACCCAGCCTGGACTGTAGGGGCTTCCCACTGAGCCCGAGAAGGAGCTCCTTAGGAGATAGACAGGAGTTCTGTTTAAATGAGGTTTAATTGGGAGTAAAGACTGAATTTTGGAAGTTATCTTGTTATAAATTAAAAAATAGAATTTCAGATGCTTGGTCCGTATCCTTAAAATGTTGTTTATTCATTCATCCAACAAGTATCTATTATAAACCTGCTAAGCACCTGCCCTCATAGCAGGCATGAAAACCACATTTTTTTTTGAGACAGAGTTTCACTGTTGTTACCCAGACTGGAGTGCAATGGCACGATCTTGGCTCACTGCAACCTCTGCCTTCTGGGTTCAAGCAATTCTCCTGCCTCAGCCTCCCGAGTAGCTGGCACTATAGGTGTGTACCACCATATTTTTTTTTTTGTTTAAAGGAAAAGGAACCAAGTAAAAGCAGCCTCCCTCTCATGTCTCCTTACAAGGGCATTAGGAGGCTTCCTTGAAAGGCGCTACCTAGACTCTATCTTTGCTGCTACTAATCTAGGGCCAGATGTCAGCCTATTCCAGGAGGGCAAGTGCAAAGTCCCCCCAGGAGGAAATAGCATATACACCAAAACACTGGAAAGATTTTGCTAATCTACATTGGCAGAAACCTGCAGAATATGTGTATGAATAGATGATAAGAGTGTTAGACTAAAGAGGTCAGCATGTAACACTGCCTCATGGTAAAGTATTGATATAGGTGCCCTTACTAGGAATTCTGAATTTCATGGTAAGTTCGTGAGGCCGGAAGTGGCTCTGTTTACTTGGTTGGTAACTACACTTGGTCTCAGTGGCAGCCCTCACTGAATAAGAGTGGGATAAGAGAATGTTCATGGCACAGTGTAAGGGAAAATATCCAAAGGCTTAGGGAGCTAGGGATGTTGGAGTGGCTTTACCATGAATGACACACAACATCCCTCCCCCAGCCCATTACATGCCCTCAAAGGGGTGGACAGATGCTCTGTTCACTTAGGCATCGAGAAATATGCTAAGGAGGGAGCACCTGCCTCCTTACAAATCTCCGTGGTAGCTGCTCTGAATGGGCCAGACAGGGTCGTGGAGATGCTGGGGGAGATGCCAGATGGGAGATCTCTGTGAGGATGAGGACATGTGACAGCATTTATCCCCTAGACAAGATGGGCATATTTACCATGTTTTCCAGAAGAAAAGCAGTAATTAGAATGTTTTGACTCTCGGGGAATCTTTAGGAATGGCTTATTCATTATGATGTCCTTAGACATGAAATAGATGGGCAATGTATTAAAACGTTATTTGATCTACCTACGTAATAGCACAACTCCAGATCTGACGGCTACACACTATCACTATGGAGTCATAGCTTCTTGCCTGATTTCTTTACAGAAGTCAAGTAACAAGTGGATTTTTGACCCAACTTCAAATCACAGTGTAACCCATAGGCCTGCAGATACACTCTATAGCTGTTTTCCAAGTTCCATGGTAATGGGAAAGACTCATAGAGTAAAACCTATTATGGTAGTAAGACCCAAGTGGAATCCTCAGATCATTCCCTCCTAGCCAGGGTGGCATTTTAAGGTGCACTGCAGATGAGTGCCATCCTCAAAGACCTGAAAGATGCAGAGGTGGGAAATACAGTGATCTCCAGTTTAATTTTCCTGTTTGGCTGTGTAGAGGCAGACGGTTCTTGGAGAATGGCTGTGGGTACCATAAACCTGCAGCCACCTACAGATGGTGACGTGAGTTGCAGCCCCTCTTCTAGACATTGCTATCTTTGCTTAAGCAAATCAGCAAACGCTTTGACACCTCAAATGCAGCTATAGACCTGGCAGATACTTTACTTTTTCTGCATAAATTTGTAAGGACTGTGAGAAGCAGTTTGCTTTTACCTGTCGGAGCCAAGAGTACACATTCACAGCCTTGCCTCAAGACTATACTAACTCTTCAGCTTTTGGCCACAGTATAGTCTTCGGAGATTCTTGATGATCTTTTCATTGCACAAAACATCGCACTGATCCACTACATTAAGGACATTTTGCTCTTTGGATCTGATGAACAAAATGTAGCAAGTACATTAAATGATTTATTCAGTAAGACAGATATGAACCATAGTTGTGATTCTGATTTCTGAGTAAGGGTCCAGGCAGGGGACTTTTGTTGTTAAAATAGCTAGTATGGATTCAGAAACCATTGCACCATTAATTGCACACAGGATGTAACCATACTAGTTATTTTAACAACAAAAAGTGTGTGTGTGTGTAAACGTTAACTAGGTATTGAAGAATTAAAATGCAAACAGAGAACACTAAGGCAGGGGTGGGCTGTTTGTGTAAATAAAGCTTTATTGGAACACAGCCATGCCCATTTGTCTATCTATTGTGTATGATTACAAGAGCAGAGGTGCCTAATTGCAACAGAGATCATATAGCTTACAAGACTCAAATATTTACTATGTGGCCCTTTAAAAAAAAGACCAACCCTTGCACTAAGGTATCACAGAGGTAGCAACTGGGACTTTGCAGAATGAAACGATGGGACTGAAAATTATCTAGCGCTGATTCACGATGCTGGTGTACTATAGTGACATTGACAGGGAAATAATGAGAAGCAGCAGCAAAATCAGAACAGAAAGTATACATGAAATAGCAAGTCCAGCCTCTCTCTTCCTCCTCCAGCCTCTAGGTCTTCCTCTAGTGCCTCCATTGGCAAAACCCAACAGGAAGTCTCTAGCAAAGCCGACACGTGATTTGCAGGGTCGGTCGCCACCCCAATATCACCAAGTGGCTGGGAGGAGGGTGAGTTTTTGCCTGAAGGACAGTAGAGAACTCAAAGGAGCAAGATGTTCCTTTCCTACTCACCTTCAGGCAAAGGAGTTTAGAGAGGGAAGACAGGGAGTCTTCCCTCTAAGAGGAGTGTCTTGCTGATTACTGATTCCTTGGTAGGACTGAGTTTCTGCATCTATAACATGGTAATGTAAAGAATAATAGTGATGGCAGTAATAAAACGTCTTTTGATGAATGCATTTATTTGGCTGCATTCAGTCCTGATCCTCAACATCAGAGCCCAGCATGCCTCTGGCTGGTGGCTGCTGGTTATGAACTTGGCATGAATTTATGGCTCTAACTGGCTGCACCAATCTTATTTATGGCTCTAACTGGCCCCACCAACCTGGGTCAGTATATGAGAGGGGTGTGTCCATCCACAGTCATTGTCACGGTGTTGAGTCTGTGTTATCTGGTTAATGTTACCGTCCCCTCCCCAGTCACTGTCACAAGCCTTGTCATAGTTTCAGCCTACCCGGTCAACAGCTTTCTTCCTTGGCCTGTTCTCTCTGGGCACCCTGAGGTCAAGGCCCTGCCTGTTATGGCCTCCACTATTTACTCAGAGCCAAGACCAGGGTCTGGCAGGCATTGTAGCTGCCTAACAAAGATCCATCCAGGACTGCATTTAACCCTTAACCTTCTGGTGTGGTGACAGGTGAGGAAACTAAAGCCCGGAAGGGTTGAGTCACCTGCCCACCCAATGTCACAAAGCAATGAAGGTGCATAGCCAGGCTTCCAAGCCAGCTCTCTCTTGCTCTGTTCTTGCTACAGTCCTGAGCATCCTGCCTTTCTACCTTGCCTTCCAGGGGTCTTTCTTTAGGCCAATTGACCCCCAGATCAGGGTGGGCAGCCCCAGCCCCACAGACACCCCGAGAGTTTGCCTGAGACAGAAATCCACTCCTCTTCATTTTGCTGATTGCACACAGGATATCAATCTGGCAATATGTGTGTGATTGGCATCCTTATATGTTTTGTTTCCTAAGAGGCAAATTTATGGGATGTCCATGCTTGAGGGGGGGATCGCTATTTCCCAATAGTTTATAGTATCAAGGCTCCTTTATTTTCCCTGAATAAATCTAATGTATACTGACTGCCACATCCAACAGTGCATTTCCTGGCACTGGGGGGCTGGGAATCACACAGTGCCTTAGGAAACTTGGGGAGATTAAGGTTGTGCCTAATGCAAGTCAGGAGGAGAAGATGTTTGCTCTGCCTTGCTGTGAATGCAATTAGAACAATGAACACCAGGAGAGATTCATTTGCCTGGGACAGAGAAAGGTCAGGTGCGCATGTAAAAGAGCACAGTTATTAGCAATACAGGAGCCCAGGACGTGATTAGCAAAGCACCGGTGACTGATTTGCAGCTTTGAAGCATTTAAGGATGAATAAAACATCGAATTAATTTTCAAAGTCCTGTTGTCAAATGGCATAAGATCTAAGCATCTGGGAGGGAACAAAAGTCAAGACTGTACCTGTGATATCCCTGCTCTGGGCCCTGGTTTCCAATCCCTTATGCTCCCTGGAATTTGCTCCCACCAACTTTCTGACTCTCTGAATCCCATTTTCCCCACTCAAGTCCCCTCTTCTGGGAAGCCCTCTCTGCTTGCCGCAGTCACATTCTGCTGAGAAAACAGAGGATAAGCAAATAATCAAGTAAGGTAATTTCAGAGCATGATCAGGAGGCATGAGAGAGAGACGTGGAGGAGACGGTGTCTGGGAAATCCAATCACCGCTGGGCTCCAGGCCCACGATGCAGGAAGAATTCTCAAGTACCTCTTGTCTTCCCCCACTCCCATGTTGCAGATGAGAAAATGGAGGTTAGGGGCAGGGATCCTGGTTTCCTCTTTTTGGCCATTCCCCATTGATTCTGTACATCTAGGGCAGTAAATTTAACTCTTTTTTTATGAGGCCAGCACAAGGCTCTGGGAAGGTTCTGAGACAGGAAACATCCCACAGCGTCTTCTACCAGCAGGGCTGTGACAGACCCTGGGGCTGTGCTGCTGCACGGCAAGGGGCTGCTGGATTCTGCCAGTGGAGAATTCCCAGCTTGCAAGGGAAGTCCTCAACCCGGCCCCTGAATCCATCACTCTGGGGTGAATGGCTTGAGGGCTCTCTGGGGCCATGAGGCCAGGCCTCCTTTCCTGGCCCAAACAGTCTGGTGGGGGTGTGGTGCCCGCTCTGGGTGGGCTGGAGTTAGCCGGGTTCAGGGGCTAGGGCAGTGGGCAGAGGGCCAGGCTGCAGAGGCAGAGCAGGGTTGTATCTGGGCTCTGCCACCCTGGCCCTGACCTCAGGCCCAGAGGAGGCTCCGTCCGGGCAGCTGGTCTTTCATCTGCGGGGGCCTCCTGAGCTCCTGCTCCTGCTCTTGCTGCCTGGGTTCCACCCTCTGCACAGCCTTAAGGATCTCTGTGGGAAGCAGATGTGATCGTGTCCCTCCTGCTCAGAACCTCCCACCACACTCAGAGAGCCCAGGCATGAGCTGACCCCAGCAGCTGTGTTCTCTAAGCCAGGCCATGCCAGGCACTCCCAGCAGAGTCTGCATTCGTCCTCCAGCAACATTTGTATTGTGGTTTCTTTGGAGACAGAGTCTTGCCCTGTCGCCCAGGCTGGAGTTCAATGGTGCAATCTTGGCTCACTGCAACCTGCGCCTCCCCAATTCAAGCAATTTTCCTGCCTCAGCCTCCTGAGTAGCTGGGATTACAGGTACCCACCACAACGCCCAGCTAATTTTTGTATTTTTAGTAGAGATGGCGTTTTGCCATGTTGGCCAAAAAGCCAGGTTGGTCTCAAACTCCTGGCCTCAAGTAATCTGCCTGCTTTGGCCTCCCAAAGTGCTGGGATAACAGGCGTGAGCCGCTGCGCCCGGCCCTCCAACAACCTTTGAATGGGTAGTTATCGTCCCCTCCTTTCTGAGCGGGGAGACCCTGCCAGCATTTGCTGAATGAGTGAAGGAAGGAAGAAATAAATGAAGCAGCAGTTGGGTGAAATGCCACTCCACTTCTGTTCCCAGAACCCCTGGGCCTTGTGAGGTGCAGAGGACGGGGTGGGGAAGCTTGGTGGCAGCTGCTCCCTTTCGGGGCTGTTTCAGTTTGGTCCTAGAGGCAAGGGTCTGCTATACTCCTCACCATGGGGATCTGGGTGTCACTTTAAAATAAAGGGACCGCTTGTGCTCGCCAGGCTGTGGCACATTCAGCTGGCTGGGCTGGCTGTTCCCATCCTGTGGTTGCAGAATGCTAGTGGAGGGGAGCTAACAGGTGCAATTTCTGTGCAGAGGATGGACTGGTCTCCGGGGACAGAGGCTGCAGGAGTGCCAGGCGCCATCAGAGGCCATTTGTCCAGCAGCTGCTCCAGTCACCTGGTGTGGATGTGGCCTTGTGCCTACACTGCCCAGCGCCCTTGGCTTGGTGGACATCTGCCTGGCTGTCTGTCATATTTTTGTGTGCAAGGCAGGCGGGGCAGGACATGGGGACTGGGGGCCGCCATCTGCTCCTGGGGGCTGCACTGTGTGGACAGCCATGTGTCCCCCTGACAGGAGCTGCAGGGACAGGCCAGGCAGAGGCCAAGGAGAAGGAGGATGCCAACAGAAGGCGGCTCTCAGGGCTGGTCCCGCAGAGGGTGGACTCTGACGGGCAGGGCTGCTGTGGGCAGCCAGCACCATCTTTGTCCATCCTGCCCAGGCAGCTCTGGGCTCCCCCAGCTCAGGCGCACCCCCTCCTCATCCAGGGCCCGGCTGTGGCTGGCAGCTGACACTCACCCCTTCTCAGCTGCTAAGCTGAGGAGCCAGGAGCTGATCCAGCTCTTCTGTCCCCAAAGTCTGTGCTTACCAGGCCACCCACCCCAAACACTTGGTGGCCAGGGCCTGGGGATGGTCCCCAGGCTGCACCTGGTCAGTGGCCAAGAGGCTGTGTCTCTAGGAGCCACCTCTGTCACTCACCCGCCTGTGCCTAGACAGCCTGGCCACTCCAGCCAGAGGCAGCCCAGGACGAGGGTGTGGGAGTGGCTCTCAGGGAGAGAGCAGGAGGGGACATTCCATGACCCTGTAGCTATAGACATGTGTCTCCACGAAGGGAAGGGAAGAGTCTGCTGTCTAGGGTTGCTTTCTGCAGTGACACTGTGTTCGCTGGGCTCTCTGCTGGTTCCGGAAGCTCCTGGGTCAGGACAGCTGGCTTCTGCCCTCACCGCAGCCCATCTGAAGCAGTGGGGGCTCTGCTGTCTGAGGCTCACCTCGAGGGGATCCTTTTCCTTGTTTTAGTGAAATCTGGTGTCCTCCCTTTGAGTAGTTTTCGGGGTTAGGGAGGAAGTGGCTATGGGGACAGTGTGGGGGCTTTGTGCGCTGCCTGATGCAGTGGAGACAACAGCTTTATCTGTGGGGGGATTTGTCTGGTGACTGGGCAGGGGGGTGGCTTGGACACATGCTCACGGCTTTCAGATGTGACAAGGAGGGGACCATTTTCGGGGTCCTGTGAGCTGGGGACAAGCAGGAAATGCCAGGTGGCACCATTTTTCTCCCTCCCCACCCACCCGTGCTCACTCAGAGGGAATGTGCAGATATTCTGTTTGTAATTAAAAAGTAATTTAATTATCCACTGAAAATGAGGTTTCAGAATTAATATTGAGATGAATTCTAGCTGTGCTGTACGATGTCTTTTTCTCCCTGCTCATTAGAACATTGGGAGGGGTGAGGAGAGAAGGCCCCGGGAGGAGGGGGCGTCCTTCCCAGGCAGCTGTCACAGGCCCCCCGGCAGTGAGCTCTCATGGCAGACACAGCCCTGGACATCCAGACCCAGAGTGACCAAGAGCCCCAGCAAGACTTGGAGGAGCAGAGTTGTAACCCAGCAAGGGCCTGATTTCAGGTTGAAAGCGGGCTGTGCCGTGCAGCAGCTGTGTGGCCTCGGGCGAGTTATTGAACCCCTCTGAGTCTCCCGTGGAAAATAAGGATGACCCAGGGTTGTGGGGAGGATTTGATCTCCTCCCTCTGGTCATGACCCTGATGTTGCTTCTCAGTGAGACCATCCTTGTCACCCCATTTAAAGTCTAGACCCGGCCCTGGCCACTTTCGTCCCCCTTTGTACCTCTGTCCTCTTCCTGGCTCCTGTCACCATCCAATTGTTCTCTTCCCCATCTCACCAGGGCCCTTGGTCACTCTGGGTCTGGGGATGTCCTGGGCTGTATCTGCCATGAGAGCTCACCAGGACCTGTGACAGCTGCTCTAGGCAGGAAGCCCCTTCCTCTCAGGGCCTTCTCTCCTCACCCCTCCCAACTGAGGTGATAGGGGCCAGGTAAATACCTTCCACCATGGAGTTTTAAAGTCTTTGCAGGAATTTTGGTTTGTTTTGCTCATTGCTTTACTCATAGAACCCATAATAACTGTTGGCACAGAGCGGGTGCTTGGGAAAGGCCTGTCTGGGGGAAATAATAAATGAATGAATGGGTGGTGAATGAATGAATGAAGGCACAAGATGTGGGGCCCTGGGAGTGGTGACTTTGCCATAAGGTTCCCTGAGTTAGTGTTCCAAGGCCAGTGCTGCCACCAGGCTGTGCCTCCCTCTCCAGGCTGTTTCCTTCCATCCATTTCCCCAACACTCATCCACGAGCGCCTGTAAGTGCCTTGTGCCACATCCAGGCACCCTGAGAACACAGCAGTGGAACAATGCCACCAATCCCTGTCCTCCTGGAGTTGATATTTCGAGACAGGAGACAGATATTGAGGAAGCAAATGGTTAAGTATAAATTATAATGTCAGATTGGGATAAGTCTTAGGAAGAAAAAATGGAGGGAAGGAGGGATGGATGGAGAGTCATCGGTGCTGGGTCGGCAAGGGAGGTCCCAGGGTATGACTGTGGAAGGAGGCCAGAGACCTGGAGGAGGTGGAAGAGCCCAGCAGAATTGGGGATGGGATGGGGGGAAGAGGGAGCTCCAGCACAGGGAACGGCAAGGCCAAGCCTGGGTGGGCATGGCCAAGAGAGGTTATACTCCAGCCTGGACAACAAGAGCCAAGAGCGAAACTCTGTCTCAAGAAAAAAAAAAACAAAAAAAACAAGTGGGCCCTGTGAGCAGAGGTGGGTGCAGGATGGGCACAGAGTCGCCGTCAGCGGGAGGCCATTGGGGGTCCAGGGTAGGAGCAGGGCTGGAATTGAGTCCAGAGCCCTACAGGGCCTCCAGGTGTTAGTAAGTCAGGGAGACTAAAGTGCAGGTTCTGTTCATTGCCTGTAATAAAGGTTGCAAAGTAAGAGTGCTGACTTTGGGGCCAAGATGGTGGCAGAGCACAGTCCTGGGTCCTGACTTGCTCTGGGGTTTTCTTAGTGTGCCCTGAATCCAGCCCTCCTGCCTCCTGCGGAAGCCCCTGTGATGCTCTGCCCTGCTCTGGGAGGATGGCCTCCTGGAGCTGAGGATCACCGAGTCTTGCAGGAACCTGGGCAGCTCAAGGCCCCCATCGACCAATGGACTGATCAATACTTTGTCAGCTGAAGCTTCCTGTCAGCCTAGAACTGGGCTTTTAGGACTAGGGCTGTGACTGGCTTCCTGGATGTCCTGGCTGGTGGGTGGACACAGGCCTCCTCAAGTGGCTCTGACAAGAGCCTCATCAATTCATTCACAGCAGGTGGGTGCCAAATTCTGCAGGTAAATGAGGGCAGGACCACAGGGCACAGCCACAGGGCACATGCCCAGGGCACGTGTTTACACAGTGAGCATCCACCGGACATTGCTGGCTGTCTGTTCTGACTTCTCGAGTGTTGGATGTGTTGAACATGCCTGGCCCTTGTACACGCCTGTGGGCTGCATTTGAGTCTGGGACATCCAGACCGTGACCCCTGTGGTGGCCCCTCCACAAATACCTTTGGATTTGGTGGTGGAAGCCGAGCCTGGGAGGCTGGTCCTGATGCATCATGGGCCCTCACAGCTGCTGCAGGGGTGGATTTCCCAAGGCCGCCAAGGATTTCCCTTCCCCTGTCTCCTCCTCTGTCTCATTCCACCCTCCTCCTCCCTGCTTCTCTGATCAGGCACAGTTGACATGCGAGCCCCTGGAGGTCTGGGGATTATGGAGCCTGGGCAGACACATGCTGGGGACTGAGGAATCACCCAGCAGCTGTTGGGCCCCAGGCTGTGGAGGGGGGTTTGCTCCAGCCCCAGGGAAGGATGCAGCCTCCTGACCTCCTACCTGGCGGAGGCCACGCAGAGACAGTATGTGCACCCCTGGATGCAGGGGATGCAGGGAGGGAATGGACCCTGTCCCCACCCCGAGGGACATCCAGGCCTGCAGCTGTGAGCATGAGTCAGACTGTGGACTGAATCTGGTCCTTATACTCAGGCAAGTGGGAAATTCATCATCCCCTTCCCCCCACGCCCCTGATTTAACTTTCTCATTCCAAGCCATCATTCCACTGGAGGCGGGGAGTGTTATAGTTTTGTGTTTTACATTTAGATCTATGATACATCTTGAGTTAATCTTTAAGGTGTGAGTGATAGGTTGAAGTTCATTTTTTTTAAAAATATAGATGACCAGTTGTTCAAACACCATTTATTGAGTATACTACCTGTTCTCCATTTATTTACCATTTTTTGTACCTTTGTTAAAAGTCAACTGCCCATATTTGTGTAGGTTGATTTCTGGACTCTATTCTCATTCATTGATCTGTGTGAATTCCTTCATCAATACCACAGTCTTGATACTATAGCTTTACAGTTAAAGTAGGGTAGCGATTCTTCTGACATTATTGTTCTTTTTCTATCTTAGTTTCTTTGCTTTTGCCTGTACATTTTAGAATAAGTTTGTATGTATAAAAATTCCTGCTGGCATTTTTATTAACATTGCAGTAATCTGAATATCAGCTTGGGGAGAATTGACATCTTTACTACCTTTGTCCTCCAATCCATGGACATGGTATGTATTTCCATTTATTTAGGTTTTCCTAGATTTCTTTCAACAATATTTTGCAGTTTAAAGCATACAAAGCCTGTACATGCTTGTTAGATTTATACTTAAGTATTTCATTTTTAGAAATCTTTTATAAATGGTATCAGTATTTTTCTAATTGTACGTGACTATTGTACATAAATATGATTGATTTTTCTTTGTTGATCTGGCTGATCTCACTAGTAGTTCTAGAAGGAGCTTGTTTTGTTTTTGTTTTTGAGATTTGCTGGCATTATCTGTATAGACCAGCATGTCTATAAATGCAATTAGGGACAGTTTTATTTCTTCCTTTCCACTATGTTTGCCTTCACATGGCGCTTTGAAAAGTTTTTTGCCAATATTTTTTAAAAAGAACAGGTTATTTCACATAAAAGACTCTGGCTTCTTTAAAAGCAGAAAAGTCATCTGCCCAGGGTCTACCTTCCCTCACACAACTGCTTGGCAGAGCTGAGAAGTGGCCGCCCTTAGACATGTGGCACTTCGGAAGCCCCACTAGCCCATTTACCCGCTTCCGTCACTTGCCCACCCCTTTAGAAATCTGCATTTGTAACTCCTGCATTGGCAGTTGGGTTCTGAAGGGTGGCAAAGAGGGCCTGCCCTTCACCTTCCTCCCTGGTGCAGATCTATGAGGTGTTTTGCAAGTGTCTCAGTGACACCGAAGTATTAGGATTGGCTGGAAGGGCCATCAGTCAGCCACAGGGAGCACCTCTTGGCAACCCCTTGAGCTGACACTCATCTAGGATGAAGAACGGATGTCTCAACAGATACTGGCTCTGGGAGATGGTGCCTGAGGTCCATGTTGATCCCTGCTGTCACTGGTACTAGGTAAAGACTCAGAAAAGGGAAAGAATGAATCCCAAATTGTCTAAGATTATGTTTCCACCACCACTGCAGGATATTGACTCAAATAGAAATAATAATATCTATCACTGCAGGCATTGGTCTAAGTACTTTTATGGGAAAGTGTTTTAAATCTTCTCAGCCACACTAAGCAAAGATTCTTTTATTCCCTACAGCATGGATGAGGAAACTGAGGCACAGCATGCTCAATGGAGGCACAGTGTGTTCAGTAAACTTGGCCAAGGTCACAGGGCTGGGAGGAAGTAGATGCAAAGAGATAAGCATTTGGAATCCAGAATGCTCAACCAGCTTGCTCTAATGCTGCCAAGACTGTGTGAAGTTTTAGAAAATAACAAAAGTTTCATTTTGCCCACTTGAATGGTGGACTGAGATGGGCCTCATCCTCTCTAAAGAGGACCTGTCTGCACCAGACACTCTCTTGACATCTCTGAGGATGAACACAGTGGAATGAGGCCATCGGGTGGCCACACCTAACAGCAGGCCAGTGAATGCAGGTAGGTGACACATGCAGACTGACACACATGTGATGGTATGCTGCGGTGACCTCACACCACAAGAGCACACCTGTGGATGGTTGGGTGGACAGTCTTCCCTCCACGTCAACAGTTAGTGCTGTCCTTAAAAATTCAGTGTGTCTTCAAATCACGGGAAGAGAGTACAAGGAAAAGCCATCGTGGTGACTGCATGGTATAGGGTTCGAGAGGGTGGACTCCTGAGTGCAGCTGTCTGAGATCAAATCCCCACATTGCCACTTCAATGCTGTGTGACTTTGGGTAAGTTACTAACTTCTCTACTATTCACTTACCTCGTTGGTAACCTGGGTGATCAAACTCACACCGACTTCCTGGGACTATGGTGGCCGAATGAGCTGAGGCACCACGCGTGCCCAGGCCCCAGCTGCCCGCAGTGAATGCATCAATAGGCAGCAGCTCCATGTGTGTTGGCACTCTTGTTCCTCAGCACTCCCTACCTCACCCAGCCCCCACAGACTTTGAATGCCATTTCAGGTCTTCCTCTTCCAGGAGGCCCTCTCTGACCATCACAGGCTATGAGCACCTCATGTAACCTCTGATTAGTGCCCAGACCTCCCCAAGTCAGCCTGTCAGGTGTGTGTCTCCACATCCAGTAACAACCCCAGTGGGGAGGATGGTGATCATGCCCACAGCGAAGGGTTACTGAGTCCTGAAAGCAGGCCAGGAGTTGCATTTCACTCTTCCAGCCACTTTTTTTATTGAGACAGAGTCTTGCTCTGTCACTAGGGCTGGAAGACAGTGGCACAATCTTGGCTCACTGCAACCTCCGCCTACTGGGTTCAAGGGATTCTTCTGCTTAAGCCTTAGCTGGGATTATAGGAACCCGTCACCACGCCCAGCTAATTTTTTGTATTTTTAGTAGAGATGAGGTTTCACTATGTTGGCCAGGCTGGTCTTGAACTCCCGACCTTGTGATCTACCCTCCTCAGCCTCCCACAGTGCTGGGATTACAGGCCTGAGGCACTGCACCTGGCCACCACTTTGTTTTATTGACCAAGAGGAAATGTGGACTCAATTGTTATTCTAGCACCCAGCAGGCCTCTTAGCAGGAGGGAAGGACCAGGATGCACATTCCAAGCACCTGCTGTGTACCAGGTACCTTCATACATGTAAATGCCCTGAAACTTCCCTTAATCTGTTTACCAGCACTCCCATTACACAGATCAGGAAACTGAGGGGAGGGTGAGGTGACTGGCCTGGGGTCACACAGCTAGAGAGTGACAGAAGGTATCACGCACTCAGGTGTGTTTGGTGTCAAATACAAGGCTCTGCCTATATCTCCATGAGGCATTTCCTCCAGGTGTGAGTGGGAATATTCTCCAAGGCTGCTGCCCTGGGCGGGCTGTTGGCACAGAGAACAGAGCAACAGTTGGAGGCAGACATCTGGGGTCTCCTCCCTCCCTTCCCATAAGTTCCCCTTGACGCGCTCCACATC
Source organism: Callithrix jacchus (assembly GCF_049354715.1). Taxonomy (NCBI): domain Eukaryota; kingdom Metazoa; phylum Chordata; class Mammalia; order Primates; family Cebidae; genus Callithrix; species Callithrix jacchus. The sequence continues at coordinate 43,683,884 of NC_133506.1, read as the reverse complement.
AGGACCCAGGTCCCCTGGGAGGAGGTCTGCTCACCTCTGGGAGGGGAGAGGAGCTGATGAGAATGGAGGACCCCTCCCTGCAGCACCTGGACCCCAGCCCCAGCTCCTCACTTCACAGATGGTGGAATCCAGTGTCTTGAGAATGGGGGTGAGAAGTGCATGGGGCCCTCATCTCTCTCCTCACCTCCATTGCTCACCTCTAGGCCCCTCCTCAAGTGTTGGAATCAACACTGACCTATGTGCTGTGCCAGGGGTTTTCTTGAATTATCTTTTGATCTTTTGGTTGCAAGTGGCAGAACCCGAATCAAAGACTAAAACAAAACTAAGAACAAAGATATACACATGCCTGGTTTACTGTTCCACATTCACAAGGCAGCTTCAGGCAAAGCCACATCCAGGAGCTCTCACAGTGCCATTAGGGTGTCTCCTGTCCATCTCTCAGCTCTGCTTCCCTCTGTGTCGGCAGAGTTCTCAGACAGGCTCTTTGGGTAGTTGGCAAGGTGGGTCCCCAGAGCCCAGGCTTCCATCGTCCAACTTAGCAGAAACTGGACTCTCTTCCAGTGAGTTTGGCACAGCCCTGGGGTGACACTCATTGGCCCACATAGAGTCTATGGATCTTACTGGCCAGACCCAGGTCACGTGACAGCCTTGTGCAGAGAAGGGGCTTGAACCACCTGACTGAGAGTGGGGAGGAGTTTGCACTGTGACCCCAGGGTGCATCGCAGGCTGCAGTATCTGTGGCCACAACATCAGTATTGGGTGTCCCCAGGGATCAATCCTGCTGGAGATGCTTTCTTACTGCCTGCACAGCCCCCACGCCTGTCCCTTTGTCCTCCCAGAGGTTCCAGATCCCCTGATGACCCTGTAATCCATTGCTTCTCTGCTCAAACCAGCAGGCATGGAGCCTCTCTTTGCAAGAACAGCGCTGCTGCTCTCATTGTAAAGCCTCATTTTACAGATGGGGAGGCTGCATCCCAGGGAAGGAAAGCGACCCTCAAGGTCACAGGTCCCATGAGTGGTGGAGACAGGATTTGAACTGGGGACTCAGGACAGCTGCGCCTGCTCCACTCCAGGCTGACATGGTCTCCCTACTGCAGGGCCAGGCCCTCAGCAGGGCAGCCGGGGTCCTGGGGGCAGAGCTGCTGCCCTGGCTGGGGTGGCCTTGCAGGAGGAGCGGGCCCAGCCTGCTGTCCTTTCCGAGGAGGCTAAGTCTTGCTCTGTCCTGGCCAGTTTTAATAGCCTCAGGGCAGAGGGGAGGCAAAGGTGAACGCTAATGAGCCATTGATTTCTCGGCTGGAAGCCGGCGCTGGCCCCAGTGCATTTCCTCCTAATGGATGGGAAAGAAAATGTGAGGACAGCGGTGCCCTGGCACTGGGCCATCCTTGGGCGCCTCTCTCATTCCCGCTGTCTGTGCCTTTTGAGCCCTGAGATGGAATTTTCAGGAGGTGGTCCAGGGCGAGAGAGGCTGTTTGAACCATTCCAGCTCTCATCCCCACCGTCCCGCAGGGCCTGGATCCCCCATTTGCTCAGATGTTCAGGATACTCCTGTCCAGGGACAGGGCCGTCACTCTGCTGTTCAAGGCTGACCCAGAGCCACCTGGAGTCCCACAGGGTGGCTTTTGCGCTCTGACCCAACACAGGCCCAGCTCTGCACACCTGCCCTGTCTACACCTGGGCGGAGCCACCATCACTTCTCCCTGGGTCACTGCCAATGCCTCCACCGAGGCCTCTGCAGTTCACTGTCCCCATGACAATGGCAGGACACTTTAAACCTGCAAGTTGGGCCTTGTCATCTCTCCGCCCGCTGCCCCCCATGGCTCCCCACCTGACTCAGAATGAGTGCCAGTGCCCCGGCCTTGGCCCCCGCCTGTGCCACGTGACTGCCCTTTGTCCTCTGGGTCCTCTCCCCACCTCTCCCTGCTCTGTGACCTGCAGGCTTACCGGGTGGCCCACACTACGGGGCTCCCTTGCATCTGGCTCTGAAGGTATCCCCTGCAGTGGGGAGGCCCAGCAGGAGGTCAGCAGGGTGGTGTTGGGATTCACCTGGCTCCTTTTTTTGGGGGCCACCTGGGGCTGGCTGCGCCCTGGCCTCCTCTCTATCTATCCTCCACTACAGGAAAGCCTTTCCTGCCTCTGGGCCTTTGCACTTGCTGCTCCCTCTGCCTGGACTGCTCCTTACCTGGCTCCTCCCAGCGTTCAGTACACAGTGTAGCCATGGGCTAAGTGAGGAAGCCTGGCAGAGGGAGGAGCAGGTTGTGCAAGAGAAACAGGAGCTTCCCTCAGGTCACGTGGACCTGGGCAGAATGGACTTTGGTGACATCTGGAGCTCAGTGCCTGGAGCTCTGAGAAGGGTACTGAGCTGGAAACAGATGCCTGTTGGTACCTGGGTTTTCTTCAATGTCACCTCCTTAGGGACACCCTCCACAAGCCTCCTGTCTCTTGTGGGTGCACCCTCTTCTCCCCCTGATCCCTAAAGCCCCACAATGTTTATTTTCATCACATGAACATCATGATGGCGCCATCTTACTTGGTTATTAACGTGCTTGGGTTTTGTCCATCTCTTCCAATAGACTAAATTTCATGAGGTCAGTGACCTTGGCTGCCATGTTACCATGTGGAATCACAAGTGTGTGACATAGTCCCGGACACATAGTAGGTGTTTAGGAAATACTAGCTGAATTAATAAGTGAATTAGGGAATACATAAGTGAGCATGAGCATACACAATTACACTTACACTTGTATCTGTATACATATATTTATTTCCATAGAATCCATGGCCCATATGCATTTCTTATCCATGTACCTTCTCACTCAGCAGGATTCCTTGAGTGGATGCTTAATAACTGATGGTGAGCAATGCTTCCAACACAGGCATAGACACATTCCCACAACATACCTAGCGGCCTTACCTGTGCAAACATTTATGCACAGGATGGAAGATACTGTTGACGGTTCCTCCATTTTTGTTCTCCCTTTCCTCTTTAGGGAAGAAAGAATTCAGCTGGCACATAGCTACCCAAAATAATGACTACATTTCTCAGCCTCCCTTGCAATTATATGTGGCTGTATAATTAAGGTGTTGTCAATGTAATAGAAACAGAAGGGCCATGTGTGATTTCCAGAAAGTATCTTCAGGGAATAGGAACACACATGTTTCTGCACCTCCCTCCTCACTGCTAAGTGGAATGTGAGTGTGATGGCTGGAGCTCAAGCAGCCCTATTGGATTCTGAGGTGTGCAATGTGTTGTGTTTGACAGAACAACAGATTTGTGCCTGAATCCTTTTTTCCAGATGAGGCTATGCCATCAGCCCTGGCTACTTACTTCTGGGCTTTGCTTACCACAGAGAGAAACAATCTTATGTCTTCCCTAAGGTGCATGTATAATGGCTTTACTCTCACTTGCTGCCAACTCTACTGCTAATTTACACACATACAAGCTTTAGTCTCCTTTCCTCACTGTGGAGGCCACTGGGAGGTGGAAGGGGCCATTTTCAATGGGATCACTCAGATCCTTTGGAGACAGCTGCATATTGATCCCACCCATGTCACCAGTGCTACCCATGTCACCAGTGCCATCCATGTCACCAGTGCCACCCATGTCACCAGTGCCTACCTACAGTTCCTGCTTGCAACCACGCAACCAGAACACACAGTGACCCAGACTCTCCCACCCAGAACGAGGATCACCAAACCTCTGTGGATTTATACTTTGTCCTCCTTTCTCTATTCCCAGTGTCTGGGGAAGATTTATGGGGAAAAAAACTGCATGAAACCTGAGTGACTTAGAGCTTGGGGACTTTGACCACAGCATCTTCAGAGGGAAGGAAACTCCAGATGGCAACAGTGGGAGTTGATGGCATCCTGTAGTTTTCCTGGGGAAGCCCCGCCCCCAGCTGCTCCCTCCTGAGGCCCCACCTGCCCTTCCAGGCTCAGCCCAGTCCTACCTCTTCCCGGGAGTCTCCTCTGAGCTCCTGGGTCACCGGGAAGTGTCTCCTCTGAGCCCAGAGACAGTCCTGCCCGCCCACCCACTGGGGTTCATTTCTCCTCAGAGCTTCTCCTCCTTCCCAGGGCCTCCTGTGGGGTCCTCAGAGAGCTGCTTGTCCCCAAAAGGCTCAGCGCTGCCCTAGGAGTTTTTCTAAATGAGGACTGAGGATTAAACACATCACAGACAGGACTACAGTATCCTACACTAAGCCATAAAAGGAAAGTTATAACTTTCAACCTCTGTAAATATTTAAAAGTAATGAAATTATACTCCAAGTCTTATAAAGATGGCCATAAATCTCTAGTCCACGTTGATTATATGTGGGTGCTCCAACGTCGTAAACACGCACACATCATGCATTATAAATGTACTGCTTCAGGCCCATAAACCTGATGTAAAACTAACCTATGAGCTACAACAGGCATTACACATTTCATTAACACTAGCTTTGCTTGTCTTCTTAGAATTTAGATGGCGTATTTTGGAATACTTTGGGTGGCCCGATACTGTGATGAAAAGCTGATGTGAGAATGTGCGTGAGTTTGGTGAGCAGGGGGAGATGAGGTTCCTGTTGCTGACCTTGGAATGTGAATTTGAGAAATACCTGCAGCTTCCTTTTTCTTGCTTGCAAGCTCATGCGTGTGACCTCCTAGGGGACTGAAAGGTGAGTAACAGGTACAGAGGCACAGCCGTGTGCTATGTCCTCACATTTAGTAATTAGTTATACCATTTGTCCATGAAGGGATGTGGAGATTGTGATTTGTTTCAGAGTGTTGTAGTCTTTGTGTTAAACATAAGTTTTTTTGATCGCAAAGGATGTCAGCTGAATTCCACTGACTTAAGTCAAAATGGGACATTATTGGCCTGGCAGTGGGACAGTCTAGGGGTTTCAGGAGAGGCTGGATCTAGGAGCTCCAGTGATATTATAAAGCATTTCTCTCCCTTTCTCATCTGTGATTCTTGCTGTTGGCTTTGTTCCCTGGAAAGCTCTTCCTCACAGTGATGGTGATGGCCCCTATCAACTCTGGTCTGCTATTCTACTGGCTTAGCAAGGCCCAGTGGACAGACACTTTCTCCCTTGTGAGAGTTCTGACAATATCCCGGTGACTCTCATTAAACTGGAGTGAGACCCACTGACTGTTGGCTGCTCTGACTGGCCTGGCTTAGGTGGGATGGCCGCCCTGGAATAGCCTGTGGGAGTCACTCTCCCACAAAACTTCCACAGGGTGTGCGGATGAGCTATCCATTCAGGTTCTTTGGTTTCCAGCAACAGAAACCGGATGTGGCTCACTGAGGCCGTTGGGGTTTACTGGATGCAGAAAGGAGGCTCAGATGATCAGCTAAGCCTGAGAAGCAGACTTGGGGCAGGTGGGAACCAGGAGAGCTCCAGACGGCCCTGGAGCAGAGACCAACATACAATGAAATGAGCCCAGTAAAGGTTTGTTTCATGGGTTTTTTTGTATGTCTGTTTTTGAGACAGGGTCTCACTGTTGTGGCTGGAGTGCAGTGGTGCTATCTCAGCTCATGGCAACCTCCACTTCCTGGGCTCAAGTCATCTTCCCACCTTAGTCTCCCAAATAGCTGGGACTACAGGCACATGCCACCATCCCTAGCTAATTTTTGTAGAGATGAGGTTTTACCATGTTGCCCAGGTTGGTCTTGAATTCCTGAACTCAAGTGATACACCCACCTTGGCCTCCCAAAGTTCTGAGGTTACAGGCATAAGCCACCACTCCAGGCCCAGTAAAATATTTGTTGGTTGGAAGAATGCATAAATGAATAATCAAGTGAGTGAATGAAAAGGATGGGGCTTCGAAACTTCTCAGACGAAAGCAGACATATTGATTCTATCTGTTTTTCTCCCAAAACTTTTCTCCACTACTTGGACCTTGGTAATAACCTCCAGCTTCCTGATGTACATCATTCCCTTTGCGTTCAAGATCCTGAGGCCAGGACGTGCCTCCTGTCTCCCCACCTGGGCTAACTGTCCCTCCTCGGGTCCTCAGCGGCTCCTGTCTTGGGACCTTGGCTTCCTCTTCTCTCCTCACCTGCTTTCTCGCACAGCCCCTCTTTGCTCACAGCTTCAGGTGTCACGTCGTTGCTGGACCTAATCTCTCTTCTAAATTCTCTTCTGAGGTCTCCCAAATCTAACCCAGATTCCATTTGTTAGACACCTTCTATATGCTGAACCGTTTGCTAAGCACATGTGACGTTTTCTGTAATCCCCAGGACAACCCAGAAAAGATGCTAGGCTTTCTGCCCATTGTACGGATGGAGAACAAGAGGTTCAGTGAGGTAAAGCGCCTGGCCCGAGGCCACTCTGCCGGGTGCTCACAGTTCTAGGATCGAACCCCCAAAGCCTATAGTCCTATCCCACTTTGGCACCTGCAACTAAGCTGGCTGCGTCTCAGTTCTTCACCCATTCCTTCAGAGGACCAAACCATTCTTTTAGACGCCAGAATCCAAATTTGGGAAACTTCCTAATTGCCTTTCTGTGTCCACCATATCCAAGTGAATACCTGTGTCCAGCTTCATGAGCCCCTTCTTCCTAGAAAGAAATAAACATATTTTATGACTATGTTGGCAAAAAACAAATATAATCCAGGCTACAGTACAGTCATTTTTTAATTCTGGTTTTCTTTTTCTTTTTTTTAAGGTGGAGTCTCCCTCTGTCGCCCAAGCTGGAATGCAGTGGTGCAATCTCGGCTCACTGCAACCTCCGCTCTGGGATTCAAGTGATTCTCCTGCCTCAGCCTTCCAAGTAGCTGGGACTACAGGCACCCGCCACCATGCCTGGCTAATTTTTGTATTTTTAGTAGAGATGGGTTTCACCATGCTGGTCAGGCTGGCCTCAAACTTCTGACCTCAAGTGATCTGCCCACCTCGGCCTCTCAAAGTGCTGGGATTACAGGTGTGAGCCACCGTGCCTGGCCCTGATTTTCAAAGAAATGAAAATATCTGTGTGGGCTGCTACATGTGCCATGAGTCCTAAGTACTGCTCCCTCTGTGCCTAATGGAGAAGTTGGCCCCGCCTTGTTCATTTCTTGTCTGGCCAGTGACAATAGCTGACCTCTCACCTTCAGCTTGTCCGGAACACACTGGCAGAGAGTCCTTCTGCATCTGGGGTAGGTGCCCATCAAGCATCTCTCACTCCTCTGTTTTCTGGTGATGGTAACCCAGTTTCCCTTGGAGAATCTTTTACTCTCAGGCTGATTCTAATTCTGGCTCCAGGGGAGGACACACAACCAGGCCTAGTCATTCAGAGCAGGGTCCCCAGCCCCTGGCCATGGACCAGTACCGATGTGCAGTCTGTTGGGAACTGGGTCGCACAGCAGGAGGTTAATGGCCACTAGATCAGCAGCAACATTAGATTCTCATAGAAGCGGGGACCCTATGGTGAACTCCACATGTGAGAGCTCTAGGTTGTGTTCTCATTAGAATTTAACTAATGCCTGATGGTCTGAGGTTGAACAGTTCATCCCAAAACCATCCCTCCCCCCTGCCCCCTGGTCTGTGGAACAATTTTCTTCCACAAAACCAGACCCTGGTGCCAAAAAGGTTAGGGAACCACCACTGGAGGAAGCTGGGTGAAGGGGATTCTATATGGGATTTTTTTTTTTTTTTTTGAGACAGTTTTGCTCATGTTGCCCAGGCTGGAGAGCATGGTGTGATCTTGGCTCACTGCAACCTCCACTTCCCGGGTTTAAATGATTCTCCTGCCTCAGCCTCCCAAGTAGCTGGGATTACAGGCAGGTGCCACCACACCTGGCTAATTTTATATTTTTAGTAGAGGTGGGGTTTCTCCATGTTGGTCAGGCTGGTCTCCAACTCCTGACCTCAGGTGATCTGCCCGCCTTGGCCTCCCAAAGTGCTGGGATTACAGGCATGAGCCACCGCACCCGGCTTCTTTGTAATATTTTTTTTTGTAGCTTCCTATAAGTCTATACTTGTTTTAAAATGGAAAGTTAAAAAATTCCAGTGAAATATGGCCACTTCTGTAACCAGCTCAAGTCCAGCTACTCCCCGTTCAGAGGCAGAAAACACGAGAAGCGAGGTATAGTGGAAGGAAAGCACTTTTATTGATCCAGTGCTAGCAGCTGGAAGACGGCCAGGCTTCTGCCTCCAAGAAGCCGTCTCTGCCTTCTGGGCTGAGTGAGGGGTTTAAGAAGGAAAGCTTGATGCAGGAAGCCTGCAGGAGTGGAGCAGGAGGGTGCGGGTCTGCAGGTCTTGTTCTGATGGTCATCTGGAGCAGTTGCCCAGCCCAAGGTCTGGTTTGAGTCATCATGGCTCCTGCCTGGTAGTGGTGGACTAATGGTTCATAATGCTAAGTGGGATGAATCTACGGCTCGGTCTCTCTGCCTGGTTTGTTTCAAAATTAGCCCCTGGAATTTCTCAGCAAGCATACAGTTAGCGGAGCGAGCACTGTGCCCAAGAGCGCCTGGCGAGAGAGGAAGAGCAGAGCATTTCAGAGATTGCTTCAAGGCTAAAAGCAAGAAAGGAAACAGTTTCAAAAGGCATTTTGAGGCTGGGATGGTCGGTTATAGTCCCAGTCCTCAAGCATCCTCTTCCCTGTCCCAGGATCTTGTCCCTCTGTGGGAGTTTACATCTCTTGGGAAAACGTCATCACCACCTTCTACGTTTTCCCGCCGAGGATGTGTAACGGTGCGGTTCAAAGCATGGGTCTTGCATAGCCTGAACGACACTTCCTCTTAGCCTGGGACTTCACGGGTTTCCAGGTTGCGGGACTGTTCGTTTTCAAACTGACATGGTCCCAGACAAACCAGGGGGAGTTGGGCAGCCTAGCTTTTGATCAGTCAGGGTGGAGCTGGGTTTGTCTTCACTCTGCAGCTTAGGAACTATGTGACCCTGGGAAAAATGCTAGACCCCTCTGTTCTGCTGTGCTCTCTCCTGTAAAATGAAAATAGTCCAGGACCCTCCCTCAAGAGCTGTCTGAGGATTTAATGAAACCACACACGTGAATGGCTGACACACGGTCTGTAAAGAGCACATTAAATCTGAAGCCTTCATTGTCACTCTGCTACGCGGTTGCCACTCTTCCCCCAGGGAGTGCCCCCGAGGCCCCAGGCTCTGCTGATCTCCCGGCACAGAGTGAGCTACACCTCTGTCAATACTTAAGACAATGAACGTATGCCCTGGGAATGAAGACAGCATATCGATCACACAACCCGCCCCAGTGTGATAAAGCACGTATGCGCGGCGCTTTACAATATGACTCTCTCTGGCCCATAAATTTGACCTACAGCTTGCACATGAGCTCGATCAGACATCAAACATTTCATGAATGCTCATTTGTTTGCACTCTTGGAATTTAGAACAAGGCCTGGGACACGTGTCACTTTCTGCTGGGTGATTCTGTTCTCGGCAAACACATCTGTTGTTCTCACTTTGATCTGCATTTCTGGAATTTGGCATTTACTACAGTCTCCAACCAACCCTGACCCTGACAAGGTGTTTTGCATCTGCTCAGGGGATTCACCCATTTGATGGATGTTTATGGAGCACCTGCTCTGTGCCAAGCAAGGTCCTGGGCCCTGGAAATAGGGCAGTAAGCAACATAGAGCCAAGCCACAGTCTTCATGGAATTTAACAGTTTAATAATGAAAAAGGAAGGAAGGAAGGAAAGAAGAAAGAAAGGAAAGAAGGAAGGAAGGAGAGAAGGAAGAAAGGAAAGAAGGAAGGAAACAAGGAAGGAAGGAATGAGTAAGAAAAGAGAATGAGGAAGAAGGAAGAAGAAAAAAGGAAGGATGAAAGGAAAAGAAGGAGGAAGGAAGGGGAAGCAGAAAAAGAAGGAAAGAGAAAAAAAGGAAGAAGAAGTGCTACTGTTTGACCCCCATTGTTCATCTGAGAACTAAGCCCAGAGAAGTTAAGGTCTTTGGTCAAAGTCACCCAGCTAGGAAGTGGGGGAGCTGGCCGCTGAACCTAGGTTCATCGGTCTCCAAAACCTCTGCTAGGTCTGAAGTGAATAAATGAAAAAAATGCAAGTGGAGACCCCAAGAGAGCCCTTTTGAGCCCCCAGGGAGAGTCAAAACTTCTCTTTTCCTCCACTGTATGATTCTTGAGAGTCCTTCAGAATTGAAGATAAGAAACATGGTTCTCGTTCAGCAGCCCTACTCCATAGTCATCATGGCTCCTGAGCCAGCACTTGCCTGGGCCCCTGTGGTTGATGTCCTCACAGAGGGATTCTCCTTAAACTTCTTCTGCTCCAGACCTTGCCTCAGCTCCCACCTCACCCACAGCAAAAGCCAGAGTCCAGCAGTAGCCTCCACCCACTGGCCTCCTCCTCATCTCCCCTCCCCTACTCACCCTATCCCAGCTACAGTGGCCTCCATCAAGCTCCTCAAACACAACAGGCATAGGCTAGCCCCAGGGCCTTTGCACCTGCTTTTCCCTCTGCCTGGAGCACTCTTCCCCCAGACACCTGCACAGAGTCCTTCCTCTCCCTAAGGTCTTCACTCGTGTGTCATCTCCTCTGTGAAGCCCACCATTGGAAACAGATACTCAGTGCCACAAAGAAAAATTAGCACTGAGACAAAGGATCTCTCAGCAAAGCAATTTTTACTTCCTGGACTGCAGGAAGGTAATCTCGCTAGCCATCTTGCCCCAAGAGTACAATGAACAAAGGAAAAGTAGCCATATTTATCCCTTATGCATTTAGGGTCGTCCTTACTGCTGTGTCAGATCTCCGTTGGTTGGAGCCAGACCTCAGAATCTAAACTGAAACCTGATTGGCTAACAACTTTTTTAAAACAGGTAAGGAACATTAACACGAGCTGGGACATGCCTGTGAGCATGTCCAGCACAGATATCTTGGTTAAATTACAAAGATATAGAATATACTATGTGTCTGTAAGCATGGCATGTCTAACAGCTACATAGGATAGGGCCTAACAAAGAGTAATTAGCACACTTATGATTTATTCTTTAACAAGAAAGGAAAGTTTGAAGAGGAACCTTTACTTCCCACACCCACCCCGACCACCTGGCTTCTAAGTAGAGCCTACCTTCCTTCCCTTCTTCATTTCCTCATAGCTCTTTCATTGTTTGGCATCTTTTTTGTCGTCTTTACCCTGCTGGCAGGTTTTGGATGCTTTTCCCACCACCTGGATGTAACTCCATGAAACAGGGTTTTTGTCCATCTTGTTTGTTGCCATATCCCTGGGGCCTTGAATGTGAGTGGAACACAGAAGGTGTTTACCAGGTGTCTGTGGATTGAAGGGATGTGAAGGGATACATGGTAGCTGAGGACAGTGACATTTGCCTGGGTTGGGGAGTCATGTTTGAGTCAAGGCAAGAAAGATAAAAAACTGAGGCGTCAGGAAAAGATGTGCAAACAGCATGTGCAGAGGTCCTGGGGCAGGAGTGAGCAAGTCAAGGTGAAGGAACAGCAAGGAGGCCTGTGTGGCTGCAGTGGAGGGAGCCAGGGGAAAGGCTGGGAGGTCAGCAGAAGCCAGGCCATGCAGGGCCCTGAAGGCCACAATGAGTTTAGATTTTATTCTAACAGCAATGGTTTCAGCACGGGAGGGTGACATGATTTGATCTGCATTTTAAAAGCTCCATCTGGCTGGGCATGATGGCTCATACCTATAATCACAGCACTTTGGGAGGCTGAGGTGGGAGGATCACTTGAGGTCAGGAGGTTGAGACCAGCCTGGCCAACATGGTGAAACCCCATCTCTACTAAAAATAGAAAATAGCCAGGTATGGTGGCCTGCCTGTAGTCTCCGCTACTTGCGGGGGCCGAGGCAGGAGAATTGCATGAATCCGGGAAGTGGAGGTTGCAAGGAACCGAGATTGTATGATGGATGATGGGGCTCAGCTCAGGGAGGCAGTGGCAGTAGAGAAACGTGGCAGACTCAGGACTCACTTTGGAGATAGACTTGGCATTGGAGCTGCTGTGGGGAGTCTATGTTGAAATTTGAGAACAGTGAGTATGGCTTTGCTGGGTAAGGCTCTTGATTTCAGGGACCTCGTGGGAGGCAGAGGGGGCAAAATGCAATCCTGATAGTGCCCCCAAAGCATCGCTTCCTTCAGGAGGCTCCAGGGGGTCCCTCCCAGGCTTCCCTGCTGGGCTTCCTCTCTGAGATCATTCTTCATTGTGAGTTTGCACAAAGCTCATTTTTGCTAATTGATATAAATGACTTGCTTTTCGCTTCTGCACATCAGTGCTGTGCACTTTCGTATTAATTGGGTTGGAGGAGGAAAGTTAAGCGCTCCAATTTGCCATCTTTCAAGATGACAAAATAGGTAGGGAGAAAATCACTCAGCTGAGAGGAGCTGTGAGTGCTGGAACCTTCTTTGAGGAGGGGGCAGGGGCTGCGCAGGGCAGGGGAACAGACTCCTGTGGGGGGTGGCCCTGGGCGGAGGAAGGAGGTGATGAAGTCAGAGTCTGCCAGCATCCCCAGCAGCCCTGCATATGCCTCATGTGTTTACAAAGGACACAGTGCTTTTCAAGGGCAGGGTCTCATTTAGCTACATGGCTGCCCTGCGGGGTGTCATTACCTCACCTCCTGTGTCAGACAAGGGTCTGGTGGTTCTTAGTGACAGAAAAAATCAGCAGACTTAGGCAAAACAGAATGGATGGCCCATAGAACTAAAAGTCTTGGCCAGGCCTGGTGGCTCATGCCTGTAATCCCAGCACTTTGGGAGGCCGAGGCGGACAGATCACAAGGTCAGGAGTTTGAGACCAGCCTGGCCAACATGAGGAAAGCCTGTTTCTACTAAAAATACAAAATTAGCCAGGTGTGATGGTGGGCGTCTGTAATCCCAGCTACTCAGGAGGCTGAGGCAGGAGAATTGCTTGAATCTGGGAGGTGGAGATTGCAGTGAGCCAAGATTGCACCACTGCACTCCACCCTGGATGATAGAGCAAGACTCCATTTCAAAAAAAAAAGGAAGTCCCAGGAATGCTTCCAGCCTCAGGTAGGGCTGGATTCAGGGACCCAGTTTCTCCCAGCCATGCAGTGGTGCTCTTGCTTCTTCCCTTGCTGGTGGGGGGATGCCACCTACCAGCACAGCAACTCCAAAGGAAAGACCTTCTCTTCCTGGTGGCCCCTGAGGACTTTGCAGGATTCACCTGATGGAACATCCCACACATGGCAACCTGGCCCCATGTCCATCCCTGATTCAAACACTGGAGGCAGGTGATGGGATTTGCTCATGGTCGGGGCTGTCCCTGAGGTGCCTTGGTCTGAGTTGGAAAGGGGTGCCCCTTCGTCTCAGGAGAAACAGCTCTGTGCCAGGACACAAGGCTTGGTGGGAAGGGTCTCAGTCCCTTGTGTGGGGCACAGTCTGCCCAGCTGTACCCAGTGGTCTCGAATATGCCAATTGCCAGGGCTAGATCTTGTCCTTGCATGAAGCTGGGTGTGGGGTTCACCCACCTGCAGCCCATGAACTGGGAGTGAAGGACAGAGGCTAGGGATGATTGGGGCACTAGGCCCAGAAGGGAGAATTCATTCATTCATTTCCTATTTAGAAAATGCTCACTATGAACAGAGGAGAAAGTGGACCATGGTCCCTGCCCTCATGGTTTGTAGAGCCTAATTTGGGGATATAAACAAAAAATCAATGAATATATTAGTTATAATAGTGACCAGCAGAGCTATGGAGAAAAAGAGAGGAGGAGGGGAGGACAGGTTGTGCAGTGTGGCTGGGGTGGCTGGGGATGGCCTCACTAACAAGGTGACATTTGAGTGAAAAGAGAGGAAGTGAGTCTTGTGGATGTCTTGGGGTAGATAATTCCTGTAAGACAGAAGGAAGTGAAGGCCCTGAGGTGAAAGTTGACAAGGCAGCGGAGTAAAGACTTGTGGGCCATTGTGAGGTCTTAGGATTTTTTTTTTTTGAGATGGAGTTTCACTCTTGTCACCCAGGCTGGAGTGCAGTGGCACAATCTTGGCTCATTGCAACCTCTGCCTCCCGGGTTCAAGAGATTCTCCTGCCTCAGCCTCCTGAATAGCTGGGATTATAGTGTTTGCCATGCTGCTCGGCTAATTTTTTTTTATTATTACTAGAGATGGGGTTTCACCATGTTGGCCATGCTGGTCTCGAACTCCTGACCTCAGGTGATCCACCGCCTTGGCCTCCCAAGGTGCTGGGATTACAGGAGTGAGCCACTGGGCTGGCCCCTGACTTTGGCTTTTGTTTTGAGTGATCTGGGAGCCACTGTAGGGCTTGAGCAGAGGAGGGGATAGGATCTGAGTTGGATTCTGGGAGGTCATTCCCCTAGAGGGGCTGAACTGCAGGTATACCTGCCCTGCCATTAGGAGAATCCAGACCATGGAGGGGAGGGGGATGGACACTGGACAAAGGACTCATATTCGATTTTTTCTGGAGGCAGGGTTTCACTCTGTTGCCTAGGCTGGAGTGTGGTGGTACAATCGTGGCTCACGGCAGCCTTGGCTTCCCAGGCTCAAGTGATCCTCCCACCTCAGCCTCCTGTGTAGCTGGGACTGCAGGTATGCACCACCATGCCCTCAGATTCCATTTTTCAAGCGTGGCATGTGCTCTGTATACTTCTTCCTTCCCTTCTCTGGCTCAGACCTTGCCCTCTCCAGGAAGCCTCTGCCAAGTACAGACACATCTTACAGGGGCTGGCTAAGTTCATTCCCTGCATGATCCTTGGGAAGAGGGGCTGAGAGCTGGGCACCGAGGCTCCCCATTGTGACTTGAGCCTGACACCATCCTAGAGGTGGAGGGGAGATTCAGCACAGCCCTGCCCCTCCTGAAAAAACTGCTCAGCAGTCCCTGGTCCCTAGATAGACAGGAACAGTCTTCATGAAGCAGCAGTTTCTTCCAGGGGTCTGCCTGTCCTATCATTTAGGTGACCTCAGGAATAACTCCCAGCTGTTAGTCAAGATTCCTCTGGTTGCAAGGGACAGAAGCTCAGTTCAAACAGAAATAAGTGAAACAAGAAAGCCCCCTAGCTCATGTAATGAAGTCAGGTGTATGGGGCTTCTGACCCAGCTGCACACAGGGCCATGGCATAGTTGGTCTCCATCTCTGGGCTCTGCTGTCCTCTGTGTTGGCTTCACTCCCAAGTAGGTTGTCTCCACGGGGGACCATGATGACACCCAGCAGCTTCTGGCTTCCATTTCCCAGTGCAACAGCCTGGGGCACAGAGAGTGTCTCTTTCCCAACAGACCCAGCAGAAGCCCCAGGGCAGGCTCCCATTGGCCCATTGTGGTCACATGTCTGTGACAGGCCACAGAATGGCCTCCACGAAAGATGTCCACATCAAATACCTGGAACCTGTGGTGCTCACTTACTTGGAAAAGAGGTCTTTGCAGATGTGGCTAAGCTAAGGATCTTGAGATGAAGAAATGATTCTGGATTATTTTGAGGTGGCCCTAAATACTGTCATGAGTCCTTATTAGAGGTAAGAGAAGACAGAGGAGGAGGCAATGCAGCCATGGTGGCAGAGACTGGAGCGATGTGGCCACAAGTCAAGGAATGCCCACAGCCACCTGAAGCTGGAAAAGGAAAGGAACGGATTCTCCCCACTCCCTGAGCCTCCAGAGGGAGCCAAAGCCACCCTGACTTCAGGCTTCCAACCTTGAGGGCTGTGAGATGTGAATGCCTTTGTTGTGAGCCACCCTGTTTGTGGAGACTTGTTGCAGTGGCCACAGGAAACAATGTCCTCCCACTTCCACTCAGAGTCCAGGAGGATGGAGCGTTCTATGTGGTCGCCCTGGGGTCACACATGCCCAGGGCATGTGTGGGTCAGCCCCCACCTGGTCCACACCACAGCTCAGCCTGAGCAGAACCAAGTCCATAACGGAACAGAAATCATGGATGCCACTGTGGCTCCTTCTTCCAGAGCAGGAATCTGAGTCTGAGAGGTGGGAGGCACCTCACCAGGGTCACGGAGCTCGAACTGGCCAGGAAAAGCTTTCAGCCCAGGGCTTCACACACAGCTTCAGGGCACGGGTGTCTCTAATCATCCGCCTGTAACACCCTGAGAAGGTCCCTGGAGGCACTAGGTCATGGCTGAGGCCTCTCTCGGGGCCATACCCCTTGTCTTATACATATAAGACCAGCTTCATATGTGTCCCCCAAAGCAATCTGTGCAATAAGGAGCAGCCCAGGAGGCCCTTCTCTCCACACCCCTCATTCTCCAAGGGCGGCTGACCCCTGTTAGTGCTCCATCCCCACTTTGGAAAGCACCAATGTGCAGTGCAGAATGCAACTCCCTGAGCAGGCTGCTCTCCTCCTTCCCGACTGAGAGGACTGCATGGCCTGGGGAGTGGGTGAGGGGAGGAGAAAAAGGGGAGGGGACATGGGAATTAGGCTGCCAGGAGGGCATAGCTTCCCTCTGTTCTCTGCCAGAGCCCTGAGGTTCCCCTCTATCATGCTGGGGTGCAAATTCACACGTCTCCACCAATGTGCCTGTGTGTCTGCCCAAGCACCTACCCATGGGGACACTGGTAGATGCACACATGTGAGCACAAACCCACATGTGTGTGCAGAGCCTGTCTATAGCACATGCCTGTGCCTGCAAACACACACTCCACCATGTATGCACACACTGGAGTCTTTCCCACCATCTCACACACAGGTGCACACCCCTGAAACAGCTGAATGCAAATGCTCCGGCGTCTACACATATCCCACAGACATGGGTCACATCACTGATTCTGAGACCAGACAGCCTGGTTCCAACCCCCAGCTCTACCACTCTGGGACCTGTGATTTGGGTCACATGGTTTAACCCTTTCAAGCCTCAGTTTCCTCAAACCTAAGAAACGATCTCAGATAAAGTTGTCTGGGGGTTGCGTGGGTCAATGCATGGAAATGCTTAGAAGAATGGCTGGCCAGTAACAGGCTTGAAATAAACATGAGCCCTAACCACACAGCTCCAGTGCACGTTCATGTGCTCCCACATATGCACACGTGTGCACCCACATGCATGCACCTGCGTGGATGCCTGGCCCATGTACCACACACATGGAGATGCACATTCACATGTGCAAACAGGCGAAGCCCCCAGAGATCATGATGTGTGAGTGCTGTGACCCACCTGTGCATAGCACTCACACATCAGCATCCTCACCCAATCACAGAACATACATGCAGCTGTGCACACACGAATGTGCGCCCGTATGTATATGTCCCCCACCCCCCAACACATCCCTCCTCTTCTCAGCGGGGCCAGCTGCTCTATCCCCACTGTCTTGGCCCCAACATGGTGACCTGCAGACCTGGGCCTCCTCAGGAGTCCCAGGCAGAGGGAGGCGGCTGCCCCTGGTTGAGCTCTGTGGAACTTTCTTGGATTCTCTTTGTGGACTCATAGACTCATGGAACATTTGTACTGGAAGGGCCCTAACCTGATCAGGTCTCAAGTTGTAAAGATGGGGAGGCTGAGGTCCAGGGAGGGGCACCCCCTTGTCCATGGTCACCCATGGCGCCAGTGCCCAGAACCCACCTGGCAGTCACTGATCAGGTCCACAGCAGGGAGAGGTGCATGGGTGCTGCTGGGAGGGTGGCAGGGTGAGGGGCCTGGGCATTATGCTGAGATGGCTACACCACAGGGGCAGGGTGAGAGCCCCAAGGAGGCCTCAGACCCAGACCCAGGAGCCCGGATGAGAGCAGGGCATCTCCAGGGCCAGGGTAGGGTGAAGGCATTTGTCTATATTCAACCAACGTTCACCAGAGGTACCAGATAATTCAGTGGGGAAAAGAAAGTCTTCAACAAATGGTTTGGAAGTAAATGAATATTCAAAAAGGGTAAAAAAATGAACTTCAACCTCTAACTCATACCATACCAAAATTAAATAGATCACAGACTTAAACATAGAAGCTGAAACTCTAAAAGTTCTAGAAGGGAACACAGGCGAGAACCTTTGAGATTGGGAACACAAGCATTCCTTAGATAGGACGGAAATAGCACCAGCTATCAAAAAAGATGAATTGGGCTGCATCAAAATTAAAAACTGCTGCTTTTTCTTTTATTTCTTTAAACATGTGTTTGACAAAAGGCTTGCAGTGCAGAGGCTGGCAGAGCTGAGCTTCTCCTCCCGAGGCCTTGCTCGTGCCAGGCCGTCATCCTCTCCTGCAAATGCAGCACTTGCTGGGTTCTGTATCATCTTGTTCCCTGGCATCTTCAAGCCCGGGGTTGTGTTGGCTTCCCTTCCCTCTAATGCTAGTCCTGGGGGTCATCACCATCTTTTTTAGAGTCCCTTAACCTGCTGTCTCCTTGTAAACACTCCCTCCATTATATACTCCTCAGTCTCCCTCTGGAGATCTGCCATCTGCTTTCTGCCAGGATCCTGCCTGGGATGGCCTGTTGCAGTAGCAGATATGACGTTTGTCTGGAGGCTCAGATACAGATATGTCAGCAGAATAAATTTCAACTTCCTACCCTGTGGGGGCAGAGCAAGGGTTAAGGGGAAAGGGTTACCCTCGGAAGCACTGGCTTTCAGACTTGGGGCGGGTGGGTGGGTTGGCCGGCCTTCCTTCCTTCCTTCCTTCCTTCCTTCCTTCCTTCCTTCCTTCCTTCCTTCCTTCCTTCCTTTCCTTCCTTCCTTCCCTCCTTCCTTCCTTTTTTCCTGTCATCCTTCCTCCCTTCCTTCTTCCTTCCTCCTTCCTTTCCTCCCTCCCTCCTTCTTTTCCTTCCTTCCCTTCCTCTATTTCTTTCTTTCTTCCAGGGTTTTGCTCTATCACCCAGGCTGAAGTGCAGTGGCTCTTTCATAGCTCACTACAACCTTGAACTCCTGGGCTCAAGTGATCCTCCCACCTCAGCCTCCTGAGTAGCTGGAACTATAAGTATGTGACACCATGTCTGGCTAATTTATTTTTAATTTTTTGTAGAGATGGGGTCTCACTATGTTGTCCAGGCTGGTTTTGAATCCCTGGGCTCAAGTGATCCTCCCACTTTGGCCTCCCAAAGTGCTGGGATTCCAGGCGTGAGCCACCATGCCCAGCCCTCCTCTGCCTTTTTGTTTTATCCAGGCCCTTGAGGGATTGGAGGATGCCCACCAGTACTGTGGAGGTCCATCTGCTTTTCTCAGTGTGCAGATTCAAATGCTCATTTCTCGAGAAACATCCTCACAGACACACCCAGAAGTCATGTCGGACATTTGGCATTCTTTGGCCCCATCAAGTTGACACATACAATTAACCATCACAGTCAGTGTCGCTCAAGCTTGCAACCCAGCTTAGTCACATTAAATAAAGCAAAACAGGCAGTGAATGGCAAGGAACAGATGATTAATGCTGGTTCCTTCCCTTTTCCTGTCTTCTGCCTGGGGCCTTAGTTGTATCACCTGTCAAATGGGGCACTAGTCTTCACCCGACAGTAGCTAGAGGTTACTTGTAACTTACAAGTGGTGGGAGACCCAATTTAAACTTGCTGAACCGGAACTTATTGGTTCATAGAAAGCTCAGCTCAATCCTGATGCTGACATTAATTTCTGAACTCTCATATTACCTCTATGGTGGCTTCACTCTAAGGCAGATTTTCCCTTGGGGGCAACAGGGACAATCTCTCAGCAACTCTGGATGCATATCCCAGCTTAGCCACCCCAACAGATGGCAGGCATCTCTTTCCCCACGGAGATGAATAATCCTTGGTCCAGCTGCTTTTGGAGTGACTTGGTTCACAGGCACAGCCCTGAGAGCCAATCACCACAGCCAGGAAAATGGGATGCTCTGATTGGTCAGATGATAACCTGGGTCCACCACTGACCTGCTCCACTCCCAGGAGTCACCACTGACAACAAGTAGGTTGCTTAGCAACCAGCTCCTGTCTCCTTTCTGTCATCTGGGACTGGAAACACCCTGCCAAGATTCCAGATACTGAATTTTAGGACTCATTATCTGGTGTTTAGCCACAGCAGCTCCCTGAACGAAAAGATGGCAGAGTGATTAAAACAGAGACTGTGAAGTTCAACAAACTATGGTTCAAATTCTGGCTGTTCCACTTATTCACTTGGTTGATCTTCTTGACTCTGTGACTCAGTTTCCTTGTCTATGAAATGGGGTTAGTAATACTATGCACCGCATGGAGTTGTAAAGATTAAATAACATGCTTTAAACAGACGACTTAGGGCCAAGCATGGTGGCTCACGCCTGTAATCCCAGCAGTTTGGGAGGCTGAGGCGGACAGATCACCTGAAGTCAGGAGTTTGAGGCCAGCCTGGCCAACATGGTGAAACCCCATCTCTACTAAACATACAAAAATTGTCTGGGTGGGATGGATCATGCCTGTAATCCCAGCTATTCGGGAGGCTGAGGCAGGAGAATCACTTGAACCTGGGAGGCAGAGGTCTCAAGGAACCGAGACTGCACCACGCCATTACAGTCCAGCCTGGGCGACAAAGTGAGTGAGACCCCGTCTTTAAAAAGGAAGAAAAGATGGCTTAGAACCACACCTCACTCTCTGGGGGAGCCACGTGACCTCACTAAAAGTGAGCTAAAAATTAGGAACTGGCTGGAGGAGGCGGTAGTCACTCCAACCAGCCAGAGCCACGTTACCATCTCCACTCTACCCCTCCATCTCCCAGGGAGCAGCCAGCAGCCAGGGGACATTTCATTATTTATACATTATTTCTACACTAAAAGTCCTTCGGTGTCTTGGTTAAGCCCAGTGCTTGGCATGTAGGAGGTGCAAGTATTTGTTGAATTCATGAATCCAGAGCAGTCTAAGCAGAATCAATCCTTTGCCCACTCTTCTCAAACCAGGATGAGGCAGTTGGTGATGAGAACTTGTCTGCTCTGGGTCTACAGATTCTGCCTCAGAAGCAAAAAGAGCAAAGCCTGGCAGCCTACCCGACCTGCCAGACTCTTCTCCGTGAATGCAGGGAAGCTGCCACCTGGTGCATAATTCACCTGCTGTAGTCAGCAGCCCTGAATGCTGTGTTGGCAAAAAGCAAGCAACCTGCAGAATGATGTCTTTTTTATTTTTTTTGAGACGGAGCCTTGCTCTGCTGCCAGACTGGAGTGCAGTGGCACGATCTTGGCTCACTGCAATCTCCGCCTTCTGGGTTCAGGTGATACTCCTGCCTCAGCCTCCCGAGTAGCTGGGACTACAGCACGAGCCACCATGCCCAACTAATTTGGGTGTTTTTAATAGAGACAGGATTTCACCACTTTGGCCAGGATGGTCTTGAACTCCTGACTTTGTGATCCGCCCACCTCTGCCTCCCAAAGTGCTGGGATTACAAGCGTGAGCCACCACACCCTGCGGAATGGTGTCTTCTTTTTACCAGCCATAAAACCACCGTCTTGAGTGCTTATGTTTCCGTGGCACTAATTTCAGAGGCAATTCACTGGTGGGAACTCGTGTCTGTAGCTCCCTTACACATCTACTTGTTGGGTGCATTCACCCCTGTCCAAATAAGCTGTTGAAGAGTTACATCAAGTCGGTATTAAAGTACAATTTTAACAATTCTTTTAAATGACAGCAGCATCTATGCATCAGTGGCATTACATGCTAAGTCTTCCCTTGGGGAAAGTAATCTGCTTCATTAAAACAGTCATAATAAAGAGGTTCTATAAATCAGCCTCTTTTACACAAAAACAGGATCTACAGTCCTTTGGCAGCTCAGCCCTAATATAGACAGACAGCTCAGATGGGAGGTAAGAACCTGAGAAATATTGCCGTGAAGGGCAAAAGAAGCCAGTTCTAAATATTTTAAGCGAGGCCCGGCCAACCAAGCAAAACTTGCTTTCTCCAGATTAACCCGGGGACATGTGGAGAAAAAAAGATCCAATTTCCTTCCATGACTAAACCTTCCTGTGTGCTCTGGGCAGGGGGAAGGTCACCCTGACACCTCTTTCTGTGCCTCTGATGGGCTGGAAGATCCTCTGCTGTCCTTGACCAAAAAAACTTAAATTCCTGAGCCCAAACCACCCAGCTTGCGGGGAACTCACCGTTTCTCAAGTGTCTTCCATTTGCACGCCCCCTAACGAGTGCTGCTCAGCCCGTCTCAGAGCACCTCCCGACGACTACAGAATATTTCTCTTGAAATGGACTCACTCTTCTAAGTTCAACCTCAGCCCATGCAATTACGGCTGAGTCATCATGGATCTCAGATCCTTGTTTTCTATTTTTTTATAAGGTTGGCGCAAAAGTAATTGTGTTTTTTGTTATTACGTTCAGTGGCAAAAACCATAATTACTTTTGAACCAACCTAATTATATGTATTGAAATGAATACATAGTGTAAAAGATGGCCTTTATCACATGGCATGTCACATGATGATGTAAATGATGGCTTGTGGCCACTCATTTTCAGAAACGGTGAATTCACCCAGCGTTGTAAAGGACCAGGTCCAAACAGTCATTGTTTTTTGGGGGGCTTCGCATTTCCCAGATACTCTGAAGGCTAATTTGCCGGTCTAGAGACTTCTACTCAAGAGAAGTCTGGGAAGCAGATGCCCACAGTACCCGTCCTCCAGACCTCTTCCTGGGACACCCTGACTCAGGTGACACAGGGGCACGGGGTGTGACAGATGACTAACATGGCTGTTTTTAAATTACAGATAGAGCTGGAGTATGTGAGGTCAGGAACTCTTTGGGGAAGTAGAGGGAGAGAGGGTGGGACAGTGAGAAGAATGAAGCTGGGGTCAGTCAATCCAGGCTCTTGGACTTCAGTCGGCATCTCACCGTTGCCGTCTCTTGCCTGCGCTGTCGTCCAAGTCTCCTGGTTGGTTTCCTGGCTCTGCCCCCAGCCAGCACCTTGTGTTCTCCATGCAGCAGCCAGGGTGGGCCTTCCGTCCTATTAGATCAGCTCATCAGATTCCATCACTGAGTCCTCTAGGTTCCCAGCCTCTCATGCAGAGTAAGAGCCAAAGTCTTCCCCATGCCCTGCAAGGCCCGCCATGGCCTGACCCCTCATCCGCCCTTCACACCCCAGCCCCTGCCACTCCCCACCTCACTCCTCTGCTTCAGTCACATGGGCCTCCGTGCTGCTCCCTCAGCCCCTTGGGAACCCTCCTGCCTCAGGGCCTTTGCACTTGCAGGTCACTTCATGCAGGGAAGGGAAAACCCATTCTCAGAAAAACCTTCAGACCTCATTCCCCCAAATAGGAAACAGAATGAGCCCCTCATCTTGTGTGTTCAGCTTCATCCTCCCAACCAGACCCTTATGAGGATGGACGGCTGTTGTCTGCCCTGGGACTGGATGGAATCCTGGGATTATCTCAGTGGAGAAGTCTCTGTCAGAACTGCTGCATGGATGAGCAGAAAATAGCAAATGATAAATTTTTCAGGCTTGCTGGCTGGCTGTATCCAGCTATGAGATAATGTGCTGGACTTTTATGGGATAAGCCTTGTTGACCTGGGTCTATTTAGAGGTTCAGAAAACTCATTCTCCCTCCCCACTTCCCACCTCCTGGAAGGAGTTTGGCCACCTTCCAAAGCCAGTTCAACCACTGGGCAGGAGGCCTGGCTCATTTGTAGAAAGAAGGGCTTTCAGGCACAAATGTGAATGGAGGGCTGCCAGTTGGAAGCTGACAGTCTCCACAGAACACGAGGGACCCTAAGACCACTGTCTCCACCCCTGGAGAGTTCATCTTCAGAAACACTTGCTCAAGGGGGCAAAGATGTATATAAAAGACATTCCCAGCTGTGTTGCATATTACAATGAAAAATAAACTTTCAAACTGGAACAACGCAATATCCTCTGCCTGGAGACTGGTAAAATCGTGTAGTGATTAAAAACATGGCTTTTGGACTGGACACGGTGGCTCACACCTGTGATCCCAGCATTCTGGGAAGCCGAGGTGGGAGGATCACTTGAGTCCAGGAGTTCAAGTCCAGCCTGGGCAACAAAGGGTGACCCTTATCTCTACTAAAAATACAAAAACTATCTGGGTGTGGTGGCACACTCCTGTAGTCCCAGCTACTTGGGAAGCTGAGGTGGGAGGATTGCTTGAGCCAGGAGGTTGAGGCTGTAGTGAGCTGTGATCACACTACTGCACTCAAGCCTGGGTGACAGAGTGAGACCTTGTCTCAAAAAAAAAAAAAAAAAGAAAAAAAAAAAGTTAAAAAATAAGTAAAGAAATAAAAACATGGCACTAGGCTTAAATCTTAGCTTTACTGCTTTCTGGCTGTGCGGCCTGGAGCAAGTTTCTTAACCTCTCTGTGTCCTAGTTGCTCCATCTTCATAATAGAGAGAGAAAATATATCTCTATGGTGAGGGTTCCATGGTTTTCTTTGTGCTGCTCTCCTGTGTCCCCATCAGACTTTCTCACACCAGGATATTTTCTGGGTTTTCTACAAGAGTCACTGATACAAAGTTATAATCTGAGCTTAATATTAAGCTTACGTGAATCACAGATCCTGCGGCAAATGTTTATTGCTCCCAGGAGAGAAAAGCTGGGGCTCAACAATCAACCCAGTGGCTCGGCTTAACCAGTTCAGAGGTTCTTCTTCTCTTTGCCTCAACCCCACCATCAGTGCCCCAGATACACACAGGTCTGAGTGCGTCTCACCATCTGCAACATGCACCCCGGTCCAAGCATCACCAGCTCCTGCCCGACAATTACAGTGGCTTCTCCTGCGGTCTCTCTGCTTCCGCCCTCACCCTTGACAAGCTGTTCTCCACACTCAGCTGGAAGGATCCTGTTAGAATCTGTGTTCAGTCATGTCCCTTCCCATTTTCATTTTATGGGAATCTAATCCAAGCTCCTCACCATGGCCTTGGACAGTTTGTCTGTCTAAAGTAGCCCCTACCAGCCTTGCTGTCTGGCCTACTGCCTCCCTTTGTTCTCTTCTTAGCATTTATTTCTCTTTGAAATGATGGCATGTATTCATTTGCTAACATCATCATCTTCAATTCTTGAGAGAGGGATTGTGTCTGTCTTCATTACTGTAGCCCCAGACCGTAGAATAGTGCCCTGCATAGGAAGTACTCAAAAGATATTGGGTGGAAACATGATTTGGTCTAACCCTTTCTTCTTCTTCAGGCTTTGGGGGAAACCCTTCTTTTTGTGAATCCCACTCAAATCCCATTCTGTCGTCTTGCTCCAGGAACCCTAGGCGAGGTGTGGCGACTCTGGGCAGATACAGCTTGTGATGGGAGTGGAGGAAGCCGGATTCCTTGAGTCTTGTGCCTCTGTTTCCTCATTTGTCAAAAACAAACCAATGCAAAAAATGGGTCTAAAGGAAGGCCTTTCCTTCACAGGCCTTTCTGGCTCTGGGGTCTGTGGCATGAAGGGAAGGGAGTCTGGGAGCTACAGCCTGTATCTGGCGCCCTGAACCAAGTGCGATAAAGCCAGGAAGAGGGTCGCCATGGACTCTGTCCTTACTGCCCTGGCCCTCGGACTGGTCTTTGAGAGCACTCCTCGGCAGTAATGATCCCTCTGCGGGTTTCTCTGGGATCAGCTGGGGTTTCTGCTCTGTGGACAGCAGCTGGAGGGAAACAGGAGTGAATCAGTCCATCAAATGGAGCCACGGATGGACCAGTCTCTGAAGACAACTCTGTCTTCTTCTGGCCTGGGGCTACTGTTCTCTCCAGATGCTGAAAAAATCATTGAAAGGACTTGAAACAGATAGATATTTTATAAAGCAAGAATAGTAAAATATTAAAGGTGGAGTCTAGGTGGTGAGTATAAGGTGTTCACTGTAAACATTTTTGTTTGAAAAAATTTAAAATAAAATGGGCTGAGTACGGTGGCTCACACCTGTAATCCCAGCACTTTGGGAGGCTGAGGCGGGTGGATCACCTAAGGTCAGGAGTTCGAGACCAGCCTGACTAACATGGTAAAACCCTGTCTCTACTAAAAAAAAAAAAAAAAAAAAAAAATTAGCTGGGCGTGGTGGCAGGTGCCTGTAATCCCAGGTACTTGGGAGGCTGAGGCAGGAGAATCACTTGAACCTGGAGGTAGAGATTGCAGTGAGCTGAGATTGCACCACTGTACTCCAGCTCAGGTGACATTTTGAGACTCAAAAAAAAAATTAAAATAAAATATTGGGGAAACTGACATGGAGTCCATTTTTAAAAAATTCCCTTTAGTAAAAGGTTGACAGTGGGGGAGGTGAGTGTCTCTGATATACTAGCTGACCTGACATTGTTTATAGCATAGAAATCCCTCAGTCCTCATATGCCTATTTCATGGTCACACTGATGGGAGTGAATTAGTCCATCAAATGGAGCCACAGATGGACTTCTCTTTGTCCTCTGTCTTCTCACAGACCTTGGTAAAGGCTTCCCAGCCCAGGAAGCCATCTCTGGAAATGCTTACTGCGCAGGGTTTTCAGAAACATCGCTCCTGTTTCTGTATAGTTCAGCTGACCTACAGAGAAGACTAATGAACCCCAGTCCCATAAACCAAAGCTTTGGAGAAATGCTCTAGGGCTCACCCAGGCCTGTCCAGGAAAGACTGAGATGGCGGTTTTCCTCTGAGTTCCCCGAATCCAACAAGAGGGACAAAGGGAAATTTGAAGACAGAAAAAAGCGGCCAGAGACAGAACAAGGAAGATGGAAATCCTCCATGAGAAGCACGAAGAAAGGAAATTGTGGTGGGGCAGAAGGATGTGGAGGTGCTGGGGCCGGAGACCCCAAGACAGAGGCAAGGACCCTCCTTGAGGGGTTAGCGAGCCTCACCATTTATGTCTCTTCCTTCAGTGTACGGGTAGTGATTGATGGCCAATTACAGGAGTCTCTCTTCATTCGAGGTTTTGCTTTCTGCAGTTTCAGTAACTGTGATCAATCACAGTCTGAAAATATTAAATGAAAAATTGCAGAAATAAACAATTCATAGATGATTGTAAATTGAGTGCCGTTCTGAGTAGCATGATAAAATTTGGCACCATTCAGCTCTGTCCCGCTTCATTCACTTGCAAAGTGAATCGTCCCTTTGTCCAGCGAATTCATGCTGTGTGTACCACCTGCCTGTTGGTCACTCAGCAGCCATCCCAGTTACCAGATATCAGAGGTTTCAGTATCGTAGTGCTTGTGTTCACGTCGCCCTTATTTTACTTAATAACAGCCCCAAACGCAAGAGTAGTTACGCCAGCCGTTTGGCTATGACAAAGGGAAGTCATAAAGGGCTTCCTTTAAGTGAACAGAGGACAATTTTTAACTTAATAAGAAAAGAAATAAAAATTGTATGCTGAGGTTGCCAAGATCTTTGGTAAGATTGAATCTCTATCCATGAAACTGAGAAGAAGGAAAAAGAAATTCATGCTAGTTTTACTGCTGCACCTCAAACTGCAAAAGATATGGCTACCGTGCACAAGTGCTTAGTTTAGATGGGAAAAACCATTACATTTGTGGATGGGAGACATGAACAGAAAAGTGTTCAATCAGGTTGTGTATTAGCTGTGGTTTCAGGATCCAGAGGGAGTCCGGGAATGTATCCCCCCATGGATAAGGGCTGATGACTGTGCCAACCACGTTTCTCCACCCAACAGCAGGGGAAAGCCAGTTAGAATCCCACCTGACCCCAGGGCCTTGGCACTTGCTGTGCTCTGTGCCTGGATGGCTCTTTCACCAGATGTCTTTGTGGCTTCCTCCCTCAGCTACCTCAGCTCTCTCTTCAAATGTCACCTTCTCAGTGCTCCATTTGAAATTACAGCCTCTTAATGATTCCTGCCCGTTCTCTGATAACACCCATTGCTATCTGACATGACATATCTTTTGTATGTACTTATTTATCTTACTTCACTAGAATATCTGTTTCAGGAGCACTGTGTGGGCTTCGTCATGGCTGTATCCCAGCACTGAAGCAATGTTTGGCATACTAGTAGATGCCTGAATACATTTATCTAAAAAAATGCTTCCCCTCTGTTTTAAAGTACAATGAATTGATGGAAAATTCCAGGTATAGTAAGGCCAACAGATCAGGAAAGGACTGCCACTAGAAAGAGTGTTTGTTACAGGCCCCGACAAGAGGGGGCACACCACACCATGGGGACCACTCAGGAAATACTGAAGTTGGCAGAGGCAGAAGGAGAGGGAGTGAATGTGGGAAAGAGTCTTGGTTGTGACTTTGGAGGGAAGAAATGAGGAAGGTGAGGTAAGCAGGTTTTGGGGTTGGCTAGTTTGAATAATTTCTGCGGTCCTGGGGCATAGAAACTGTCCCTAGCTGTCTGGCACCTGGCCCTGGGGTGGCTAGGGAATGGAAAATGAGGGTCCAATAAAGGAGGGGGTTGGAGCATTGGCTCTGGGTGGCTTGGTTTGTATTTGAAAAGCATGCTTTATCAGGAACTGGTTAACCCTCAGAGACGCAGGCCAGGGTCAGCACAGTCCCAGATAATCAGTGTCAGAATGCAGAAAATAAAAGACCTGGTTAGAGCACCCTCCTCCTGGTTAGAGCCTCCCTCCTGGATAACGGAGGGCACTCCTTCTCCCTTATCCACCTTATATGTTTAGCTGTAGGATGGAGCACGTGACCCAGGCTAAGCCAATCAGTACAGTCCATTCCTGTAGCCAGTGATTGGCTCAGAGACAAACATGTGACCCAGGTCTGGCCAATGAGAAAGAGAAACTCAGGCTCAGCTAAGGATATAAGGATGGGTTAGAGGGTGGGCTGGCGGCTAAACCAAGTGTGATCATCCTAGTTCCCTTTGTGAATGATTGGTTTATGGATGGATATATTAAATATCACTAGGGCCAGATGAAGCACAGGATGCCTAGTTACATCCAAATTCCAGACAATGAATAATTGTTTAGCATAAGCTTGTCCCAATTTAAATTTAGGATGTTTATTTGTGGAAGATGGCAACCATATATATAACCCACCCTGGGTAAAAGACAAAGGGATGTCTATTGTGGGGTGGAGGGGCTGGGTGGGTTCCATGAAAGACTTTGATCCCTGCTTAAGAGAGGGACAGTAAAGTATCCTGCCATTTCTTCCTACCCTGTGGGAGGATGTAATGTCTGGAACTCTTCAGCCATCATGAGACCACGAGGCATTAAGTTTGAATACGTGATGAGGATGGTGGAACACAAGGACAGAAAGATTCTGGCTCCTAATTCTGCCATGGTACTGACAAACCAGCCTGGAAGATGCCTTCCTCTGGATTTCTTGTTCTATGTGGTAATGAAAGGTCTCTATTGCTTAAGTCAGTGGTTCTTGCCTTAGCTGCACACTAGAGGCACTTAGGGAGATTCAATATTTGCCAATTCCCAGACCACACCCCATACCAATTAAACTGGAATTCCTGAGAATTCCAATTAAATTGGAAGCTCCCTGGTAGTTGCAATGTACACCCCTCTGCTACTCAAAGCATAGTCCCTGGACCGGAAGTGTGGGCTTCACCTGGGAGCTTATTAAGACGTCATTCCATACCTAATGAATTAGAAGCTGCTGTTGAACAGAAAAGCCGGGTGATTTGCATGCAATCAAAGTTGGAGAAGCACCGACTAAGCAACTGTTAATTAACAAATCCTGATTCACATTCAAATAGCACTCCGAGGTACTAAGAATCCCAGCCCATCAAGGGTTCCCTTTTTCTGAAAGAGCCAGATTAGCTGCATTCAGAAGAGTGGTGTCTCCTGGCTACTGCCCATCTCTACAGCAGGTCACACACAATTTTTTGGATGATCTGATTTTCACCAGAGCATGAACCCCTTCTGGACTTTGGTATGTGAACAGTTTTCTCAAACTTTTAGCCGAAAAGTTTCTCTCTAGCCACTGGGGTGAGTCAAGTCACTCCTGGGGCCCTGAATGGGAGCCAGTGAGAAAGGCTGTTGGCAACTTTCTCCCCTTAACACACTTGGCTTCCACTTGGTTGGGTACTTCTTGGGTAATGGTTGTGGTCCCCAGGGATACCCTGTCCCTCAACCCACACACGAAAACTGCCCAAAACGACCCTGAGGTTGGGATAGAATTTATCTGTCTCCAGCAGGGCCCAGGTGTACAAAACTGGGGGCTAGGTTTTGCATAAGATGAAGCTATGGGTCAGAGGCCAGGACCATTAGGCAACGCAGACTCAAAGTCATAAGATAAGAGTTTCAGCCAGGCGCAGTGGCTCATGCCTGTAATCCCAGCACTTTGGGAGGCCACGGCAGGCAGATCATGAGGTCAAGAAATTGAGAGCATCCTGGCCAACATGGTGAAACCCCGTCTCTACTAAAAATACACACACACACACACACACACACACAACATTAGCTGGATGTGGTGGCACGCACCTGTAATCCTAGCTACTTGGGAGGCTGAGGCAGGAGAAGAATCATTTGAACCCGGGAGACAGAGGTTACAGCGAGCCGAGATTGCGCCACTGCGCTCCACACTCCAAACTCCAATCTGGCGACCGAGTGAGACTCCATCTCAAAAAAAAAAAAAAGATGGTGGGTTTCAAAATCTTAAGTGAGCATGAAGAATTCAAGATGAACCGGTCTCTGGGTGGAGAGAATTCCCTGCTTCTGAGGGAGATGATGCCTAAGAACTGGTAGTCTCCATCATTGGACAGGATGGGCTGGGAATACTCCCCATCCAGCCTAAATCAGGAGACTAGAACCATCCCTGTGATGCAGGTCTCAAAGCTTAAATTCACCAATTCCAGACCAGTGGAGAGAAAAATCATCCCTAAATCAAACAGGAATGAACTCCAAATACCAGTGGGCATTCTCTGTATTACTATATTGCCTTTGCAAATACATTAACCAGGTGTTCAAGGTTATTGCATGGGAGCCACATTCTGGGCAATAGACACAGGCAGGTTCATGTGGATGCACCCACACCCAGGGGCACGTTGTCATCCTCCAACCCAGCGTTTTATAGTCAACTTATCACTCAACTGATAAGTTGGAAATTTAACATGTTATTAGCGCTTCAGGAGAATTAATAAATTATTTTTTAAAAACTCGGCAAGTGTCACCAAAGCCTGAACCTCATACCCACCTCCTAAGCCATGGTGTGTACTTAAACTTGGCCCAGGGAAGGAAGTGCCTTCATGAACAAATGTCCTATGTGCCACCAGCCTAGCCCACCACCATCACTCCTTGAGTTGCTTATGAGACACACCTTGTGGGCTGCCTTGAGTTTTCTCTCCACCACGATGCTGGACAAGCAAGAGGCCAGGGCTCTTCAGTCTATCCTCTCCATCCCCTTTCTATATTTAATTAATGATTTTTTTGTTTGTTTTTTGGAGACAGTCTCATTCTGTCACCAAGGCTGGAGTGCAGTGGTGTGATCTCAGCTCATTGCAGCCTCTGCCTCCCAGGTTCCAGTGATTCTCCTTCCTCAGCCTCCTGATTAGCTGGGATTACAGGTGCCTGCCACAACGCCCTGCTAATTTTTGTATTTTTAGTAGAGATGGGGTTTTACCATGTTGGCCAGGCTGGTCTTGAACTCCTGACCTCAAGTGATCTGCCCAAATTCTGGGATTACAGGCATGAGCCACCGTGCTCAGCCATTAATGACTTTAAGTTAATGAGAACGCTCTGGTGGCTCTGTAACAGGAGGTGGAGAGGCAGTAAGAAATCCCCTTCACAATTCACTATGAGGTGAACAAATCTGGGGGTGTCCTCTAGGGACAGTCTGTCTCACCTGCTCCCTGTCTCCCCCTGAGAACCTGCTTTAGAGCACCCTCCCCTTCTCTTCCCCAGTGACAGCAAACCTGGTGGGAAAGAGACATGGGCGACAGGAGGGAAGAGAGGGCGGTGTTCTAACACTCACAGATGAGCAAATACCCAGATTCAAACATAAACTTAGGTTTATGGGAAAACTAATGCTCAAAGAAGTAAAGGGTCTTGCCCACGGTCACTTGCTCTGTCACTCAGGCTGGAGTGCAGTGGCATGATCTTGGCTCACTGCAGCCTTCACCTCCCAGGTTCAAGCGATTCTCCTGCCTCAGTCTCCTGAGTAGCTGGGATTACAGGCACCCGCCATGGCGCCTGGCTAACAGGGTTTCACCATGTTGGCCAGGCTGGTTTTGAACTCCTGATCTTGTAATCTACCCACCTCAGTCTCCCAAAGTGCTGGGATTACAGGCTTGAGCCACCATGCCCGGCCTAATTTTTGTATTTTTAGAAGAGGTGGACTTTCACCATGTTGGCCAGGCTGGTCTTGAACTCTTAACCTCAGGTGATCTACCCACCTTGGCTCCCCAAAGTGCTGGGATTACAGGCATGCCCAACCACACCAGTGATTTTCTAACTGGGCCATTATAGTCCAAGAAGTTGCCACCAGGGTCTAGGCGCTGGGGCAGGGAGGCCCAGAGATAGGACCTGCCTTTTAGCTGCTTTTTATGTTGAGTCCTAGGTATGATTTTATTGGGAGAAAAGTGCGTGAGAGTGTGTGCACGTGTGTGTGCATGTGTACGTGAGTGTGCGTGTGCGTGTGTACGTGAGTGTGCGTGTGTGCGTGCACGTGTGTGTGCGTGGAGGGGCTGTCAAATAAAATGCAGGACGATTCTCGGTTATATCTGAATTTTTGATAAATAAGAAACTATTTTTTTAGTATAATCATATCCTATGCTATATTTGGTACACACTTATATAAAAAATTATTCCTTGCTTTTCTGAAATACTTTTTTTTTTGTGCTGAATCTGGTGAGCCTGGTTGTGTATGTGTATAGAGGAAAAAGGGTTTTGGAAGCCACCGTGTCACCGCACACTGCCTTCCTGCAGGCTTGTGTTTTTCAGGCCTCTTAACACTGGGCCCTGCCTATAATTTTCTACTCTGTCCCTTTCCCCGCATCAAGGAAACACCATGAAGGGGACATGGCAAATTGTATTTAGCATAGAAGAGGGGCTGTGGGCTGATGGTATCACTTGTTCACTTGGGTTTTTTTTCCACTGTCCCTGTGCAAAGGTCAAATGTGGTAATGTCTGTATTTTACCACTTCTCTTTTAGTGGAGAGGGGACAGACCTTGTTTGTGACTCTGTGCATGTGTATGCATGTGTGTGATTGCCTGTGAATGCCTCTGTAAGAGTGTGTGTGTGTTTGTGTGTGTGTGTGTGTTCATTGTAGGCAGGTGCTGCGGGTCAGGTGTTTTATGACTTAACTTACCAGTTCAGACACCCACGAGCTCAGAAGGTGTGCAAAGCTCCTTCAGCCACGTCTCCTCCCCATGATTCCCAGCAAACTCCCTGGTCCTCTGGGTTTAAGGCCTCAGGGTGTTTTCCAGGATCTTCTAGGCAGGTGGGGGCTGCTGGCCCCATTCTAGAGCTCTGTGTCTGCCTGGGAGACTTAGGGGCCTCAGGGTCTCAGATGTCCCTGGCCTGAGAAGTTGCTCAGCCGTGACTCAGCCAGGCCTGGGTGGGGCTCAGCAGAATCCTTGGGACCCCCATGGCCTCCCAATGCTCCAGCCCCTGCCGCCTCCTCCCACAGTGTCTGGGACAGCCTTTCTCCTCCCGTGTCCCTTGCCCCCCATGACATCTCTCACCAATATCATCCTGGCTGGACAATTGGGCCTTTCAAGCTCTTCATGCTACCCTGACTCTCCCCCAACCCCCTCCAGGGATCTTTCTTTTGATGTGTATAAGCCACACTATTCCTTCTACAGATTTCTTGACAGCATTTTGTGAAGAATGTCTAACTTATGTTTAATGACCAAAATAAAAAAAAGAGAGAGAGAGAGAATTGCTGTTGCAGTGTGTCCTTTCATTGAGAGGCTGAAATACAATCAGAACAGTCTGTCCCAGCATTTTCTGGCTGAGTTGGGGTTGGGCTTGGAGCAGATGGGATTTTATGAGGGCTGTAAAAGTCAAGCTTTTAATGTGTCTCGACCAAATCAATGTATAAAGGAGAAATGTTAAAGGTAGGGAAATGACTGGGGTCTGGAGCACAAGGACACTAAACTGGGGCACAGGTGGCCGGCTTTAATACCTCATGCCACTCGGCTGAAATTCTTCCACGAGAGCAGAAGAGGCTGCAGAGTCACCCTCATGGGGTTGGGATAAACTTCTCAGCTCGTGAGTGGGGACAGTTATGCATGGGGCTTTATAACAAAATTCTAGCAACATCCATGTAATACACTCTTGTGGTTAATTTTGCCTGAGTTTTCATTTAAACCCAGGCTGTCTGTTGGTAGAATGCAATTACATTAGAGAAACACTGTTTATATGTCTTGAGATATTATGATTATGAAAAATAGCAACATAAACAACTATTAAGTCAGAAGAAATGTAATTGTATTTTATGCTGCCTCTCTGGGCTCACACGCCGGCATAGACATGATTCACATCCACAAAGCAGGCTAATTTTTGCAGCACAGTACATATTTTCTCCCTTAATTACAAATAATTGTGTCCTGTAGTTTATACCAATGCCTGATGCCTCAAAGTGCACATTCAGGAATACAGGGTTAGTTTGGGGGTAGATTCTAAACAGGTGTAACTGTGGTCTCCTGGGGGCTGTGTGCTCTTAACGTTGGCGAGCAATGAGGTTTAATCAGAATTTGTACCAGTGAAAGACAGCAGGGCTGCCTCCAATTAGGAGGACAATTTGCAGAGAGCAGTGACAATTTAGATGCTTAACCATCCACCCATAGTTCTTTTTTGAATAAGTAGGGAAGGAAGATTAAACATGTGGATTTCACCATGTGAGGAAATGGAGGCACACAAGCCTTGGTTAAGTAGCATTAACACACATGTAAGTGAATATTAAAATGAGTAAGGTGTCCCCAGGCAGCATAGCTTCAGATCTCTGTGGAAAAGGTGGAGCTAATGGATCTTTGGTGGACAAAAGTTCTTTAAAGGGGAAAAACAGGCTCCATTTGACCATAAATTTAAGTTGATTTAGGGTTCCCTCTAAGACAGCACACCTGGTTTTGCAATCCCCGTCCAGAAAAATCACCTATGAGCTGATATGTTATGGTGGTGATGTAATAAAAGGGCAGTACCACCCACAAGGCCAATGTTATAACTAATCTGGGTTCTGCCTCCACCAGCTGGCCCCTCCTGTGTTCTTAGCTGACCTCCCTGGGCCTCAGTTTCCTCATCTTAAGGATGGTGTTACTATCAAGGACACTGCAAGCTGTCATGTGGATTAAGATTCATGAAGGTAAAAGGCACACACGGTGACTGGTTTAGGACAGTGAACAATGAGCATTCATGGAATCAGAAACGTGCTGCCCTGGGCCCCCAGGGATGTTCTTCCATTGCCTGCAAAACTGGACTGTGAAAATCCAGGGTCCCTGTGAATCTAATTTTCCACCGTCAACCTTCTAAAGGGTTCCCCTGTGGATAAAACAATGTTATAGCCTGTTTGCAGCTGCATTCACTGAGATTCACAAAGAATCATAAGCTGGGCTAGAGGAGTTCTCAGCTGGTGTTGTCTGTTTATAGGATGAGTGAATTAAGGGCTTGTTTCTTTGACTTCAACAGGAACCATACTCCAGCAGGCCATTAACAGATGCTATTTGGGACCGATGGCCACAGGCTCTCTGCCTCAGTAGTGAGGACCTCCCAAATAGGCATTGTTCTTGGGTTACTCACAGGCTGAGTTCTGACCCTGCAGTGTCACTGCAGAGCAGGGAGCCAGCCTCCCCTGGGAGGAAGGGGAGGGAAGGGGAAGATATCTGAGCTGCTTTGCAGGGGATTTGCCACTGTCATGGAGCCCAGGAGGGAAAGTGCTGCTTTGTGTTCTGGAGGCATGGGCTCCAGGAAGGTGTATTGACCAAGGTGACCAGGGTGTGCAGCAGCCTTGGGCATCTTTGGGGAGATCCTCATATTTTTATTCATTTGACAAATGTGTATTAGGTTAAGCCCTGGACAACAGCAAACATTGGGATATAGTCTGACCGTGTTCTAGGGTTGCCAGATCACAGGACATCAGTTAAATGTGGATTTCAAATAAAGAATAGCATTTTGCTATAAATACAAGTACAACCCTTGGTAAACCTGGCACCGCTATCCTGCTCCCAAGGGATTAGGTCAGAGTTTCTCAACCTCAGCTCTGTTGACATTTTCAAATGGATCATTCTTTGTGGTGGGACTGCCATGTGCATTGTAGAATGCTTGACAGCGTCCCTGGCCTCTACCCACTAGATGCCAGTAGAAACAACCCCTATGATATGACACCAAATATGTCTCCAGATGCTGAGTGTAGTTGGACTATATTGTTTGCTGAGAGTGATGGCAAGGAAAACCTAACTGAGCCGAGCCAGCCCTGCCAAGTGGAAAAGTGCTCAGGCTGTTCTAAAGTAGTAAATGCTGTGTGTATATCATACACCAGTTAAACCAGTTTTTTAAGCACAGGATATGTGACCCTGTCCCTGTGGCTCCTTCTTGGAGGATGCTTTCTAGTTTGGCTTTGATCAGTGGTAAGCAGGTACCAGCTGCCTGCCTAGTTTATTTTTATTCTATGAGAAAACACAGAACACTTGTTTGTTAATAATTATCACCTGTTCAGAGAAAATAAATACTTGGGTCAGAGTCTGATGCTCTCAGCTCAGAATGCTGTCAGTCCCCTGATAGTTCCACTTTGCTGTCCTATCTTTGTGTCTGCTTCTTGATTTCTTCAGTGCCGCCTGGGTGGGGGTCTCTACAGCCAAGGTGAGCTTGGTATCCAGTTATTGTCATGTGTTCCTATGACATACAATTGCCCCTGGCTGAGAATGAACTTTCAAAAGCTCTTGGTGAGATTTACACTGCCAAGGAATGGCTGTTGCAACTTCTCTAAGGAAATGTCTCCCAAAACCTAGGAAACAAAAGGGCTCAGAGGAGAAGGAAGTGAAATGGGCAGAGCACTGGCCACATGTGTGGTGGCTCTGATCAGGCAGATCTGCCATCTTGCAATCTTTTTTTTTGAGATGTAGTCTAACTATGTTGCCCAGGCTAGAGGGCAGTGGTGTGATTTTGGCTCACTGCAACCTCCACCTCTTGGGTTCAAGCAATTCTCCTGCTTCAGCCTCCTGAGTAGCTGGGGTTACAGGCACATGCCACCAAGCCCAGCGAATTTTTGTATTTTTAGTAGAGACAGGGTTTCACCATGTAAATCAGGCTGGTCTTGAACTCCTGACCTCATGATCCGCCTGCCTTGGCCTCCCAAAGTGTTGGGATTACAGGCATGAGCCACTATGACCTGCTAAGGAGCTTTCTTTGTGACTTGTCAAGTCTGTGTTCATCATGTCCTGTTGTCAGAATCATTGACTCGAAGAAGAAATCTGGAGGAAATGGATTAATCTCTCAGGACCTGAGAACCTGGAATTGAGCTCAGAGCAGAATGTTATATTCTCCCCTCAGGCAGCAATCTGTCCCTCCAGGGGGATGAATCAACATTGCTCTAAGTCAGTGCAGTCTCAGGGTGAGCCTATGATCAATCTGGCCAATGAGATGCAAAAGGAAGTGTCCTGGGCTCTGCAGGAATAACTGTTCTCTTCATTAAATGCACAGGTCCTGAGCATCTGGAGGCCCCTGACTCCGGTGCCCTTCATCCTGCTTTAGACACTGTCACGTGAGGTGCTGATGCTTGGAGTTATAGCGGTAATATTGTGATTACAGGCAGAGACGTTACCAACCTGAAGGCTGAGAGAATCTGCCTTCAGGAGGGAGAATCTGAGCGGCTGAACCAGCCGGGAGACCTCTTGTTAAGCCAGCAGGAAATGTCCTCAGGGCATTGTTACTTACAGTCGAAGAGTCCCCAAAGGATCCAGGTTTATGTGGTCAGTACTAATGTGAGTTCAGCTGTATTAGCTTTCTATGGCTGCTGGAACTAATTGCTACAAACTTAGTGGCTTAAAAGAACACATATTCACAGTCTTATACCTCTAGAGGTCAGAAGTCAGAAATGTCTTACAGGGTTAACATTGAGGTGTCAGCAGTGGCTCCTTCTGGATATCTGTGGAGAATGTGCTCCTTTTCTCTTCCAGCTTCCAGGGGCTGCTGGCCTTCCTTGGCTTCATTGCTCCAATCTCTGCTCCCTCCTCACTTCGTCTTCTCCTCTAACAGCCCCTTGTGATTACATTGAACCCGCCTGCCTAATCCAGGATAATCTCCCCAGAGATTTAATCACATCTTAATTTAATCACATCTGCAGAGCCCCATTCTAACAAGTAAGGTAACATATTGACAAGTTCCGGGGACTAGAATGTGGACATCTTTGGAGGGTCATTCCTGAGCCCTCCGCGATGATGATTGGCACATTCTAGGGATTAGGATATGAACACTTTTGGAGGGTCGTTACTGAGACCACCACAATGACAATACTGTGCCCACTAGGTTACTGAGACTGTGAAACTTGCTGGATCTCTTTCCTGTCCTTTGCCTTCATTTCCTGATCTGTAATTAAAGATTCTCTTCCTTTCTTTACCATCTCCAGGCAGGTGGTCTCTATAGCTCATGCCTCTCCTCTGAGTTCCAGACTCCTGTACCTAGCTGGCTTCCCGCAGTCTCCACCATGATGTTTCAAAGGCACTTGAAACTAAGCATATCTAAGATTGAAGCCAGGATCTCCCACCTGCGTCTCCTACCTGCTCCCCTCCTATGCTTGTCTTCTCAGACAGTGGTACCTTCACCTGTCTGCTTGCCTGGGTCAGACACAGTCATTTGCTAATCCCCACCATGCAGTCCATTACCCAGGCCTGTGGATTTCACCTTCCGTGTATCTCAGATCTGGTCCCTCCGTCTGCACCACCACCACCCTTGTCTAAACTGCCACCATCTCCCTTCTGAGTCTTTGCAATGACCTCCTGATCAGCTTCACGTGTCCTTGCTGACATTGCTCAAGTTCCTTCTCTACAGCAGCAGCCAGAGCGATCCTCTCTAATTGCAAATCTGATCAACTCCATTCCTGTTCTTTTTTTAGTAATCAGTGCCATATGAAAATATTTCATGAACAGCAGCCTGCCCCTCCCAGTGGAAATCTCTAGGCAGCCTCTTCCAGAGCTGACTCCACTCCCAGTTCTCATAGTCAAGACACCTCCAGGATTTTTCTGGGCTGAATGTCACAGGTCTGAGGTCTGACATAGGGCGTGGCATAGGGAGAAAAGCTGGGGAGACCCCTGAGTCAGTTTGGAAAAAAATGCTCCTTTTGAGAATAGTAAGATTATGACCAATAATCACACTCTCTGTAAAAGATGTGCTTTTCTAGACTTTACAAGGTAGATTTGAAAGTTCTGATCTCAGGAAAAAGCAGTGGATCAGACCTAGAATCTCCCAGAGGAGGGAGGTAATGCAGGGCCCTGGTTCCCCGTATCTTATCAGAGGTGGCACAGTCCATAGCATGGGTTGTTGCACATGGTGCCAGGTAGCTTAGTTTGGGCCCCCAGAAGGAGACCCTGAGATAAGAAGTTGAGGTAAAATTCACATAATGTAAAATCAATCCCCTTTTTTTTGACAGAATCTTGCCCTTCCACCCAGGCTGGAGTGCAGTGGCGCCATTTGGCTCACTGCAACCTACACCTCCCAGGTTCAAGCATTCTCCTGCCTCAACCTGCCAAGTAGCTGAGATTACATGCACGCACCACCACACCTGCTAATTTTTGTATTTTTAGTAGAGATGGAGTTTTGCCATGTTGGCCAGGTTGGTCTTAAATTCCTGACCTCAAGTGATCTGCCTGCCTTGGCCTCCCAAAGTGCTGGGATTACAGGCGTGAGCCACCACATCTAGGCTAAAATTCACCATTGGAAGTGAACAAAATGACATTT
Organism: Callithrix jacchus; assembly: GCF_049354715.1. Classification (NCBI taxonomy): domain Eukaryota; kingdom Metazoa; phylum Chordata; class Mammalia; order Primates; family Cebidae; genus Callithrix; species Callithrix jacchus. Next base: position 43,644,392 of record NC_133506.1, on the reverse strand, counting down.
AGTACATTCACAATGTTGTACGAAGACCACCTCCATCTAGTTCAAAATATTTTGTATCACCTATAACCATTAAACCCAAATCTGTTACTCCCATTTTCCATCCTCCAGTCCCTGAGCTGCATTCTGTCTCTATGGATTTACCTATTCTGAACCTTCTGTATGAATGGGATCATATGAGCTTTTATATATGGCTCCTTTTATGCATTTAGCATTGTGTTTTTAAGGTTCATCCATGTTGCAGCATGAATCAGAATCCCACTCATTTTTAGGGCTGAATACCATTTCTTTCTTTCTTTTTTTTTTTTTGAGACAGAGTCTTACTCTGTCCCCCAGGCTGGAGTGCAGTGGCACCAACTCAGCTCATTGCAACCTCCGCCTCCTGGGTTCAAGCAATTCTCCTACCTCAGTCTCCTGAGCAGCTGGGACTACAGGTCCATACCACCACGCCCAACTAATTTTTGTATTTTTAGTAGAGATGGGGTTTTGCCGTATTGGCCAGGCTGGTCTTGAACTCCTGACCTCATGATCCACCCACCTCTGCCTCCCAAATTCTGGGATTGCAGGTGTGAGTCACCATGCATGACCAGGGCTGAATAACAGTTCATCTGGTGGACAGATCACAGTTTGGTTCTCCATTCATCTGCTGATGGACGCTTGGGCTGTTTCTATCTTTTGGTTATTGTGAGTAATGCTGCTGTGAACATGTGTGTATATGTATTTGTTTGAGTCCCTGAGACAAGGATTTGGGTGCAAACGATTCCTTTACCAGAAGTTGGGAAAGAGGGGAAATGCAACAGGAAGTGAAGAACCAAGAGGGTGCGAGAGGATGCATTACTAAGGGGGCTACTGCAGAGGGCCGTGGAGCTTCATCCTACAGAGAAGGACTGGGGACAGCCTGAGCCACATGGCAGAGTTGCCCCACCTGTAGGTCTGGGGCCTGGGTTATTTATGCTTCAACCCTCAGGATTCATTGGTTGGAAGTTGGTGGTGGTGATAGTGGTGGGATTTTTTATTCCCTGTGATTTCCACACTGCTGTGTGTATGTGTGTGTGTACATGTGTGTGCTGGAAGAATGGCCGTCTTGTGTTCTAGAAGAACCAGAAGCAGTCACGGAGCTGTAATACTTGAGCTATGCTTCAGTAAAGCTGTTTTCTTCTACCTCTGGCCTGCCCTTGAATTCTTTCCTGGGTAAAGCCAAGAACCCTCGCAGGCTAAGCTCCACTTTGGGGCTTGCCTGCCCTGCATCACTATAAGTAAAACTGTGGGAGGGGTAGGCGTTGGGGGAGATGAGATTTCAGAAATGTGCAGTGGGGTACCGTGGTCCCCAGCCGGAGGTTGAGGGTTCCTGCTCTTGGTTTCCACAGCCTCTGTAAGATCAGGTCCACTCTGATCTTACCAGCACTCCCCTTCCTGAAATCCTATTCTGAGGTCAGCCAAGAGAGTCTGTATTTCCTCTTTGCAAGGCCCGGCCTGAGTTGTATCCTGGAGGTGAAGGTTGATTCGTGATAAGGACGGGTGGCCCTCACAGTCCATGGAGGGATGAATTGTGGAAAATCTCACTGGTGTCCCTGAGTTCCATTTTGGACCTATTTTGGAGGTCCAAAATATCTTGGCAACCACCCGTTCAGACGTGTTTGTTGGAATTTCTACATCTGTTAAAGAGAGTGTGAACTTAAATGAGGGACATCATTTGCTGGAAGAAAGTTACTGAGTCTTTAAATGCCATTGACTAGGGAAAAAGAGGGATAGGGCTTTTATGGGCATGCAATTTATTACAACAAAACGTCTTAACATCCATCTCTACGGGCATAAAAATACTCCCATACAGTCTGAAAGAGCAGTTTAAGTAACAGTAATGTGTTTCTTTACGTAAATCTAAAGTGGGGATACCTGGCTTTGAAATTATTCATTCATTTGTGCCACGGTATCTACAAAGCCCCTATTAAGTAGGGCCGCTGGCTCAGGAGGAGGGAAATGACTTAGGTCTCATCTCTATGGGCCCATGGCTCACTGGGGAGATGCTCACAGATATAAATGGCCACATGATATAGCAGGTTAGTCTGGTGAGAAAAGTCCCCGAGGTTCAGAAAAGGGGGGATTGCTGATTGCTGGGGGATCAGAGAAGGATTTTTAGGAAAGATCCTGTGTAATTAGCTTGATTTTGCCTGCAAGTAACTGAAACCTCTAATGACTCTGACTACCATGGTAAGGGAACTCGTTATCTCTCAGTTCAAAGGCCAGCCAGGAGCCGGACCTCCGGGGAAGTTAATCTGGCAGCCCTACAATGTCCCCAGAGATCCAGGGTTAATTGGCCTCTGCTTTGCTGCTCACTCTATTGGCTTTGTTCTGAAGCTGGTTCACCTCCCAGTCACAAGATCACTGCCACCACCATCTGAGACCCCATGGCACTATGTGCAGGTTCACTGGGTAAAGACAGGAGAAAAAACTTTCTCAAAGCATGCACTACAAGTCCTTTCCTTTAGTATATTTCACCCGTTTTGACATCCCCGCCCCCAGCCCCGGGCAAATACCAATCAGCAGAGGCATATACCAGGCTCAGACTGAACAGAATCCTCCTGGAGTGGAGGATCCTAGGCTACAGGGTTTGTATGGAACGAGGTGAACCCTTGACAACAATGAAGTTATCTTAGGAAAGGAGAATGTGAGCTTGCTGCCCTTTTCACCCTGCAAGGATGTAGCAAAAAGGCACCATCAGTGAACCGGGAAGCAGGCCCACAGCGAAACTGAATCTGCTTGTGCCTCGACCTTGGGCTTCCCAGCCTCTAGAGCTGTGTGAAATAAATTTCTGCTGTTTAAGCCACCTGGTCAATAATATTCTGTCATAGTAGCCCAAACTGATCAAGACCGTCTTAGTCCATTTATATTGCTATAAAGGAATACCTGAAGCTGGGTAATATGGAAAGAAAAGAGGTTTGTTTGGCTCATGGTTCTACAGACTGTACAGGAAGCATGGTGCCAGCATCTGCTTCTGGTGAGGCCTTGGCTTCTTCCACTCATGTCACAGGAAGGGAGCCTGGTGTATGCAGATCACGTGGTGAGAGAGGAAGCAAGAGAGAGAGGAGAGAGGTGCTAGACTTTTTAAAACAATCAGTTCTCACTGGAACTCATAGAACAAAAACTCATTGCCATGGGGACAGCACCAAGCCCTTCATGAGGGAGCCATCCCCATGACCCAAACACCTCCCTTTAGGCCCCAACTCCAGCTTTGGGGATCCCATTTCAACATGATATTTGGAGGGTCTAATATCCAAACTCTATCAGACACCCTCCCATGAATCACCAGTCTGATTGGGGAGGGGCCAGGGGCTCATGCGGGTGTTTGCACCCTCTCTTTGAAGCCACGATTCTGAGAGCTCTGGAAGAGTCTGGTTCACCATCTTGTTATGCTGGATTCACTGTCTCAGAAGAGTATTGTTTCCTGGAAAGACACATCTGGAGCAATAGTGGTATCAGGGGCTGTCGCTGAGGCCCCTCTTCGGTCACAGAGCCAGAGTGCCGTCAGTGGGCAGTGGTGTGGGCCTGGTGCTGGCTGGGGGTTCTTGAAGTGGCTCTGCTGTCCTGCAGCTATGGCCCGGGGAGCACTGATTCCGCTCAGCCTGGCTCTGTTCAGCTGTGAGCAGGATCCCAACAGCATAGTGGAGTTCAGGTGAGGATTAAGCAAATTCATGCACCTGGAGAGCTCAGAACTGCAGTCCCAGCCCGCAGGAAGCACTGTGTGCATCAGCCCATCGTCCTCTGCCAGGGTCAGGATCACCGATGAGTCAGGTCAAGAGGCAGCCTGGAATCAGGGCTTTGGGCTTAGGAAGGGAGATTTCTGTAGAAGCGCTTTGAGATTTAGCCTGTAATGGGCAGCTTTGCTTCTAATCGCTCTTGAGAGACAAGCCATAAAACATGGGTTATCCCTAAACTGAGAGTAGAAAGGCTGAGGGGAGGAACGGCGGCCCCGGCTCTCCTGCCACGCGCCCACTCTGCCAGCTGATGACAGATGCAGACGGCTGGAGGACGTTTCAAAGTCAAGGTTTGGGGCTGCTGCCTTTTCTCCTCCTGCTTCTTAATTTAAAAAAGTTTATTCCAGAGTCTCCATTACTACAGATTCCCCGACACTGCTGTGGGCTAATTTTGAGGATAAAGCATCATGTTTTTTGAGTGCTTTCCTCCTCTGGGTATCCTCTTTTATCTTGAAGCCAGGAAGAAACATATGCTCTCGCTCATTTTTAAACCGTTTCATCTTCCCTTCATTTTCGGGCGAAATGTCTGGATTTGTGTTTATCTTTCTCTTTCAGGGATGGCGGGTGCTTAAGTCCTGCAGGTCGTGAAGCAGGCTGTAGACACAGGTGAGGTTATTATTAGAACCACCCCTGCGGCCGAGGGTGCACTGTTCCTCCTGCTGTCCCGGGCCACTTTGATTCATCACGTGCCCCACAGATGTCTCTGAGCACCCACTAGGTGCTGGGCTCTGGGTGCTGTGGATGCAGTGGTGGCCAGCACTGCCAGTATCCCTGCTTTCTTGGGACTTACATTCCAGGAAGGGAGAGTGACCTGACAGATGGTGGGGGGTGGCTGATGTTGGACTGAGGAGTCAGGAGGGCTTTTGAGGTCGTACCGCTTGATCTCTCTGTGTAACAAGGAGGAGCCAGTTGAGGGTGGGCATATTCAGGGGTGGTCACTCTTGATAGAAGGACCTGAGGTGGGACAAGCTCAGGTGGAGAGTAGGACACTGCAGTGAGGCTGGAGTGACCAAGGGCTGGTATGAGGGGAGCCTGGGCAGAGACAGGAGCTGAGAGGAGGCAGGACCTGATCAGTCTGTCTTGTGAGGACACCGGAGGGCTGTAATCAGAGAGGTGCCCAGGGCTGATTCAGAATGAGAAGAATCTCTCTAACTGCTGTGTCGGGAAAGGGATGCTTAGAAGCAGGAGGGGAAGCTGAGGAGAGGCCAAGGAGAGGCTGGGCAGCCACGCAGGGTCAGCAGATGCTGGAAGGTGGAATGGGAAGCACGTGCTCTGTAGAGTGTAGGGTGCCACCATCTGAGGGATGATGGGCCAGTGCCTGCCCTGGGCTCAGGTACATCTGTGGCTGCTGATTGTGGGAATGAACTCAGAGCTCCCTTCCCATCTACAGGGAAAGATCAGATCCAGGAAATGGAATCAGTCCCAGCATAAAAAACACATGATGCTGTAGGGCCAGGAATGAAAGTCATGAGAATGTTATCAGATGCCATAGAATATGGAAAACCAGTCAGCAATAATCAGAAATAATAGAAAGCCAATAATCAATCAGTAATCAATATAAAGCCAATAATCAATAGAAAATTCAGCACAACCATAATGAGCGTGACAGTGCCTAACATTTTGAACCCTTGCATCCTATATGGGCAGACAGTGCACTGAGCATTTTGCTGATATTTTTTGCCTTAACCTGTCCAATAGACTAGGTAACGGGAACTATCATTATCTTCAATTTGCAGATAAGGACAGTCAGGCACAGAGAGGTTTAAATAACTTGCCCAAGGTCACACGGCATGTAAGCAGGAGGCTGGGATTTGAACCCAGAGAATCTGCCTCCAGAGGCTGCACTCCTAGAAAGCTCAGGGTTCTAACCTGTTCACGTTTGTGGAGAACTGTTTGTGATGATGCTCTCACTGTGTTACTGTGAATAGACTTCTTGGCATTCCCACATCTGGCTTCTGAAATGACAAAATGCAAATAGCTTCTCCCAGGTGTTTCCTCTTCCCAGACACCATTTTTCCCTTGGCGACCTCCCAGTCTCTACTCCAGACTCCAGTCCCCTGCCCCACAAGGAACAGGCAGACGAACCTGATTTCCCCAGCACCTTTGGAGCTGCAGGGGGCATCTGGGCCTCCAACTCCAGTGCGGAATGATGTTGGAATTCCTGTTATGCTGGGATCAACCTGTGGGTGAGAATGAGGGGCTTGGAGCCTTGATTCTGGATGGAGACATATCTCCTCTTTCACAGGAGATCATAAAACTGGAGCTGACAGCAACGATGGTCCTTCCTGAGGGTAGATATTTGTTGAATTCAAGCCAAATGTCCTGTGCCGTGGAGACAGATCTGTCCCAGCTGGGCTGGAGCAGCCTTCTGAGGCTACCACCTGACAGGCTTACCAGAGGCAAATGCCAATGACATGAGAAACTCTGCAGCAATTCATTCTGTGAGTGATGTAGATAGAAACATCGTTTCCAGGAGCAGCCAAATGATTATTCATGCCACATGAACTTTGCATTTGGTGACTTTGTACAGCATCCTGCTGTGTGGACTTTGCAGGTTGTGGGTGTGATGTGTACATAGCATGTCTGCACAGCAAGGTACCCCCTTCTGACCACATAGAACCCAGCAGCAGTCTCCAGACTCAGCTTGCAGGGGAACTGGGCCCTCCTGGAAGCTCTGAGGAATTTATAACTGGAGGACCCCTCTTCTGACCCTCCATTTAGGGTGTCATCAATTCTAGGTCTGACCCTTCTAAAGCCTGAGTGCTGGCTGCAGCCTTCCTCCTATGGGCTTATTCACAAGTGATGCCTCAGAGGTGACTGCTCACAGGGGCAGGGGCCAATTTTCCCTGGTCTGTAGCATCTCTGCAGGGGTAGGAGGAGCCTGTCTAAGGGGGTGCAGGGGTCCCTGGCACCATGGACCCCTCTCAAACTGCAGCCAACATTGAGTTTCCTGGGTCAGGAAGACAGCTATTCCTCCCACTCCTGGCCCATTTCTTAGCACAGGTGGACTCTGGCCTCCCTGGGAAGGGGGTGTTGTCCTTTGCACAGGAGCACAGGAGTAGGCAGAAGAAGTGTGTTTGGAAGTTCAGGAGTGGGTGGAGGGGTGAGCCTGGGTGGTGAGTAGCAGGGACAGCCTGGGGACGGCCGCCTGGCCACCTGCTCCACAGCCTTCCTTTCTTTGCTTCCTGAGTAGAGCCTGCACATAAAAAATGACATTTCCCAAAATCTGATGCAGCTTGGGTCTGTGTGTGAACTTGGCTCTGCCAACTGGATCCTTTTATCTAGATGTAGGGGGTGGAAGTGAAGTGAGGTTTCCCCTGCTGTCTGGCTTACTTAGAACTTGTGGTCATGCTCCCAGAGTGAGGGGGAGTATCAGGCCTGAGGGAACTGGTTTGAATCTTTGAAGGGAACAAGAAAGAGAGAAATCCAGCAGCAGATTTGGCCAGGTGGGAAAGCTGACACCTCCTGAACCTGGAAGGCTGAACTGGAAATCCAGGGACAAGGATGGGAGGGGCCCATGAGAGTCCTCAACTCTAGTCATGCTTTCCTTGTTCATTTGTGATATGGGTTGGCTGTGTCTGCCCCCCCCACCCCCAATCTCATCTTGAATTGTAACTCCCACAATTCCCATGTGTTGTGGGAGGAACCTGCTGGGAGGTGATTGAATTATGGGGCAGGTCTTTCCTGCACTGTTTCTGTGGTAGTGAATGAGTCTCACGAGCTTTGACGGTTTTAAAAATGGGAGTTTCCTGCACAACCTCTCTCTCTTTGCTTGCTGCCATCCATGTAAGATGTGACTTGCTCCTCCTTGCCTTCTGCCATGATTGTGAGGCCTCCCCAGCCACGTGGAACTGTAAGTCCATTAAACCCTTTTTCCTGTCTAACTTACCCAGTCTCGGGTACATCTTTATCAGCAGTGTGAAAACAGACATATACAATTTGTTCTTGGGAAAGGAACATCAGACTCCCCCTCCCTAATTAGAATTGAGCTCCAGGAGGGAGGGGTTTTTGTTCAATGTGTGTCTCTAGTGCCTAGCTCTGTTCCTGACTCAATATATGTTGAAATATTATTTTAATAAATGAGGGCAGTGACCTTATCTATTACTTTTAGCCCAGAACTTAGCAGAATGCCTGGTGCATAGTAGGACTCAATAAATACTTGTAAAATGAATGAATGAATGAATGACGTCTCTCTATCCTTCCCCATACCTACCTCCTTTACTGTCTTCAGGACCCTCTCCTCCCCATCTCATTCCAACATCCCTGTTTTCAGGCTTTCTTGGGTGGATTGGGGGCCCCATTGTGCTCCTCCAGTGCCTGTTTTAACAACCTCCCTCCTGCCACTATGACAAATGTCTCTCAGTCCCAGAAGCTGAGGCCGCCTCCACTGCAAGGCAGATGCTGGAAGATGCTTCCTTCCGCCGTTAGTGCTGCTCTGCTGTGCCCCTGGGGTTGCAGCACCTCCTCTGACTGGCCCTTCACATTGGTTACACTCCTGGAAACAAGTTCCCAGGTAGACAGACGCCATCCCCAAGAGTCTAGGATTCAGTTGTCTGCTTGCTTCTGTGCTAAAAACAGCATTATTTTCTCCAACTCAGCTGCACCTGCAGAGACAAGAATAAGACAGCATATTTTTAGCAGGTAACAGACTGCACACATGGAGGCTATAATTAGCATTTCATTCAAAGGCAGGAGTTTCCCATTCAATGCAAGAGTGACTGACCACGGGATCCTCTCACCGCAGCCTCTGTCTCACGTGCCTGGTGTGAGAAGGAGCCAGCGGCACCGAGGGAGACCCTGGGGTTCCCTGGGCGCCCAGGAAGGGGGTGGAGATTTTGTGGATATTGCTTCCATCACTGCTCATGCCTTTTCTCTCTGGTCTGTCCAGAGCCTTGGTCCTGCCCAGACCCCAGTGCTGTCCTCCTTTGGGGATGACCTGGCCAGGCCATGTGATGAAGATGCCCTGTCAGGCTGGAGTGGGGCTTGCAGGTCCTCTGTCCCTCACTCAAGGCTGCCCTAGGGGACAGGGACAGGGCTGGGGTTACCCGGTTGTGGCAGAGACTGCTGGATGACCTCAGCATCCCTCCTGGTAGCAGGGAGTTTGGCTGGCTAGAATAAAGACTATATTTCCCAGGCCTCTTTGTGACCAAAGCATGGCCAATGGGGTGTTAGCATTGTCTCTTTTCCTCTTTTCTTTGGCTTGGAGAGAACAGAGGTAGGCAACCAACCCAGGCATGGCAGGGTGTAAGGTGGAAATACCCTCAGTGTCCTTACCTGTATAATGGGTAAGATGGAGCAGGGACCCCTTTTAGCAGTCTGCCAGGCTCCTCCCAACCCCTACCCACATAGAGATAAAGGAAAAATTTTGAATCCCTTCAAGGGAAATTCCAAGCACCTAGCTAGCTCTGCAGCCAGCAAATAGGGAAGTAAATGACTAGCCTGCTGTATTAGTCCATTCTTGCATTGCTTTAAAGAAATATCTGAGACTGGGCAACTTATAAAGAAAGGAGGTTTAGTTGGCTCATGGTTCCACAGACTATATAGGAATTTGCTTCCAGGGAGGCCTTAGGGAGGTCACAATTATAGCAGAAGATGAAGGGGGAGCCAGCACTTCACATGGTGGAGCAGGAGAAAGAGGGAGAAAGGGGAGGTGCTACACACGTTTAAACAGCCGGATCTCATGAGCACTCACTCACTATCACAGGAGCAGCACCAAGAGGATGGTGCTAACCCATCCATGAGAAACCGCTCCCATGATCCAGTCACCTCCCTCCAGGCCTCAACCTCAATATTGGGGATTACAATTCCACATGAGATTTGGACAGGGATGCAGATCAAAACCATATCAAGGAAGGTAATAATAACTTAAACAATAGCCACCCAAGTAAGCCAGCCTCACAAGATGTTAGGTTCCTGCTTCCCTTGGGACAGAACTAATAGGATCCATGTATATATGAAGGGGAGTTTATTAAAAAGTATTGACTCACACCATCAGAAGGTGAAGTGCCGCAATAGCTGTCTGCAAGCCGAGGAGCAAGGAAGGCAGTCTGAGTCCCAAAACTTCAAAAGTAGGGAAGCTGACAGTGCAGCCTTCCGTCTGTGGCTGAAGATGTGGCTGCAGCCTTCAGTCTTGGCAAATTCTTGGTGTAAGTCCAAGAGCCCAAAAGCTGAAGGACTTGGAGTCCGATGCTTGAGTGCAGGAAGCATCCATCACAGGGGAAAGATGAAGGCTGGAAGACTCAGCAAGCCTAGTCTTCTTCTGCCTGTATATAGTCTGGCTGCACTGGCAGCTGATTAGATGGTGTCCACCTAGATTGAGGGTAGGTCTGCCTTTTTCGGTCCACTGACTCCAATGTTAATCTCCTTTGGCAACACCCTCACGGACACATCCAGGAACAATACTTTGCATCCTTTAATCCAACCAAGTCGACAGAATTAACCATCACAGTTTCCTATAGAAACTAAAAGAGAACATCTTGACCTATGTCCTTGAGTGAGTTGCTTTTCAGGAACTAGGTCTCCCACCAGATGGGAAATGCTGACTGTTCTCATGTAGACCTCAGATAAAGGGGAACTAAGGACTGAACCTGACTCCCATTTTTGTTTTAAATCTTCCTGAGGGGTTTGTAGAGAGTCACACCTGGAGGCCAAACCTTCACATTCCTTTTGGCTGACCCCAAGTTTTTTAGACAAACCTTATTTCTTTAACCAACTGCAAATCAAAGAATCTCTGAATCCACCTATGACATTCAAGTCCCCAATTCAAAATATCCTGCCTTTTTAAAGGCAGATCAGTGTGTAACATCCATGTATTGGTTTATGATTTTGCCTGCAACTTCTTCTTTCCTGAAATTTACCCCTGCCTTTAAAAACCCTTACTTTTAAGCCACGAGGGAGTTTGCATTTCAAGACGTAGCTGCCTGATGCTCCTCACTGGTGCCTTGCCTTAAAGCCTTCTTTCTCCTGCTACAAACCTCAGTGTCAGTGATTGGCTTTTCTGTATCAGGTGAGCAGACCCAGGTTTGGTTCAGAAACATTGGGAGGGTAATTGTAATGACCTCCTCTGGTTTCTATAAATTAGGAATCATTCATTTGCTGAATGATGGAAAACCCAACCCCACAGTCTGAGGGCAAAAGGGATTTATTGGTGCAGATAACTGGAGGGTTCCAGAAAGGGACTGCTTCAGGCATGACTCAGGAAGAAGCAGGGACCAAAGGGAGAAATTTTTTAACAAGGTAAATATTTACTCCAAATCCAGGTTCCAAATAATAGTCTTTTGTTTCTGTAGCATATCCAGGTGAAACGATGATAACACTGATAAATACAAGCTTAATCTCAGCAAAAGCTCAAGGAAAAAGCAGATTCATGGAGAGATGAACAGCTGAGGTCAGAGCCCCTGTGTTCATGGGATGCAGGAAACATCCCCCTTCTGTGTATCCATGGCCTGAGGGTCCTGACTGGCTTACCTCTTCCTGTTATTTTCAAATTTTGTTCAGGTCACCAACCCAATTCTGGCTTGAAAGGACAACAGAATCTCATCATAACCTAGGTGTTTGAATCCCACGTGTAGACTGTCCAAATGTCCAAAGCGATCCTCAAGATTTCTGCAGCATGAAGCTGACATTTTCCCTCCTCCTCCCAGCTCCCATTTCTGGCTTCTGCTGAGCTCTTACTCTCCACATTATTTCCTGTAGCTGTCCTTCTTGTTTCTGCAGGAGTCCATTCATCTTAGGGGGAAAAAAATAGCCCAGAGAAATCCCAGTTATGTTAGGTATGCAGAATTTATCAGGTTCAGGGAGACGTGAGAATGATATTTCAGTCACCCTTCTGCACCCATGCCCAGGACCAATCGTTTAAAGGCGTTTTGGTCCTGACTAGCTGCCTCACCTGTTATCTTGATGTGCCTGGAGTTTGTGATTCAAAGAGCAATGTATAGCCAGTCAATGGTTTATGTTATTTTAATGCAGATTCTTGGTGAACAACTTAGAAAATGCCTCTTCTTTTTTTCCTTAAAAACCCACTTGTAACTGTGGCTAATTGGAGTGCGTATTCAGCGTAACTTGGATCTGTGCTTCTGGGTGGTCATCTATATCCTTAGAAATAATTTCCAAATCTCATTATTTAAGGTTGACACATCCAAGCCTAGCATGGGCTCCTCCTTGTATTTTTATGTTTTCCTTTACTTAGAGTCAGGGTCTTGCTGTCACCCAGGCTGGAGTGCAATGGTGCATCATAGCTTGCTGCAGCCTTGAACTCCCGAACTCAAGTGATCCTCCTGCCTCAGCCTCCTGAGTAGCTGAGACTAAGGTGTGTGCCACCATGCCCTGCTAATTTTTAAATCTTTTTTTTGTAGAGACAGAGTCTCACTATGTTGCCTAGACTGGTGTAAACAAAAAATAAAATTCTAAGGCCCCCAACCAAGTGAATGGACCCCTCCTCTCAGCAAAGGACATTCCAAAGTAAACCTGGAATGAGAGTTCGGGGCATGATGGGAATGGATTATACCCTCCTCTCGTTGGAATCGAAGCACAGCTGACCAGCATCAACCTTAAAGCAGAGCCCGAAAGGCTGACAACTCTGTAGCAATGAGACACATCACGAAATGACCGCAGGCCCTGAAAAAAATTCAAGTATTTTACCCCAAAATATATTTATTGAACCTATTTTGAAATGGCCCTGCAAAGCTGTCTCTTGTGGGAAAATCTACATTTGCAGAGAATCTCCTTCCCTTTCCAGGTCTATTTCCTGACCCAGGAGAGAATTAACTAAGAATCTGGCACCTTTTTAGGCCTGGTTAGAGCTCTGAAGGCTGGAGGGTCCATCTGCATGATAAAACCTTGGTCTCCACAACCCCTTATCTTAACCCAGACACTCCCTTCTATTGATTATAGGGCTTTAGGTCATAAGTTAGCTCTTTCAACCAATTGCCAATCAGAAAAATTTTTGAATCCACCTATGACCTGGAAGCCCCACCACTTACCACCTTTGAGTTGCTCTGCCTTTCCTGACCAAACCAATATACAGCTTACTTGTATTGATTGATGTCTTACGTCTCCCTTAAATATATAAAACCAAGCCATTGCCCAACATCTTGGGCACATGCTCTCAGGATCTTCTGGGGCTGTGTCACGAGGGGGGTTCATGACCAAAATATGTCATGAACCCCAAATGTGGTCACTTATATTGGGTTCAGACTAAATCTCTTCACCTATTTTACAGAATTTGGACCTTTTTATTGACACTGGTCTTGAACTCCTGGCCTCAAGCAATCCTCCCACCTTGGCTTCTTAAAGCTCTGTAGGCATAAGCCGCCACTCCTGGCCTTTCTTTCTTATTAGTTTTCTTAAATTCCATGTTCCTGGCAGCTGTGATGGACAGATTTTACTGGTGATGCTGGAGCAACACAGGCGGGTGATTTTATCTGTGCTCTGGTCCCTTGGCCACTTCTATCACCTCCAGCATCAGGATGTGTCACTTAGCAACCCCATCCCCTTCTACCTCCTGCCTCTGACCTCACCTCCACATCCCCACTCAAGTCTGAACTCAGTTCTTCTCCAGGCAACTCTCATCTCAGCTGGTGACAAATGGATTTTCTCAGCTCCTGCCCTGTTAATACTCGAGGCGGCCACTTACTGGCTGTTTACCTTGTGCCAGGCATGAACCTATGCCTTACATGCAGTATCTCACCAGTCTGCCCAAGAGCCTCATGTGGGGCCTGCCGGTTTTCCCATTTCTACAGATGAGGGAGCTTAGGATCATCCAGGAGAAGGGGCTCAATGGTCCACAGGGGAATTGGGCTTCACCTTGTGCTGTCTCGCCCTGGGGTCCAAGCTCCTAACCAGGGCTCCCTGTTTACGTGGTTCAAATTCTTCACTTGCCACTGTCTCCTCTTTCCCCAGGATGATCCTTTGCTCCTGGGGCGGGCAAACTTTTTCTGTGAAGGGCCAGAGAGTGAATATTTTGGGCTTTGTGGGGCACACGGCCTCTACTGTAGGTGCTCCGCTTTGCTGTCATAATGCTGGGAGGCCACAGCCAGAGACAATCTATACACAAATCAGCACTGTGGTGTCCCAGGAAAAATTGTCTTACAAAAACAGGCAGTTGGCCTCAGGGCTGTAGTTGCTGATTCCTGATAGCTTTCTTTAAATAAATCTTTTTTTTTTTTTCCATTAAGCCACTTTTTTTTTTTTTTTTTTGAGACAGAGTCTTGCTCTGTCACCAGGCTGGAGTGTAGTGGTGCAATCTCGGCTCACTGCAACCTCCGCCTCCTGGGTTCAAACGATTCTCCTGCCTCAGCCTCCTGAGTACCTGGGATCACAGGTATGTGCCACCACACCTGGCTAATTTTTGTATTTTTAGTAGAGACGGGGTTTCACCATGTTTGCCAGGATGGTCTCAATCTCTGGACCTCATGATCCGCCCGCTTCGGCCTCCCAAAGTGCTGGGATTACAGGCGGGAGCCACCACGCCCGGCCTCACTAAGCCACTTTTATTGGAAAGAAAAACTTATTATCATCCAGAGTAAATGTGAAACCAGCATCTCTTGCTGGGAAGGAAGGTAAGTGTAAAAATAAAAACAATAAACGGAAGCAGAGGTGCCACATTCTGCGGTAAGCCTGGGGGCTTTTCCTTCTTTGTTGGAAAGGATGAAAGCTGAGCTTAGAGAGGTGGAAGAGGCACATCAGCACCAAATCAAGATGTTTTCTTTGAGGTAATTGGAAGAACCAAGAGGATGTAATGCTGCCAAGTGCCATGTTTGTTTTGTGAAAAGATTTAACACTCTGGAATCTGTGAAGCTCTGAGCAGGAGAGGGGAGGGGGCGCAGTGTTGGATTATATTACACTCACGCTGCAGTGGGGATTTGGGGGCATCTGTGCAGGCAGTGAGCACATAGGGTTCACAGGACAAAGCATGGGTGATGTGGCCTCGTCCCTGGCTCCCTGACAGCTCGAAGGGGCTGCTGTGGTTTCTGCACAGCCTGGGACCTGCAAGCATGAGGTAGGAGGTGGGACTCAACTCCAGAGGTGAGGCTCAGGCACTGGATCAAATTACAGACTGGCTGAAATGGCTGGAAGCAGCTTTCCATCAGACATACCCACCAGTGTTCCCTGTCAGTCTACCATTGCTATGGCAACGCCCTGGAGTTACTACCCCTTTCCATGGCAATGGCCTGAATACCCGAAAGTTGCTATCCCTTCCCCAGAAATGTCTGCATAAAACACCCTTTAATCTGCATGTTTTAAAAAGTAGGTATAAGGCTGGGCACGGTGGCTCACACCTGTAATCCCAGCCCTTTGGGAGGGATTGCTTGAGGAGGGTGGATCACTTAAGGCCCAGAGTCCAAGACCAGCCTGGCCAACATGGCAAACCCCGTCTCTACTAAAAATATAAAAATTAGCTGAGTGTGGTGGTGCACACCTGTAATCCCAGCTACTCAGGAGGCTGAGGCAGGAGAATCACTTGAACCTGGGAGGCGGAGGTTGCAGTGAGCTGAGATGGCCCACGGCACTCCAGCCTGGGAGACAGAGTGAGACTGTCTCAAACAAGAACAAAATAAAAGTGGGTGTAAATATGACTGCAAAACTGCCCTGAGCCGCTCCCCTCTGCCTACAGGGTAGCCCTGCTCTGCAGGAGCAATCACAGAGCTGTAACACTGGCTTTTCAATAAAGCTGTTCTCTTCCACCTCTGGTTTGCCCTTGAATTCTTTCTTACACAAAGCCAAAAACCCTCCTGAACTAAGCCCGCTATGGGGCTTACCTGCCCTGCATCAGGTTCAAGGCAGATCGAAGGTGGCTTTTCGAGTATATTTGTGTCACTGAAACTCCCACTGTGACATCAAAAAATGAATAATCTGAATTCCCCTTTATGAGAGATTCTTTCCCTGCCCTCCTCATTTCTCCACTTCTTTATTTCTCTCCCTCTTCTCTCCGTATCTATGTAGTTACACTCCCCCACCCCCGCTCACACACACACATTTTACGTATGTTCAAAAATATTTTGATTGTCTTTTATTTCTGGCAACTGCTGCTTCATCCTCCCACATAAGCAGCCAAGAAAAGAATTAATTTAGACCTTCTGCAATGTCAGGGCCTCTCTCATTCAATTACTCTGTCTCTTGGAAGCTCTGGTAACATAGTTTAATGACCTCTCACACCTCACAGCCTTGAAAAATGCCCCATGTGTCTCCTGGCTTGGGCAATCTTAATTCTGTTGGCAGCTTTAGGTTTCCTTATCATTACTGGCACTCCAGAACCTCATTCCCACCCAGTCCCCATCCTCATCTTCACCCAGAGCTTCCCATCTCACCACCTCCCTTATCTCCCGTTTCTGCCTGCACTTTATCCACTGACATCCCCATGTTTTCTGCTCTTACTAAAAACCTTATTTTACCCAGCTCTGCATTTTTAAACTGAAAGAAGATGGTGATTATTATGCCCTTATCAAAATCCATTACTTGAAAGCTAGATGTGGGGTTTGGGGAGGACCGTGGACTCCCACGCAGTTGGAGCAAAAGATACGCAGCCGTTTAATTCCCTCAGACAGGCGCGGAGGGAAGGGACGTTATCTTCTTAGTATGGGCACTCGATTAAGTATGACGGAGATAAGAATTACACACAACCCCACAGCAGGCTGGGAAATAAAATGGAAGGAAGGTTTAAATCATTTCACATCAAGCTGGAAGAAGCTCTATATGAACAATTCCATGTGATTAAGCCTTGGGAATGTTGCCTCTGCAAATTCCCAAGGGCTCTTACTTATGTACATTTCCATTTTGTTTCCATAAGACTTTGGCCCCCAAGTGTCTGAGACTGCAGGAAAGTTAACCAGCAACAGCACTGGGACTGGGGAAGGGCAAAGCTCACGGAGAACTTGGGAGTGAAGCTTGGAAGTCCCCACCTTCAGTCAAGCCTCTGGCTCAGGCTGGGAGAGAAGATGGAGTTGGTCTGGGAAGGTTCAGTGGTGGAAAAGGATGACAGCACATTTCTAAGTTGTCATAGGAAGGTGGTAAGTGCTCTACCATGGCTCAGTGTGCTGTGTGCCAGGGTTACACCCTAAGGAACAGGAGTGTTCACAGAGGGCCGGATATCATTCTTCCATCCAAAAGGTATCTCCTGAGGCCCTACCATGAGCCAAATATTGGAATGCAACAGGGAAGAAATCAGGCAACATTCCTGTCCTCAGGGAGCCTACACTCCTGGGGAGGAGGTAGACAAAAAACACAATTCATAAGGTATTTCGTTGATTTGGAAATGTACAATTTGTTTTCATGTTTTAATATCTAAAACTGGAGTGCATCTTATTAGTGACGTGTTGTAGTTCGCCAGTGTTTTTCCTTTCTCAGCAGCGTGTAAAATAACGGTGCATCTTACAGCTGCTGGCGTCTTAGATTTGATGACATTCTCTAGTACTTCAGGTCATAATAATTACTATGAGGGAAACAAAGCCAGGTGTACCCGTCAGGGAACAAATGGCAGGACATAAATGGCTCAATCGGGAAGGCGTGGTTGAAAAGTTTATTTGTATAAATAGAAGGGGCAGGAGCACAGTTTTGTCACATGGACATGCTGCATAGTGGTGAAGTCTGGGATTTTAGTGTCACCATCGCTCCAGTAATGTACATTGTACCCATTAAGGAATTTCTCATCTCTCACCCTGCTCTAGCCCACCCACCCTGTGGAGCCTCCAGTGTCTACTAGTAGTCCACACTCTGTGTCTGCATGCACACATTATTCAGGTCCCACTTACAAGTGAGAACGTGCAGTTTTGACATTCTGTTTCTGAGTTGTTTAACTTAAGGTAAATGGCCTCAGTTCTATCCATGTTGCTGCGAAAGACATGATTCCATTCTTTTTATGGAAGAATATTATTCCTCTTCTATTGAATGCTATTCCTATTCATAGAATGTAGTATTCCTATCCTATATTCTATTCTATGAATATTTATATATATATATCTCACATTGAGGAATACTATGGCGGAAAGTATATATACCACCTTCTCTTTATCCAATCATCTGCTGATGGATGTTTGGGTTGATGTCATATCTTGGCTTCTGTGAATGGTGCTGAGGTAAGCATACATGTGCAGGTATCTTTGACACGGTGATTTCCTTTCTTTTGGGTAGATGTCCAGCAGTGGGATACCTGGATTGAATAAATCTCGATACTGTTTTTCATGGAGGTTGCAGCAATTTACATTCCCACCAACAGTGTTCTCTGTTCTCCACATCCTCACCAGCATCTGTTATTTCTCGATTTTTTTTTTTTTTTTTTTTGAGATGGAGTTTCGCTGTTGTTACCCAGGCTGGAGTGCAATGGCGCGATCTCGGCTCACCGCAACCTCCCCCTCCTGGGTTCAGGCAATTCTCCTGCCTCAGCCTCCCAAGTAGCTGGGATCAGGCACACGCCACCATGCCCAGCTAATTTTTTGTATTTTTAGTAGAGACGGGGTTTCACCATGTTGACCAGGATGGTCTCGATCTCTTGACCTTGTGATCCACCCGTCTCGGCCTCCCAAAGTGCTGGGATTACAGGCTTGAGCCACCGCGCCCGGCCTATTTCTCGATTTTTTTAGTAGCCATTCTGACTGCTGTAATTCGGTGTCTCGCTGTGGTTTGAATCTGTATTTCTTTGATGATTAGTGATGTTGGGTATTATTTCATTTGCCTGTTGGCCTTTTGTATGTCTTTTTTTGAAACTGTGAAGACAGTTTAAGGAAGAGATGGCTGACAGGGGTGGGACAGCATTACAGAAACCCAAGGAGGTGGCGCTGCCTGTAGGAGCAGGCCCTGGCTGCCTGAGGCCTGAAGGGTGGGAGGATGGGGCAACATTCTTAAAAAGGGGTTGAACTGAAAACTTAGAAAAGGGACACCAGGCCGAGGGCAGTGGCTCATGCTTGTAATCCCAGCACTTTGGGAGGCTGAGGTGGGTGGATCATGACGTCAGGAGTTCAAGACCAGCCTGGCCAACATGGTGAAACTCCGTCTCTACTAAAAATACAAAAATTAGCTGGGCATGATGATAGGTGACTGTAATCTCAGCTATTCAGGAGGCTATTGCTTGAACCTGGAGGTGGAGGTTGCAGTGAGCCAAGATTGCGCCACTGCACTTCCAGCCTGGGTGACAGAGCCAGACTCTGTTAAAAAAAAAAAGTGGGAGATAATTGAATCATGGGGTGATTCTCCACACTGTTTTCATGGTAGTAAGTCTCACAAGATCTGATTTTTGTCAGGGATTTCTACTTTTGCCTCTCCCATTCTCTTTGCCTGTTGCCATCTGTGTAAGGTGTGACTTCTTGCCTTCTGCCATGATTGTCAGGCTCCCTCAGCTAAGTGGAACTGGAAGTCCAATTAAATCTCTCTTTTTTTGTGGAAAAAAAAAAAAAGAAGCCAAAGTGCAGCTGTGGGTATCAGGTGATGTGGCCACTGTGGGAATGGCAGTCAGCAGTGTGGGAGTGTGGGAAATGGGCATTTTGCCCTACTTCCCACCCTCTCCCTTTAGCCAAATTCCCAGTGGAAGCCAGAGGCCAGGGAGCCTGGCTGAGGCAGTCCCTTGAGGTCAGCCCTCAGGGGCACAAGGCAGGGTCAAGGGAGCTGGACATGGACCTGCAAACAGAAGTAAGCAGCACGCAGCTTAGGGAACAGACCACGCAGTGACCAGTAGTTCTGTTCTGGTTTGTACAGGATGGGGGGCTTTCCTGGAATGTGAGCTTTGGTGCTGAAACTGGGAAAGTCCTGGGTAAACTGGGGTGACTCTCACTATACTAGACAGTTGTGGGGAAGTCAGGAAAGGCCACTCTGCCAGTCTCAGCTGAGTTAGCTAAGATATGGGCCATGGGTACATCTTGGGGAAAGTGTTCCAGAGAGGGCAGGACCTGCGTGGGCAGAGCATGGGGTGCAGCAACGTCATGGAGGAGCCAGTGGGTCTGGGTGGAGTGGACAGAGGTAAGTGAGGCTGGGGATGAGGTCCAAGAGTTAGGGAAATTCTGGACCACGTGTGGGGCCTTGTGTCATGGTGAGGAGTGTGGATTTGACTCAAGCATGGCAGAGCCACTGGGGGGTTTTGAGCAGAGAGAGAACGTGTTCCAATGGGTTTAACAGGAGCCCTGTGGCTGTCATGGGGAAAATGGCCCCATAGAGGGTGAGGAGACACAGGCAGCAAGGAGGCTCTGGAATATTCCAGGTGAGAGATAAGGGTGACCTGGTCCAGGGTGGGACGGTGGAGGTTGGGAGAAGTGGTGGGAATCAGGACTAATTTTGAAAGTAGAGCCGGCAGGATTTTCTGATCAGTTGGAAATGATGTGAGGGAGAAAGGCGTCAAGAGCAAATCCAAGGTCACTTCGCACTGTTCCTATGAAGATGCTCAAAACATGGGGACTTACTAGCTGTGATGAATTTACTTTTGAGAGTATGTTGGCAGATGCCGCAAGCTTCCAGGCCTTCTTTAGAATGTTCTCATGGTGGAAAATGAAGCTTGAGTGAGCTCCACACTCATGATGTTCACCCCTCAACCCATGAAATGCGTGCTGCAAAAGCCCGCATGTCAGGGGAGGCGTTCCGTGGCCGTGTATGTGCTAGGAGGTGATCAGGCTGCTTGCTACAAACCCAGAGACATTGTTGTCAGGGGAAATAGAAGTTCAGACAGAAAGATGGAGCCTACGGGGTCAAATGAGCCCAATTAGGGTATCTAGCACCCCGTCTACAGAGGGAGAAGAGACTTGTGGTACCCCCAACCCCCAACTGGGTGAAGTGATGTCACCTAGACCCCACTGTGGTTGGTCAGTTCAGGAGAAGGCTGGGCCACAGGTGATCCTGTCCAGGGGAGTAGGTGCCATGCGGCCCAGAGAAGGGAGGCCAGGGAATTCTCCCAGGAGGATTTGACACGTGAACCAGGCTGGGCAGGGAAGTTGTGAGAATGAGAAAGGGGGTCTCAGGAGGAGCGAGCAAGACCAGAATGTGCAAAAGTGCAGCTGGCAAGGCCAGAGAGAAGTGAGCTGGGACAGGATCCAGAATGATGGGACCGTCTAGAGCCATTTACATCCATTAGTGCCCTTTGGCTGCAAAAGGCAGTTGCCTAATTCAATCCAAACAGGAATGTAGTGGCTGGTTCTGTGTGGAATTCTCAGGCACAAGAAGGGCTGGGGACCAGGAGTAAAGAGGACAAGTCCAGGGTCTTACCAGGAGGTCTCAGCAGCAGGAACTGGGAGGCAGCTCATGTAGGCCCCACCCTGACATCCACAACCCAACTGGTCTTTGCATTTGAGGGATAAGAACCCACAGAGCCATGGCAGCCTCATGATGTTTCACATGAGGAGCTGGATTCCAAGGTCATGCAGTGCGTCCACTGTCACACAGCCTGCAGATGCCAAGGAAGGGTATGTATCCCAGCCCACAGGCTCCCAGGCTCCAATTTTCCTACTGCAACAGAGCTCTCAACCTCAGACATCCCCAAGCTGCCTTCATGACTTTCATCATTTGCATATGCTGCCTCCAATATTATGAAAATGTTTTTATTTTTATTTTTTAAAATCAGTTTACTTATCAATCCATCTTAGGCAATAGTATCAGTGAAATAATATATTTGATGAGCTACTTTTTTTTCTAATACTCATCAAATTGTTTTATACAATTAAGACAGACAATGGGACATCTATTAGGAGGCCCATTCATCTTTGTGGGGACCTTGCCACACTTTGGGAAACCATGTAGTATAACTTAACAGTTTTTCTATTAAAGGATGAGGCAGATTGGTTATGATCAAACATCTTTTTAGCCCCTAAACTTACACTGTTAAGGAGAATCTTATACTGAGTTCAAATCTGCAAAACCAAGAAAAGAGGAGCTTTTGGGCTGGGAATGGAAGTTGGGGGGAAAGGAACCCAGCACACCTGTCTTTCCTCTGGCCATGTGGAAGACTTCAAGGCACCTCCTTGGAATCTAAGGAAGATCCTGGTTTGAAGATGTTGGTGCATGAGTGAGCTGGACCTCTGTTGAGGAAAACAAACTCCAGCCCAAGGTATATGTGTGGGCTGAGCAAGGTGGGTGGGGACTTCCATCCCACAGGTTTCCTGGGCTGAAGAGGTGGGAAAGCTAAAACTTGCCTTTCCCAGGCTCCTTTGGTCGTGGAGGTGGGGTGAGGTCACCCTCTGCCGCCGATGCAGAGACTCTGACTGATGCATGTGCTAACAGTTGGGGCATTAGCATGATGGAAGTTTCTGAAAGTGTGTCCTAGATTCTGGCAGACTTAAAATGCACTCTCATCCCAGATTCCAGGATTCTGGAGAGAGTGCTATCAAGATGTTCCCAGCAAAGTGCTGAAATCCGAGTTGTTTTATGTCAGGGTCTAAGTGTGACCACGATTGAGGAGCAGGCACTGGCTGGCTTCCTTTCCTCCTCGGGTCTGAGGGTGTAAGTCTTAATTGAGTTAGCAAGTTTCAGGGTCAAGACAACTCAAACCCTGCAGATGGTGGGTCAGGGTGTCAGTTACCCCTTTCTCTCCTTAGGAAGGACCTCTGGGGCAGGGATGTCCCCTCTGCACAGTTCCCAGCATGCCTGGAGTGAATTAACTGGGCCACGAGATCACAGAGCAACCAGGCCACAAATTGCTCCAAGGAGGAGGCAGGACGTTTCCTCCCTGCCCTTTTCAAACTTGCTGTGGTGGATTCCTGCTTTTAGTTCAGGGAAGATTGATGACTTCATTATTTGTGGCACTCAGCAACAAATCTCAGAGTTGCAGTTAAAGTGAGCTCTTTCCCCACGCTCCATCTTCGGCTCTATTATTCATCATGTTTAATCATTTGCTTACCTCAGACTGCCACAGGCATTGGGAGGGCAGCAGGGCAGCGTATTATGGACTTGGGACAGTTTTTATTCTTTAAAGGCTGGGGGAGGGGACCTTGTAGGAAGGGACAGGGCTGGGGTGAGACTGTCGCGGAGTCGTGGCTCGAGGTGGGCTGGAGCAAGTGAAGCATCCACAAAGGCCAGAGAATGACCAATAAAAGGAAGTGACAGCAGAACCCTCCAGAGACCTCAAAGCCCAATTCTGTTTGCCAAGAAAATTGCTCATGGAAAAGGAGAGACTTAACGCCAAAAAGAAAAGCAACAGCTGAAGGGTTCTCTGCCAAAGGACTGTCAAATACTTTAATTCGAGATGAAATGTGCCTTGTTTGTGTACAATTAATTTTCCTCCCAAATGAAGCGTTTTCTCTATTACTTGAGTATTTCAATAGCAGCTATGCGGTGATGGTAGCATGTGCCTCTTCAGTTTGCGAAGCGGCTCTTTGTGTTGACATGTTGGAAAAACACACATTGCTTGGGTTGCTTCCTGGGTCTAAGAAGGAAAAAACGAAGAGTCAATGAAAACACCTCCAAATAGAGACTTGGCTCCCACGGGGGTGATGCCATCTGGAAAACGTGAGCAGGACCATTCTCTAAGAATGAAGGGGATGCAGGAACTCTGCTCTGCTATGGGCAGCTGTGGTTAGAAGGATAGAGTCTACAGCAGGGTCTATGAGCTGTGGGCAGCAGGGTCCTAACTCAGATGCCTCAAGAGGCCAGGTGGGATGTGTGTACAAGGGAAGCCAATTGAGTGTGTTTTTTCAACACAAATGTATTTGTTTGCATAGTAAATACCTGGGGAATTCATTTTTCACAAAGAAATGTATGCTCCTACATTTCTTGAAACATATGGCTCTCCATCTATTTTTTTTATAGCACAGAGATGGGTACAGAGATTTGTTTTCATTATGGAAATAAAGGCCAGCAGTCTGAGAGGTAATAAGTAGTGATGACTCTCGCCCCTCTCTGTTGAGGGACAGCAGGCGGTGAGGACTGTGGCATGTCTAGGCTCACTGGCTGGTTCAATGAGGTGACTGTGACATCCTCAGGCCACAAGTCACTCAGTAAAAGGTACATCCAGTTTGCTGTGTCTTTGATTTTTCAGAGGAAGATGAAAATCTATATTTCAATATAAAATATTCTTTTTTTTTTTTTGAGACAAAGTCTCACTGTCACCCAGGCTGGAATACAGTGATGCAATCACCGCTTACCACAGCCTTGACCTTCCAGGCTCAAGTGATCCTCCTACCTCAGCATCCTGAGTAGCAGCTGGGACTACAGGCACATAGCACAATTCCCAAATCATGTTTTAATTTTTTTTTTTTTTTTGTAGAGACAGGGGTCTCACCATGTTGCCCAGGCTGGTCTCGAACTCCTGGGCTCAAGCATTCTTCCTGCCCTGGCCTCCCGAAGTATGGAGATTATGGCATGAGCTGCTGTACTTGGTCTCATTTTTTTTTTTTTTTGAGACGGAGTTTTGCTCTTGTTACCCAGGCTGGAGTGCAATGGCGTGATCTTGGCTCACCGCAACCTCCGCCTCCTGGGTTCAAGCAATTCTCCTGCCTCAGCCTCCCGAGCAGCTGGGATTACAGGCACGCACCACCATGCCCAGCTAATTTTTTGTAATTTTAGTAGAGACGGGGTTTCACCATGTTGACCAAGATGGTCTTGATCTGCTGACCTCGTGATCCACCCGCCTCGGCCTCCCAAAGTGCTGGGATTACAGGCTTGAGCCACCGTGCCCGGCTGGTCTCATTTTTTAATGTTGAAAACAAACTGTACAGACCCAAGTGCTGTGGGCTGATCACATCCTCTAGCCAGATGTGGCCTGTGGTCCTTCACTTTGTGTTTGGGATAGACCATTAATATGCAAATTGTAGCAAGCATGCTTCTAATTTTGGTGAGTAATTCATTCCATCTGCTTAGGACTCAATTTTTCCACCCACAAAATCATCTCCTTCTATTTCTGGCCCAGTTTATGTTTAACGGATCTAAAACCTGCACACTTATCCTTAATTGAGTTTGATTGTGTAGAAAATACCCAGAGAAACCCAGTCTCCACAGACCAGATCAGAATGTCCACAGGTCATCACTTAGTGTCTCTGGGCTCTAGATCCATTGGGATTTAGCTTCAGCTGCTGTGGTATAGACAGGGGCTTATACAAACTGGAAGTGTATTTTTCATTCATGTCAACAGCTGAGCTGGAGTGGCCATTTCAGTTTGTGAAGTTTTGAGGGACCTAGTTTCTCTCTCTTTTTGCTCTGCTATCCCTAGGCCATTAAGCTTCTCACCTGGTCCAGATGCCTTGCCCCTGTCTGCATTTCAGCCAGAGAGAAGAGAGAAAAGAAAGGCTGGGCACACCCTTTCCTCCTTGGGCACAACCTGCTAGGGGCACCACACCTCTACCCACACTCCACTGGGCAGCACTAACTCACCTGACCACAAATCACTGCAAGGAAGGCTGGAAACTGCGGTCCTTATTCTGGGCTGCCATGCATCTGCTAAACTGCTAATTAACAAGGATTCTATTACTAAAGGAAAGATGTACAGATGATGGAGGACACCCAGTTTTTGTAAGCACACAAGGTGAGTAACTCCAAGTAAAGCACACAGACAAAATTCCAAGATGTCAACTGGGATTCTCCACTAGATTTCAGTTTCACTCCTGACAGCGAAAAATTCTTTAACTTCTTTAAGCAGTTTTGAGGTGAAATGGCTTTTTCAACTAATGCCACAATATCGTGTTACAAACCTTAGTAACTTCTGTTTTTCCTTCGGAAAGACACGGTCTCGCCATGTTGCCCAGGGTGGTCTGGAACTCCTGGGCTTAACCGATCTCACCTTGGCTAAGGATAGAGGATCTTTTGGCTAAATTTGCACAGCAAAGCAACTGAACTATGGTTTGCTTTATATTTTGCTCTAAATCGTTCCAGTTTTTGTCCAAATAAATTTATTTTAAAAGGGAATTTTACCAAATGATAATAAAGATACAGCATCAAAATTTGGGGGCTTCAGCTAAAGCAGTGCAGAGGGAAAAATTTATAGCTTTAAATGCAATGCAATATAATACAACAAAAAAGAAAGATAAAAAACCAATGACCTATGATTCTGCCTCAAGACACTAGAAAAAAATCAAAGTAAACTTGAAGTATGTAGAATTAATATGTAGAAACGTATCTACAAAATATGTAGGTAAAGAGAAGAGCTGAAGTAAACAAAATAGTACATGAAAGGCAATAGGTAAGATTAACAAAGATAACAGCTCGTTCCTTAAAGACACCAACAGAATTGACAGACTCATGACTAACATTTTTCTACATCTTGATTTTGTTGCTTAACTCCTTGTTGATATACCTTCAAGACATCTCATTTAGCTCTAAGTTAAAGTTATTCTTTACAATAGCAGTGGAAAATCCATCGGGTGTCTCTACATGCAAAATGCTCAGCCATTCTCCTTGGGAATTCGTTTTGTTTCCAGTTCTGGGCAGCTATAAACAGCACTGCAATAAACATCTGTGCTTTTTAGGACAAGGTATGGGTACTTTTATTTTCATATGATGCATTTCTAGCAGTTCAAGAGCAGAGATATGCTCTTCTGTGAATTACCTCTTTTTCTTGTCAAGTTGTAAGAGTTTGTATGTTGCAGAAATTACTCATTGTCTAGTATTCACTTACAAATACTTTTATAGGTTTAAATAGTTTACATAATCATTTTATGTTCAAAACTTTCAAATTTTTGTATTTTCAATTATTTAAATGTCAGCATTATCCATCTTGGTTTGTAAAGTCTTACCAACCTCTCTAAATTGTAATTGCAATCACTTAGATTTTCTTGCATTTTTAAAAATATGAGGCATAAAGCTATAGAGAGCTCTCTGGTCCATGGTCATAGCTTTTCCAGGACAGCCCACTCCTGGTGGCCAGGTGAGGCAGGGAATAAAGGCCTGGAAATCTGGGCCCCAGGTGGGTTGACTCCTACAACAATACTGGTTTCAGCACCTCTGCAAGTTTGTGGAGGCGATGTCAGGCCTGCCTTCAGGTCAACTTCTCCCCTGCCCAGGCTGCCCTTCCCCACCAAGTACCTTTCACAAGTGTTGGTCCTTAGAAATACTTTGCACTGAAAACTCCATCTCATTTTCTGCTTCTGGAGACTCCAGCCTGGGCAAGAGCAATGGGTTGTGTGGGGGCTATGGTGGGGGATCCACGTGGTCCAGCTCCAACTGCAGGAGTCCTCATCTGGTTCTTAGTTTGTGTCACAGGTCTCTGTATTCCTCAGATGGAGGGGTTCCAAGATTGAAAAAAGTGTCATGTGATGTATTTTGGGGATTTTGATCTGATTTGACTTTTGTTTTTACTTTTAAATGCTTATTTCTGTGCCAAGCCCAGAACTTTAGCTGATGTCTAGGTTCATGAATTCATCTGTGGTTGGGCTCTTTCCATCTCAAATAGTCGTGGGTTTCCCTCACCGCCTCCTCCCTGCACCCCACCTCCGTGATGGCTGCTCTTCCTGCCCAGGTGCTCAGGCAAACATGGCCAGCTCCTCTCCTCCCCGGGCACCCACCTTCTGACCACTCGGCACCTCTGTTCCCTCTGCTGTCCACATGAACCGATTCCCGCACTCCCCTAGCCTGCTCCCACCATGGCTGCTTTTGGAGGATGATCACACGCGGCCCTCCCTGGTCCCCCTGCTCAGCCTCCACTGCAGTCTATTCTGTTCAGTAACTCAGATCAGCCACACCCTGTGCTGAGCCCGGATCTCTAGCCTCACTCTGTGCAGCCACCACCTTTTTTCGGTCGACAGGGCTCTGAGCCTCTGGTGACTTCCACCTGATTGTTTCTTTCCTGCTTCTCTCCCATGTCTCCTCGCTCAGGTCATACGGCCTCTTGCTCTTCCTAGGACAGGCCAGGAGCTCCCCGCCCCGGGGTGTTACCCTCCACCCTGCCTGCCCTGGGATGCTTCTCTCCAGGATGACCCCTGCTGCAAGGCTCCCTTCTTGGGAGGCGGGGCTCCTCTGATGCCCATAAACAATCACAGCCCCCACCGCCAACCCCTCCCTTCCCAGTTTCGTCTTTCACCAGGGCACTTCCCACCACTGACATAGTTTGCATGTCACACATGGGACTTAGGTTGGATTCTTCCGGAAACCGATCCTGAGACTGAGTGTGACTCAGTTCATCTGGAGGAGATCCCAGGAAGCTGGGGCAGGATGGTGGGCAGGGAGACAGGAAGGAAAAGACACCCATCCTGGTGGGATAAGGAGGAGGTGCCCCCCGTGGGCTGCTGGGGTTCAGCTGTGCTGAGGAGCAGCCTCAGAGGTGTGTGCTGGAGAGGCCAGGAAGCCAGGTCTGTTCCCCCACAGCTTCCAATTGCCCAGGGCAGCTTCCCAGGACTCCACTCCCACGCCATGTGGGCTCCTGTAGCATGAGGAGGTCCCGCAGGAGAGTAGGGGCAGCAAGAAGCTATGGCAGGGCAAAGACAATGAGGCCTGCAGGGCCCAGGCGGCACCACCAGCATCTGCTTTGCCCACTCTCTTGGGCTGTCACCTGCTGGTCGTCTGTCTCCCTCTGTGGGTCGGGAGCTCTCTGAAGCCAGGGGCCTTTGTCTGTTTTGTTCTTTGCTGTGCCCAGAGACTACAATTGTGCCTGGCGCACAGTCAGCCCTGCTTAAATATGCGCTGAGTGAGTGGCGCCTCCTGGGTCCTCCTCTGCAGGCTTCTGGGATGGATATTTGGCATCTTTAAAGAACCCAGATCCTAGGCAAAGTCACTCCTGATTTGGCAGATGTAGACTCCACCTCCTGCTGCTTCCGGGCTGACTCCGAAGCCTGTTGCTGCTGTTTGCAGCAAAGTTGGCTTTTCCAACAGCAGCAGCTCTGGAGAGGGGCTCGGACTGCTGCTCCCATTACACCAGGTGTTTTTCTGATGATTCTGCATAGCTGCCCTTTGATGTTGCAGTCATGAATCCTGAAGGCAGAGTGACGATAATGGTCCCTATTACCCCTGGTGTCCCACTTGATAAGATGACCAAGAGCCCACAAATCGCTGCTGAGTGCATCTCTGGCAACAAATTGTTTTTGAAACGGTTCCACCTGGTTTTATCAGGAGAAGAAACAACAGACATGTGTGTTTTTATTTATTCTCTTAGTGGAAGAATTACAATTGTTTTGGAAGCTGTCCAAGTGCCCGAGACCCCTGACACAGACTCCTGAGCACCCTCCCCATCCTCAAAGGCAAAGTCTCCATCTCTATATCTCCAGCTCCAGCACAGGGCTGGGCAGGGGGCAGAGCTCAAAGCAAGGAGTGTCTATGGACCACCCAGGGGGAGGTGAGACAAGAGCCCGTGTTGCTGGCCTGAAGAAGGGCCCACAGTCTGCCCGAGTCTGCTTCTTTCTCTGGGGAGGTGCAGGCCAAAGGTCGTGGCCATTGCTACAGAGGGAGGCTCTGTCCAGCTCATCGCAGGATGGAGCGAGGCTTGTGATGTCTGTTCACCCCTTGTGTTGAGTTTGAGCACTTGGTTAAAGTGATGGCCATCAGATTTCTCTATGGCAAAGGATCCTTTTCCCCTTTTGTGATTGCCAAGCAACATGTGCCGTGAGACTTTGGGACCTTGTGGATATCCTGTTCTTCAAAATCTATCCCCCAATGGTTTTGGCATCCACACACAGATGGTCCTCACATGAGTCAACTGTAGCATTTTCAAATTCCGTCATTCTTCATACTTATCAGCTGCTGTTATTCTGTAAAGAATTCTTCCTGGCTCCAATCAGCTTTTTTTAGTATCACTATGAACTCATAGATTCTTTTTTAAAAAATTCAATGTGTTCATTCTTGCTCCCATGTATTTTTTAGGCCCAAATACTTACACGTTTGTCCACTGAAAGCCCCCTGACTATAGATCCTGTTTCCTTTTGACAATTCCTGTCTTCTTTTGAGCACTTCTTGGCTTTCTGGTACAAGACAACTGGCTGAAATCTTAAAAAAAAATAAACATCCCAAGTGATGAAATGGTGGACTCACTTTCTATATTGCAGGGAACGAAAGAATCATGGCAAGCCATGCAGTGTGGTCCTAGATTGGAGGCTAAATTGAAAAGAAAACTCTAACTTTGGACTGTATTTTCAATTATATTACTTCATCAACATTAAATGTTTTGGGTGTGAAATAGCATTGAGATTATGTAATAGATTGTCTTTATCTTTAGGAGATATACACTGAAGTGTTTAGGGGTGAAACATTATGACATCTGCACCATACTTTCAAATAGTTTTGTCAGAAAAGGAAAAAATACACACACAATTGTGCACAAACACATATGCATGCACACACACAATTTTCTTTAATTTCGTGGAGATCAGTGACCCACACACGTGGTGTTAGCAGTTGATGAAACTATGTGAAGGGTATGTGATGTTCACTGTATACTCTGTACATTTCTGAATAGTTGACATTTTTTAAAGCTAAGAAGTTGGGGAAATAAGATGAAAACAATCAGAAGGGGCAGGTATTGCAGTCAGGACTTTGGGCAGCTGGGCTTAGTCTGCCCTGAGAAATCTCATCCTTTTACTGCAGTTACTGCTGTTGTTACCAGATGGAAAATCTTGACTGTGAGTTGTCCAGGTTCTTGGCACACTGAACAAACAAGTAAACAAAACACACAGACAGAGCAACAGAAAAACGAAGCAAGGAAAGAAACAACAAAAGCGCAAATGTATTGATGTGAAAGTACACTCCACAGAGTGGGAGTGGGCTCAAGCAAGTTGCTCAAAAGCCCTAATTACAATGTTCTTTAAGGGTTTTTATTAATCTGAAAGAATTAGGTAATACCCCTAGGTGCTCCTTTAGAGGCCTCTGATTGGTTACACCCTATGAAGGATTGGCCCATGACCAATCAGAGGCTGAAGTGGAACCTTCTGCCTCATTATTGCAGAAGTGAGGGTGTGGACTGTGAGTTTCCTAGTGTTGTCTAAAATTGGCTGCACCTGCTGTTCTTTTGTTTCTGTCTTAACCTTTGGTTACCCTGATTCCTTATTCTCCTGCCTCACTGTGACATAAGTAAGAATAAGCCAATGTTTTTGAACTTCTAAAGGATAAAATCTAGATACCTTTGAAGAAAAGTTGTCTCTTTTATACAAGAGAAAGAGATAATGCAGAAAACAGGGAGAGAGGAGGACAAACTGGAGTCAGATAGCTGCTGATAGAATGTCTGAGCCAGGCACTGTGCTAGGTACTTCCTGCTACATGACTGATCTATTTCCAACAGGGACCTTTAAGAGACAAGGAAGACAAGGTTCAGAGAAGTTACAAACCTACCCCAGTAAAAAACTGCTCATCTTGGCTGGCATGGTGGCTCATGCCTGTAATCCCAGCACTTTGGGAGGCCAAGACAGACAAATCACGAGGTCAGGAGTTTGAAACTAGCCTGGCCAACATAGTGAAACTCTGTCTCTACTAAAAATATAAAAATTAGCCAGGCATGGTGGCATGCACCTGTAGTCCCAGCTACTTGGGAGGCTGAGGCAGGAGAGTCACTTGAACCCAGGAGGCAGAGGTTGTGGTGAGCTCATATCACACCACTGCACTTCAGCCTGGGCAACAGAGTGAGACGCTGTCTCAAAAATAAAAAAATAAATAGAAACTGCTCATCTCAGATAATGACTTCTAGTAAAGAAATATGATTGGCCGGGTGCGGTGGCTCAAGCCTGTAATCCCAGCACTTTGGGAGGCCGAGGCGGGTGGATCACGAGGTCAAGATATCGAGATCATCCTGGTCAACATGGTGAAACCCCGTCTCTACTAAAGATACAAAAAAATTAGCTGGGCATGGTGGCGCGTGCCTGTAATCCCAGCTACTCAGGAGGCTGAGGCAGAAGAATTGCCTGAACCCAGGAGGCGGAGGTTGCGGTGAGCCGAGATCGCGCCATTGCACTCCAGCCTGGGTAACAAGAGCGAAACTCCATCTCAAAAAAAAAAAAAAAAAAAAGAAATATGATTAAGCCAATTCACAAAAGATCAGCCAAAAGCTACCTGAATTTAAAGATTTTAGAAGTCCTGGCCAGAGTTTATCTGTTTGTAAAAGGAAGATTTGTAGCAGGAAGGATTGTGTCCCTTGAGTTGAAACATGGATAGGAACAGCCTGGCCCTCTCAGCTAAGCTGAGCCTTGGCCCAATGGGTGGGCCTTGGAAAGCAGGTGCTGTCTCCTTTGCTTCTTACATGGTTTGTGGGACATGACCCTGGCAAGACACTTCCCCATCAGGGAGCTCCACCCCTTACTTCACAGAGTACTGGAGGCCCCTGAGGAACCTGGGGTAAGCCCTGAGTGGAGGGAGGACCTGGTCTGGGCACAGCCTCCCCACCCCTGGCCAGTGCTTTACTGGGTTCAGGGCTCCATGTATATAAACTCAGGGGCTTCCTCCACATTTGAAGATGCTCCTGAGGAAAAAGCCACAGGAAGCTTTTGTCCAGTGCTCTATTACAATGGAGTCAGCACTGGGTGTGGAAATTAGGGTGAGTGGGTGGGAATCCATTGCCCCTTCCCCAGCCCCAGCCATCCAGGACACCTGCTGCTGTGGAAGGGAAGGGTACCTTTGCAAACTTAAGCAGCACCAAAAAGGACTCCTTCTGATTGCTCTCCAGTGAGACATGAGTAAATTAGCTAATTAAGGCAGCTCCACTGAATACGTTCTACATGCAGGCAATTTGCTGTTTACTTCCCACATGGACAGAAAAACAAAAATAGGAACTAAATCAACATCTCAGAGAGAAAAAATACCTTTGATGAGTGAGTTATAATTAAAGATTTCTTGATTACTGAAAGTGTGTGAAATGGTGCTCACCCCAAGGTCAAAAAGTTAACAGCCCCGCCCAAACCAAAGTGTCCATCATTCATTCAGGAAAGTATCTGTGCAGCTCCTGCGATGGGCCAGGTGTGTGGCTGGGCCTGATGATGAAATGGTGGGGAGGGCAGAGCAGAGGAGGATATTAATCAAACAGTCAAGCAGATGAGATGGATCAGAGCCCCTCTGCCCACATTTCCTGGGGTCTGGCATCTTGAGATTCTGGTAACAACAGACCAGGAAGGAGGCAGATGCTGTTTGTGCAAAGACAGAGTCGGTAGATGGGACTTGCTGGCAGTTGAAACCTCACAAGGCGATGCCTCTGATGTGTTTTAGATGCTCTTTTCTGAGGCCAGGTTATCCTGGGGGATCCTATCCTCCCTCCACTCTCAATCTCATGGACAGCTCTGGACCAGGCAGGAATGACTGACTATCATGCCACATTGGGGCCAGAAGAGATAGGGTCTGGGGAGTTGAGGAGTGTCAGTGGAGGAGGGGAGAAAATGAGGGGGCGAATGGGGAAGAAGGTGGGGACAACTTCCTTCTGGTTGAGGGGATTGTTTGTGGTTCTCCCTGGCAGCTTGGGACCAAGATGCATTCCCATGCATGAGCTTGGGAGGCAAATAGCCAGAGAACTCCTATCCCACTCTGTTTCTGTGTGACAGGGAGGATACCGCCTGGGTCGGGATGTGCTGCTTCAATCTGACTGTTCACTGTTTCTTCTTTGTGTCTGTGCCTGGAGGGCAAAGGAGAGGACTATTTAATTGCAAACTGGCCCACTTCTTTCCTTCTCCAATAGGTGCATTCAGCCAGAGTCACACGTCTGAGATTCCTGGACTAGGCAGCCTTAATCATTTCAGCACCTAGGACAGCTCAGTGCTCAATGCACATCTGTAACTGCGGAATCTCTGTCTTAGAACAAAGGCCACTGTGCTGTTAGTGAACAGTGCTGATGCCCAGAAGTGGTTTCAAGATGATGGTTTTGAGGCTCACAATCTAAAGTGGTTGAAGAGAGAGAGCTGGGGTCTTGGACATGGGAGCCACTTGGAAGGCACCTCAAATAGGATAATGGTGGTTTCCATCCAAAAGTCCCGGCTGTGCATGAGGTATGATGTCAGTGGCGGGCTGATAAACCAGTGCTTTAGGGTCAAGAAAAGCCCTGATGTGCAGCAGTTGCCAATTTTCCTGGTGTAAATACTCCCAGCATGGCTAATTTCACATTACCAGAAGTTTAACAACCAATTAGCAAAGTTCCTGAACATTTCACAGTTGGTTTTCAGAGTTGGCTGCCTGTGCACCCCTGGGTGTGAGTGACGGATATGTTTCCTACTAGAGGTCTCACAGTGGATGTGAGTGGGTGTACCATGGGGCTGTGGGTGAGCCTGTATCTCCCTCTCCCGCCATTCAATGGGAAGCATTACTTGAATCACCCACAAAGTCCAGCAGTGAGGACCTGGCAGATGCAGACCAATGAACACAGAAGAAGTAGAACCAGCAGGGATGAGGATGAGGCAGAATCTCCCAAAGGGAATGGAGACCAGGCCAGGAAGAAGGGAGGCCCCTGGAGCTCTTGAAGCCTCTGGTGCTCTTGAGAGTTTTAAAAAATGACTCCTTTGATCAGGCTGCAAAACTCAAACCCAAGGGGAAAGAGTTCGACTGTGGGTAAATTTTATCAAAAATCTTACACAAAAAATTAGTACTTGATTCATTTTTTGATTATTTACAAATTAGGATACATCTGCCACTATAACCCAAATGTTAGACAGGAAATAAAAACTTATTTTCATCACATTCAGTTTTAGTTTTCTAGATAAATCCCTAATTTGGCCATTTTTTTTTTTTTTTTTAAGAAATGGCAAATATGTGGCTGAGGGCAGGGGCCCTGGTGCAGGTGACTTGATCCAATTCTGATGATGTTGATTTCTACAGGAGCAACCTTTCTGTGCCTTTGTGTCCTCATCTGCAAAGCAGGGATGGTGATGCAGTGGTGCCTAAGTTTCGGAGGGTAAATGATTTCATTACGTGGAGTACTGAGAACAGCATCTGGCCTAAAGTGAGTCCAAGGTAAATAATGTTTGTTAACTAAATCACAAAGCATTTGTTGTGAAACTTTGGTACTTAATTTAGTTGGATTTGCCTCAAATGGGCTTTTTAGTTGTATGGGTCATCCTCAGATAACAATGGCCTTGTTTCATTAAACATGGTCCTGGCTGGGAAGAAAGGGCACCACAGTGTGACCAGAGGGGCTTTGGGGGACCTGACCTGGGCCCTGGGCCTGGGTGAGGAGGTGATGGGGACACAGGAGAACCCCCCAAGGAAGTGACATTCATCTGAGACCTGACAGGTGATGAGGCTCCTGGAGGTAACTGGGTTAGGATCAGGGTGGGGGTGGCGGAATACTCCAGGAGGAGGGGCCAGCACATGCCAAGGCCCTGAGGTTCTGGGAAGCTTGGTCTGTCCAAGGCCAGCAGAGAGGTCAGTGTGGCCATGACTGAGTGGACATAGTGGTTAGTGGTGGGAAGTGGGATTGGAGAGGCAGGGACCTGTGGGGGGTTGGACGCCATCCTGAGGGCCAAGGGTAGCCTCTGTGGTGTGAAGGGGTCTGATCTTTCTTTTGGACGTGCCCATGGGAGGGCCTCCTTGGCTAGGGCTGATCCTTTCTTCCTCATTCCCACCGTGGCCCGTCTCATTGGTAGGAATCTGGGTGCGATGGCCGACCCCTGTTTTAGGGCCTTGGCCACATCTCAGGAGAAAATCTGAGAAGACTGATTTTCAGGAAATGCTTTGCCAGGAACTCTGCCATGGGAAGCGGGGGGTCTGAGAGCCAGGTCAGCGACACTGTTTTGTACTGGTGACAGAACCAGAGGCAGGGCAGCCAGGAGAAGCCCCAGGAGCCTCCTGAGACAGGGGGGCTGTGCTAGGATCCACCATGGGGTCATAATGAAAGTAACTGGCTTTGGGAGCATACAGTGGGAAGCGGCCCAGACTGGGAAGTGTAGATTTTATTGAAGCTGTAGGTTTTCATGAGGAACCTGGGGCTCACTGAGGCATCTCCCTGCACATAGCTGCCTGCCCATGGTAAGCATCTGGGGGCAGGGTCCTGGGGCTCCTGGCTGCTCTGTCTCTGATTCAGTCCCAAGAACAAGATGGTGTCCCTGACCTTGCTCTCAGACCCCCGCTTCCCACGGCAGAGTTCCCAGCCCGCCTGCAAAGTGCTAACCACGTTGTTGGAATTCCTCAGGGGTGAGCACAAGCCTCTCTGTTTCATCTGTGCCTATTGTGGACGCATTACCTATGTCATGAAGTAATACAAGTAGCATTTAGAGTAAAAAGATCAATTAAAAATAGGTGAAACCATGAAATTCAGTGACAAGGATGCTCATGAATAATTAAGAGACCACACAGGACGGCATTTCAAGGAGATTCTCACTCCTGAGCCTGTCGCTTTTCCCTGCACGGCACAGGCAAGCGCTGCCTTTCCAGCAGGAGGATTGTCTTAATTAAATCTTATTTGTCAAGAAGGCAAGATGTATTTGTGTTTCCTCGGGCTCCCATTGTTATAAACTTTTTGGTGTTTTCTCTGAAAAATGCTCCTTTTCGGCTCAAAAGAGCTGATCGTTGCTGTTTTTCTCTCTTCCATTGTGTGGAGGAAATGCTACGGGTTCTTTGTCAGGTAATCAATTATCCTCCTTAAAGGATCCTAAAAGTCATCATCTGAAAATTATGGCTCCTGAAAAAAATAAAATGCCTACTTTACCATATTGTTGCATGTCAGAGTGAGTTTCTCTCCCCCACAGAGTCATAGAGCCTGTAAATTGCCCATGGTAATGACCTCTACCTCCAAATGCAGTCACTGGTCTCTGCTCAGATAGACACTGTCTGTCACTTCTGGTGTTTCACTGTTGACGCTGTCTCTTTTAGCTTCTAGGCAGCTCTGTAATGATGCCGCAATTAGCAATACATCCTTCCCTCTTTTCCAACTCCAATAGCTCTAATTTATGTCCCTCGACAATACTCACACCAAGCTCGCCATCTGTACCACTGTGCATGGAAGGAAGTTCTCAGGTTCAAGGTCTCTGGCAGATAAACACAATTTCAAGTTCACAGACATCCTCAGCAGTCATCAACTACCCCACCAAGAAAGCAAGACCTTGGTATTGTTGGTGAGTAGCAGGTAATTGATGAGCTTGTCAGCATGATCCACGGTCCTTGATCTGTATCAATATGAAATAAGAAACCATTTAAGAGGTGTCAGGAAAACATGACAGGCCCCCCTCCTCCTCCTCTTACCATTTGACATTGACTCATTCACATATGAAATTGAGTCTTTGTGATGGTGAAATGTTAAAGACCCTGTGTAGTCAAATTACTATCATGGAACCAGCAAGTGGAAACAGGTTATTAAATGTCTCTGCTTCTTCCTCATTCAAACGGGTAGAAAAAAACAAACAGAAGGCTTAGATGCAAATGTGCATTCACGCCCAGGTGTTTGTGAGAACCGATATACGCCAGGAAAGGGAACGCTGGGTGGTGCCCCAGATAATTCAGGTTAAAAAGACTTTTATCATAAGATCAAAGACACCCAGGCACGGCTGGAAGATGCAGCCATAGTCCGTCCATCAGGTCTTCTTGTGAATGAGCCTCAAGTTTCTTGCTAACACAAGGACACGTTAAATGTCCCTATGACATTTGGTGGAAATGTTGAAGTATCACTGAAATTCCTTGAGCCAAGGTGCACCTCTTCAGGTATCGAGAGCTTTTCTGAGATCTGGCCAGACCATCTTCCCTTTCTGGGCCTCAGTTACCTCATTTATAATTGGCACAATCTTTTTAACATGAATTGGTGTTGCCCGATGAAGATAATGGAGACAGAAGTGTAAGAGAATTTGCTTTTGCAGATGTTCCTAGAAGGAAACCTTGATGGGCATCCCAAGTACATCCTGGAGAGAATGGATCCTTGATGTTATGAATGTATTGTGTAGGAATCATAGCCTCTAATGGAAGGTCAAACTTTCAGACTTGTCAAAAATTTCAAAAAGAGGACTCTGTGAAGTGTATATGGAATATTTATATGTCTTTTTGCAAGTACATCACTCATTCATTCACAAGGCATTTGGGTGTTCCACCTTAATTCACAGCTAGTTGGTTAATTGC
Source organism: Callithrix jacchus (assembly GCF_049354715.1). Lineage (NCBI taxonomy): Eukaryota > Metazoa > Chordata > Mammalia > Primates > Cebidae > Callithrix > Callithrix jacchus. Next base: position 43,606,818 of record NC_133506.1, on the reverse strand, counting down.
TGGTGTAGACCCCCACATTCAGATAGCCTACTTCCTTGCAAGCAGAGCCCTGATTTTGCTCAGATGTTGGGAAGCAATGTGCTCTCTGACACTGGGGGATGGATTACCATTAGTCTGAGACAATAGTGGCAATCTCACTTAGTTTTAATGATTGGTTTGTGGGGGACATGTGAGTCAGGGCTAGTCAATGAGATGTAATTTGGGAGTCTTTTGGTGGGAGCTTCTGTGGTCTCTAACGTAAAGAAACCCATGGGGAGTAACTGTCTCCTTTCTATCATATTTATTCTGGTAATGGCTCTGAGTGGATGTCATGACAGGTGATAGCCACCTTGTCTCTATGAGAGCATTAAAGATGGCTGAGAGGGGCCATTTATGGCTGATCCCTCTTTTCTCCTCTGTCTTGAGGGACCAGGTTTGCTCTTCAGGAAGTCATCTCTTTCTCAACACCAGGGTGCATCACCTGGTCCTTTTGGTGGCTTCCAGGGAAGCCAGATCCCACACTCATATTTGTGGTTCCTTAACTGATTCCAGAATTGTTGGAGGATCCAGAATCTTGGGGCACTGGTCTCAGGCTGTGTGTGGTGTAAGGCCTGAAATCGAGGTGCAATAATAAGTATGGCCTTGACGTCTTTGAGCTTCACAGGGCTGCAGAGGCCTAATCCCTAGTTCCCTGCCCTCACCGATATGCCCACAGCTCAGTAGGAAAGGCTCCCACCTGGCAGGTTCCCTGTCAACTGGAGCAGCTGCCTTCCACCTGGTCCTCAGTTTAACTGCCTTCACCTCCCTGCCCACAGGAACCAGGGGCACCTCACCTCCTTGTTACTACAGGGTCTCTCTACCCCAGCCCCTCCTGTTCTCTCTGTTCCCAGGTGCACTCCTGTGCCTCTGCAGGGTGGGTGTTGTCCTCCCCTGTGGGCTGTATCTGTGACTGACCTGCTGCCCATCTCATCTGGCGAATGCTGGGTGTCCTGTGCTCGGCCATCTCATACTATTTAAGGTGGGGGATGCCTCCCTCACCAATGGGGTGAACAGGAAGAAACTGGAACACAGCAGAGTCTTATGGACCTGTACTGACTCAGTTCTTGCAGTGAAAGGCTGAGAAAATTCGAGGCAACATGTCACATGGTTGTGATACACATACAGTACGACTTGCATCTTTGTTTGCCAGCTTCCCGCTACTGGAAAATGTATGTCTTGACCAGGTGCAGTGGCTCACACCTGTACTCCAGTACTTTGGGAGGCTGATATAGGAGGCTATCTTGCGTCTAGGAGTTCAAGACTAGCCTGGGAAACATTGTAAAACCCCATCTCTACAAAAAAAATTAAAACATATTCTGGGCATGGTGGCATACACCTATATTCCCAGCTAATTGGGAGGCTGAGTTGGGAGGTTCACTTGAGCCCAAAAGGTCAAGGCTGCAATGAGCCAAGATTGCATCATTACACTCCAACCTGGGTGACAGAGTGAGACCCTGTCTCAAAAGACAAGAAAAGAAATGAAAAGAAAATGTATTTCTAAGGGCAGGACTTTGAGGCTTCATTTTCTACTGTTGCATCTCAAGCATTTGTAAATTCCTAGCACGTAGTAGGTCATCAATACCTATGGAATGAATAAATGAATGAAGCAATGCATTCATTAAACAACCTTGGCTGGTAAGAATGAAGATGTGATTCTTGAGGTTAGTTGCATTAGTTGGGATTCTCCAGAGAAAAAGGACACCTAGCATAATGTTTTACCAGCTATCTGGGGATCCTGTAGTCTAGTCAAGTTGACACATAAAATTAACCATAATACTACGTTTTGCAGGAAAAGTTGTCATTATTTCATTTCTTTTTTATGATCCTGAAGAAGGCAATGTGGAGGCAGAACCTTCAGGTCTTCAGTAAACTGCGGCTTCTAGCCATTCTGTTTCTCCCCAAAGTGGTGATGGAGTGGACAGGTAGATAGTGACAATCTTTCTCCTTCCTCCTCTCACTGTCCCTGCACTAACCCCAGCTTCCTCCCTCTGCTTTGGGAATAAACTTTCCCAGATGCTGCCTCGGACCCAACACTTGAGCCCATTCCATTGGTTCCACCACGTACAGTCAATGTTTCAGGGTAGGAACGAGTATGCAGTGTACCCGCCTGCTCTTCTCTGAGATTTGGGGTAGCCTTAAGGAAGTGGAAGCCTCTCTGCTGAGCACACTTCCCACGCTGGGCAGCAAATCCTTCCTTGAAGTGGGATCAGGGCAACACATCTTCACGTCCACCATGAACTGGAGATCATCTCCAGGAAGCTGAGGTCACACAGAGGCTGGACCTCCAAGAATACATCAGAACACTTTGCAGTCTGTTTCAGGTCTATAAAATGGAGAGAACACTGAGTTTCATTGATTCTAAGATGCACTTTGTCCCATGTTAATATCTCTCTAGTCTGGTTGTGTCACATAATTGATGGGATCTGATCGTGGGCCAGAATTTAATTGTCAATGTTTTTTCTTTCTGGGTGGTACATAGCACAATGATGCCTCATGCAGTCAATCTGGTCTTAGATGTGTGACCTGCAGGATCACCGCCACTGGCCAACCATCATGAAGGTCAGATGAAACAGCAGGGTGTGACAGGCCTTTGTGATTTATAAAATGCTCCACAGTCATTCATCCAGGCTCTACCCAGGGAGCATCCCTGGTCAGTGTTTCTCCTCCCCAGGTCTTGCATGCCTCATCCTTTCCCAACGGATGATGGACTGGACATGATGTTGGCATTTGCTCTGCTGAGTGATGGGGTGGAGGTGATGTCTCCAGAAACCCAGGACCTGGAAGCACTGCCAGGCCACCGTGAACAGAGTTCAGATGAAATGGACATAAAGCCCCTGGGTAAGATGGTCCCAGGGCCCCTTCCAGATCTGACATTCTAGGGCCTAGAAATGGTTTCTCCAAGGTCTCTAGGGAGGGAGGTTGGTGAGACTGGCACTGCACATCCCCAGGGCCACCACTGATACCTGGCCACAGGCTCACTGCCCTGGGAGGTCTGCAGTGAGGGATCCATGTCCTCATAGCTGCCAGCCTCTGCATGGCTGGTCATGGTGGAGGGGGGGAAATGAAGAGGCTCTGCTCAGCAGGAGGCCTGACTGTCTTAAGGCAGGGGGCTGCTGCAGAGAAGACGGAAATCTCACAGACGCCATGTCTGAGAAATGTTGGCAGTGAGATGCGTATGTGCTGCCCGTGTCTGCACAGGGCAAATGCAGCAAGTGCCGTGTCCTGACCTAGTCTTGCAGGACATCTAAAGGATGGGCTGGCTGCAGGGTAATGGGAAGCCCAGCTGGGCACCTGGAGGCAGCTGTGTCCATAAGACTCAGTCTTCTGAGCTCTGGGCATCCAGCACAGTGCTGGAGCCACCATGGGGACCAAACCTGTGCAGATGACCTGACTGGAGGCATCTGTACCCATCAGCCTTAACTGCTAGCTTGCCACTCTCAGAAACTGTAGCTTTCAAATTTTCTGAATAAAAAATCACTTTTATCATAAAAGACATAAATATTCATTTTAAAAGCAAATAATCCTGAGCACTGCATTGCCACATACCAACTGGAGTTTAGATCCTAAGAAGTAGGCCAGGCGTGGTGGCTCATAACTGTAATCCCAGCACTTTGGGAGGCCAAGGCGGGCAGATCATGAGGTCAAGAGATCGAGACCATCCTGGTCAACATGGTGAAATCCCATCTCTACTAAAAATACAAAAATTAGCTGGGAGTGGTTGTGTGTGCCTGTAGTCCCAGCTACTTGGAAGGCTAAGGCAGGAGAATTGCTTGAACCCAGGTTGTGGTGAGCCGAGATTGCGCCATTGCATTCCAGCCTGGGCAACGAGTGAAACTCTGTCTCAAAAAAAAGAAGTGGCAGCATGGACTTGCTGTCTTATATCGAGATCCATCATGCATTTCTGCCCACACCTGCTGTAGGGAGAGCTGGGCCGTGAGTCTGACATTCAAGGCTCCCTGTGGTCCCAGCCTGAGTGACACATAGGGGGACAGTGATCATTCTGGTTGCCATGATACACTTTTCCTCCATGATGCTGCCCGGCTTCCTTTTGGGAATCACCCTCCCAGGTGGGATGGTTGCTGGGGGGATTCCTGGTGGTGCCTCCCCAGGGAAGCTGAGGGTGCTGCTCAGCTTCTCCCACATGAGTTTCCTGAGGAGACGAGGAAAGGGTCTTTTGTCTTAGGGGTAATGTCCTGACCCTCTGGACCCAGGTGGGAGATGCTATCTCTTGGCCCCACAGATTCTGTGGTTTCCCCTGTTCCTCCTTGTCTACTCTTGGAGGCTGGAGACCACTGATTGTGAGGCCCATTCTGCTGATGCCCTCCAGTTGCATCCCTTTTGCTCAGGGCCGAGACACTCAACAGTCCTGGGGCCCATCTGGGTGTCCAGGTAAGGACATCCCTGGATTCCCCACACTTCTTCTGTTAGAAGAAGGAAGACCCTTCCTGTGCTAACTTTTATAGGATCCCTCCTTTGAATCTCTGGAGTCCTGAATCAGGGGTGTAAAAAGTCAATGGCCTTTTAAGAAGTGGTCTCCTTTGGGACATGCTCAGGGGACAGAGGAGCTTTTGCTTTCACAGTGAGAGTCTTTCTCCTTTCATGATAAAAATTGATTCATAATATTCACCAGAGCCATTAATTTTAGTTTTGTGGAAAGAGCAGTGCCCAGACCAATCTTCAGGAGGATTGCTCTTCCAGCAGCCAATCAAACTGTAATGCAGTTTGAGGACGCGTTTTCAGAAGCAGTATGCCTGGCCAACTTTAAATAATGTAAGCATTAAAAAATGTGAGTTTATTTTCCTACTTCCCTCCCTTCTCCCAGTGAATTGAAGAACTTGTAAGAAGCCTTCTGGGATGACTTCTACGATTGAGACTTCATCTTTGTATAGAAATAGTGCAAGTGAGCCCAGAAACTCCAAACCAGACTGAGCCATGATTTTCTTTGTCTTCATTTTAGTCAGGACTCTGGGTATTAGGTGAAGAAGCTAAATTCAAATTGGCTTAAACTAACACACAAACAGAAAATGAAGAAGAATGTAAGGACTCATATACTAAAGAGTTCAGAGGCAACTGCCTTCAGGTACTGCGGTATTTGGGTGCTCTGAGGACACTCACTGTCTCTGCATCTCTCCAGGCTTGTTTGCTTAGACTTTGATGTGGTTTGACTGTGTCCCCTCCCAAATATCATCTCGAATTATGATCCAAATTGCAATCCCCACATGTCAAGGGCCAGGTGGGAGGTGACTGGATCATGGGGGTGGGTTTCCCATGCTGTTCTTGTGACAGTGAGGGAGTTCTCATGAGATCTGGTTGTCTGACAAGTGTCTGGGTCTTCCTGCTTCTTGCTCTCTCTCTCTTCTGCTGCCATGTAACACATGCCTTGCTTCCCCTTCCTCCAAGACTGTAAATTCCTGGGGCGTCTCCAGCCATGTAGAACTGGGAGTCAATTAAGCCTCTTTTGTTTTGTAGATTACTCAGTCTCAGGTACTATCTTCATTGCAGTGTGAGAATGGACTAATGAACAGTTGCTGGTGTATTAGGAGGCTGGCTCTCTCCTCTGATGTGATGTCTCCAGGAGCCCCACTTCCTTTGCCCAGCTTCCCTATCCCAGTGGAAAGAAACCTCCTTTGCTGTTTACACAACAGCCCTTGGATCGGGTTTCATTTGAAGGGTGATTCTCATGTGATTCTCCCTGAGCCAACTGCCACAGCCAAGGAGAAGCCCTGCACTGAGAGAACAGGGCTGGGTCCACCTTACCCATGGACAGAGCTGTCAGGACTCAGAAGCAGCAGCAGGTGCTGGGTGGGTAAACCAGGGGGGTCCTCCAACTCCTGTCAGTCTCTCCTCCTGCTCATGGGGCACAGCCTGTGGTGCCCCTCTCTGTCCTGGAGGACTCAGCACTGGAGCTCCCTGCTCACTGGGGACCATGTGGCTGGAGCACAGGATACCTATTTACTGGGAATATTTTTTCCCAACAGCCCCATTGCTTCATTTTTAGACACCACACTTAATTCACGTACAAATCTGAAATCACATTGAATGGGAATGTGAGTGTAAGGCCAGTTGCCTCGCCCGGAGCTCGGACATGCCCATCCCTCTCCCCGCCTGAAAATTACATCACCAGAATAAGACCATCAGCTAGCTCTGCCTTGGAAATCCCCTCTGCACTCAGCACTAAGCTCTCCACCGGACACCTAGCCTGCTCACCGGAAATCCCGTCTACCTACCAATAGCAGCTTGCCACGTTCACATCCTGTTTCTCCACAGCCAATCAGAATGCCTTCCCTCCCTATAAAACCCCCCAGGCCTGAGCGAAGTCGGGCGTGACTTCTCTGGCTTCTTTCCGTGGGTTCATATAACTTCGCCTGGGAGCCGAATAAATTGGCATCTGATTGTTCTCATGCAGGCCTCAGTTTCCTCCTTTTAAACGGCAATAAACCTCACAAGACAATAACCCTTACAGTGAGTTTTCTGAGTTCACTGAAATGGACCTGGGTTAGCAGCAGTGGTGAGGGGGCCCGGTCTTGCAGGAGTGAAGGTGAAGGTGACTGTGAACTCAGCTCCCCTCCTGTGGCGTCTCAGGAAGATCATTTCTCGGACCCCACAGTTGAAGAAGAGCAATAAAGAACCAAATCTCCTTTGAAAGGCATTTGACAACATTTAAACTCCATCAGGCAGCCGAAGGAACATTTTCAATAAAAATTCATCTTGAGCTAAAGTTTCTGCCTTATTGAATTCATCTTTTCTGGAGTGGGTGGTTGTCCCTGCCCCTGATACTTGTGACCCTGGATGGCAGGACCTGTGTTCACTGTGAAACAAACTTTCCTCCGAGGGTCGCAAAGACCCCGCGTGTGACTTGCCCGAGTTGGGGGGGGTCTCTCACCTGTGAGTCCTCCCAGCAGGGGCCCTGTCCTTCCCCCAGGCTGTTTCCCTTGAGGTCTGAGCTGCCCAGTGATACGTCATCCCTTGCTGCAAGATAAAAAGGAGGAGGGAGCCCCCACCCCCATGCAGGGCCCTAGAGGGTGTGCGCAGCTTCAACCATCTGATCAAAGATAGGTTCCACTCCCTGCTCAGGGCAGTAGCTCATGGTTCATTCAGCCCCAATGGTTCCCAGTGGGGCAACATAAGGGACACAGAGAACTGAGGTTTGGGTCTGATGGGATTAAACCCCCAACTGGTGTCCCTGTGTCTTCTCTTTCCTGACACCAGACAGCAAAAAGAAACAGCCCCAGATGCACCCATTGGTGAATTCCAAGGGTGAGCTTGGGGCCAGGTGGCCTTTGAAGGCTCCACGTGGCTTTTGAGCTTTTGCTTTCTGCAGCAGTGAACCCAGTGCTCTGGGCTGGGAATTGGTGCTTGCTAAATGCACAGGTGGTTTGGAGTGATGTTTTCCTTCTTTAGCAAAGTAACACATGCTCCTTACAGAGAGTCAGACATGCAAAGAGGCAGGCATGTTTTTTTAAGGGTAAGTTAAACATTCAACAGGTCCACAGGGACTGAGTGGAAGGTCTCCCCGCAGCTCAGCCCTTCAGCCTCCCAGTGTCTTCTTGGTGGGGCCAGTGCAGGGCCCCTAGTTGGAGGCCGGTGGGTGGGAGGCTATCTAAAGACCCCAGGAAGTGATTGGAGGGTCCCAGTCCATTTTGACTCCTGCGCCCGGGAGTCACTGGCTTGGACCAGCCTTCTAGAGGCCCCCAGTGAGAAGGGGACAAACCAGGCTGTGACCCCAGCCATTTTCTCCGATGAGATTATCATTCCTTTGCTGCACCCTTTCTTTCTGGTGCATCCACAGAGTGCAGAGCCGTCCTTGCAAGCTGGAAGTTCCTGCTCCCTGGGACTGATCTGGGAAAAACCTGACTGTGCTGATGGGAGGTCTGTACTTTCCCCTCCAAACAGAACCCTAGTGACTGCTGCTCTTTGATTACAGAAATGACAGGCTCCTTGCCAGAGACGACACAACAGAGAAAGTGAATAAAGATGGAAACAAGAATAAGAACCATTCCCCTTCCCAACCCCACATGGGGCTACATTTTAAATAAACGAACTCCTTGATTGCACCCATTGGGAAAATCTGACTTCCTATAACTGAGCCTTCTTTCTCTTAACAAGTTTTCAATGTTAATGAGAGAAGCTACCCTGGCCTGAGCCTTTAAGTCAAAGTGTCTGAGCGCAGCTGGGGATGGGTAACACGGACCTGATTATCATGGTCCTGACTGTAGATTTCAGCCCTGTTCGGCACAGGTGGGTCGTCACTGTGTCATCTGTAGCTGGTATACAGAAGGTCTGAACTGGAAACAAGCAGGAAACAGCTTCATTTTTCTCTAGCAGCTGCCTTCCAGCAGCTTCTGTGAGGCAGGGCTGGGTTAGGGTGAGTGAGTGAGGCTCAAATTGTACAAGTGCTGCCTTGGATCCTGTCCCCTTTCCTCCTCCTCCTCCTAGTCTTCCTCCTCCTCCTCCTTATCCTCCTCCCCCTCCTTCTCCTTCTCCCCCTCCCCCTCCTCTCCATCCTCCTCCTCCTCCCTCCTTCTCCTCCCCATCCCTCCTCCCCCACCTCCTCCATCTTCCTCCTCTTCCTCCTTCTCTTCCTCATAAAGGAGGTCTTTAAATTTTTAATATTTTGTTTGTCACAGATTTTTTGCACAAAGTTTGAGTTTTAAAAAGTACAGTTACAATGTTATTTATCATGATTATTGAATTTTTTGGTGCCAATTTAGATTTTACACCTGAGGTGAGTGTCTCCCTTGCCTCACACTAATAACTGTCCTATTGTTAGGTCTCAGGCCCCTGCTCTGGATGACATTTCGGAACGATCCCTTGGGTTTTTTTGTTCACTTTTATTTACAAGAACGAGCTCATCAATCATTATCACTGTCATCCAGGTTCTAAAAGTTTAGGCTGGTCCAAATCTAAATTTTAATCTCACATTTAATTCCCAGCTTTTCCTCTCCCTCTATTCTAAGAAAGAGTAAGGCTTGGGGTCCCCTTCTCCACTGTTCCTTCTGGTGAGTCCAGGGCTGGGACAGGTACAGGAGGAACATCGTACAGGAGAGTCTTTTCCTTTTGGTTGCCATCAATGACTGATGTGTAACAGGTGAACCAATGCTAGTGCTCTTATGTGGTGCATTTCATTTCTTCATTTATTCATCTGGTCTTTTTTCCCCACCACCCCAGCATAGGGAGGCAGCTCGAGGCTTCTCTGTCCTCCACAGGGACTGTCATTTCACTAAACCTGTAGATAGCATGACAAAGGGAATTCCACTCAGGTAAAGTGGCTTAATATACAAGCACATGCAAAATGCTGCAAAGGAAACATTTGGGGGAGCATAGAGTTTCATCCTGGGTCGGTGGATAGGAGCTTGGGGCATGGGGTTTGGGAATGTAGGGAAAGTCTATCGAAGGAAAGCAGGAATTAGCCAGGTAGCTGCAGGTGTTGGGAAGGCAAGAATGTTTCAGCAAAGGGAACAGCATGTGCAAAGGACTGGATGATGCCATGAGGAGGATGCCATGCCTTCTTGGGACTAAGGAACATCCCACAGGCTGGAGCTGAGTGGGGCAAGAACTGGATGGAAGCTCTGTGAAGCACAGCAAGTGCCAACTGAGGTGCTGAGTTGGGCTGAGCCTGCTCAGTTTGAGGAACTGTGATAAGGCCAGAGGTAGCAGAGAGGGCAGGGCGGCCAGATGCTGCTGGGAATGTAAGCTGGTGAAGAATCAGGCCATCCTAGAGTGAAGGGATGGTATTAAAGGACTTTAGGGAGGGGAGTAACATTTGGGGATTATGCATATCTCGGGCTTCTCAGTAACGTGAACTCACTGGTTGAATGTTAATCAGTCATTTGCATGTGTGGAGACAATTGGAACTGTTTCTACTGCCGTGTGATCAAATCATGTAAAATCTGATTTTCACAAAGGTTATTCAAGATGATAGGTTTATTTCTGAGATTTGTGATAATTAAGCGCTTTCAGGTTGGCAGAGAGCAGACAGGTTACTGAAGTCACATGAAGATGTTAGAAATATCAATTTAAAATGAAACCACCAATTTTTACACTTTCCAAAGTAATTTGACTGCTCTATATCTTTCTCAAACATGAATAGAGGATGACGATAAATACTTTGAATGTTTCTTTCCTTAACATCAGAAATTTTATTGAAAAATTAAAAATATCAGTTTTTAAAGAACCTGTATATTTTATGAAGGATCCTATGTTTTGCAGAAATTGCTAGAGAATATTATGCTTTTCACCCGGTAGCAATTGGCAACTTTAAATTCGTTTTTTCCTTCTGATTTTAAAAGACCCAATCCTTCTTGAAAGTTGGAAAACATACCAACAGCTATGAAAAAGAAAATGAAAACCATCTTTAATGTTACCACTGATATGTTACTACCAGTGGTATCTTGATTCGTCTCTTATTTAACTGTTTCCTCTGAGTGTGTGTGTGTGTGTGATAAGAGTGTAGAATTCACATTTTTGCATCTGTTTTTTTCACTTCACATGAAATCATGAGCACTTTCCATACTATTGAAAATTTCAGGTAGGCTGAGTGTGGTGGCTCATGCCTGTAATCCCAACACTTTGGGAGGCCGAGGAGGGCAGATCACCTGAGGTCAGGAGTTCGAGACGTGACTGACCAACATGGAAAACCCTGTCTCTATTAAAATCAGCCGAGCATGGTGGTGCATGCCTGTTATCCCAGCTACTTGGGAGGCTGAGGCAGGAGAATCACTTGAACATGGGAAGTGGAGGTTGCGGTGAGCCAAGATTGTGCCTTTACACTCCAGCCTGGGCAACAAGAGTAGGACTCCATCTCAAAAAGAAAAGAAAAGAAAAGAAAAGAAAATTTCAGGTAAGTATATGAGAAAATCATCCTTCAATATTTCCTTGTCTGGAAAATCCATGTGCTCCTCTCCATTCCTGTATTGTTGGACATTTGTACTGTTTCCAATTTTTGCTGTTGTAATTCATGTGGCAATGAACATATTACTACAAAATCTTGGTTTGCATTTATGAACAGCTCCTTAAGATAACATCTTATGTGTATGATAACTGCATCTGGGATTAAGTGCTTTAAAATTTAAGCTCTCGATACATCCAGCAAATAGCTTTTGGAGACATTGGGCCTCACAGCCTCCCACTAAATGGGCATTCTGTGCTCATCATGTTTCTGCTACTTCACAGGCACCATGTTGAAAAGTATTTGTGTTAATCCTATTTGATATGCTTTGTTATTCTTTTAATTTTCTGAGAATTCACTGCTGGGATCAGCTAGTCTCCTTGGCTGCACCTTCTTGGGAGCAGATTAAACACACCCTCAAGCCACTGAGGTGATGTGAGCCCCAGCAGCCCATCTGCCCCATCTGCCCAGTCAAGGCAAGCACTGCATTGAGAAAGCTGTGGTCAGAGACTCAGTGAAGACAGGAGCTGTCCGACTCCAGAGCCCAAACCTGTCCTCTGGTTGGGAAGCTGAGGAGTGAGTCTTTGGTTCTCGGATGTTACAAGGGTGCTTCAGGTAGCATGCGGTCAGTGCACACATTCCAGGTATCCTAGCTGTACCCCAGCCAGCCTCCTGAGTTTGGGGTGCTGATGACACAGGCTGCCTTGACTGTGCATCATGATGGGTCTCCCCGAGTACCCTGTCCTGCTGGTGCCCCATCTTCTGACCTCCTCCTCATCACCTCATCTTGGTGCCAAGCCCAGCCAACCACTTCACCCTGGAGGCCGTTCCCAGAGCCTATTTCACGGCTCATTCAGAAGGAAGATGAGGGGGCCTTTTCCATTTCCAGTATTAAATGATTTAATTCACAAGGGACTGGGTCAACACAAACATCCCAGCAGAGCCCAGACCCTGTATTGTTTGCAATTTACCACTCTGATTAAAACCAACCCAACCCCATCAAGCTCTGCATGGCGTGAACCAACAGAATCTGAACCACAGACCGCAGTGGGACATCGGGCCCAGGGAACTGAGGCTGGGGAGGGGAGGGGGAACCAGGAGTGTATCTCAGGAAACTGATGCCTGAAGCCATACTCACAAATGATAGGAAATCCAGTCCGCCCTTAAGATAGATGTTTCTGTACATCTGATAACTGTTGAATTACATGTTAAGAGGGACCATTACTCATGGAGGAGTCATTAGCCACTCATGGAGGACTCCAAGCCCCTCACCTTGTTAACAGCCATGTTCATATGCAGATCAGCCCCCACTTCTAACACTCCTGGCTCTAGGATAGCAGTCAGGAGAGCCTGGTGAGCTCTCTGTCAAAACAGGGCATCAGTGGGGTGGCCAACGGCTTGGCTGCGGGTGGGAGATTTCAGAGAGGTGGGACATAAGCCATCAACCTAAATTAAGGTGCTGAGACCTCAGCTCCAACCCCAACCCACCTGTTCTAAGGGTCCCTGCAGGGCTTGTAATCCCCACCTGTGAGGGGCACCTCTCCTGAAGCTCTCAATGTTTCCCAGCCTGAAGTCTGGCAGTTCCCAGGAGATGCTGTTAGCCCACAGGGTGCTGGAAAGGACCCTCCTGGAAGACTTGGATGAACTGGTCCTGGGTGACAGGCAATGGGTATATCACTCAGGGTTCCAAGGTAGCAGGTGACAGAATCCACATTAGGCCCTGAAGCAAGGAAAAGTGGAACTGACCAGAAGGTCTCAGGAGCAGGAGCCCCAGGTCTTGGAGGGGCAGGAACTAGGGTGTCTTGGGGCTCTGGGCAGCAGAGGCTAGTGAGAAGAGCTTGCTGGGGGCGGCTCAGTACAAGTCCAGATGACTTAGTCCCAGAAAAACAAAACAAAACAAAACAACAGTGGGCCCTTACCCATAGAAGGCAGCAGAGCAAGACCACCCCTGTGTACTTCAGGAGACCCAGGCACCATTTGCTTTCTCAGCCATGCCAGGGACCTCTCCCTTCCTCCTTCCCCTCTCTGTCCTCCACCAGGTGGAATTAATTAGCAAAAAAAAACCCCACAAACACAAAAACAAACTCTCAATGCCTAAATAGCATCGTTTATTTGTCACTGACTTTGTCTTGTATTCGCCTCTCTTTGTGCCTCAGTCTCTAAAATAAGCACAGAATCAACATTCAAGAGAGAAGCATGCACTGGTGCGGGGAGCAGGGGGGCAGCTTCCATCTGTCAAGCAGCCTTTTCCATGTGAGAAATATCAGCAGATAGAAATGGATGGAGTCTGCCACTGAGTTGGTTACAATCCAGAGGTGAAGGTCTTTGGAGTGACCTTTATTTAACAAATATCACAGCAAAGGCTGTTGGAAAGACGCTCTGGTGAATGAAAAAGAGCCAGCAAGAGGTGTCCATATCCTACACACAGAGAAAGAAGCTGAATTTAAGGAATTGGCTAATGTGATCCTGAAGGTTAGCAAGTCCAAAATCTGCAGGGTGGGCAGGTTTGAGACCCAGGGAGGAGCCAGTGCTGCTGTTCAAGTCTAAAGGTCTTGGAGCTGGAGATACCAGAGGAGCTGGTGCTGCAGCTGAAGTCTGAGGGTAACAGAGCTGGAGATCCGGGGAAAAGCCAGTGCTGCCATTCAAGTCTGAAGATTGTGGAGCTGAGACCCAGAAAGGAGCCAGTGCTGCTATTGCTTAAGTGTGAGGGTGGTGGAGCTGGAGACCTGGGCAGGAGCCTGTTGTTCTGCTTAAGTCTGAGGGTGGTGGCTCTAAACGTGCTGCCAATGTTTGGGGAGTAGAGAGAGGGGATCACAGGCTGCCACGTGAAACCATAGGTGTAAATGTACCTCAAGAAAGTTAAACGTGGGAACTTGTCAGTCCTGGTGATCAATGCATTCTTTTTTCTCTTACGCAGTTTGGATCTCTTATTTGACGAGACAGAAAGATCCTGATTAATGCTTTTAGGGTTTGAGAAGCTTAAGAAAACTAAGTGATGATTGTAATAATAATAATAACGGGAACTATACCATAATTATCCTTCCTGAGAGAGACAAAAATCACACACACAATATATATGTCTTTTCAATCAGTTAGTAAAATAAAAAACAAATGGATAAATGGACCCAAGCAAAGCTATAAACAGTCATTTCGTGGACAAGTGATGGAGGACAGAGATTAATATGAGAGTTGTATTGATGGAGAAACTGAGAACTTACCATTTCCCGTGAGGTTTCAGTGTGGAATGATACTCTGTGCGTTCTGGCAGCTGAGTCTGTTCGCACAGCCTGGTGATGCAGTAGGTGTTACAGAAGGGCCTCTCCCAGCTGGTCCTGCCTCTCTGCTGTGATGAGTGCTGCCTCTGATCCCCGACCACTGACTGTCTTGAGAGGAGACCAGGCCTATGAGCACAAGGGTGTCTATGGTGAGGTTCCATGGATGGAGCACAGGACGCTCCTGATGTGCCTTTCTATGCTCATCCGCCATCTTGCTATTAATGCATCTTGTTTATAACTGTCTTCTAAAGATTGAATGGAAAAAAGTATCCGTACAATATGGGTCAAGGATAAAGAATATCAACACATTGGACAGACAGGACCTCCACCAAGTTTAGGGACTAGAATTGAAGAGACAGAACTTTGGATGCTCCCTGGAGGCCCCTCCTGAACCCCAGTCCCTTCCCTTCTACAGAGGGAGTCACTTTCTGCTTTAGTCTTTCTTATTCGCTTACTTCTCTTCATGGTACATTTCTTTCACTGTCTACGTGTTCATTTAGTTTTTGATCTTTCTGTTGTCTTTTTGAGAAAGGGTCTTGCTCTGCTGCCGTGGCCGTAGTTTTGAACTCTGATGTGGAGAAATTCTCCTGTGTGGCTGCTCCTAGGCTGCACTGGGTCTGAGCATCTGCTCCATGTCTATTCTTGTCCTCCATTCTCTTCCCGAGACCCATCCACATTGACGTTATTCATTTTCACTGCTGCGTGATCTCCCGTGGTATGAGGGGGACATGGGAAGTGTCTTCATTTTCCTGTTAATGATGTTTGTCCAGGTTGGGGCCCTTAGGACTGTGTTGCTAGAAGGTTCTTGGGCATTTCTTGTGTACACCAGTGCAAGTTTCTTCTGGTCAGTAGCTTTTAATTTTTAAAATTTCATCCCAGGTAAGAAATGTGATTTTCCTCATAACCCACAACACGCACCCTTTTATATGGAAGTGTAACAAAAAAAATTCACAATCTTTCTTAGTAGTGGCTGAGTGTTCTTGTTGCTCTCCATTCTCCCCAACACTTGCATTTATTGGGCTGTGGGATTTTTGCCAGTCTGGTGGGTGTCACGTGGCAGCTCATCCTGTTAGTCTGAGGCCCTCTTCATGTTTTTATTGGACTTTCCTTCATATTTCCTCTTCTGTGAAGGGCTAGTTTTTCTCTTTTGCCCAGTTTCTGTTTAGTTGTCTGAATTTTTGCCTTTTTCTTTTATTATTATTGTTTGAGGCAGAGTCTCACTCTGTCACCAAGGCTAGAGTGCAATGGTACAATCTCAGCTCACTGCCACCTCTGCACTCCAGCAATTCTCCTGGCTTAGCCTCCGGAATAGCTGGGATTACAGGCACATGCCACCAATGCCCAGCAAATTTTTGTATTTTTGGAAAGACGGGGCTTCACCATGTTGGCCAGACTTGTCTGGAACTCCTGACCTCAGGTGACCTGCCTGTCTTGGCTTCTCAAAGGGCTGGGATTACAGATGTGAGCCACCATGCCCTGCCTTCTTCTTTTTCAAGAGGATTATTTACAGATTATTCCCATTCATTCTGGTGACTATCTGTGTGTCAAAGATAAGTTTGAATCCACCAGGATGAACCTGTAGGATCCCCTTTTCGTGGTGTGAGAGGAGACAGAGAAGGGTAGAGGGTCACAGAGAATCAGAGGTGAGAGGAGGCCGAGTCAGGCGGGGGTTGCAGGCAGCCGTGAGGACTTGGCTCCTCCTCTGAGCCAGGTGGGATTAGCAGGGAATTTTAACCAGGGCAGCCATGGGGTCTCCTTCACATATTTCTGCCATGGTTGGCTCAGCTGACTTCACCTGTTGAACAAGACTTGGCCTTGGCCACCCAGAGGCCGGTGGCTGAGGGCTTAACTCCTGGCATGGCCACTGACACATCCACGTTTGGCGCACACACCTGGCTGGGCAGCCCTGAGACCTGCTCTGCCTGGGCCTCTCACTGGTGGCATTTCTGGGGTTTGTCCCCTCCCAAGTCTGGCCTATTTATGAGCCTCAGTACACCTTGGCATGAAGAAGGAGGCTTGGCAAATGACTCATAAAGCATCATTTTTAAAGATTAGTGCTCACTGCTGTGGGGAGAAAGGGCCACTGGGCATGGATGCTCTCTTTGCTGATGTGGTATTTTCACTTAAGTGAAAAGAAAGAGTCATGCATCTTTGCACGTACCTGGTCTGATTGCCAAGCAGCCAGGGAGGCCTCTGGGTGTCTTGGAAACGGGAACCATTAGCCTTATGGAAACTACAGGCAGTTCTATATAAGCTGCTCCTAGGAAAGGGGGGTTGATCCCAACCTCTGCCTCCCAGGTTCAAGCCATTCTTACGCCTCAGCCTCTTGACTAGCTGGGATTTCAGGTGCATGCCACCATATTCAGCTAATTTTTTTTTTTTTGTAATTTTTAGTAGAGACTGGGTTTTGCGATGTTGACCAGGCTGGTCTCAAACTCAAACCTCAAGTGATCCACCTGCCTCAGCCTCCCAAAGTGCTGGGATTACAGGTGGGAGCCATTGCGCCCGGACCAGTCTTGGTTTTTATGAGATAAACTTCTGTCTTTGCTGAAGTTACATCACAGATAGGTGATATAACCATAACTTGAAAAATTGATTAAACAGTAACTTGGCCAAGCTGGTCTCAAACTCTCGACCTTCAGTGATCTGTCTGTCTTGGACTCTCAAAGTCTTGGTATTACAGGCATGAGCCACCACGCCTGGCCGAATGGAGCTTTATTCTATTTTAATAAAGCAAAATGCCTAAGTGAGTGTGATAATGTGTGTGTATTGTCTAATAGGAGCACTACAAATCAGAATGGGAATGCTGCTTACCTCTGGTGTTGGAATCATTTGTGATTTAAAAGCTTGTTTTCTGCTATTTTTTAAAACATTTGAAATGAGTTGTGACTTTTATTAGAAAAAAACACTATAATAATTGAGAGGGGAAAGCCCACCTCTCAATTTTGTTTGTTGGACATGACTGGGGCTGGGAGAAATGAGCGATTCCTTTGCAGGTGTCACCTCCCTGCCAGAAAAGTGGCCTTGCACGACTGTCCTACGAGCCAGATGCGCCTCTTTCCCCCGTCCCTGAACCTGGTGTGAGGTCACACAGACAGTGAGCGTCCTTCAGAGTCTGACCTGCCAAGATTAGGGGAAGCGGGGATCTGGGGACATTCAGAACCCAGGGGAGCCCGAACAGGTGTGACTGTGCCTTTGCAGGGTGACCTCTCACCTCAAAGAGCAACAAAGAGCTCTAGTGCATTTCTAAACATTTACATGAGAGGGTTTTTCACTTCTCACCCCTTTGTTCCAACTAGCACATTTGGAATCATAAAATGCGCAGAGAAGCCCTGCTCTTCACAGCCGCCTCCCCCAAGCCAGCATTCTACTCAAAAACAGCAGATGAAGCTCACGGCTTTGATGAAAGGTCACTCTTTATTGAAAACAATTAATATTGCTTCCCATTCTGGAGAGAATTTAAAGAAAATAATTTGGAAGAACATTTGGTTTGGTGTGAGGCAAACATGATTTCAGATCACAGATGTAATCATTTGATCTCGCTTTAAACTGGAGGTCCAGGGAGGAGCTGGTGCTGCTGTTGCAGTCTGAGGGTCCTGGAGCTGGAGACCCAGGGAGGAGCGGTGTTGTTCAGTTCATGGAGCTGGAGACTCAGTGAGGAGCAGTGTTGTTTTAGTTTGAGGCCCGTGGAGCTAGAGACCCAGGGAGGAGCCACTGTTGTTTAAATCTGAGGATGGTGGAGCTGGAGACCTGGGAAGCAGCTGGTGTTTTGGTGTTTTTGTTCCACTTTGAGGGTCGAGGAGCCGGAGACCCAGGGAGAAGCTGTTGTTTTTGTTCTACTTTGAGGGTCATGGAACTGGAGAACCAGGGAGGAGCTGGTGCTGCTGTTGTTTAAGGCTGAGGGCGTGGAGCTGGAGACCCAGGGCGGAGGCGGCGCTGCTGTTCTAGTTTAAGGATTGTGCAGCTGCAGACCCGGACAGGAGCTGGTGCTCCTGCTGTTCAAATCTGAGGGTTGTGGAGCTGGAGCTGTGGGGAGGAACTGGTGTGTCCTCTCAAGTCCAAGAGTTGTTGAGCTGGAGATTTAGGAGGAGCCGGTGCAGCTGTTATAGTTTGAGGATCGTGGAGCTGGAGCCCGGGGAGGAGCAGGTGCTGCAGTTCAAGTTTGATGGTCGTGGAGCTGGAGACCGGGGAGGAGCCGGTGATACCACCGTGTAAGTCTGAGGGCCATGGAGCTGCTGGCCTCGGGGAGGAGCCAGTGCTACAGTTGAAGTTTGAGGGTTGTGGAGCTGGAGACCCAGGGAGTAGCTGGTGCTGCTGTTCAAATTTGAGGGTCAGGGAGACCTGGGGAGGGGCTCGTGATGCCTGTCAAGTCTGAGAGTCACTGAGCTGGAGATGCAGGGAGGAGCTGGTGCTGCTATTGTAGTTTCAGAATCGTGAATCTGGAGACCTGAGGGGGAGTTGGTGCTGCTGTTGTAGTTTGAGGGTTGAGGAGCTGGAGACCTGGGAAGGAGATGGTGCTACAGTTGAAGTTTGATGGTTGGGGAGCTGGAGATCTGGGGAGGAGCTGGTGCTGCTGTTTATGTCTGAGGGTCGTGGAGCTAAACATGGATGGATACCTGGGAAGGAGCTGGTGCACCTACTGTAGTTGAGGATTGTGGAGCTGGAGACCGGAGAGGAGCTGGTGCTGCTGTTCTAGTTTTAGGGTTGTGGAACTGGAGCCTTGGGGAGGAGCCAGGGATGCCTGTTAAGTCTGAGAGTCATTGAGCTGGAGATCCAGGGAGGAGCTGGTGCTGCTGTTGTAGTTTGAGGGTCGGGGAGCTGGAATCTGGGGAGGAGCTGGTGCTGCTGTTACGTCTGAGGATCATGGAGCTAAACATGGAGCCAAAGCTGGGGAAGTAGAGATCACAGGAGGCCCCTTGAAACTGTGGATGTAGCTGTACCCCAAGAAAGTTAAGCTTGGGAACGTGTCAGTTCTAGCGATTAATGCATTCTTCCCCCCCACACCCCCGCCACAGTTTGGATTTGTTTTCTTTCTCACCAGATGGAAAGATTCTCATTAATACCCTTAGGAATTGAAAAGCTTTAAAAAAACTCAATGATGTTGGTAATAATATTAATAGGAATTAAACCATTATTTTCCTGACAGAGACAAAATGTCACACACACAATATATATCTTTTCAGTCAGTTAGTAAAATAAAAAATAAATAGAAAAATAGGCCCAAGCAAAGCTATAAACAGTCGTTTCGTGGAGAAGCGATGGAGGACAGAGATTAATCTGAGAGTTGTATTGATGGAGAAACTGAGAACTTACCATTTCCCGTGAGGTTTCAGTGTGGAATGATACTCTGTGCGTTCTGGCAGCTGAGTCTGTTTGTACAGCCTGGTGATGCAGTAGGTGTTACAGAAGGGCCTCTCCCAGCTGGTCCTGCCTCTCTGCTGTGATGAGTGCTGCCTCTGATCCCCGACCACTGACTGTCTTGAGAGGAGACCAGGCCTATGAGCACAAGGGTGTCCATGGTGAGGTTCCATGGATGGAGCACAGGGATGTTCCTGATGTGCCTTCCTATGCTCATCCGCCATCTTGCTACTAATGCATCTTGTTTATAACTGTCTTATAAAGAGTGAATAGAAAAAAGCATTTGTACAATATGGGTCAGGGATAAAGAGTATGGACACATTGGACACACAGGACCTCCACCAAGTTTAGGGACAAGAATGGAAGAGACAGAACTTTGGATGCTCCCTGGAGGTCCCTCCTGAGTCCCAGTCCCTTCCCTTCTACAGAGGGAGTCACTTTCTGCTTTAGTCTTTCTTATTCCCGTACTTTTCTTCATAGTATGTTTCTTTTACCATGTGAGTGCACATCCCTAAACAATATGCCATTTAGTTTTTGAGCTTTCTGTTGTCTTTTTGAGGCAGGGTCTTGCTCTGCTTCCGCGGCCGTAGTTTTGAACTCCGATGTGGAGAAATTCTCCTGTGTGGCTGCTCCTAGGCTGCACTGGGTCTGAGCATCTGCCCCATGTCTATTCTTGTCCTCCATTCTCTTCCCGAGACCCATCCACAGTGACGTTATTCATTTTCACTGCTGCGTGATCTCCAGTGGTATGAGGGGGACATGGAAGTGTCTTCATTTTCCTGTTGATGATGTTTGTTTAGGTTGGGGACCTTAGGACTGTGTTGCTAGAATGTTCTCAGGCATTTCTTTAGTAACCAAGTGCCAGTTTCTTCTTGTCAGTAGCTTTCACTTTTTAAAATTTCATCTCAGGTAAAAAATGTGATTTTCCTTATAACCCACAACACACACCCTTTCATATAGAGGGAAACAAAAAAAAAATCACAATCTTTCTTAGCAGTGGCTGAGTGTTCTTGTTACTCTCTGCTTTCCCCAACACTTGCATTTATTGGGCTGTGAGATTTTTGCCAGTCTGGTGGGTGTCACGTGACAGCTCATCCTGTTAGGCTGAGACCCTCTTCATGTTTTTATTGGCCTTTTCTTCACGTTTCTTCTTTTGTGAAGGTCTGGTTCAATTCTTTTGCCCAGTTGCTGTTTAGTTGTCTGAATTGTTTCCTTTTTCTTTTCTTTTTATTGTTTGAGATGGAGTCTCACTGTGTCACCCAGGCTGGAGTGAAGTGGTGTGATCTTGGGTCCTTCAGCCTTTGCCTTCCAGGTTCAAGAGATTCTCCTGCCTCAGCCTCCAGAGTAACTGGGACTACAGGCATGTGCCACCAATGCCCAGCTAATTTTCATGTTTTTAGTAGAGACATGCTTCTACCATGTTGGCCAGGCTGGTCTCAAACTCCTGACCTCAGATGATCCACCCTCCTTGGCCTCTCAAATTCCTGGGATTACAGGTGTGAGCCACCACATCCGGCCTAACCTTTTTCTTTTCCAAGAGGACTCTTTGCAGATTATTCCCATTCATTCTGGTGACTATCTTTGTGGCAAAGATGGTGTTGAATCCACCAGAATGAACCTGCAGGATTCCCTCTCTGTGGTGGGAGAGGAGACAGAGAGGGGTAGAGGGTCACGGAGAATCAGAGGCAAGAGGAGACCTAGTCAGGCCGGTGTCACAGGCAGCTGTGAGGACTTTGTTCCTCCTTTGAGCCAGGTGGGATTAGTAGGGGATTTTAATCAGAGCAGCCATGGGGTCTCCCTCATGTATTTCTGCCATGGTTGGCTGAACTGAACTTACCTCTTGAACAAGTCTTGGCCTTGGCCACCCAGAGGCCCGTGGTGGAGGGCTTAACTTCTGGCGTGGCCACTGACACATCCACATTTGGAGCACACCTGGCTGGGCAGCCCCAAGACCGGCTCTGCCTGGGCCTCTCGGTGGCATTTCTGGCATTTGTCCCCTCCCAAGTCTGGCCTATTTATGAGCCTGAGTACACCTCGGCATGAAGAAGGAGGTTTGGCAAATGACTCATAAAGCACCATTTTTAAAGGTTAATGGTCACTGTTGGGGGAAGAAAGGGCCACTGGGCATGGATGCTCTCTTTGCTGATGCGTTTTCAGTTAAGTAAAAAGAAAGAGTCATGCATCTTTGCACGTACCTGGTCTGATTACCAAGTAGAAAAGGAGGCCTTGGGGTGTCTTGGAAGCTGGAACCATCATTCCTGTGTGAACTATAGGTGCTTTTATATGAGCTGCTCCTGGGTGAGGGGGAGTGGGTCAGGCAATCCCAAGCTCTGCTTCCTGCTCAGCGTGAATGAGCTGTGTGTGCAAAGGGGGTTGTGGAGGAATCCCACGGTCTGGCCAGTCACCTTCAGGAGGCCAGGGATGATGCTGTTCTCACATTCATCATCCACAGTGACTGGCACCTGCTCCAGGCCATGGTAGGTGTACAGGGTCCAACTGATCGTAGATAATGTGGGCCCTGCTCAGCGGCCCTGGGGCTAGGAGGGAAACCAACTTGGGAGCTTTCCTGGGTCCTGCCTCACCCAACTTATATGGTGTTTCAAGGAGAGAGGGCTACAGTGGGGTTTGTGTGTCAGTCAGGATGAGGAACAGCAGCCACTACAACAACAGCTTTCAGCACTCAGAACGGATGCACACAAGGGTTCTTTCCTGCTCTTTCAGAGTCTCACTGTGGGGGCAGCTCCCCTGAAAGGAGTCTTAGGAGATAAGTACCTGTGACTGTGATGTGCATCTTGCAAAGTCCTAAGGGATGTGGGTAAAATTCATTTTCTCCAGCAGACAGGGAGTGGTACCCACAGCAAACTCCCTTTGCCTGGGAGCATATGCGGTCTTTGAGTCCTGTGTTGCCTGTTTCTTCCTGCATTGGCCTACAGGCCCGATGTGATCTGACCTCTGCCTGCCTCTCCAACTCTGTCTCCCTTCCCCTTCCTGTTCCTTCTACCAATTAGGTTACAGCCTCAGTGAATATCACAAGGACCCTGAGTCTCAGTGGCTTAACTAATATGGAGGTTCATTCCTTTCACATGAAAGTCGAAGCCAGTAGAGTGATTCTTCTCTGTGCAGTTTTCAGGGTCTCAGCTTCCTTCCATTCTGTTGGTCTGACTTCCTCAGAGTGTGGCTTCCCTCCCAGTGTCCATCTGGTCTCCTGCCAGCCAGAAGGGAGGGTGTAAGGTAACAAAAGTGCAGAAAGTTTCCTTCCTCTGAAGGTAGCCACTGTGCACAGGCCTCACCTCCCCATTGACCACAGCCAGGTCACATGACCATGGCTTGCTGCAGTGGATGCTGGGAAATGTAGTCTTCATGCTGGATGTCAGTGCTCAGATTGGTCATTCCTGAGGCCTTAGAGAGAGAGGACCTGGGAGAGAGTTGCTGGCTCTGCCCACCCTTGTGCACATTTCTTCAGCATAGGGTGACCCACTGCCTCATCTTGCTCAGAACTGAGGGGGGTTCATGGGAGACAGACCTTTCACTTTTAAAACACAGGCAGTTCCAGGCAAATCATCCCAGCTTGGCTGAAACTCAGAAGTTTCCTGGGACACAGGATTTCTAGTGTTATAACCAGCAAAGTTTGGGGAAACCTGGACAAGTTGTTCCCCTCTACTCCAGACACACTGGCTTCTTTTCTGCTCCTCCAGCAGGCCAAGTCAGTGCCTGCCACAGGGCCTTTGCATCTGCTGTTACCCCTGCCTGGGATTATCTTTCTGCAGCCCTGTGTGGTGTTCACTCCTCTTCTGTTGAGAAAGGGCTGCTCTCTGGGTGCCCCCGGGTGCCTGGTCTCCTGTGCTCAGCACTACATGCTCTGTGAAAATTCCTCCATGCTCTTAATCTTTCTACCCTTCCCTGCCCACTTCAGTTTCAAAGTCCCTGAGGACTACTAATTTTTACTTTCTTCACCACTGAAAGATTCATCTCTTTCCCTAAGGCTTTCTCTGGGCTCACACAGAGTCAGATAAATCTGATAGTTAAAATAATCTGAATGAAAAACATGTACTAAATCCCAAGATTATGAGCAAGGATTCTGAAGAGATGCACAAGCCTAATAAAGTCACAGGGTGTGGATTAAAAGGAAATGTGTGGTGGAGAAACATTTCATGAACTAGACCCCCACCTCTTGTGTGAGTTCATTGGTACAACCTTCCTAGAAGGCAATTTGGCAACTGGCTGATGCAAGTGTATCACTTTCGGTTCCAAATTCCGTTTATAGGTATTCATCCCTAGGAATTAGAGAAATATGCAAAGATGAATCTCTAAGGATTTTTGTAAGATGAAAGTAGGAAGCCTAAATGCTTGCTGGTGGCCCCTGCCCTGGCTCTGGCTCTCCTCCCTCCCCAGTGGCTGTACACAGGCTACTTTTTCTCAGCCTCCCTTACATCAAGCTGTGACCATGTGACTAGGTTCTGACCAATGTGAAGTAATGAAATTGTCCTGTGTCATTTTTTGAAAGCTCCTTATGTCTGTCTTCTGCCTCATTTCTTATCTTTTGTTTTCTCTGTCCTCCTTGGCCTGTGGATGTGATGTCAGCTGCTCTTCCATCAGTTTGGTCTGTGAAGGGAGAGTCACATCCGAGGAAGTGCAGAGCAGTTTACTGGAAAGAAACAGCGTTCCTCCAGTTTTGCATAAGTACCAGATGGTCAAGCTCCAGCTTTGGTTTCTGTGAGAAATAAACTTCTGTCTTAGTTGAAGTTAGATGACTGCTAGATGCAGCTGAATCACATCCCAACTTGATTAAAACACAAAATTTGTTGGATACGTTATGGTACCTCCATAAATACCAGTGCTAAAAAGCAATAATATTGATATACAGAGTTCTCATGGCCAAAATAAGTCCATAAAATATTGTCGAGTGCACATGAGGCGGGTTTACATCTGTATATATGAAAACACAATTCCATTTTTATAAGACACAAAGTGTGTGTGTGTGTGTGTGTGTGTGTGTGTATTGTGTGATATGTTTTATTAGGTTGCTCCATCCATCCACCCATCCATCCAGGTAAACTGTACACCAAAATAACGTTGCTCATCTTTAGTTGATTGTGTCAGTGGTGATGTTAAAATTTTTCAAGTTTTACTTTATATTTGAACCTCTAAGATACCCCCCAAAATCTCCATCTCCTGGTATTCATGCCTGTGTGAGACCCCTTCCCCTTGAGTGTAGATGAGGTCTGTGACTTGAACCTAAGCAATAAAATATGGAAAATGGAATGGGATGCCACTCCTGTGGTTATGTCACAGAAGGCTGTGACTTCTGTGTTGCTGCTAGCTGCCTCCTTCCTTTGCTTCAGTGAAGAAGTTGTCATATTGATGCTCGTGGCTGGGAACTGAGGGTGACCTCTGGCCAACAGCTTGCAAGGGACTAAAGCCCCCATTCTGAGGCCTATCAGGAGCTGACTCCTGCCTAGAGCCATGTGAGCCTGGGAGCAGACTGGGAGCAGACCCTTCCCTGATGGTCTCTTCACCCTTGGCCAACACCTTGATGATAGCCTGCAAGACATGCTGGGGCAGAGGACCTGGTTGAGCCTTGCCCAGATGCCTGACCCCTAGAAACTGTGAGATAATAAACGTGTGTTGCTCTAAGCTGCTAACTTTGTGGTAATTTGTGAGGCAGCAGTAAAAAAAACTTATATACCTACTTAATCCCAGTCACTGAGCTGGGCCTTATAAAAAGGTTCCCCTAAAGAGAGCAGCTTTGGAAATGCTCTGACATTTGTCACACACAGGCAATTTCAAGTGAACACCTCTTCTAACCTCTTTTCATGTTTGGCTGGGAAAACAGTGATTAACAAAGCCTGGGAAAGTATGAGCCATTTAAATGGATGTGCAATTTCAAGCCTTTCAGAGCCGGCTGAGAGCTGCTGCACTGATTAAAGGGCTGATGATAACTTCTCAGCAGAAAGGTTAATGTGCATGTGATTTTATCTGCAGCAGAGACTGTGGAGGGGTGGAGGGGTGGGGGTAATGGTCTTTGGATTGATGATGGGTTGTTCAGAAGTGCCCTAGGAGCAGAACAAGAGAAGGAATGAGATGGGGCTCAGAGGAGGCAAATCAGTCACTGGAAAGCCCCAAAGATCAGCCTTCTCTGTCTGCCATTCCCTCAGGGTCACCAGTCTGGGCCTCTTTTCTGGTGGATGCTGACAGCCTTCTCAAGAGGCCTCTGGATTCCTCCCTCATACCCTGTTGTAAATTCTCAGTACTGTATCTAAATGGATGTTTTAAATTTCTCAAGCTACAAATCCTCCCATTGTGCTTTGCGTGAAATCCCAGGTCTGAGCATGGGCCCTGTGGCCCTGGGTCATGGGGTCCTGCTGGCTCCTCAGGCCCATCACGACCCGCTTTTCACTGGGCTCGCTGCAGTGTCCACACGGCCTGCTCTTCATCCGCAGGCACGGCACTCTCATCATACCTGTTCCAGCCTGCGCCGCGTTACCTTTTTCTTCTCATCATTCAAGTCTCCACTCTAAACCCCCACCTTCAGGAGCCTTTCCCCATTGCTGCGCTGACACATGCAACCCCATGACATGTTGGATCACGTGAATCTGCTTGATGCTGCTACTGTTGGAAGTGATTTCACTGCTTTCTGTTGTCACTCGCCTAGCAACGGTCTTCCCCTGTGACCTGCTGGGCTCACGGGTGCAGGGAGCTTGTTTTGTTTCCGCATCCCCGCTCTGCCTAGGGCACGGCCTGGCACAGAGTAGGCACCAGTCAACATTTGCCAGATCGACTGTCTGTCTTCAGGATGGGTGGTGGAAGAAGTGAAAGCATTTTTTAAGACGACGTTTATACCTAATAAGGAGAGATTCCTGGCGTCAAGGCTGCTTTCAACATGGGGTCTGTAGAAGGACCTCTTCAGGCCCCCCTTAGGCCGACTGTTGGATTAGGAATGACTGCTGCTTTCCAGACTTGCTGACATCTGACAAATCGCCATCCCTGGGAGATTTGCTTGCTCTTTGCCAAAGGATTTCCTTGAAATCTCTACCTGGCTCTGACCCAGATGAAGGGCACCAGCTGCCCAGCTCATTCCTTTCTGCAGTGATTTGCAGCCACGAGCACCTCCCAGAGGCCCCTCCTTAGACATCCCTTTCCTGTGGGTCTGGGCTCTGACGATCAGGAGGGGAGCAGTCAGGATGACCCCAGTGTCCCTGTCTCTGAATGTTACACATTTCGGTGGGGAAGGAAGAATCAGAGAACCTGGACTGACTGCAACTGGCTCCATTCCCTAAGGTGCATATATAAGAAGTAATGCCTAAGCGCCTCAACTGTGCCAGGCATGGTGCCCAGTGCTGGGCTTCATCAGGGCACACAGCAGATGTGTTCGTTTCATGGCATTGGTGGAGGGTGACAGTGAAGACACAAACTTGCAGATGAATTAGACCCTGACCTGCCACAGTTGGTGCTGTAAAGGAGATAAATGGGGCCTGGGGTTGACAGTGACTCAGCTGGGGTCCCCGTCCACGAAGTGACCAGGAGGACCTTTCTGAAGAGGTGGCATTTGATGCCTGGAGGATCAGAAAAAAAAAAACAGCCGTGTAAAAATCTAGGGTGGTGTTCCTGGAAGAGGGAAGAGACAGTGCAAATGGCCTGAGGTGGCAAAGGGTTCAGTAAGTTCAAAGGTCAGAGAGAAGGTCTGTTTGGGGAGCACTGAGGTTGGAGCAGCCCAGAGAGGCCGGCAGGGAGCAGCCTTGTGGGCTGCGAGGAGGAAGGAGGGTTTCGTGCCATGTGATGGGCATCAAGGATGTCTAAGCAGGAGGCCCTGCGACCTTCACACTCCACAATGAGCCTTCTGGCTGCCCCATGGATGACAGGCTGGAAGGGGCAGGGGTGGACCTGGGAGGAAGGATGAGGCTGGTGCAGTAGCAATGATGTCCATCAGGACGATCAGAGGAAAGAAAAGTAGTGCAAAAACAGGTCTCCTTTTCCGGTTCTCTCTTGAACAACTATGCAAAAGAGAAAACAAACACCAAAAACACCCCCACAAAACCCAAAACCAAAACAAAGCCACATACCTATGGCCTCTGAAGGTAAGGGGTAGAGATGAGTATCTATGAAGCATTTACCACCACGTGTTTGAGGAGGAAAAGATAAACATCTTATGATTTTGTTCCTTGAGGGCCTTAAATATCAAATTGAAAATATATTTCAAAATGGCATTTCCCCAAAGAATGGAGGGGTACCCACCAAAGAGATGTGAGATAGGCCAGGCGTGGTGGCTCACACCTGTAATCCTAGCACTTTGGGAGGCTGAGGCGGGTGGATCACCTAATGTCAGGAGTTCAAGACCAGCCTGGCCAACATGATGAAACTCCGTCTCTACTAAAAATACAAAAATTAGCTGGGCATGGTGGTGGGCACCTATAATCATAGCTACTCAGGAGGCTGAGGCAGGAGGATTGCTTGAACCTGGGAGATGGAGTTGCAGTGAGCTGAGATCACACCACTGCACTCCAGCCTGGGCAAAAGAGCAAAACTCTGTCTTAAAAAAAAAAAAAAACCATATGTGAGCTAATTTTGGGTGGTTCCTGAACCAGCATGAAACAACATGACATCCCATGGGAAACATGAAACTCATTCCCTTACCCAGTGTCTTTCAATCTCTCTGCTACTTCATAGAGATAGTTTCAATTCAGTGCTCATGTGACTTGAACGCCTCTCTAGTGCTTGGGAGAGAGACAAAGGTGAAACTGCCTTTGCAAAAATTATAACTGAGGAAATTATGACAGTGAAAGACATCAGACCTAACTGACTCTATCTTGCTTCTAACCTTTAAACTGTCCTTGTTCCTTCCTGGGTGTAGGCCAAACTAATTTTGGGAAAGAATTCAGTTCATGACTTGACTTTGAAACAAACTTGCTTATAGCCTTTTCCAGAAAAGACTCCCTTCTTGCCTGGGGACCAGTCTGCCTTTTCAGGACTAGCTAATTAGCTACAAGATTAGAAATTACAGTTTAGGGGTCATACAGCCTCTGGCTGCAAGAGTCTGAACCTCCCCAAATTGCTCCTGGAGAGAACATTACTATCGTAAAACCTAAGATCAGCGCTTGAGATATTTTGCAGACCCTGCACATGATGGATCAGCTGACACCACCCACAGGAGTAATCTGGCTCAACCAGTTCTGCCATCTGACCCAGGAACAGAAGACAGCACGAAAACCTCATTCGACCCCTGATGATTCCATCTCCAACCTGACCAATCAGCTCTCCCCACTTTGAGCCCCTACTTACTAAATTATCTTTAAAAACTCTGATCCTCAAATGCTCAGGGACACTGATTTGAGTAATAATAATACTCTGGTCTCCCTGAGCCAGCTCTGCGTGGATTACTCTTTCTCTATTGCAATTCCCATGTCTTGATAAATTGGCTCAGTCTTGGCAGTGGGCTAGGTGAGCCCCTTGGGTGGTTACAAAGAAAGTACAGGTTTCAGGTTCATCGTCTTTAGCAGCCTCTGGCTAGTAAGTCATAACATGGCTTTGCTTTTGTGATATGTGTTTTTATGGATACCCTTCTATTTATGGCAAGTGATACTAGTTTTTCATTTGCAGCAGTGGAATATCAAATTTCCTTTAAAAATTCTAAAAATACAACTTATTTAAACATAAATTTTGACTAGACCAGAGTATAGATGAGATGCAGCTATTTCGAAAGTCATGATGGAGGCAGATGCAAAACAGATCATGTCACTCTCCTGCTCAGAACCTTCCAATGGCTTCTTGTCCCACTCAGAGGCAGATCCACACTCCCGGCTGTGGCCTGGAGAGCCTCACATGATCCGGCCTTGTGTCACTCTCAGACCTCCTCTCCTCCCTCTCTCTGTCACTCCACTCTGGTCACACTGACCGTTCTCAGCGCAGGGCCTCTGCACTTGCTATTTTCTCTGCCTCCACTCTCTTACTCCAGAAACATGTGCTGCTCACCACCCAGTCCATCCAGCTCTCAGCACATGTCTGTTCCTCCCAGCTGCCCTCCCGGACCACCATGTCAATTACAATGCCTTCCCTGACTTTCAGGCCCATGGTGTCCTCGCATCCAGGGATCCTCAACTTCATCCAGAGCATGAAGTGAGGGGAAGGGTGCAGGATCATGTGTACTGGTTGGGGTAAAGCAAGTAAAGTAGTAATAACCAGAAGATGATATTAACAACTCTTATTGGTGCTACCAACAACTGCATCTGCCTGCTTCTCTGGGCCCAGGGTTGTTTGCAAGCTCCCTGGAGCTGGTCCTGAGTGGGTCAGAAGAAGGGTCTGAGGTTATAGGAAGGAGCGGCTTGCCCAGCTCATGGCCTGTTATGTACACTGGGAGGCCCTGTCCCCCACAGCTGTCTCCCAGGGCCTGCTCCCAGGTGGGCTTGGGAGGCCCCAGGGTTGAGTGGCTTCAGGCCAGGGTTCTGCTGTGTGCTGTGTGTCTGTGGGAGTGACACCCCTACCCCAACCCTACTGCCCTGCCAGCTGCTGGGCACACAGCAGCTACAGGGCAGGAACCCTGAGACTAGGACCTCTGCGGGTCCCATGGCACAGAGCCTCCTCCCCGCCCACCTGAAAAGGAGGAGGCATGCCTCAGGGTTAATCCTGCTCCCTGATCGCTTTGGATAAATGGCCTCTGGGTTGAACACCTCACAACAGGATGTGTCTTAGCGTGGAGTTTATCAAATCACAGACCGTGATGCATTAGTGAGTCTTGAAATCAATTTAGAGGATCGAACCCAGGATTGAAAATCTGCAATAGACTGGAATACACTAGACCAGGGAACATCAGAGCGTGTTGTGTGCAGCGAGGGTGAGTGTCGTTTGGGGAAATGTGTCGTGTTTCTGTATAAATGTGTGTGTGTGTGTGTGTGTGTGTGTGTGTGTGTGTGTGCTGGGTAACAATGTCTAATGCGTTTCCTGCACTAAAAATGTTAGAGCATCTCTGTCTTGTGGCCTTAGGGTAACATCAAGTGAAATCATCTAGGGGCCAGGCAGGTCTGGGGGCTATTTTGGAGAGGAGATTGTAAAGCCTGAAAACATATAAAGGTAAAGAGAACAAGATGGCAGATCCTCGATCCAGCAACATGTCACCATGGGGGGTATGTGGACGGGTCCCTGGGTCTCTCTCCTCTTTTCCTTCCTGGTCAGCCTGCTCTGGCTTCCACTGTCACTCTCTTTTTCAGGTGCCTGCTCTACCCTATTCATGCTGGTCACCATCTGATGTTACCTTCATGATTTTGGGGCTCTCCGCCTCTCGCCTGCCTGCCCTACTGGTACATCTGCCCAGCCAAGGGAAGGAGCCTTGTCTCTTGATCCCTGATGTGCCCTGGTTCCAGGACAGTGCTGGCATAGAGCTGTGCTCAAGGGCTGAGTCGCCTGGAATTACCCCTGGAAAACGGAGCCTGGCCATTTGTGGGAAAGTCCTGGGTGGCTGGTGGGTGGGTATGGATCCAGCGTAGGAAGTGATCTCTGGAGAGGGGGCTTCCCTCTGAGCTAGGCTGAGCTATGTGGCAGACCCTGTTGAGGCCCCCTTGTCCCCTGGCCCTTCGCCTGTTGCACCCCAACCCTGACTTGTGCTGCCAGCACCTGTGTCTCCTGCTGCCAGACTTGGGGCTGTATGGGCTGGAGAGACGGAGGTGCTGGGACATTAATGCTTCCAGGGAATCCCCTAGCAGCGCCTGATGGAGATGGGGGTGGGGCCCAGCCCCTATGGCCGTTGAATTGATACATCTGAGGTGCCTGTTCTGTGCTGCAGGGACCTGAAGGACTGTGCTCTATTTACCACGTTGGTAACTTGCTTGTGGTGGGCATGGCTGCCCCTGCCCCAGGGTCATCTCCTGGCTGGCACTGCAGGGCCAGGCTCCAATGTGCTTACTGACCACTCCTGGGCTGTTTCCCAGAGAAACAGGCAGAATGCCTATTGGCTTCCACCTTGTCAACCTCCCGCCCCACACCCCAGCTGGTATTGCTTGTGATGACCTCCCAGATAAGCTACTTGAACTTGAAATCTTGCCTCAGAGTCTGCTTTGGGGGAAACCAAAACTAAAACATTGGGTGGAGGGGCTTGACTGTGGCCTGTTTGTATATTCTGTGTATATGATTCATGTATTGTGTACAAAGGTATGTATGCATGTGAATATTTTCCCTGAGTTGGGATGGGCTCCCAAGACTGAGAAATGGGGACAAACCAGTGTCAAGGGTTTTCCATGGCCAGGTTGCAAGGATGTGACTCTCTCATCCCACAGCCCATGATGAGGGGTGGAGGGGAACTAAATTTCAGCGTAACATGAGGAGTGTGAGAGAAATGAGACCAGGAAGGGGAGAGCAAGGAAGGCAGTGGAGCGGCGGGGAGGAAGGGACGTAGGGAAGGATGGGTGACTGTGAGGGAGAGAAAGGGGCTGCGGGTTATTTCTGAAGCTCAGGAGCTGCCTTCCTGCATTGCTGAGTCAGCGTCACCTGGACTCAGAACCACTCATCCATTCAGTGACTCCTTGGAGCTTAAGAGCCCTGTTAGGACCCAAAATACGTCCAGCGGATCTGTGGAGCCATTCAGTTTTCATTCCATGTGGGCCCTGGACACAGGTGCATGCAAACTAACATGCTTCTACATATGCACACACATATGTACACATGCCCCATGCATGCCACACACATATACCATGCACACGCATACATGTGTTCACACAGGTACTCTCATACATATACACACATGCACACATGTACATGCAAATATGCACACATACATACCACACAGACACACTCATATGCAAAGCTCACACACACAGACACATATATACACTCACACACCCACACACTCATGCATACATATGTTTACACACAGATACACTCTTACATACACACACATGCCCATGCATACATACATATGCTGTTATACTGACACATTCTTGCACACACACTGACACATACAGACCCCCTCATACATATACTCTTGCACACACTACACACAGTCATAAAAAGACACTTACATGTCCACTCACACACACACTCACTCCTACATGCACTCTCCCCACCCACATGCACCCATGCACTCACAGACACAGTGAGTCAGGTGTGTTTAATATGCAGCTCCTGCCTGTGCCTCCCCCAGATCCCCGTGTGACCTGCTCATCAGGGAGGCCTGGAGTGCTGTGGGGAGCCCTGGTGTCCCTCCACCTGATCTCCATGACAACCCAGCTCGACACTGGTTTGTAAGTGTGAAAGCTTCAGGGCCCACACGATCTTCCACTTTAATTGATGCAGATCAGCTGTTTACTACTCAACGCTCCTATGTTATGTGAGGCAGCAAGGCACAAAATTGGCATCTGCTGTGGGGTGTGTGTGTGTGTGTGTGTGTGTGTGGTAAGCTTGGCACACAGGATGAGGTTTGGGGCAAAATAGCATGAAAGATACAGCCAGTAGTAATTGGATTACAGTTGTTGACTGCTTTCAAAGGATTTGACATGGAATATTAATCCCAAAGGTTTATTACATCTGGTAAATTATAAAGCATCTCGCAGATAGAATGTGGGGTAAAAAGAGAAACAAATACACTTGCAAATTTGACAAAACCTCCCCCACAGTCTTGAAATTGCTGGTGGATGGAGGACTGCAGTCCAGGTTTGAGACATTTGTGAGAATCTGAATGTGTCCCCAAAGGGCTCCCCAGAGACTGCCACCAATCAGGCTGTGGAAAGCCCCAGGCCCCGCACAACAGGTTCCGGGCTCTGCCTTCCTTGAACACAGCAGGTGGAGGGGCAGGGGTGAGAGGTGGAGGCTGAGAATGGCTAGAGACAAATGGCTGGATTCGGTTCTTTTATCTGTAGCAGGGACTCAAACCCAGGCCGCCCTGGCTGAAGCAGGACTGGTCCTGTGGCCAACACACCCTCTACCAACCCTGCATGGGGCCCCTGACCCCCAAGCCTACAGGCATACACATCCCACCATGAAAAGACCCCAATCTTCCTGGTGTGAGGGCAGGCATCATTTCAGGGTATCATCCTCCTGCCCTGTGTGGACAATGCTGAGCCCCTGAGAGCCGGGAGGGAGGTACCCCAATACCCATCTCTTCCACAGTGAATGTTGCTCCTCAAAGGGTCACTTCCAAAGAATGCCAGGTGGCACGCACCAGGATTTGGCATCTGACATGCTCCCGTCTGCTCCCTGGGACACTCCAGATTACAAAGCAATCATCCTTTGTAAGCGCTGACGGAGAACAACTGGCTGCTGCCCTTTATTTAGCAGGGAACACACTAAGCTATGGACTCCTGCAGGCTCTGTAAATGTCCGTGAAATCAGCCTGGTGACTCCAAGCCCAGTGTAGACTTCGGGGGCCCAAAGAGACCAAGGGGGAGCCCCTGCCCCGGTCTGGCTCTGAGAACAGCCTCCAGGAGAAAATGCCAAGCCTCTGGAACTCGTGGCAGCTGCTCAACCCGGCAAGTTCTTTCTCGGAAATCGCTTCTCCCCGCTGAGATCTGGGCTGGCTCTGCACGTTCTGGCCCCCTTTATCTGCTGGATGGAGCTGCCTGGGCACCTCCAAAGGCTGCTCCCGTGCAGGTAAGGGCTGCTTCTGAACACGTGGCTGCCCCATTAGTGGCACCCTCTCCTCTGCTTCTCCTGCCTCATTAGATGATGGTTATTGCAAGGAGGTCACAGCGCCAGGCATCCTGTCACACAGCGCTGTAAGACACCGGGTATCCGGTGGCCCATGAGAAATTCAAGCCCCAGTTCCTCCCGAGACACTGGGATGGGGCCACATGCCTGATGCCGGGCTGTGCAGGACAGGACTGAAATGTGTCTAGTGGGAGGGCCTACTTTATGTCACTCAGGGGTCATGAACTCCAGGTGGAGATGCCAGTGCACACCCAAATCCCCCAAAACAGAGAATGAGAGAGGCTGGAAAGCCTTTCAACCAGAGGCTGATGACACAGAATCCCCCGGGAGCGGCTGCTGCTCATGGCAGAAGAGGCCAGATCTTGATGAGGCTCCCGAAAGAGCCCCCCGACTGCTTTCTGTCTCCAGACCCACTGTCCCCAGAGACCTCTGGGGCCTGCTGAGGAGTATGCATCTCTGTCACTTGCTTTGGGTCCCCTTGGTCATTGCAAAGACAGATGCTTATAGCCTGTGGGTGACAAGCTGCTGTTGCCACCCTGTCCCGATGCCCCTGCCCCACCCATGTGGCCGCTGCTCCTGGCTTGCAGTGTCTGTGCAGGTGTGACAGCCCGAGTCCCTCTCAGGGTAGGTGTCCCTCCTACAAAAAGCCTGCCCTGTCTCCCATGGCCCAGCTCTAATCCTGGGCAGAGGAGGGGAGGACTGGGGTGGCAGCTGACAGATTCTCATGTCACCTTTTTCCCGAATTCCCTTGGGCTCCCTCCTCAGAGCCTCCACCCTGAATCCTGAAGGCTCACTGTGTCTCATGTAGGAAGCCCCCAGTGATGTCTTGTGCCACGTACACAGGTCCCTGCAACCTGGGCCCCTCCCCAGCTCAGCTGCCTCAATTTCATTCCTCCCTCCCTTCCTCCCCACATCTGGCAAGAAATGCAGAGGGCTTGTTGGAGGGAAGCCACGTGTGAGACCCACACGATGCACCAACCCTGTACTATGCAGACCCTCTCCCCATCATCTTCTGCCCTTTCTGCAGTTAGCACAGCTCTGGCTGCCATGCTGCGCTCTTTTCATGGGGCTGTGTCTGAGCTGATGGGCCTGGAAAACAACTCTCTCGGAGCCCGGAGGGGCTGGGTTGAGCTAGGATGTGTAGTGAATGTCATGGCCTGGCCTGTGACAAGGCCTTTGGGAACCCTCTGGGAAGGGGGTGGGGGGCAGCAGATACAGGTTAAATGAGGGATAGGCAGGAGCAGGTGGCAGGGGTGATCCATTGTTCTCAAAGGTTTATCACTCTGCTATTAATTTCCATGTTGCAAGCAAAAATGAAGGCACAGGCTCAATGAACAGTGATGTTCTGGTGCCAACCACACTTGTCTTTCAATCGCACCCCTTGCATATCGGTTTGGACATCTTGGTTTAATCACGGCCTATGGCGCTGCCGTTGTGGAATCCCTGTGTAATTTCCAGGGCTCTCCTCCATCTCCGGGCCTTTGGGGAAGAATTGAGGCGGGAGTCACCCAGTGGCACTCCTCCGCTGCGCCACTTCTGTGCAGCGAGAACGTGATGATCGCGCTGGTGCTGGGTTACTTTCTAAGGAGTGCAGGCAACAGACACAGTTCGAGGTTTGCAGAGGACCTTGCAGTGGGATCGCACCAGTGCTGGGTTACTTTCTAAGGAGTGCAGGCGACAGATGCAGTTCGAGGTTTGCAGAGGACCTTGCAGTGGGATCGCACCAGTGCTGGGTTACTTTCTAAGGAGTGCAGGCAACAGACGCAGATCGAGGTTTGCAGAGGACCTTGCATGGGATCGCACCAGTGCTGGGTTACTTTTTAAGGAATGCAGGCGACAGATGCAGTTCGAGGTTTGCAGAGGAACTTGCAGTGGGATCGCACCAGTGCTGGGTTACTTTCCAAGGAATGCAGGCGACAGATGCATTTCGAGGTTTGCAGAGGAACTTGCAGTGGGATATTTGAAATGAAGAATCTGGCAAGACTGGAGGAGCAAAGGAGCTCATGATGAGGAGAAATGTGGGTGGGGCTAGAGGCCTAGAAGGTGGCAGTCCCTGGGGTCTGTCATTTGTGTAATGGAACAGTGGCCGGGAGGGGCCCAACAAAGTCCCGTGGGACCAGAACACGGGAATGTGGACCCCGTCTTAGCTGTGGCTGGCAGATAAAGGCTGAAGAAATCTCAGTGGTTTATCTCCTGGCCCCTGTGATGACTGTGATGAATGTGGGTGGCTCTCCTTCCCCCACTTGTGAGGTTCAGCCTGCAAACCTCACCAGTTCCAAGGATTTCAGGCTGTCCTTGTCCTGGGTGATGACAATCGGTTGAACGATGATGACTCACATTCATATGTTCCATGAATGTGTGGATGGATGGACTTGGGAAATGTATTCCTTACACCTACTTTATGATGACGATCGCCATTCTACTGATGAGGAAATAGCCTTACCCAGGTTAAGAAACTTGCTTAAGGTCACACAACAGGTAAGTGGTGGGGGTGCCTGTGAGGCAGTGCCACCGGGTGGACATGGGCACAGCCTTGGAGGCCACCTCATGCCCCGTCCTCCTGTGGCTTCCTGTGTTCAGTGTGCAGGTTGGATGGGGCCGCCTTGGTGGTTTCTTCCAGCATCTTCCAGGGGCAGCATCTCCCGCTCATTCTGCAGGTGTTTGTTGAGCAATGCTGTGTGCCAGGCAAGGTTCCAGGTACTGGGGATGCAGCTGTGCCCCAGTTCCTGCCCCCGTGGACCTGACACTTTCGGTCAAAGACACGCAACAAGCCAGAAGTCAAAGGGACACTCAAGATGACTTCAGACAGTGAAATGTGCTAGAAAGAAATCCAAGCAGGTTGAAGTGGTAGAGTGACGACTGGTGGGGACTTAGTGAATGAGGAGGGAACATTTGACCTGAGTCCTGCAGGAGGAGGCAGAGGAGAGCTTGTGATGGGTCTAGGGAGGTGGCTTCCAGCAAAGACAGCAGAAAGGCTGAAATCTAAATCACAGCCAACCCCACCCTTCCCGATGGGCACTGCAGAACCTGAGGAAAACTGCCTCCTAGCCCTGCCCCCATACAGATGTCCTTGCAGTTGCAGCCTGGGACACATTTCAAGGGGTGTGTGTGGTGTAGTGAAGCATGTGGACACCCATAGCCTACCTGGGTTCACATCTCAGCTCTATCACTTACAAATTAATTAGCCTCTGAGCCTGTTTCTGCATTTATGAATGGGGATGATAATGGAACTATCGTGAGGAAGGAATGAATAAATCCTCATGCAGTGTTTAAGCACACAGTGGTGTGGAGCGTGAGTGGCTGCACACCAAGTCAGCAGATGTCCTTGGAGGTCTGAGCAGGTGCTTTTAAACCTGTGCAGTGAGCCCTTTGCAGTAAATTGTGGCCCACGATTACACTGGACCTCTGGGGCATCTCTGATGATTAAATTGCTTCTTTTCAGAACAAGCAGAGAAATGACTGCTCAGACATGAATTTTTATGTTTATCTGTATTCCTTCCTGACAATAAATGATATTCTGGAAAACCGAGGCTTGCTCTGCCCACTCGGATTGCGGATGGAAAATGTCAGGCTTGTTTCCACTTTACACCTGAAACCTGAGTATCCTGGGGCTTTGGGTGAGATGCTGGGGTTGGGTCCATGAACCATGGGCTCTGATATGGTTTGTCTGTGTCCCCACCCAAATCTTATCTTGAATGGTAGCTCCCATAATTCCCCCGAGTTGTGGGAGGGACCCAGCTGGAGATAATTGAATCACGGGGTGGTCTTCGTGGTAGTGAATAAGTCTCAGGAGATTTGATGGTTTGATGAGGGGTTTCCACTTTGGCTGCTCTCATTCTCTCTTGTCTGCCACCACGGAAGACATGCCTTTCACCTTCTGCCATGATTGTGAGGCCCCCTCAGCCATGTGGAAATATGAGTTCATTAAACCTCTTTTTCTTTATAAATGATCCAGTCCCAGCTATGTCTTTATCAGCAGTGTGAAAATAAACTAGTACAGGCTCTAAGAATGGGAAGGACTTTGGGGACTATTGCCATGGTTACATGTCAGGGTCTCAAGGCCAGTTAGTCAGTCTGGGTTCAAAGACCAAGCCCACCAGGGACCCTCATGTGTGACCTTGAACAAGTGTTTTAACCTGTCTCCACCTCAGTTCTTGCTGGAAGTTCATGGATTTGAATGGTTTAATTAACACACATGACACGGGTCATCATGGAACTTTCTGACCTTCCAGCAAGAGTAGAGCCATCTGCGCCCAAGACCTAGCTCAGCCTCCACTGAGTTCATGTCATGCAGACACCCCCAAATCAGCAAACCAGGGAGCCGTGGCCCTCAGATGAACACTGAGATGGAAAGAACCCTCTTTCACACACTCCTGTGGGAGGGATGGAACACTGAACATAGGGGTGGAGGGGACATTTGCCCACCCCCAGCCAGGACAGCGTTTCAATCAGCATGTTTCCTTCTGTGCTCTCCTTCTGGAAGAAACCTTGACATTTCATTTTTTTTTCTCTCTTTTAGTATGAGGAGCGGTGGGCATTGGGCTGTTGGAATAAAGCTCTTGGAAGAGTTGTTTCCTCCAACTAGGTTGCAGTGTCAGGTCCATGGGGCAGGGACTGGGGCACAGCTGCATCCCTAGTACATGGAACTGTGCCTGGCACAGAGCATTGCTCAACCAACACCTGCAGGATGAGTGTAACATGCTGCCCCTGGAGGGTGCTGGTAGGAAATGCCAAGATGGCACCATCCAACCTTCTCAGTACACACAGCTCCTTAGGAGGGACAGCCAAACTCATTAACAACTGAGAGGCAGCAGTTACAGTGGGAAGCTTTTCTCTCAGGAGAGAAATGTGGAGAGTTTGTGCCCATGGAATCTTGGTAGGGTGTCTCTTGTCAAAAACCCAATTGAACGCTCTCAATATACCTGTTGCTGTAACTGCAGAGGTACCTGAAGATAGTGCACATGGCAAATGCCATGTGGCAGACTGTGTGGCAGATATTGCATGATGCTGGGTGAAGCTGTGATTTTGGTGGCAGTGGGCACAGCAAGACCCTCCACACTGGGAGCTGGGCCATGGGACCTGCAGGCTTGATGCTCAGCTGGCAACCTCCCGAGGGTCTCTCAGCCTTGCCAAGTCCCCAACGGCCTCAACTTTGCAAGGAGAAGCATGATCCTTTTCTGCCACCTTCCAGGGTTGTTGGAAGAATCATCCAAATGACCAGATACAAAAATGCGTTTGTTGTATGTGAGGTTGCTCTATAACTAAAACTATTCAAAAAATCTGACATCAAGTGTTCAATTCATGACTCATTTTCATGCCAGTTTTCAGGTAAATTATTGCAAAAGCACTCCCTAAGGGACTGTAGTCCCTTATACTGTGCAGTTTTAATTTTTTTCCATGATCTTTAGTAAGAAATGTATTTTGCATCATAAGCCATTATGCACTCATATGTATATTTTGAAGACAAAAATATGAACACTTCCTGCTTTTGTCCTCTGATAATATCCCATTCCATCCTTCCCATCCATCCCATCCCATTCATCCCATCCCATCCCATCCCATCCATTCCACCCCATCCCATCCCATCCCATCCCATCCATTCCACCCCATCCCATCCCATCCATCTCATCCCTTCATGTTCCACTCATGTCCTTCCTATTCCACATATCCCAACTTAGAAATACTGTTCAAGATGCACTAAATAGATTTAAAGACCTACAAACAGTCCACTGCCTGCAGATTTAACACTCCTGCCTTATCACTGAGCATATTCTCATGGCTTTTGCTGCAGTGGGTGACTTTTCTCTGTTGCCCAGACAGGAAGAGTGAGCTCCCTGAGTCCAGGGCAGTGCCCTTTATTCTTCCTGTATTACCCATCGGACATAGTGCCTGTCACTGAGTAAGTGCTCCAAGAACATCTGCTGGCTGGGTACCGTGAATCCCTCTCTCCTTTTCTCACATTTTGTTATAACTGTCTCAGTTTAGGATGCTGAATGCTCAGTAAATAGCCTTCTCTTCTCTTTGCAGAAATAGCAAAGATTTAATGAGATTATTTGACAAGTGTGAGAGCTGAGAACTAAATGGGTTGGCACCCTGTGGAGAGCCCTGACCAGCTAGTAATGCTGTTGGGAGCATGTCTCCCGCTCCCCCCACTTAGTTTTAAAGGCATTTTGAGTGTCAGATTTGCATGCAAAGCCATGTGAGTGGGAAGGGGTGAGGGTGTTTTATGCTGTCACAGTGGTTAGGGAAAGAAGTGATCTACTGACCTCTATTGAGCATGAGCCAGGGACACAAAATGTTCTGCAGTATCTCAGACAGTTCCACACAATGAAAATTGCCCTGCACGAAATGCCAAAGGCCCCTACTTATTGAGATGCTCTGAGTGGCACTCGAAGTGTCAAAGTCAACTTTAGAAAAGGTCGCAGGAGGGTTTGTTTCCACTCCTCCCACTCCTATTTTATTTCTTTGCAAATATCGGAATCAGTAAGGTTTACACCCTGGGGTGCTGGCCCTGGGACAACAGGTAGGCACGTTTTGTAGAACTGCCTGGCCCTGACGTGCCAGCCAGATTCGGCTCCAGGAGGGGCATGTCCTGACAGATTCAAGTGCTTAGGGTCCCTGGTGGATAGAACGCACTGCGGCTCTAACTATTGGAGGGAGGAAGCCACGCCCCTTTGGCTGCAGTCACACCTCAGCATGCCTTTCTAAGTTCTAATAACTGCCCAGCCACAGCAAATGCGTCCCCTCCCTGTGCACAGTTCTGGGGGCTCTGAGCTTCCTGGGTACTGTCTCCCAGGAATGAGGGAATGAAAAGCTGACTCTGCTGCCCTCTTCCCACCATAGACTGGGCTTTGAGGGCAGGTGGATTGGCTCCTCCATTCAGTGCCAAAGCCAGAAAGTCCCAGGCAAACCAGGACCACTTGGTCACCCTGTTCTGCACAAAGCCCGCTGAGCTGGGATGTGGTTGAGTGGAGTGAGCCAGCTGGATCTTCATAGCCAGAGTAAAGAATTCCATTCCAGGTCGGGCACAGTGGCTCATGCCTGTAATCCCAGCACTTTGGGAGGCCGGGCTGGGCGGATTACCTAAAGTCAGGAATTTGAGACCAGCCTGGCCAACATGGTGAAACCCCAACTCTACTAAAAATACAAAAAAAAAAAAAAAAAAAAAAAAAAAAAAAATTAGCCTGGCAGTGGTGGTGCTTGCCTGTAATCCCAGTTACTCGGGAGGCTGAGGCAGAAGAATCGCTGGAACCCAGGAGGTGAAGGTTGCAGTGAGCCAGGATCATGCCACTGCACTCCAGCCTGGGCAAAAGAGTGAAACTCTGCCTCAAAAAATAAAATGAAATGAAATAAAAAAAATTTTTTGAATTCCTTTCCAGATAGGATGAGGGGACACTAAAGGAGTTGAGCAGGTGTCATGCATGTGACTTGCTCTCTTAGACAGCCCTTGGCATCAGTATGGTGAACCAATCCTAGTGAAGACCAGAGAGGGAACCTGGAGACCAATGGGGGTTGTTGCAGTCATCCAGGTGAACCAGGCTGGTGGCTTGGATGAGGGTGGTTGTAGGGGATGTTGTGGTTGCCACCAGATCTTCCCTTTAGGACCTGGTGCCCATTGCCTCAGGAACCAGGAGTGTTGGCTGCAGACAGCTCACAACAGCATCCCTCCCCAGGAGTTGCCAACCTGTGGAGGAAGCTGCCATGCCCTAGGCTGCAACCTCTCCCTTGAGGCAGCCAGCACCCCACAACTGGGTGACTCAGGAGTGCGAAGACTCAGCCCCTGTCCTCAACCATGTGTAAGTCTGAAGGGCCATCCCAGTGCCAGGTCCAGTGGGTTTGCCGAGGCCTTAGTTGTGACTGCATCCCAGTGCCAGTGCCACCTTATCCTCCACCCTCCCCTGGGCATCTTCAGCTCCTCACACATGCTGTGCTGGAGACATCCCAGTAAACCATCCACTCACCAATTTCATGTCAATCTCTTACTGAAGTATAATCTACAGAGTAAAATGCACAAATCTTAAATGCACATCTTGCTGAATTTTAAAATACATATTCATCTTTGTAACTCAGAAGATTTCTTTTGCTACTAAAAAATCCCCTTGTGACCTTTTGCCGTAAATAATACCCCAAGATAACTACGCTCCACCTTCCCTAATAATGGATGATTGTAGGTTGATTTTTTGTTCATTCTTGATCTTCATATAAATTTAATCCTAAGTAGGCACTCTTTTGCCTACGTATGGTTTGAGATTCCTCCATGCTGTTGGGTTCATGGGCTATTTGTTCTTTTTAACTTCTGTGTCAAGTCTGTTTATTGTAAACAGCTTGTAGTTGGGCTTAGCTCACTGTTAGTTTCCTTATTTTGATCTTGTGTGATTATCTCTGTCTGTTAAGTGAAGGATTTAGTTTGTCTCTCCTGATCTTTGTTCTTTTGAGCTTCCTTTTCCATCTCTGGTTAATTCAGTGTTTTTCATTACTTCATTGTATTTCCCCTGTTGTCTTTGCACTTGTACATTCCTAATTTATTGTAATTAATCTTAAATTCATACCATACTTATTCATGTGCCTAATAAGAACTTTACAACAGTATAATTCCATTTTCCACCCTTGTCTGTTCTATTATTGTCATATGTTTTCCTCTACATAGGTTTCTGTTATTAATGTCATATGTTTCCTCTACATAGGTAATAAAACTTAAAATACATTGTCATTACTGTTACTTTAAGTTAGTGCTTTTTAATGTAAGTAGTGTTTTCTATTTAGCCACATCGTTATCCTCTTGCTGTTCATTCCTTTTCTGGATGTGTGCTTTCATCTGAGATCATTTTGCCTGAGTCTGAAGAAGTTTCTTTATGATTTCTTTTAGAATAGATCTGTTGGTAACAAATTCTCTCTGACTTTGTTTGAAAAATATCTTTATTTCATCTTCATATTTGAAGATTATTTATACTGGGTATAGAAATCCAAGTTGGCAGTGTGTTTTTATTAATCCCATAGCACTTTTGTTACTTGAATAAAAGGGGCTTGTTGCCTGTTGCATTAGAAGTCAATATTATG
The DNA here is from genome assembly GCF_049354715.1 of Callithrix jacchus. Classification (NCBI taxonomy): domain Eukaryota; kingdom Metazoa; phylum Chordata; class Mammalia; order Primates; family Cebidae; genus Callithrix; species Callithrix jacchus. The sequence continues at coordinate 43,563,597 of NC_133506.1, read as the reverse complement.
ACACCAGGTTTTTGAGAAAATAAAGGTTTTATATTGAAAGTCAACTCCCAAGAAGATAGGAGTCAGATTCAAATCTATCTTCTTGTGCCAGCTTCAAGACAGTATTTTTATTAGAAAATACAGGGGGTGGATTTTAAGATTAGTAAGTGTTGGTGGAAGAAAAGGGGAGGTCTGGAAAACCCTTGGGCATGTGTAGTTTTTTTATGTTAACTCATGGGTAGCACGTGTAAATTTGGGGATAAGTTAATGTGAAACGTGGTGGAAATGTAGGCTGTGACATCAGCAAGTGAGTTCTGTGTAAACACTAGTTGGCCATCTTTGTTCTAACTGATGTTAGCCAGTTTTAAAATTTTATAAGTAGAGGGAGCTTCAGCATTTTAGAAAGTTTTTTTTCTTATCTGTTACCTTGTAAACTCAATTTTCTTTTTCTTTTCTTTTTTTTTTGAGACAGAGTCTTGCACCCTGTTGCCCAGGCTGGAGTGCAAAGATATGATCTCTGCTCATTGCAACCTCTACCTCCCGGGTTCAAGGAACTCTCCTGCCTCTGCCTCCTGAGTAGCTGGGATTACAGGTGTGTGCCACCATGCCTGGCTAATTTTTGTGGGTTTTTTTTTTTTGGTAGAGATGGGGTTTTGCTATGTTGGCCAGGTTAGTCTCAAACTCCTGGCCTCAAGTGATCTGCCTTCCTCAGCCTCCCAAACTGCTGGGATCAAAGGCGTGAGCCACCACTCCTAGTCAAGAATTTTTGTTAGTTACTTGTTACCCTTTAGGAGCACAGTTTCAGTTTTTGATTTTTAAAAATCAGATTTTTTTTTTGTTTGTTAAAAAAAATCTGTTATTCTGTAAGCCCAAGAATTTAGCCATTATTTTCTTTAACCCTTTGGGGCACAGTTTTACTTGAAATATACAATTTTCAGCCTTATGATTTCATGGTTTCTTAGAGAAGTCACCCACCATTCTGATTGTTCTGATATATAGGATATATTTTCTGCAGCTGTTTTAAAGACTTTCTCTTTAATTTTTAGAAGTTTGATTATAACATACCTAAATATACTTTCTTTGTATTTGTCCTACTCAATATTCACAGATATTTTTTAATTTTAATGTTTTGTTTTCAACAAGATCTTGCTTTGTCACCCAGGCTGGAGTACAGTGGTGCAATCTCGGTTCATTGCAGCCTCTGCCTCCCAGGTTCAAGTGACTCTCCTGCCTCAGCCTTCCTGAGTAGCTGGGCTTACAGACATGCCTCACCACCCCTAGTTAATTTTTGTAGAGATGGGGTTTTGCCATATTGGCCAGGCTGGTCTTGAACCCCTGACCTTAAGTGATCCATCTGCCTCGGCCTTCAAAAATGCTGGGATTACAGGCATGAGTCACTGTGCTAGGCCACAGAGCTTCTTGAATCTGTGGCTTAATGTCTTTAATCAATTCTGGGGAAATTTCAGCCATTTTAACTGTCAATATTGTTTCTTCTCTATTGCCTCTTTCTTTCCTTCTGAATCTCCAATTATACATATGTTTGACTGTTTGATGTTGCCCCATACTTCTTTCTTTTCCCACTTCAGTTAGATAATTTTATCAGTTTGATTTTGGATTTACTGATTCTTCTTTTATGTCTGGTCTGCTATTACATTCACCCCAGACATTCTAATTTCATATATTAAATTTCTTAGTTCTAGATTTCCTTTTAGTTCTGTTTCGGAGTTCTCAATTTTTTCGTTGAAATTCTCTGTCTTTATATTTATTCTGCCTTTTCCTCTAAATTCTTTTTTTGTTTTTGAGTCAGAGTCTTGCTGTGTTGTCCAGACTGGTCTCAAATTCTGCGGCTCAAGCAATCCTCCCACTTTGGCCTCCTGAGTAGCCGGGATTACAGGCATGCACCACCATACCCAGCTCCAATAGTTATGACATTGATTTTAAAGTCCTTTTGGTATAACTGTGGTTAAAGGCACAGATTTTGTTGCAGACTGCCTAGGTTCAAATTCTGGCTCTGGAATTTACTAGGTGAGTGATTCAGGAAAAGTGAATTCCCTGATCATCAGTTTTCTTATCAGTAAGAAATAGATGATAATAATAGCTACCCAATAGATTTTCTGCGGCAATTAAATGAGTCATGAATAATAAGTAATTGTCAAAACAATGTACTGCATGTATAAATATTTTAGTTTTAGCTGCTGTTATTATTATTAACATTTATTTATTGAGCTTGCCCAGATATTTATAAGGACTTCTAGACTACCAGAAGTCAACCAAAGTAGACACACTTTCTTCATTTCCAGTAGTTCCACAGGAATTTATTGTTGCTTTCACTTACATTTCTTGGGTTTGTAGTGACACTGAATATCTTTCCTCACCTTGGATTCATCATTGGTATCCCCAGAACCAGTCTGGGCCCTGATTTACTTCCCTGATGGAGCCAACTTACTCATTTCTCTCTTTAGAATAAAAACAGTCCCCCCGCCACTGCCAACCCATGCAACATCTTCAGAGACACCAGGATTGTCCTTTTCTTCTGGTGCTTCAATCCCTGCTCCTCCTGGAGATCTTTCAGTAGCTAATATTTCTTGAATGGCTCCTGTGGGCCAGGACATGCCCTATGGTCTGGAGTGTGGCTGGAATATAACACAGCTTCTGCTTTATGAAGCCCCTGCCCTTCCAGCCTGACCACCTACTTCCTTGGTGCTGCCCTAACCTCTATTATGGCCTTCATGGTAGAACCTGTCACAGCCTGATATTTTTTGTTCATTTCCCCTAGTAGATATGAATTCTTTGAGTCCAGGACTGGATCATGCTGTTCTGGATCTTCAGTGCCCAGAATAGGGGCCTGTATCTTGCAGATGCTCATCAGGTACTTGATAAGTGAACTGAGGCATCAGCAAAGGGGCAAGATTTTAGGAGAATGATGTTCTAAAATCCTCAAGGCAGATACAACTAAAGTGTGGTTTCTCATCCAACAAGGGTATACTGGGCACTCACTTCGTGCTTACTATGACATTGGTTTAATATAAGGATTCTCTACCGATGACAATTGTAGAACCTAGAGAACATCAGCAATACTTACAGGCATTTTTCATTGTAACAACTGTGTGTGTGTGTGCATGTGGACGTGCATGCATGCATCCATGCCTGCTACTGGCATCTAGTGGATAAAATCCAGGGATGCTAGTAAATGTCCTGCAATGTAAAAACCAACTCCTAGCAGCAAAGAATTATCTGGATAAAAATGTGAGTAGTGCTGAGGCTGAGAAGCTCTGGGGTTATACCAGTGGTTGACCCCCTCAACCTCATCATTTCACTAGAGATCAGATACACACAAAGGAAATGGAACAAAGCAACCCATCTCTAAAGAAGGATGAGTGACACCACTTTTCACCGATGAAGGAATAAATTCATTCAAATAAATTCAAATATCGATTGAGTGCCTATTTCACACCAGCTACTGGGCTAGGTGCTATGGTCTGAATGTTTGTGTTCCTGCAAAATCTTGTATTGAAACCTGATAACCCATGTGATTATATTACAGGTGGGGCCTTTGGGAAGTGATTAGGTCAAGAGGGCAGAGCTCTCAAGAATGGGATTAGTGTTCTTATAAAAAGAGTCCTTGGAAAGTTGCCTTGTCCCTTCTGCGGTTTGAGGACACAGGAAGGTGCCATCTATGAATCAGAAAGCAGGCCCTCACCAGACACCAGACCTTCTACTGCCTTGATCTTGGACTTTCCAGCCTCCGGAACTATGGGGAATGAATTCCTGCGGTGTGTAAGATTCCCAGTTTATGGCCTTCTGTTACAGCAGCCTAAATGGACTAAGAGATTAGGTGATAAGCAAACAGCAGTGAACAATGTAGATGAGGTTCATCCGTTTCAAGGAGTTTCAATCTACTAGGAGCTGAATCTTTGAGGGTCCAGAACTCAGGCCAGCATTTCTGGGGTATATGGAGTAGGGAGTGTGGTGGGAACGTGGAGAAATTTCACAAACTGTTGAGTGGGACAGAAAGACAAATCAATAGAAAGAGAGGAAAATAGTGATGTTGGGTTTTCGCAGCCACGATGGGGTTTTTGCTTCTTAATCCTTTCTCTCCTTTTTTGATCCACTCTTATTATCAGGGGATAGGAGAATTTTCTCACAGACACCCCAAGAAACCTGTTCTCTGTAGCCAGTTTCCGTCTGTGACACCATTCTTTACTTAACAGAGGCTGAGTGTAGACACATCAGCAAAGCCCTGAACCAAATAAAAGATTTAGAGAGAGCTTTTGCTTTAGATCAAATGGAGCTGATGATCCACATTATATAAAGACACACATTCTTTCTCTCAGTTAAAGAACTAAGGCACCAAACTGAAAGTTTAATATTTAAAACAGGTAAACAAAACCTAATCTCTCTATAGAAACCAGAGATCCCAAAGGAATAAGGATTTATTAGCTTCAGTCTTCAGCGATAATTTCCACCTTGCCTTTTGTTTGCATAATACATTACACCTCACAAAACACTTTCCTTCTTTTCAAAGCACTGACACATTGCACATCTTTACAATTCTTTTCTCAGCCAAACAACAATAACAAGATACCTACAAATACCAGACCCACTGATTTTCTCATAATTGTATTTTTTTTTCCCTGCCTCTGATTTCATCCTCTTCTTTCCTGTAGTGCAGCAGTCCTCAACTTTTTGGCACCAGAGACTAGTTTCATGGACTGGAGCTGGGGGGATGGTTTCAGGATGAAACTGTTTCACCTCAGATCATCAGGCATTAGATTCTCATAAAGAGCACACAGCCTAGATCCCTGGCTTGTGCAATTCACAATACGGTTTGAGTTCCTATGAGAGTTCAATGCCACCGCTGACCTGACAGGAGGCAGAGGTCAGGTGGTAATGCTCCCTGGCCTGCTACTCACCTCTTGCTGTGTGGCCCTGTTCCTGTCAGGCTGTGGACTGTACTGGTCTGTGGCCCAGGGGTTGGGGGTCTCTGCTATAGTGTGTTGAATACACTAGTTTCCTACCTGTCTCATTTGCAGGATGTCATGGGGACAGCTGTTGTTTCTGTCTGCAGAGCGTCTGTTCCTCCTTCTCCTGGAAGCCCTGTCCTGATTTTATTTTTGGTGAGCTCTCCCATTGTCCCTTCACTCTAAGTGGAAGAATTGGCCCTACTACTCTCCAGCTCAAGATGTAGGCTCACGATCCAATGATCCAGGTCTGACCAAATCGGTATATTCTACTCCCTACTTCTTCTTGGCTAGAGTGACTCAATGATTGTCACATGATCCAAATCAGGTCAATAAAAGCTAGCGGGAAAGATAAACCAGGATCTATTACTGTCAGGATGTAAAACTGGACCAGCAAACAGACGGGGACTTGCCTGTGCGTGTGGAGAATGCAGAAAACAGTGCAAGTAATGGAACCTTGAAGACAAAATTTGAGCTACTGGATTCAGCCATGCCTGAAACTTCACCCCAAACTATCCTTTTTTTTTGAAATGGAGTCTTGCTCTGTCATGTATGTGGGAGTATAGTGACATAATCTCGGCTCACTGCAGCTTCCACCTCCTGGGTTCAAGCATTTCTCCTGCTTCAGCCTCTCAAGTAGCTGGGATTACAGGTGCATGCCACTGTGCCCAGCTAATTTTTGTATTTTTAGTAGAGACAGGGTTTCACCATATTGGCCAGGCTGGTCTTGAACTTCTCCTGCCTCAGCCTCCCAAAGTGCTGGGATTACAGGTATAAGCCACCGCGCCTGGCCACCGAACTATTAATTATGCAAACCACATATATATTTTTATGTGCCTGTGTCTATTTGAGTTGGATTTTAGTGACCTGCTGTTTTTAAGGGTTTTTTTTTGCCCAAAAAAGAATGTGCACCTTTAGGATGGGTAGAGGGTATCTTTGCAACTAAAGTCCCAGGCCTTCTAAACCCTGCCCTCTGATGGTCTATGGTGAGAGGCGGTGTCTGTATTTTAGGGACATGACTTGGGGAGAAAGGCAGAAGATGGGCTGTGGAGAAAGCACAAAGGAGACATTCAAGCAATAGGCACCATAGGCAGCCAGAAGAAGAAAATATCCGACAGGGGCTGGCATGCAGGGAAGGCTTCCTGGAGGATGTAAGGCTAGGTCTCGAAGGATTCGTACGAGTGAGATGGATGGGTGGGAGACGTGGCAGGTGGGAGAGACCCATGAGCATGAGGTGGTTCGCTCTGGAGAGGCTGAGAAAACATCTAGGAAAAATATGGATATTTTAGACGGTAGTCATGCTGAGAACAAGACTGGCTCAGAGAGTCAATATTCTTTTTTCCAAACTAATTTAGGATTTATCTTGGGGGTCAGGACTTTTCAGACTTTGATAATCTGTTTATCACCACCATCATTTTTCCCTACCTGCCTTCCATTTGGATATTAATTTACTTACTATATTTCTTTGAATGGATTTCATTTTCTTTACTTAACCTACAGCTGCATCCTAAGCATAAATATTTGTGAAGACATGACTTTCATTTTCCAACTGTTCACCCTGAAACTCATTAAAATAAACATGGGCCTTTAAAAAGATGTTCATCTGGGTTATGATTGGGTTATCCTGGAAATCATCTGGTATATTCTCAGGAGGCTGGTTGGGACCAGATTGCTGGGGTGAGGAGAGGCATGGAAGGCTTTTGATCAAGGGAAGGAACATGCTGGAAAATGCTGTTGTTTTAGTGAACTCCACAGCAGAAGAGTGAATATCCTGGGGTCTTGGCAGAGGAGAAAGAGTCAGGGTTGGGGTGGGGTTTGCAAGAATCAGCAACGAGTGGCCAGGAATGTGCTTTAGCAGAGGCGGGGGAACGTGGAATGGGAGGAGACTCCAACTGAAGAGGAAAGAAGAATTCTTGGGATCATTACTGCTTGCATAGACAGAAAGTTAGAATGTGGTGAGAGAAATATGCCGAGAAAAAAACAGGGCTGCTGAATTTGTGGTGATTTTCAATTAATTAATTAATTTTTGAGACAGAGCCTCACTCTGTCTCCCAGGCTGGAGTGCAGTGATGTGATCTCTGCTCACTGCAACTTCTGCCACCCAGGTTCAAGCAATTCACCTGCCTCAGCCTCCCAAGTAGCTGGGGATTACAGGTGTGTGCCACCATGCCTGGCTATATTTGTATTTTTAGTAGAGATGGGGTTTTGCCATGTTGACCAGTCTGGTTTCTTACTTCTGACCTCAGGTGATCCATTCACCTCAACTTCCCAAAGTCCCAGGACAACAGGCGTGAGTCACTGTGTCTGTCCCTTTGGTAATTTATTATGACAGCAAATAGGAAACTAACAGAATACCCCAGGTCATCCCCCTCTGCAATGGGAATCCTTTCACCATAGCAAAAGATAAGACTGAGACCTTGCAGTGACTTCAGCAGTAGCTCCCAAAAAGACATGTCCACATCCTAATGCTTGGAGTCTAAAATATCACCTTGTATGGCAAAAGAGTGATCATTATCTTACATTGCAAATTGTGTGATTAAGTTAAGATTCTTGGGGAGTTGATTCTGAATTATCCAGGCAGGCTCTAAGTGCTAGCACACAAGTCCTTACAAGAGGAAGACAGAGGGAGATCAGACAGCTGGTCACAAGAGGAGGGGGCAATGTGACCAAAGGCAGAGATTGAAGGGATGTGGCCACAAGCCAAGGAATGCCAGCAGCCACCTGAAGCTAGACGAGGCAAGGAATGGATTTTCCCCTAGAGTCTCTGAGGACTGGAGAGACTTGTACTAGAAACTCAAATTTAGGATAAATTTATCATTTTCTTGATGTCAAATCTCATTTTAAAATGTACAACAAAGTAAACAATGGCTTATTAAAAGAATTCTGGCCAGATGTGGTGGCTTATACCTGTAATCCCAGCACTTTGGGAGGCCGGGGTGGGAGGATTGCTTGAGTTCACGAGTTTGATACCAGCATGGGCCAACATAGCAAGACCTCATCTCTACAAAAAATAAAAAATTAGCTGGATGTGGTAGTATGCACCTGTTGTTCCAGCTACTCAGGAGGCTGAGGTGGGAGGATTGCCTTAGCCAAGAAGGTAGAGGCTACAGTGAGGCGTGATTGTGTCATTGCACTCCAGCATGGGCAACAGAGTGAGACCTTGTCTAACAAAAAAATAAGAACTCTAACAAGCCAATTTAAATAACAAACCCATGCAATTTGTATATAGCTACTGGGCCATACTATCACAATATTCTTGCATCTGAATATTTGTCTTACCTGGGCTGAGTCACTGATGGGAAAGTACAACCAAGTCAGCTGACACGGGAACAATCAAATCCTAATTCCAGGTAAAACCTGTCTGGGGTTCATAAATCCAGCCACCAAAACTCTTGTGAATTTCCATCTTTGGAGCCATGCCTGCTCATCTGTCAATTTCATTGGTTCAGTTCATCAGACTCATCTTATCCTTTGTCCCAAAGGAGCCTCCCCTGTGTCTTGCAATACATTCCAGAAGAGAAGAGCATTTCTCAGGTCTTCAGAAACCAAGAAAACTCATTCTACGATCTGAAAGGAGATGAAAAGCATATTTTAGCAGGGCATTGAAAATGCATTCCATGCTCATGGAAGCATCTACAATATCTACATTATTTAGAACACTGCAGAAGACAGAATAATGAATGTAGAATATGGGAAAGATTCATTTTGATTTTAAAAATGCAACCAAGCCAGGGAAAGCTTTGCAGGGTATCTGAAGACAAAATAAAATCTCTGCTGTTTGTAAAGTCACAAAATTAAAGAGATGATGAAACGAAAGCAATCCTGAGATTTAACCTTAAAGGAATGGAACATTTTAATTTTTCAAAAGGTGGCAAAAAATGCTGTAAAGAGTGTCTGAAGGTTAAGGAAACTGTTATTAAAATGGGAATTATGTGCTCCGGGCTGTTCGCAACTCTGTCCCTGGAGTGTGAAATTAGTGACTGAAGGCAGATTTCACAGGCACTTCGTCGGAGCGTGTTGGTGTGGCAGTGGATTTGCGACGGGGCGTCTCTGCCAAGTCCTGCCCACTTGCAAGCTGCTGTCGTTATTCATGCACAGCACAGATAATCATGAATGTCTGGAGCGTTTTGCATTTATATTGAACGCAGCCTCTCTCCTTCCCAGCCGGAGTGAGTCTAGGGCTGCGTGCACGGGTGGAGTGCAGGGGAGGAGGCAGCTGCAACACCAGCATTCTCATCAAGGCCATATTTTCTCTTTTAAGAAAAAAAAAAAAAAAAACTCACATAAATTACATTGGGAATTACATTGAGAAACTGATAGGAAATGGGAGCATAGTTAAAATGTGAAGTATTGAAATCTTTACAAGGCGTTCCCTGTTGATCCCAGTCTCAGGACTAAAGCCATTGATGACATTGTGTTTATCACATCACAGTACTTGGGAGGGGGTCAGAGAAAGTTTAGCAGATTTTAAAATGTGGGAGGTCATGTGGATGGGTGAGCTGTACTTTTCTCTCTCTGTCTCTCTATGCAACTGTCATTCATTCATGTTGTACATACACAAACAATGATCAAATGCAAAATGTGGGCTGGGTGCCATGGCTCACACCTGGAATCCCAGCACTTTGGGAGGTCAAGGCAGGAGGATCGCTTGAGCTCAGGAATTTGAAACCAGCCTGAGCAGCATAGGGTGAACCTGTTTCTACAAAAAAAAAAAAAAAAAAAAAAAGAAAGAAAAAGTTAGCCTGGTTTGGTAGCTTGTGCCTAGAGTCTCATCTACTCTGGAGGCTGAGTTGGAAGGATCTCTAGAACCCAGGAATTCAAGACTGTAGTGAGCTATGATCACGCCACTGCACTCCACTCTGGGTGACAGAGCAGAACCCTGTCTCTGAAAAAAAAAAAAAAGTGGAGGGAAAGAAAATTTCCTTTTAGGGCCAGGTACAGTGGCTCACGCCTGTAATTCTAGCACTTTGGGAGGCCAAGGCAGATGGATCATGAGGTCAGGAGATCGAGACCATCTTGGCCAACACGGTGAAACCCCACCTCTACTAAAAATACAAAAGTATTAGCCGGGCATGGTGGCATGTACCTGTAATCCTAGCTGCTCGGGTGGCCGAGGCAGGAGAATCACTTGAACCTGGGGACAGTGCACTGAGATTGTGCCACTGCTCTCTAGCCTGGGTGACAGAGTGAGACTCCATCTCAAAAAAAAAAAAAAAAAAAAAGAAAGAAAAAAGAAAATATCCTTTTAGAGATAGGAAATGGGAGCGTGAATTGAGCTCACTCTGCAGAGGCATATGCTGAAGGTGAGTGGGTGGACTGGAGACTGTCCCCTGGGCCACTGTGAGAGGCCTGCACTGTGTAGATGGCAGGGCCATAGGTAGGAAGAAGCCTGGTCACTGTGTCACCTTGGGGAGCTGAGTGGGTGTGCTCCTTCTGCTCTTTTTGTGTGTGTGTGTGTAAACCTAAAGACTACACTTAAAAAATTAAGCTTTTTAAATAATTCCAAAGCAAAAAGATCCCAGAAAAGAAAAGAGATACTTTTAAGTAATGTAGTTGCCCATAGAGCCAGAGAAATTTCTGGTCTTAGGTACAAATCATCTTAGTTGGTTTATCATCTGAGGAAGCACTTGTGATTTTTAAAATTCATCCATTAATAATCATGTTATGTTTCAAAATCCAACCCACTTGTGATCATTAAAGAATCACCTCTGTTTTCAAATGTAGTGTTCCCCTTATATGACATCCATGGCTATAACACTGGTCTGGATATTCTTGGTAAAAGACTATTTCAACCATGGTCTGCAGGTAAAAAGCAGAGAGTAAGACAATCAACAATGATACCACAACAAAATGTAAAACACCAGCTCAAAGCCCTCTGTCAACACTGTAAGTGGGCTGAATTATGAATCAAGATAGCTTTGCCTGCATTAACAGAGCCCACATTTCAAAGAGGCTCCATTTCTAACGTAGTGTTCTGGCTTGGGTATCACAACCAGTCAGGCAGGGCAGGCTGCAGACTTGGTTCATTCAGCCACCTGAAGATGTCCTTGAGGGCCCAGATGTTGTCCATCTTTCTGATCTGCTGCCCATACTCTGTGCCTGGTTCCTGTTTGACCTCTGTTCCCATCCAGCAGGAGTAACACGGTCATTTCTGGAATCTCTCGCAGAAGTGCAAGAAAGGCATTGCTTGTAAATAGCCAGCAGACTCCTCCTAGAACACCCTTGGCTGAGGTGGGTCTCCTGTCCATGCTTGACTCAATCACAGTCCAGGAAGATGGGATTCACTTTGAGCAGCTCCAGAGCTGGAGTGCAGCCAGTGTCTCTGAGGCCCTTGAGGTGCAGAGGGCAGCAGGAGGCTCCTGAACAAGTCCAAGACTCTCAGGAATGAGGACGCAGTGGAGGAATGGATGCTGGCTGTGCCATCAACCATATCCCACACCTGTGCAGTCACAGAGACGTCTCGGGCAGCATCTAAGTGCATTTCATGTGTGTGTTGGGTGGAATTGGTCAGGATGCCAAATGAATTTAACGTAGTATTGAATAGATATTTCCTTCTCCAAGACAGAGTTCCTTTAAAGAATGTGCAAAAGGATGAAAACCTTACAAACTAGAACAGCGCATGACATGTGGTAAGTACCTTGTAAGTATTGACTATCATTATTTTCTGCACTAGGATGTAAGTTCTGTGGTGCTTAGTTTCTATACTTGATGCATAGTAGATGCTCAATAAATATTTGTCGAATGAATGAACTGGTGGTTAGACCAAATGACATTCAAAAGTCTGGGCTGGGCCGAGCGTGGTGGCTCACGCCTATAATCACAGCACTTTGGGAGGTTGAGGTGGGCAGATCACCTGGGTCAGGAGTTCGAGACGAGCCTGGCCAACATGTAGAAACCCCGTCTCTACGAAAAATACAAAAATTAGCTGGATGTGGTGGGTACCTGTAATCTCAGCTACTTTGGGATCCTCTTGGCAGGAGAATCTCTTGAACCCAGGAGGCAGAGGTTGTAGTAAGCTGATACTGCACCACTGCACTCCAGCCTGGGCAACAAGAGTGAAACTCTGTCTCAAAAACGAACAAACAAATCTGTCTGAAAGTAAATTATCCCCTGATGAAATGGTAATTACCTTTCCTCATTTAACCATTTTTGAGGGCTAAATATTTGGCATATGAGGCTTATTTATTTTCAAGGGAGCATCCAGTAGACATTAAATTTTCCAAGGGAGGCCCTGTTGAGACTAAGGGCCCCTTCCTCCCCACTCTGCCTTAAGAGCTTTGCTACTCTGGGTGGGAGGGAACATCCTGCTTTATTTGTGAAAGGACAAACAAAGGGTAGTGGGCTGGGGTGACTTCAAAAGACATGCCTGGAGTTTTGGTGACTTTCAAAGCTTTCCTTAAATGAAACTATCTTCTATTATTGTTGACGAAAAGAGTCAAAACCTGTAAAGTATTTGGAGAGATTTATTCCGAGGTGAGTGACCAGGATCCATGGTCACATTCAGATTTGAGTGACCATGATCCATGACAAGCCCCAGGAGATCCTGAGAACATGTGCCTAAGGGGGTGAGACTACGGCATGGTTTTATACATTTTAGGGAGACATAAGACAGCGATCAATACATATAAGATGGCTGGGAGCAGTGGCTCATGCCTGTAATCCCAGCACTTTGGGAGGCCAAGGCAGGTGGATCACCTAAGGTCAGGAGTTCGAGACCAGCCTGGCCTCATGGCGAAACCCTGTCTCTACGAAAAATATAAATAGAGCCAGATGGGATGGTGTGCACCTGTAGTCCCAGCTACTCGGGAGGCTGAGGCACAAGAATCGCTTGAACTCAGGAGGTGGAGGTTGTGGTGAGCCATCATTGTGCCATTGCACTCCAGCTTGGGCAACAGAGTAAGACTCTGTCTCAAAAGAAAAAAAAAAAAAAAACATGTAAGATGTACACTGGTTTGGTTCAGAAAGGCAGGACAACTCAAAGCGGGACGCTTCCAGGACATGGGTGGTTTCGAAGATTTTCTGATTGGCAATTGGTTGAAAGAGTTTTTACCTAAAGTCCTGGAATCAACAGATAGGAGTGTCTGGGTTAAGACAGGGGGCTGTGGTGACAGAGGATCTTATTACACAGATGAAGGCTCCAAGTAGCAGGCTTCAGAGAGAACAGATTGTATTACTTTTAATGGCATTACAATTACTTTTAATGCCTTTACTTTTAGTGGCAAAAACCGCAATTATTTTTGCATCAACCTAATACATGTTTCTTACAGGGCCATTTCAAAATATGTCGAAGAAATAAAATATATTTTGGGCCAAAATACTTCAGTTTCTTTTAGAGCCTGCTGTCTGTCATTTTGGTACCTTGTTGCTATGAAAAGTCATTTGTCAGTCTCTAGGACTCTGTTTTAATGTTAATGCTGGTCATCTGTGCCTAAATTGCAAAGGGAGGAGGTGTAATGAGGTTGACTTTAGGATAGCCTTGGCCGACAGGGGCGTCCATTCAGTCGCTTAGGGGGCTTAGACTTTTAATTTTGGTTTATAATTCAGAAGAATAGAGGAAATCCTTCATTTTCTCTTCAGGTGGGAAATCCCGCAGACTCATGCTAATTGCCACTTGGACTTGGCATTTCCATGAACCTTTAACAAATGGTAACTCAGACATATGCTACTTTGTAGGGGCCACACAGTCACTCTATCTCCTGCTGAACCCACCTGCTGAAAACTTCCTCCTACCCTCCAAGGGTAAAAAAACTCCAACGATGGATTCATCCGTTTAGTCAGCAGACACGCTGAGGATGCGGAGGTGAAAATAAAGCCAAGCCTGGTTTTGTAGGAAGCATGTAAACCAGAGCAACTCCATCTTAGATGGGAGCTAGCTAAAATGAGGCTGAGACCTACTGGGTTGCATTCCCAGAGGGTCAGGCATTTGAAGTCACAGGACCAGACAGGAAGTTGGCACGAGATACAGGTCATAAAGACCTTGCTGATAAAAGAGGTTGCAGTAAAGAAGTCAGCTAAAACCTACCAAAACTCAAATGGTGACAAGTGACCTCTGGTTGTCATCACTGCTATGCTCCCACCAGCACCATGACAATTTACAAATGCCATGGCAACATCAGGAAGTTACCCTGTATGGTCTAGAAAGGAAAGGCATGAACAACCCACCCCACAGTTAGCATATCGTCAAGAAATAACCATAAAAATGGGCAACCAGCAGCCTTCGGGGCTGCTCTACCTATGGAGCAGCCATTCTTTCATTCCTTTACTTTTCTAATAAACGTGCTTTCACTTTATGGACTTGCCCTGAATTCTTTCTTGTGTGAGATCCAAGAACCCTCTCTTGGGGTCTGGATAGGGACCCTTTCCTGTAGCAGTTTTAACTACACGCAGACTCACCCCAGCTGCAGGGGCAGTGTGACAGAGGCTCCTGGTGCCTGATCCTTAGGCTCGTAGTTTGCATCTCTGCAACGGCTCCCCATAACAAGCTCCTCCAACTCTGGGCCAGGGGCTTTCTCTGGCTGCTGGGGCATGCTTGGCCCATGTAGGAGGAAGGTGCAGGCAGTTATGGCCCTAGGAACCTTCCACAACCAGCAAAAGACAGGAGTCAGTGGACAAACAGCCCAGCTCTTCAAGAGGCCCCCAGTGGAAGGAAGTCCTAGTGACCCAGACCAGAACCTCCTCTGTACTCGCTCTACTGACTTCTCCCTTCTCTTGCTTCAATTCCCACACTGGTGCTTCCCGACATCATCTCCCAAATCAACCAATTACACTCACGTTCTTTCTTAGGGATGCTTCTGGGAGAGCTGCATCAAGGCCATCGTATGACTCTTCCTACTGCAAGTGACAGAAACCCTAGGTTGGAGTTGTTTTAACAAATGAGGCATTTAATGATATTAAAATATAGGGGTGGGAAATAAATCTGGGTTCGGGCATGGCTGAATCTAGGGACTCAACTAATGCTTTTAACCCTAGGTTTCTTCCTTGTTCTCAGAAACTCTGGAAACTTCTGGCTTTTCCCTCAGGCTTAATCAAGCTGCTTCAGGATCAGCCTGATGCTCCACCACAATCCCCCAAAGTCTTTTCTGACATTTTCCATAAAAGTCTCAAGACTTACCCTGATTGGACCAGCCTGGGTAATGGATAGCCACTGACTCAATCACCGTGGCCCAGAGAATATGACATGGGGACAGGCATTTATTTATTTTTTAAGAGATGGGGGTCTTTCTCTGTCACCCAGGCTGGAGTGCAGTGGCATGATCATGGCTCATTGCAGCCTGGGCATCCCTGGCCTCAAGCAATTCTTCCACCTCAACCTCCTAAAGTGCTGAAATCATAGGCATGAGCTACTGTGTCTGCCCAGGGCAGGCTTTTATCTCTAAGGGCTAGGAAAAAAGGTGCCTCTTGATCACATGAATTGGGAAACAGGGAGAGAAGGAGCCCCAAGTATTATTGTCGGAAGAAGGAAGAATGGATGTTGGGAAAGAAAACACAAAGTGTCCACAACATGTCTGTAGATGTTGGGACCTAATGAAAGACATTGAATAATGCACCTGAATCATCAGCCCCTCAGGGGACCAGGGAGGGCAGCTCAGAGGAGCTATCAAGTGCACAGAACTTGAAGGACAGAGGCCAAGGAGGAGAGGTAGGGGACGTGGGATCAAAGAGGTCACAGAGTACTTTTTGCCTGAGCACATCATTTCCTTCCACACGTGGTTTTATAGTCTGAGTTCAATCTTCTTTTCATGTTGTTTCTGCTGCATTAAAGACCATGTCATTAAAAAATGTGATGAGAAAAGGAAGAAATAAATGAAACCTCAGTAGAGACGAGCTGGGATGATTGCATCGGCTTCCTTCTTAGTCCCATATATTGGAAAGGGAACAGCAATGCCCTTTGGCTCCGCAGACACAGACTGTTTTCCTGTTTCATTCTGTGGCCTCTTGGTGCATTTGACATCTCTTATGATTGATGAGAAACAGATTAAAATTAAAGAATTCACAGGATTACATTCTGCTGTGAGTGATCCAGGCCCAAGATAACAAGAGGTTGAGCACAGTATACATTTATTTTCGTCTCCTGTGTGACAGGCTGAGGTAGGCAATCCAAGGCTGGGTGTGAGGTTGTGCTCTTCCAATCCCTCACAGTGCCACATTTCTTTATTTTTTTCATCTGCCATGAGTGGCCTCCATTCCCCAGGCCACCTCATAGTACAAAATGGTAGCCCCAGCTCCAGTCATTACACCCACTACCCAGCCAGCAGGAAAGAGGAAGAGATACAGTTGAAGGGGACAAAGGACACACAACAGCCTTTTTCTAAGGAAGCGTCTACTATGCTCCTTCAGTTACAAATTACACCTGGCTGTAACACATTTTTTCTGATGGGTTCAATATTTAAAAAATTGATTTATGAACACTACGTAATAATGATAATCATAATAATTATTAATGCTTAATTAATGATTACACAGGTGCCAGGAATGCTTATAAGTACTCAACATATTTAATCTTCATAACAACTCCATTATGGTGGGTTAAATAATGTCCCCCCCAACGACGTCTACATCCTCATTCCCAAAACCTGTGGAATATGTTCTTTCACATGGTCAAAGAAACTTTGAACATGTGATTAAATTAAGCATCTTTAGACAGGGAGATTATCCTCACTTATCTGGATGGACCCAAGGTAACCTTAAGGGTTTTTATATGAGTGGGAGGTAGGAGGGCAAAGAAAAGGGAAGATTCTTTGCTGCCTGCTTTGAGGATGGAAAGAAGGACCACGAGCCAAGAAATGCAGTGTATCTTTAGAAGCTGGAAAGTATAAGAAAACAGAGAGGACCTCTAGAAGGAGCACAGTCCTCTAGACCAGGGGTCCCCAACCCCTGGTTCATGGGCTGGTACCAGTTGGTGGCCTTTTAGTAACCAGGCTACACAGCAGGAGGTGAGCGGCTGGCAAGCGAGCTACGCTTCACCTGTATTTACGCCACTCACCGTTGCTCGCATTACTGCCTGAGCTCTACCCTGTCAGATTAGCAGCAGCATTAGATTCTCAGAGGAGCATAAACCCCATTGTGAACTGTGCATGGGAGGAATTTAGGCTAAGTGCTCCTTATGAGAATCTCATGCCTGATGATCTGTCAGTGTCTCCCATCACCCCTAGATGGGATCGTCTAGTTACAGGAAAAGAAGCTCGGGGCTCCCACTGATTCTACATTATGGTGAGTTGTATAATTATTTCATTATATATTATGATGTAATCACATTAGAAATAAAGCACACAATAAATGTGATTTGCTTGAATCATCCTGAAAACATTCCCCTCCCTTGTCTGTGAAAAGACTGTCTAGGACTGCTGCACTACACCCATTTTGACTTCTGATTTCTAGAAGTGTCACATTATAAATATGCATAGTTTTAAGCCACAGAGTTAATGGCAGCCTGTCAAAGCAGCCATAGGGAAGTATTCTTATCCCCACTCACGGAATGAACTACAGCACAGAGAGGTTACATAGCTTTCCCAGGGGCACACAGCTTACAGGTGAGGGGCAATGTCTGGACCGGTACACCCAGGCTGTCTCACTCAGGAGTCCGCCATTGTAATCACACAGCCTGCCACACTGACCACATATGCTGTCTGTTTGGGGTTTGTCTGATTGATTTTTTAATGCTGTAAATTTCTCCAGTCTTTTCAAAATTTTGTTTCAGATTTCTGAAGATTTCAAACATGCAAGAGTAAAAGGAATGATGGGATGAACCTTCATACCCATCACCCAGCCTCAGCTCCTGCGGCCAAACTGGTTTCATCTACAACCACCGCTCCTTTTTTCCCTCCCCTCATTCTATTATTTTGAAGCAAATCTCAAATACATCTGTCCATCTGTAAATATTTCTAAAAGATAACATTTTTGTAACATAATTATCATACTTAAAAATAATAGTTTCTTTCATAGTCTCAAAGACCCCATTTTCCAATTTCCCCAGTTGTCTCCATTTTTTTCAGTTGGTTTCTTTGGATTATCAGTCAATTCCACAACAGTACCATGTGAGTCACAAGTGCCATTTAAGATTTTCCAAGAGCCAACTTAAAATAAATAGGTAAAATTAATTTTATCAATGTATTTAACCCAATATATCCAAAGTACCATTTTAGCACGTAACAGTGAAATTACTAAATGAGATAGTTTATAATATTTTTGCATGCAGAGTCTTCAGAGCCAAGTGTGTATTTCACACTTAGAACACATCTCGGTTTGGCGCAGGTGCAGTTCAGGGGCTCAGTAGGTACATGTGACTTGTGGCTGCTGTATCAGGCAGCACAAATCTGTAATAACCGCCTCCCTTTTTAAAAAACAATCATTTTTGAAACAACCAGGTCATCTCTTGCATTGTGGGTTTTGCTGACTGCATCTCTAGAGTCATAGGAATTTTTCATTGACCAAAATCTATTATTTCTTGATGCTGTGACGTGAGGCTTCTAGAGGAAAAGTGTTCAGCTTGCCTCCAGGGATCTCTTCAAGTGAGATACCATGAATGATGATAACCTTGAATGAGATACCTTTCAAAGATGAAAGGAAAATGCCATCATACAGCACAGTTTCCAAACCAGGCCTGCCACCCCTTAGTGGGTCATGAAGTCAATTCAGTTGGTCTAGCCAGCATTTTAAAAATATGAAATTGAGGCCGGGTGTTGTGGCTTACACCTGTAATCCCAGCACTTTGGGAGGCTGAGGGGAGTGGATCATGAGGTCAAGAGATCGAGACCATTCTGGTCAACATGGTGAAACCCTGTCTCTACTAAAAATACAAAAATTGGCTGGGCATGGTTGCACGTGCCTGTAGTCCCAGCTACTTGGGAGGCTGAGGCAGGAGCATTGCTTGAGCCCAGGAGGTGGAGGTTGCGGTGAGCTGAGATTGTGCCATTGCACTCCAGCCTGGGCAACAACAGTGAAACTCTGTCTCAAATATATATACATATATATATGACATTGAATGAAATCTATCAGAATTGATAGGATATAATGCAACAGAAGAGAAAATGCCCTGTGCCTATATGTGGTAAGGGGGAATACTGTTTCCTATGCAAACTCTCTCTCTCTCTCGGTGAGTGCATGAGTGTGTTTACACCATGTCTGATAAAGCATATATATCTGATTGAGGGTCACAGTAAAAAGTGAGAAGACCTGATCTAGAGAACTTGCTCTCATCTTTTCCTCAGATGCTAGCATCACCCTCTCTTGCAAGTTCCTCTATCAGACTGAGCTGTCATGGGATCCTGGCTAAGGCATCCTGTTTGACTCTCAGGGACCAGGAGGTATTTCCCCTCTTGGGAAAATGCAGGAAACAACAGTCTTATGCATTTTTTAAACAGGCAAATGCTTATAGAGCAAACACTGCAGGTCTTCCCTTCCCCTCAAGTGACTAAACATGCCGGCACCCCCAATTTTAGAGACAGAAATAATTACATAAAGGGGCATAGATCTGTTTGCATTTTTAAAGCCAGATTCATGTCTGGGAAAGCCAAGGTCTGTCACGTCTGCGATAACCACCTTAAAAATGCAGGAGGGAGAAGGGACATGCACGGAGTTGAAAAGTGTCGAGTGCAGAGCAAGTGAGTTATTATGGCACAGAGGGCAGTAAATGTGCCCGATGATGCAAATCCAGGCGGAATGTGGATGCCAGTTGCATTCTCATCTCCAGCTAAGAGGGCGGCTGTCAGGACAAGAGCCCTAAACTCAGAGAGCAAGAGGGAGGGGACAGGCCAGAAGGGGCAGGAGCCCCAGAAACTGGTTGTGGTCCTGGGTGGGCACAGCTTTAGGCAGTGAGGGCCCCCATATGCAGGGACAGTAGATGCGAAGTATGTGCAGGGGCACCAGATGGAAATCAGGCTCCACCACCATCAGTCAGGTCCAGTAAGACTGGGGCATTGAGGTAGAAAGCACCTGAGGCTGACTGATGCTTCCAAAATTGAGACCCTCCTACCACTGGTGGCTCATGGAATGAGTTAGGCAGCATGTGGAGAAGTCTTGCTCTCTGCAGTTGCATTTGTGACTGTGCATGGTGACAGGATCGAGGGAGCAGCAGCTGGATCCCTTCACTCATTTACTCACCCATGCTCACTGCATTTCTAGAATGATGGTTTCTAGCTTCATCCATGTCCCTGCAAAGGACATGAACTCATCCCTTTTTATGGCTGCATAGTGTTCCATGGTGTATATGTGCCACATTTTCTTTATCCAGTCTATCATTAATGGGCATTTGGGTTGGTAGCAAGCCTTTGCTATTGTAAACAGTGCCACAATGAACATACATGTGCCTGTGTCTTTAGAGAAGAACGATTTATAATCCTTTGGGTATATACCCAGAAATCACCCAATACTTTTATTACTTCGCATTGGCCAGAACCTGGTTACATGGCCACGACTCACTGCAAGAGAGCCTGGGAAAACATAACATGTGCCCACCCACTTGGAGAGGGGAGCATTGGTGCCAGGGTGGGTGGCCACAAGCAATTATTTATGCTTCCTGCTTTCTTCTTACAAAAATTCTTCAAGACTCATCTTTACCTATTTTTCTATTTCCTAGGGATAAATGCCTATAAATGGAATTTGGGACCAAAATTATGCATTTTCATTGGCCAGTTGCAAAACTGCCCTCTAGAAAGGCTGTACCAATGAACTCACCCAAGAGGTGGGGTTCTAGTTCATGGAAAGTTTCTCTACACACATTTCCTTTTAATCTGCACCCTTTGGCCTTTATTGGGCTTACACATCCCTCCAGAATCCCTGCTTCCTAGAGCATAGTCATGGGATTTAATATGTGTTTTTCATTTAGGTTCTTATTAATATCAGGTTTATCTATGTGTGAGCCCAGCCACAGCCTAGGGAAAGAGATGTATCTTTCAGCAATACAGAGAATAAAAATTAATAATCCTCAGAGACTTTGAAACTGAAGTGGGCTGGGAAGGGTAGAAAGAACAAATCTTATTCTATTAAGAGCATGGAGGGATTTTCACAGAGCATGTAGTGCTGAGCACAGCAGACCAGGCACCTGGGGGCACCCAGAGAGCAGCCCTTTCTCAACAGAATAGGAGTGAGCACTGCACTGAGCTGTGGAAAGGGAATCCCAGGCAGGGCTAACAGCAGATGCAAAGGCCCTGTGGCAGGCACTGACTTGGCCTGCTGGAGGAGCAGAAAGGAGGAAGCCAGTGTGTCTGGAGTAGAGGGGATCGACTTGTCCAGGTTTGCACAGAACTTTCCTGGTTTTAACACTAGAAATCCCATGTCCTAGGAAACTTGAACCTCAGCCACGCTAATATGATTTGCCTGGAACTGCCCCTGTTTTCACACTGAAAGGTCGGTGTCCCATGACCCCACTCAATCATGAGCAAGCTGAGGCAGTGGGTCACCCTACACTGCAGAAATGTGCATAAGGGTGGGCAGATGCAGATACTCTCTCCCATGTCCTCTCTCCCCTTGGCCTCAGGAGTGACCCATGTGGGCACTGGCATCCAGGATGAAGACTACATTTCCCAGCATTCCTTACAGCAAACAGTGGTCATGTGACCTGGCTGTGGTCAATGGGGAGGTGAGGCCTGTGCACAGTGGCTACCTTTAGAGGAAAGAACGTTTGTGCCCTCTTGTCCCCTTCTCCCTCCCTGCTAGCTGGCAGGATACAGGCTGGACACTGTGGGGGAAATCCATACTCTAAGGAAGTCAGAGCAGCAAGATGGAAGGAAGCCGATACCCTGAACACTGCACAGAGAATAATCATTCTACTGGCTTCGACTTTCATGTGAAACAGGAATGAACCTCCATCTTAGTTAAGCCGCTGGGATTCAGGGTCCTTGTCACATTCGTTGAGGTTGTAACCTAATTGGCAGAAAGAACAGGAAGGGGAAGGGAGATGGATTTGGAGGCGCAGGCAGATCAGATTACATGGGGCCTGTAGACCAAAGCAGAGGAAGAAATAAGTGACATAGGACTCAAGGATGGCACCTGCTCCCAGGCAAAGGGAGTTTGCCATGGGAGCCCCTCCCTGTCTGCTGGAGAAAGTGAATTTTATCCACTTTGCTTAGGACTTTGTAAGATGCATGTCACAGTCACAGGATCTTGTCTCCTAAGAGTCCCTTCATGGCAGCTGCCCTATCCATAAATAACCCAGCCCCAGGTATTCCTTTATAGCAACGCAAATGGACTGACACATATCTTTAGTGTCCAGAGATTGTGAAACAGCAGGAAAAAACCCTTGTGTGCAACGCTCAGATGATCCATCCTCCTTGGCCTCCCAAATTCCTGGGATTACAGATGTGAGCCACCACGCCTGGCTTGCCTTCTTCTTTTTCAAGAGGCCTCTTTATAGATTATGCCCATTCATTTTGGTGACTATCTGTGCGGCAAAGATGGGTTTGAATCCACCAGGATGAACCTCCAGGATCACATCTCTGTGGTGGGAGAGGAGACGGGGTAGAGGGGCATGGAAATTCAGAGGTGAGACGAGGCCAAGTCAGGTGGGGTTTGCAGGCTGCTGTGAGGACTTGGCTCCTCCTCTGAGCCAGGTGGGATTAGCCGGAGATTTTAATCAGAGCAGCCATGGGGTCTCCCTCATGTATTTCTGCCATGGTTGCCTTGGCTGAACTCCTCTGAGCGTTGGGAGCTGCTGCTGTAGTGGCTGCTGTTTCTCATCCTGATGGAGACACCACTGTAGCCCTTGCTCCTGGAAACACCATGTAAGTTGGGTGAGGCAGGATCTAGGAAAGCTCTCAAGCTGACTTTCCTTTTAGCCCCAAGACTGCTGAGCAGGGCCCACATTATCTACGATCAGTTGGACATCTGTACATCTGCCATGGCCTGGAGCAGGTGCCAGGTACTGTGGATGATGAATGTGAGAACAGCATCATCCCCGGCCTCCTGAAGGTGACTAGCCAGACCGTGGGATTCCTCCACAACCCCCTTTGCACACACGGCTCACTCATGCTGAGCAGGAAGCAAAGATTGGGATCACCTGACCCACTCCCCCTCACCCAGGAGCAGCTCATAGAAAA